>NC_080691.1:24205771-25567019 GCF_030445035.2 Dasypus novemcinctus | reverse complement strand
CCTTGCCTGCCACCATCCACCGAGAATTGTGAAATTTATATCGACAGTCATCAGCTGCTATAATGTCCATCAGTAAAATATATTTGGCTTTTTTATCCAGCCCAGAACATCTTACTTTAAATGGGGGAAACATCCTCCTACAATCAGAGAAAAAAATGGAAAGAAAAAAAAAACCTCACTTAGAATTTTGGGTTCGATTTCCTATCCTAAACTATTTCAACCAAGTTTAAAATTTTTTTCTGTCGCAACTGATTATTCAGCTTATATTTTTCTGAGTAGGACCACGAGACACAAAAGTGTTTTCTTCTGCAAGAGAAGTCGTAGGTTCAATTTCTCGAAGCTTAAATGTCCCAAGATTCAAAACAAATGAATTGTGGCTTTGCATTTCTATTTCTCTACATTCTCTAGTCACTTATTTTAAAAATTATTTTCTCTATCTGACTTCACAGCTTTCCCCTCTTATATTATAAAAATTCTTTAAGCCCCGCAACTTTTGTGTGTCTGCTTCCAAACAGTTTGAAGTAGGATTTAGTGAAGTGGGGGGGGGGGGGGTCAGTCAAAGCTAGAATTCTCTACCACCCATTGATGAGAAAATGTTAAACTTATCAAGGAAATAAAATGCCAAGCGGTACCCCTCCCTGCTGCGGCAAAGTATTCCCGCTGCTAGCGAAATGAAACTGGACTTACAGTTGAATTCTCAGAACAAATTGTACAGATTGGGGTTTACTCCGGGGCCTAATAACCGATTTGCCCAGGGTCCTAACCATATCCCCTACTCCTCAGGCCAGTGCAAAATGACAAGATTTGGTGCTACCAAATTGCGTGTTTATTTCACAAAAGTGTTGGCATTCTGTACTCTCGACTTCAAAGGAAATGCTTTGCTGTAAAACAGACTAAATGTCTCCTAGGTTTGAGGCAGACTTCACGCCAAACTTTGGTCTCATTTAGCTTGTAAGGAGACAAGAAAGCTGAAGAGGGGTTTTTATTTTTGTCTTTTAAACATTGTGTCTTTATATAGGCTTCGATGCCATAGTTTTAAAAAAAAATCAGCATTTTAAAATGACTTGCCAAAGAGGGTTCTCTATTCCCGGCAGGTTTCAGGCAGGCAAGTGGAAACAGCATGTAAAATATGGCTTGTAATAATTCACACGTACAAAAGCAGTGTGTGTTCTCACTGCCTTCTTAGGACTGTAAACACAATCTAAATATTCAGAATTGCCTGCTGCACTCACCCTCCACTACGGACACGTGAAGCCATGTGGGCAAACAAACCAAAATGCCCTTGGATTTCTGTCTGTCCGTGGCAGTTGCCAGCTCAGGCCCCCCTCAGAGCCAGAGGAGAGGCTGAAGGGTGGAAGGATCGGGTCAGGCCTCCCACTGCCACACAAAAAGAAAAGGGCTGGGAGGTTTTCTCCGAGGAACAAAATAGAAAGAAAGAAACGCACGGCATCACAAAGAAATGAGGATGTTTCAGGAAGGCTTGAGCAGAGAACTTCCTACAAGAGGGTGGCTTTCCTTCTCCCTGTGCAGTCTGTGCTCCTCTGAACAATTCTCTGCAGTAGGGAACACAGGGTGCAGACGGCGGGCTGCAGGCGCCCAGGTAAGCTGGAAGTTCCTGCACTGGGGCCAGGACCCGGGACTCAATGTACACATGTCTAGGGGGATGAAGTTTTCATCCAAGCCGAAATAACTGGCAACCCGACTGTTCTCCGGAGGAAAGAAAAGAAACAAGGGGTAGGGGGGTGGGGGGAATCACCCATAGCTTCGGGGAGGGGTCCCACAGCCGCTGGCTTACCTTCCCGACTTGGTGATCACCATCTCCGTGCCCCGCTTGTGGAATTGATCCCAAAGCTCCTTCGCCTCGAGGTGGACCTTGGGGTCGTCCTCCACCTCTTCTTCGGGCTCCATGTCTTCAGAGGCCTCAGATGCGCCTGGGGCCCCAGGGACGAGAAAGGGATGCCGGTCTCGGCGGCCCCCACCAATTGATCCATGATCGGCTTGGCCAGCGCGCCGGGCAGCGAGAGCGCCGCCGCGCCGTTGGGAGGCAGCGTCAGCGCGGGGAAGAAGGGCGGCTGGTGGCCCAGCACCGCGCTCATGGCGAAGTCCGGCGCCCGGTGAGGTAGGAACGGATGGTAGGCCATGCTTGTCCCAGGAATGACCGGATCTCTCATGGAGAGGCTCATCCACTCCAGGCGGGGCGCAGGGCTCTAGCCGGGGGCAAGTCCGCAGCGGCCGGGGGCTTGCTTTCTTTTTCTTCTTTGATTATGTATTTTTAACAGCAGCACATAGTTGGGGGGGGGGGGGGGAGAGAAAAAAGCAAGAAAAACAAGAAGCAAAAAACAAGAGGAAATCACAACTAAAAGACCTGGGGGGGGGGGCGTCTTTCGGGAGGAGGAAAGCCGCTTGAAAAGAGGGCAAGGCTAGCAATCAGGAGACATGGTCGCGGGGGTGACTGTTCTTGTGCCCTGCAGTTTCAAAAAGCCGCTCCTGGAAGTCAGTTTCGGAAGCGACAAGAGCTAGCAGGGTCTCGCCTGGCGCCCGAGCCCCGCCGCTGAGCTCGAAACAGGCACCCCAAGCCCTTCGGCCCAGGAATCTCTCCCGGGAGCCCAGTCGCTTTGTTGCAAATGCGCGCAGCTCTCCTAGAAGACTTTTCCCCTTCGCCGCTGCTTCTCCTTCTCCCCCACCCCCTGTCTGTCCTCCTCGCCCTCTGAAGGCGGCTGCAGTTGTGCTAGACCCGGCTTGAATAGGGACTGCGAGAGGGGGAAAAAGCCTCTCCTTAAAAAAATAATAATAGACAAAAAAGCCCCTGGTTTCAGACCGCTGCCATCAGCGCTATCAAACTTGAACTGCAAACTAGCTTCCGTCCGCCCTCCTCCTTCCTCTGCCGGAGCCTCCGGAGGGTGTGTCGGTTTCAATCCGAATCTTGCTGAGCTCTTCTCCCCATGCCTCTCTTCCTTGTCCTAAAACGGGAGCGCACTCGCTTCCTAAAACTGCGTCCAGACGCGCAGGGGCAGGGAGGATTTAGGGGAGAAAAAATGGAAAGGAGGGAGAGCGAGCGAGAGAAGGAGCCGGAGAGGGAGCGCGAGGAGAGGGAGGGCGCGAGGGAGGGCGCGAGAGCCAGCGAGCGAGAGCTCCGCGCCACCCTCCTCCGCCTCGAGAATTCCCCGGGCGTCTGCTCGGCGGCTCTAGAAGGTCGGGCTGTGCTGTGGGCCGCGGGGAGCCGGGGGCCTCTTGATTGGCTCTTTGACGCTTTCGGACCAATTGTGTGGCTGCATAGGCGTGGTTTTCACAGGTCGAGTGCTGGGGGATAGAGCCGAGTTATAAAAAGAAGGTGTCGGAAACTGTAACGTCGCTCCGCCGCGCCGGTACTACTGCCCGTTCCGTGAATATGTCAACATGATCAGAGCGAGGGCGGGGGGCCACTGGGGAGCGCGCGCACCGAGTCGCCTCTAGGTGGCTTATCGGAGAGATCGCCGCGGCCCCAGAGCTCGCTAGCTCGCGCTCAGCCCCCGCATGAGCCGCCCCCAAGTCTCCAGCCTCGCCTGGAGGGAGGAGGCAGGGCCGGGGAGGAGGGAGGGAGGCCGCGAGCGAGTGAACCGGGCGGCGCAGGCGGAGAGAGCGCCCCGGCGCCGGGCAGGGGCGCTCGCCTCCCGCGCGCTCGCCTCGCCCGCCGCCGCGGCCGCTGCTCTCCACCGCTCTTCCTCCCCCAGCCCCCCGGGCGGGCGGCGGAGCCTCCCGCGAGCTTGCCCTTGGGCCGCGCGGCGCAACAAAAGCCGGCGGCCGCGGAGAGGCGAGCGCCAAGGCTCCAGGCTGGCGCGCGCTCGGGCCCCACGTGGAGTCAGGCTCCGCCCGGCCGCCGAGCCGGGGCTCCCGAGCTCGGCGCCGGGGTCCCCGGCATCTGGGCTCGCCGGCACACGGACACGCGGATGCCGGAGCTCTCGGCCCGCGCCGTTGGCGTGGGGACGCAGTGCCGTGCCCCTCCCGCAGCCGTGTGCGGAGACCCAAATACCCCCCCTCGCCTCTGTACGCGAACACACGCCAGCAGCCGAGTACCGGCCCACCCGCCGAAAAACACGTACACACCGCCCAGTATACGGCCTACGCGACCGTCCCCGGCCGCGCTCCCTCCCGGAGGCGGACTCGGGATTTTTTGGGAGACACCTTTACTGGCCCTTTAGCTCTCTTCTGCCATTTGGATGCGGGCTCCGGGACGCCACCTGGATTTGTGGGTGGGCGTCGAGGGGAGAGTGGAGGAGCTGTGGGACCAAGTGAGCGCAGGCGAGGGCCGAGGTTCTGGGCCTGTTCCCGCCAAGTCGCTGCCCCACACCTCGGCGGCCGGCTGGGGGCCCGAGCTGCCCCTAGGGGGTGGGCGAGCTGGTTGGGGGAGGTGCGCCCGCCTCGGATCTTCTCCAGGCATCGCACTTATCTCTCGGTGCCTCTGTTCTCTCTTCACCCGGGGATTTATCTCGCCCGAAGTCGGGGGCGAATTTGTAAAACAAACCGTGAAACACCCCCACCCCAGAAGCGGGGTGACCGGTTCCAGTTCAGGTAGGATGGGGGCCTCAGCGAGGGCAGAGGGGCGGTGGGGGGGGGGGGGGCGGCAGGGAACCCATCTTACTGATCAGATCTGTCGCCGCATTGCTAATTGTGTGGCTGCAGCTTCTTGCCCGGGCCGGAAGATTTCCCCCCAGCCCACACGGTTCTCACTTTGGGGGACAGTGAGTTGGGCGGTCCTGGCTTGGATGGGAGGAAGGAGCGAGGACAGTGGCCTTTTACCCTTTCCGGGCTGAGAGCTCTCTCGATTAGGGGGGAACGAAGGGCGGATTTCAGGGCCTAGGAATTAAGAAACCCTAAGGCTTCGGCAGTGTGTCTTGAGCAAGGCATGCTTCTCTCTTACATTTTGCCTGTGTACCCCCAAACGTTCTGCTCCGGGACTCCAAAGTGGGGCCAAGTGGAGGGCAAAAATGCAATTCCCTTGTACGCTAACCGCGCCGAGATAGGGGCGGAACTTGTGAGGCGACAAGCTTTTCCAGCCTTGCATTTTTGACGCACATGGTTAAGAGCGCTTGGCGCCAGGCCTGAGAAGTCCCCGAGGTCACCAGAGGGAAGAGCCGTGGGGCGCACTGGGTCTGGCCCGCCATCTCGCTCTCCTGCCTCTCCTTTTCGTTCTCTCTCCCCCCTGACGTCCTCTCTGCCGGTGGTTAAGAAGACAGAGAAAAGATCGCGGCGCTGGGGCCGCTTGGTGGAGACCAAGCCACCACGCCGCCGCCTTCCACGTCCCCTGTCTGGCCGGGTGCGGAGGCCAGGCTTTCCGCCGCCCCACAGCGACCCGGGGGTCACCGCAGGGTTTCACGAGACTCTGGAGGCCCACAGCACCCCCCGCCCCCCGCCTCGCCCCCTCCCGGGCCTGGGGCGGCGCCGCTGAGACCCCGGGAGCCGCTCCGGCGCTGCGCGGGCTGGCCTCGCCTGCGCTCGCCGCTCTGGGCCTCGCCGCTCCCAGCGGAAGGAAAGTGATTCCCCAGCCGCAGCGCGGCTGACCCCTCCTCACCCACTCGGAGCTCCCGGCGTCCAGAGGCCGGGGAGAGAGCCCTGTCCACCCCGGTTTTCGCCCTCGGGCCTTCGTTCCGCTTGCAGCTTGCAGATTTTACGTGTCCGGATCGCGACTCGCCTCTGGCGGGGGGAACGATCGGGAATGCGGCCCTGCACGCTGCCCCCCTCCCTCCATGGCCTGTCTCTGCCCAGAGCTCTAACTTAACCCCGGGGTCGCCCCAGGTCGCCCCCCCCCCCGTCACCCCCCACCCCCACTCTGGCGCGCCAGAGAGGAGGGCAGAGGAAAGTTTGCGGGGTTCTGAATCGAAAATGTCGACATCGTGCTAATGGTCTGCAAACTTCCGCCAATTATGAATGACCTCCCAGACTCGGCCCCAGGAGGCTCGTATTAGGCAGGGAGGCCGCGGTAATCTGGGATCAAAAGGGGCAAGGTGCGAACTCCTCTTTGTCTCTGCGTGGCCGCCGCGCCCCCCTCCCGGTGGGTGATAAACCCACTCTGGCGCCGGCCGTGCGCTGGGTGATTAATTTGCGAACAACCAAAAGGGGCCTGGTGGCCACCGCTTTCGGGTTAAACATTGGCCAGCGCGCTGCGAAGCCCTGTGCCAGGCCTGGCAGCCGCGAGAACCGCAGCTCCGCCGCGAGCTGGGCGCGGGGCTCTTCTTCTCTTTGCAGATCCTCCACCTTCTCTCCCCTCACGGCCCCCACCAAAGACTCAGGGGGGACGTTGGCTGTGTCTGCCCCCAAAGCGCGGGAGAAGGGGGCCAAATTCTGGATCGGGGCGCACCACGTGGAAATTCTGGTGTCCCTCAAATACTCTCCAGCTTCTGCAGAAAAAGAGTTTTCACTTAATTCTAGGCCTGCAGCATATATTCTAAATATATTTCATAATTTTAAAAAACTTCTCCAGATCAGCAACCTGGGCTGTGTTTAAGGGGAAAGAGTGGTGTGTGCCTGCGGGTCATAGCGTGGGGAAGGGGCAGAGGAGTGTCAGAAAAAAATTTCTACCTGCAAAAAAAAAAAAAATTAAATTAAACAAAAACAAAACCAAAGCCATCTCCTCAAGCCCGGATGAGAGAAGGTATCTTTCCAGAGAGACGCCCAGCCGCCTCTGCTACCATCCCACTATTCTCTTCGGCACAGCCTGCTTCAAACTATAAAGGGGACAAACCGACCCCTTTGTGACCGAATGGTGTTTATCTGAAGTTTACAGAAGGGGGGGTGGGGGGGGCAGGACGGTGGGGAGGCGGGGTCGTTTACTTTGGCAAGTTTGCTGTAAATATTCTCTTCAGCGTGTGTGAGGTCTGCAGAAGGGGCTATTACACGCTTATTCCCTCTTAAACTTTCACCCCCGCTCGCCGCCGAGCTTTTTTCGGGCAGAGGTGTCGCTAATTTGGGAACTCGGTTGACACAAGGGCATCCGTGTTTCTCCCGGGGCCTGGGGCCTCTTTAAGAAGTTTCCTACCGGGGTCGGTCAGTATATAAACTTTTACTGGGGAGGAGCTTTCTAGCAGCCGGGCAGTTAAGAAATGGCTGGCTGGGGTCACCGCCATCTGATCCTCTGAGAGCCACTCTCTGGCTATTGAGCGGCTTTGCAGCTAGGAGCCACCTTCAGTCTCCCATCCTCCTGCTCAGTTTCCCCGACTGGGGATTTGGCTTTCTCAAACGCTGAGGGCAGATGGTAGGGGAGCGGCTCCCTCTGGAGTTGCCTGCCTTACTTTTCAGGGTTCCTCTGGCAGAACGCTACCCCCACCCCAGGAACACGCGGGGCTGCGACAAACCCCGACTCCTACGCGTGGTAGGGGACTCCTGCACTGACCTGGGAGGCTGACTTCTTCTCCTGGACACTACCACTCCCCTCCCCGCCCCCAAGAAAAAAAAAGAAGAAAAGCTCGCTGTAAGAGCCGCTTCCTCTCAGGTCAGAAGTCTACTGGCCGGTCCCCCTTGGGGAGAGCGCTGGCTCTCCTCCGTCCACGGCAGGCACAAGCCTCTCGGTTGGACGGGTCAGGGCACCCACCTTTTGTTTCTTTTTCTATTTCTCCTTTTCCCGCCTCCCTTCCTGTCCCTCTCAGGATCCTGTGACTGTGGCTCTACGATCTTTCTTACCGTTTTCTTCTCCTTCCTCTTTCCTCCCATCTCTCCTTTTCTTAGTTCCTATTTCTCCTTGGCCATCCCTGTTTTACCTCCCAGTTTTTAATGTCTTATGTTCTCCTTTTTTGTTTTATTTACCTGCGTCTCTATTCCTTCTCACACCTCTTCTTCCCAATTTTCTCTGCCTTTCTTGATCTTCTCTGAATCCCCTCCTATCTTTCTGACCTGGTGCCTCTGCATTTCCCCCTTTCTCCCTCTTTCCTCTTTTCCAGGAAACCATGACAGGCTGGAGATCCTTCTCCCTGGGGCTCAAGCAAACACCTTCCCCTCACTTCCTTGGCCGGGAAGATCAAGTGTCCTGAGAGATACAAGAGGGCTGGGCCCATTTGTCTAGACTTAGCACCCACAAAGACACCCTGTCCCCAGAGTTGGCTCCCATCCCTCCTCCCAAAACTCAACTCTCTCTCACCCTCCCAAGGCAGGAGCCCAGGGTGAGGGGCTGCAAGTCAGACCCTAAAGCCCCAGTTCCTAGCTCCAGCAGCCCTGGGTTTTCCTGTAACACACGTTTCCCTGTCCTCTGACAGCCCTCTAAATTATTGATCAGGGCAATTCAGTGCAAGAGTCTGAAGCGTGCGTGAGAGAGAGAGAAGATTGTTAAAGTTGTCCAGCTTGGGGGAGCAGTATTTTTAGTACAGAGGCTCACTTTGGCGCCAGCTGGTTTATGCTGTTCCTGGAGCATCATCCGTTATACACTTAATCCTTGCTTAGCATACCTCCTTTTAATGTAAATATGTTTTTGGCAGAGGTGAAATGAAAAGATTTCCCCCTCTGCATTATTCTTATTAGCACTTACCTTTCATCAAAGCTGATCACCCTGCAAAATGGCAAATTTGTACACAGCCAATGATTTAGGTAAGTTGGAAGGGAAACGGAAGGAAGAATGAAGTGTGTGTGTGCGCGCGCCGTTTATACATCTGCTAAAGTTTTTTCCTTCTCTCTCAGGAAAAGGAACTAATTGTGGTTTCCAAATTTCAAGCCAATCTACATCTTCAATGGTCCCTTTGTGTGTGTGTTTTACCCGATTACTTGAGAGAGAGAGAAAGGCAATGGGCACCCCCTTAGTCCAGCAGAAATGAATTCACAGGGAAAGGGTCGGGAATTTTTCTTCTCGTCTTATCTGACCTAGAATCAGCAAGATACAGGCCAGAGCTGACTTTTGCCCCAGGCATTTTTGACCACCCAACCAATACCTTTCTTTCTTCAACATCCTCTTTCCTGATTTTCAGTTGAGACAGGTAAGGGTGGAAATGGTTCCTCAGCAACTGGTGTCAGGAATTTGGCTTGGGGGGGGTGGTGCAGAGAGGACAAAATGCTTAAAAAGGACGGAGGAGAAACATAGTCTATACACTCTCCAATCTCCAACTGCAAATTGAGGGTGACGTTTGGACAGGAGACCTTACATCCATGGTTTTCTGCTTTTTTATTCTCTCCATTATTATTGTTGTTGTTAAAAGTCAGGGGTGTGGGGCAGTGGACCCCGTGTGTGTGTGTGTGGGGGCAGGATAGACAGGACAGAAAGGTCTGGAAAGGAGAGGGCATGGCAAATTAGTGGCTGCTACTGTCAGGAAGGCTGACAGGCCAAAGAAAGATCAGATCCTCCAAATCTGCTGAACTAAGTGTCCCCTCCTAGCCACGGACACGTTTTCTCAATTTGAGCCCGATATCCATTACTATTTTCCGTACTGGGTTTCAATTAAAGAGGGTGAGAACGGAGAGTGGAGGCAGGAGATAAATGAAAGGGAGCAGTGGGCACAGGGGTTCCGCCCGTGCTTGTCTTCTCCCTGGCTTCCCTTTCCTCTTTGTAGTCTCTGTTCCCTGTTGTCATCCAGCTGGCCTGTGTTCTCAAAGGTGATTTTTTCATGCTTCTCAGATCCAGTTAAGGCAGGAGAGAGGGAAGGAGGCGACACTTTTGTGATCTTCTGATACTCCACGAAACCCCCCAGGAGATGTAGTTGTCCCTGGAATGACCAAGGCAACAGGGAGGGATTTGCCTTCCCTCTGTGGGCACAGGGAGCATGTGAAGGGTTCTAGGTTTTACTGTCGCACTGGAAACTGATAAAAATCCAGCCTCCCTTGCACACCCTGCTGGAAAATGCACCCCCGTCTCTGCAGCTTGGCTCTTGTGATTCCAGGACAGGAGAGTTGGGGCCGATTTCCCGTGCTTCTCTCGGACTGCCTGGCAGGCGTGGGGAATGGGACACTTGCTGCCAAGTGCTGGAGGCAGGTCCGGGATTTAGGATCCTGCCACTTAGCCACTGCCCTGCAGCCACGCACTCACTGGTCAAACTCGCTTCTCACACATTTGGAACCAAGCACCAGTTCCTCCACCCCCTCGGCCTTCTGTGATCACTGACCCTGCATCAGGGCCGCCTGTATAACTGGGCAGAGGGGTGGCTGCACCTCTGTGTCAATCTTAATTATCTGACAATCTGGATCACCTCCTTGCTCGCCCACCCCCCCCCCATGTCAGTAGAAGACACTAGAGTCCTCAAGAATGAATGTGTCTTTAAGTGACCTCCTCCCCAACTGGCTCATCCCTCCTCCAAATAATGCACAACAAAACCTGTATATTTGTAAAGCCCCAAATCTTGCAAAATACCCAGTTGCGGGGGGTGGGGGGGTGGGGCGGGGGACCTGGAACAATTGTTTCCTCTCTGAATCTGAGCTAGGGGCTTGGCTCCCAAGATCCCCGAAGTCCTTAAAAATACCCAGCTTGAGGTTTGAATACAGGAGAGCTAGGAAAGTTTTCCTTCTCTTTTCTTTCCTTTTTTAAAATTTTAATTTCTGTTTTAGAGGACTGAGAGAGAGGGAGGCAAAGAGACGCAGGTAGGTAGAAAGAAAGAGAATTGCTGGGAACTGGGGAAGCACCTTTTCTAGGCTCTGCTTTTGCTGATGCTCAGGCCCCCATTCATTTCATCTCCAGGCTTTCCCAGATCTGGGGGCCTGCCCTCGCAGTGCCCTTTCTGCTCTTCCCTAGGGAAGGAAAACTTGGGGCTCCAGAAGGAGCGGCAGCCAGGGCGCCCCGGAAGGCCCACTCCGCCGGGACGTCGCCTACCCTCCCTCCCCCTTACCCGGGTTCCAAATACGGAAGCTGGACGTGCCTTGGTGTGGGTCCAGGCCTCGCTCAGCGCCGGGCGGGACAAGGGCGCCTGCAGCCTCGGGTTACACTCGCCCCCGGGGGGAGGGGGGGAAGGGGCGGACGGTGCTCGGAGTTGGCCCCAAGCGACGCAGCGGCCCTGGCGGGGAGGAAACGAGCCTCAGGCCCGCCGGCCTGGCCCAGCCATGGGTGGCGACGAGATCCGGAAAGCCCGGGGCCCCGGGCTCTGCGGGCACCGACTCGCTGCGCTAGTTACCTGCCTTCTCTTCCCGCCACCGGCACGCGGCGGGCTTCGCCGGTGGGAACCGAGAAAGCGTGACCGACCCAGACCACTGAGCTCGGGTCGTTTTTTTCCTCTGAAACTTAACCCGAGATCGAAACTGGCTTCTTGGGCCCAGCAAGTCAGTCTGCAGCCCCTCATCTGTCCCCCAGAACGTCGGACTTGGCCTTTTGGCAGCATGGATTCGTGCCACCGCCCCCACTCCCCATCCTCTACGGTTGCAGGAGACAAATTGGGAGTGGATGGTGAAGACCTTGGGGTGGGGTAGAAATTACCAAAAATGAAAGAGAAATACAGCCCTTCTCTGTCTCCCCAGGTGATGGGAAAGTGACTGTAAGGAGGTGGCCTGCGGGGAGGGAATCAGAGGCGCCGGGAAGCGAGCTGAGCCAGGGGGAAATCTTCCTGGGAGCAGCAAGGAGGGTGGGGTGGGGGAACGGCCTCTGCTCCACCTCACCTTCCTGGCTGGGGTGCGTTTCTAGTGCTTTCTTAGCAGCGAAATCTACAAACAGCTCAGCTCGCTGCTGTCGTTTGAGGGGCTCGGGAGCTGCCTCCGGCTTGCAGTTGAGAACGCCCCCTTTCTACCCAGACCCAGAAGCCAAACGTGCAGGGGCTTGGGGGTGAGGAAGGGGTACGCTGCCTCCCACTTCTGACTCGAAGGGTTTATTTGCTTTTGGAATGGCTCCTTTTGTCTTCAGACGGGAAAATATTATTTCCCCACATGTCTGAGGTCTGGCATTCTGGTACCTCGAGCATGGCTTGGGGAGGGGGGGTTTGGCTCCTCTAATTACTTCTGGGTTGGGTGGGGGTGGGGCTGGGGATTCTCTCTTTTCAGCCCGGCCCTGCTGGGGTGCCGGGCACATTATTATTAAACCCAGACGCTCGGTCCAGGGGTTGGGGCCATGCGGAAAAGATTTACAATTAACCCAATTGGGGCTGAGTACAGCCATCCAAAGTTTGCAGGTGTAAATAATGCTTCGTGTTTTTTTTTTCTCTCCTTCCTAGCAACTTCATTTCATCACCATCCCCCTTTCCTATGGCTGTAGTCCTTTTGAGAAAAGGAAGGAGGAGGAAAGCGGGTGCAGCAGAGTTAGGAGGTTTCTATTAGACACGTTAAAATACGATGTTGCCTTCACCTTTAGGCTGGTGTATTAATGTGCATACAACTGCGGCAGCTTCTCTGTTTCATTTCTCTGTCAAGAATCCAAGAATTGTTGGAGTCAGTGAAAGACCTTTTTACTGTGGCTTATGATTTGGTGGGGAGGGGGGAAGAGTGGGACAGATTTCTATATAACAGGGATATTGGAATAGAATTATTATAAATTGTAGAGATCGGGTGAGGGAGGGATATGGAACAAAGGAAACTCCCCTTAGTTGGGATGGCAGGAGATTGTCCTAGCCTGAAACTTGAGGAGAGGTGGGCCTGGCTTTCTGGGGAAAGCAGAGCCACGGCCCTCTCTACAACTTCAATTTAGATCTTCCTAAGGTGTGATGAGCTTGCCCAGTCATGTATGGGTGCAACTTTGAGCCTATATTCCATTGCGTTATTTCAGTGCAAGAGAGTTTGCATGTATATTTCTAAAATGTTTTATGTGGTATAAGTGAGTATATATGGGCATTTCAAGTAGGTCAAAATACGAAATTAAATCTCAGACAAAAAATGCAATGCAATCACACCCGATGGGCAGACTCCCATTTGATCAATATAGACAGAGTGAAATTTGTTTTACAGCTACACAGTTACTCCATTTTTTTTCCCTCTGAGCAATAAAGTCTGTCTGTTACAAATTACCAGGGAATTGGAGAATATGCCCCCCCCCAACTGTTGTTCGGTGTTTTGAATCTCACAGTAACCCTCTCAATAATATATGTAATATGTGTGTACACAGGCACTTTTCCAAAAATTAGCGATAACATTCCGGGTGTATGAAGAGTGGCAGTTTTCTTCCTCTGCCTTTAGGATTCCGTGCAGCGCCAAGGAGGCCCATCACCGTGGGGACCGATACCCACCGAGAGCCCGGGTGGAAGCTTTCCAGCCTTCCTGGAAGCTTCTCGCACCTTCTCAGTGTGCGCGAGCTGGGGGTCGAGGCGCCTGGCTCCAACCAGGAGAAGGGCATAGGTGTCGTAGAAGGAAAGCAAGTTCCAGCCGGGGCTGAAACTCCCGAGCCGCCGCAGCGAAGCGTCCGGGCGGCGGTGGCTTAAGAACGTTCTCTCCTTTTCTTTTTTTGTCCTCCTTGCTTTATTCCCTGTCGAGGGCGCATGTAAATAAGGGGGGAGGGGGAATTGAACGCTCACTGACCCCGAATCGGTTTTAAGCTTTGCGGGGAGTACGTGGGAAGGCGTCGCAGCCGGAGGTGCCCTCGTTTCGGGGGTGGAGTGGGGGAAGAAGGGCCACCTTTCCGCTGGAAACCTCAGCGCCTGGCTTCGGCAGGGGCTCGCGGGGAAGGTACCCTGGTCGTGTCGCCGCTGGATGGCGCTCGGGGGAGCCGTGGCGGGCGGACTGTCATCTCCCGCGCGCCCCGGCGGCAGGGCCGGAGCGGATCTCGGCCGCTGCGCGCGGCGGGGCGAGGCCTCGGTGTTTGAACCTTCGCGGGGGCAGTTCCAGATGCACGAGGAGGTCGAAGCCGGTCCGGGAGGCTGGGACCGGAGAGGGAAAAGGGGGGCGCGCAGGTCTGGGTTCATCCAGAGTTAGCTCAATCTGGAAGTTGGCCCAGGAAGATCTGAGCGAGAACCCGGATGCGGAGGAAGCGAGTTCTCGGGGAGAACCGAGTCCTCCTTTCTTAGGTGCCAACTGCACGGCAAAGTGGTGTGTGCGCGCGCGTGTGTGTGTGTTGCGGAGGCGTGGGAGGGGAGTGAGCTGGCCAGCAGCGCCGCCAGCTAGGCGTGGAGATGCGCAAGGGTGTGCGCTTAGCGGAATCTCAGGGACTCCCGCCCCGATTTGCAGAGACCGGTTCGGTGCCTGCCCTACCCGACCACCCGGTGGAGATCCGAGTGACTGGCCTTCCCCGGAGGGCGACTCTGAATTGTCCCTGGAATTGGGAACCCCGGGGCCGGGGTACACTCCAATCCCACGGCCATCGTCCTTTAGGGACAGGGCACTGCGAATTGCCAGACCACCCATGGCCGCCCAGGGAAAGGGCCTCTTGCGTCTGGGACCTCAGATAAGCTGATCCGCAGCGGGAAGAGGAGCTGCGCGCTGCAATATCGCGAGGAAAGAATTCACCCAACACTTATTGAGCGCTTGCTACATACCAGGCAATACTAGACTTTACCATCTTGTCAAAAGCTACTTACAAACTTGGGGGAGAAAAAGGACAACCATAACCAAACGAAGTCAACAGGCTGGTGGTATGTGGGTGTGCCCGCGCTCTTAGATCTCCATCCATTTTGTAAGCTCTGACAAGGGCGGGACTCATTCTATCCCCAACTCCACCACAGTGCTTGGTAATGGGGGGGGGGGCGGTGCTCAGTAAATAATGGTTCAATATAGAAATGCACATCAACGAAGAAAGGGAGAGAAAGAGACTAAAAGGGACATGCTCCCTGCGTTTGATAAATAAACGACCATTCCCAAAGTACATTGAACACATACACACTCCAGTGTCAAACTTTGCTGCTCCCCCAAAACGGATTCTGATCTGTAAAATGAGACAGCGAAAATTAGACCCCCGTTCTAAAATGGTCATGGGAAGAGAAGTTTGGTATAATGGATAGAAACATCCATTAGGTCATTCCACAAATATTTATCGAGAGGCTTCTATGTGCCAGGTGCTTTGCTAAGCGCTGGCGACACGAGGACCAACGCGAGCGGGATCGCTGCCAGCTGCAGGCTAATTTTGTTCACTTTTTGTAAAAAACGTGACTTCTAACTCGCCATCTGAGTTGGTATAAATTGTTCCCATTTTAAAGATGAGGAAACTCGAGGCCCAGGAAGGATGCAATGGGGAGCGCTTAAGGTCAAGGTCTCAGCGCAAGAACTCGACCCGGCCCCAGCTTTCCGGGGCGCGGGAGAGAGGTGGGGGCGGGCTGGTTTCCCCGCCCGGGGCCCTGGAAACCCCGAAGGCGCTGCTGACCCAGGCAAGGTCACCGAGGGCGCCCGGCGGAGGCGAGAGCCGATTCTTGCGCTAAAGATGCCGCCAGCTCTGCTCGCCCGGGCTCGGCTCTTGGGGCCGCGAAGGAGGCTCTAACCTCTCTCGCCACTTTCGTCCACGCAGCACACCTCACCTAGCCTAGGGATGGGCAGCCTGCAGGACATATAGGTGGGAGCTCTCGCCCCAGTGCCTAGCCAAGAAGAAACAGCAAAGAGGCCTCCAACCGCCGCCCTCGCCCCCCGCCCCCAGGGGTTTACGTTCCTGTGCAGACCCCTCCCCCCCGGTAGGACCCCAGTGTCCAGCACAGTCTCCGGCGCATACCACGTGTGCATCAAATGCTTGTTGATTGACTGAACAGACTAATTCTTATTTGCTTTTTGTTTAAAAAAAAAAAATAGAACACAATTTAAAAAATGAAACGATCGAATAACGGGGAGTGGGGTGAGAAGCTCGTTTTCCCGACGCGGCGCGTGAGAGCGGCACCCGCTTTCTTCTAAACCCTGGGCTGGGGTCGTCCCGCGTGTCCTCCCGCAGCGGCTGGGCCACTTCCCACCAGCTTTGCAAAGACGGCCGTGCTGTCCTTCCGTCTATATTTCTGTCCTCGACTTTGTTCGGGTGATCGATGAAGGAGACCAGCCGGCCTACCGGGAGGTCAATGCAATCGATGCGGACCTCGCCAACCGCCCCGAACCCGAGAAATCGCCCACCTCGGCTTCAGGCGCTGGGTTCCACCCAACAAGTTTGGGGCTTTAGGCTTTCTCGTTCCTCGCGGCCCTTATCGAACTGGAGGCGGGGTGGGGTGGGAGGGGGGCCGAGCTTCCAGGTACCCCAGGCCGGGGAGCGCCCCCATCCCCACCCGGCCCTCGGCGCGCCAGCCTTCCGCGGGACCGACCCACTCTTCCAAGCCCGCGGGTGATTTCGTTCTTGCCCGCCCGGGCTTTTAGGATCAGGCAGCCCAGCACCGTGCGGTGGGTCCGCCCTCCTTAGACTGGGACTTCTCATCTACGAAATGGGTTTGTTAGGAAGTGAGGTTTAGGCGAGAGCCTTGTGAAATAATCACGAGGATGATACTGGCCAAAGAACTTTTCCATACGCCAGCGCATTAAATGCAAGAACCCGGGGAGGCAGGCTCCTTCTCAGGGATCTCTGCTCTCCGGATGAGAAAACTGCATCACCCAGAGAAGGATAAAGACTGGCCCCAGGCCTCACGGTTATGGGTTTGTCCAACTTCTACAGGCAGGGCACCGGGGGCCGGGCACACACGGGGGGCGCGCGGAAGCGAGCTGGTCCATTTCTTTACCCTTTAGGGGGAGCAATTCCATTCACCTTTCCTAGGCAGGTCTGGAAACCAACTTGGTGCTTCGGTCCCTTCCGGAACCAAATACAACGGGGGCGGGGGCAGGGTAGGGACTGCGTTGGACGGAGACTGACAAATCCTGCTCAAACTCTGGAAATCCAAAATCTTCAAGGCTATTTTTTTTTTCTTTGCATAAAGGAAGGAGGGGGGAAGTGTGTGTGTGTAGAATCAATATGGCCCAGACAGCCCTTTACGGAGGGGCTCCAGGCGGGCGCCTCGGCCTCTTGGCTGCCTCTCCGCCTCCCCTGGCGGATTAATTGGGCCCTGAAAGAAGGGGCGACGTGGCTTCCAGTTAATTAGTCAAGAAATGAATCAAGCTCCAGCGGCCTGGTAATGGCCCCTGGAGTGCGGGTTTCGTGCTGGCCAAATTCGTCAGTGGCGCGCTCCCCCGAGGACTAGCGCGGCGCCGCGGGAAAGCAGCCGGTTTGTCCCGCCGGTGCAATGCCCGGCGTCCTGCGCTCCGTGCCCGCGTCCTGCGCCGGGAGCCTGCAGGCTCTAGCTTTCGTTGCCTATTTCCCTTTCTCTGTCTCTCTCCACTCGCTTCTCCCTTCCCTCTCGGGTGCCGCCGTTCCCCAGTTCTGTGCCACTCTCCGAACTTTGGCACCGCTGCCTACCTGCCCGCGCCCCCTTCACCTCCTGCTGCGACCCTTTACAAATCCTTAGCTGCAAACGTCGCTGTCCCTACACCTCCAGCCTCGGTCAGGAAAGATCTGGGGCTGGGTGGTTTGCGGAGAACACTGGGAAGGTCTGGAGTCCTGCTTGGGGAGGCAGGGTGGAAAGTGCTGGCTTTGAGCCTGGCGACCCTCTGGTCTCCTTGGCCTCAGGCACCCCAGGATACTGAGGAGAACCTTCTGAGCTAAGGAGGTGCCATGAAAGCGCTTGGACACCGGTGACCTGTGTCCCCACGCCATAGGGATTTGGAGGTAAGGCGGCAAACTTTTAACACATGAGCGATTAATGGGCGCCTGCTGTGTTGCCCACCTTAGCCTTTTATCCCTCCTCAAGCACCTCCTTCAGGAATTCGACCTCAACTCAGGCACGGAAGATCCGGGAGTTTTCATCCAAAGCAGCTTTGTTAGCCAAGGAAGGTCTAGGCACACATCGCAGCAACTTATTTCAAGGTCACATGCTGGCTGCTCTCCGGAGCATTAAAGGGACGGGATTGGAAGCCCAGGGAAGTGGACAGCTATTCCATCGTCACGGAGCAAAGGGAGGCGAGGCCGAGGATTCCATCTTCCAGCTGTCCATTGGGTGCTCACTGGCCCCTGGGTCTCAGAGGGCCGCTGGACCAGGGGTCCTCCAACGCTTGGCCCGGAGTGGAGTGTTTAAGCCGGAAGAGGATTCTGGGCATCTCTGTCTCCTCTAGGAATCTCTCTGCTGTCTCTCTATCTCTGCTCCTGTTTGAGTCTCGTTCTCTCTCCCTCCCACCCCTCCTACAGTCTCTCTCTCCCCGCATGCCCACGGAATCTGGATGGGAAACTGAGGTCAGAAGCAACTCCCCTCGTCCTCCAATTATCCGGGTAGCTGTCCCACGGCTCGTGGCTTGAGGCCTCGTAGACATCCATCTGCCCACCGCCAGGATCCCTGCTGTATAAGCAAATCCAACCCAATGCCATGGCCACCCTGCTCTGCCACCGCCTGCCCCTCCCCCGGCCACGTCTATGCAGTCCAAGTAGAGACTCCAGCTGGTGATTCGGAGAATGCAGGCATTCCAAGCTGCAGCCCGAAACCGCGCTTTTTCTCTCTTTCTTTGCGGGCTTGACGGACTTTGGCTTAGTTCAAGGACTGGGGGTGCTTGCGCCGCCCTTGGCTGGGTTCCCGCCGCTCACAGAAGGCCCGGGACTGTAGTTTCCGCTTGCCACCTCCGAGCTTCCTGCACGCGCTTAGAGCCAACTGCTTTAGGCCTCAGTTTCCCGGCTCCTTTCTCGGGCAGAACGGTCGGAGAGGAGGCACGAGGAAAGGATTGGCTGGTGGTGGGACCGCAGTTGGTGTGTGTGGAGAGGGGGTGGGTGGAGGCAAGACCGGAACCAGGTTGCCTTCCTTCCAAAGCCACCTGCTTCTCAGCTCAGCCCTCTCAACACACTTTTACCACCTCCACCTGCAGATGAGGGGACGAAACACTGGCGATGTCACTTTCCACACTCGGAATGGGTTCCATCAACCTCCAGGGCCCCAGTCCTCCCTAAGAGGGACCCCCAGCCTGTTGGGGCTTCAGCTGGCAGTGCGAGTGTGCCTGGCTGCGTGTGCAGGTGATGACAGGTCTGGGCCTATCCAGCAGGTGCACACTCGTGTGTGGACAGGGCTGGCCAGGGGCTGCCCAGGGCCCTGTCCTTGTGTGATTGCCTGCCCCATTGTGATTGCTGTTGTACTGGTACATTTGCACATTTTCTACTGAACATTTGGAATTTAGGAGAGAGCCCTGGAGCCTTGGATGAGTCCATTAATCCCTTTAAGCCTCAGTTGCTTCCTCTGAAAAAAAGAAAATGGGGCTAAGAGAACATGCCACACAGGACCGCCTCCAAGAACAAACGAGGCTGTCTGTGCATATTGCTCACTTCTGGCACATAATAAGTGCTCATGAAGTGTTAGCTGTTTGGTCAAGTTAACTTTCCTGTGCCTTAGTTTCTTCACTTTTAAAATGGGATTAGGTAAATACATAGTCTTAGAAAACTGCCTCACAAATATTAAGCCCTTTCTCTGCTGCGATCACTCTCTTGCCCACTTCTGCTTCCAGTTCTGCCTGAAACTCCATTCCCTGCCCTTTTTCCAAGTTGATCCTGCAGTGAAATTTCTCGGCAAGCCTCCTACTCAAGGCCTAGGGCAACTGGGGCCCTCTGTCCCCAATCCCAGGATGTCACAACTGCAAGAGATCCTAGAGACAATATGCTCCCTTCCTGCAACTGCACTGGAGCTGGGATCCCAGCTGGGCTGGGACACCAGGAGTCCCGACTTTGAATCCAATGTCTTTCTACCATTCCCACTCTGAGGTTGCTGAAGAAAAAGTCCTGTGGAGAATAAAGGAATGCTGCGGAGTGCCTGGACACTCCCCTGGCTGAAGCCGCAGTGGTGATGGACCCTGCAAAAGAGGAGGCTGCACGTGGCCGGGCCAGAAGGGAGATCTGGCTCCCATAGCTCCCACGGCCTCCTGGTTCTCTGTCCATCTCTATGCGACTAATATCCCCGTTCTCAGGCCCAGCTGCAGCTGCCCAACTCCTAGTCAGCAGCAGGAGCCCCGACATCCCCATTCCCAGTCCTCTGGGACCCACCCTCAGGGCAAGAGCTGATTGCTCCTTCCCAGAGAGCGGGGGAAGGTAAGGAAGGTGAGTGGAAGGGAGAGATGCAGAGAGAAGGAAGAATGGACAGAGAGAGCAATATGGCACCTGGGGAGAAGAGAGGGAAAAGAAAAGCAGAGGAATAAAGACAGACCCTGAAAGATGGACAGGCACACTTACATATCCAGAGAAACTGGGAGAGGCGTGGAGGGAAGAATGGGTGAATTAGAGAGAGAGAGAGAATGACGGAGGGGGATGGACACAGCCACAGAGAGATACGGTCTAGGTGGGGTGGGTACTGATGGAGGGTGAGGGGACAAAGACACAAGCAGAGAACGAGGACCAGAGGCAGGGAAGAGACAGGGATGTAGACAGACAGAGGCAAGAGACCGAGAGAGAAAAAACTAGAGGCAGAAAAACAAACAAAACCAGACAGAAGAGGGGAGAAGCAGAAATGAGGAAGGCGCTTGGAAAGGGGATGGCCCGAAGGACACAAAAGGAAGCTGGGGCTGTGGACCGCCCCGCCAGACCTGGAGCATCCCAGCTGCGCTCCAGGGGCCGCCCACCTCATGTATTACTTAACATGCGTATAAAATGATCTAGCACAATATAAATGCCTCCATTAAATCATGATTGAGCTGCTCAGACCGACCAATTCCCGAAGTAGCCTCCAGCCCTCAGGGAATATGGTTTTCAAAACCATATAAAGCATCGGATACCAGCAATTTAGGAGATAAGTTATCATTCATTAGGGGTTTCCAGGGGCCCCCCTACAAGGCCTGGGGGTGGCGGGGAGAGCGTGGCTGAGGGCTTGCAGCTCGGTGGGAAAAAGACGCTGCACTTCTCCCTTTGCCAGTGGTGGCACAGTAGAGGCGCCCACCTCCCCGGGCTCGGTGTGCCCACCTCCCCTGGCTAGGCCGTTCGGACCCACAGGGGAAGCCCGGCTGTAGGGTCGGGGCAGCCAAGAGGAGCGAAGAGAATGCCCCCGGGGGCCTCAGGGCTCCCAGAGTGCACTTGGCCAGATGGAGTGGGGCTGCACAACTTCCTAGGAGCTCCTTGTGGAGGGTGAGGGGGCGGGGATGATGGCGAGTGTCCCTAGGAGTGGGGGAGCCAGGGGGAGAGGGAAGGGGAGGACTGGACACTAAGGCGAAGTCCCCCCTCCCAACTCATCACTCCACCTCTTTCAAATAGATCACAGTCATCCTCCCTCCTGCCCGCCCCCCAGGCTGCTGAGAAAGGTATTTTAAAAGGGACATTTTAATGGTAGCAAATAAAAGGATTTTCTTTTTCTTTCCTTTTTTTTTTGGTTGCAAAGGCTGGTGTTTGCTTTGCTTTAACAAACAGCTGATAGAGTTTGCTTTACAAGAGCACTAAAAAAAATTGTCCCCACAGGGCAGGCCGTGAGTTCCTCGGCTGTGAGCATGCCCGGCTGGGTGAACGTGTGTGCTTAGGCCTCCTGAGCCGGCTTGTGGTAATAAATGGGCCCTGCTTCAGGTGCAGAAAGCCGGGCGGGGGAGCGAGGAGGAATGCCTGGACAGATTTACACCTGTCCCTGCAGCTGCCATTGACAACACTTACAGCCTCCAGAAATGACCCTTGGTGCCGACTTGTCTGGAAGCCATCAGGGTGAGTTTTGAAGCAGGAATCCTCAAGTGGACCAGAGGGCGCGCTTGGCCCCCCGCCCCGCCTAACCCCCCCCCCCCACCCCTGCTGTCCTCCAGCGCTGTCCAGAGAAGCTTCTGGTGCCCACCCCCCTCTGCCCCCACATGCGGCCCTCTCCATTTCCTTGGTCGGGGCCACCGCTGTCTATGAGGATTGTGCCGGATGGTTGTCTGCTGCCCCCTGCCCCCCAGCCCCGGCCCCAGGAGTCTGTGGGATTCTTACCTCCACCCTCCAGCCAGTTCCTGCCCCCTGCCACCAGCCCCACCCCGTCCCGCTGGCCGGGCAGTTGAGTGACTGATAATATCCAGACGCCTCTGGAATCTCGCTTCCAGTCCTCCCGGCCTGGCTGCCTGGTCTGCAGAAGTGGGCGGGGGGTGGGGGCAGGCGTCCTGCCCTGAAACTTGTTGCCACCTCTCAGAGGCTGCTGAAAGCCCCACTCAGCTGGACCCTCAAGACTGGGGACCCTGGAGCCAGGGCACTCAAAAGGGATGTTTGACACCCATGCCGGGAACTTTGAGTCCCTGACTTTCTACCCCGGGTCCCATGGAAGTCTAGGAGGGTGGACAGGGGGCTAGGTCGCAGGCTGCCGGTTGCCAGAGGAGCAGTGAGCAGAGACCGCACACCCGGCCTGGGAAGGAGCAGGCCCTGGGCCTCGACCGCCTTCCTCGTAAAATGGGGGTGGGGGGGACGTTGATGTATCAGGTCCCACAGATACGACATTCATGTCTTATATTTTGGTGTCACCTTCACCGTTAGTTCCATAAGGTGTATTTAAAAAAAAAAAGATTTATTTATTCCCCCCTTGTGGCTTGTTCCTTTTGCTGTCTCTTCTCTGTGTCCATTCGCTGCACGCTCTTTTGGTATCTGCTTGTCTCTCCGAGGCGCATGGGTGATCAGCTCTCCACGGCGCATGGGTCAGCTTTGCCTTCACAAGGAGGCCCTGGGACACGGACCCAGAGCCTCCCATATGGTAGACGGGAGCCCACCTGATTGAGCCACAGCCGCTTCCTGTAATAACCAATGCACTTTTTTTTTGCCTTTATTTTTTTAATCTCACATTAAAAAAATATGAGGTCCCCCATATACCTCCACCCCCCTCACCCCACTCCTCCCCCCATGACAACAACCTCCTCCTCATCATGACATATTCATTGCACTTGGTGAATACATCTCTGAGCGCCGCTGCACCTCATGGTCAATGGTCCACACCACAGCCCACACTCTCCCACAGTCTACCCACCAACACACTTTTTAAAGACACTTAATTTGTTGAAAACGAAAACTTTATAGCTACTGTAAATCGAACACTTGTCTCACTTTCCGGAAATAAAAGGAACCTGTAAAACGATAAACTATGAAAACAAAGAAAAGTTGTATGGCCTGGAGCTGAGATCCGCTTTCTCTTTCCTAATAACGAAGGTCAGCAACTGTTAGAAAGGGATTGAAGACAAGTTAGCACTAAACTGACACTGAAGAAGAAAGGATTTTCTTTGTCTGATTTAATGCCACATTCACCTCCCACACTTATACCCCATCTGCTATTTGGGGGAACACAGGCCATGTGTTTTCCTGGAACCCTTTCAGCAAGAATGCAGTAACGTTACAGATTGGGTGTTCAGAATTAGGCTTTCTATTTATTTATTTATTTATTTATTTTTGTCTTTATTTTTTCAATATTACATTAAAAAAATATGAGGTCCGCATATACTCCCCAACCCCCTCGTCCCACTCCTCCCCCCATAACAACAATCTCCTCCATCATCATGAGACATTCACCGCACCTGGAGAATACATCTCTGAGCACTGCTGCACCTCATGGTCAATTGTCCACACCATAGCCCACACTCTCCCACATTCCACCCAGTAGGCCATGGGAGGACATACAGTGTCCTGTAACTGTCCCTGCAGCACCACCCAGGACAACTCCCAAGTCCCGAAAATGCCCCCACATCTCATCTCTTCCTCCCGCTCCCTACCCCCAGCAGCCACCATGGCCACTTTCTCCACACCAATGTCACGTTTTCTTCGATTACTAATCACAATAGTTCATGAATAGATTATCAGTAAGTCCACTCTCATCCATATTCTATTCCTCCATCCTGTGTACCTTAGAATGGTTGTGTCCACTCCATATCTACATCAAGAGGGGCTTAGATTCCACATGGATGTTGGATGGCAAGAATTAAGCTTTCTAGATACTGCTACTGTCTTAGTCGCAGAACCCTGGCTCGAGCCTTCTGCTGCGTTCTCCAGTCACCCCGGCAGAGCTTCATCATCTCTCTGTACCATGGACCGTGGCACCTGTGTCCGTGGAAACAGATATATGGCCCATGGGCCACAGCAGTCTGGTGGGGTCCATGGAAAGATACCTCCTCAGAATAATCTTTTTAAAAGACATAGGATTATATTTTTAAATAAAAGTAACATTAAGAATATTAAAGAAACCCACATTTGAAGTCTAGTAACATATAGGCTTTTTCACTAATGCATTAAATAAGTCTTGCGGTGGCTCGAATTATTGTAATTTTGAAGTTGCGATGGACGTAAACAGTATTTCAGGATCTGTTACACCAATAATGTGAAAGGAAAATACCTGTGATTTCTATGGGTGACAAAGTCACAGCTACTGCTAGTCCTGCTGTGGTTTGCTGCCTACAACCACAATGGAAGGAAATGCTAATTTCACTATGAATTTAGTGAACATAAAAGATAGGATTTTTTTTTCCATCCAAGTTCACAGACCCCTGAATTCTACCCATAGATCACAAATCCCCTGTTAGAAGGGTCTGTTAGAAGATACCAAGGTCGAAACCCCTGAATAGTGGAGGGGTTGACTTGGTCTCTAGCTTCCCGTAGGGACACAGAAAGATTCTCATGGGAAACAGGCGCCGCTTTAGAGGCTGGTGCAATCTGCTGATATACTACTGAGTCAGGTCAGATGGGTTTCACGGAAGAGGGAAACCATTCACTAAGCAACACTTCAAGGCCTATTTCCCAAGGGGTCCAGGGGGGAATGAGGCCTGGCTCCAGCCTGTCTTGGGTCAGAGAGGACTGGGGAGTGAGATTTCTTCTGAAAATGTTCATCCCTCCCACGCCAGCACGCCCACACTCCACCTCTGGGTAGCTTTGACAGATCCCCATCTCCCATCTCCCCACCCCTAAACATTTTGGCAGTTCCTTTACCCCAAAGGATGTGTGGACAAGATCACCTTAGCACTGGGTAATCCCTTCACAAAGATTAAGTCAGGGGCTGGCCTGTGATCTGCCCTCTTAGAACATGTAGTAAAAAAATCTGCTCCCGGAAGGGAAGTTGCAAAAGGCCCCAGAACAGCAGCACTCACTTTCCCTGGTGAAATGCAGCTCAAAGAACTGGGAGCTCCTGGGAAAGGTGTTTGAAGGCGGTTTAAGGAACAGCTAAAAATAAGAAGGCTGGAAACCATCAGAATACCCACAGGTAAATTGGGCAAAGCTTAAAGTTGAAAGTGGGTAACCTCAGTGGATTCTGGGGCTCCAGCAAAAGGAGAATAAAATCATTTACGGACTAGCTGCTTTGTGCAAGATCTATGCCATGTTCTTTGCTTGTGTTATCTAAAACACTGATAACCAGCTCCAGGACTCATTCATTCTTTCCCTCATTCATTCAAGAAATATTGATCGACTGCCTGCTGGTTCACCCATGATACTGAAAAGAATCAAATGCACAAAATCCCTGTCCTTAAGGAGCTTGCATTCTAGTGGGGGAGAGAAATATGAGGAACAAATTAAGCAGGTAAAATATATGTCTGATGGTGATGAGTGATATGGAAAAAAAAAGTAGGAATGGGAGAAAGGGGATATGGGATGGTGTGGTGGGGTCACTGAAAAGGTGACATTTCAGCCAAGACCTGAGAGAGGTGGGAGCTGATGATGTTGTCTGGGGAAGCTTGGAGAAGGCAGGTGCAAGAGACCTGGCTTTTACTGAATGCCTGCTATACGTTGAACTCAAGGTATACTCTCGCTATCCTCTGCCTTAATTATTCCAGCAATCTTAAAAGGTAGTTATTATTTTCTCCCTTATTTAATCATTGGGGAAGGTGAGGCCCAGAGAGGTTAAGTGACTTGCCCAAGTTCATCTGGAATAGTCTAAGGCAGAACTACAATTCAAACTTGGGACTCAATCTCTCTCTCTTCCACACCAGGCTGCCTCTGACACACCCCTGGGAAGAGAGAAGAAGGGAAGAGAGAGAAGGGTAATGGAGGAATGGCAGAAGAGGAAAGAGTAAAACTCCCCCTTACAAGCCATTAACTCCAACTTACAGCTAGAGAAAGTGAGTCCCAGAAAGGAAAAGTAATTGTCCACGGTTGCAAAGAAAAATAAATCCTCATAGCTAGGTGTCTTAGCTCAGGGCTCGCCCTTTGACCTTGAAGTTTTCTTGTCTTGACACCATATGACAAGCTACTTTGGTTCTCTGGGCCTCAGTCTCCTTATCTAGAAAATGGGACTAAATTATATCAAATCTCCTACAATTGCTGAAGAACAAGAAAGATAAGATCACTTATGAGAAACACTTATTCCAATGTGTGACAAAGAAAAGATGTCTAATAGATGTCTCCAGCCAACTTTTCCTTGGGAGCATTTGGCCCAGAATAGGAATTGAAGTATCTGGTGAATTTTGGGGTCTAGGCCAATGGTATAAAATATTAAAAAAAAAAAAAAAAAGAAAGATGTTAAACATAAAAAAGTCGAGAGAATGGTAGAATGAACTCCCATTTAACCATCACCTAGCTTCAACAATGATCAACTTAAGGCCAATCTTATTTCTTCTGCACCCCCAATGGATTGTTTTAATGCAAATCCAGATACCATATCATTACATCTGTAAATACTTCTGCATGTAGCTCTAAAAGAATAATTAAAAAAATAACCATAATACTGTTACCATGCACGCACCAAAAGATGACTGCATAATATTTTGAAATATCCAGTTAATAGGCAAACTTCCCCAATTGTCTCAAATATTATAATTATTTTATTATAGTTGATTTTTTCCTGTCAGAATGCAGACAAGGCTATTTGATTATTATGTCTCTTATATCCAACTCTTTATTTTTTTCCTCCTTGAAAAATGTGTAAATCGAAAGGAGAAATTTTAGGTTGTTGATATGTTACTAGAATAAAAATTTTTTTAAATGTCCAAGGAACTTTACAACATGGTGAACCCTAAGTTATACCATCAACTAAAGTTAATAGTGTACTTATAAAAGTGTGTTTTCATCAATTGTAATAAATGTACTACACCAATGCAAGATGGTAATAATAGGGCGGTAGGTGGGAACCTTGTTATTTTATGCTTGTTTTTTTTGATAAACCCATAACTTCTCTAATAAAAAAATTGTAAATCAAAGAAATGACATCATTCTGGATCTTGCCATTTGTATCACCATAGTGTCATTTATTATGTTTTTCTGTCCCCAGTATTTCCTGTAAACTAGTGGCTAGAAATAGGTGCTTGGTCAGATTCAGATTTGATTCTTTTGGTGCATCAGCTTTAGTGTGTCCTTCCGTCAGGAGGCTCACAGTATCGATTTCTATTCATTTTGTTTTGTTAGCAGCCACTGATAATGATTCTCTAGATGGATCCATTATTTCATTAGGAGTTGGCAAAATGGTGATATTTTACTTCTTTCATCCCTTCCTTTATTAGGTGGAATACTCTTTAATTTCTTGAGCTGACACTGCATCATTACAAACTAAGGTTTGAGTCGTCCCTGTCCAATATTGATATATTTGTGAATTTCTAAATTATTTACCTATTCTGTTGAATTACTACATGGCAGACATTAAAATGCATTAAAAATGGAAATTTTAGGGGAGTGGATGTGGCTCAAGCAGTTGAGTGTCTGCTTCCTACATGGGAGGTCCCAGTTTCATTTCCCAGTGCCTCCCCAAAACAAAAAAGAAACAGCAGGCACACAAATGAAAAAGCCAACTCAGGAGAGTCGATGTGGCTTAGTGGTTGAACACCAGTTTCCCACATACAAGGTCCCGGGTTCAATCCCTGGCCTTGGTACCTACAGAAAAAAAAAAGTGACATTTAAAAAGAAATATGCAGAGAAGTTATTTTTGTGTTCGGTGCCCAGTCTGTGCACAGTTCAGGAGTATGCCATCCCACTCGGGAGGCAACGTGCTCACAATCTCATTGGTGTCTCCATACATCTAAGGACTAGTCAGGACTCCCCTTGCAAACTCAATGAAACAGGAGACTTTTTGCGATTCTGTGCAAAAGTGTTCATCTGATTCCCACTATCCATTGGTTCTCGGAGAATGAAAGCATGGCTCTTCTGCAAAAGTTGGGCTGGTCTGGGGGTCCTATGTGTGCAAACTGGAAGCTGCATTAGGGAAGGGTGTGCTTCTTTTCTTTTCTTTTTCTCTTCAATTTGAAAATCTTAACTCTCTCAGAGCAAACGGGAGGCAGGTCGATCACTCAGCCGAGAGACTTTAAACAAACCACATTGCCCGCAGGTCTGCTTTGCAAAGGAGGGGATTTACTCTTCACCCCTAAGCCTGATGAGTGTTAACAGCAGAATTAAGGCTGGGGAATCTGGCAGGGGCTCTCCGAGGCTGCCTTGCTGCAGGGGAGGTGTGTCTGTGCCTCTGCTCAAAGGCATTAATCACTTGTTTATAGAGGGGGAAGAAAAAAGAAATACACAACACAAGGAAGAAAAGGTGGGCTCTTCAGTTTTGGGTTTCCTCCAAGGTGAAGTCCCCAAGTCCCCACTGGGGACGCTCGGCTTGCTTTTGTCCTAGGTTCCAGAACAATGTGGGTGGGGGGCCAAATAAAGTATTCATGCCAAAGATTGTATTTTTTTTAAAGGATTATATTTATTAGGAATTTATTTACATGGAATGTCTTTAAATGGTCACATTTAATGCTACAGTTAAGGTACTTCCCTCATTAAAAAGCGAGATTACGGGAGACAAAATGGTCACTCCAGAGGGAAATGGTGGCACATGGCAGCTCTGGGTGAACTTCAGCGTCTGGCCAGGTATTAGTCAGACACAAGCCATTTCTGCTTCGCCTCTATCAATAATAAATGCAGTGCCCCATCCGCTGGACCTCAAGACTTTTGCCTACACTGCAAGCAGATCTTGCTAGATGGACAAAAACTGCCAGGCTGAGCAAGTGTACTGAAAACACTGACATCTTGAAACCCTCAGCAATTTGGCCATGTGTTTAACAGCTTCGAGGTTCCAAGGGAAGCCTTCGTGTTCTTGTCTGGCAAGGAGAGCCACTTTATTGGGCCCATGACAGGGGACAGGACTTAAAATGAGCCTTCTATGATCCCTCCTGGTCAGTCAGCCTGATACCCTGCTGTCTCAAATCCATTTGCAACGGCTGTAAAAGGCTGTCAGCCCATGTGGGTAGTAAATCTTCCCCTTTCATTCATAAAGGCTGACAAGGGAGAAGCGGCTTGATTTTTCACCCCAGGCTTGCAAACTTGCAGTCCCGCGGTGCTGGCCTTTTGTTTCTTTATGTTCCACAATGCATGTTCCATTTTTTTCCACGTTTCTCCCCCATGGTGCAAACTTGAGTCCGATGTGTGGTTTTGTGACGATGGAAGAAAAAAGGTCAAATCGCCCAGCCCCTCTCTTCCTATGTCTTTGTGAAAAATGGTGAGATTTTTGCCGGCAAACAGGTTTTTCTGGCTGGTACCCGTAAGACGGATGTTTCCCTCGACTGAGGGAAGGTAGGGACGGGCAGCAATGTTTGCAAAGGAGGCTCAGTGATATTTGATGGACCCTGGGACCCAGAAAAAAAGGACCTATTTCGGAACCTGCCCTCTTAGGTTTAGTCACTTCTCCAAGGAGTCAAACGGTCCTAGAAAAATAGAGAATCAGCTGGGCTTATTAACTCGAGTGCTGTGATCAGGTGAGACAGGCAAACTGTCAGATAAGCTCGCTGTGGGTTTTCAGTGAAAATAACTTCCTGCAGACGCATCTATTCCAGTGCCTGGTACCTTGTCATCAGATGGGCCTGACGCTTCCTGCTCTCTCTCCGGAGGCCCTTGGATAAAATCCTTGGCCAACTGTAGAGTGCAGAATGTTTGGAAGCTACTGTTGTTATTACGGTAATTGGGGCAACAGAGGAGAAGCCTCTTGGGAGTGAAATTGAATGGACGTTTGCGAAAGATGCCGAAATCTTGCTGGAGAAGTGTGACTCTTCTGGAACTTGTGAGGTGAAGCCATATAATTGCCATCACTCCAGGAAGGATGTACAGTTACACTGTTCTTCACACGTGCGAAGATAAACCCTAGGGTGCCATATTCTCAGAGGAAGGACGGGGGGGGGGTGTAAATGTGGAGACACAAACACACACATTCACACCCATTCAAACATCTGTGGAGCGGAACGCTATAGGGCGTTTGGAATTTCTACACATCGTGCCCTTCTCCAGTCTGCACCAGTGCGGCCGGAGGATCATTTCAGAACCCACAGCTAACCATTCCTCACCACCACATTTATGTCTCTTCAGTAGCTCTCTGGTGACCTCAGGGGAAAGACCAAAATGTTAAAAGAGGCCTGCAAGGCCCCTGCAGGGTCTAGCCCGGCTCTCCTCCTGCTCAATTTGTCCCAGGTTGTTTTTGTCTGCTCTCACCTGCTAGGAGATTGAATTATCGACCCCAAGATGTCATGTCTTCATATCCATGTCCTTGGCCTTTTTATCTGGCAGCCCTTCTCACTGAAGGCTGAGGAACCTGCCTGACCTTTGACGTTGGTCATAGTCACGTGACCTGCGCCGGCCAATCCAACGTGGGCAGGAGCGAGGCCTGTTTTTCCATGGTGGCGCCAGGGACGAGGGTGGAAAGGAGACTCCCAGGCCGGCGCGTGGCATCCGTGTCTGGGTAGGAGCGGGGACGGACTGAGTCGGGCAGCCAAGGCTGTCGCAGGGGTGCCCAGGCCTCAGTGTTTTCCGGGGCTGTCATAGATACGCCGTCAGAGCCTCTGGCCTCCGGGGAAGTGAAGAGAGAGCCGCCCGCTGCGCAGTCCCGGGGCCAAGGCGGAAGAAATCTTGGAGACCAGTCAACAGGGGCTGGAGGATGAGTTGAGAGAAAAGAACTCTCAGAGGCTAGAAACTTGGCTTTGGGGCCCCAGGATCATGCCCACCTGGGGATCAAGTGGGACCCCACCTTGCTACCTGCGGCCGGGCCTTGCTACCTGGGTGCCGCGCAGGCCAGGTTTCAGCACCGCAGACGAGCAGCCCCGGGGCACCCAGAGCCAGCAGAGAGGACACCATGTGCTCGTTCCAGCAGGAGAACGATGGCAGCATCCTTGCTGGTAAATACTTTCTCATTTCTGTCCAAAAGGGCAATAAAAAGTTTTCATCGAAGTGTTAAAAAAAAAAAAGTAGGCAGAAAAGACAGCTGGCCGGTTCTGACCCCTGCCCATAAGAGGCGTCGTGTGTTTCTACTCTCTTAAGCCTCAACTTCTGCCAAGAGAAGCGCTTTCCCGATGTGGCCATTGTCCCTCCAACCTGGGTCCCAGAGTCAGCGCAGGGGGGACGGCACCGGGGGTAGGCGCTGACCCTGTCGGCCGCAGCTGCAGGCAGGACAGCCTTGCTGAGCCCAGCCAAGATCAGCCTGGAGACACACGAGACGTTTCTTAAGGGAGGCCACCGAGGTTTTGGGGTTGTTTTGCAGCAATAGCTGCACAATAGCGGACTCTGGAAGGATCCCCTGATCTTCTCCCATCACTCGGTCTTGCCATGCTTCCCCTGCCAGGGGACCCAGGATGGTTCCTGGGTGATCTTTGCCTCCTTATCACCTGGGTAACACCTGTTCATCTTTCAGATTGCAGTTCACAGCTTGAGAAGCATTCCCTGACCCCTCAGATTAGGTCTGAGCTCTCTATGATAAACCCTTTCAGCACCATGCCTCTCCTTGATGGCACTTCGCTGAGTTCTACCTTTGTGTGACCATTCAGTTGTTGTCTGCCTTCCTCTTTAAAGCACTACGAGGGCAGGAACCCTCTGTTTGGTTCATACCTGTATCCCTAGCATAGCACCTTGTCAGGCGCATTTCTGCTGGATGAATGGATGACTGAATAAGCGATTGAAGGGGCAGAGCACAATTTATCCAAGGTAGAAATATTACTAGTCAGAGCACATGGAGCTCAAGTCGTTGAGTATCTGTTCCTTATGTAGGAGGTCCAGGGTTTGGTCCCCGGTACCTCCTAAAAACCAACAAACAAAAAATACAACAACAAAAAACCCAACTCTCATTGGGGACCTGACCGTGGTGTAGAAGGAGCAACTGAAGACATGAAACAACACTGGTACCCAGGAGCATATCCAAGGGTGAATGGGTCCAGGTCCAAGAGGACGTAGTGTAAAGAAGAAAAGGTTGGGTTGTTGCATTCTTCATTCATTCATCAGGTATTTGTTGAGAGATGCCCATGTGCCAGGCCCCCCGAGTCGGCCACAGGTTCCTGGGGCAGGCTTCTAGAGTGAGCAGTCCTTGGGCTGAGCCTTGAAGATTCTGGAGTCAGAACATGGAAAGGCCTGCAGCTGTGGCTAAGCTAAGTGCTGTGTCTTGGGGGAGGGAATGATGAACTCTGTCTGGGGAGATGCAGGAAGACTTCTCCAGGGCTGAGGCTTTCGAGCTGGGTCTTACGGGTAAGTTAAGTTCAGCAGTTGGTGATGCAGGGGAAGTAACCAAGACAGGGACTAGCAGACACCATGATGGGGAGGGGCATGCCAATGTCTAAGGAGGGCCAATCGCTTGGTGGGGTGAACCTGGGAGGGTGAGTGTGTAAGATGCGTGGTTGGCAATCGGATTTGCAAATGAGGATTACTATTTTTTTTTTTTAAGATTTTATTTTTATTTATTTCTCTCCCCTTCCCTGACCCCCTGCCCCAGTTGTCTGTTCTCTGTGTCCATTTGCTGCGTGCTGTTCTTTTTGTCCGCTTCTGTTGTTGTCAGTAGCATGGGAATCTGAGTTTCTTGTTGTTGCATCATCTTGCTGCGTCAGCTCTCCGTGTGCGTGGCACCATCCTTGGGCAGGCTGCACTTTCTTTTGCGCTGGGTGGCTCTCCTTATGGGGTGCACTCCTTGCCCGTGGGGCTCCCCTATGTGGGGGACACCCCTGTGTGGCACGGCACTCCTTGTGTGCATCAGCACTGCGCATGGGCCAGCTCCACACGGGTCAAGGAGGCCCGGGGTTTGAACTGCGGACTTCCCATGTGGGAGACGGACGCCCTATCCACTGGGCCAAGTCTGCTTCCCATGGATTACTATTTATTGAGCAGGTACTGTGTTAAGCCCTTGAGATCCATTAACTTATTTCACCCTCATAGGCACCCAAGGAGGTTGGTACTGTTGGCACCCCATTTTACAGATCAGGAAACTGAAGCACAGAGAGGGTGAATAACTTACCCAAGGTCACAGAGTGGGGGAGGGACAGGGTCAGGATTTGAACTCAGCCCGCCTCACTCCAGTCTGCCATCACCTTCCTGGGGAGGCAGTGCTACCAGGGGCTTTGGGAGTGCTGGGCTTAGCTGTCAGGGTCAGGATATTGTCCTCAAGCCAGAGCAAATCACGGGTGGTTTTTTCCACAGTGGAGCGATGTGGCCAGTGGCGGAACTCGCAGGAGCTGAGTCTTTGACAGTAGCTTGGGGCATGTATTGGCTACGTTGAAGCAAAAGAAACGAGTTCTGGGAGTGATGAGTCAACCGAGTTGGAGGTGAATTTAACCAGCAGCCAAGGCTCTATTGAGAAGTTCTCAGAAGCAGGAGTGGAGAGATTGGCAGCTTGTGGGAGAAAACAAGAGGGGGAGAGAGATGCGCAGGAAAAGATAAGGAGGATCTAAGTAAATATTTTGATGGCGGGTTGGCGGGGGAGCCCAGTGATTTTTTTTTTTTTTTTTAATGCCCAGACCTCTGTGCAGGAGCTAATGGGGAAATACCTAACCCCGGGTTATGGAGTATGGGTGGGGAAAAAGTCAGATGGAAGAGATAGAGGTATCAAAAGGAAAGGCTAATGGAATGAAGCAGGAGACATTAAAAGGCAATAAATCTGGCAGCCTGGATGGTATTTACCCAGGAATTCTGCAGAGGATGGTTAACTCTTAGAACCCTGCCCACCTGGGGCTGGGGCAGAGGCTGAGTCCGGAGGGGTCCCCCTTCAGCCTTCCCTCACGGGTTTGGACCCCTTCTGAGAGTCAGTCCTGAGGGAGGTAGATTTCCAAGCTGGGAGGAGCCCAGGAAGTCTTTGGAGGCAGAAGGGAGCCCCGAATTGTGGGAGGTGGGGCTGGCAGAGGGGTTCCATCACCTCACTCACAGAGGAACATTCCTTGGAAGAGTTAATCAGCCCCTGGGGCGGGGAGAACCACAGGATATAATTTATTTACCTACTCCCTGACAGAATCCTTCCCAGAAGACTGTGGATGATAATTCTCTGTAATTATATTTCGAGTGAGGTTCTGATGACTCTTAGACGCGTGAGCTCAGCAGTGCTTCCAGCACACCTGAGAGAAAGGCCAGCCCTGCCTGCCACGTGGGGGAAACTGAGTCCCCTTCCATGGGAGAAGCACGCGAGGTTGGAAGGACTAGCGCCCGAATCTCAAACACTGAAAGGGAGGAGAGAAAGAGATTGGGTGTCGGGGCCTGGGTTCAATTCTCCTTCCACCTGTGCTCTCCGTGTGATCTGAGCAAAGTCACTCAACTCCTCTGGACCCCAGGTTCCTGATCTACAAAGGAAGAGAGTGGGGTGCAGTGGACTTGAAGGCTCTTGACTCAAGAGGCTTTCCATTTGGACATTTTACCTCCCGCTGAGTTACAGAGAAAGCCCCAGTTTGTTGAGTGACAACGAGTACAGATTTAGGTGAGATTCTAGATTGAACGTTGCTACCTTGTCCGTAGAAGACATTGTGGCGGACGCTTTGTGACTTTCAAAGGTGGGTCAGGCCAGGCTCAGGCTCTCCAGTGAACCAGAGGCAGCCAGGAGTGTGGCTAAGCCAGGATATCTGCCTGTGGCATACAGCAGTTTACCTGGGGGGAGAGCAGGGGAAGGAAAGTGATGAGTGTGGTAAATTTTAAAGATGGCTGTAAGAATTCCTCCCATGCTGCTTTGCGCCATGACTTTGCCTCTCTTCGTGTCGAGGGGCAGTCTCTTGGGGAGTATTAGAGGTGTGAGAGTTTTATTTTTGGAGCAGGGCTTGCAAATTGACTGTGGTGGTGAACGCCGAACTCTGGTTATACTGAGAGCCATTGACTGTATACTTTGAATGCATTGTATGGTGTGTGAATAAAACTATAAAACTGTTCATAAAAAGGGGTGGGGGAGCAGGCTCTTGAACCTGGGCTGGTCTTGTGCCTTGCTTTGACCAATAGGATGCAGCAAAGTGTCATTGTGTGACTTCAGGGGCTGGGCCTTCCAGGCCCTGCAGCTCCTGTTCCCACACTCGCAGGCCCAGGTGCTGTGCAAAGAAGCTCAAGTGACTGAGCTGGCCCGGGAGAGACAGGCCCCTGCCTTCAGGGCCCCTGCCTGCAGCATCCCTGCCAAGTCCCCAGGCGTTGGGGCGTGATTGCATCTTAGACCTGCTAGCTCCAGCCACCCTAGCCAAAACATGGTTATTGTAAGGCATTAAATTTGGGGTGGTTTGTCTCAGAGCAATCAATAACTGATACAATGGATAATTAAGATTTTTTTCTGGATTTGGGAATCTTGCTTTTTCTCTTTTTTTGGCACAAATACTGATGTCTTCTGCTCCTGATCTGGTTGGCTGGAGATTCTTATATATAAGCTCTGCCCTTTCGCCTGTGCGAGTTTCAACTTGCCTCAAGGAACGACATACCAGCTGTGAAAGTTCTTTGTGAACCATGAAGCAATCCTAAGGCGCTGATATGCCACTTGTTACAGTTTTTTCTTGTCTCCTTCCTTGTCGGGTTAAAGACAGGAATCTGGGGAAAGGAAAAAGGAAGTTAGAGAAGGAAAGAATAAGAGAGAAGAGAAGGGGAATACGAATTTACTGAGCATCCCCTCTCCATATACTATGTCGTCCATTCAACAATCCTATAGGTAGAAAGTATTCCCATTTTACAGGTGAGCAAATTGAGGCTCAGGAGGTAAGGAGCATGCATGAGGTCTTATGGCCAGGAAGTAGTAGAGCTGTTTCCAGACAGGTGCAAGGGTAGATACCCTGACCTGACCTATTGCTCCATCCTCCCTCCTTTCTTCTGCCAATGCCTCCCAATGGCTGAACCCAACCAGAAGCCAGAAGGCACGGGGCTGGTGATGTGGTCTGCAGGGGTCGATTCCCCGGGCACAGAGCAGGGCAGAGAAGGATGGAGAATGGATTCCTGTGCATCGGAGGGGGAGAGGGGTGGATTGGGCAGCAGAGACTTGTTCTGTGAGCTGGCTCTTACCTTCTTTGAGCCCCCAATTGGGAACATGTCCAGTGACCTTGACTCTGTTTTCTGCAAAGAAAGGGGACTCTTGAGTATGTTTCAGTAGGTGCACTGAGAATTTCCTGGAACCACAGGCGGGCTCACCAAGCCCTGTGCAAAACACTCTCTCCACCTGTCAGCGCCTGATAGGCTCAAGTGGGTTGCTGTGGCACTTGGAGAAGAATTTGGAGCGTGTGTCTCCCAGCCCCTCTCCAGCCCCTTATTCTCCTGAGTCTTGTTTTGAAGGTAGTGTTTATTGACTTAATCAATTAGTGTTTCTTATTTACTGGCTGTGTGACCTCAGGGATGTAATGTAACCTCTCTGGGTCTCTGTTTTCTCATCTGTAAAATGGAGGATTATAATGAGAATTAAATGAAAATATCTATATGTAGCATTTAGAACAGTGCCAGAGACCTATTAAGCACAAAAAATAACTGATAGTTCTTTTTCTTTTCCTTCATCACCTCCTCCCCTTCCTTCTCCTCCTCCTTCTGACATGGAGGACCTTGTATATCTTTCTGTCACAGAAGACAGACCTTGTGTATCAGAGAAAGAACAAGAAAGACATGGGGACCCTCCCATCAACCTGGAGACTCTCAAAATACAAAAATAATGGAATTTATAATTCACTGAATACTTTTTACGTGCCAGGCACTGCGATAGGCTTGTGGTACATTAGGTTTCTAGTTTCTGACCTTCAAGACAGCCTTGGACAATTGGTATTTTCATTCCCTCAGTGCTGATCAGGAAGTTGAGGCTCAAAGGTTTAGTTTGCTCAAGGCCACCCACCTCGTAGGGCTGAGAAGACGATGGTGGGGCCAGCCAAGATGGAAGCACAAGTCTCCATGAGCCCAGGCACTTTTTCTTTTTGCGGTAGCAAACCTTTACTGACCACTGACAATGTGCTAGATGGAAAGATACAAAAGGCAAGGGTGTTTGGGAGCCTGCTCTTAAGAATCTGAACGTTCCTGGGACAAGACAGTCGTTAGCACCCAGCCTTTTCCCGAAATTCCATGTGGCTAAGGTGAGTCTAGCTGGGTGGCAGAGGAACTAGGCAAGTGAAATCACAAACTGGGGAAATTTGGAGTGGGAGCTTGAACGAATCCCAGCTGGGAGTGCAGGAGAAAAGGGGTGGTCATTTCAATTACTCCTTAGACTCCAGACCTTCTTTTTAGAATCGTTCATTTTAAAAAATGTACGGAATTTTTCCAAAAGTGGCAATTTCATGGGAAGTCCGGCGTGGGGCTCTTTGGGGAAGACATGTCCATTGTGCGTTCTGGTTGTTGCAGTATCGTGGTTACATGCATTGTTCTATCTAGGTGAACACCAGAGCCAAGTTTGCAAGGAAAACAGCATGCAGAAATAAAGAAACACCAGCTAGGCTCTCCCAAGTCTCAGGTGGGGTTTCTCTGGCTGTCGCACGTGCTGTGTTTCCGGGCTGCTTATCTGGATCCTTGTCCTTCACATTCACACCCACAGGTGGTCTACAGCAGGCATCCAGCCTGTGTTTCTTGCCAAACATGAGTTCACTTTCTTACTTCCTTCCCCTCCTCTACCCCAGACAATCCTTTTATTAGGAAAATATGTCTGCTTTCCACAGACGATCTCATTATGCGAAGAGCAGGCAAGCCTCCTGGTACAGCAGTGTCTACAAGGTCCTAAGCGCATGTACAAACACACACACATGGACACATACACAAATCACTTCATCCTTGGGACATCTCTATAAAGGGAGTATCACAACCTCTGTGTTGCAGATGGGAAAAATAAGGCACTGAGAGGTTACATATCTTCCCTAAAGTCATACGTGCTAGTAAGGGTCAAAGCTGGACTTTTTTTTTTTTTTAACAACATTATACTTTTATCTAATATTATGCAGAAAACATTGTTGAATTTCCAGGAATTTTATACAATCTTTAAGTAGTCATATGAACATTTTACCCATACAGCTTCAACAGGTTAGAAAATTCCTTTTAATTTTATAACAGTTTCTAAACACTTCATTCAACTTATAACATATCAAATGAACTTAATTATGTTATTATTTTACTTTTCACTTTTACACCTTTACCATGATTACATTAATTAACAGGTGTTTTATTTTAGCAGTACAGGAAAAATTATTTTCTCCATTATTTTATGAAAACCTAAGCTTTCCAAAGGAATCAAGATTATTTTCTCCCTACCACCACTTTAATATGCAGATTGAGGTGGCCTCTGACAGGTTTTCCTGTTATGAAGTTACTTTTTGTTATCAGCATTAATTCAGTTTCTATTTAATCATCGCTTCCTGGAATTAAAGCTGGACTTTGCATGCCAGCAGATTGGTTCTAGATGCTGTGCTTTTAACCACGATGCTCTCCTACCTTTTATGGGGCTGATGAGTCCCTTTGGGGTTTCTGGAATGAGGACGTGATGAGCTCCAGCTCAGAGAGGTTTCTGGGGGCGGGCGCAGGGTTCTCTTCTCTCAGTGTCCATCCGAGGAACAGAATTCCATGTGCTAGGACAGAATTTCCTCCAGGTCTCACAGGCTCTGGGGCAACCTGGCCTCTTTTCTAGGGAACAGGAAGTGAGAGCTGAGACCTGCTTAGTGACGTGACGTCATGGACACTGGAGAGCCCTGGCTTTGCGGGTGGCGTGGTGATAGTAATCACTGGCCTCCTGGCAGGAGAGGGAGCAGGAGTGAGACAGCACATGGAAGGAGGTTGGCGCAGAGCTGCACACGGAAAAGGCATGTGCCAAAGGGTTCTGGTTAACATTGTGCATTGCTCCATGGTCTGTTAATTCCTAGGACAAGAAGCCAGATTCTGTGGTTTGGGGGTACTTGATTGAACTTGTTTTTTCAGGAGTGGGGAGGGGAAAAGGAATTGGGATTTGCAGAGCATTTCTTGCAAGTCAGGCATCTGGGAGGACTGGGCATATGTCACATCATAATCTTCACAAACTACCTTAGGGATCATGACATCTATTTTACTGACGAGGAGACTGTGGTCAGAAATGACCTTGCTCAAGACCCCCCAGCTGGTAAGTGGCAGAACTGGGCATCTTGTCATCTCTGTTGGCTGCTCTTATACTTAATTCCCTTCCCTTAGATATCACCAATTTTTCCCGGTTACTCTACAGCATCATTTCTTGTGGCGTACTAACATGTTCTAATATATCCAGAACTTTTTTTTTGAATCGAAGGATAATTTGTATACAATAAAATCCACCCTTTTTAGTGTACAGTTCTATGAGTTTTGATAAATGCAAAAAGTCGTGTCACCCCCTACCGCATTCAAGAGCTAGACCAAAAACTTCCTCTGTGTTCCTTTGGAGACAGTCCCCATCCTCCCACCCACAGCTCCGGGCAACCACTGATCAGTTTTCTGTTGTTTTATAGAATGTCATATAATCAATGAAATCTTCCAGCATGGAGCCGTTAGAGTCGGGCTTCTTTCATGCAGTGTAGTGCATTTGAATATTTCTAGTCTAAAAACAAAACAAAGGAAAACACCCTCTTCTAGCTAGTACCATATTTTCCCTTTCCTCTTTAGAGTGATGTTTCTTTATGAAGTTGTCTGGACATGCTGGCTCTACCTCCTCAGGCTCATTCACTCCATGCCCTTGAATCTGACTTTAGTCCCCAGCATGTTCCTGAAGTGGCAGACCAGAGTCACTAACGATGTGCTTGGGGTGCAAACCAATGGGCTGTTTTCAGTCTTCGCCTTAGTGCCTTCGTTCTGCCCTGTCGCCCTGCCCTGGGTGCCCGTGACCCTCTCCTCCTCCGCTTCCCCTACCACCTCTCTGGCCATCATGCTCATTTTCATTGCAGGCTCCTTGCCCTCCTTCATCTCTCAACCCTGGAGTTCCCCATGCTGGCCCCTCTTCTCATCAGTGTGTCCATATTATATGCTCTCATCAAGTCCTGCGACTTTACGTGACAGCTATTTGCTAACTGGGTATCTCCCATCGGTCTTCAGTTCGGAGCGCTGCACTTAGAAATTCAACAGCCCACCCAGACTCACCACGTGAGCTGACATTTCAGATATCCAACACCAAACTCTCAGCTCTCCTCTTTGGAGACCTCCTCCAGTTATGACAATTCTCAGTAAAGGACATCCAGTGTTCCTCTAGAGCTCAAGTCCCAGGTAGTAACTACTTCTTTCTTGCTTTCTACACCATAATCTACCTTTTATTAGATTTTGTCCAGCTTCTCTTTGAACTCTGCCCCTAATATATCTACTTTGCTCCAACTTCACAGCCACCTGCAGACTTCAGTAGTGTCTTGTGGTGTTTCCTCTCTCCTTTCCTATCCGTTCTCCAAACAGCAGTCACAGAAATTTTGGGACTATAAATTTAGGTCATGTTGTTTCCCTATGAAAACCCCTTCGATAACTTCCCAGTGTGCTTAAAGTAAAATCCAGACTCCTCCACATGGCCTGCGAGGCTTTCCATGACTTGCCCTTTGCTAAGCCCTTGCCCTTATCTCTCTTCCCTACAAACATAATGTTTTAGCCATCCTGTGCTTGCTTAATTTGGACCCCTATACATTGTATTAATTAGCTATTGGTTCATAACAAATTACTCCAAACATGGAGCTTGAAATAACAATAAGCATTTATTATCTCACACAGTCTCTGGAGTCAAGAATTTGAGGTGGCTTAGCTGAACAGGTCTGCTGCAAATCTCATGAGTTTGCGGCCAGAATGTAGGCTGTGGTTGTCTGAAGGCTCGTCTGGGGCTAGAGGCTTCCAACTGTCTGGCAAGTTGGTGCTGGCTCTTGGCTGGGGGCCTCAGTTCTCCGCATGTGGTCCTCTCCGTGGGCTGCTTGAGTGTCCTAATGACGTGGTGCTTCCCCAGTGATTCAAGAGAGAGCAAGGTAGAAGCTGTCATGGCTTTTGTGACTGAGACCTAGAAGTACCCTCCATTGGTTCTGCAGTATCCTGTTAGTTTTACTTTTTAAGATTAACTTTATTCATATTCACCCCACCTCGTTGCTTGTGGTTGCTGTCTGCTCTCTGTGTCCATTTGCTGTGTGCTTTCTGTGTCTGCTTGTCTTGTCTTCACAGGGCACTGCGAACCAAACCCAGGATCTCCCATGTGCAAGAGAGGCGCTCAATCACCAGAGCCACCTTAGCTCCCTGGTTTGTTGTGTCTCTCATTGTCTTTCCTCTTTGTGTCTCTTTTGTTGAATCATCTTGTTGCGTCAGCTCACTGTACCTAACCGCCGTGCCAGCTCGCCTTTTCCAAGAGTCACCAGGAACTGAACCCGTGACCTCCCGTGTAGTAGGTGGAAGCCCAATCGCTCGAGCCACATCCACTTCCCAGTCCTGTTAGTTTTGCAGGCTGGCCCTCTCCAGTGTGGGGGGACTACACATGGGTATGAATCATTGGGGACCATCTCGGAGACTGGCTCCCACACACGTACATACTTTCCCCTCTGCCTGGAACCCCCACCTTTGTTTGTCTTACTCATTCTTTACATCTCAGCTTAGAGCTCGTCTTGTAGAGACTGTCCTTTGCTGCCCAGTTTATTCAGGTCACAATTATTTATTGACCACCTATCACGTGCAGGTGCTCACTGTTCTAGGTGCTGGGACACAGCAGTGAACAAGATAGAGATTCGGTTGGAGTTATCTTCAAAACGTATTCACAACCCAACTACTTCCCACATCTCCCTTTACCCCTCCGGTTCCACCCTAACCTCATCACCTAGGTGGCTGCAGTAGCCTCTTAGCTGGTCAGCCTGCTCTAGACTATTTGCAACAATGGCCAGGGGGTCCTGTTAGCCCCTGGTAGGAGCACTAAGTCCCACCTCTCTTTTAAACCCTCCCATGGCTTCATCTCATTCTGTATCAATGCCAAACTCTTCAAATTGCTCTGGTCAGGCCCCTTACTTCCTCTCTGGCCTCGTTGCCTCCTCCTTCTCCTCCCCTGGTTCACTGACCTCCTTGCTGAACCTAGAACCTGCAGGCGTGCCCCCACCCCCGCCCCTTTGCATTAATTGCTTCCTCTGTCAGCAGTGCTCTTTCCCCAGACTCTGGGACTTATTCCCTCATATTACTCAAGTCATAGGTCACCTTCTCATTCAGACCTTTACTGAGTACTCCCCTCCAAACTGCAACCCTCTCCCTCCCCATTGTCCTTATCGTGCTCTTGTGTGTGTGTTTTACATAGTGCATCTTGCCTGTTCACAAGCCATTTTATTCCCTTATTTTTAAAAAAGATTTATTATTTATTTATTTCTCTCCCCTCTCCTCTCCCCCCCACCCCAGTTGTCTGTTCTCTGTGTCCATTTGCTGTGTGTTCTTCTGTGTCCATTTGCATTCTTGTCAGCGGCACTGGGAATCTGTGTCTCTCTTTGTTGCATCATCTTGCTGCGTCAGCTCTCCATGTGCGGCACCACTCCTGGGCAGGCTGGACTTTCTTTCATGCAGGGCGGCTCTCCTTACGGGGTGCACTTCTTGCATGTGGGGCTCCCCTACACAGGGGACACCCTTGTGTGGCACGGCACTCCTTGCATGCATCAGCACTGCGTGTGGGCCAGCTCATCACATGGGTCAGGAGGCCCTGGGTTTGAACCTTGGACTTATCATGTGGTAGGCGGATGCTCTATCCATTGAGCCAAATCCACTTCCCTAATTCCCTTAATTATTAGGTTTAGTTTTTATTATTACATTTTGCTTCTCATTAGAATGTAAGCTCCATGGGTATTTTTGTCTATTCCTCAGAACCTGGTCCTGTGCCTGGTACATAGTAGGTACTCAGAATAGTTGTGGAATAAATAAACAAATCAATGCCTGATTTTAAATTGGGTGCTCTTCTCATCATACCTCCATGTTTTTCTGAGGGCCACTTCCCATGTCTGTTTATTTGAGTGGATTAATTATAGCAGTCGACATCTTAGTCTCCCAGAGGGTCAAAGACAATAATGGATGAAAGCATCCTGTAAACACAGTGTTTTGCCAATGAACCTGGGGACCCTTGCCGTTGTTTCTGCTCCCCCAGGGAGAGCATTCCCCCTTTGCCTCTTGTTTGTCCTGTCCAGTATGTCTTGCTGGCTTGTTTACATATCCTTTCCCAAAGCTTTCCCCGTTCCGACCCGAGGGATGCCATGTAGCTGCTTCATCATTTATAATGGTGGCCGAATAATTGAATTGTTATTGGTTTGGAGGGGGTGGAGGGAGGAGGAGAGATTTTTGCTAAATTGTTTCACTTTGGATGATGTTCATCTCCTGCCCAGTTGTGATTTATTCCTGCTGTTGGCAGTCTTTCTTTCTGGAAATTAGTTCTTTTATTGCAATGGAAAGGGAAGTTGGTGGGTGGCGATGGGGGAGGAGGGTTCCTCTTGGACTTGAGGTTTAGATGAAGCATCGGTCTGGGGGTGGCTGGAGGGAGCAGGCAGTTTGGGTGCTGAAGATCTCCGAGTGTCCGGTCTGTGTTCCACACCTTCGTTTGAGCTGCACGGTGCTCTGACCTCCTGCACCCGGTGGCCCCTGGTCACCTGCCGTTTATGAGCTCGTTCACTGCCAGGGTCACCTCTGGAAGGTGCTCGTATCCACATGTGGAAGGTGGGAACATGGGGGCTTGGATCAGTTGAAGTCATTCTTCCCGTTTTCTACGCACCTGTAACAAAGCACCCAAAATTGAGTGGCCGAAGACCAACAGCCGTTTTCCTGTGCTCACAGATCCCGAGGGTCAGGAGTTTGGACAGGGCCCGGGGGGACGGCTGGTCTCTGCTCCTCGGGGCTCTGGTCCTCGGCCGGGCAGGCGTGGATGGTTAGGGGCTGCAGGCGTCTGAAGGCTGGCGTCTCTCACACGTCTGTCGTCGGGGCTGGGATGACTTGCCTGGCTCAGCTCAGGCAGCGATTGGAAACCTCGCCGTGCTCTCTGCGGCTGGAGGCTCCTCACATCACGACGGCTGGGCCCCAAGCAAAAGCATCTTGAGAGTGAGCACAGAGAACAAGTGTCCCGAGAGTCCCGGGCAGAAGCTGAGTGGTTTTTTTTGACCCAGCCTCAGAGTCAGGCAGCATCGTTTATGAGAGTCGAGTCCAGACCTAAAAGATGACCTTAGTACACCCAGCAGGGAAACAGCTAGAGAACGTCTGGAGGAAAAGTCCCCCCCAAAATGGGTGTGCATTGAAGAGGCCAACCTAGGGATGCCCCAGTCAAGGCCACTTTGGGAGATGGAAAGGATATATCTGTTAGGATTTTTTGGGAGGGGGCTGTAAGTAACAAACCCCAACTCAATGACCTTAATGAATAAAGATAATTTTTTTTTTCTCATAATGAGAACTACAAAAGGAAAGAGAGTTCATTGATTTAATGGCTCAAAAAGTCATCAAGGGTCCAGGTTCTTTGTCTTTCCCCTCTGCCATTCTCAGCATTAGCAGCTATCTTCTTAGAGTACCTCTCCTCATTGTCCTACAATGGCTACTGCTGTTCCAGGTATCACATCCACATACAATATTTACCAGAAGAAGAGGTCCAGTTTCTTCCTGTTTGACTCTTTAAAAGCAAGGAAACCTCCCCCAGAACCCTGATCACCAGCCCCCAACCCCTATCCTGCCTAGCAGTCCTCATGTTATTGGCCAGATGGCCATTTTTAAAGAATGCAATGTCAGGGTTAATGGTGTCACCACGACCGGTTTACTAATGAGGATTTACTCCCAAGTAATATGAGGGCAGAGTAGATGTACCCTGGTTTTTGATGGCAAGAAAGACAAGTGGTGGGAGAACGGGAGTTTGGGGTGGACAGTCTACATTGTTTGCTAGAAAAGATCTGTGGATGGAAGACCCCAAAGCTTCTGATAAGCTTCTGGCATTTGCAGTCAATATCCTCCACTGTGGGCCTAAGTTTGTTTTCCCTGCTATAAAATAATAATAAGTAACTATGCTTATTGAGGCTTGCTGTGTGTTACAAGCACTTTGCATCTATTAAAATTTTTTTTTAAAAGATATATTTTTTATTTATTTCTGTCCCCTTCCCCCCTGTTGTCTGCTCTCTGTGTCCATTCACTGTGTGTTCTTCTGTGTCTGCTGGTATTGTCAGCAGCACCGGGAATCTGTGTCTCTTTTTTGTTGTGTCATCTTGCTGCATCAGCTCTCCGTGTGTGCGTTGCCACTCCTGGGTGGGTTGCATTTTTTTTTGTGTGGGGTGGCTCTTCTTATGGGCACACTCCTTGCACGTGGGACTCCCCTACGTGGGGGACACCCCTGCGTGGCAGGGCACTTCTGGCGTGCATCAGCACTGTGCGTGGGCCAGCTCCACACGGGTCATGAGGCCCTGGGCTTGAATCTTGGACCTCCCATGTGGTAGGCGGACACTTTATCTGTTGAGCCAAATCTGCTTCCCTATTAAATATTTGATTCTCATAACTGAGGCTTAGAGAAGTTAAGTAACCAACCCAAAAGAGTTTGGCCAATAATGGCGGAGCCAGGATTTGAACCAAGGCAGTCTGTCTCTAGCTCGAAAGCTACACTTGTCTTGTTTGGGAATGAGATGAGCAAAGGACAGGAAAGAGAAAAAGGCCTGTCCAGTTGGGCAGAGGGAGAGGGAGCTGGGTATGGCTACGCATGGGGCTGGCCCCAGACAGGCACCGTTTATAGATGTGGAGGCTAGGCTCAGGGGGGTGGGTGTCATTCCTCCCTGGTCCTGTCTGGCCAAGAGGGACACACACACACATCTTTCTGAAATGGATGGGTAATTGTCTCCAGGCCAAGGAGACCTGGAGAATTAGGGCTTTCCAGACTGGACCAGGGGACACGGGAGGCAGACCTCACCCCCCGCACCCAGCCCCTGGCCACTCTCAGTTCCTTGCCAACTCTTCAGTCCAGGTTGCTCTCTTAGCCTGGGGCCGCAGCCTGCTGGAGCATGGGGTCACTTCCAGGGTCACTGGCTGGACAAGCAGTCAATTTCAGCAGAAAATTGACATGGAATAGGTGCTGGGACAAATCAGGAATCTGAAAGGTGACTCTGAGTTCTGGACTAGCCTGGTCTTTCCATCTGATTTTATAAATTGGGAACCTGAGTATGCTAGGAAGTAACATTTATTAAGCACTGTATACATTCCAGGCACAGTGGGAGGCATTTCCAAATGATTGTCATTTGTGATCCTTATAACCCTGAGGGCTCCAGAGGCGGGTTTACAAATTCCCATTTTACAGATGGAAAAGCTGAGTCTCAGAGTGGTTAAGGGGTTTGTTCAGGATCACACAGCTGGAAACTGGCCGAGTGGGTTAGGTTTTGGCGGCCATGCCCAGTCCTCTTTTCGCTTTAACCTTGAACCTTTGAGCTCTAAAGCCGGTGGAACGTTCCTCCGGAGGAACAGGTAGAAGAAACTGCATGGACCACCTCATGGCGGGTCCCCTCCCACCCGGGCTTTCGTTCGGAGAGGAGGGAGCTAGCTTCCTCCAACCCACGACCCACCCACCCACGCGGCCACCCACCCAAGGTGCCATTAAAGTTAATTGTTTTTACTGCCCATTTAACGTAGTCTTGTAAATCTTTTTACTACATGGCCTGGGAACACCGCCCTGAGTGCGGAATGGGGGGCTAAATACAGTTGGAAGACAGAACTCTCCCACCCCACAAGGACCTGGAAGGGGTAAGATGGGGCCGCCCTCGGCTTTCCCGGGGGCAGCCTCTTCCCTCGACCTGGAGCATCAGTCCCAGATCTGTCGCCAGGGACTGTTCTCCCAGGCAAGGCTGTGACTGTGTCCAGCGAGGCCACCATCCCCCGTCCACCTCCGCCGGTTGGATGCATCACCCCCCTTGACCCTCACTATGGAATCCTCCAGAATCTGAGATTCCTAAGCCCTGGTGCAAGGTTCTGGAGCCTTTGGAAAGATTGGGGGTGACTCCAGGGCAGAAAGTTTTGTACTACGGGGGCTCGGTCTCCTGCATCTGTGGAAACGCAGGCAGGCTGGTGGAAGCTGGAAGCAGCGCAGGGTGGGCATTGGGGTGGCGAGGTGCGGGGAGGCGCAGACTTTTCCTGACAGCGATCCTGCCCCTTCTCCACCATTACCTGCTGGGCAAGGACTTGGCCCAATGGATAGGGCATCCGCCTACCACATGGGAGGTCCGTGGTTCAAACCCCGGGCCTCCTTGACCCGTGTGGAGCTGGCCCACACGCAGTGCTTGCAAGGAGTGCCCTGCCATGAAGGGGTGTCCCTGCATAGGGGAGCCCCATGCGCAAGGAGTGCGCCCCGTAATGAGAGCAGCCCAGCGCGAAAGAAAGTGCAGCCTGCCCAGGAATGGCGCCGCACACACGGAGAGCTGACACAACAAGATGACGCAACAAAAAGAAACACAGATTCCTGGTGCTGCTAATAAAAATAGAAGTGGTCATAGAAGAACACACAGCGAATGGACACAGAGAGCAGATACTTGGGTGGGCGGGGGGAAGGGGAATGAAATAAAAAATTAAATCTAAAAAAAAAAAAAATCCCGCCCTGGGCTCGGGGAGAGGGAGCCAGCAGTTGCCGAGCCCCATCGCCGCTGACTTTGGCTGACCTTGGCTTCCATGTGCCTGGCCCAGGCCGACGTTCCCCAAATCTCCAACAATCTCAGTTCCTGGCGTCCGCCTTCTGAGCCTCCTTTTGGGCATCGGTAAAGTGGGGATAATGACTTCCCTTCCAAGGTTTTCACTTGCATACACATAGCTGCTCCTAAGGTGTGCCGTATAGCAGCTGGCACACACAAAACAGCTGCAAACAGTTGGCATCTTTAGCGTTAATTAAGCAAAATATTGTATGCCCAGCCTTGTGGTAGGAGCTGGAGACTTACAGAAAAATCGGGAGTGCCTGCCTCCAAGGGGAGTTTAGTCTAGTAGTATGTGTAATATTAGATGTTATGATGGAGGAACAGAGAGGGCATCAATGCAACAGATAGAGCAAGATTCTCAAATTGTATCCTAGGACCAGCAACATCAGCAAGGCCCTGGGTCCTGTTAGAAATGCACATTCCCCGGCCCCACCCCAGACATCCTGGATCGGGAACTCTGGGGCTGGGGCTCAGCAATGCGGTTTTGAGCGCGTTCTCCTGGAGATTCTGGTGCTAAGGGTCTAGAACCACTGAGATAGTGTAACAATGCAGATAGGCACAGGCTTTGGAGGGGAGAGTCATGGGTACGAATCCCCTAGCTCATAGTTGTAGGAAGCTCCGTTTGGTGGGGGAGGGAGAAGGGAGAGGGTGGGGAAATTAGCACCAGCAGAGTGAGGAAGAAGTCAAGGGGAATAACCAGCCCTCTCCCCATCTGGGTCAGATGCCAATTTTTCAGCAAGATGGACCTTTGAGATCGACCCAATTCGCAGTGGTCAGAAAGGGGTCTCAGAACAAGCCCAGTTTGAAAGGCATGATAAGCCCGGGGTGTGGGGCTGTCTCTTCTAGGCAGCATGCCTTTGGATGCACCCTAGATTTCTAAACCTCAGTGTCCCCAATTTTGTGGGGTTGCTTAGGCTCAAATGAGGTTAGAAATGGTACAAGCACCTTGGGGGCTGCAGAGTCCCAGGTTAAGGCCCATTTCTGTTATTACTCCCAGGTTAAGGCCCATTTCTGTTATTACTCCAGTTAGAGGTTTATAAAAAGTTTCTCTTTAATAGGGTTGAGCAAAGCCAGAGCTAGAGAAGTTTCATGCGGGCACTTCTGGGCGAGGGGCTGCCAGGATTCCCTAGCTGGTGTGATTTGACCTTGACCAAGAATAACTCCCTGTGGTGGTGGTGCCGGGCAGTGCAAGCTGGGCATGAAGTAAAAGTCCAGACTTTTCTCTCAGTGTCAGGAATTATCCAGTTAATAAAATGGGTGTTTTTAAAGCAAATGAGTTGTACAATGAGGGTGAGGGTCGGGGGGGCTTTGCTGGGGAAGCTGGGGACCCCCGCACGGACGCGGCCACATTCCCCTCGGTGTGCACTGAGTTTTCCCGCTTCCCTGCAGTGAACGGTGGTGTCGTCGAAGGGAGAATTGTGGGGTGAAGGGCTGTTTGAGTGGGGTTGTCTCCACCCCACTCTGGAGAGGGCAAGTGAGACCCGGTCTATCCCCCTGCCTCAAACCTTGAGATTTCCAAGTGCTGGTTTGCTTTAAACTCAGGCTCTGTGCGGCGGCCAATGAATGACCCAATGAACCCTCGATCCGCCTCTGCCTGCTGTTTAGGGCCCAGCTGTTACCGCGTCCTCATGACAGCGGGCTGGGACACCCTCCCTACCACCCCAGGCCCACTGCCCCTACCCTCTCCTTTCCAGAGGCCGAGGCACGAAGGAGGAAGCAGGGATGGAGCTCTAGACCTTCACATGGACCCGCCCGGGGTCATGGTCTCGCGCACTCCCTCCCCACCGTCGCCAGGCAGGAGGGCGTGAAGAGCGCATTTTACCAGCTTTTCCCATTTCCTTCCGGAGGCCTGTTTGTTCTCACTCCCCTCGCTTTTTAAAAGCAGCTTCGGAGCCCCTCTGCACGTTCTTCCCTCCATGTAATTTCGATTTGCTCCCTCCTCAGAGCGGCCTTTTCCCTCTTGTTTCCTGCCAAGCCGTTTGAAGGCTGCGCAAACATTCTCTCCTCTCGGTCTACACCCGCGAGGGGAGGTGGGGACAGTTACCTGGAGAGTTCTGGTGGGGTGGAGGGTCTCAGCAGATGCCTGCAAACCATCGCGAGGACCAGCGGGGGGAGGGCAGGCGAAACACCCCGGCCCCTGTGGCCCTTCTCGTGGATTGGGAAGGGGCGTGGGTGCAGGAACGGTCCCGAACCCTTCTTGGCAGGCTTGGGAAGGAAGGCAGTGGAGATACACAGGGTGAGGACTCCCCGTGGACTTCAGCGCTGCTCTCCTGTGCAGCACGGTTCTTTCCATGGATTGCCTCCTTTAGTTTTTTAGCTACTCTGTGGGGCATGGAAGTATTAGCCTCATTTTACATCTGAAGGAAATTGAGACAAGGCCTTGAGGTCAGTTTCTCAGCCACCCCTGTTGGGGTTCAATTCCAATTTTGAACAACAATTATCATTGCTCATGGCTTAATGTAGCATTACTCAATACTTATGACAAGTGCCCTTTATTAAGCACCTCCCATGTGCCAGGTTCTCTCTGGACCATCTACGCATTTATTTCTCACAAAATGTCTTTATGAATTACGTACTTTTATTATAATCGCCATTTGATAGATAGGAAAACCGAGGCACAGAGAGAAGTTGAGTAACTTGCCCGAAGGTTACACAGCTATGGGGACTGAGGATTTGAACCTGAAGCACCCCTAACCGCTGGTATTCATGTCTATTTTTCCCAGTTCTCTACTGAGTCACTTGAAAGAAACCCCAGGCCAACCAGCGCTGGGCTACATTTTCCTCCCCAAGGTCTCTTTGGGGACAAATAGGAAGATGGGGGGTGGGGAGGGGTTATGTAAGGCGGTGACTTCAAAGGTGGCCTCCCCTGGTGCGCAGCCTTGGCTCCGGGCAGCTAGCCTGGCATCAGCTGGCAGGCCAGGGCCATCCACCCTAATCTCCGGTCCCATTTCCTCTTAGTCCTAGTGCAGAGAAGGCAGCCAGGAGACTAAGGGCGGAACTGGGTGGGAGGATCCTGAAATTGAGGCTGGGGGGCAGAGATACATAGTGATAGTAAGAATAGGGGAGCAGCCAACTTTATTGAGCACTTACTATATGCTAAGCAACGTGCCCAGTTCTTTTCTTATGTCAGCAGGCCTGTAGGTTGGGACTTTCAATCATTCCCTTTAATAAGCACAGAGGGGCTAGGCCATTTGCTTAGAATCACACAACCAGGAAAGTGGTGGGTGCAGAAGTCCAGCTGGGTTGCCTGGCTTAGAGGAGAGGCGGTGCACAGCAGGGGCCAACTCCATTTAGTGTGGCACATTCTGGGGGAAGTGGTTGCTCATTGTCTGTGATACAAGCTGCCAGATAGAGCAGGACCAGCCTCTTGGTCTCTGTCCACAGGTGGGATTTAAGCCCCTCTGCAGGAGAAGCGGGTTATGACCCCCATCACTGGGCCTAAACCAGGGGAGTGGGGGTGCAGTGGGGAAGGGTTTGCCTGGGAGAGATCTGGCTTCACCTGTGGGTCTCCAAAAACAGGACTGAAAGCCCAGAAGGTTCGTGTGCCAAGGCCAGCACATGTGCCCACCCAGAGCAGCTTTGGGGAATGTGCACCAACTCCAGCCACACGACATGGCCTGGGGTACGCCCCCACCTAGCCCACCCACTCCCCTCGCCCCCTCATTTGTGCTCTTACTTAAGGGCTGTACTTTCAATCAAGCCTTTACAGTAAACCTGCTGTGTTTCAGTTGATAGTACGATGTTTGAGCTTCAGAGATGTGGTGACACCACTTACCCAAGGGAGAGTGATATAGACAGTCGGAGAAGGATGGAGAGGAGGGGAAGCCTGCGGTGAGGCCGTGAGAAGGACAGAGTGGAGGGGGAGCAAGTGGTGAGACCGTAAGGCAGAGGGAAAAAAGCCCCGTCTCCCCGACCTAGCTCTGGCCCTGGGCTGGGTCGTCCTTGATGTGATCCCAGATACCCCAAGCCAGAGTGCAAGGAAGAGGATTGTTCCTGCAATTACTGGTGTCATTTATGTTGGGAAAATATATCCAGAAATATTGTGACCAGATGGGCGCTTTGGGAGTGATTTATTCATATATTTCCATTTCTTGTGACTCCGTGGGAGAGCTGACCTTTTCATGATAGGAATCGCAGTCTTTTCATCCTCTGCTGTAGGGAAGGTAGGGAGCCCAGAAGACAGAGGCGCCCCGAGGTGGGAGCAACGTCCGCGGGACTCCTGTTGGAGCCAGGCAGCTCCTGGAGATGGCCAGGCACCTGGCTGGGCCCTGGGAGGCTGGGGGGGACAGTGGTGGATAAAACCTCGTCCCGATGAGTGGAGGGCTCGAGCGGTTGAGCCCCTGCCTCCCACACAGGACGTCCTGGGTTTGGTTCCCGGTGCCTTCTGAAAAAAAGAAAAACAAAAAATAAGCAAAACAGGCAAGGAAACCAATTCGGGGAGCTGATGCGCCTCAGTGGTCGCGCACAGGCTTCCTACATAGGAGGTCCCGGGTTCAGTCCCTGGTCCCCGGTGCCTCCAACAACACCTCATCCCTACACTGGAGTCGGAGGAGAGCTTGGGCATTATTTTACACCCGAGAAAGGGGCCAGGGCTGGGGCCACACGGGAGTCAGGGATGGGGCCTGGACCTCATGGTGGCTGTGACAGTGAACTTGCCCCTGCCGGGGCTGCGGGCTGCCAGCCGCACCTTCACCTTGTGCTGTGGGGGCGGAGTGCAGCGTGGAGGGCATCGTGGTGGCTTGGGGAGCCGCGTGGGGTGGCCCGGCTCTCACCTCTCCTGGGCTGCCACCTGCACCCACCCTGCCCGGGGCCGCACCCACCCTGCCCTGCGGCTCCCGGGGGAGGGGGGAGTGCGCGCAGTTTTCTACTTTAAGGGCTGGAGAGGGAGCCCAGATTGCCCCTTGTGGGGAGGAAGAAGGGAAAGCAGGGAGGGTGGTGTGGGGCTGGGGGTGGCAGTGGAGGGATGGGAGGGGGCCTGCACTGGGTCTGGCAGGGTTGCTGAGTGATGATCCCCAGGGCCCCAGGGGTGGGGCCAGCTGCGGGGAGACGCAGGGGGCCGGGAGAGCGGAGAGACCCAAGAGAGACCATCTCACACTGAAAAGAGCCCCGGCAGGGATTCAAATATAGGCAAAGAGGGAGCTGGAAAGAGACAACCACGGCAAAGAGACGGGGAGATGGAGAGACTCAGAGAGAGGTGGGAGACTCAAGAAGAGAGACAGAGAGAACCAGAGACAGACCAGAGGGAAGAGAAGGAAACACTAACCAGGAGAGGGGAGAGAAAGAGAGAGTAAACATGGAGAGAAAATAAAGACACAGAACTGATATAGACAGATTGTGGGAGAGACACACACACACACACACGCACAAACCCAGAGAAGAGAGCAGGGGCAAGCCAGTCGGGGAACAGTCGATGTGATTTGTAGCCGACAGTGGACAGAAGAACAAATCGATGCACATTCCTGTGGGCAGCAAGGATCCCAGCTTACCTCTGCCAGGTCCTTGGCCATCCTGCCCAACTCTGGGCTCCTGGCTTGGGTGGTGGAGGTGGGGGGACATCTACCATCAGGCTTGAGCCTACGGGCCTTCGGCCACGGTGTCTGAGGTTAGTTTCCTTTCCAGACAAAGTGGCTTTTATAGGGGGTTTTCACATACCCCTTTCCCCCAGCATACCCCATTGCCAGTAAAGCGGCCCCCTGCAGGGCGGGGTGCGGATCCAAGCGTGCCGGCCCGAGGCTGTCCCCAGTCAGGCAGGGTTTTGCTGGGCACCCGGAGAAGCACATGCCTGCCCGTGCACGCACGCCTGCAGAAGGTCACACCAGCTCCCCGGGGTTCCAGCATCTTCACCACATATGTGCGCCCACACCCTCGCACAGAGGCAAACGTACCAGGCGGAACACGCACTTGAGCCGCCGCCGAATGCAGCAGGCGCCGTGCTCACGCGTTCGCCACATGCTGAGCCTCTACCGCGTGCCGAGGGCTGGACTGAGCCTTGAAGGTGGAGAGCAAGACCAGAAGCCCAGGGGCGTCTCCCCTTCCCGCCTCGGGGCAGGGGCGCCAGTGAGGAGAGGGGACAGGGCCAGCCTGGGCAGGCTGCTGGGCGGTGAGCTTGGGGGCTATCCCTCAGCGCCCAGGAAACGGCGCCCAAGACGGGGTCTCTGCAGGCCAGGGGTCACCCTCTTGCCGTACCCACCTTAGTGCGGCCGAACCTGGAGTCGGTTTGGGGCCTCCCAGAGCCGGCCCCTTGGAGGACAGAGATCCTGTCGATTCATCGCTCCCCTACCCCACCATCGGGATGAAAAAGCAGAGGAGGGCTGGAAGCCCTGCCCTCCGTCGAGTCTCAGAACTGCCGTGCCTGTCACTCTCTCCGGGGATTCCTCTCCCCAGCAGGAATAGGAACCTGCCGGCCCCCCACCCCTAATTTGGGAACCCCACGCTCTTCCCCAAAGGGGATCCTGTGGGGAGGGGGGAAAGCCGTATGGTTTCTTTTGTACTTGCCCCAGCATCTCAGGCGGATGTGAGGGTAAGAACAACCCAGCCTTTCTGCTCCCTCCCCCAGCTGGTCCTTCTTGAGTTTCACTTCAAGCACCCTAATGATCCTAACAACAGCTAACATGTACCGAGTGTACAGCTCACACGGGGCACTGTGCTGAGTAAGTGCTCTGATGCAGACATCGCCTCAAGTAAGCCTCTAGCAACCCCGAAACATGGGTGCGATTATCACGAACCCCATCTTATGGAGGAAAAGACTACAGCCCCGGGAGGTGAAGGCATTTGCTCCAGACCAGACTGCAAGATTTCAAACCCAGGCCTGTAGATGCCAGATGCCATGCTTTTAAGTAACATTCATCCTTGCGGCAAATAATTTTTGTCTATCTCTGCAGCCACCAGAAATGGACAAGAGGAGGTGGTGGTGGTGGCGGGTGCAAGTGTGTGTGCGCGTGCATGGGTGCCGTGGGCCGTATGGACACCAGGAGCTGGCCAGGGGCTGCCCTGGGATTCAAACAGCAGAGGGCCAGGCCTGGGAGAACTTTCCAGGACAGCAGCCGTTTCCTCTGGCTGCAAAAGGGACCTTCCCCAAACCCACGAGCTTTTTAAACTCTGCTTTGGTCCTGCTGCCGTGCTGCAGAGTGGCCCCGGCTCTGCGCCCAGCCTGCCTGCCGTGTAACAAGATAGTTTATATTATACTGCTGAGCAGAAATAAAACTACTGAGTCAAACATTACAAACAGATGCCGCGGCCAGGGCCCAGAGCCCTGGGCCAGATGCTCTGTGGGCACTCGGGGAGGGGAGAAGCAGGGAGTCTGGTCCCTCCTCACCCCGCAGGTTGGCAGGGAGTGCCGCTAGAGTTGGAGGCTGCGAAGGGCTTTGGAAATGGAGCAGGGAGGAGGTCAAGGGAGAAAAGGACGGAGCTTTCCTTGCTCTCTTTCCCTTACTCTTTCCACATGCACACTCTTGCAGCTTGCACAGCCTTGCAGCTTGCCAGTTCCCCGTTTACAAGGGCCCTTCCTTCCACGCGGAGGTGAAGCCAAGAAATGGGTGGTTTTAGCCCCCCCTAGGGTTCCCATTAGTTCTAAGATGCCCCCAAATAAACACACGCTAAATGCCCTAAACCTCCTTTCAATGAGATTCTACCCATAAGCCCGTAAGAAAGTTCTGGAACTTCTATCCTCGCGTGGTTTCCCAGTTCATCTCTCCCAACCACCCCAGGGTCCTCCAGCTCATAGCCTGCAGCCAGCACGACTGCGTTTAAGCCCTGTTCTCTGTAAAGTCATGCCGCTACTTCCAAACCTTTAGTGGCTCCCCATTGCCCATGGTAGCTTCTCAGAGTGGTCATCAGAGTCACCGGGGATACTTGCAGAATGCAGATTCCAGGACCACACCACTGAGCTACCGGATACAACTCCTTGGGGCTGAGAATCTGCATTGTCAACAATGGATTCCGGGAGGCAAGGAATAATTTTTTTCCCTAAATGAGCTCATTGTAAAGTCATCAGGGTGATATGAAACTGAAAGTTGGTGCGACTTCATTCGGTTATTTGGCAAACATTTGGGACCCCTACTATGTGCTGGGCATGGTCCTGGATGCTGGGGTGCAGTGTGGACAAGGTCAGTAGAGCTCTGGCGGCCTTGGCCTGTGCAGGACGGAGAGCTGGATGATGGCTGGATGGTCCAGAAGTCATCGTGGGGAAGTAGAATAGCTGCAAGGAGGTGGGGCTGGTGCTCTAGCTGGAGGTATTCCTGTTAGCAAAGGCTCTGAGATGGGAATTGCAAGACAGGATTTCAAGCGGCCTACAGTTAATGCAGCAGCAGCACAGACTTTGGAAGCAGGCTTCCTGGAAGCCACCAGAGGTGCCTAGGGCACTCTGGGGATGTTTGTTGAATGAATGAATGAGGGTGGCAGAAGAAGAAGAGCGAGAAAGACAGACAATGTGGGGGGGGGGGGGGGCAGGAAAAAGAAAGAATAAGGAGATGGGAGAAGGAGGAAGAGGAGGAAAGAGACAGACCTATTGCGGAGTTCATAAATTCCAAAAGCTGTTGGCTCTTTTGAGTAGGAGTAAAAATTGTGTGTGTGTGTACAGGATAATGCCTTAGAAAATACGTAGAGTCTGTCCTTAAAAACCAAGGCATCATAAGAAGCCAGAAATGGCTCCTACCCCTTCCTTTTATTCAGTTCGCTGCTGGGAGAGAAGAAAGATGGGGATGGGGAGGCAGATAGGGGTTATAAGAAGCGGTGATGACAGTGGGGGCGGGGAGCCGAGCCGCTGGAGGCTGAGATCAGCGTGGATGGCCGCAGAGGCTGCTGGGAAGGGTGTGCGCACGGGCGCGTGCTCGCGCGTGTGTGCGGGTTACAGCGGAGACTTTCAGAGCAATCAAAATAACCCTGATGAACATTCTCTCCCACCCTCTCTCTCTCAGACCCATTTCCTCCCAGCCAAGGCCCGGGGCAGACACGCTTGACTGTAACCCTAAGAGGCAGAGGAAGCTTGGGCAATTATTTTTACGCTAAAAAAAAAAAAAATAGAAAAAGGCCCTTAAAGATGCGGGCGTGCTCTGGGCCGCGCGCGGCTGAGCTTGGCGAGGCTTGGCGGGACCCTTCCCCATCCCGTCTCTGGAGCGTTCCTTCTCCCCCACCCCCAGATGGTCTGGCCTCTATCTTCTGCCGACCTGTGACAGACAGGCCAGGCCAGGCCCCCCCAGGGACCGCCCCGCCCCCCCAGCCTGAGGCCTGTCCCCTCTGAAACTGATCCTGTGCCTTTGGATCTAATTTGTTTCTCTGTCTGCCCGGTTTGGGGGGGGTCTTGCCTGGAGATGTGGTGGTCACAGGTGACATCAATCATGTCTGCATCTTCGGAGGGATGAGGATAGGATATCAGAGAGGTGACCAAGCATTTGCCACATGATTCAAATCATCTCAGCATTGATTAATTGGGTTCATCCTGAGTTTCTGAATCATAACAACTGTTTTTCTCCTTCACCTAACGTCAACAGGCCCTTAAAGGGGAAGGATCCGTTTACCCAACGCATGTGGCGCATTAAGTCGATCAGCTCCTATTAAATGTTAAATGCTGGATGCGTTTTAGACAAACTCGATTTGCTCAAGATACTTTTCAAAGGTTCTGTGATGATTAGACATCTCTTTCCCCGCCTCGCCCCTTCCTCTCCAGCTTTTTTTCCTGGGACGTGTTTTGGCTGCAGCCTCTGACAGATGGGAAGAGGGAATGTGTGGGCTGATCGAGAGGGTCCTTTGGAGGGGGGGGGGGGGGATTTGGTGAGGGAGAGCCCCCACAGGCTGTTTAAAAGAGATACAGTTTTTGAAAAGTTTAATAAGGCAGAAAACAATCCCGGATGCCATATTTGCCTTTCGAAAGCTAAATATCCTGAAAGCCTCCTGCCCTTCAATGAAAGAAAAAGCATTTCCCAAGCCAAAAAAGCAGTTTTCTAGAGAAGAGAAATTGTTTCTGCCCTGGTATGGGTTCTGAGAACTTAATGACCAAGTAGGCATGGAAACAAAACCCAGTTCTAAGGAAAATCAGTAGGGTGAGGATGAGAGGAAAAAAAAAAAAATCAAAGCTAAGGCTAGTTTCCTCTTAACTGTCTTTCTTATACGTGAAAAGAGCTGCTTAGAGGTCTCCTTTCACCCTGGCTTCATGACCTTGGACAAGTCCTTGTAATTTTTCTGAATCTCAGCTTTCTGGGCTTTAATAATGGGACTGATAGCCTTTACCAGTCTACTAAGAAGTATAAACTAAGAAAAAAGAAGGTTAGTGAAATGGACCAGCAAATGCTGGGTCCTTGGTGGACCCTTGATGCGGGTGTGCATTTTGCAGGATGGGGAGGATGGTGGCTTTAGCAGGGAGCCCCTGGTCCTCCACGTGGGTGAGATGGGTGAGTTTGCTTGGTTCACAAATTTTCTAAATGTAGATGAGCTTCAAGGTTTGAACAAAGGGCTGTGTTTTTTTTTTTGGCTGTGGTAACTGTTGGAAAATATGCACATTTAAAGTCAATCTAGGGAAGCGGATGTGGTTCAACTGATAGAGCGTCCGCCTACCATATAGGAGGTTCAAGGTTCAAACCCAGGGCCTCCTGACCCATGTGGTGAGCTGGCCCATGCGCAGTGCTGCCATGCACAAGGAGTGCCCTGCCACACAGGGGTGTCCTCCATGTAGGGGAGCCCCACGTGCAAGGAGTGCGACCCACAAGGTGAGCTGCCCTGTGCAAAAGAAGCACAGACTGCCCAGGAGTTGTGCCGCACATGGAGAGCTGATGCAGCAAGATGAAACAACAAAAAGAGACACAGATTCCCGGTGCCTCCAAGAATGCAAGCAGACACAGAAGAACACACAGTAAATGGACACAAGAGAACAGACAATGGGGGAGAAGGGAAGGGGAAGAGAAAAAAAAAAGTGAATCTCCAAGTGTGGGCTTGGCAGCCCCCTGCAATGTTGGAATGGTGAATTGATTAGCAATCTGGAAGATTTTCAGGGAGAATGGAGATTGTTCACCTCCAGGTAGCAAACCTCCCCAAAATCCTCATCAGCAGTGTTTTCTATCCCGAGAAGAGCATGTTCAGATTTTTGAAATGACCTTGGTCCTCTATGAGCCCAGACTTCTTGTTGGTGATGGAAAAAAGGTAGATAGACAAGCCTGCGTTCCCTGGGCTGGCTCTGGGTGGGGGTAAGTCTCACCCTCCTGAGCCACGTTTTGTGGTGGCGGCTACTGCTAAGTTGTGCTGTGGAATGATAGTGCTTTCCTGGTGCCCTGGGACAGACCTGGGGAAAAGAGATGTAGAGACAAAGGTGGGGAAAGTGCAGAGAGAGAGCAAGAGACACAGGGTGGAGATATTCAGACACAGAGGGAAAAGCAGGAGAAAAAGAAGGTCAGGCACATAGGCGAGGACAGAAAGGAACGAGAGAGCAGGACAGAGAGAAAAAGCCAGAGGTCAAGAGTCTGAGATGGAATGAAAAAGGGAGCAGTCGAGGGAGAGGGAGAATGAATGAGAGTAATCCACACCTAGAAACACAGGGGCAGAGAGCAGGTCAGAAATGCTGCATAGCACTCTCAAGAGAAACAGAAACAAAGACATAGCCATAGAAGGGGAGAGAGGACAGAGAGAGAAGCAGAGCCCCCTTGGATGAGCAGGCTCGATGCTCTCACTGCCAGGTCCTGGCCACGGGGGTGCTCCGTCCTCAGCAGGTCGATGCATTTCCCCCGCTGTGAGCACCTCCAGGCTTCAAAGACCCTGCTAGCTTGACACTGCTGGGATATCACAAGTCAGACATCAGGGCTGCAGCGCAGGATCATGTGGGGGTGGGGTGGGGGACGGGGATGGTGGTGGAGAGGCTCAAAGGGGGCCAGGGCCCTGGTTTCATTGGCGGGACTCCCAGTGGGGCCCACAGGCCGGGATTCCTGGCTGAACCCCCAGGAAACATTCTGATGGACAGATAGAGAAACTGCGGCCACAGCCTGCCCCCTCCCTGGCTCCCCTGTCTGTTGAAATCAGAATCGGGTGTTGATGAATGCTAAGTTCAACTCGAGAGATAGCAGGGTGTGCTCTTGGGTCTCAGTTTTCTTGATGGTGGCATGAATATGCAGCACGAGCCCGTGCCCCCTTGCTCCGGGGGCAGAAGAACTTGCTGGTTTGGAGGGGTACAGGCTTGCGAGTAAATCAGTCCTCTTTCCCTGAACCCCAGTCCCCTCATTGTCAGAGAGGGAGGCTACGGATCTCTCACTGTCTGCATTGCTGTGGGCATTAAAGGGGCTCACAGATGCTAAGAGCCGAGCCAGGCCTGGCACATAGGAAGTGCTCGACGCATGGTGGCCGTGGGGTGCCTGGAAGACAGAAGCCAGACTGCTAACCTGGACAGAGGGTAACAGGCCATCGAGCTCCGGCAGAGAATTGAATTTGGTCTCAGCTGGAGAATTAGAACATTGTGATTAGAAACAAGAAGAGAGAAGGGACAAAACAACCTGTCTTCAAGTGCATGATGACAGAGCACAGACTCTGCTGGCAGCCCGAGGGGCTGGGGAAGGACAGGGCAGATCATATTAATAACAATAAATTATACCTGCTCCATGATTTATGGTTCCTGATGTGCTTTGCATTAGGTTATCTTATGGTACCGTGGTAAGGCCGTATTGTCCTGATTGTTGTTTGCCGCAGTCGTTCTAACGTCACCATGGCCGTGGCCATAGTAGCGTTAGCAATGCTGCTCTTCCTAGTTTCCAAATGGGAAGAACTGAGGCTCAGAGCGAGCAAGGGACTTGCCGGAGGAAAGAGTCGGAGGCAGGACTGAAATCCAGGCTTTGTGGTCTGGGATTTTTCTGGCTGCTCCCTTATCTCCTCTCAGAGACGTGCCCCCTTCCCACCCTGCCGCTTTGTGGTCATCCTCGTCTGGCCATCTTGGTCTCCTCCTCTCCACAACGGACCGCTCCGGCTCTCTCTTCCGGTCGGCCAAGGGGGCTCAAGGATCCTGCCAGTCTAATCCCAAGGCCTTTCGCCTGTATACCCAACCCCTCCATCCCCAGCCCCCCGCTGCCCCTCATGGGGGGCTCCCAGGGAGAGGAGGATTTCCACCAGGCAGCCGCCGGGGCATAGGGGTGACACAGATCTGGACTTGGACTTCCAGTCCCTACCCCCCCGCCTGGGCTGTGGGCTGGCCCCACTTCCCACTCTGAACCCAGCCGTCATCGCCCGGCGGGCCTTGCTCACCCCTCTCCTTCCCCCTCGCAGCCTTCTCCTTTCTGCTTAGACCTTCTCGAAGCCCAGAGCCCGCTCAGGACTGAGTCGATTCAGCGACCAGGTTAATTTAACATTCACAGAGCGAGCTATTTCAAGAATGTGCAGATTCAGTCTTGGAAATGGCAGAGAAGGAGACTGGCTTGGCTTCTGAGCAGGAGAGCTAGTAAGCTCCGCTCCCCCCATCCTCCGTTCTGCGATTTCCTTTGTCTCACTCCAAAATCCCCTTTTACATGATCTCGGAGGCTTCCTAATAAAACAGAACTGTAACTTTATCTAAGATGAGTGCAGCACATGTAGGATGGATAAGTTGTAATTAATAACAGAAAATAATGTTTCCCCCCTCCTGACCTTTCACCCCCATATAAGTGTCTTAAGTTTTATGACAGCTAAGCACAAAATTAGTGTGTGCATGCGTGCATGCGTGTGAGTGTGTGCGCGCCCACTTGTGTGTGTGTATGTGTGTGCGCGCATTCGGGCTGAGACTGCGTCTGTCTGGTAAGTATTCACCTAGCCCTGGCTGGAATTGGTTTATGTTTCTGGGTAGACTGGCCTCTCGCTGAACCCCGGCACTGCCTGAAACCGATCTGATTTCTTGAAGTGGAGATTCTGTCTTGAATCTCGAAATGCCCTGTATCTATTTACATGCAAAACTTTGGACAAGGCAGAAGCTGGACATAAAAAATAATAGAGGGCGGCTCATGCGTGCACACAAACACACGATCTTTTGGATTGTCCATTCCATTTCAGCGCCCCAGTGAATGGTGATGGTGGGGTACCAGTATTTATTTGCGCAATTCGCAGCAGGCAGGAGACTGAGGTCAGCATTTCATTGGTTTCTGTGCTGCCGGTCCTAGGAGAGTCTCATTATGGAAAATGCTCTCTTAGGCAGTAGCAGCTCTCCCCTCCATGTGCCTTCCCCAGTGATGGCATCCTCATTGCTCTTTATCTAGCACTTGTCCTAGAGGGGCAGGGGCTAGAGGAGCCAGGGGAGGGGTTGAGGGCAAGCCCCATCTATAAGTCTTCCCAGACTGTTGTCAGCCATTGGAATGAAGGACACTCGAACCAATCCTGTTTATCTTAATCGGTCCACAACTATGTTCATTTTAAGTAATACTATCTTACTTTAAAGGTCACTGGGCTGGCCCAAGGTATTGGCTTCTCGTGATTCATTACATCTGATGCTTGACTTTTTGAGAAGTCCACAGCACCAACCTCTGGGTTAATGGAAGCCACACCAATGGCAGAGCCAGTAGCTTTGAATCCTCCCCGGATGGGAGGCCTGGGCAGGGTGGGGCCAGCTGCCTCCTTTTGATCAGCAGCCGTGATGTGAACCAGAGGTCATGCATGTTTGGGGCCTGCATGTCAGCCCTACTAGACAGCAGCAACTGGGCCTGTGACACCGCCTGCCACCCCAAACCCTGTGAGCTTTGTTTTCCATGGCTGTCCCTCTCTGGGCTGACTTTTCCAGGACCCCAAGGGCATCAGAGGGACTTCTGGGGAAAGATCCAGAGCCTTAAATCATTCGAGAAGGCCCCCTTGACTACTCCCCTGGCCTTCCTCCTTCCATCCTTGGCCCCTTCTGGTGCAGAAAAATCAATTCCTGCTCCCCTGGGCGTTTCTGCTCACCGGTGATAGGTGACAGGCTGGATTCGGAGGGAAATCGCTTTCTCCCGGGGGAGCCATCGGGTTGTGGAGTTCTTTTACGGACTTGCTTGAACTCTGGAGGGCCCCCAAACTGACAACCACCCCTGTCTGCTCAACTGATCGTATGTTTTCCTGTCATTATGTCATCCCATCATCCTTCCACAAATGCCTTTGCCTGCCATAGTTTTATGGCTCTTCTTCCAAGAGGGCCTCCTTGGAGGGTGGGTCAGTGTGATTTATCTTGACGGAGAAGGAGAGGAGAATTTATCACGGGTATCAGAAGACGGGATTTCCCTCTTATCACCCCCTCTTTGCTTTTGGGTTTAAAGGCAACACCAACTGGTTGGATTACGAAGTTTAGGGAGCCCTTTAGGCTGCCAGCTTCATCAAATTGACAATGACCAGAAATGGAGGACTCAACTGTCTCCTAATTTCACATCCTTCTAGCTACTTAAAATCACAGCCCGACAGTCCTGGAGTTTGTTGCCAGGATAAGAAGATCTTGATTGGATTGAAATATTTCCCAATAGAGGCTTTGAAGCTTTGGCAAATACAATGAGTAGCTCAAAAAAAAAAAAAAAAAAAAAATTAAGCAAGTAATATATATTCATTATGGAAAAAGTAGTAAAGGCAGATAAGGAAAAAGAAAATAAAAATCACCTGTAATCTCATCTTAGAGAGTGAACCATTCATATTTTACCATCTATCTTTTTTAGTCTTATATGTGTGGTATATAAATTTTAAAAGAAAGTAAGATCATATTGCATATGCCGTTAATGATTTTTCAGCAAAAAGTATATATATATAGATATATATAGGAAACTATGTAAATAATCCAAAAAATAACAGCAACAAGAATAACAACAAAAGCCCCAAATTGCACCTACTGTTTACCTTCTGGTGAATGTCTTTCTAGATATTTCTTAACATATTGTTTGATTGCCTGCTTTAAAAAATCTTCACAATATAGATTGGTCTTTTCTGTGCCAATAAATTTGTCTCCACCCCATTATATCTTAGGAACTGAGTTGTATTCCATTGTAAGGATACAGTATAGTTTAAAGCATTCCCTGCAGTTGGACACCTAGATTGTTTCCAATTGTTCTTTTTTTTCCTTCTTTTTAGTATCGGGACTGGGGATTGAACCTCGGACCTTGTATGCGGGAAGCCAGCACTCAGCCACTGAGCCACAACAGCTCCCCTGAGTTGGCCTTTTCATTTGTTTGCTTGTTGTTTGCTTTTGTTTTCTTTTTTCATGAGGCACTGGGTACCGAACCTGGGACCTCCCTTGTGGGAAGCAGGCACTCAACACTGGAGCCACATCTGCTCCCCTCCAATTGTTCTTTTTTAAGATTTACTTTATTTATTTCTCCCCCCTCCCTCACTGTTTTGCACTTGCTGTCTGCTCTTTCTGTCTATTTGTTGTGTGCTTTCTGTGTCTGCTCATGTTCTTTTTTAGGAGGCACCAGGAACCGAACCGGGGACCACCCATGTGTGAGGGAGGTGCCCAATTGCTTAAGCCATGTCCACTCTGCTCCCTGATTATTGTGTCTCTCATTGTGTTTCCTCATCGCATCATCTCCTTGTGTCATCTAGTTGCCTCGTCTTACCATGCCAGCCCATTGCATCAGCTCACTGTCTTGTTCATCTTCTTTAGGGGGCACCAGAAACCAAACCCGGGACCTCCCATGTGGTAGGTGGAAACCCAACTGCTTGAGCCACATCCACTTCTCTCCAATTGTTCTTAAACATTTCTTCTCATGTCTTAGTCTTTGTGTTGCTAACACCCATCAGACAGGATCTGTGGCCCACCAGATCTCACCACCTGGCTGACAACTCCGTACAGCAAAACAGAAGTACTAATCAATTGAAAAGGCTTTTAGTTATGGAACGTCCAACTGACTGTTTTTCTTACATGATGGGTAGGCCAGAGGTAGACTGCTGCCTTGTTGACTCAGCTACTCTGTAGGTCATCAAGACGCTAGCTTTCTCTTGTATCACTTCCCCATCCTTTTGTCCTTTTATTCTTGGCTTGTCTTCTTCATGTTCAAAGATGGCTGCCTCAGTTCCAAGCATCGTATCTATGATTTAGACAAGAAGGAGAAAGAGGTGACACCAGAGAACTTTCCTCATGAGCCTGCTTCTTTTGTAAGAGAACTCTCCCCCACACCTTCCCGAAAGACCTCTGCTTACATTTCATGGGCCCTAGCTGTGGCACATGGCCAGTTCTAGCTGCTGAGGAGCCTGGGATGTTGATTATTTCATTTTTCAGACCCTTGAGTAGGAGGCAGCAAGGGAGAAAGGTGTAGGGAATGTGTGGATTGATATTGGATCAGCTGTCCAACGGTTTAGCCATCTAAAACATGCTTACCAAGAGCTAGGTCTGGCCTGGGGCATCCCTCCCCCCATTTACCCTGACTTGCTATACCTCTCTGGTCTACTACAACGAACAGTTCTTGCCCCAGAGTCTTTTCATGTTGGGTCTGGCTTCTTGGTTTTAGAGGCCCTTTTAGACTGCCCCACACTGGACTTGGCTTTTTATGCAGCTCTTCTCTTGTGGCAAGGTATTTTCTAGTTTATGAAGTGCTGGGTTATTAGAGGGATTTATTCATGTGAAAATAGATTCAATGCTGGGCTCTACCAGTTCAAGGGCCAGGAGCTCCTCCTCCTCAGAATTCCCAGCTCCCAGTGGAGAGCCTAGTGCAGTCTATGTTCATTAAGCCCAAGTAGGGGAGGAAAGTGAGGCATTTTTTAAGCCCTGGCTATTCCACAGGTCTAAGGGATGTAGGGCTAATAGAAAACAACCTGATCAAGATTCTCCCAGGTGCATTGCTCCAGTGGCTAAATCAAGATTTGGGTAACTCTTCTTGAGAGGAGATATTAATACTATATAGCATCAGCTTTCACATCTTCAAGAATTCTGCTTCATGACCAGGCATCATGGAATATCTTCAAGTTTGGACCACATTCCAGTTTCCCATGGGAAGAATTTCTCTGCCCTGCAGCCCCAAAGACCGTGCTATAGGTGATGTCTAAAATATGTGGGCTTGGAAAACGGACTTTGGCCCAGTGGTTAGGGCGTCCGTCTACCATATGGGAGGTCCGCGGTTCAAACCCCGGGCCTCCTCGACCCGTGTGGAGCTGGCCATGCGCAGTGCTGATGCGCGCAAGGAGTGCCGTGCCACGCAAGGGTGTCCCCCGCGTGGGGGAGCCCCCATGCGCAAAGAGTGCGCCCGTGAGGAAAGCCGCCCAGCGTGAAAAGAAAGTGCAGCCTGCCCAGGAATGGCGCCGCCCACACTTCCTGTGCCGCTGACGACAACAGAAGCGGACAAAGAAACAAAAGCAGACAAAGAAACAAGACGCAACAAATAGACACCAAGAACAGACAACCAGGGGAGGGGGGGGAAATTAAATAAATAAATAAATCTTTAAAAAAAAAAATAAAAAATAAAATATGTGGGCTTGGTCATGTTGGCTGTGAGTCTGCAGCTTAGGGTCAGATCTGGACTCATTACGATCATATCATGATTTAACTGACCTAAATGACTCCATGGTTCATACAGGATCAAAGTAGTTAAAGAAACCTATTCTCAGGAAGTGGACTTGGCCCAATGGATGGGGCGTCCGCCTACCACATGGGAGATCCACGGTCCAAACTCTGGGCCTCCTTGACCCGTGTGGAGCTGGCCCATGTGCAGTGCCGATGCGGGCAAGGAGTGCCCTGCCACGCAGGGGTGTCCCCCGCATAGGGGAGCCCCATGCAAGGAGTGCGCCCAGTAAGGAGAAGCTGCCCAGTGTGAAAGAAAGTGTAGCCTGCCCAAGAATGGTGCTGCACACACGGAGAGCTGACACAACAAGATGATGCAATAAAAAGAAATGCAGATTCCCGTGCCGCTGACAACAGAAGCAGACAAAGAACATGCCACAAATGGACACAGAAAACAGACAAGTGGGGGCAGGGGGAGAGAAATAAATAAATAATCTAAAAAAGAAAACCTATTCCCCAGTGTTTTTTGAATAAAACTGTATTTGGGAGGCTCAAGGGACAGTTTTTTTTTTGGGGAAAAAGTAGCTTTGTTTATAAAGAAGAAAATATGTAAAGGAATTGACGTTCTTTGGGAGACCCGGCTCTGAAAGAGGACGTTGTAACTAATTCTGGCTACTGTTGCTGGCTGCCAAATCGCAACTTAAAACAACTTGAGTAGTTTAAAGCAACTCGTGGGTTCTGTGGGACAGGAACTAGACCAGGACTCGGCAGGAATGGCTTGTCTCTGCCCCAGGAGTTTTGGGGGCTCATTTGGGGAGACTCCAGGAATGGTGGTGAGTTGATGTGTGTGGACCGGCACCATTGGAAGGCTCTTTCGCTGTGTCTGCAGGCTCTAGGCTGCTGTGACTTGAAGCCTCGGACTGCCAACCAGAGCCTCATCCCAACACGGCTGTCCCCGTGTAGTTAGACTTCCTAGGGGCTGCCCAGGGCTTCTGGGGCAAGGGTTCCAGCAGACAAGGTGGAACTGCACCTCCTTTTGTGACTCATCTTGGAAGTCCCACAGCATCATATAATTCTGCCACAGTCTAGTGGTTGAAGCAGTCATAAGCCCACCCAGATTTAAAGGGAAGAGGCACAGGTCCACCTATGGATGAGAGGAGGGCCAAAGAACTTTAAGACATTTTTGAAAATTGCCGAGGTAGACAGAATGGAACCCTGCTTTAGAGGCAGAAAAGTGAGGCCAGGAAGATCTGATGATCAGTCCAAGACCACACACAACATATGCGGTCAGGCCAGGATTTGAACCCAGAGTTAGGGACTAGAGAACCCCTGCAGTTAAAATTATGGTGCTTGTTGTATTAATAAAAATAAATGATCTATACAGTGGACTAAGCATGGCTCAAGCTATTTACTGAGGGGGAATTACTGAGCTCTTGTTGGTAGGGTGCAAGCTACTGGACCGTGCACGCAAGCAGTCACAGTGAAATCAGTTGAGTAAGTACTGTTGGCAGTATGTGGCGATTCAAAGTGCGGTCCCCCTGGTTTCGAGAGGTCAACACGTCCAGTCTTTGCCTTCAAGGAGAGCCTCTCATAAATTACAATGGACTCAGGAGTCAATGCATGCTTTTAAAACAATTTATTTATTTTTATTAGCGATGTTGTAGGTTTGCAGAAAAATTGTGCAGAAAATACAGAGTTCCCATATATACCCCCTCACACGCTCAGTTTTCTCATTATTAACACCTTGTGTTAGTATGGTACCTTTGGTACAATTGATGAAACAATATTATTATAATTATACAATTACCTATAGTTCATTGTATACATTAGGGATCCTGTTAGTTTTGTATAGTCCTGTGATTTTTTAAAAAAATTTTCTCTGGTAACATATATACAATCTAAAATTTCCCCTTTTAATCACGTTCTAATATATGCTGCAGTGGTGTTAATCATGTTCACAGTGTTGTGCCACCATCACCAAATTCCATTACCAAAATTTTTCCATCACCCCAAAAAGAAACGCTGTACCAATTAAGTATTAACTCCCCATTCCCCATACTCACTCTGGTCCCTGGTTACCTGCATTCTAGTTTCTGACTATGAATTTGCTTATTGTTATTGTTATTTTTTTTAACTTTATCCCCCTTTCCCCCTCCCCAAGATGACTCTCTCGTCTGCTTTGCTTGTGGTCTGCTCCTTGCCTGCTCATTGTCTGTTTCTTTTTTTTTTTTAGGAGGCACCAGAATTGAGCCCAGGACCTGCCATGTGGGAGGCGGGCACCCAACTGCCTGATCCACATCCACTCCCCTATTTTTTAACTTTATTTTTAAAGAAGTTTTAGATTACAGAAGAGTTAACATCGAAAATACAGGGGATTCCCATATACCCCACCCCTCCCCCTCTCACATTTTCCCCTATTAATAACATCTCAGAAAAGTGGATGTGGCTCAAGTAATTGGGCTCCTGTCTACCATATGGGAGGCCCCGGGTTTGATTCCTGGGGCGAGTTCGATTCCCAGGGCTTCCTGGTGAAGACAAGCTGGCCCATACCATGGAGAGCTGCCAGCCCACGCCGTGGAGAGCTGGCGCAGCAAGATGATGCAACAAAAGGGAGACAGAAGAGAGACAATGAGAGATACAGCCGACCAGAGAGATGAGGTGGCTCAGGCAACTGAGTGCCTACACCAGAGGTCTTGAGATCGGTTCCCAGTGCTTCCTAAGGAGAAAGACAAGAAGAAAAGACAAGCAGACATGGAAAGAACACACAGCGAATGGACGCAGAGAACAGACAGCTAGCGCAAACAACAAGGTGGGGGAGAATGTAAATGTGGTTAAAAAAAAGCCAATTTCCTTTAAAAAAAAACTTAAATGAGTGTAGTACATTTGTTACAATTGGTGAAAAAATATTGAAGCACTGCTACTAACCATGGTCTATAGTTTACATTATGTTTTATACTTAGCACTGTAAAAAATTTTATAGGTTTTGACACAATGTATAATGGTCTGTATCTGTCATTTCAAAATCATGCAGAATAATTCCAATGCCCTAAAAATGCCTTATGGGGAAGCGGACTTGGCCCAGTGGTTAGGGCGTCTGCCTACCACATGGGAGGTCCGTGGTTCAAACCCCCGCCTCCTTGACCCGTGTGCAGCTGGCCCACGCGCAGTGCTGATGCGCGCAAGGAGTGCCCTGCCACACAGGGGTATCCCTGTGTAAGGGAGCCCCGTGCAAGGAGTGCACCCCGTAAGGAGAGCCACCCAGCGCGAAAGTGCAGCCTGCCCAGGAACGGCGCTGCACACACAGAGAGCTGACACAACAAGGTGATGCAACAAAAAAGAAACACAGATTCCCGTGCTGCTGACAACAACAGAAGCAGACAAAGAAGAACACACAGCAAATGGACACAGAGTACAGACAACTGGGGCAGGGGGGAGAAGGGGAGAGAAATAAATAAATATTAAAAAAAAATAAAAATGCCTTAAGTTCCATCTATTCTTCCCTCCCCCTCTCCTGCTTATTCTAATTATTTCATATAAGTGAGATCATGTAATATTTACCCTTTTGTCTCTGGCTTTTTTTCACCCAGCATGTCTCAAGGCTAACCAATACTGACCCATTTTTCAGAACTTCATTTCTTTTTACATTCCATTGAATGTATATACCACATTTTAAAAATTCATTCATCTGTTGATTGATAATTGGGCTGCTTCATTTTTTTGGCTATTGTAATAATGCTGCTTTGAACATCAGTTTATGAATATCTGATCAAGTCCCTGCTTTCAATTCTTTTGGGTACATACCTAGAAGTGGGATGGCCAGGGCATATGATAATTCTATATTTAACTGTTTTTCACAGAGTCTGCACCATTGCACATTCCCGCCAACCATAAATGAGTGTTTCTATTTCTCCACATCCTCTCTAACACTTATTTCCAATTTTTAAAGTAGCCATTCCAGTGGTTGTGAAATGGTATCTCATTGCGGTTTCGATTAGCATTTCCCTAATGGCTAAAGATGTTGTGCTTATTGGTCATTTGTACATCTTCTTTGGAGAAATACCTATTCCAATCTTTTGCCCATTTTTAAATTGGGTTGTTAGTCATTTTGTTGTTGAATTGTCCAATCCCTGTTTTGAAGGCAACAGATGATTGCATTGCTGGCCCTTTTCAGTTTTCCAGGGACTGCTGTGTACAGTGTCTCCCTGACTTGAAGTAGATATTAAATCGTTCTCGCTGGTTGGATATATTCCCTCTCCTTTCCTGCATGATAACAGCTTACATTTATCTAGTGCTTGCAACTTGTCAAGCACAGGGCGGAGGCCATTACACAAGGACTAACTCGTTTAATCTTCACAACAACCCTGTGAAGGAAGTGATCAGTGTTCCCGTTTACCTGATGAGGAAATGGAAGCTGAGTAACTTGACCAAGGTGAAGATTTGCACTCACGCTTGTGGGGCTGACTCCAGAGCCTGTGCCTGTTAGAACTGCTGCCCCCTCACGTATAGGTACTTGTCATGACTCCTCAGATTGGCTAACGTGTGTTCCCAGGACACACTGAGCACATCCCTGTACCGTATCACACTGAAAGAACATTGACCCCCCTCAGGGTTTTTCAGCCTGGGCGCGTTGGCATTTGGGGATAGACAATTCTCTTTGTGGTGGGAGGTCCTGGGCGTTGTAGGATGTTTAGCAGCATCCTTGACGTCTACTCACTGGATACCAGTAGTACCACTACGCCCCATCCCAGAGCTGTGACGACAAAGATGACTCCAGACGTTGCACAGTGCACCCTGGAGGTCAGATCACCTCCATTTGAGAAGCACTGCTTGCCAGACTACTTGGATTCAAGTCTTGGCTCTGTCACTTAATAACCACATTTTTGGTCAAATTACTTGACTTAATTGAGCCTCAATTTCCTTATCTGCAAGTTGGGAGTAATAATACCTATACATAAGGTTATTTTGAGGATTGAATTGTTATCTATACAATCTATGAAACAGTGCCGGACAACTAATAAATGACCAGTGAGCTATTGTTCTTTACCTTTCTCTTGCCACTTGAAGGCAAGAAGCAGGTCTTCTTTTTCTCCTAACCCTTGGTGCCTAGCATTCACTGGCACTCAGAGAATGTTTGTTGAATGAACATATAACCTTTACATGCTGCAGGGGACGGTGTGGAAGGCAGACTTGCTTTCCGCAGGCAGATGGTAGACATCTAACCTATAGTCTAGTGCCTGAAGTTCCACCTCCCATCCTGTCCACAACTGTTTGTCCTTGGGAGAGTTAAAATGCAAAAAAATGCTCCAGGTCCTGTTTGGGTAATGCGTAGAAAATTCCATAGATGTACTTTCTGGTCCAAGTTGTCCCTCCCTGCCCCACCCCTGAACCACTGCAGACACACCAGCGAAAAGAGAAGGAAAACGTGAAAATTCCAAATGCAGCAGAGGATGATTCCACTGGTGTTTGGAAAGCACAATGTTCCAAAAAAAATTAAAACCTAATCTGGGTCCGGAAAAGGACATCGATGGCAGAGTACAGGGGATGTTAGCTCCTCTCTGGGGGCTACTACTTCAAGGGCTGTCATAGATGCTCCCCGCCCCCAGGATGAACCTTTTGGTATCTGGTAGGGGCCTCACACACAGAGACTGGGGTCCCTGGTAAAGGAGGGCACCCAGCGCTCTCTCTGTTTTTGTGCTTTTAACTCTTGGTATTTGTACATGCTGAAGAGGAGAGATCAGCCGAGTCTCCTTGGGGAAACCAGGGTCCTTATTTTTATTTATTTATTTTAATTTTTAGGAAATACTGGGGATTGAACCTGGGACCACTTACATGGGAAGCAGGAGCTCAACCACTGAACTACACCTGCTCCCCTTCAGGCTTCTTACATATGGGCAAGGTCCATTTACTTCCAGGAAAGAATGAGAGTGGTTCACGCATTCAACTCACAAATCTTTCATTTGGGGGATGTTTCTGTGTGCCAGGCGCTGGGCTAGGCAGTGGTTCTCAACAGAGATGATCTTACCCTCCGAGGACATTTGGCAATGACTGGAGACATCTTGAATGGTGCCAACTTGGGGGGAGGAGTGCTACTGGCAGATAGTGGACGGAGGCCAGTGCCGCTGCCGGACACCCTACAACGCACAGGAAGCCCCCCACCAACAGAGGATGGCCTAGCCTGGATGTCACAGGTACCGAGGTTGAGAAACCCTGGGATGTGTGGTGAACAAGACAGACGTGGTCCTGCCCTGGCCGAGGAACCTGGGCCTTCTTAACTAGTTCTTTAGGTCGCCAGACTTTGGCGAGGGGTCCCTTTAAGGAAAGCATTGCTCTTTCTTCTTCCCTCTCTCCAGGCCTGTGCACGGTGGGCCTGCTTTGTGGCTGGGCGAGGGCTGGTGAGTGTGTGCACGCACGTGTGCATCCAGAGACGTGGGGGTAGAAACTTGGACTTGGGCGGCTGTCTGTGTATGTCTGTGCCCGTCGGCATGGCTCTGTTAGTAAGAACTTCTCCGTCATTTCCTTCCCTTGCTTGCGGAAGAAGCCAGCTCAGCTTGCTCAGGCCCTCCAGAGGTGGAATTCGTCATCAGGCACGATTAGGCAATCACTAGGCATGACTCTTCTTTGCTCTCTTTTCTTCCTCGCCTCTGTTCGCCTTCCCCTCTCCACCCTCCCCACTGCCTCCCACCTTGGAGATAAAACGGGAGGTCAATAAACCCGCCGCTGAGTTGAAGCTTTGAACTTGGAGTTTAGTTTATGCTAACTCCCCTGTGCCTGCGCCAGGAAGCATTAAAATTTGTGCATTTCAGAGGAATCAAAGAAGAATCATGAATGACTGATCTAACCCAGGGTATACCCACCCTCAGCGCTGCTGATATCTGGGGCTGGGTGATTCTTTGTTGTAGGGCATCCCATGTGTTGTGGGATGTTGAGCAGCAACCTTGGCCTCTGCCTACTAGACGCAGCCCCAGTTGTGCCAACCAGAAGTGTCTCCAGACGTTGCCCAGTATCCCGTGGGGGTGCAAAATCGTCTCCAGTTGTGAACCACTGGACCGATCTGCAACTATACAGAACACCATGGGTGGATACTGCAAACTCAGGGTTGAACCGAAGCGCCGAATGCTAAAGCATCACACTGAACACCTCCATTTACAGAAGGCACAAAACAGGCTCTGCTGATCTACCCTGCGAGATGTCAGAACGCGGCTGCCCTTGAGAGGGGATGGGCTGGGGCACTACAGGGGCTTCTGGGGACTTCTGTACTTTTATCGGGTGCTGGGTACTCTTGTGATTTGTACACTTCTCTGTGTGTTTGTTACACCTTGAATCAAAAGTGTGTGTGTTGAGGGAGGAAACATATTAAATGAATATATTTGGGGAATCAGGGAAGGTTATTTAAAAAACATATTCCAAAACACAGGTTTCATCTTCTTTCCAAACCCTCGTCACGGAGAGTTTATGGATAACTTTATTAAAATGCTTCTTATAGAATCCCTCCAGCTCTTTCTAAAACAACAGGAACACTGAATCTTCTAAGGAATGATCAGATTGAGGAGACCCCATTGTCAGCCTCGACACCGACACACACTCCCTCGCACACAGACCCCAAACAGGGGTGTCACCAGGTCTTGGTTGAATCGAATTCCCTGCCCTTGTGTTCCCGGGGCAGCTCTACAAGAGAGGAGCAAGCTGTAAACGGCCACATGACATGGACCAACAAGCTGGCTCGAGACGTTTGAAAAGAAATGGCCCTTTTAATCATTGGGGTTGGGGGCGTACTCTACATGTGCTTCATCCGTGGAAAGAAAAAGCCTGGCCTCACACCCTTTTCCTGCAGCCTCCCCCCCCTGCCAGCCCCAGCCCCTTCACGGTCCCAGGACCTTGGGCTGTGATCCCCCTGGGGTTTCAGGGCTTTGAGAACAGCAACACAGCAAGGGAGCCGAAGGCAAAGACGACGGACGTGGCATTTTATCTTTTCTTTAATGTCCCCCTTTCAGGGAAACCCCAGGAAGGGTCTGGAAGCAAGCAGGGCGCAAGATGTGCATGAGAGACCCCCAGTGTTGGTCCCGGAGACCTCCTCGGGCACCAGCCTTTTGGGAAAAGCAGGGTGGAGGCTTGCTGCAGCCTCCCCAGCTGGTCAGCATTTACAAAGTGGGGCACATCTGCTCTTGACTGTTAGCATGGAGAAGGGGAGGGGCGAGGCGAGAAACCCCCCAAACGCCAGGATGGATCCCAGCTAGTGCCAAGAGAAAATTGCTGTTTGGCTGGAGCCACGGAGAAGTGCTTCGTGACGGAGCAGAGGCTTCATCAAAATGCCCCTTCCCGGCCGCTTCCCCTTGCATCTCCCTCCCCCTTCCTCTTTCTTTCTTTTTAAAACACTCCAGGTTCTAGCCAGCCTTGAGATTTATGACGTGTTTCGCTTTGCGAACACCCTGAGCTCGTATTTGGGTGATGAAGAGCTGAGAGGTCTGCAGACAGCCTGTTTGGTGGGAAAGGAGAGCAGAACGAATCCAGTCTATTTCCCGGTTGCTCTTTCATCCACGTACGTGAAGTCACAAATGTCCGCGGGTGTGTGGGAAGCTCAGAGCAGCCTCTGAAAACACGCAGCAACGTGCTCAAGGACAGCACTCCCCCGTGCACAGACGGAGGGGCAGCGCCTGCTGGCAGACGCGCACACAAGGCCCACCGGCATGCAGAGGACATTCAGGCTCACCCCTGACATATACAGCTGGAGGCAGATGCAAACCCGCTTCCAAACGTCAGACCCGGATGGGGCGTGTACCCGCCGTGGGCCCACGAACCTCCCAGCCGCCCCTCCGCAAAGCTGAAATGGAATGGGCTTGGCCGGACTCCTTCAATTCCCTCTTCTCACCTCAGTTCTCCTTGCAATCCAAATATCTTCCCAAATGCAGCCCTGGGACCCCAAACCAAACTCCATTCTGCTTCCTTCCTAAGACCGCCAGGCCCCTGACAAAGCAGAAACTCTCAGCAACAAGGTCTCACGCAGTTGTACGCACAGGCCTGGACCGAGACCGCGTGGACGCTGCTCTTTTTGCCTTCACAGCTGCTGCAGTGAACTTTCAGGAGAATCTGCACCTCAGGAGTGTTACCGGAGACCCTAGCAGAAAGTGAATGCAAAAGATAGATGACCCAAGGACTCATGAGGGATATGGCCTCTGACAATCAGGATGGAGAATTACATGGGGTCTCTCGGAGAGACAAAATAAAAACTGACCCCAGCAATCTACCCCCCTTTTCTCCCAAGATCTAATTACAGATGTCTTGACATTCTTTCTGCATAGAGTTTCCTTAAAAGATTTGCCAAGAAGAAACATTTGGAAACTGTGTTTTAGGTATAATCCCGTCTGGGAATCAACTGTTGCTCGCTCTGTCGTTAGATGACAAAACGCTTAATTATAACGACGGTGATGCATACCACATTTGGAAAACTGGATTCTTGACCCACACAATATACCCCATACTGACAATGGACTTTTGGCAAAACTTGCGCCTCTGATCTCACGTTAATTACTACACAAATATACTTACTGTGGGTTCTGGGTTTATGTGACCAAGTCCTCTTGACACATGGTCACAATAAAAACACGTTTTCCCCCTTGCCTTGCCCCTAAATTTTTTTTTGTCGAGATGCTGTTTTAAGGACATGAAAACTGTCTGATGAGTGTTCACCCTGCTTTTGTTCTTTTTCTTCTCTTTTATTAAAAAGCTTTTTAAACCAAGCATTCCTGGTTTGTAGTTCCCTTCTTTACTTTTGCTTTTATGCGGGCAGGAGAGACAGATTAGATTAAAGACCAAGGGACACCTCGTGAAATACATTCCATCCAGAGGCGATTTGGTTGATATAGGGTCAATTTGTGTGTGTGCGTGTGTGTGCTTTGTCTTGTGGCCTGCTGGTGGTCTTTTCATAAATACAGGGTTCTGGTTTCTAGGAATGCATTTGTTCCTTTAGCCTTTTCCCCTTCAGAAGTCTGCGGCCGCCGATTGTGGCCTGACTTTTAGGGGTCTGTGGTGCTGTGCCCAGCAGCAAATCTTCTTAACTCTTTAGCTTTCCACAATTTCTCAAAACTTTTTCAAAAAGTAGCAGGGGCTTCCTCCCAAAGTGCAGAAGGGAGAAACAGGTTGTTTCTGGGCCCCTCTCCCCACCAGCCCCCCAGGTTTGGCTGATGATGTCACAGAAGTAACCATAGCAACACTGTGACATCATAAGCAGAAAGGCTACTGACCTTGGCCTGGAATTCAAAGGGAAAACAGCCCATAAACTTCTAAAGCAAGCAGGAGATAAATATCCTTAGTCATAAAAGAACAAACGGAGTTGGGAGTGGGGGTGAGAGGCTGGAAAAAAAAATAGCAGAACTTTTCTTTTTTTTTTTTTAAAAGAAATACTGTAAAATGCACTGCCAAGTTTTCCAGGAAGTGCCAGTGGCCATTTTGATGATGTGAACTAGATCTTAAACAGAAAGAGGAAAGATGAGTGTGGCAAAGAAGGGTAGCTTACAATATGAGAAATAATCAGGTCAAGCTTTCCCCCAAACCATAATCTGTAAAATGGGGTGGCAGGGGTGAGGGAGGGGTGAATTGGAGCAAAACAAAACAATAAGCGAACAAATCCAATTCAAACAAAGTCTGGAGCTTACTTAAGGGTCGAATTGCACCCCTCCCCTCAAAGACACATTGAAGTCCTAACCCCCAGGACTTCAGAAGGTGACCTTATTCAGAAACAGGGTCGTTGCCGATGGAATGAAGACGAGGGCACACTGATGTAGGGTAGGCCCTAAATCCAGTATAGCTGGAGTCCTAAGAGGAGAAGAGACCCAGAGGCAAACCCAGGGCAGAATGGCACGTGGCAGAGGCAGCAACCGGAGTGATGTAGCTACAAGCCAAGGCACGCCGAGGAGCCTAGCGAACAGAAGCTGGGGGAGGCACGGAGAAATTCTTCCCCTGCAGGGTTTCAGAGGCTCATGGTCCTGCAGACACCATGATTTCAATCTTTTGGCCTCCAGAACTGTGAGGCAACTCATTTCTGTTGTTTGCAGCCACCTGGTTAGTGGTACTTTGTTACGGGGGCTGTAGGAAATGAAGACGGGGCTGTACCTACGTTGGTTTCTTCATTTTGACACATGTACCAAGTTAATGCCGGATGATACCATGAGGGGACACTGAAACTGGGTGAGGGGTGCTTGGGGCGCTCTGTACTATCTTCATAACTTTTCTGTCCACCTAAAATTATTTCGATATAAAAAGTTTATTAAAAACAAACAAACAAGAAGGGAGAGTGGGGCTCTGTGCTTCAGGATGAGTCCCGGAAAGTCTTCTGTGGCTTTTTTCTGGAAGTCCTACTTAACCCTGGATGGTGTGTCCTCCCATGTGCCCACAAAATGGATTTCAGCAGTGGTGACAGTGAGCAGGTGGCTGGCTGGACTCACAAGAAAGAGTCAGAAGACCCACTGTTGCTGACCTTGAGAAAAGCAAAGAAAAAGTGAAGGAAAATAAAGAAAGAAAAGAAAAGGTCTCCTGGGCCATCCTAAGGAAGTGCTTGTCCTCAGAGCCTTTCAGGCATTACCTGGCCCTAATTTCACATGAACACCTCTTTCTCTAGATTCCTGAAGTTTGGTTGACCACGTAGCAGGAGGAGATGACCAGCAGAGGCTAGGAGGGTTGAGGGGAACAGCTTTGAACTGGGAAGGGGAGAGGTGCTGGGATCTTGTGCCCACGATCTTACAAACTTGCCCGTGAGAGTGGGAAAGCCAGTGTTCTCCCCGGTCTCCCTTTCCTTGCCCGCCACATGGGCTGTTGGAAAGCAGATCACGCATGCAAGCAGACTTCATGTCAGGTGCTAGTTTGGATTGACTGGTAGAGACGGGTGGGCACCTGTGCTGAAAAGCATTCTGAGCCTGGGATCAGTGAGGAGGAGTGCTGTGATCCATTAGCAATGTCTGTCATGGATGTGGGAGGGGAAAGTGGTATTTGCCCTTCTAGGCCCCTGGACACTTGGGCCTGGCCTCTCTGGGGCCTGCTGGTCCAGACAAATGTGCTGCCACCAACAGCAGACAGAAAACAGTCCCTGGGGTTAGCCAGTCATGGCATCCAATCCCCCAGTTTCCTCGTGCTTGTATGGTCCATGACAGTTGACAAATATTAACCACAGTGTGCCAAGCCCTGAGCATACACTCTGTCATCTGGAATTCGTAGTCTGGTGGAGGAAACTGACAAGTTAAAAAGCAGCAAAAATGCACCGCGGCCAGTGCTCGGACTGCAGTTAGAAGGAGTGTTCTGTGAGCACTGAGAAGGGGGACCTGACCCGCATCTGTGGGGCAGGCTAGGGAGACTTCCTGGAAGAAGTGGCACCTAAGCTGAATTCTAAAGGAGGAGTAGGGATTATCCCAGGGAAGGGAGCAGGGAGCAGCGGGGATGGATGAGGCTGAGCTAAGGTCATACAGGGCCTGGTCAGCCTGGTTGGGGACTTTAGGCTTTATTCTGAGGTTAATGGGAAGCTGTTGAGGAATTTTAAGTAAGGGAGTCTCATTAACAAAATAATATTTTTCTGGCTCCAGAGGTAGATTTGGGAAGGAGCAAGACTGAAGACCATTTTTTGAATACAAGCCAGAAATGATGACTGCTTGTACTAGAAAATGCTAGTGGGGCAGAGGGAAGCGACCACTGAGAGCTGTTCAGGGGATTGAGTGGATAACGGGGGGCGGGTGCCAGGTCCTTAACTTCCTGAACCTCAGTTTTCACATCTGTGTGAAGTCATTTGCCTTGACAGTCATTCTGGGGTTTAAATGAGACGATATGTGCACAAATGCTTAGCATGGTTCCTGGTACACTGTAGGTGCTCAATCAGTGCTAACCGTAACCAGTGCTTTCCAAGAATCCAGGGATCCAGCCAGAGACCAAAAGATCCATTTAACAAATGGGGACGCCGAGGCCCAGAGAGGGGCGATGGATTGATCCGCACCACACAGCAAGTTAGTGGCAGAACCGTGATTCAAACCCGTTGTCCCCGCGATTCCCAGCGGGGGCCCTCCCTTCTCTCCGCTTCTCCAGTCAGTTCCCTTTTAATTGAATTCGCTGATGTCAGAGCAAGATTAAGTCCTCTAAGAAGAGAGCTGCTCTCAGCCATTGACAGCTGCGTTGGCGCCAAGCTGTGGGAGCAGGTGCGGAAAGGAGGGGAGGGGGCTGGGGAAGAGGACCGAGGGCGCTGGGGTGGGCGGTTGCCTCACAGGTTTTCTCAGTCACCTTAGCCAGTGACGTGGTTTCCCGAGTGTGCGCGTCAGCGCTCGGAGACGTCCAGCCAGAAGGCAAAGCCTTTGTTCTCCACGGGGACCTTGAGGAATGAGTCAGCCGAGAGAAGAGAAGCGGTCAGGTCATCTACAGAGGAGAGCCTGCCCTGGCTCCGAGGGAGGCAAGGCAAAAAGCAACAACAACATGGCAGCAAAAACCACCGCAGAAAACGCCATCACCGGCTGCCTCCCCCTGGTCCAAGCCACCGTCCTCTCCCACCTGCTGACCCAGCTGCCTCCTGACCCCACCCTGGACCCCACCTCCACCAGCCTCTGCTTTGCTCTTTTTTTGTTTGTTTGATTCCGTAGTCCACTTTATTGAGGTGCAATTTACATGCAAGAAAATACAACCATTTCAGGGAGCTGTTGAAGCTCAGTGATTGAGTGCCTGCTTCGCATGTATGAGGTCCCGGGTTCAAGCTCTGGTACCTCCTGAAAAAAACAAAACCAAAAACAAAAAATCCCAGAAAAACAAAACAAAATACCCATTTCAAGGGGAAAGTGCAATGAGTTCTGATGAATGTATATACACCCTTGCAACCGCCAATACAACCAAGGAACAAAAACATTTTTATTAACCCCAAAAGGTTCTGTCCTACCCCTTCCCAGTCAGCTGCCCTCCTCTGCCTGCACAGGTCTGGTCCTGGCAGCCGTTGGCCTGCACTCTGTCACTGGAGATGAGCTGGATCACTTTTTGAATGTCATGTAAATGGGATCATACAATACATACACTTTTGTGTCTGACTTTTTTGCTCAGCATCATGCTTTTGAGATCCAGTCACATTGTTGCATGAATCAATAATAGTTTGTTCCTTTTTATTGATGAATAGCATTTGTTGTATGGAAGTACTATAGAATATCCATTTACCTGTTTTGTTTTGTTTTTTAAATTTTATTTATTTCTCCCCCCCCCCTCCCAGTTGTCTGTTCTCTGTGTCTATTTGCTGCATGTTCTTCTTTCTCTGCTACTGTTGTCAGCGGCACAGGGATCTGTGTTTCTTTTTGTTGCGTCATCTTGTTGTGTCAGCTCTCCGTGTGTGCGGAGCCATTCTTGGGCAGGCCGAACTTTCTTTCCCGCTGGGTGGCTCTCCTTATGGGGCGCATTTCTTGTGCGCATCAGCACTGTGCATGGACCAGCTCCACACAGGTCAAGGAGGCCCAGGGTTTGAACCGTGGCCCTCCCATGTGGTATACGGACGCCCTAACCACTGGGCCAAGTCCACTTCCCTCCATTTACCTGTTGATGGCCATTTGGGGTATTTCCAGTTTTTGGCTATCATGAATAATGCTGATATGAATATTCAAGTATAAGTCTTTGTGGACAGATGATTTTTTTCTTGGGTAATATCTAAGAATCGAAATGCAGAGATGTGTGGGAAACATATGTTTATCTTCTTAATCCAATATATAAGATAAAACTAAAAGAGCTAAAACTATACAAATTCTAGAAGAAAACAGTAGAAAATCATTGTGACTTTGAGCTGGGCAAAGATTTCTTAGGACACAAAAAGCATAAGCCATAAAATACTTAAAAAATGGTAAGTTGGACTTTATCACAATTAAAAACCTCTGCTCTGAAAGACCCTGTTAAGAAAATGAAAAAGCAAGTCAGAATCTGGGAGAAAATATTTGAAAATCATATGTCTGATAAAAGACACACATCCAGAATGCAAAAATGCCTACAACTCACGAATACAAAGACAAACAATCCAATTAGAAACTGGTAGAAGAATAGGAAGTGGATGTGGCTCAACTGATAGAGCATCCACCTACCATATGGAGGGTCCAGGGTTCAAACCCAGGGCCTCCTGACCTGTGTGATGAGCTGGCCCACACGCATAGCTGCCATGTACAAGGAGTGCCGTGCCACGCAGGGGCAGCCCTGCATAGGGGTACCCCACATGCAAGGAGTGTGCCCTGTAAGGAGAGCCACCCTGTGTGAAAAAAGTGCAGCCTGCCCAGGAGTGGCGCTGCACACACGGAGAGCTGACACAGCAAGATGACACAACAAAAAAGAGATGCAGTTTCCCAGTGCCACTGGATAATGCAAGCAGACACAAAAGAACACAGCGAATGGACACAGAAAGCAGACAATGGGGGGAGGGAGGAGGGGGAAAGAAAGAAATAAAATAAATCTTAAAAAAAAATACTGGTAGAAGATTTTGACATTTAACAAAAGAAGATATGTTAGTGGTCAAAAAGCACTCAACATCAATAGCCATCAGGAAATTTAAGCCATAACAAGACAATACTCACCAGAATGGCTAAAGTAACAAAGACTGAGTCTTCCAAGTGTTGACAAGGATGTGGAATGCTTCTATACTGCTGGTGAGAATGTAAAATGGTACAGCCACTTTGGTAGAGTTTGACAGTTTCTTAAGAACAGCTTGCTCTTTTAAAAACATGAAAAACATGAAAGCCATTCTTAAAATTCTCCATAGTTTCCCATGGCCTTAAAATAAAATCCATGAGGAGTGGATATGGCTCCAGTGGTAGAGCGCCTGCTTCCCATATGGGAGGTCCTGAGTTCGGTCCCTGGTGCCTCCTAAGAAAAAAACAAAAACAAAGAACAAACAAACAAAAGAACTAGTTCAGGGGAGTTGATGTGGCTCAGTGGTTGAGCTCTGGCTTCCTACATATGAAGTCCTGGGTTCAATCCCCGGTCCCGGTCCCGCAAAAAATAAAAATAAAAATAAAAAAAATAAAAATAAAAATAAAAATAAAAAAAATAAAAATAAAATAAATAAAATAAAATCCAGACCCCACACCATTGCCTACAAAGCCCTCTCTGATCTGGGTTCTGCCAGTCTCTACCCTAGTTCATGCCCCTGCAGCCACACTGGCCTTTTTCTCCTGACCTTTGAACCCAGCGAGCCCCTTTGCTGTCCCTCTGCCTGGATGTGCTTTCCCAGCCCTTTGATTGGTGTCCTGTTATGAAGCCTCTCCTCAAATGTCTTCTCCGTAAAAAGTCCTTTGCTGACCACCCTATCAGCAGTCCCTCTGCCTCACCATTCCCTATGCCTGTGCTGTTTTATTAACCTCTGAAAATCTTGTATGTATTGGCTTACTATGTGCCTTTGCTTTCCCCACTCTCCCAACGAGAAAGAAAACTAGATGGCAGGGACCAGGTTTCTCCGTTCGGCAGCTCCTGATGCTTTGTAAGAACTTAAAGTGCTGTGTGCCTGAATCTCCCTCGGGAGTAGGGAAAAAGGCACGAGTCTGCAGCAGAGCTGGAATTTGAACCCAGCTCTCTGGCTCTAAAGACGCAGCTCTGTTCCTTCTCAAAGCTCACAGTCAAGGTGGGGCTAAATTCCTGTGAGCAAGACCTTGATTCCAATCTCAGGGATCTGGCCCCTTCAGGCAAGTCAAAAATGGGAGCATTCCAGTCTGGAGGAGGCGGAGCTGGGCTTCTGCGGGAGCGCTTGAGGGCAGCCCGGGACTGTTGCAAGGCCCCTGCTCCGGCTCTTTCCCCGCTCCTCCGAAGTCTGGCAGGGAAACCCCAGGTATTTCTTGACACTCTCCTCCATTGTCCACACAGAGGGAAAGGTCCTGGGGAGGACACAGGACAGAGGAGGAATAAAGGGGCTCCTTTTGCTGGTTAAAGTTGTCCGGAGTTGAGCTGGACCCAGGGCCCACCCTAGTTTAGTTCCCTAGGCGACAGGTCTGGGGATGAGACAGAAAGGGCAGGATTTTACTCAACTTCGGTGCAGCCTTTTGGAGCAAAGACCTTTGCCAAAAGGTGGAGGTAGAAAGCAAGCGGTGTGTGGGTGTTTGAGGGGCTGGGGACAGCTGGCTCGCCATCTGCCCCTTACTAGCTTGTGACCTTGGGTGAAGGCTTTTCCTTCTCTAAGCCTCAGTTTTCTCATCTGGAAAATGGGGATGATGATACTAACAGCCGAATTGCCGTGTTCTTAAGTTTTTAAAATGAGGACATACATGCTATTTAACCTGATGTCTAGCAATTAGTAGGTGCTTAACAATTGAGTGGCAATTATGATGATTCCACCATCTAGAACCTCAGCGAGGTTAGCCAAGGGGTCAGAGCTGGAAGAGGGCTCGTGTGGGGAGTTGCCATCAGTTAACTGTATGCCGCCAGGGAGTCTCCAGAAATCCAAATCCAAGCTTCGGAGCCGCAGACCCCACCTTGAGACCCCCATCTGATGTGAGCATTCCCGGCGTGCTCTTGGGGTGGAGGGAAGAGCTAAAGACCATCAAGGCCCAGTGGAAGTGCCAAGTACTGCATCTTACGAATCAGGGGCCTGTTCTTCCATTTCATAACAGACTTTGGGCACGTTTCTGAGCCTCTCAGGTGACCTCAGGGATCTCAGTTAACCCCTCCCTCCCACGATTGTGGAGATGGCAAAATGACAGGGGCGTAGACAGGCCCGAGGGTGGGCGGCACCAGCCAGTGCCGTCCCTGGGCACGGGAAGCTGGGGTTTCTGAAGTTGTCCCTTTGGCTCTAGAATAGAAAGGCTCCCAGGTCTGTCTGTCTTTCTTTTTCTTTCTTTCCCCCTTTCCTTTTCATTAGAGAAGTTGTGGACTTTGAAACAATCATATATAAAATACATGATTCCCATATACCACCACCACTGACACTTTGTGTGTGGGTGGAACATTTGTTACAATTGAAGGTAGCATGTTTTTATCATTGTACAATTAACTAAATTTCATGGTTTAACTTAGGCTCCACTGTGTAGTGTAGTAACATTGAGTAAAAAAAATTTTTTTTATTCTGTTACCATATATACAATCGAAACTTTCCCCTTTAGTCATATTCGGATATATATTTCAGTGCTCTTGATTGCGTTCACAGTGTTATGCTACTATTACCATGACCTATTGCCAAAACACTTCCTTCATTCCACAACACTGTACATTTTAAGCCTTAACTTCCTCTTTCCTCCCCCCACCCAGTCCCCTGGTAACCTATATTTTAGATTATGACTCTATAAGTTTGCTTACTCTAATTCTCTCAAAACAGTGAGATCATACAACATCTGTTCTTTTGTGTCTGGCTTATTTCACTCAACATATCTTCAAGGTTCATCCATGTTGTCTCATGTATCAGGATTTCATTCCTTTTTATGGCTGAATAATATTCCATTCTAAGTATATATCACAATCTATTTATCCATACATCAGTTGTTGGACACTTGGGTTGCTTCCATCTTTTGGGGATTGTGAATAATGCTGCTACGAACTTTGGTGTGAAAATATCTGTTTGAGTCTCTGCTTTCCATTCTTTGGAGTATACACCTAGTAGTGAGATTGTCAGATCATACGGTGATTCTTTTTTTTTTTAAGATTTATTTATTTACTTATTTTTCCCCCTTCCCCTCCTTCCGCCCTGCTATTTTTGCTGTGTTGTCCTCTCTTCTCATTTTCTCTCCTCTAGGACTCACTCCTGGAGACTCCTGATATGGGAGAGGTTTCCTATCAATTGCACCACCTCAGTTCCTGGTTTCTGCTGTGCTTCACCTTGACTCTTACCTTGTTTCTCTTCTGTTGCATCATCATCTTGCTGCGTGTCTCACTTGCGCAGGCACTGGCTCACTGTGCGGCACTGGATCACCACATGGACACTTGTGCTCAGCACGCGAGCACGCATGCTCACCACACGACCACTCATGTGGGCACTGGTTCGCTGCACAGGCATGCTTTCTCTTCTTCTTTTTCACCAGGAGACCCCAGGGATCAAACCCAGATCCTCCCATATGGTAGGTGGAAGCTCTATCACTTGATACATCTGCTTCTCTCATATGATAATTTTATACTTAGCTTTCTAAAGAACCACCAAACTGTCATCCACAGTGGCTGCACCATTTTACATTGTCCCCAGCAGTGATTGAGTGTTCCTATTTCTTAGCATCCTCTCCAATACTTATTATTTTCCTTTTCTTTTTTTTTTAATAGCAGCCATTCTAATGGGTGTGAAATGGTGTCTCATTGTGGTTTTAATTTGCACTTCCCTGATGACTAATGATGTTGAACATCCCTTCATGTGCTTTCTGGCCATTTTTATATCTTCTTTGGAGAGATGTCTGCTCAAGTCTTTTGCTCATTTATTAATTGCATTGTTTGGCCTTTTGTTATTAAGTTGAAGGATTTCTTTGTGTATTCTGGATATTAATCCTTTATCAGATATGTAATTTCCAAAATTTATCTCCCATTGTGTAGGATATCATTTTACTTTCATGATAGTCCTTTGAGGCACAAAAGTTTTTAATTCTGATGAGGTCCACTTTATTATTTTTTTTGTTGCTTGTGCTTTGGGTGTAAAGTCTAGGAAACTATTGCCTTACATAGGTCCTAAAGATTGAAGATGCTTTTCTATGTTTTCTTAAGGAGTTTGATAGTTCTAGTTTTTATGTAGAGGTCTTCGATCCATTATGAGATGATTTTTATATATGGTGTGAGGTAAGGGTTCTTCTTTTTTGCAAATGGAGATACAATTTTCCCAGCATGATTTGTTGAAGAGCCGATTCTTTCCCAAATGAACGGTCTTTGCTCCTTGTCAAAAATCAGTTGGCCATAAATATGAATGTCGATTGCTGAACTCACCATTCTATTTATTTGGTCTATATGTCTGTCCTTGTGCCAGTACCATGCTGTTCTGATATTATGGCTTTGTAATTTTATTGTTGTTGTTTTTTGAGGAGGTCCTGGGGATTGAACCCAGGACCTCCCACACAGGCAGCAGATACTCAACCCCTGAGTTACACCCAATCCCCTGTAATAAGTTTTTTTTTATGTATATAATTTCCCTTTATTTGTTACACAAAAGGAGACATACTATATATTCTTTTTGCACAGTTTTATAACTTAACAATATACCCTGGAAATCACTCCGTACCAAATTTCTCCTAATCCTGTTTTATTACTGTATCGTACTCCATTGTATAACTCTACCATAATTTTTAAAAAAGATTTATTTATTTTATTTATTTCTCTCCCCTTCCCTGCCCCCCCAGTTGTCTGCTCTCTGTGTCCATTCATCTGTGTTTCTTTTCGTTGTGTCATCTTGTTGTGTCAGCTCTCTGTGTGGGTGGCGCCATTCCTGGGCAGGCTGTACTATCTTTTGCACTGGGCGGCTCTCCTTACGGGGTGCACTCCTTGCGCGTGGGGCTCCCCTACACAGGGGACACCCCTGCATGGCAGGGTACTCCTTGCGTGCATCAGCACTGCGCATGGGCCAGCTCCACTCAGGAAGTGTGAGTCCTCCAACTTCATTCTTTTTTTTCAAGATGGCTTTAGCTATTCAAGGCTACTTACTCTTCTATATAATTTCATATTCCACACAATCCATCCAAACTGTACTTTCAGTGGGTTTTGATATACTTCCATATAAATCTGATGATTGACTTTTTCATTTCTAAAAAGAAGGTTGTTGGAGTTTTGATTGGGATTGCATTGAAATCATAAATTGCTTTGGGTAGTATTGACATCTGAATGATATTTAGTCTTCCAACCCATGAACAGGGAATATCCTTACGTTTATTTAGGTCTTCTTTAATACTCCCAGGCATATTAAGCACATCAGACATGCCCTGACTTGCAGATATCGTTTTCAATCCAGGAAGTCCTTGATTAGGAGGGAGTTCAGGGAAAACAAAACACTTGTTTGTTTTTTTTAACTATCTAAACTAATGCAAATTTCCTCCCCAGCCTAGGGAGTAGGACAGGAACCCATGACTTTATTGAGCTTCTAAGGACCTCACACACCCTTTATCTCATCTGCTTGTCACAAAAGCCGGAGGATAGGCGGGGATATGCTAACGACCTCAAGATAATGAGAGATCAGTTGTTGACTTCAAAGATGCAGCATTGGGCTTGGGGGATGGAGGGGAAAGCATCACAACAACCTTACAAGCATTGAGGTCCATTGGTCAGGGAAACTGATGGGCCTTGGGTATTCTCCACATCTCCCGAGATAACCAGTTGCTAAGTGGAAAAAGGAAAGTCAAGTCAAACCCATCAGTGATAACTGGGAGGGAAATAGGAAATTTAACATTTATTGAGCTCCAACTATAAGCCAAGGGGCTTGTGAGGTAGGATTTGTGATACCCATTTGATAGATGAGGAAATGGAGGCTTAGAGCAATTAAGTATTTTGCCCGGGGTCCACCCAGCGATTAAGATAAGAAAGAAGGGATTGGTTCCTTCTATTATACAGTGCATTTCCTTTTACTCTCAACTTAACTATCTCCTATTAAGCACTTATTATGTGTTAATATTGGGGGGCTCCACCCACCTCTCTAACCCCGTTTACATCTCTAATTACTGCATTCTCTGTTTTCTGGGCTCCAGCCACCCCATTTCTTTCCATCTCCTCTTTGCCTTTGCTTAGGCCATAACCTACATCCTACTCAACTCCTGTTTATCCTTCAGATTTGCACATCCAAGAAACTCTCCCTGATCCCAGAAAAATTCAGGCCCTTGCCTCTACCCTTCTATATGTATCTGTCTTGCCCATGGCTGGATCCCCAGCACCCAGCCCAGAGCAGGAACTCAGTAAATATTGGTCAGAGGGGTAGGGATGTTCCTCAGAAGACCCCAGCCCCAGTGTCCATGAGCATGTAGGCACAGAGCAAGACAGAAGAGCCCGGAGAGGTGGGAGCCTCAAAGATGCCCTAGAGAGAGCCTTTCTCATGCATGTGTCCCAGACAGTCAGATTCCAGGCAAAGGTGAAGGGCCAGACATTTTCCAGGGTTCAGGCCATGAAGCCAATATGTATTTTGTATGCCATGTGTTTATGTTTTTCCCTTTGAAGGCTGCCTGGGAAAGGCTAACAGTCATGGAAGTAACAAACACATTGTCTTCTCTTCTCTTGCCAAAAGCAATCTTTAATCACCCCACCAAGTAATGGGCTCAGAATAGCATAATGGAAACAAAGTACTTAAAATACTTTCTTGGGTGGATAAACACAGCAGAAGAAAAAAAGAAATATCTCACACACCCAGCCCCATCCTTTTCACTGTACACACAGCTAGGAGATGTGGAGGGAAGAAAAGAAATCTTTCTCAATCAGGTAATTGCAGCTAACCGGAGCACATATTTTGAAATCGTGACTTGGTGGCGCATTCCCCCTTGAATGATGTCAGTTTGCTGGCTTTCCCCCCTTTTACCCTGCCACCAAGTGACAAGAAGTGGGTCTGACACACAGTTCATCGGTACAGGAGGTGGGAGCCTGCAAAGGGTCTTTGAGCAGGGTCTTGCTTTCTCAAATCTCTTTAGAAGTCAGATCACTGCGGGGCAGGGAATGGGTGGTGATATGTGAGGCCCTTGAGAATCTTGGTGTTTCACTTGTGTTCAAAGGAGGAGAATCCTTGTTGATGCCCACTTTAGGTAAAGTCAAAACCAGAAAGCAAGCAACAAAGCCCTGGGTTGTAGAATCTAGGATGCAGGCTCTGAGGGGTGATGAAGAGTTCAGTACAAGAGAAAATAGCTGTTTATGCCACGGTGATAGACAATTAAAATGACCGTCTCCTCTGAGTAGCCTTCCTGGATTTCCTCTGCCGGCACTCATCTCTCCCTACCATGAGATGAACAAGACAAGAAGCAGGAGCTTCTACCACCTAAGAACTGTCCTACCTTGGCCAAGTTATTTCTTTGTGCTGAACTTTAGTTTTCCTATCTGTCACGTGGACAGAAAAAGATCTCGTTTGTGTTACAGAATTCATGGTCAGTTCCTCACTCAGACCATTCAACTCAGGCAGCCAAGCAGTCCAGATTACACAGCCTTGTCTAGATCTCAGAGTGGGAGGGAGCAGGGGAGAAATGTGGGCATGGAATTGGCATTTATTTCCTGGCCTGTTATGACTTGGGCGTTGTGCTAGACCTTTTTACACACATTGTGTTCCTTACAATAATAGCGTTTTCAGGCAGGTATAACTATCTCCACTTTTCAGGTGGGGAAACTGAGGTTCAGCATGTTCAAGTAACTTGTCCGAGGTCATACAGTAAGTGGGGTTCTGCCAGGGCAGGGAACAGGACACACATCTCACCTCCTCATTTCCTAGTGCCTGGTACAATGTCTGGCACGTGGTAGCTGCCCCCACCTCTCTAATGCCAATTCCCTGGTCAGTCATCTATGAACGACTGCAAATGTTTTTGATATTTTCCCTCTATATTCAACCGGGTTATAAGATACAGACTTGTTAAGCTTGGAGAAAACTAACACTTCTGAATACTTATATGAATATTGCATAATGGGCACTTAGGTTCCAAGATAAGAAGTGTGATATGCTCATTAAGAGTGAAAACACAAACAAGATGTTCAGTGAAGGGGTTGGGGTCATCTTTGATGCCAAAACGTGATTCATGAGCATGGAATATAAAATAGAAGAGCTGACGGACTTGGAAGCCCAGTAATGCTGGTCAACCTCCTCCACTGTAGCTAGGACAGGGAGACCACGCCTAACTGGAAGCTTGATACTTGAGAGTCTGGTGCACCCAAACCTACTGGTCCCTAGGTCTTCACAGCTGCAGCTAGGGCAGCGCTGGGGACGTGCACACCCTGTTCTTTCCCATTGTCTCATTTTTCTAGATCCTTCCTGCCCTGTGGCGAGACGGAAAGAGTCTGGGTTTTAGAGCCGGAAGGACTGGACTGGACTCTCGCAGCCCTGCAACTCCCATGAATACTTTAAACTTTCTAAGCTATGTTTTCTCTCGATTGTAAAAATAGTAATAGGCTTCTTGTGGGGATTAAATGAGATAATGGAAGTGAAAGGTTTAGTACAGTGCCAGACATTTACCAAGTGCTCTTGGGAGTGTCAGTATCACACTCGTTCATTCATTTGTTTATTAAACGCATGCTTATTGAGTGTTGGCGTCTTCTAGGGCTATTCTGGTGTTGGCAAGGAACAAAGCAAAGTCTCTACATCCAGGTGAGGGGCAATAGGCTATAAGCAGCCCTGAAGACCTTAAATGAAGCAGGCAGGGGTTGCAGAGTGATGGGACAACGTGCCATTTTACAAAGAGTGGCCAGGAGGTGACCTTGGAGCAGAGACCCGAACAAGTCAGGGGGTCCGGCTTGGGGTGGCCATCTGGAGGAAGAATGTTCCTTTCAGAGCAAATAGCAAGTGCAAAGGCCCGAGGCTGGAGTTGGCATGTTTGAAGCAGATGGAGGAGACTATTGGGGTGAGAGGAAGACATAGGAGAAGAGGAGAGAGTTGGGGGCAGGGAGAGGAGCAGATCATGTAGATCTTGTGGATTTGCATCTGAATAAAAGGGGAAGCTATTTTGAGGAAGGAGAGACATGTCTCCCTGAGATGGCCCCCATTTTATTATGAAAAATTTCAAGCACACAGAAAAGTGGACTTACTCAGCAAACATCCATATACCCACCAAATAACACTCTTATATTTGCTTTATCACATACGTCCACTTATTCATCCCTCCATCCATCAGTTCATCTTAATGTTTTCTTGCATTTCAAAGCAAGCTGCAGATACCAGTTACCTTATCCCTATCCTGGAATACTTCAGTATGCGTATCACCAATGCATATCACAGATTACAGTTTAAGGTTTGTTTGTTTTTTCAGAGAAAATTTACACACGGTGAAATGCACAAATCTTAAGTATGTCATTCTTGGAGTTTTGAGAAAGGCAAACACCTGTGCAACCCAAACCCATATCTAGCGAATGTTAGCATCACTCAACAAAGTTCTCTCTAGCCCTCTCTGAGACCATTTCTCCCTTCCTCCACTGTTCTGATTTTTCTTACCCTGCTTATTTCAGAACTTCATACAAATGGAATCATACAGTATGTAGTCTTTTGCATTCTTTGGCATAATGCATTTGCTTATATTTACTTATATCAGTAGTTCTTTACTTTCTATTGCAAGAGGTATTTCTTTATATGTCTATCAACCTTTTTTTCCTGTCGATGGCCACCTAAAAGTATCTCTCTGGCTGCAGGGTGGAGAAGAGGTTGTCTTGAGAGCAACAGACCAGCTGGGAGGCTGCTGAAATTGTTCAAGCAAGAGATAATCTGGCTGCATTGTTTTGACCTCAGTCTTGAGGAGTAACTCTTTAGGTCCATTATCTCAGTTAACTAACATTTTTCTTTAGTGGCTTAGAAAACTCCTTTCCCCTGGAGATAACCACTCCTTTTTTAAGGAAAGACAAGATTGTTATGCTTTTCTTTCATATGCAATCATGTTAGTCACTTGGGTCAAAGGTTTTCCAAATCTTCTCAGCTATCGGTTTGCAAAGAGGCATCTTTGTAAATGGACTCTATCAGCTAAGGTACCCTGTTGGGAGATGAATACCAGAAGCTTCTAAAGGAGCTGTTTCAAAGGGGAAACACCAATTGTGAGATTAAAAGCTCTAAGGCACCAATGATCAGAAGACTGGATTTGGGATGGGGTTGCTGGGAAGTTCTAATAATAACAGCTTATGTTTTTGAATATTTATTATAAGTCAGACTCTGTTCAGCACATTCCATACATTTCCTTAAGGATGCATGGATTATGATCATCTCTTTTATAGAGAGGAGAGCAGGGATTTGAAGCCTCAACCACGATGGCTATACCAATTCCCTTTCTATTAAAAAAGATGGATGGAATAGCGGTAATTGAGCAAATTAATTTTCTTTTCTTCTCAACAAAGTTGCTCCATATTTGTTGATCTCTTTTCTGAAGTCGCCATAGAAAAGGACACCATTCTAATGGCAGTATATGCCCAAATTGGGGCTCTTGGAAAGAATGACCAACTCATCCTGGTCTGCCCAGGACTTTCTGTGTCCAAACAGGTGGAAGTCCCAGGCAAACTGGGACAAATCGGTCATCCTACTCATGGGGGATTGTCAATGTTCATGTAAAATCTTTCCATTTGTGATGTGGATTGAGTGGTGAGCCTCTGTTGACCCCAGGATGCTGAATTTACCCAACACCAGTTCTCCTTCACTTCCTGCCCTACCGGCCTTAAGGTCAATCCGTTTTGAGAAGACCCATTGGAAGAGCACCTGTAGCCGCTTGGATAGTTGGCGGGCTGTCCTCTGAGGATATGCTGACAAATACGTGTCCCTTTACCAAGAGAGTAGGGAACCATTCAATTCAGTGTTAACTCAAAGTTTTGGGATCCTGGAATTATTTTTTCTCTCTCTTTAGGTAGAATAACATCTCTTTAACCAGCCTGATTTTCCTGACTCTGCGCCATGAGCTCGTTTAGGCCCCATTCTTTATTTGGTTTAGAGCATTGGCTTGCTAAGTGCTTCGGAGCCTTCACAATCTCATCTGCTCATTCTGCTCACCTACTAAGTAGATCATTAAAGAGAACCATAAATGCATCCAGTCTCCACCTGCTGCTAATGAAGACCCTAAATATTGTAACAACACTCAGGCAGTCTGGTTTCAGAGCCTGCTAAATGAAGCACAATGCATGAGGGGTTTGGCGTCCAACAGCACAATGAAAATATTTCAGTATATTTTAGCAGGCCCTTGTGTTAAACTAAAACTCGGCAGTGTAGTGTACACCAATCCGACTAGGATGCAGTTTCTTTTTAGGTGCTCACCTTGCCTTTCTTTCCTTAATGCATGAACTGTCCCTTTCTAATCCTGCTTTTTGAATCCATTTTGGAGTTGTTGACTTGTGACTCTTCTCTGCCCCCTGTCTGGGTCTGGGCTACCTCTCTCTTGCACTGGATTTCCACAGGAACCTCCTAATTGGTGGCCAGCTGTTTCCACTCTTGCCCCACTCTGTCCACTCTCCCTCCCACAGTTTGAGTGATCTGAAATGCAAACCTGATCTTCATTCTCCTGCTCAAAGCCCTTCCATGTCCCCCAAGTGAGCACAGGATAACTTTCAGGTTATTCAAGATCTGGTCTCAGTCTCCCTCTCCAGACTCATCTCTTGCCACTGCCTTGGAAAGAATTTTAATGAGTGCTTCCATGAACTTTTCTTGGAATTTAATTGATGTAAATTCCTCTGACTTGGTTTCAGAAGTTCCACTCTTGAACATCCCATCCATTTTTTGGCATACTTCTTTGGGCTCTGCCAAGATTTCAGTGCCTGTCAAGGAGTTAAGGGTGTTAATGACATCACCAGTTTTTGCTCTCTTTCTCATTTTTTTGAGGCTGGTACCTTAGCGTTATTATGGAAGATAGGAAAGAGCACTGCACCTTGAGGTAATTGGGTAAGGCAAACTGGGCACCAGCATGGAGAAGTTCCATCAATAAAGCCAGCTACAAACCTCCTGATGATGCTGTCTTCTATTAGCTGGGCTCTTCCAATGTCAGTGGAAATTCCAGGAACCAGCTTACATCTAAAAACCATTATAGACTACACTTTTGGGCCAGACTCTCTGGGTCTTTGATATCACTACTGGTCCAAGGAGGCGTCCAAATCTACCCCGACAATTCTGCCATCCTTCCATCCATTGACCATAGATTTCTGCTGTTCCTGCCCACCACTGGCCAATGCCAGTTTGACCACATTCCACTCAGTACACCAAATTACAGCCTTCCTCTGCCTAACTGGTCTTGGCCTCCGCCACTGGCCAGTGAAAAGGGAGTAGAAATGGGCTCTGTTGGGGAAGCCAGTATTCAGGTCAGAATCCGAGGGCCTGGTTGTAGACCTTATGCCCCATCCTGGGTCCCTGTGGGGCCATGGGGAGCTTTACTATGAACCTTTCAGGCTGGGAAGCTGAGGTCCCATCCAGTCATCCTGGGAGGAAGAAGGACATAAAGGGAAAACAGGAGCAAATCCCACAAAGGCTGCTTCCAAAACAAAATGCCTCGGAGGGGAAAAAAAAAAAAAAAAAGAAAACAAACAGGAACAAAGCCGACGGCAACCTCCGCCCACACTGTCACTGAGCAGAAACTCAATTTTGCTTGGAGATGTACCATAGTTTTTGACAGATGTGCTACGTATCCTGTCATTAGGCCTGAAAGAGACATCTCAATGTGAGTGGGAAAACTACAATTTCAATATTCTCTTTCCTCCTTCAAGCCGTCTGCGTGTTTTCCACTACACTGGCCTCTGGTGGCTCGTAGTTAAATATAAATGAACCCTACAAATCCTCCCCCTCCTCTATTTCATTGTTTGGGCTTGACTGGCCTAAATGTGTGTGTGTGTGTGTGTGTGTATTTCATCTCTGCAAGGAAAAACTGGCAAAGTAACAAATAAGGAAGAAAGAGATTGGGAGAAAGGTAAGAAGCCCCCTTTGGGACCCAATAATTAGGGTATTTATGGGGATTGAGGACTGAGACTTTTTCAAAGTAACAATGGCTGTTGCACCTTTCCCCTTCTAATGTGACAGATACTATGTTTGTATTATTTCCAAATTTTATAACCCTGTGAGCTGATACTAGTTTTCTCTCCACTTTAGAGACTCCCCTTTGCTCAAGGTCTGGAAGGTGGCGGTGGCAGGCTTCGAACCCAAGTATGTCTGGGCGTTGAACTATGGCTCTAGGCCACCTTGTGCCAAGCAGGACCTGTGTAGTGGCACCTACAGTTTTTTCCTGCTCAGGTCCCCTTTCTGTGTAAGCTCACCCCAATTTCGATTTTGGAAACCACTCCTCCTCTACCCCGTGTCCATGTAATTGGAGTGAGGCTGACCCAAGAGGCAGGCATGTGGTCCAGGCCTGGCCAATCAGAACATTCCAACTCCCGACCACAGTGATTGGTCCAGGGATGGCCATGTGACCAAAGCTGGGACTAAGAGATTCACTCCTGAGACTCTTACTCAGGGAGGGAAGGGGGGATCTTTGGGTGGGTTGGTGGTAAGTGGATGGAAGGGAACTTCCTAGGGTGGGGTGGGTGAGCAGTGACTTACCTCTGGATGGCCCCTGTGAATTCCTGCCAGCACTGGGCCTTTAAAAGGTCTGGGGTGGATCAAGGTCTATGAACCATCCGGGTTGTTTTGTTTTGTTTTCCTTAACGTTACAAATGACCAAGACCCCACTAAAACCAGCTTTAGAGATGAAAGCTATTTAATGACTTAAGAAACCCAAATGTCCGACAATGTAGAGATGGTTGTAGGCACTCCAGGAACTCAAAATATGTCCCCAGAATTCGCTCTTTCCTTCTCTCATCTGTCCATCTCTTCCCCTATGGGTCTCTTCCTTTCATCCCGAAAAAGGAACAGGGAAAACGTGCTCTCAGCTGTAGTGGATACTGAGGAGAGGTCCTCGTTCTCCCTGGTGCTGGGAGTTGGCGGATTTCAGCTGAAACTGTCGCCAGGAATTGCCCTCTGCTGAGGAGCGCTCCCTTTCCCCAGGCTACATGCCCTTTCCCCTGCGGGCAGCATCTTCCGGGAGGGAGAGGCGAGAGGTCCAAGGCCAGCCCCTCTGAAGGGCTCTGTTGGCTCCAAAGCTCCCTCTGAGACTAGTCAAGGTCCCTGAGCCACTGCAGTGCAACCCTCCTTCTCCCTCTGTCCAAACCTGCTTCTCTCACTCATTCCCCAAAGTTAATCCTGAGAACACTTTCCAGCAAGTCTCCCCCTCAGGCAATCTGCACAGGCTCTACCCCTGAGCTACACCCCCTCTCTCAGGGAAGCTAACTCTCCTTAAAGACCTCAGCGGGAAACAAGGGATTCTTTCTCCCAGTGTCTCCGGAAGGTCTCTGGTTGGCCCAACATAAGCCATACTCTTTTCTCTGGCCCAAGCACTAAGTGGGGTGGAGGGGGGATGTGAGAGGGGAACTGCTGGTTTGATAGCCCCGCCAGGACCCAGAGAATGGGGGGAGGCGCAGAATCCCAAAGGAAGGGACTCAGCTGACACAGTGGCAGATGCTCAGTCCAGTGAACGGTTTGTGGGCTCTGCTTGCCACGGAGCATCCTGAGGTGGAAGGAGCACGACATCAAGAGTTCACTGTCCTAAATGAGTTTATATGGCTATGAGTCTCCAAAAAGAGCCAGAGGTTATCAGAGGGGTTGCCCTTATGCATACCTGAGCAGAGTCCCAGAGACAGATAAAGTGTAGATATAACCCCGGGTATTGGTTCTTCTGAGGGCTACAGAGACCCACAGGTTCTATGGTTATGGCAGCTGGAGTTCAGTGCCATGTCAGTTGGCCCTTCTTTGGAGTTTGTGTTTCTGTGTGATGGAGTTGGACTCAGATGTGATCTTTGTTCACAAGACCCTCTGTTACTTTTATCGGAACTGTAGTTGGTGTTGGGGTTTAATGTATACCCAGGGGACCTGAATCTCTGGACTGACCATGTGATAGCCAGGCCCTGAGCCTCAACAGACTTACATTCCCTACACTCTGGTTTATGGGATTTACCCCACTCAGCTAACATGGAGGTGAAGAAGGTCAACCACCACACCATGGAGCCAAGAGTGCCTACAACTGAAACCAGGAGGATTGCATCCAGCATCCATGTGGAATCTAAGCTCCCTCTTGATATAGATGTGGAATGGACACAACCATTCTAAGGTCCACAGGATGGAGGAATAAAGTGTGGATTAGAGTGAACTTACAGATATTCTATTCATGAACTATTGTGATTAGTCATCGAAGAAAATGTGGCATTGGTGTGGAAAAAGTGGCCATGGTGGCTGCTGGGGGTAGGGAGTGGGAGGAAGAGATGTGATGTGGGGGCATTTTCAGGGGTTGGAGTTGTCCTGGGTGGTGCTGCAGGGACAGTTACCGGACATTGTATGTCCTCCTCTGGCCCACTGGGTGGACTGGGGGAGAGTGTGGGCTATGGTGTGGACCATTGACCATGAGGTGCAGCGGTGCTCAGAGATGGATTCACCAAATGCAATGAATGTCTCATGATGATGGAGGAGGTTGTTGTTATGGGGGGAGGAGTGGGGTGAGGGGGGTGGGGGTATATGGGGACCTCATATTTTTTGAATGAAACATTAAAAAATCAAATGAAGACAAAAAATAATAATAATTTAAAACAAAAGAGTTCACTGTCCTCTATTCCTGTAATTCTGTGGCCTTTGGCAGTCCTTGTCCTTGCAACTCTGCTGTTATTCATCTGGGTGGCTCAGTCACCCCCTTGACGGGGCTCCCTGGGGATGTTGCCTGTAGCTCAATTCCCAGGGGCCAGTAGAGGGTCCGGCACAGAGTGGGTGTTCAGAAATGGTTGTCAAATAGGTGGGGACAGAGGAGTCCTAGAACCAGTCCCAGTTCTTCCCTCAGTGTATCGGGAAATTCATATCCCTAGTAATTAGACCAGTTGACTGCTTCCGTGCTCTCCAAAATGGTTAGGTATTAATACGAGGTGGGAGATTTATGTTAAGTCTTGGAATGGGAAATTTCAAACACATCTAAGAGCAGAGAGAATAGTGAAAAATGAACCTCCACGTATGCCAATACTTATCAGTTGGGCTAATCTTGTTATATTCATTCCTCCACTATGTTTTTTCTTCCTTCTGCTAGGTTCTTTTGAAGCAAATTCCAGACATGAAAACATTTCACCCATAAATACTTCAGTATGTAAATTAGACATGGGACTTTTTGCTTTTTTACATAATTACATTACTATTATCATACTTAAAATGAATATTTCCTTGAGATCATTAAATATCATCAAATGTCTAGCCATTATACAAATTTTCCCTGTTATGTATATGTATTTATCTTTTTTTTTTTATTAGAGAAGTTGTGGGTTTACAGAACAATCACACATAATACAGTTGGTTTGTTTAAATCAGTATCCACAAATAAAAATAATAAGATAACAACAAGAAAAATCGGTCTCCACATAAACTCCATACATTGCCTTTGGTTGGGTCTCTTAAGTTTCTTTTACTCTTGATATTTCTGTTTTTTCTATATACTCTCTCTCCTTTATATATTCCCTCTTCCTCTTTATTTATTTTTTCTTCCACTTTATTTGTTCCACAAATTGTATCACTTATTCTAAATAATTTTGATGTGGGAGATTAAAAAATACATATTCTTGGGTCATAACCTATTCTTTTTTTTTAAAATAACAAATCAATTTTATTGATATATATTAATAAAGCATGAATCCATACAAAGTACACAATCAGTGGTATTTGGTATAATCACACAATTGTGCATTCATCACTTCAATCATTATAACAGCGTTTTTCATTATTTCAATAATAATAATAAAAATAAACAAGAAACAAACAAAAAACTTGTCACCTTTCAATCTCCTTATGCTTACCCTGCTGTACACAGCTGCTATTCTGTTTTCATCTCTCTAGTTAGTTTTTTTTTAAAGATTTATTTTTTATTTATTTCTCTTCCCTTCCCCGTCCACCCCCAGTTGTCTGCTCTCTGTGTCTACTCGCTGTGTGTTCTTCTATGTCCGCTTGTATTCTTTTTAAAAAAATTAATTAATTTTTAATGTTACATTAAAAAATATGAGGTCCCCATATACCCCCACCCCCTCACCCCATTCTTCCCATAACAACAACCTCCTCCATCATCATGGGACATTCATTGCACTTGGTGAATACATCTCTGAGCACTGCTGCACCACATGGTCAATGGTCCACATTACAGTTTACACTCTCCCCCAGTCCACCCAGTGGGCCATGGGAGGACATATAATGCCCAGTAACTGTCCCTGCATTACCACCCAGGACACCTCCAAGTCCTGAAAATGCCCCCACATCACATCTCTTCTTCTCATTCCCACCCTCAGCAGCTACCATGTCCACTTTCTCCATCTCAGTGTTACATTTACATCCACTACTAACCACATTAGTTCCTGAATAGAGTATCAGTAAGTCCACTCTAATCCATACTCTGTTCCTCCATTCTGTGGACCCTGGGATGGTTATGTCCGCTCCACCTCTGTATCGAGAGGGTGCTTAGATTCCACTTGGATAATGAGCGCAATTCTCTTGCTTTCAGTTGTAGGCACTCTTGGCTCCCTGGTGTGGTGGTTGACCTTTTTCACCTCCCTGTTGGCTGGCTGGGGTAAGTCCAATAAACCAGAGGGTAGGAGTTGCAAATCTGTTGAGGCTCAGGGCCTGGCTATCACATGGATAGTCCAGAGATTCAGGTCTCCTGAATACACACTAAACCCCAGCACCAACCACAGATCCGGTAAAAGTGACAGGAGAGGCTTGTGAACAACGATCACATCAGAGTCCAACTCCATCATACTCAGGAACACAAACTCCAAAGTAGGGCCAACTGACATGGCACTGAAGTCCATCTGCCATGACCATAGCACCTGTGGGTCTCTGTAGCCCTCAGAAGAACCAATACCTGGGGTTGTATCTACTTTATCTGTCTCTGGGACTCTGCTCAGGTGTGCATAAGGGCAACCCCTCTGATAACCTCCTGGCTCTTTTTTGGAGACTCATAGCCATATAAACTCATTTGTCCTTTCCATTTCCCCCTTTTACTCAGGGTCAAAAAGCATTTTTCATTCCTGATATTACATGTAGGCTGAGATATTCTGCTGGGTATAACCTATTCTTACCGAATCAGAATTTTCAGAGCTGAGGTCCAGGAAGCTCTATTGTTTTCACCAAAGGTGTCTCCAGCTAAACCTGATCCTCTTTTAGGGTACTTCCTGAGCTGGCATTTGCCCATTTTTCCTGACAAAATCTCCTGTCCCCCTGCCTAGTGTCTACAAATACCTTTCGGGTATGTTCCATGACATCTCACTTTACTAGTCTTTGTTGAATATTGTTTCAGTAATAATAAACAGACGTACTATGTTCTGAGTACCACCTACCAGCCACCATGGTAGGACTTTCACACACATATCTTTTTTTCATTTGAGTTGCCCAAGAACCCAAAAGTGGTATTAATTCTATTAAGAGGCCTAGCCATATGATATTGCCAATGTATCTGATATTTTTTTTACCTCTAAAATTTGCAATTTCATGGGTTTTGGCCTCATATTATCCCCATTTGTTCAGATAAAGAAATCTAGGCTTAGACCTATTCAGTAGTATAGTGGATGAAAGAAAGCACTAAGCCCAATTAAATTATCCCAGGCCCCAGGAAAAGTCCTAGATGGGAATTAGAGCTGATTGCCAGCCTCTGCTTTGCTCCTACCTTGCCGGTGAGTTTGACTGGATGGCTTCCTATATCACTTAGACACTTAGAGATCTCTGATTGCAAGCAACAGAAAGCTACTTTGGCTAACTAACACAAAGAAGGCGTTTATAAAATAAAAGAACCAGGTGTCTGGGAAACATGAACCTGGGAAGCTGGGTAGCAGGAATTCATGGACTCAGCTGAGGACATGAATGAGCTTCGAACCTTCAGTGCTTGCTTCAGATGCAAAATCCTAGGAGCGAGAATCTGATTGGCTGAGCTTGGGTCATGTACCCATTCTTTGATTGGCAGCGCCATTACCGCTATATCCAATAAGGGACGTTTGTTTCCTCAAAGCACCATTGAGAAGCTCTTACCCCAATAGGGAGTATTGATGTAGGGTAGGTAAAAAATACAGTTGCTCTGCCCTTCACATCTTTACAGGTTGCTTTTTTTTTTTTTTTTTTTTTGCAGCTTGCTTTTTTTTCCTATAACCTGAGTGGTTGGACCATAGCCCTTTTGGGTCTACTACTTAGAGATTTTTTTTTTTTTTTAAGGAGGTACTGGCGATTGAACCTAGGACCTCGTACATGGGAAGCAAGTGCTCAAGCACTGAGCTCCCCAATGAGAGCTGTTTTTTTCGTGTTATTATTATTATTATTTATTTATTTCTTCCCCCCTCATTGTTTGTGCTTGCTGTCTGCTTGTCTCTTTAATTTTTTAGGAGGCACTGGGAACTGTACCTGGGGCCTCCCATATGGGAGGAAGGTATGTAATCGCTTGAACCACCACCTCCCTGTTTGTTGTATCTCTTGTTTGCATCATTTCACTGTGTCATCTTGTTGCATCAGCTTGCTGTGCAGCGTTTTGCGTCAGCTCACTGTCTTGCTCATCTTCCTAATGAGGCACTGAGAACTGAACCTAGCACCTCCCATGTGGTCGGCGGGAACCTGGCTGCTTGAGCCACATCCACGTCCCTCATTTGTTGTTGTTGTTTTTTTTTTTTTGGTGCCGTGACTCGGATCCTCATTTATTTTTTTAAATTTTCTTTCTAGGAGGTACCGGGGATCGAACCCTCATACATGGGAAGCAGGCATTCAACTACTTGAGCTTCATCTGCTTCCCGACTTAAAGATTTTGATTTGACCAGGCCTGAAATAGCTTGGGGAAAAAACCCCACATTTATGAAACCAGGATCTTTGCCTTATTCTGTGGAAGAGGCAAATGGTGGTGACATATTTCCCCCCAATCAACCACCTCCCTGGCTGGCAGAGAGTGTGGGCAGGGAGAGCCTGGTTCTCACGTTTATGGGCTGCATTTAGGTGGGTATCTCTGAACCCACAAAATGGGGATACCCTTCTCCAAGAGCGATGGTGGGGTTTAAGAAAAAAAGAAAACATTTTGGCACTTTATCGAGTGCTCATTATGTATGTGCTGCTAGGCTAAGAGCATGGCCCCTCTGATTCAATTACATCTCCCAAATACTTAAGAGGTGCTGCTGCTATTATAGCCAGTACCCAGCACACAGCAGGGGCTTAATAAATGCTCCTTTTCTTCCCTTTGCCTCAGGGAAGGGCATGGTCTCCTGAACCATCTCTCCCTCCTGGTCTCCTGCTCCCAGCCCTGCCAGCCCCACTGCACTGATGAAATTTTGAAGCCTATAGCTGGTGTTGAAGGCAGAAAGTTTCAGGTATATCAATGTCCCCCTCCCTCTCTCTTCTGGTAGCCAGTCCAGACACAAGGCCAAGAAATCGCACGTGAGCTCAGACACAGGGAGGGAAATTCAAAATTCTGGTGTGAGGAAGGTTCTGGAATCTCTCAGATAATATATATGGGGGATTCTTATGCTCCCAACCCCCTTTCCTTTTCAAAAGTGCTGGGAAAACTGGGCTATGATCAATGTGTTTGAAACAGGCCAGCTGTGGGCTGCCCAGCTGACAAAGGGCCACAGCTGGACCAAGAACAGTGGCTGTCTTCCTTCCAGCTGCAAACGAAGGGGTCAACACCTTGTGGGGAAAGAAAAATATCCAGGCATCAGCTGGTGGAAGTGGTCCTGGAGTTCATAATAACTGAAAGGAAGGCAAGGTGTCTTTATTGTTTTAATTGGCAGCTGTCTATGTTTTTAAAATTTTAGAGTTAGGAGATTGTAACCCAGGCACGTGTGAGTGTGTGTGTATTTGTGAGAGAGGGAAGGTGGAAGAGGGGTGAGCACCGTGGGTCTGTGAATGTGAGAAGGGAAGACTGTAGGAGGAGAAGAGAGGCTGTGTGCGTGCTGGGCAGGATGAAAGGAGGGACTCAGCCACCTTCTGTGAGCAGGAATGAAAATGTTGCAGGGAAGAGAAGAAAAACCTTCCTAGTGAGTCTGTACAAGTATATACGAGAAGGATGGGTGCAAGGGCAGGAAACGGCCCGGATGATGGTGAGGGGACCCCGCTTGCGGTACACGAGAGGGCGGGGGACAGACCCTCAGCCAGCCTGGAATTGGCAGTGGCACCAGCGGCTCCCTCCTGCCTGTCCAGAAATAGTTTCCGGGAACCGTGGTGCGCTCCCCGCCCGGCTCTCGGGCCAGCGGGGAGATAAAGCTGCCCACGTCGCTTGTCTTGGCCGCCTCTCAGCGGACCCTGCTGACAGGCCGCTTTGATCTCAGGTTATCAAGGCTAACCCCGTATCCCGGGCAGTTCTGCCAGCTCCCGCCCGCAGCTCACCTCTGCTGAAAGGGCATTTCATAAGGTCGCTGCTGGGAGGGGCCTCCGGGTCGTCCCGGAGCGGGCAGTCGTACTCCCTGCCGGCCAGGCCTTGGATCTTGGGTGCTTGATGCAATAGTGAGGGCGTCACTTTTATTCTCAGAGCTGTGAGGAAAAGTGGGCCCAGCCGGGGAAAAAGAAGCTTTTTGAAGTGGCGCCCTACAAAATGGCACCCACCGAACGGCCTTGGAGCTTTGTGTGTTCTTATCCTCGCTGCTTGGGCCTTCACACTCCAGATGATGAGTGGAGAAAGGAAAGAAAACAGGACTGGCAGCCAGAAAGCTTCCTTTCTTGTCTTAAAACTGTTGCTGACTCATGGGGGGACCTTGGGCAAATCCAATTTCTCTTTGGAACTCATTTTCCATCCCCCTTCTTGTAAAGCCAAAGTGTTTATGTAAGTATGGAAACCTCTCTTCCAGCATAATCATGTGCAAAAAAAAAAATCCAGCATAGAAAGCAGATCAAAGGAGAGCTGGATTGGTTGAAGGAGACGTGAAGACCTGGTACCCCAATATTCAAGTTTGTCTTTGATCTCTGTTTTGGTTAGTTATCCATACCACCCCATATTTCAGTGGCTTAAAATAACAAACATTTATCAACTCGCACGATTCCGGGGGTTTAACTGGGCTGTTCTGCTCCAAGCAATGTCAATTTGGGCTGCAGACAAATGGATTGGGCTTGAATGTCCAAGTTGGTACACTCCCCTGCCTGGCACTTGGTGCTGGCATCATTCGGGGGCTCTGTGGGGTCACAACCAGGGCACCTCTCCATGGGACTTGGAAGCATGGTGGTTCAGTTCTGAGAGGAATCTACCCAAGAGGGAAGAAGTGGAAGCTTCCAGTCTTCTTGAGGGCTAGGCCAAGGACAGGCACAACGTGGCTTCCACAGCTTTCTCTTGGTTAAGCAAAAGGCCAACCCTTCTTAAGGGAGAAGATATAAACTTCATTTCCTACTGGGGAGAAGGACAAAGAATTGTCATTTTTGAGGGGAGAGAGAGGAAGAAGTAAAGCATGATTACCAATTTTTTTACTCTGGCTGTTGGGTGGTGACAAAATAATATTTTAAAAGTCAATGCACAGCCCACCAGTTTATTCATAGGAGAATCAGAGCATTTGTGTCCATCTTTAATTCACCACAGCCTCTGTCGTGGACCCTGTGGAACTCCAAAGAACTTACCACAGAGTGTGAATGCTATTTTATTTTTTTAAGATTTATTTTATTCATTTCTCTCTCCTTCCCCTCCTTTCCCCCGTTGTCTACTCTACTGTGTATTCTTCTGTGTCTGCTTGTATTCTTGTCAGTGGCACTGGGAAGCTGTGTCTCTTTTCGTTGTGTCATCCTGCAGCATCAGCTCTCTGTGTGTGCGGCACCACTCCTGGGCAGGCTGCATGTTTTTTGCACAGGGTGGCTCTCCATATGGGGCGCACTTCTTGCACGTGGGATTCCCCTACGTGGGGACACCCCTGCATGGCATGGCACTCCTTGTGCACATCAGCACTGCGCATGGGCCAGCTCACCACACAGGTCAGGAGGCCCTGGGTTTGAACCCTGGACCTCCCATGTAGTAGGCAGACGCTCTATCATTTGAGCCAAATCCACTTCCCTGAATGCTATTTTTTTAGTATCCTTTCTCCTCTGGCACACCACAAGGCTCTTCTCACTGGCAGAATAACAAGACTTAAAAGAAACAAGGACACTGATTTATTGTGGGATCTGGGAGAGAGATGAAAGCAGTGACCCCAGACACAGTTTGAGCTTACATGTCCACATGCCCACTGGTTGAGAGGATGTAGCTGTGTAGGCAGGTGGTAATTTTCAAAGATAGTCACACCAGGATCTCTCATCCCCCTTGCCACTCTCCATGGGATTCTCTCCGCTTGAATCTGGGGGGACTTGTGACTGTTTTGACCAATAGAATATGGCAGAGGCGATGCTGAGTGGATCCTGAGACTGGGGTGTAAAAGGCCATGCAGCCTCTGTCATTTTACCTCCTGCGTGGAGTCCTGAGCTGCCATGTATGAAATCTGACTGCCCCAGGGCCACCGTGCTGTAAAGGAGCCCAGGCCACCAGTCTTCAATTCATTCCAACTCTGGTATCAGAGGTGTGAGTCAAAAAATCTCCAGATGATTCTAGACTTTAGCCATCAAGACAACTCCAGTTTTTGGTCTTCCCAGCTGAGATCCATAATATTATAGAGCAGAAAAAAAAAAAAAATCTGTCCCCACTGTGGCCTTTTCTAAATTCCTGAATCACAGAGTCCATGAACAAAATAAAAAGGTAGTTGTGGTAGGCCACAAGTTTTGGGTAATTTGTTACACAGCTCTAGTGACTGCAACAGGTGGTCACAGTGAAAGAACAAAGACACGGGCATCAGACCTCTCTGGGTTCAAGCCCAGTTCTCCCATTTAACGTCTTAATCAGTTCTATTTATATTTCTGAGCTGGAGGTTTCTAGTGAGAAACATGGGGTTTGATTGAGAGGACATCTGTGAAGTTCCTGACATCATAGCCAGTTCTTGATACAGGCCTTTTCTCTCTACGCTCCCTTCCCAAATTACTCTGTGCCATAATGCCCCTGAGATTTTGGGGAAAAAGTCTGAGTTCCTGAATTCTGTGGGAAGCCCCTGGGTCCCAGGAACCAGATCCTTATTTCATGCCTACTTGGAAGACGGAATGCGTTTCTTTGGCAAGTTCTATGTTTGGAGCCGCTTCCCCGTGCAGACTTTCAAGACAATTTAGTCTGAGCTAACCTTGGTTTCTTGTTACCAAAGAGAAATGAGGCTCCTACAGAGGCCTTGCAGAACGCCTCCGACATCAAACGGCAACTACACTACTGCGTCCCGAAGAGCTGAGTGTAAATAAATCAAAACCATACCCGCTGCCTTTCCCTGTAAGTACACACACGTAATTTCATTACAGTCGGAATGAAGTGCTTCAGGCAAAACGTGTTTGGGGCTTGGCTGAACCCAGAATGCTCTTGGAAGATCTGGGTCTGTTGGGCCGACTGAGGAGGGGGCCCGGTTTGCCTTTGCCCCTCCACTCTGCACCCCTGGGTGATCTGTAGGCATGAGACTGGCACGAGGGCATTTGGTGTGAGAAGTTCAGAGACTCACAGAGGTATGTGTTGAGAGTCACTGGCAGCTTTGAAGATCTTTCAGATCTTGGATGCCCTTTGAGAATTGGGCAATAGCGCCATGGGCCCTCCTCCCCAGTAACTACATTTGCACATACCCTTCAAATATCTGCAGGATTGTAGCCTGAGGTCTCCCTAGAGCTCATGTTAAGATCTTGTGTACAGAAAGAACTGGAACATTTTTACAATGGTTAAAGAATAATCACACGGTAACAGGAATAACAGTAATAAAATCTAATGTGTTTTAAGCACACGGCCTGAGGCACTGTCCAAAGTACTTGCATTTATCATGCACTTTTTTTTTAAAGATTTATTTTATTTATTTCTCTCCCCTTTCCCCCTGTGCCTGCTCTCTGTGTCCATTCGCTGCATGTTCTTCTGTGTCCGCTTACACTGTGAGGCGGCGCTGGGAAACTGCATCTCTTTTTGCTGTGTCATCTTGTTGTGTCAGCTCTCTGTGTGTGTGGCACCACTTCTGGGCGGGCTGCACTTTTTTCATGTGGGGCAGATCTCCTTGCGGGGCGCACTCCTTGTGCGTGGGGCTCCCCTACGCGGGGGTGCCCCTGCGAGGCATGGCACTCCTTGCGCGTGGCAGTGCTGCACATGGGCCAGCTTACCACATGGGTCAGGAGGTCCTGGGTATCGAACCTTGGGCCCTCCACATGGTAGGTGGATGCTCTATCAGTTGAGCCACATCCATTTCCTTATCATATACTTTTATCTTGACAGCAATCTCGTGAGGTAGGGACTGTTAATATCCCCCATTTTATAGATGAGGAAATTGAGACTCAAAGAGGCTACAAAACTTACCCTAGGCCAATGATGAAGCTGGGATTTAAACCCACATCTGTCTGACTTGAGGGTCCCCTTTCTGAAAAACTGAAATTTGCAGCTTCCATTATGATATCAAAGGTGTTTTTGACAACTGTGAGTTGATAATTGATACATTGATTATTGAGATAACCATGATGCCATAAATCAATTCATTGACAATAATTGGGCACCTCTTACAGAGTAGGTACCTGCATTAGACCCTGGGGTGCAGTGATGAAGAGGAGTTGGTACCTGTCTTCAAAGAGCTGGAAGTCTACATGGGGAGACAAAGATGTACTAAATCAAGTTATTTTAGTTGCAAGCAATAGAAACTCAGATCCAACCAGCTTAAGTCCTGCTGTGGATTGAATTGCTGACCCCCAAAAGATATGTTCAAGTCCTAATACCTGGTATCTGTGAAAATGATTTTATTTGGAAAAGGTCTTTGTGGATGTAATTAGTTAAGATGAAGTTATCCTGGATTAGAGTGGCCCTAATTCAATGTGACTCATGTCCTTATACGAAGAGGAAAATTTGGACACAGATGGGAGAAGGCTATGAGAAGATGGAGGCAGACATTGGAGTTATGCTGCCACACACCAATGAATGCCAAGGCTTGTTGGCAACCAGCAGAAGTTAGAGAGGCATGGAACAGATTCCCGCTTGGAGCTCCTGAGAAGGATCCAAACCTGTGGCTCCTTGATTTTGGACTTCTCTCCTCCAGAACTGTGATAGAGTAAATTGCTGTTGTTCTAAGTCCCCTAATTTGTTTTTAATTTGTTCCAGCAGCCCTAGGAAAATCATGAGAGTGTCAGAAAAGTAATTTAACTGTTTACATACCTTGTCAGGGGAGCTGAGTATCTTGCAGAATGGAAGGAAGAAAGTTAGGAATCCAGACCTAGGACTGAAAGCGGGATTCATTGCCACCTGATCTCTTCTTCTCCTCTCTCTCTCTTTCATTTGCTTCTATCTGGATTACTGTCTCCCGCTCCCACTGCAGACACCACCCATGTGGTGGGAGAAGTGACCTCCAGCATCTCCAGACAGTTCCTTGATTCAGCATCAATATATGAATCCCAGGGAAGGACTCTGGTTGGCCCCATTTTGGTCCTAGAATCTTCTTTGCCCAATCACTGTAATAGTTTGGAGTTCTCTGATCAGCAAGACCTAAGGAATATGCCCAACTTATTGAGTAAAGGGGGCAGGAGAAATGGGATGAAAAAGATTTTACCTATCGCAGCCTACTACAGAAATAATCATTACTATCTTAATCAAGGTTTCTTGGTTGTAAGAAACAAAACTCCCCCACAAACTGGCTCAAGCGAGACGAGGGGTCATTGGCGGGGATTAGACTGGGAATTCGAAGGTCAGGATTAGCTCCTACTTTCCCTGCCTCCTCAGGGTCATCTGGCTTCTCTGTGTACAACCTGAGTGTACATTGACCAGAGCCTCTGTGCTTCAATTCCTGAGAGAAATTTCAGGATTCTGGGAGAATCAGGTTGGGGTGTAGGGTCATTCCCATTCTAACAGCTCTGGGAGGTGAAGCGGGGCCACCCAGCACTAATGAATCTGAAAACACCCCTTCCCCAAGATTGTTGGTGATGAGGGTGTGGTCAGGTTAGGACTCCTAAGAGAATAACGATAGGAGTATCTTTAAGAAATGGAGCATGGAAGGAGAAGAGTAACATTGGAGGACTGGAAAAACAGTTCTTTCAGGAGACAACTTTTGGGTCGGGTTTTGATGGATGAAGAAGCCTCTTCCGGAAGTCGGTGAATTAATGTTACCTAGTAGTAACAAACAGACCTTAACAACTCAGCAGCTAAACCCAGCAAGGTTAGCTTCTTGCTGACCCTGCAAGTCAATTACAGGTAGATAGGGCCCTGCTCTTCACACGTGCCTAGAGACTCAGTCTGGCTCAAGTGCCACGTGGTCTCCTGGGACACCGTGATGGGAGGAGAGCGAGCCCAGAGGGTCTTTTTCCATTGCTTCAACCTGAAGCTGACACACATCCCTTCTACCCACAGCTCACTGGGTAGAACTTGTTAGATGGCCCATCAACTTCAAGGGGACTGAGAAATGAGGGGAGTAAATGAAAAATTGGGGGAGCATTCCTGTCTCTACCACAGTACCTACACAGTGAGATCGTGTGAGGTCAAGGCCGTGGCTCTCTGCTCCCCAGGGAACATTTGGCACTGCCTGGAGACATTTTTGATCATCACAGTTGGGGGTTCTACAAACATCTAGTAGGTAGAAGTCAGGGTTGCTGTTTTAGATACCCTGTACCGCACAGGACAGCCCTGCACAACACAGAATGGTAAAAATGTTCATCGTCCTGAGGCTGAGAACTCTTGGGTCAAGGGAACATCCCGGACAAAGGGAGAATCCTGAAACAATGTGGTGGGTTTGGAGACAGGACGACAGAGCGCCGTCCTTAAGAGGTTTGAACTCTGGAATCTGTCAATCACGGCTTGTATCCGCCTCCTTCACTCTCTAGCAGCGTGACCTCTGCAAGTTGCTTGATCTCTGGGACTCAGCTACTGAGAAGATAGCACAGCCGGCCCCTTCGAAGTTCTCAGTTGCGGCAGCTGTTAAGATGGCTTGCACTCAGTTTAGGGTGTCTGAGAACAAACAAGACGAGGGGCCATCATGGTGGACGTGACTGGAGAGGCTGGCAAAGGCAGAACTTTGTCTGGGGATAGGGACTCTTCTTTAATACTGTGTGTGTGAACTCACTGTTTTTCTTTTTCAATTGAGGTGAAATTCACGTAACATACAGTTAACTATTTTTTTTTTAAAGATTTATTTTATTTATTTATTTCTCTCCCCTTTTCCCCCGCACCCTGGTTGTCTGTTCTCTGTGTTTATTTGCTGTGTCTTCTTTGTCTGCTTCTATTGTTGTCAGTGGCACAGGAGTCTGTGTTTCTTTTTGTTGCGTCATCTTGTTGTGTCAGCTCTCCATGTGTGCGGCGCCATTCCTGGGCAGGCTGCACTTTCTTTCATGCTGGGCGACTCTCCTTACGGAGTACATTCCTTGCACGTGGGGCTCCCCTATACTGGGGACACCCCTGCGTGGCAGGGCACTCCTTGCGTGCATCAGCACTGCACATGGGCCAGCTCCACACGGGTCAAGGAGGCCCGGGGTTTGAACCGCGGACCTCCCAGGTGGTAGATAGACGCCCTAACCACTGGGCCAAGTCCGCCGCCCACAGTTAACTATTTTAAAGTGTACAATTCTGTGGTATTTAGTGCATTCATGATGTTGTGCAACTACCACCTCTGTCTAGTTGCAAAACTTTTTCATCATCCTGGAAGAACACCCCATATCCATTAAGTAGTCACTCCCCATTCCCCCTTTCCCAGGCCCTTGCCAACCCCTGATCTGCTTTCTGTCTCTACAGATTTGCCTATCCCAGATATTTCATTTAAAGGAACTAAACAGCACGTGCCTTTGGCATCTGGATTCTCTCCCGTGGCATAATACTTTTGAGGTTCATCCATGTTGTAGCATGTCAGACCTTCATTCTTTTTTTTTTAAGGTTTATTTATTTTTATCTACGTATTTCTCCTTCCGCCACCTTGTTGTTTGTATTCGCTGTCTGCTTGTCTTCTTTTTTTTTTCTTTTAGGAGGCACCGGGACCTGACTTGGGGCTTCCTTTGTGGGAGGAAGGAGCCTAACTGCTTGAGTCACCTCCACTCCATTCTTTTTTGGGACTGAATAATATTCGATTGTGTGGCTAGACCACATTTTGTTGATCCACTCATTGGTTGATGGACACCTAAGTTTTTTCCCCTTTTGGCAATTGTGAATAGCGCTGCTGTGAACATGTGTACAAGTTTCTGTGTGAACATGTATTTTCATTTCCTTTGGGTACCTACAGAGGAGGGGAATTGCTGAGTTGGGTGGTAAATCTGTGTTTAACTTTTTGTGGAACTGTCTTGACTGTTTTCCCCAGTGGCTGCCCTACATTTCCCTCTCACATTCTTTTAGGTCCTTACTCTGGAACCTGCTCACTCCGTCTTCACCAAATCTGTGAGGCTGGTTACTAGTATTAGTCTTATTTTACAGTTAAGGAAACAGAGGCACAGGCATACTTGGTAAGCAACTTGCCAAGATGGTACCGCTAGTAAAATATAGAGCCTGGAAAATGGGACCCACAGGAGAGTTTTGAGGAGAGAAACAGAATGATCTGGTTTAATTTCTCCTTTCTCATGCCTGCTTTCTCCCCTAATATTTTCAAGCACTAATTCTGGGTGAGGGATGGTGGGGTTAGGTATATAGGAATTTAAAAAATATAACATTTAATGAAGTATAGCATTCATATATGAATATATATAAAAATAAATGTATATAGTACAAGTTGTGAACTTACAAAACAAACATGCTTCACATTATATAAGGCCCCATACATCACCCACCACCACCACCTTGCATTGTTGTGAAACATTTGTAAGAAATAATAAAGGAGCATCGTCAAAATATTACTACCAACTATAGCTGATACCTGCCATTTGGTGTATTTTTCCTCCAACCCACCAGGTTATTAGCATTCTGTATTAGTATTAAGTATTTGTTACAGTTCATGAGCCAACATTCTCATATTTGTCCTGTTAACCACAGTCCATCTTCACCACTGGATTCCCTGTGTTTTACAGTCCCATGCTTTGTACAGTTCACTCAAAGCGTACGCTCAGTAGCTCTCATTTGCATCACAGAGCTGTGCTGTCATCCTCTCAGTCAATTTTAGAACGTTTTCGTTACTCCAGAAGGAAAAACCCTCTACCCCGCTGTTGCTGTCCCTTTTAATTGATATATCTTCTTTGCCATTGCTGCAAAAATATTACAATATTACTGTTAACAATCGTCCATAAGTTGTATTAGTTGTAATTTTCCCGTGTATCTCCATTTTCTTAACACTTTGTGAAAGAAGAAGTTCTTTTACTTATACTATTAACCACAATCTCCATCCGAGGTCGGTAGGAATTTGAGACTAGGAAGGAGCCATGTTGCCACTCCTGGAAGCGTTTCATTCTCCCTCGTGTGATTGGAAATGGACCCACAGGAGGTATGTGGGCTGGGCTCATGTGCCAGCTGAATGTGCAGAAAATCTACTTTCTTGCTAAGTTGCTGGGCTGCTTGACAAGGCTGGGAAAGAACCCAGGGCCCGAGGCGCAGCCTGGTCCGGGCCAGCTCGTTCAGATGGCAATGGCAGTGACGTCCACTGCCTGTTTGTAGTTTCCCCATCAGGAGCCCTGCAGTGTTGGGACACATCTCAGCTGTGTGGATTTTTGGACGTGGTGGCAGAGAGTATGCAGAGACCTGGATTCCTTCTATTTTCTCTTGGTCCTAGGTGCAGGTGCATGGGGCTGGGACAGTAGGTTCCTCCTTTGAATATTTATACCCCTGTCAAGACAGACATGGTCTCTGCCCTTGGGGTCCACGGGGTCCAGGAAAGAAAGCAGACTGGCCAGTCCTCAATAACATTGTTCACCCACAGGCATTTATTGAGCACCTACGGTGTGCTTGCATTGTGTTAAATCCTGGGGAGTCAGCAATGAACAAGGCTGACAAAGTCCCTGTCAACTTCTCTCCTTGCAAGAGAGATGGACGGGGGCCATAGATACAAAGAGCTATGGGAGGGGAAGCAGACGTGACTCAAGCAATTGGGCTTCCGCCTACCGCACGGGAGGTCCCGGGTTCAGTTTCCGGTGCTTCGTGGAGAAGGTAAGCTGGCGTGGCAGGCAGGTGCCGCAAGCTGATGCAACAAAATGATGCACAAAAGAGACACAAAGAGGAAAGACAATGAAAGACACAACAAACCAGGGAGCAGAGGTGGCTCAGGTTATTGAGTGACTCTCTTCTACATGGGAGGTCCCAGGTTCGATTTCTGGTGCCTCCTAAGGAGAAGACGAGCAGACACAGAGAGCACACAGCAAATGGACACAGAGAGCAGAGAGCAGACAGCAACTGCAAAACAATGAGGCGGGGGTGGATAAATAAATAAAAATAAATCTTAAAAAAAAAAAAGAGTTATGGGACATGTTGGTGGTAGTAAGAACTCCAGAAAAAAGCAGTCAAAGATGACAGAGAGTGAAGGAAGATGATGGCTTGGATCAGGCATAGGCAAGGGCCCTCAAAGATGTTCACATCCTCCCCCTGGAAACTGGGAACATTTTAGGTTACATAGCAAAAGGGATTTTGCAGATGTGATTAAGGACCTTGAGATGGGGCGATTATCCTGGATTACCTGGGTGGGTCCAATGTAATCACAAGGGTTCTTAGACGAGTCAGAGAAGGAGGTGTGATGATGGAAACAGAGGTTAGAAGACAGAGGGAGAGTGATCTGGAGATGCTACACTGCTGGCTTGGAAGGTGGAGGAAGGGGTCACGAGCCAAGGAAAGCAGGCGGCCTCTGGAAGCTGGAAAAGGCCATGGGATGGATTTTCCCCTGGAGCCTCCAGGAGGAGCACAGCCCCAGAGCACTCTGATGTTACCTCAGTAAGACTCAACCTCAGCGAGTCAGATTTCTGACCTCCAGGACTGTTGGATAATAAATTATGTTGTTTAAAGCCACCGTTGTGGTAATCTATTGTGTCATGAATGGGAAACCAACACAGACCTGCCTGAGATGAAGGCCTGGAGACTTGCCGAGGGCTCCCAGGAGAGCACGTGCAATTGAAAGGCGGTCACTGGGCAAGACCTCCTGGAAGAAGAAATAATTGGGTTGATTCGTCAAGGGCTGAAATAAGAGCCTGGGCTCTTGAGTCCAGTTGCTCTGGGTTCGGATCCCAGCTCTGCCACTTATAAGTGGGATGGCTTTGGAACTTCCCACACCTTAGCTTCCTGATTGGTTAAAAAGGGCGAACAATGGTACCTGGTGGCGTGTTTGTGAGCTCATCCATGTAAAATCCTTAGGTGTTCAGTTCACATGAGGTATGATGATGGCGATGGTGGTGGTGGTGGTGGCGGTGATTTTGATGTCAGAGTCCACCAAGTAGAGAAATGTGGGAGGGCACCTCGGGGACAGAGACTGGCAAGGGAGGAGGCCAGGAGGTGTGGTAGAGCACAGGCCATTTGGTCCGTTCCTCATTCCACGATTAACTGGACTGGGATGCCTCTGCAGCCTTCCCTCCCCTCTCTCCTCACTGGGTGGTGATACCAGGGTCTGGGCTGCCCTCACCCAACTTCCCCGGGAGAGTGGTCTCTGGCCAGTGGGGGGATTGTTAGACCAGCTCTGAGCTGCCCATTCAGCTGCAAATCGGTCCCTTGAGGCATGGGCAAGTGTGCGGATGATCTACTGCAACCCAGCCCTGCCCGGCCCTGCAAGCGGAAAGGGGGTTCAGCCAAACACTCTCTGTATTCATAAGGTGGCCGCCCACCCCATGCCAAGCTCTGCCAGCCCCTAAGTGATAACTGTGGCCCTGCTCACCTGGCGGGCAGTCTGGGTTCTGACAAAGGCCAGACAACTGTTTGCAAACGTATTTGTCTGAATCTGTCTTTTGGCCCTTTCATAGCTTGGGTTTCTCTAGGCAAATACTGTGTTTGGATACTTGGTTTCTTGGCAGAGCATGTAAATGCCCATTTTGAGAGGCACCCTTGTGGTGGGCAGAGGAGTCAGGACCAGACTCTGGCCTCTCTGATGGAGTGGGGAGAGCAAAGAGAACAGGTGCATCTACAAATCTAAGGGCATCTAAGAGGTCGGTTAAGCAGAGGCAGCTGCAAGGTGGCTTACAGTCCAGCTACACACTGTGGTCCTGGGACCAGCAGCATGGGCAGACGAGGAGCACGTTAGAAACGCAGAGCTCAACCCTGCCCCAGATCTCCTGACCCAGAGCCTACAAGACCCCCAGGGGACTCACAGACACATACTTTTACATATGAGCAGCCCTGGTTTAGACCAGTGGATGGCAAACTTTGATGCCCATTAGAAACCCCTAAGGAGCTTTAAAGAGTACTGATGCTCAGATCCCACCCCAGAGATTCTGAGTTCATTGGGCTGAGATGGGGTCTTAACATTGGTACCCTTTAAAAAGCTCTAATTTTACTTAGAGCTATTGTTCTTATCTTTCCTGTGCTTCACAATCACTTGGAGAAAAATACACATTCCTGGGCCCCGCCAGCGGTGGACTGGTAAACGTTTAGCAACCAGCTCTCTGGGGTAGCCAAATTTGGTGATGTGACTATTTCCACCGTGGCTCTCGTGATGCGGGGCAAGCTGGCCCCAGTTCTCTACTCGCCCCACTCTCAGGTTTCTGATTCAGTAGGTCTGGGGTAGGGCCCGAGAATTTGCATTTCTAACGAGTTCCCAGGTAATGCTGATGCTGAGCCCTGGGTTCTCCACTCCACTTTGGGAACCACTGGGTTAGCTGAAAAGTTGGAAACAGGTGGCAGGTTGAGGGCTACTTCTAATCAACTGATAGTAGCTACACTGAGGGCTGTGCTGAGTAGGAGTCCGAGGTTGTACTTCAGAACGGGCTCGATGAGGAAAGTGCTGGATTTGATTACCCATGTTTACTACATGCATAAATTTCAGGCACTTGCTATCCCTGGACTTTCTGAGTGTCACTTTGTGGTTCCTTTAGGAAAAGCAGAGAGAAGGAGAGAGGTCTTCGATGGAGTTGCATTTCATAAGGACAGAGGGGAGTTAGGATGGGAGATTTGGTGTGGGAAGGACATTGCAACTCAAAAACGGAGTGCCTGTGTCTAGCTGAGAAAGCAGACAAAGACCACAAGCTCTGAGAGCAATTTTAGAGCAGCTCCCTCGTTTTCGGGAGACAAAGGCTCAAAGAAGGGAGGCGTTCTGCTTAGACACACACTTTTGTCTGGATTCACGCGGGCTGATGCTCCCACGTCTTGAAAGAAAATGACCCAGGCTTTCAAACACAGCGGCCGAGGAGCTAGGAAGGAACTGAGGAGGCATTCCAGGAGCAGGGAGCTGGAAAAAAAGAAGGGAGGGACTCCGGAGGAGGGGCCGTGAAGATAAGAAACTCTGATGTCAGTCTGCCAATTTCCTCGGCTTCCTCAGGCCCAGGCTGTGTATAAACTGTATGCAAATGTGTTTACTTTACATTTTATTTCAATCGGAGTCACTCAGCTGTCAGGAGCTATATCAACATGTCAGTCTGGTTGAACAAACAAGCGTTTTGAGTGGAACTATTTCGGATAAACAGACATGATGTTATGACATATCAAAACTCTCCGAACATGGAAAGGGGGTAAAGAGGGTGGAGAGGGGGGGAGGGGCAAAGCCACAGAAAGCAGATCCATTTACCCCCGGCCCATGCACTGTGTGGTCAGCTGAAAGCAAAATAGATTTTTTAAAAATTACTTGTGCTGGGGGGGTGGAAGGTGGAGGGGCGACTTCCTCATCTGTAGCGTTAATGCATTTTGTCAGCTGAAGAGCCAGCCTGCTTGGCGGGTTACCACGCACATTTCTTGCCGGTGTCCCTGCTGATTCCGCGGGAGGAAATCAGGCAGGAAAAGAAAAGAAAAACCCACCCGGATTAACTTAATTAGCAATGGGGAGACCAGTTGCTTTGCTAAGTCTGACAGTCTGCTCCAAAGTTGTCCTCCTTTCTGCTCCTCATTTGAGCCCTTTGCAAAACGCACCGAGGGGAGGTGCAAAGAGACGCCCTAGTTTTTGGTCAGGGATGGGGGTAGGGCGGGTGTGGGCAGGAGCCGGCCACCCCCCAATCTATATTTTCACATTTAATTTTTGGAGTGAGTAGTACTGTGGCCTGGTTCAATAATCAAAAGTATCAGAAGTGTTTGGAAAAAGGTTTTCTTCTCTTCCCCAATCCACCCATCTCTCCATCCCCCACCCCCTCAAACACACACGCACCCGTTTGTTGAGTTATGCCTGCTTTTCGTTCCCAGGTCATAGTTTGATGGACTATGTTTAAAAGAGAATCCACGTTTTCCTGAAAATAATAGTTGCTGCTTATCAAGCACTTTCTCTGTGCCACCTCCTGTGGACAAACACCGCGGCAATCCACAACTGTCACTATACACGGTGGGCATTTTCGCCGCACGTTAGGGGTGAGGAGGCTAAGGCTGAGAGAGAGACAGACGTTAATCTCTGTTGCTTAAGGTTTGATTTGCTAATGGTCGTTTTTCCCTAGCGTATGTTAAAAGAACACATTGGGTGGCCCGGCCCCAAAGTCTGTGTTCTTTCTCCTACAGCAAACACGTGCTTCAATTTAGGGGGAGAGGGTGGATGGAAAGGTGACTTGGAGTAGCGGGGACTCGTCAGCCAACTCAGCCAGGCTGAACTTGTCCAACCCCACAATGAATTTGCCCAGAAAAGAACCACGTGCTTGTCCAAATGTGGGACTTGGCAGCTGCCTCTGTGGTGTGCTTGGAAGGATGCTGGCAAGTCCCCCTCGGCCCCCAAATGTCTCCCCCACCACCTGTCACACGGCCTCAAATTCCACCCTTCGAGAGGTATGACCCTGCGCTTCAATTAAGACTCTTTTTGGGCACAGTGAAAGTGTAGACCCTTCCCCCAGAGAGGTTACACCTACGCTCTTTCCCTGAAGTCCCTGCCAGCAGAGAAGCTAGCTGAGGGTTTGGACTTGGAAGGTCACAGCGTAAGGGTCATGGGAGGCAAGGGGGAGCGGGCGAGGGGAGGTGAGCAAGGAAGTGCGCAGGCGAGCGCTGGAGCCAAGGGTGTGGATTAACAACAGTGCAGAGTGGGGGGCTGCTTGGAGACAAAATTCTGTGAGTTTCCCAGGGGGGGGGCCTCAAGGCCCCACCTGTCTCACTGCCAACCCAACTGGACTGCTTTAGGCTGGAACCCTGATGGAGGGGAGGCCAAACTTGTCATGGGGCCGTAGAATGTCCCAGCTGCCACTCCGCGGGCCCCGAACTTCGGGGTGTCACGTTCCTTCTTAGCCCTTTTTTCCATGATTACACCACCTGGAGGATTATTCTCTTAAGATTTTCCTCCAAACTGACTTGCTTTAGAAAAAAGAAACGTCTATTTTAAGGCGAGCAGGCAAGAGTTTTCCTCACTAATAAAGGACACAGACAAATTCAAGCCCTCTAGCTTTTGTGTGACCAACACAAGAACTTCTTTTTCAACCACAAGAACAAAAATAGAACAAAATTCATAAACACATGCTTGAATATCTGTTGCTTAAGGTTTGATTTGTTAATGGTAGCTTTTCCCTAGCACATGTTAAAAGAACACATTATATTAAATAAAAATTAATGTTCATTGAGATACTACCCAAAATCATACGATAGGAGTCACGTGTTGCTTGGGCCTTCAAAGTTATTTTTGGAGAAACTGATGTCTAGAGAGAGAAAATGTGAGCAGGGTACAGCTGGCTGGGTGCAGGGGGAGGCCTGAGATGACTTCTCTTTCCTTTCTGTGCCTTACTACTCCCCAACTATGAAATAAAATAATGGCATTACGTTGGGCTGAGTTAGAGCCTAGGGATAAGGGCCTCGGTGTGGATCTGAAGTCCCCGGCAATTTTGCATATGTGTGCAAGAATGTGTTTTTCAGATTATTGGGAAAGGGTGAGCAGCATTGGAAAAGATGGTCCCCAAGGCCCTTCTGGGGTCCCTTCAGCTTTATTTTGCTCCGATTTTTGATTCCTGGTTCAGGATTCTGCACTGAAACAGACTTGTCTTCCTTCCTGCCTTGTTTACTTTGCGTTAATTAGTCTCCTGGAAGTGGGCTGGCACAAAGGACACAATCAGAAAGACTTTTTTTTTTTTAAGATTTATTTATTTACTTATTCCCCCTCCTGGTTTTCTGTTTTCTTTTTTTTTTCACTTGCTGTCTGTTTTCTGTGTCCATTTACTATGTGTTCTTCTGTGTCTGCTTGTCTACTCTTTAGGCAGAATCAGAAAACGATCCTGGGACCTTCTGGAGTGGGAGAGAGGTTCTCAATCTCTTGTGCCACCTCAGCTGTCTGGTCTGCTGCTTGTCTTATTCTCTCTCCTCCGTGTCTCTTTTTGTTGCATCATCTTGCTGTGCCAGTTCTCCACGTGGGCCAGCACTCCTGCATGGGCCAGCACACTGTGCGGGTCAGTGCTCTGTGTGGACAAGCACTCCGCGTGGGCTAGCTCACCACACAGGCCGGTTGCCTTCACCAGGAGGCCCTGGGAATCAAACTCTGGACCTCCTATATGGTTGACGGGAGCCCAATCGCTTGCGCCACATCTGCTTCCCAATCAGGACTTTGATCCCAATAGCAGTAGAAAGATGGGAGTGCTGGAGGCCAGGGGATTACCTGGAGAAGGAGACAACCAGTTGAGTCTTGAAGTTTCCATAGGAATCAGATAGGCCAAGGGGTAGGGAATGGTGTTTCTGAGCTAGGAGGCGGTGCTTCCCAGCCTCTTTTGGCAGGGCTGGAGCTGGCTGGAGCCACCTTTCCTTCCTTTGGCGGCTCAGAAATTCTAGGGCACAAGTGTTTGGACAGATTGTCTCCTCCGCCCACCCACTCGTCATGTGGCAGATGCGGGCCATTACTTGGGTTGCTGTGGGAAGTGGTGGCTGGGGCCCAGGGCACGTCCGAGGATCACTTAGGGCCCCGAGAAAGTGGGGGCCCCCACAGAGGGTCTGCCATCACCCACTCCAGAGGCAGGTGTTTTGCAAGCTTCCCACATAGGCCTGCCAAAATTGTCCTCCCGCTATGCGGCACGCACGCAGGCATGCCATTTCATCCCCTGGGGGCCCCCTCTCTGGGAGCAGCTGGCCAGGACGCAGAGGCATCTGTGGGGGTAAGAGGGATGGGGTCTGGGGCCCTGGAGGCCCTGGTTGACCCACAGCCCTTAGCCCCGTGCTTCTGAGGCTTGCATTTGGCACCTTCTTGGTAAAGGATGAGCAAGATCTGGTTTCATGGTGAGTTTGGAGGAACAAAGCCATGTAGTGCTTTGTGGAATCCCTGGCACCACAAACAGTCATATCATTACCATATTATTTATGATGCCTCCTGAGTCTGGTCTCATGTTAGGCCTTTGGATGGGACACCACGGACCAGTGGTAGTTCTCTGCGATTGGGCCAGGCCTTGTTTGGGAAGCCATTCATAGCTTTTTGTGCTGTGTGCGCATGTGTGTGTGTTTGTGCATGTGTATTGCTCTAGCAGTGTAAAATTTCACGTGGGATATTGCTTTATTACTGCAGACCCTGTTTTGAAAATAAAAAGTTTAGTTGTACAATTAGTACAGTTCATAACACATCTTATAAAAAATTAAAGCTATGCAAATAAGGCTAAAGTCCCTTTGGCCACCTCCTCTAATCCACTCCCTCCACCCCTAATGATAAGCTGCTTAACAGTTTATCAATTTAGAATGTACCTTTATATATATATACACACACAAACACATATGCATAGCCATATGTATATATACACATTTGAAATAGCTGTTTTGAAAAAATATATATGTATAGTCTGTTCTGCTATAATGCGTTCTTAAAAACCACTGTGCTAGGCAAAATTACTTTAACACAAACCACAGGGCTTCTGGGAAGGACGAGGTTTAGGACACAACATTCAAAAACTTCACCGGTAACAACTTAAAAGTGGTAGGAACCTAATGAAAAGGGTAGCCAGTTTCACATGTGAGCTGGCCAAGAAATACATAAATACTTCAGTAAATATGGCGCTTTACCTTGAAAAAGCTGTAAAGTTTGCATGTGGAAGTGAGGTGAGAAGGGTTGCAGCTCGTGCGTCACTGTGAAGTGGTGAGAAGAGACGTGGGCGTAGCTCCGAGCACACACGAGGACTCGGGGTAGCTGGCACTGTGGTGCGTGCATTCTGTATCTTTCTATGTGCCTCCGTTCAGCTGGGGGCAGTTTTTTGCCTTCACCTGTGTTTTTTGTGGATGAAATCATACAGAAGCACACACGAAATTTGATTATGTGCGAATTGTTCCCCAACATATCAGTCATATTGGAACAAATTTACCCTTTCAAAACAAATATTATTAGAATTGACTGTACACACATATATCCATAGAAAATATATGGTCCTCTTTTGTTACATGTGTGCTAATTGTTTTGCACAAACTGACTGATACCATATGGATAAGCCTGCAAACTTTTTCTTTTCCAGCTTAACAATATTCCTAAGAGACCTTTCTTAGGTATATCAGTAATATACCTCTGTCCCATTTTCTCTGCTGCGTCGCATTCCATTGAATGGATACACCCCCAGTGATTAGCCATTCCCCTATGAATGGACGTGTATGTGGTTTCCTCTTGTCCCTGGTCACAAACCAAGCTGCAAGTAAGCACTCTTTTGTGTGTCTCCTTCTGTACACATGTGGCACACTCACTGGCTAGACTCCTAAAGTGGCCTCACTGGGTCCATTTTGAAAGCTCTGGCTACAGGGGCACCCCATTTCATGGCTCTGTGGGAATTCCTGGCTGGCCTTATGGGAGTTGGTGGGGGTGGCAGAGTGTGGACTAAGTGACGAGACAACTTCAAGTGTTTTTTGAGTTGTTTGACCTTGCGCGTCCAGCAAATGGGAATGTAAGTACTTCCTCCCCAAAGAGCTGCCCAGAGACCCCAAAAGGACAGACTAAGTGAAGAGGTTTCACTAATTGCAAAGTACTGGGCTAGTATTTCTCGGTACTTTTATCGCTTTTCACTGACCCCCCATTTTCCTTCTTCCTGTATCCGTCTTGGCTCTCCGTAAGACCCCACTTGCTTCTTTTTAATTTCTGTGACCAATATTTTCCTAAAGATGACACAGAACACCTGGTGGAGAAGACTTTTCCCCGTGTATTTGGAAATTTATTAATTCAAAAGCGAGTTGTGGGAAAGTTTGACATCAGGACGTCGTGGAATTTGGGCTGGACAGCCAGCTTCTAGAGTTCTGCTCCTGCGGGACGGGCCTTGGCGCTGGTGCAAGGGCCCCAGCGGCACAGCGGAGGAGTTTGGCGTCTCACATCCCAAGTTCCAAGGCCTGGCCCAACACCTCCTGTGGTGTGAGCTTGGGCAGGTTCTATGTCTTTTTGAGCCTCAGTTTCCTGAGGAAGGTAAGAGTAACTGAAATCCCAAGAGTTCTTGGATTTGGGCTGATGATTGAATCAGGTCACACAGGTAATGAGCCTAATTCCTGGCTTGGCCCACTGTAGGTTCTTAATAAACAGGTGTTGTTATCGTGTGAAATTGACCGTATGATCCATTAGGCTCTGCTCAGGTTTATCTGGCATCCAGTTCCTGCAAATGGGGCTGTCACATAGAGTGTGAACAGCATGGCTTGCTGGGATCCAGAGCTGAGGAATGGTGGCGAGACTGGAAAGTTCCCCAGGGACGAGATCGTCATCCACGTTTCTCTTCCAGCTGCCACTTTAGATGGAAAGTTTCCAGGCCCCTTCCTGTTCATCCCCTGCCCCATTCCAGGGCCCAGGCCATGCCCCGGCGTTCTCGGGAGTGACCCATTTTCAGCCCTGGCCGGTGCCAGCCTGCCCCGGGGGGCTGCCAGTTGCATCGTGCATGGTAGTAAAGGGATTGAGGCCATAGAGCAGATGGCAGTCACTTTCGGTTGAGATCTGACAGGCTGTTTCTGAACCAGTGACCTGGAGGTAAAGGCGTGTGCATCACCCCTCTCCCCATTCGGCCCATAACCCTGGGACTTTGCGCTTTCCAACGTCCAGGCTTCACCCTAGGGGACCAGAACGTCCTTTCAAGCTTCTTGGGCTCCCCCGAGCAGGAAGGGCACCTGCATTCCCGTGGGCAGCAGCCCCTGCTCAGGCCCCTGCTGCTCCTGTGCCTTTTGCAGGGAACTCAAAGCGCCTTGGTCTCTTCAGTTTGCTAATCTGATGCTATCCTTGGGGATTATCAGTAATCCCATTTTATGGGTGGGGAAATGGAGGTGGGAGGAGGACAGCCTAGGGACCCACAGTGCCCAAAGGGATTTTTGTGGCCTCATTGAAACACATTGGTGAGTGGGCGGGAACATGGCACTGTTAACTGGGTTAAATCGAGTTAAAAATGCTACTCTTGAATTTACCTTTGAGAAGCAGAAGTGTTCTTCTACCTTGTAATATCATAGCACTGTGGCTTTTTAGATCAGGTTTGCAGAACTCTTGGAGAATCTGGTAACATACACAGGCAAAATTTCCCATTTTAAGCACTTTCGTGTATACGATTCAGTGATACTACAGTCACAATATTGTGCTACCATCATCACCATTATTATCAAAACATTTTCTTCATCCCAAACAGAAACTCTGCACCCCTTAAGTAATGACTCCCCGTCTCCCCTTTCACTGTTTCCACTTCCTCCTCACCCCACTCCCTGGTAATTTGTAATCCATTTTCTGTCTCTAGGAATTTGCATATTTCTAGCTATTTCATATCAGAGGAATCACACAATATTTATCCTTCTGTGTCTGGCTTATTTCATTCAGCACGATCTTGTAGCATGTATCAAAACTTCATTCCTTTTGTTTATTTATCCATCTGTTGATGGATGCTTGGGTTGTTTCCACCTTTTGGCTATTGTAAAAAATGCTGCTATGAATATTTGTGTACAGATATCTGAGTCGTTTTTCGATTCTTTTGGGTATTTACCTAGATGAAAGTGGGCTTGCCAGGTCATACGGTAATTCTATGCTGAACTTCTACAGGAACTACCAGCCTGTTTTCCACAGTGGCTGCACCATTTTACATCTCTACCTTCAACCTTGCCAACATGTGTTATTTTTCCTTGTTTTAATAGTAGCCATCATAATAGGTGTGAAGTGGCATCTTGATGTGGTTTTACTTCGCATTTTCCTAACAACCAGTGATGTCAAGCAACTTCATGTGCTCACTCTCTTGGAAAATCTGAAGAAGGCTAGGTACTCTCTGCACACAGATCACACATACATGTCTTACTCTTGGTTGCATCCCCAGGAACTAAATCTGCACTGGGTACATTGTGAGTGCTTAATAAATATAAATTTCTAAAATAAATATTTGTTGAACGAATGAATTGTTGAAGCCCTGGTTGAGTACCTCTAGGATAATTCAATTAAAAGAGAAAGAGAAAGAAGTGTTTTCTCATGTCCTTAATCTTAAGGATGTTAGTTGTTTCCATTCTACAGATGGGGAAACTGAGGCACAATTCTCAAGAATTGGGAGATCCTATGTAAACTCCCAGGTACTGTGACTCTAAATATAAGTTATGTTTCCAGTAGTCATGGCCTCCTTGGGACAAGTGATGGTACATATGTGGTTGAGCAAAATCAAAGCTGGAAGACAAACCCCAGAATTTCCTTAATCTCTACAAAGATTCACCTTCTTTCCAGCCCTTGCCCACTCTTAAATGCCATCCAGTCCATTCAAGGTCTGTAAAACCCTCTCTCACTCTGTGATGTCTCTCCATCTGATAGAAACTAGAACTTCCTAAGAGCAACAGTGGAGATGAATTCAACAGAGAGCATGAGGGAAAGAAGGAACAGGCTATGGTCCCTGGATGGTGGTTTGCTCTTTCCTTTCTTCACCTCATCTGCCACTCAAGAAATCTTGACTGGTCAGGAAACCATGTATAAGGAAAAGTCCAGAAGGTGTAGAATGTTCTGGAAGGACTTGGCACCAGAAGGTCTAGGTTTGAATCTATTTCTGTCACTCCCCAGTTGCCAGGGCCTCAGCCTCTTCACCTGTAGAAAGGGGCAATAGCAGTGAGCGCTCAGGGTTGTTGCTACAACATGTATTAGATATGTGTGTGAGAATTGATTGGCACATAGTAGGGCATGACTCCTGCTAGTCCAAGAGGAATCTGATTGGTGGACAGGAGCTGGGGCCATTTGGGGCTCTGACCATGAGATCTTCTTCAGGGTGCAGTGGAGGGTATTTTTACAAGCCAGCCTCCTAGTGAAGGCCGAGCAAGCTGGTAATTGGAGGGCTAATGACAGTGCTGATTAATGACAGTGCTAATTAATCACAGGCACTTTCATGTCGGGGAGTCCCCAGGTCTCCTCCAGCTCTGGCTAAACCCCAGACCTGAGCCACCTCTGCCCTAATAACGTGCCTTCCTTTATAGATGACCTTTCATCCTGGCATCAGGCAGACTTTAATAATCATCTCTGCCCCCATGCCACCCCAGCCTGCGATTCAGCGTTCACATTGTTAACCTTGATATTTTCTGCCCTAGGGGAAGAACTGTGGCACCAAAGGAGAACTTGTCCCAGGCTCTGGCCTCCTGAGCCACATCTAGAGTCTCCACATCAACTTCTTCAGATGCTCAGGCTGCTGCCCTGTCCGGTAGGTGCCCTCCTAGGAAGCAAAAGCGCCTTATATTAGGCAGCCAGATTATGCTTTCACCACAGGGCAGAGCTGAGACTTTTTTAATTTTGGAGGTTGAAATAGCTTATTTAGCTGCTCATCTGATGATTGGCCTTCTTCCCCCAGTAAGTTATAAACTCTAAGAAATCAAGGACCTTCAAGGTAACATTTTGTGTGATCCATGTATTTTTTTTTTTAATTTATTTTTTTAATTTATTCTTCTCCCCCCTCCGCCCCGCCTCCCTGCCAACTGTCTGCTCTCTGTGTCCATTCGCTGTGTGTTCTTCTGTGTCTGCTTGGATTCTTACTAGTGGCACTGGAAATCTGTGTCTCTTTTTGTTGCGTCATCTTGCTGTGTCAGCTCACCATTCCTGGGCAGGCTGCACTTTTTTTGCTCTGGGTGGCTCTCCTTATGGGGCTCACTTCCTGGGCATGAGGCTCCCCTCCGCGGGGAACACCCCTGCGTGGCAGGGCACTCCTTGCGCGCATCAGCACTGCGCATGGGCCAGCTCCACACGGGTCAAGGGGGCCCGGGGTTTGAACCGTGGACCTCCCATGTGGTAGGTGAACGCCCTATCAGTTGAGCCAACTCTGCTTCCCCCATGTATCTTTAAAAAAAAAAAAGATAATAAAAAAGTTAAAAAAAAAAAGAAATCAAGGACCCTATTACTCTTGTTCACCTCTGTATCCCCAACACATAGATTAGCACACTGTAGGTGTTTAATGAGACCCTGGATTAATGAATGAATAAATGTAATATAGATCCTACTATGGGCTGACCCACTGACAATCATTTCACTTTCCTAGCTGCCAAAACAAATGCCATGCCAGAGTGGCTTAAATAATGGGAATTTATTGGCTCACAGTTTTGAGGCTAGGGAGAAGTCCAAAATTAGGGTGTCATCAAGACGATGCTTCTTACAGAAGGCTGCAGCATTCTGGGGTCTGCTGCCAGCAATTCTTGGTGCTTGGCTTTTCTGTCACGTGGCACTGCCCACGGCAGCCTCTCGCGGCTTCTCCCTTCTCTTCCGTTCCCCTTGGCTTTCACTTCCTGCTGCTCCCTCTTTCTCTCTCTCCGTGACCTTTCCTATAATGCCTTCAGTAACAGGATTAAGACCTATCCTAATCCATACCTTCACTGAAGTTACCTCACCAAAAGATCTATTTACAAGAGTTACCCCTGCAGGAATGAATTAAGTTTAAGAACATGTGTTTCTGGGACACAGAACTCCAAAGTATCATGACAATGGAGAGATTTAAAGGAGGAGAGAGCATCTAAGGTGGGCTCTGAAGGATGAGGAGGTCTCCAAGTGGGGCGGAGGTGAGCATGCCTTCCAGGCAGAGCATAGAGCTGTGGGAAGTCATGGAGGAAGAGAGCAAGGCCTGAAAGCGGAGGGAGTTCTGGAGCCAGTGAGAAGTTCCCAGTATTGGGCAGGACAGGACGAGTGGTAGGAGCTATGATTTGGAATTTGTGTCAGGTCCATATTCTTCAAGCGACAGACTTGGAATTTACTCTGGAGGCAACATGGCAGGACACCATCAGATCTTGACTTCAGGAGGGCCACTTGGGCAGCGGTGCCATTGACAGCTTAGAGATATCTGAGGCTCTTAGCTAAAGGCAGTTGACACTGGGAATGGGTTTGGTGGGAAGGGGATAAAGGTGGACCTATTGAAAAGCTAACTGGTTGTCTCCAACCATCATAAAGTTTTATTTATTTATTTGAGAAGTTGTAGGTTTACCAAAAAATCATGCATGCAATACCAAGTTCCCCAGTATCCCCTATTATCTACACCTTGCATTAGTGTGGTACACTTGTTACAACTGATGAAAAAATCATTATCATAACGTTGTGATCATCCCATCCAAGTGGGGATCCACACGTGCCTCATCTCACAGCTACTTGCTCACTGCCACTTCCTCTCTCCCTTCCATACTGACTTACACAGAGCTCTGATAGTTGGCAACTCTTCCAAATGCCCTTCTCTTTCAAACGAAGATATCTTTTTGTGTACTTTTCAGGCACTTAATCCATAAGCACTTAATGAAAAAGAAAAGATCTGTCCTTTGCCATTTATTCCTTGTAGCTGAGCTGTTAAGTGGCACCTTATCATATAGCACAGTGAAGAAGGACAGGACTCCTAATCTCTGGCCTTGTCTCTGCTTGATGTGTGACCTTAGGCAGGTTCGTGTCCTCTCTCTGGGTCTCAGTTTCTCCATCTGTAAAATGAGACGACTGGATTCTCCTTGATTTGCTAAAGTGGGTTCCAAGGAAACCTCATCCTATAGTAACTATATTTAAAAAGGAAAAGGGTTATTGGTCCACTGTTTTGGGAAAACTGCATCCTCTAGTCCCTCATGGGAAATTAGCCAAGATCATTTATGTATGAAAGTCTTCTGAGAGGTCCTGTAGCAGTTTGATATAGTTATGAATTCCAAAAATAGATATTGGATTATCTTTGTAATCTGGTCTGTACCTGGGCATGATTAAATTATGATTAGGGCTTTGAATAGGCCTCATCATTAGGGCACAGATAAAAGGTATGGCGAAGGACAGAGTTGAGGGTTTTTTTATTTTGATGTTGGAGTTTTGATGTTGGAGTTTGATGCTGAAGCCTTAAGCTGGAGTCCTGAGAAGTAAGCTCACAGAGGAAACAGAAGCAAGCCTCAGGAAGAGAGAAACGCTGAGCCCAGGAAAAAGCAAGCCCTTGGAAGAGAGGAACCCTGAACCCAGATAGAAGCAAGACCCTGGAAGGGAGGAACCCAGGGAGCCTGACCCTGGCAGACGTTGGCAGCCATCTTGCTCCAACACATGAAAATAGACTTTGGTGAGGGAAGTAACTTATGCTTTATGGCCTGATATCTGTAAGCTCCTACCCCAAATAAATACTCTTTATAAAAACCGACTGATTTCTGGTATTTTGCATCAGCACCCCTTTGGCTGACTAATACAAGTTCTTTATCAAGAAACTTGGCTTAATTTTGCATACGTTGCTGTTTCCTCAGTAGTGGGGCAGAGCGAATTCAGTGGTGACAGAGCTCTGAAATCCTGTCAGACTCTGGGATTGAGATGCTCTGGATTTGTTTTTGTTTTGTTTTTTTTTACAATTTTTGGATTTGTCTTGAATCTTCTTTCACTTTGAAAGAGCTGAGATTCCAAGAGCAGTTGGCCTGTGGTTTTATCTTTTGACCACATTTCCACAGGGAATAGGCCTGGCTTTGGGGGTCTCAGTCTTTGCCTACCCCAAGAACTATCACCAACTGCAGTGAATACTTAGCACCAAGAAGGAAAGAAAGTATTTCCTGGTCTCTCTCTTTGGATCTCAAATAGGTGTCCTTATCAACTGAGAACTTCCCAGGAAACGGTTCTGCTTCCCTTGTACTCCCACGATGGTGATAGATCCTGTTCTTTGATGCTTTCTCCAATAGGGCCCCACCCCACTCGGATTATTCCAATATACTTCACTACATCTGATGACAGCTTGCTTTCCACAAACCACTAAGGCTGGAGGGTGTTATATGAAAAATGATTCCTTGGTCAGTGGTCAAATAGCTGGAATTCAAGAAAATCCAACAGTGTCTTGCCTACAGGACTTCTCAGAGCCTTTAATGGGCTAATGTTTAATATGATTCTCTAAGGAAGTAGGTCATGAATGCAGTAGTGGTCAGTAAACATGCTTCCATGCCCAGAGGCTCATAACACACATATTTCATGGATGACCATTTTAGGAAATGCTGCTTAACCAGCTTTATTTTGATCTCTAATACTGATTTCTCGTGTCTTTGTGCTTTCTTAATCAACCGGTAAGAAAGCTTCCTGCGGGCAGATACCAGCCCTGTTATATTTTCCTGTTATAGTTTATTTGAGGGACTGTTCACAAAATCACTTAAGTGCACGTTTGGTGTGCCAAGTTCTGGACTAGTTATTTATGTACTATTTCCTTCCTTCCCTTCCTTCCTTCCTTCCTTCCTTCCTTCCTTCCTTCCTTCCTTCCTTCCTTCCTTCCTTCCTTCCTTCCTTCCTTCCTTCCTTCTTTCCTTCCTTCCTTCTTTCCTTCCTTCCTTCTTTCCTTCCTTCCTTCCTTCCTTTCTTTCTTCTTTCTTTCCTTCTATTCAGCCTTTAAATATCTTTGTTATTTGGGGAAATTCCAAAATAGGAGGGGTTAGTCCCCATCTCCCTCTTCACAAATCCAATGGGACAGATTCCTTGTCTCCATTTTCCAAGCTAGGATTATTGCTGGACTGATGAGATATTCCTGTGAGAACAAGAGTGGCCATTTTGGAGTGACATTGACACTCGTTAGCATTTATTTCGGGGGTAGTGGGCAGTGAGGGTAGTGGAGGCTGTGGTGTCTAACTTGGCTAATGCTGTGTTGAGGCATAGTTTGGGGTTCCAGCTATTTAGATCTCTTGTTTCTTTCCTACTTGCTAAGCTTGGTTCTCCATACTCTTTGCAGATTCTATGAGCTTCTCAGTGTCCTGAATATTTGTTTTCTGCCTGAGTTAGACTAAGTTTTTTGTAACCAAGAGTGCTGACTGCTCTGACAAACTCATCTGTCATCCATCCACCCACCCAACCATCCATCCTTTCATTCATCTAAACATCCATCCAGCCCCTCAAAACATCTCTCCATCTAAACATCCATCCTTCCCTTTACCCATCTATTCCTCTACCATAACAGGCATTAACTTAAGCACTAAGCAAATCCAAGGTGAATAAGTCAACAGTAGCAGGAAATAGCAAGAAACAAGTGCCATTTTCAAATCTGGGAACCTGAGGAGAGTTTTGCAAAGGACCTATTAACAAAAGTGGGGGCTGTGTGTAGGGAAAGGGATGGTGCAGTGCCTGGAGCTGGAAAGATTGCCACCCCCAGGCCTGAAGGAATTAGGGGAGGGAGCAGTCTTCAGATCCTGGAGACAGTGTGTGCAGAGGTCTCCTGACAGCGGCTGTGGCCTCTGGTAGAGGGACACAGCCTGTGGTGACCCGACCGGGAGGGGGCCAGGGGCATAAAGACCTTGTCAAAACACTCCTCCCTCCGTCTGATCTCCTGCCAGAGTGAGAGAGCACGTGGAGTCAGCTCATGCGGGTCAGCCTCCTGGGCACAGGGCAGAACGGGAAAGGGCGGGGAGCCGATCTGGAGGGGCACACGAAGACAGCGTCAGTGAGATCATGCACTTCTCTACTCAGTCCTCCGGCGGGTCTCCACCACCCTCAGGTGGAAGCCCAATATTTAATGACCTACCCGGCTTGCCGCGATGGGCAGCCCCACCCCCTTGGCCCCTCTGCCTTCATCGCCCCTTACTCTCTTCCTGGTTTCACCCACTCCCGCCACCCTGGCCTCCAACCTCCAGTCATCTTAGGCATGGTGCTCGCTTTCCCTGGAACACTCTTCCCCTGCATCCCCACATGGCTTCCTCCTTCCCTTCAAGTCTTTCCTCCAAGGTTCCCTTGCCTGCCCGCCCCTCCCTGTGTCAGCTCCTCCCCACACCCTCACATTTCTGTGTACTCTGCTTGTTCCCTGAGTTATCTTCCTCCTTAACACTTTTCACCATCTCGCATATGATATACATTACTTGTTTTTCTTGTTTATTGTGCCCCCACCCCTGAGTAGAATATAAGTTCTAGTATGCAGGGAGTTTTTGCTGTTCTGTTTATTGTTGTATTTCCAGTGCCCAGAAAAATGCTTGGCATAGAGGGTGTATAATAAATATTGTTGGGGAAACGAGTGAAGATAAGGAAGCAGCTCCGTGGAAGTGTCTGACCTGCTGTAGAAGGGAAAGTCAGCCAAGCCCTTTCTGTGTTTCTGCAAACTCATTTCTTCCCTAGGGCTGCACAGGCTGAAACTCCAGTTGGAGTTAATATGCTCCTGGTGCCCTTAAGAAATGTCCTGAACTTTCCATGCAAGCTGTGGACTTGGCTCTTTTTGACTTCTTATCCTGCTTAGGAAAACCTGAGGGCAAGGAAGGGAAAAAGTGAACACTTCGCACATTTCATCTTCAAAGCACTTAATAAACGTTCAAGTAATTAATTCCCCTGGCTCTCTGGGAAGTGGATTTTATTGTCTCTGTTCTGGCAATAGGGAAATGAGTGTGCTGAGAAGTTCAGTCATTTTCCCAGGGCCACGGAACCAGCCGTGAATGGTGCCAGATTTGCTTTGGCACCGGCTGAGGTTCGGAGCGGGAGGCCTCCTGTTTCCCTGTTGGTGGGCAATGGAGGGGAGGAGGCGGGGAAACGGCCTGGAGGATGACCTCTCCCCATCTTCAGAGGGCGTTGGGAGCTGGGCACTCGGCGTATGGGGTGGGGATGGACCCTCTTGGACCCATCTTTCTCCTGGTCTTAAAGGTCTAAGTTGTGGCTTAAGCATAAACTTTACAGACTCAGGGGACATCAGCCCTTTCCCAGGGCAGGTCATGGCAAGATAGGAAATAGGTGAAGCAGTGGCTTTGGCTACCTCTTGCTAATCAGAGCCCCTCTGCGGTCTCTGATGACTGTGCTCCAGACTTTTCCTTGCTCTCATCTCCCTCAAAACTTACCTATCCACTTTCCCATTCCCTACTTTGTTTTAGTAATAGTGATGAGGGCTCCGTGGAGTTAGCATTCTTTCAGCCAATATTTCTCTAAATGCTGGATGGAGAGTTAGAAGACCTGAGTTTTAGCCCTTCTACGAACTTGCTATGTATTGAGTTGGGCCATCTGTGAAATAAATAAAAAACAAAAACACATATGTAAATATTTACCATGTATTAGGCACTCTTCTAAGTGCTTTACATTTATTATCTCATTAACTCTCACCACTCTGTAAGGCGGAAACTGCTATTTTTCCATTTTTATAGATGAGGAAGCAGAGGTACAGTGAGATTAAGTAATTGATCTGGGGACCCACAGCTCGAAGGTGTTAGAAGGGGGATTTCAGTCCAGACAGCCTGGCTACAGTCTGGGCTAATAACCACTACAGGATAGGGACTGGTTCAAACCAGGCATGGAAAAGGTTTCAATGCAAAACAGTTTCAGCATAGCTTGTATTGGAATAATCCTCTCACCAAAAATAATTATAAAAAAGCTGGACAAAGTACATGAAGCAACTGTTTGTAAGTATCGGAACTTGAGGGACTATGATGTGAGAGAGATATGGAGCATACTGAGGCGAGCTCCAAATTTATCCCAGCTTTTCCCTAATTTTGGTGAATTCCTAGTTTTGGCTAATTCCTGCTGAAGAGGGTATAGAAGCTAAGGAGAAAGTGCTCATCTCGCTGGACTGAGAAGACAGAGGTTGGATTTGTGGCTTCCAATGTGGCTAGCAGTTGAGAGGCATATTGTGGAGAGGGCATGAACACAAAAATGTGTGTGCAGTTTCTCCTTGAGACATTTACTGACTCCAAAGCAATGTACATGAATAAGACTTTCAGAAACCCAGCAGAGATGAGCATCTGGGATGCTGAAGAACTGAGACAAGAGAGAGCAGCAGCCACTGGGTTTTGGTAAAAGCCCTCTACTTTGGCATTATACCTCAGAAGGGCTATGAGTCAATGCCAGTCAATGCTTTTACCTTAAGAGTAAAAGCAAAACTGAAATAGACTAACAAAACCAGCCGTCTACGGAACCAAGGTCATCTGCTTGTGGTTTATCTGCCTTCCAGAAGAAATTCAACCTTCCCTGAAGGAAGTTAACATCAGCCAGAACCTCAACAATTTTTTATAAATTATGTCCAACATGCAACCAAAAATTATGAGGCCTGCTAAAAAAGGATCAAATGACTGAGAACCAAACGGGAAAAAAAGCAAACTCATGGGTGATTAAGATAGTGTAATTATCACACAGGGACACAAATACACAGGTGATTCAAATAGAATTATCCAACAGGGACTTCAATGGCTAAAATATTTAAAATGTTAGTAAAAAGATGTAGAATTTCAAAAGATATCTAAAACCTACTTGGAAGAAGACTCAGAGGAAAATTCTGCACCTGAAAAAACATGATAAATGAATAATTCCATAGATGGTTCTAATAGCTGATTAGACTTAGTAGAAGAGAGCACTAGTAAACTGAGAGAGATCAGTAGAAAATAAATGTGCAAGCTTGAAGCGCAGAAAAATAATGATGGATACCGAAAAGAGTGTAAGCAACATAGGGACATTGTGAAAAGGTTCAAGATATGTGTAACTGAAATTCCAGACGGGGAGAAGAGAAAGAATGGGACTGAAGCAACACATGAAGACATACTGGCGGAGAAATTTCCAAAACCAAGAAGGACGTTAAACCACAGACTTGAGAAGCTGTATGAAGCCAAAGTAAGTTAAAGACAAACCGCATTCATGCACATCTTAGTAAAACTTCTGAAAATTAAAGACAAAAGGAAAATCTTTAAGGCATCCAGGAAATAAAAGACACATTGCCTTCAAAGAAACAGTGAGAATGACGGCTGTCTCTTCAAGCATACAAAAGCCAGCTCTGGACAAGTGTTAGTGGGGGCCCTTATTGAGAGCAAAGTATATGAGGCCCAGGCAGAACTCAGCTGAAAAGCGTGTGGTAATAGGTTAGCAATGTCTGCCATGTGCATGAGACCGGGCAGTGGCAAGAACCTGTACTACATGTTTCCTATCCTTAGCTTTGATTTCTGTCGAGATTTCTTTCCTCTGGGTAATCACAGAATGTCTACCCTTTGCAAACCACTGTGTTGGGTAAAAGCAGGAATACAGAGATTTAAATAAAATTCCATCCATTCAAATATAAATCACAAGTGGCAGAGGTTTTGGGCTAGAAACAGCATTGAATTCAAATCTTCTTCTGGGGAAGCGAACTTGGCCCAGTGGTTAGGGCGTCCGTCTACCACATGGGAGGTTCGCGGTTCAAACCCCGGGCCTCCTTGACCCGTGTGGATGCAAGGGTGCCCCCCCACATAGGAGAGCCCCACGCACAAGGAGTGTGCCCCACGCACAAGGAGTGTGCCCCATGCACAAGGATTGCGCCCTGTAAGGAGAGCCGCCAGTGTGAAAGAAAGTACAGCGTGCCCAGGAATGGCGCCGCATACACGGAGAGCTGACACAACAAGATGACGCAACAAAAAGGAACACAGTTCCTGTGCCACTGACAACAACAGAAGCAGACAAAGAACACGCGACAAATGAACACAGAGAAAAGACAACTGCGGCGGGGGGGGCAGGGAGAGAAATAAATAAAATAAATAAATCTTTTAAAAAAAATCTTCTTCTGGATTCTGCCACTTATAAGCTGTGTAGAAGTGACACTTGAGCTTGGCACTTCATCTGCCAGAGCATCAGTTTCTTTAGTTGTAAAGTAGTTCAATAATAGTATCTACTCCAGAGTGGTGGTGTGGTGTTAGATGAACTAAAGTATGTGAAGAATCAAACTTAGTGCCTGAAGCATAGTAGGCACTCAAAATTAGGTAGATATGATTATAACTCCATATAGGAGCTTGCATTCCCCAGATGGCAACTGACTTCTATTTACATAACAAACATTTATTCCATCGATCAACAGTTGTTAAGTGCCTTCTGTGTTTGAGGAAACATATAGGGTGCTGGGGTTACACTGAGCACTAAATAACAGTAGCTGTGGCTACTATTGCTGTTGTCATACAACCTCACATCTTCAGGGGATCTGGAAATCCCTGCTTCTAGAAGGACTTCCCCCAAGTGCTGTTTCCAAAATGCGAATTCAACCCCAGCGATGCGGCAACTTGATACAAACCCACCACTTAACTTGCGAACAGAAAATACTAACACCATGTTTTGGCCCCAACGGCTGGTTTTGTCAAGAGCAGTAAACTTGTTGTGGTTAAGCCCCTAGAGTTGTTTGGGAGAACTGAGAGATCTGGGGGGAACCAACAGGAAGTTGCCGTGTAGATCTTAGAATATAGTAAAGCTATGCCAGCAATTTATAGCAGACAGTGGAGTCTGGGTGAGCTCAGCTTCTGGGGTCTCAAAGTGGGGTCAGGAAGTCAAGAAGAGTAGCTCTTCCACCAGTTCTTCCAAGGCTGGGGCCAGCATCTGTGCTTGCAACTGTCAGATAGGGCTGGGTGTGGCAGAGGCAGCTAGCTGTCCAACAAAAATATGTGACCTCCTCTTGCCATTTCCTTAGGGAGGATTTGTGACAAGGAGGCAATTGTGTAGGTAGGCCAGTATTTCCTGCAACCATGTTCCTTGCAAGCAGCTTAGGCCCATGTAACTGGTTTTTACCCATATATGTGTCGATATGTGCTCTTTTGGGGCCAGAGAACTTGAGCAGGTGGGTCTTCTTCATTCTGTCTTCTGTGTACTGGTTGGCTGCAGCAGACCCCAGTATCCTGAGTGGTGGTGGAACTACAAGATGCAACGAACCTGGGGTTGAATCTCCACGTGAAGAATCCCCACATGAAGAAACTCTTGTGCTGGACCCATATGTAAGCAAAAAAACCCAAATTTCCATCAAATGAAGCCACTGAAGCTTTTGGGTTTGTTTGTTACAGCAGCTAGCCTGGCCTTAATACACCAAGTTAGGTAGCCTTACATTTGGCAGAGCTTAGTACAACCCTGGCGCTCCACTGTTACTCTGGGCCTCTGGGATGACAGAGCTCCCTGCCCCCGCCAGCTGTACCCTGACTCTTCAAAATGGTACGAGTGGAAAAGTCTGCCCAGATCAAGTTTATGAGGGTGCGGAGGAACTGAACTCTCACACGCTCCGGACCGGCATGTCTCACGGAGATAACTACCTCAGCCTCCTCCCAACTGGTCTTCACACCTTCCATCTTTCTCAACACAGGGGCCAGACAAGTCTCTTCAAAAACAGATCCGATCACATCCTCCAGTTGGTCCCATCCTGCCTGGCATTAAATCCAGCCCTTACTTTGAACCACAAAGCATTAGGAGATCTGGCCAGAACAGGCTGCTGTCACGCTTTTTTCCCTTCATCACTGGCTCCAGCCCCAGGAGCCTCCTTGGTGTTTACTTGAATAAACTAGACTCCCCTCTACCTCGGTGAGATTGCATCTTGCTGTTCTCTTTCCTTCTAACGCGGCTCCCTCGGCTTTTCCACATGGCTCCACTGAGGTCTCCGCTCCATGTTCTCTGATTGGAGAGGCAGTCCCTAGACTCTCCCTAAAATTCCCCTCTACCCCCACCCTATTCTTTTACCTCCCTTTCTTTTTTTTCATAGCACTTAATAACTATCTATGACTGTTGCTTTACTTTTTGAATGTTGCCTAATAAATATCCACGAACTCAGTGGTGTAAAACATACCTTTATTATTTAACAGCTCTGTGGAGCAGGCGTCCGGGAGCTCCTTAACTGGGTCCTGTGCTTAGGATCACACAGAGCTGCAGTCAGGGAGTGGGCAGGGCTGTCACCCGGAGGCTTGGCGGGGTGACCGTGCACTTCCGAGCAAGCCCACATAGTTGGCAGCGTTCATTTCCTTGTGGTTGTAGGACCCGGGGTCCCAGCTTCTTGCTGGCTGCCAGCTGGAGGTCAAGCTTAGGTCCGAGAGGACACCCACAGTTCCTTACCAACCAGACTTTCCCAACACGGCCACCTACATCACTAAGCCAGCCAGAAGCCTCTCTAGAGGGAATCTGCTAGCAAGACAGGGTCACATGTATGATAACGTCAGCACAGGAATGCCACCCATCACCTTTGTCCATTCTTTTGGTTAGAGGCAAGTCCTAGGTCCCATCCACACTCAAGGGGAGGCGATCACACCAAGGAGTGAACACCAGGAGATGGGAGTCATGCCGGGAGCACGTTAGAGACTGTCCATCACGATTATATTCTATACTTATTCATTTTTTAGTTTATTATCTGCCTCCCAAAGTAGATGTAAGCTCTATGAAGTCAGGCCCTTCTCTGTCTTATTTATGACTATATCTCTATATATGACTGGCACATAGTAGGTGCTCTCTCTCTCTCTATGACTGGCACATAGTAGGTGCTCAAAATATATTTTTTGAGTGAATAAATGACTTATTTTAATCGAACTAGCTTTAGTTGATTTTTGTTCCTTTAAACCAAAAAAATACCATCTTGAAATATCGTCTTGAGGTTTAAAATGAGATGAAAGTGAAAGTGCGTTGTAAACTATAAAGCATTCTGTAAGGGCTCGGGACTGTTCTTATGTCCTTAGTTGCTCATCTTCTTGGAGCCCCTCTGGAAAATCATCATTTTAAAAATTGTATTGTCCACAAATACTTCCCATTCTTTTTCCTTCTGGGTTATGGCGGGTTTGCATTTCCTGTCTTTTGAAGTGGTCATTTGACTTGTTGTGGCAAGTAAAATGTGAGTGGATGTGATGTGTGTCTCTTTTGGATGGAAGCTTCAAGGGCTGGCATGCGTGGTGACACTCTTCAATCTCCTTTGCTATGGTGACTTCCTAATCCTCCTCAGCCTGAGTCCTTAAGTGATGATGATGCCAAGCAGAGCTCCCACCTGACTGCAAAAGAAAATGTAAAGAAAGCAAGAAATAAATCTTCATTGATTGGGATTGTTTGTTTTTGTCGCATAACCCAGCCCACCCTAAATGGTACCATAACCAGCTCTCCTTTGGTCAGGGATTCTTAACCTTTTTTGTTCCCCAACCCCTTTGCCAGTCAGGGGAAATGAATGACTGTAATTTATTTATTGTATACTTTCATAAGTGAAGGAAATGCTGGGTTTCAGTTAGAGGTCAGAGAAAATAAAGATAACAAGTTGATTTTTTTCAATTCAAGCTCAGACCCCCTGAAAGACACCCTGAAATCTGCGTACCCCTGGTTAAGAGCCCCTGCCTTAGATAAACTTCTCTTTGAAGCTTTTTTTTTTTTAAGATTTATTTTTATTTATTTCTCTTCCCTTTCCCCCACCTTGTCTGCTATCTGCGTTCATTCACTGTGTGCTTGCATTCTTGTCAGCAGCACTGGGAATTTGTTGTCTCTTTTCATTGTGTCATCTTGCTGCATCAGTTCTCCATGTGTGTGGCGTCACTCATGGGCAGGCTGCACTTTTTTCATGTGGGGTGGCTCTCCTTTAGGGGTGCACTCCTTGCGCGTGGGGCTCCCCTACATGGGGGACACCCTTGAGTGGCACGGCACTCCTTGCACGCATCAGCACTGCGCGTGGGGTCCTGGGTTTAAAACCTGGACCTCCTATGTGGTAGGCGGATGCTCTAACAGTTGAGCCAAATCTGCTTCCCTCTTTGAAGCTCTTCACCATATAACACACCAAATAGAGTTGAGCATGTGAAAGAACAGCTTCATTTTAAAAATCCATGGTTTTGTGGTCATAAGTTGCTTTGTTCATGGTACCTGTGGCAGTTTGAGATTATGAATCCCCAAAACATAGATTATGCTTGTAAAGTAATCTATTTCTCTGGGTGTGATACCCTTTGAATGCATTAGATTCAGTTGATCTGACTTGATTAAATTACCTATTAAGATTAGGGCTTTGATTGGCCATGTCAGTAGGGTGTGACTCAGGATTGAGTCCCCAGCCCCTAGGTGGGCTGATATAAATGGATACTCACTCAAGAAGACACACAGGAAGAGAGAGAGTCCATAGACATGGAAGAGGAGAGAGCTTGGCCATTTCAGTCTTTCCATGTGACAGAAAGGAGAAGGCTCAAACAGCTAAAGCCCTGGGAAGAGATGAGCCACTCGCCTGATAGTTTGCAGCTAAAGAGAACGGAAAAGCTGAGCAGATGATAAGGCTCAGAAAGAAATGAGCCCTATGCCAGCCTACAGCTGAGATCAGAGAAGCTGGGCCCACAGAGCCTTAAGAGGAAGAAGGAAGGAGCAAGCAGGCAGAGATCGGCAACCATCTTGCTTCAACACATAGCAACTGACTTTGGTGAGAAAACAATCTTGGGTTGGATTCTTTAGGGCCTTGTAACTATAAGCTTTTATCCCAAATAGATAACCCTTTTATAAAAGCCAACAGATTTCTGCTATTTTGCATCAGCACTTCTTTGGCTGACTAATACAGTACTTTAACATATCTAGCAGGTTCCGCGGCCTCTCAAGGTACATTGGTTTTGTTTCTCTGAGGAATGGCTGCCTATCTCTTTGAGAGCTGTACTCCTTACCCTTACCAACTTCCCATAGTAAATTTCAGGCATCCTCACAATAGCCACATTGACTCTCTTGCTTTCTTGCTCCTGGAGGGGTGCCTGCACCAAATGACTCCATTGCATTTCAATGTCTAAAGCAGCTCTGAAGAACCCTGGGATCCACCTACACAGAACTTACTGGGTGTCACTGAGTATTTTAAGACCTACCCAAACATCATTTTTCAGATGATGCTCCAGCTGCCCAACAAATAGAACTTCATATTATTTTCACAAAAGTGATGGGTAGGAGACCAAAACCTGCACACCTCAGCCATCTGCCGTTGCCCTTTAGCTTAGATCAGTGGGAGATACGCGGAAAGACGTAGTCATAATTTTGTTTTATTTGCAACTTCATGGCCGGGCCTTATCTGCTGCCAGTCTCTTCGTGCTAATTCCCCTCTTAATGAAGCCTTGCCAGCCAGCCAGTTCTCTTAGGAAATGCAATTTTCCAAGAAACCTGGCTTTCAGTCAAGTAAGAACTTTCATTAGAAGGTGCTGGAGTCAGCAAGCCTCACCAGCATCTTCTAGTTTTCAGATGGATGTATTCCTTCACACTGGGAAAAACTCATCGTGACTCGGCTTGGTTGGAATCTTGAGAGCCATGGTTGGTGGACAAGCGGGTGCAGATCTGGGCATCTGCTCACCCAGGTTTTCGCCTCAGTTGGAATAAGGAACCCCCCAAAGTCATCCGAAAGCTCGTGGTGGTGGCTGAATTTAGGGTAGGAAGGGCCTCTTCTCGCTGAGGCCTTTGTGATTAATACAGCAGATTCATAAATACACATAAGCATTATCCACACATCCATTTTTATATCAATAGAAAATGCTTTCCAGATGTGTGTTGGAGGTGATAGGCTTTGTGCTGCTGACATTTTATTTTCTGTTAGGTTTCAGCCCAGCTGGGCCCACAGCTTATTGTTTTTATATCAAAAAGACTAGTCTTACCTGCTTAATAAGCTGAAGGAATTCATGGCAACCTGGGGGGGAACGGAAGGAATGTGGATTTCGGATCCAATTAGAGAGATGTGGCCAGGTCCCCAGGGTTCTCAGGTTCAGATGCTTCAGCCTACAATGTCATCCATTGTCTGCCCAGTGCGGGTGCGAAGTGAGTCTGGTTTCTGTAGCTCTTGACTCCTGGCCTGTGCACAGCCCCAGAGCTCATGCAGAGGGGAACTGACCCTTAGGTGCTCTCTCTCGGCCTTCCGGTCTACTCTCTCAGGCAAGCCCTCGTGGTGGTGGACTTTGTAGTGCCATAGAGAGGGGAGTTTCAGTTTCTCTTATGGAAGTCCAAATCCTCCCCAAAGTTTGAAGAGTCTTTATTCTTTGACTAGGGGTCGGCAGAGAGCTCCACAGTGTGAGCGTTAGTGTTAGAATCCTGCCCCTGCTGTTGAACCTCGGGCAAGATGCTTAACCTCTCTGAGCCTCAGAGTACACTGGGGATCTCAACACTTCCTATTTCCTGGGTTATTGTGAAGGTCAAATGAGATGATGTATGGAAGGCACTGGACACAGAGCTGGCCTGTACAGATCGTTCATAAATGCAGGTAATATCATTATCACTCTTACTGCTATTTATCATTATGATTTAACCTAAGCTGGGACCCCCACTGATTTCCCCATGGTGGTCCATTGGTTGAGAAGCTGGTGTGAACAATATACCTCTGGGAGTCCTTTCTGGACCTGCCTTAAAGTTTCTCTTGAAATGTCCCTGGTTGGGCACATCTCCTGGAAATGAGTGCCACGTCTTGATGCTCTGTAGCCACATCAGTGACTTTGAACTCTAGGTAGGTTTTTGGTTTTGTTTTTTTCTTTTCTTTTTGGAGGGATTTGGGTGGATTTAGTTCAGCTCCAGAGAGGATGCATAAAGGGAAATACTGGACCCCAGAGCCAAAGCTGGCTAAAGTTTCCCCTTTGATCTGAGCCTCTCTTATTGTCTGGAGTGGACCCCAGCTGGGCACATACTAGAACTCAATTAGTATGTGTTGAGTGGGTGGATGGAGGAGAGGGGGCTTAGCTAATAGTCATCCTAGAGGAACTAATAATGATTAAAATAACATGATAATGAAAATCATTTTCTGGGCACTTACTCTATGCAAAGCCAGTTGCTGTACATAGATTTTTTTTCATTTACTCCTCAAAGAAGACCGTATGGAATAGATGCTATGATGTTCCTTTAAGAGATGAGTACACTGAGGTTTAGACCAAGATCCCACGATAGTAAGGAGCAGAGCCTGGATTTAGGGTCAGGCAGTCTGATTCAAAAACCCTTCCTGGCAACCGACAACAGGAATTTAGAGCCTGCCTGACTCAGTTGTCAAGCTTTGCATTGGCCTCATGTTGACGCCCCCAAGGGGGTGCCCTGCTCCATTTACAGTTTGGAATAGCAAAGCTAGAAGCATGAAAGTGGAACAGCAAGATTTCAGTCCTTCCTTTTAAAGAAAGGTAAAGACCTGTGTGTCTGTCAATAGATTAAATAGGTCAAGCTCCAGCCGAATTCCATGGAACTTGTATAAAGGAGATAGGCAAGTGGATGTAGCTCAGGCGACAGGGCTTTCTTTTAGAACCTCCTATCGTATGGGAGGACCCAGGTTCGATCCCTGGGGCCTCCTGGTGGAAAAGAAGAAAAGAAAGTGTGCCCGCGTGGCAAGCCAGTGCCTGCGTGGTGAGCCAGTGCCCGCTCAAGTGAGTCATGCAACAAGATGATGACTCAGCAAAAGAGAGACGGAGGGGAGAGTCAAGGTGAAGTGCAGCAGAGACCAGGAACTGAGGTGGCATAGCTGACACGGAACCTCTCTCTATATCAGAGGTCCCCAGGATGGCATCCTGGTGAATCCTAGAGGAGAAAAAGTGAAAAAGAGAAGACAAAAAGAAATAGATACAGAAGATTACACAGCAAATGGACACAGATAGCAAAAACAGCAAGGCCAGGGGAGAGGGAGGGGAAAAGAAAGGGGGAGGGAGAGGGGTAGGGGGGAGGGGGAAAATAAATAAATCTTTAAAAAAAGAGATAGACCTATACATCTTCCTCCAATGATTTCCTCTTTGCTTAATAATTGTATGTATGTATATAAAACATATCTGTTTCTATATAGAGAGATAAAAACCCAATTTTCAAGAATTTAGTTAAATTTTGTATATAATTTCAGTTTAAAAATTAAATATGTATTTTATTTAGAGTTTATCTATTTTAATTAAGAAATAAATGAAAAAGCACAAAAGGATATACAATGATGGTTCCCTCCTTGCCCTGTCCATAGCCACCTAATTCCCCTGCTCAAGGGCAACCAACACTTTCAGTTTCGTGTGTGTCCTTCCTGAAGGAATTTATCCTCAGAGAATCCAATTAGAAAAGGTTTTCCTTTTCATTTTTATGTGCATCTATTGTTTGTATCTTTGACACCAAGCATGGATTAAAAAAAATTTAGGGTAATAAAAATAATCACTGATGAGCACGAAAGCTTCCCCTAGACTATATCTTATTCCCCAGCTCCAGAAGTAGATGCTAAGGGAGCAGATGTGGTTCAAGCAGTTGAGTGCCCGCCTCCCACATGGGAGGTCCTGGGTTTGGTTCCTGGTGCCTCCTGAAAAAATAAGAAACAAACAAGCAAAACAAATGGAAAAACCAATGCAGAGAAGCTGATGTGGCTCAGGGCTTGGGCACCAACTTCCCACATATGAGGTCCTGGGTTCAACCCCTGACACCCGGTACCTCAAAAAAAAAAAGAAAAAAAAATGTAGATGCTAAGAGACTGTTCCCCAATGGCTACAACACTGGATCCTTACACTGGAGTGAAGGAGAAAGTCAAAGTGGGGCCTTTGATCTCTGGCCCCATCACCCCATTGGTCTCCATGGCAACCACTGGAACTCAAGGGGTGGAGAATGAGCCCTATTGTTCCATCCTCCCTACCTTCATTCCACCTTAATTACCTGTGCTGATGATACAGGCCAGATCCATCCCAGGCCCTGGTTCTCGTTGATGAGCCAGGAGGACGTGCATGTAGACAGAGTGACTCACCTCCCTCTTCATCTGAGCCATTTCCTTTCTTTACCTGCCTACTTTGGTTACAGAATGCCTCAAATGATTGTTGGCTCTCACGCACATGCATTCAAACCCCAGTTATCTGTGTGACCGAGCCCTCTGACCCTGCATGGGAAATTCACTTTGCACCTTACAGCCTCAATGTTCTTGTCTGTAAATTGGGGATAAAAGTGGTACCCACATACTAGGGTTGAAAACTAAATATCTTCAAAACACAGTGGCTGACCTCCAGTAAGCAGCTAACAAGGTAGCCTGGGGTCCTGAGTACTTCTCTAGACATGGCTATTGGGGTTGACTCTCAATAGTGAATGAACTTTTATTGCCAATCCATTCATTCATTCATTCATTCATTCAATTTCTGGGTTTGGGCTAGATGGATGACTTCGCTCTTTGACTCATGTACCTGTTGAGTGTTTACCCCTGGTTCTCGCATCACACCATGCTTTCCCACCCGTCCAGACCTTGTACATGCTGTTCCCTCTGCCTTCAGTGCCCATTTCTGTCCCCACTTCCTCTGGTTAACTCCTGTTTGCCCATTAGGTCTCGGATGAAATGTCACTTTCTCCAGGAGGCCTTACTTGACTCACCAAGATGTCCTCCTTAAGGGCTCCTGTGTCTTAGTGTTTGTCACCCTGAACTGCAACTGTCCAATTACTTACCTGTAAGGGCCCTCTCTCTGTCTGTGAGCATCTCGAGAGCTGTGTTCTGTTCATTGTTTGACTCCCTAGCTCAGAGTCCTATCTAGAAAGTTCTTTTTTTGTTTTTCTTTCAAAAATTTATTTTATTTATTTATGTCTCCCCACCCCCTTGTTGTTTTGTGCCTTATTGTTTTGCATTTGCTGTCTGCTCTCTGTATGTTCTTCTGTGTCTGTTTGTCTTCTCTTTAGGCAGCTCTGGGAAACGATCCTGGGACCTTACAGAGTGTGAAAGAGGTGCTCAATCTCTTGCACCACCTCAGCTCCCTGGTCTGCTGTGTCTGTTATTGTTTCTCCTCTGTGTCTCTTTTTGTTGTGTCATTTTGTTGCACCAGCTCTCTGCACAGGCCAGCACGCTTGTGTGGGCTGGCTCTCCTGCATGGGCCAGCTCTCCTGCATGAGCCAGCTCTCCTGCGTGGGCCAGCTCTCCTGTGTGGGCCAGCTCTCCTGCATGGGCCAGCTCTCCTGCGTGGGCCAGCTCTCCTGCATGGGCCAGCTCTCTTGCATGAGCCAGCTCTCCTGTGTGGGCCAGCTCTCCTGCATGGACCAGCACTCTGTGTGGGCCAGCACTCTTTGTGGGCCAGCACTCCATGTGGGCCAGCACTTCATGTGGGCCAGCACTCCACTCAGGCCAGCTCGCCATGTAGGCCAGCTTGCCTTTCACCAGGAGGCCCCAGGAATCGAACCCTGGACCTCCTATATGGTAGAAGGGAGTCCAATTACTTGAGCCACATCTCTTTCCCTAGATAGTTCTTAATAGATGTTTGGATGCATTCATTTAACAGATATTTGCTGAGCAGCATGTATGTGTTAGGCATGACAGTCAAGGACAAGATAAATAGGACCCTTGCCCTCAGGGAGTTCACGTTCTCCCCTGGTTGGATGAATGGATGTTGGACTCTGGTACGCCTGACCGTTAGCCACATGGAACTCCTCGTAGCTCCCCAAGCACACTCAGCTCTTCCATCTCTATGCCTTTGCATCTGCTATTTCCCCTGCCTGTGGTGCCCTTAGCTTTGGCACCCAGCACGTCCTTCACAACTCAGGGCCTTTGATTCCGCTGCACTTTGCAAACTCCATCAGAGTCTTGTGTGTGAGTTTCCAGTGGAATGTGAACTCTCAGAGAAGCCAGCAAAGGTCCCTCACTTACTCTCTGCAGCTCCAGGACCCAGCTCATGGCTAGGCGCTGAGAAAGCCCTTAGCAAACATTTGCTAAAGGAGGAGTGGGATCATGTTCTCCCTCATTCTGCTTCTGGCTGAGGAAGCAGAAGTTTCTAAGGGGCTTTTGCAGCAATTCTGATCTCACCCCCTGCTTGATGATGTGATTAATTGAACTCTCAGAGACTGGCGGTGGGGGGGGCCTGTCCGGGGCCTCTGGGATTATCCAGAAACATGTTTCTGCACAAGAGCCAAGTGACCTGGTGGGACTTGTAGGCCCACTGAGGCTAAATAGCATTTACATTGTTTATTAACAATATTGATTGATTTTTCTGTTAAAAGAGGCATTCCTTTCCCACATAGAGAGTGTTTAAATTACATTTTATTGAGAAACAAACATTTGTGCCATAGTGGCACAGTCTGCAGATTTTGCTGGGAAAGGGGGTTTGTCCAAGGCTTGAGAGAGGTGGGAATGGGTATTGAAAAGGGAAATAGAATAGAAAGAGACAGATGTAGGCAGGCTGCCTTCTTTACTGGGTAGGACTTTGCTGGACCCTATCAGGGGGCACACTATATTGCACAATTCCACCTGATAAAGGCCCCACCTGGCTTTATCCCCTGCCTTTCTGAAGAGGGGCTGTATTTCTAAAGAGGAACATATAGCTCTCAACCCAAGGGCACGAGTCTAGAAATTGCTCTCATTTTGAAGTGAAGATGGCCTCACTAATACCAGTGGTGGGGGAAAAAACAAAAACCTAAACCGGTTTTCTGAGAGCCACAGCTGAACTTACCAGATTCTTCTTGTGCCTGCAGATAAAGGTGCCCTCCTTGAGAAGCAGGTTTAGCTCAGGAGGCAGCAAACCCTAATATCCACTAGGTTTGGACGGGCCGCACGATTGAATGGGGAAGGTCAGAGCTGAGTCAGGCTGGGTCCTGGGAGGAAACAGATGGCGCCCTCCAAGCTGGCCTTGTAAGGGGAGGGTCATCAAGGGAACTGGGCCGCATGCAGGGTGACCAGCAAGGGAGAGGGCAGAGCTCTGGGGCTGGCAGGGCCAGGGAGCGGTGGCCTCCAGCACACCTGAAGAACTGGGACCCTTGTAGAGGGATTCTCCTATCCTCAGAGATGCAGTGACCCTACCGGGAGCGAGCAGGGGGTCTGGATATCCCAGCCTTACTCACTTACACGTCTGTCTCCTGGTGGCCAAACCCAACTCGAAGCCAAAGAAGAAGGGACCCATAAAGATCGAGTTCCCGGGCAGAGAGCAGGATGGAGAAAGATGGAGAATGGATCCAACTCAACTGTGATATTATAGAAATTCGGGGAATTAACGCCAGCATGCCCTCCATGATTCTGTTTGGGAGAATCAGGCTGAGGCAGTGCTACCACCCCATGCTCCCGGGTTGTCCAACTTCATCCACCCCCGAGCGGAGATTCAAGCTCTCCTCCTGCTTACGGCCCTTACAGAGAAATATGCCGATTGGAATCCCCATCTTCGGAGACAGGCCGGTGCGTGGAAGTCCCCTCCCTGCACGCACATCTGTTATACACATTGCCACGGTGTACTCTGGTTGTTCAACAATGAGCAGAATTATTTCCCTTCATTACTCCCCATGTCGCTTCAAAACCACACTTGGAAAAATAAAACCGCTGACGGGGTCTCAGCCAATCAAACCGTTCACCAGCCCAACTTTCTGAACATTGGAGTGGGGGGGTGGTGGGCGAGGGGGAGGTGTTGGGGTACAGAGGGGCAGAGGTTGGCTATGCCGAAGGGAATGGGGCCGTGGCTGTGATGGATTCCTTCTGCTCCTTGTACGTTTCGGTACGTGTTTGTATGTGTGTGTGTGGGCATACACATGTCTGTCTGTCTGAGTATCTGTCTAGGTGCCTGTGTCTTTCTATGCTTGTCTGAGTGTCTGTCTGTCTGTCTCTCTGCCTCTATCCTTGTGTGTCTGTTGTAAATAGCACCCCCTGACCAAATGCTTACAATACGGGCCTGGTACTAAACCCTTTAGCATGCACATGTGCTCCCATTTATTAACAATCCCATGCAGCAGAGACTATGATCTTAATTTTATAATAACTAAACTGAGGCTGGCCCGTCCCTTCATCCATTCATTCCACTAAGTATTCAGTACCTACTATGCTCCAGGCCCTGGTGCAAGCAGAGGGAAACAGTAGTGAGGGAGACACACAAAGTCCCTGCTCACATGTTCCAGTGGAAGAGACACATTATACACTGGTAGACAAATTAATATTATTATTTCAGAGCTAGTAAGTGATAAGGCTGCAGTGTGTTCCTGGAATCTGTTAAGGGTGAAGGTTAGCAGCTCCAGCCCTGAGCCACAATTCAGGAGACCTGGGCAGTACGGTGGTCAGCGTAAGTCCCTTTGCAAAGGAAACATCCATGCCAGGTGCTTAGTTTCCTTGTTGCTAACGTAAATGCCATGCAATGGGTTGGCTTAGACAATGGGCATTTATCGGCTTATGGCTTGGCGGCTAGGAGAAGGCCAACTCAAGGCGTCATCAAGGCCATGCTTTCTTCCTGGAGACTGGCACTCTGGCTGCTGGAGATCCTTGGTCCTGGGCTCCTCTGTCACATGGCAGTGCACATGGCGGCCTCTTCTGGCCTCTCCCTTCTCTTCCAGGTTCTGCTGACTTTCAACTTCTTGCTGCTCCGCCTGTGACTCTCTCTGTCTGAATTTCATCCTGCTTATAAAGGCCTCCAAAAATGGGATGAAAACCCATCCTGATTAGTTGGGCCACACTTTGACTGAAGGGACCTCATCCAAAAGTCCTCCTTACAGTGGGTTCACACCCACAGGAATGGTTTACGTTTAAGAACATGTTTTTCTGGGGTCCTTAGCCCCAAACCACCATACCTGGTGAGAAGACCTTTTCATGTTGGTTGCTCCATGTGAAAATTGCATTCCTCATCTCCCTACAGGAACGAGGAGCCCTTCTTGCAAAAATTCTGCCCCTCCAAATGGCAGGGAACAATGCACCAGGTAAAAATGAATCAATCAGAAAGAACACACTCGGTGAGATCCACTCTGTACCAAGTTCTCAGTCACTTACGGGCTGTGACTCTTCTTGGGTGAAACCATCAAAGAACTGAGCTCAAAGAGGATACGGACAGTCAGAGGGAAGCTGCAAGGGCCTGGAAGGTAGAAGGGGGGTTGTTTCCAGTTGAGTCATGCCGAGGCTAGCACTCAGCTCTCTTGGGGCTGGTTCACACCCCATAATTCCCTCACAAGGTCAGAAAATTTATTATGTGTTCTCAACAGTAAGCAGCTAGCATTTATTGAGCCTCTTTTTTTTTTCATCTGTTAGGGAGTAGATGTTAATTCCTTTACCCTGTGCTGTCTCCCTTTGAGGTCGGAATCATTGGGCCCATTTTACAGATGGAGGAACTGAGGCTCAGATTGACCAAGGTGCTTGTCCACGGCCACGCACGTGGGATGTGAACACAGGTCTCTAGTTTCCTGGACAGTTTCACCTGAGAGACCAGATGACAGCAAGGGGATATGCAGGGGCCTGGGTGGAGGTGGAAGAAGTGTAGTAGTCTGAGAATTAGACAGTGGCCTTGGCAGAGGTCCTCTCGAAACTCCTGAGTGTTCAGAGAAACAGAAGGTACACGTGGCGGTTTAGAACCTGCTTGGGTATTTCTTTCGAACATTAAGGTTTTTTTTCTCTCTTCCAGATTGTACCATGGCACACTGCTGTTTTGCCTTTTTAGATCTTGGGGATGGTGGAACTGAGAGTAGAATATGGAGACTTGAGCTGGCAGGTAGTCTCGGTGAGTTCAGGCATCATTTTGCCTCTCCAGGGAGCAAATTAAGCAGAGTGTTCATGTAGCCAGTTGGATCTGTATTTCTTCTGAAGCACCAGGAATTAGGCACCAATATCTTGCTTAGGTCTAACGGTGAAGAAAGATCATTATCCATTTCATCCCCTCTTCCCTTAGAACCACTCAAAGTATTTGAGGTAGTGAGCTTCTCATCCCTGGAGGCATTTAAGCACAATTCCATGGAAAGGATTTCAACATTGGATAAGAGGCTGGCGTAAATATTGTTTGAACTTCTTTTCAATGCCCAACTCAAAGTTTCTGCTACATCAAAAATGAGTTGGCTATATTCAGGGCCAAGTGGCTGAAATATATGCAGTAACTACCACCACATCCTCTGAGGCTTAGCCATTTTTTAAAAAAAATATTTATTTATTATTATTATTTTTAATTACATTAAAAAAAATATATGAGGTCCCATTCAACCCCACCGCCCCCGCCCCCCACTCCCCCCACAGCAACACTCTCTCCCATCATCGTGATACATCCATTGCACCTGGTAAGTTCATCTCTGAGCATCACTGCACCCCATAGTCAATGGTCCACATCATAGCCCAGACTTTCTCACGTTCCATCCAGTGGGCCCTGGGGGGATCTACAGTGTCCCGTAATTGTCCGTGAAGCACTATCTAGGACAACTCCACGTCCCGAAAACGCCTCCACATCTCATCTCTTCCTCCCATTCCCCACACCCAGCAGCCCCCATGGCTACCGTTCCCACACCCATTCCACATTTTCTCTGTGGACATTGGATTGGTTGTGTCCATTGCACTTCTATGTCAAGTGAGGGCTTAGATTCCACGTGGGTACTGGATGCACTCTTCCCGCTTCTAGTTGTAGACACTCTAGGCTCCATGTTGTGGTGGTTGACCTTCTTCAACTCCATGTTAGCTGAGTGGAGTAAGTCCAATAAGTCAAAGTGTAGGAGCTGAAGTCTGTTGAGGCTCTGGGCCTGGGTGTCATATTATCAGTCCAGAGATTCAAATCCCCTACATATATCCTAAACCCAGCACCAACTACAATTCCAATAAAGTAGCATGCAAGTCTTGTGAAAAGAGATCCCCTCTGAGTCCATTTCCATCACGCAGAAACACCAGCTCCAAAGAAGGGCCATCTGTCATGGCAGTGAACCCCTTCTGCCATGACCATAGAACCCGTGGGTCTCTTTATCCCTCAAAAGAACCAATACCTGGGGTTGTATCTACCTTATCTGTCTCTTAGACTCTGTTCAGTTGTACATAGGGGTATTCCTTCTGACAACCTCCAGACTCTTTTTTAGAGACTCACAGCCTTATAATCTCATTTCTCCTTTCCATTTCCCCCTTACATTAGGTCAAACCGCTTCCCGAAGTCATGTTATTATATGTAGACAGGTATATTCTGCTGTTCCGCATTGAATCTTTAATTCAAGGTCATTTTCTAGTTGCTTCTTCAGCTGGTATGTGGTAGTGATCCCTCGGTGCCAGGGAGGCTCATCCCCGGGTGTCGTGTCCCACACTGGGGGGAATGCATCACATCTACACGCTGAGTTTGGCTGTGAGAGTGGCCACATTTGAGTAACATGAAGGCTGTCAGGAGGAAACCCCCAGGCACAATGCTACTCTAGGCCTTGTTCTTATTGCAGGTGCATAGGCTCAAAAGTGTAGCCATTAGTATCAAGAGCCCACTGTTGGGCCCTCCTTCCTTCCTGGTTCTTGCCGTTGCACCTGGAGGATTGCCGCTGCTCTCCCAGGGCCCACAACAGTGACCCCCCGGCCAGGAGCCCAGTACCCCCCCAGCTGTTGTTTTTAATTGTTTCCACTATGAGTATATATAGACATTACCATATACCCTGGGCATATGCCCTGTATAACTCCCTGTCAACCATATATATCCTGTCAATAACATCCCATATCAGTATTCCTCCGCTGCCATTGTTGAACCACTCTGTGATCCAAAACTTCCCGTAAAGTGAATCCCAACATAATGTCAGCTTCAGAAGAGTCTTAGATCACCAAAATTCATATATACAATATACAGTATTTCCCCAGATCCACCATAAAACCTTTTCCCTTCCACAGCAATAATCTTTTAACTTATTCATATCATATTTCCTGAAACTGATGTACAGATTCCGAAACTATAGTTTTCAAACAAGGTAACATTTGTGCTTACTATGTGGTCCATACTTTAGGTTGTACAGTTTTCTAAATTTTTTAGTTATCCTATGTTTTGTCTTATGGTTTTCATTATTAGTCTGTCGTCCTCTATATGTTTTTGGTGTAATATTAGCTGTTTTATATTCATCCTCGTGTACTCTCACATAACTCCTCTTTTGCCCCCTTATTTACCTTTGTTCCATCCATTGCACGTCCATTTTCCCCTCCCCTTAGGGCCCACAACGCCTGCCAATCTAATGCCCTGGGAGCCGTCCTTTCTCACGAGAGATACAGTTCTCTCTATTCGATGGCATTAGTCTTCCCCAGGATATGGGTCCACCCCACCCAATGGTAGAACCCACCTTGGCAAAATGAGCCTTCAGCTATTCCCTCCGGAGTCTGTCCCGCATCAGACCATACCCCCTGAGCGTCCTAACCCTCCTACTTATACTTTGATACGTTTTACTCAACATTTAGTTCTCAATGAACTTCTGGCACTCTCCCATGTTTGTATGTTGCCCCTCCCTCCCACCTATGGGTTAGCCATTTAAGAATCATTTGGAAAGTGTTTATCCCTGAGTCCCAATAATTCCATCCCTTTTGTCTAAGTTCAGCCACAAGTTTTGGGGTATTCAATTGATGAGACATAAGAACAGTATGTACAGTAAGGTGGTTTTGAGCCTGGGTTAAAACCCCTCTTGAGCACAACATAGCTGGGTGACCTTGAGAAAGTGATTAAACCTCTCTGAACCTCCTTTTTCCCATCTGTAAAATCTGGCTGATGATAGAAGCTACTCATAGCATTGGTATGATGTGCACAGAGGGCACTCTGTCTAAAGCAAGTACCGTAGTGCCTGACGCAGAGGATGCACTGCAAAAATATGAACTATCACTATTATTTATGTAGCAGATATTAAGAAGGCCAACTAAGTGTCAGATCTGGGGGATGAGAAAGAAAAAGACCCTTCTCCTGTTACAGAAAACCCTTATCTTCCTACCCCAAGGTGCATCGATATGGAGACAGGAAATGCAAGGCAACAAGCAACATCCCCTCTCTCCCTTTTCAAAAAGTCTTCCCACGAGGTTACATTTGGATTAAATCCAAGGCTTCGGTGATGGTCGGGCCTTGATTTTATCAGAATCGGCTTTTTCCAACCAGACTGCACATGCTATTGATATATAATATAGCGTTATTTATTACTTGCTGAATACCCACAGTCTGTTCAGCCCTTTACAAGAGATAAAGAAGATAAGTCCTGGGCTCCAGGGAGTTGGCGATTTAAGTTACTCAGACTGAAAGTGCACTAGCTGAGAAAGAGGTTGGATGCCCAAGGCACGTTGACTCAAAACGCATTCGTTCCTGCCATAAAGAAGATGAAGAAGTGAAAGGCCGAGCTGGGATCTTTTTGGAGTCGAACCTCAATACAGAAAGAACAATAACAGCATGTGCTATTAAAAATTAATTAAAAAGAACTCTTTCCAAATTCGAAACCACAGAGCAGTAAATCATTGCAACCACCAAACTAAGACGGTTTTGATTTCCCTGGCCTCCTCTGTAAGGCTTCTACTCTTAAAACTTCACCATCCAAATTATTTACCACATAGAGGAGGATTAGGGGGGAAGGGTGGGGGGAAAAGATGGATTTTTAAAGGTAGAGAAAAAAATACAAACAGATGCTCCTTTACCTGGAAAGTTCAGCTCATGCAGAATTTCAGGCTTGTCTCTGCTCTGGCAACCCATTCCCAGGTCTGTTAAACCCTGCTGCTCTCACTGGGGTCCCTGATCAGTGAAATCATGACGACATGTAACATGAATTCATCATCATTCTGCTTCCAGAAAGCGGATGGACCCCATGGACCCAAATAAAGAAGTATCTGGATGCTTGTTGACCATGTAGCCACTTTGGTCCCATTGTTCTTTTCTGTCAGAAGTTGACAGTGGTGAAAATCCACCAGTAAAATGGAAACTTTCCTTCTTGTTGACAGTCTGATTCTTTACTCAAGAGAGAAACTTAGCACTTACCCTGGACTCTTAACTGATCTTCCTCATATCCATCAAATGATGGCATTTTATATCCTAGCATGCTCTTTGATCTATCTGAGTATCCTTTCGTCTATGGACACCCTGGCCTGGGCTACTGTTCTTTGGTTTAGAAGACAGGAACAACTTCCTAGCTAGTCTCCCTTCTTTGCTGCTTTGTTTTTCGTTAGATCCTGTTTTTATCATTCACTTATTCACTCACTCACTGGCTTGCTCATTCATTCATAGTAAATGTTCTACTGTAGTTGAAGGCACATATAGCAAAGTATAACTGTGGTAAGGCTACAGCTCCATAATTTTTTCACAAAGTGAAACAAGCACCCAGATCAAGAGACACAACACTCTCAGTAGCTCCTTTTCATTCCCCTTCTCAGTCATTATTCCACCACTTCCAAGGCTAACCACTATCCTGGCCTCTTACACATAGATAGGGCTTTTCCTGGTTTTGAAGCTTATATAAATAGAATCATCCAGCACATAAATCAGTTTTGCTATTGTGCTTATTTTGAAATCACAAATTTGTTCCAGCATGATTGATATGTTAGTAAGAATTTGAGGAAAAGACAAATTTTGCATTTGTTTATGTGAGTTTGTTGTGAAAAACACTAAATTGCCATAGAAAACTGTACCCAGTTGAACAGAGACACTTAGGAATACGCAAAATGCTACCCCAGACTGTGTAAAATGGTGAATCCTGGGGTGGGAGATGAACTGTGGATAACAGACAAATATGAGAACATTCTCTCATGAACTATAAAAATATATACTACTAATAGAGAGTGTTGAAAATCGGGTGGGTTGGGAGAAAATACACCAAATGTAAGATACTGGCTATAGTTAGTAGCAATATTTTGATGATGCTCTTTCATAGTTTGGAACAAATGTTTTACAACAGTGCAAGGTGTTGGTTGTGGGTGATATATGGGAACCCTGTAAGATGATATGCATGTTTGTTTTGTAAGTTCACAACGTTTACTATATACTTATTGTTTAGGTATGTTCATATATGAATGATATACTTCAATAAAATAAAATAAAAAATTGCTACCCCAGTTCCATGTGTGTGCACTGAGTCACACCCATCCATATCTGCTGTTACAACCTTCCCTGAGATTTCAGGCCACCCTCCTCCTACCACTTCACAATAACTCACAAGCTGCAACCCTTCTGACCCCACTTCCTCATGCAAACTTCAGGACTTTTCCAAAGTAAAGTGCCATATTCACAGTAGTATTTATGTATTTCTTAACCACTTAACATGTGTAAATCTGTGCTGCCATTTTTATTAGGTTCTATTTTTCTTTATGTGTCATTGACGAACTTTTTGAGTATAGCGTCCTTAACCCCATTTTTTTTTCATAAGCCATGTGCTTTTTATTGAGCAATTTTGCATAGTACAGTGATTTTTAGGAACATATCTGCCACATCATAGCAGAACTGACTGCACTCTTTTGTGCCTGGCTTCTTTCTTTCAACACATCTCATGTTTGTGAAATTCATCTGAGTTGCTGCACATAGTTGTAGATCATTCATTCTCAATGTTGCATTTTACTCCATTGTATAAGAATAACACCGTTTATTTATCCATTCTACTATGGCTGAGCATTTGGATTATTTCCAGTTTCTGGCTATTTCAAATGGACTGACTCTGAACATTCATGCATGTGTCTTTTGGTGAACGCATTTTTGGTTGGTGTATAGCTAGGAATGGAAGTGTTGGCTGTCAGGGTAGATAGTTTCTTAGTTTCCCCAGATGCTAAAACATAGAGCAAATTTGAGTTGACTTAACAACAGGAATTTACTGGCCCACAGTGTCAGAGGCTAGAACTCTTGCTTCCTTTCGGGGTGGTATCTTCTGGCTGGCCGGCAGTCTTTGGGGTTCCTTGGCTTTTCTGACCCATGGCAATGCACATGGTGATGTCTTCTCCTTTCTCTTCCAGGTTCCATTGACTTCTAGCTTCTGGCTACTCCCCAGGTCTTCTTTTTCTGTGTCCAATTTCCTTTGCTTATAAGGACTTCAGCTATGTTGGATTAAGGCCCACTCTCCTTCAGTTGGGCACACCTTAACAAGTAATATCTTCGAAGATCTAGTTTACAAATGGGTTCACACCCATAGGACAAAGGGTTGGGATCTGAACATGCCACTTGTGGGGGACATGATTCAATCCCCAACAGGCAGATTCAGCTATTGTAGAAAGTTTTCCAAAGAGGTTATATTGATTTACGTTCAAACAGAAGTTTAGGAGATACCTAAGTTTCTCCACTTGATTGCCAACACTTGATGTTATCAGATTTTATTTTTCATCTTGACCATTCTGATGGATGTTGTATCTCCGTTCTTGATCCTTCCAATCCCTTCAGCCCACCCAACAGCCAGAATGAACTTAAAATATGCAGCTTAAATCATTTCACTTCCTTACCCTCAGGTGCTCTGTATCGCCCTTATGATAAAGTACAACCTCTCCAAGGAAGACTTGGCTTCAACCTCCTCTCCAACTGATCTCTTGTAACTCCATCTTGCTTGTTTGAGTCCATCCTTTGGGATTTGTTTAAATTCTTTCACACGCTTTGTTCCTTCTTGTAGTTAGATCTTTGCAAGACTGTTCCCTTTGCCTGGACCACTGTTTGCCTGCTTTGCTCCTTCCTTCATAACGAACTTCTGCTCATCTTTCAGATCTCAGCTTAAGAGGCATCCCTTCAGTAGTATCTTAATTGGCCTCTCACGTTGCTTAGGCAAGGGGTTTCCAAACATGGCCAGTGGGCCAAATATGGCCCACTGCCTCTAATAAAGTTTTATTGGAACATAACCATGTGTATTGATTTACATTGTCTATGGCTGTTTTCATGCTATAATGGCAGAATTGAGTAGTTGAGACAGAGACCATATGGCCCACAAAACTTAAAAAATTTTCTATCTGATCCTTTACAGAAAAAGTCTGCCAATTCCTGGCTTAGATTACCCAGTTTATATGCTCCAATGGCACCCTGTGCTTTGGAAACTCTCATTACATGTAATTCTGTTTAATATCTCTCTTCCCCTCTGGATTAAGATACATGAGAGTAGGGGCTGTGCCTTGTTCTCTGCTAAAACCCTCTTTAGAAGGCATGGTAATCATATAATGAACGTTTATGGACAACTAAATTAATAAACAAATACTAATCACTGGTGCAGATATGGCTAATTGCCTTTCCTCTCTGTTTCCTTAGAATGGAACCTCCTTGGAACATTCCTTAGTAATGTACCAAGCAAGAAGCTTTATCTCTCAGTTTCCCTTATAGCTAATGTGTTCACAAGTCTAAATGATTTGAAAGTGACCATTGATACGTGAATGGAAATGTGTGTGATGGCTGGAAAGTATGTTTAAGAAAGTGGAATCAGTCCTTCCTTTTCTCATTTCTGCAGCCTGGAATGTGTATGTAATGGCTGAAGTTCCAACCTCCACCTTGGACTATGAGGTGAGTCAGAGGAGAAGAGAAAGATAGAAGGAGCTTGCCTCTGCTTGCTGGAAAACTTTGTGGAATGGCTATATTGTCCCTGATTGTTCCCTTCTGGGATCCTTTTATGAGCAAAAAATGAAATCTCAAGTGTTTAAGCCACTGTAGTTGGGCTTAAATTCCTAACCAATGCAGTTAGGGTCTTATCTTCTTTGAGCGCTCTCTTTCTCCTTTCCCCATTTGGACTATTCCCTTTGGTAAAACCAACCGGAGCATGTCTTTCTCTTTTTGTGATGATCTTTCCAGACTTTCCTCATGGTCTGATGCTACAGTTGAGCTCGGATGTTGCAGTTCTCCTTTGCCTGACAAATGGCCGGCAATACACCTTCATTTTCTTCATTTTTAAATCTTTAGGGGGCTTACGTTCTAATATGACAAATGGACAGCAACCATTTCTTCCCCCCAAAAAACAAACAAACTCTCTTTCTAGTCTCTCTATCATCTATCCAGATCATCATCTATCTATTCTTTATCTATTACCTATCTCTATTTAAAATCTACCCTATCTCATCCACCATCAGCTAGCAATCTATTCATTTTTCTGTCTATTGCATGTAGTAAAAGGGAAGTTTCAAAATAAAAATGCATGTAAAAAAAATAGAAATGCAGCAAAAAAAGAATGAATGAGAAGGGGATTTAATGCCAAGTTTGGTAAACTAAGACCTGCAAGCTAAATGTAGTCACTGTCTGGTTTTTTTTTTTTCAATGGCTTGAGAACTAAGAATGCTTTTGACATTTTCAAATGGTTGAAAAAAATAAACGGAAGAATGATATTTCACGACACCTGAAAATTATATGAAATTCAAATTTCAGTGTGCTTAAATAAGGGTCACAGTCATGTCTACACGTTTACCTATTATATATGGTACAACAGCAAAATTGAGTATTTCTGAGAGACCAGAGAGTCCACAAAGTCTAAAATATTTGCTATGTGACACTTAACAGGAAAAATTTTCTGACCTGTAATTTAATGGGTTCCCTCCACATGCACCCCAAATTAGGTGGGAAAAAAATCACAGGATTCAGCAAAGACATTAAGAAACTCGACCTTTCTTAGTAAGAGATTGTCAAATGAGTAGGCCTGTTCCCCATCGTTTGATCTCTCACTTCCTGCCTAAAGCCTACAACTAAATAATTCAATAGGCCCATCCCTCCTAGAACCCCTACCTGGAAAAATTCAAGGAACCCCCATGCTCATTTGGGAGAAGAGAGAGACCCAACAAAGTCTGTAGCTCAAGGACGTACCTGCTTGTTCATCCTCTTTTTTATTGACTAAGGTAGCTCAAGTCTTTGGTATCACCAAGGTTGGCAAGTTCAATAGCAAAGGGAACCTCTAATTGCCTCCTTACAAGAGTGGGGGCCTGGGAGGAAACCTGGGGTCTAGGCAGCCCAAGCAGCACGTGCTCCTGGGCAGCCGTAAGCCCGAGTGTTGCAAGCACACCTGATATTTACAAAGTCAAAGTCCCCGATCACCGCCTTGTTCCAAAGGAACGCGGTGTTTTTCACTGTAATTGAAGTTGATTTGATTTCTATTTACCTTCTAAGGTCAGGGAAACATGGATCTAAAATCAATTCATCTGCTATTTCCCATTTTCTAATCCCGCAGTGTAAATGGTCCACAGTTTTTCATCTTCCTTCCCTCATCCCATTTTTTCCAGACACTGGGCCAACTCAGAAAAAACAAACAAACACCTTTACTAACCACAGGAAACTTATATTTTGATCATTGGGTCTGCACCTAAGTGTGTTTTGTGTGGCCTTCAATATTATTGTTGTTGTTGTTGTCATCATTCTGGTAACATTGTGCACTAGTAAAACCTAGAGTGTCTTTTATTTTTAAGAATTTCTTTCCTTTGCATCTGCTCAAATATGAATGGCCTGTACCTATCTCAATTAATTATTTTGCTCAGAACAACAAGTGCATATGTCAGTGAATAGAGATCAGGAGAGGACTTGCTTAAAGAGGAGGGTGGCCTGAGTAGCGTTTTACTACTTATTAAAATGGGAGTTCTGGGCCACCATTAAAAAATGTATTGTGGGAAGTGGACTTGGCCCAGTGGTTAGGGTGTCCGTCTACCACATGGGAGGTCCGCGGTTCAAACCCCAGGTTTGCCCAAGTGCAGTGCTGATGCTCGCAAGGAGTGCCGTGCCACACAGCAAATGGACACAGACAGCAAAAACAGCAGGGTGGGGGAGGGGGAAGGGGAAATACATAAATTAATTAATTAAAAAGTCTTTAAAAAATGTATTGTACAATGTAGGAGTCCATTCTCTCTATAAAATATTTTTTTAAAAAAGATTTATTTATTTCTCTCATCTCCCCTCCACTCCCCCTATTGTCTGTTCTCTGTGTCTATTTGCTGTGTCTTCTTCTTTATCTGCCTGCATTCTTGTCAGTGGCACGGGAATCTGTGTTTCTTTTCATTGTGTCATCTTGTTGTGTCAGCTCTCCGTGTGTGTGGCGCCATTCCTGGGCAGGCTGCACTTTCTTTCGCGCTGGGCGGCTCTCCTTACGGAGCACACTCCTTGCGCGTGGGGCTCCCCTACGCGGGGGACACCCCTGCGCGGCATGGCACTCCTTGCGCTCATCAGCACTGCGCATGGGCCAGCTGCACACGGGTCAAGGAGGCCCTGGGTTTGAACCGTGGACCTCCCATGTGTAGGTGGTCACTCTAGCAGTTGAGCCACATCCACTTCCCATCTATAAAATATTTAAACAGTAGAGAAGAACACTGAGTAAAGTGCAGAGACCTCTCCCTTCAACCTTCATACCTGCCTCCTCTTCAACTCCCTGAAGGCAGCAGCTTCCACTGGTGGGTGTGTACCTTGAGATCCTTTTGCTGTGATGGACGTACTCCATGGATTGCTGCTTATTTTTGGTCATCACAAACAACACTGCTATGGACAGATTTGCAAATATGGAATTAGTCTTCCAGGATAGATTCCTAGAGGTGGAAATGCTGTGTCCAAAGACATGTATATTTTACATTTTGATAGAGAACTGCCAATTTGCTTTCTAGAAAGTCTTTCATATTTTAAACACCTAGACTTTCATAATTTAAAGTCTTTCATAATTTAAACATGGAAATACCTGTTTCCCTGCATCTTCATCAATACTGGATGTTATTAATTTAAAAACTTTTTGACCCTTGGTCAAAAGAAGAAAGCTCATTATTATTGGTGTTTTAAAAATTCAAGTTTACCAAAGCATAGTTAACATGTCATAACCTCTTAAGGCTACAGTTTGATGAATTTTGTCATATACCCTTCACCACAATCAAGAATGAAACATTTCCATCACCCAAAAATGCTTCCTTGTGCCCCTTTGTAATCACTTCCCTCCCTGCACCTCCAGACCCCGATCTGTTTTCTGTTCCTTTATATTGAACTTTTCCAGGATGTCATATAAATGGAACTATCTATTATGTAGTCGTTTGTGTTTAACTTCTTTCACTTAATGTAATGCATTTGAGGTCCATCAATGTTCTTTGTGCCAGTGCTTTTGTCCTTTTAATTGTTGCATAGTATTCCATTGGATGGGTGTATATATATATACACACACATATATATCACAATTTGTTTATTAATTAGTTGATGAATATTTGGATTATTTCCATGGGTTATTGTGAATCATTATACCATATATTCATTTTTAGGTCTTTGTGTGTATTTATTTTCATTTCTCTTGGATAAATGCTTAGGAATGGAATTTCTGAGTTATGCACTTAGCATATATTTAACCTTATAAACAAGTGACAAATTGTTTTCTACTAACACTTAGCATTCCCATTAACAATAATGAGGGCCTCAGTTTTTCTACATCCCTGCCAATCCTTGGTATCATCTTTCTTTTTTAATTCTAGCCATCCTAGTAGTGTGTAGAGCTTATTGTTGTAATGTGCCTGCTTTTTCTTTTTTAAAAAAGAGCACTCAGTCCTGGGCAAGTAAGGGTCATAGTTGTATCCACATTGTGACCGATCAATGTTCCAGCCATTCTAAAAGACTGGTCGTTGCTCAAATGCCAAGAGTGCGGATGGTTTGGTGCAAACCCTTCTCCGCTGCTTGGAAAACATCTGTGTATGAATGATCGTGTGAGATCCTCCTACATTCTCGGAATTAAAGAGGGAATGTGAAAAAACTTGAAGTCAGCCAACTCTTAGGTGAGGCTGATGCATTCAGCTTTCTCAAGATAACACCAAAGTGGCCATTCTGGCCAGTGGGAGACTGGAAAAACAGAATTAAGTGAAATAGGGGAAAGATTAATGATATGAATGAGAGATACTTTTTATAGTGGGGGAGAACAACTCATCCACTTACTAGATCATTGACGAACACAAGAGTCATTAAAAGATAAAATTGTACATTATTCTGGGGGCACTGGGCTTCAACCACACAGAATGAACCGACCAGTTACATGTCTCTTAAATAATTACCCTTCCAAGAGGTGAGGTATGTAGCTATAGTTATAGCTGTGTTTATTTAATTATATATTATTGAAATGCAATCTACTCCTTTGTTTGCAGTAGATGCTTCTATTTTATACTCACGGCCCAAGAATGTTCTTCTGCTCCTTCTTCTTCCCATTTCCTCCCTCCCACCCAGCCCCAAACCCAAGCCCACAAAAAGGCAACTCTGATAGATGAAGAGTGATATTACGATTGATTGGCCTGCCACTGACGGTGCTTGCTGTTTTGTCGTTAGAGGGGAGGCTGAAAGGGGGCCGAGTAATAGAATGATTTGGCCCAGAAGACAGTTCCCCCCTGATGAACAACCAGACACAAATGTCAATAACAATTAGATTGTCTGTAAGCTACAGTCACTTAGGGCCCCCGGAGCCTGTCTACAGGGCCTGGATTGAAACCCTCAGCCTCGTGAGCTCCAAATCAGGTTTGGCATGGGGAATGAAAAGCCATCAGCTGTAATAGTATTAAGAGGCTGTTGGTCGAAGAAGTGCAAAGGGCTTCGAAAACGCTCAGGCTCTCGCGTGTCACAGGGCAAAGAGTGATTGTACAGAAGGGAGGAGACAAGAGGGGGAAGCAAGACAGGGGATGGGGGCACGGAGGGTCATGTGGGAAAAGGGCAAGGAATGGCAGGAATGGCAAGCACGGATCTTGGAGTCCGGGAGTCTTGGGTTTGAACGCTGGCCCTGCCATTCATAAGCTGTGTGAGCTTGGACGAAATGCTCGGTTGGCGCCTCTGTTTGCTTATCTTGGGCATGTATTAGCTCCAAAAAGAAGGTGGTGTTACCTTATTTTTTAGGGTTGTCATGGTGAGTAATCATCACAACAAGTCGTTATTGGAAGAGCAGCAAGTGTCATTAACGTTAGCTACCGCTCAACATCTCATTCACTCTCCTACCTCAGAGTAGGTTCTCTTTTTTTCCCCCTGTCTGGCTGTGTCATTGTCTTTTTGGTGCACGCAGGTCTGGGACACCTTTTTTTTGTCTTTCCTTTTTTTACCAGGAGGTCTGGGGAATCAAACCCGGGTCCTCCATATAGTAAATGGGAGCTCAATTGCTTGAGCCACAGCCACTTGCCCCAGAGCAGGTTCTCGTAATCTGTTTTGAAGGTGAGCAGATATGATCATGTGGGTCAAGCCCTTAAAACAGGATCTGGGACTTACTAGGTCATTATTATTGTTATTATTATTATTATTATCTGTTTTTGTGCTTTATTACTTTTCTTATTAGAGAAGTTGCAGGTTTAGAGAAAATATCTTGCAGAAAGTTACAGAGTTCCCATATACCCCCACTCTACTCACATGCAGTTTTCTCTATTATTAAAACTTTGTGTCAGTGTGGTACTTTTGTTAAGATTGATGGAGCAATATTAATCTAATTATATTATTAACTATAGTCCATAGCTTATATTAGGTTCACTATGTTGTACAGTACTCTGGTTTAAAAAATTTTTTTTATTCTGTTCACATATAGATAACCTAAAATTTCCCAACTTAACCACATTCAAATATACAATTCAGTTGTGTTAAATACACTCACAGTGCTGTGCTACCATCACCATTCACCATTACCAAAACTTTTCCATCACCCCAAACAGAAACTGTACCAATGAAGGATTCATTCCCCATTCCCTATCTCCTGCCAGTCCCTGGTAACATGTATTCTAGTCTCTGATTTATGTATTTGCTTATTCCAATTATTTAGTATAAAAGAGATCATCCAATATTTGTCCTTTTGTGTCTGGCTTATTTCACTCAATATGTCTTCATGATCCATCCATATTGTAGCATGCATCAGAACTTCATTTCTTTTTATGGCTGGATAATATTCCCTTGTATGTATATATCACATATTGTTTTCCATTCTCTTGATGGACATTTGGGTTGCTTCCATCTTTTGGCAATTGTGAATGCCACTGTGAACCTTAGTTTACCAGTATTTGTTTGAGCCCCTGCTTTCTATTCTTTGGGGTATATACCTAGAAGTGGGATAGACAGGTCATGTGACAATTGTGTACTTAACTTTCTGAAACTGCAAACTAGTCCACAGTGGGGACTGTAACATTTTAGAGTCCCACCAAAAACGAAAGCGTATTCCTGTTTCTCTGCATGCTTTCCAACACTTGCTATTTTCTGTTTTTTTTTTTAAAAATAGCAGTCATTCTAGAGGGTGTGAAATAAGTATCACTGTTTTTTAAAATATTTATTTTATTTAACGTTTGTGGTCACTGTCTACTCACCTTCTTCTTAGGAGGCACCAGGAACTGAAACTGGGACCTCCTGTGTAGGAGGGAGGCACCTAATCACTTGAGACACCTCTGCTTCCTGCTTGTCATAGCTCTAGCTCTCACTGTGTTTCCTCACTGTCTCGTCATTGCATCATCTTGCTGTATCCTCTTTTTGCATCATCTTGTGCCACCTCACTGTGCCATCCTGTCATGTCAGCTCACTGTCTTGCTTATCTTCTTTAGGAGGCATCAGGAACTCCCAAGTGGTAGGCAGGTGCCCAACTGCTTGAGCCATATCTGTTTTCCCTCATTGTGTTTTTGATTGGCATTTTCTTAATAGCTAATGATGTTGAGCATCTCTTCATGTGCTTATTGGCCACTTGTCTATCGTCTTTGGGGGATTGTCTATTCAACCATTTTCCCCATTTTTAATTGGGTTGTTTGTCTTTTTGTTAGGGTTGTAGGATATCTTTTTGTATTCTGGGTATTAAGCCCATACTGGATATGTGCTATCCAAATATTTTCTCCCATTGTATAGGTTGGCATTTTACTTTCATGATGAAGTCCTTTGATGCCCAAAAGTTTTAAATTTCAATGAAGTCCCATTTACTTATTTTTTCTTTTGTTGCTCATACTTTTGGTATAAAGTTTAAGAAAGCATTGCCTAACACAAGGTTGTGAAGATGTTTCATTATGTCTTCTAGACATTTTACTGTTTTGGTTCTTATATTTAGTCTTTGAGCCATTTTGATTTAGTTTTTTTTTTTTATTGGAGTAGTTGTGAAATTACAAAACAATCATGCATAATGTGCAGAATTCCCATCACCCCTCCAATATTTTACATTGTTCTGGAATAGTTGTTACAGATTATGGAAGAACATGATCAGGCTATTACCACTAACTATGGTCCATAGCGTACCCTTGCTATATTTTTTCCATATACCCATTATTAACACTTTGTATTAATATTGTACATTTGTTATAGTTCATGAGCGAATACTCACATATTTGTACTGTTAATCACAGTCCATCTTCCACCACATGGTTCACTGAGCTACAGTCCCATGCCTTGTATATTCTATCCGAAGTGTACACTCAGTGGCTCTCACTTTCATCACAGAGTTCTGCAGTCATCGCCCCAGTAAAACTTTGAACATTTTCCTTAGTCCAAAAGAAAAATAATTCCAAATCCCTCTATTATTGACCCTTAGTGTTGAAATAGTATCATCTTTGACATTGATGCAAGAATATTACAATATTGCTATTAACTATAGCCTATAGGTTACATTAATTGTACTTTTCCCATGCATCACCATGCTCTTAACCCCTTGTAATAGTGATGTACATCTACCCTAGTTCACAGAAGAACATTCTTGTGCTTGTCCTATTAACCGCAATCCTCATCTGCCTCTGGGTTCACTGTGTTACTCAGTCCCTCGGTTATTCTCAAGCTTTCTTTCAATTGACATTTACATCTCTAGACTTCCCCTTTCAGTCACAATCCCATTTATAAACCAGCTGTGTTAGTTTACTTCTATAATGCATTACCATTAATTCTACCCAATTCTACACTTTTGCAATCAAGCTAACTGAAAATTCTACATACATTAAGCATCAGTACCCCTTCTCAGCCCTCATCCTATCTCCTAGGACCCTATAGTCTAGGTTTTAACTCCACTGGTTTATTCTTTATATTTAGTTCATATCAGTGAGACCATACACTATTTGCCCTTTTGTGTCTGGCTTATTTCACTGAGCACAATGTCTTCAAGGTTCAGCCATATTATCACATGTGTCCCAATTTCATTTCTTACAGCAGCATTGTATTCCATAGTATGTACATATCACACTTTTTATCCATTCATTGACTGATGACACTTGGGTTGTTTCCATCTTTTAGCAATTGTGAATAATGCCACTGTGCACACATTGCACATTGGTGTGCAGATGTCTGTTCGCATCAGTTTTCAGTTCTTCTGGATATATTCCTAATAGAGGAATTGCCAGATCATATGTCAGTTCTGTATTTAGCTTTCTGAGAAACTGCCAAACTGTCTTTCACAGAGGCTGCACCATTCTGCATTCCCACCAACAGTGAAGGAGTGTTCCTATTTCTCCGCATCCTCTCCAGCACTTGTTCTCTGTTTTTTTTTTTTTTTAAATAATGACCATTCTGTAAGGTGTGAGATGATATCTCTTTGTAGTTTTGATTTGCATTTCCCTAATAGCTTGTGATATTGAATATTTTTTCATGTGTTTTTTCACCATTCGTATTTCCACTTGGGAGAAATGTCTTTAAGTTTTTTGTCCATTTTTAAATTGAATTGCTTGCTCTTTTACTGTTGAGTTGCATGCTCTCTTTATATAGCATGGAAATCAAACTCTTATCAGATATGTGGTTTCACCCAAATATTTTCTCCCATTGAGTGGATTGCCTTTTCACCTCCTTGACAAAGTCCTTTGAAGAACAAAAGGATTTAAGTTTGAGGAGGTCCCATTTATCCATTTTTTCTTTCATTGCTTGTGCTTTTGGCATAAGGTCTAACATCTTGAAGATGTTTCCCTACATTTTCTTCTAGGAGTTTTATTGTTCTTGCTTTTTATATTTAGGTCTTTGATCCTTTTTGAGTTAATTTTTGTAAAAAGTGTGAGGTAGAGGTCCTCTTTCTTTTGGATGTGGATATCCAATTCTCCCAGCACCATTTGTTGAATAGAGATTGTTCGGCCCCAGCTGGGTGGATTTGACAGCCTTGTCAAAAATCACTTGACCATAGATGTGAGGGTCTGTTTCTGAACCATCTATTCGGTTAAATTGGTCTACATTTTTGTGCCAGTATCATGTTGTTTTTTGTGCCAGTATCATGTTGTTTTTTATCACTGTAGCTAGGTAATACAATTTAAAGTCCAGAAGTGGGAGTCCTCCAACTTTGCTTTTCCTTTTTAAGATGTTTCTGGCTATTCGGGGCCCCTTACCCTTCCAAATAAATTAGATAATTGGATTTTCCATTTCTTTTAAAAAAACTGATGGAATTTTTATTGGGATTGCATTGACTGAGTCAGCTTTTATATATTGTAAGAGATAGAAATCCACTTATATTCTTTTGCATATGGTTATCCTGTTTTCTCAGTACCATTTGTTGAAGCGACTATTCTTTCTCCATTGACTGGACTTGGCACCTACGTAAAATATCAATTGGCTATACATGTGAGGTTTGTTTCTGAACCCTCAGTTTGATCCCAGTAGTCTATATGCCTGTTCTTGTGCCAGTACCACGCTGTTTTCGTTACTATAGCTTTGTGAAAAAGTTTAAAAAGAAAATGTGAATCCTATAACTTCACTCTTCTTTTTCATTATGTTGTTGGCTAATTTGGGGCCTCTTACCCTTCCATATAACCTTTTTTTTTTTTTTTAAATATTTATTTATTTTCCCCCTTCCTTTCCCCCTCCCCCTGCTCTGCTGTTTTTGCTGTCTATGTCCATTTGCTGTGTGATCTTCTGTATCTATTTCTCTTTTTGGTCTTTTCTTCTAATTTTTTCTCCTCTAGGATTCACTGGGATTTGATCCTGGGGACCTCTAATGTGGAGAGAGTTTCCCTGTTAGCTGTGCCACCTCAGTTCCTGGTTTCTGCCGCACTTCACCTTGACTCTCTTCTTCATCTCTCTTTTGTTGCATTATCATCTTGCCACATGGCTCACTTGTGCAGGCACTGGCTAGCCATGTGCGTACTAGCTCGCCCTGCAGGCATGCTTTCTCTTCTTTTTTACCAAGGATTGAACCCAGGTGCTCCTGTATGGTAGACAGAAACCCTATCACTTGAGTCACATCTGCAAACCTTCCATATAAATTTGATGAATGGATTTTCCATTTCTCCAAAGAAGGCTGTTGGAATTTTGATTGGGATTGCATCGAATCTGTAAATCACTTGGGTAGAAATGACATCTTTGCAATATTTAATATTCTAGTTCATGAACATGGATTATACTTTTGTTTATTTAGCAAGTCTTTGATTTCTTTCAGCAATGTTTTACAGTTTTCCATGTACAGGTCCTTTGCGTCTTTGGTTAAATTTATTCCTAGATATATGATTCTCTTAGTTGCTTTTTTCTTGCTTGCTAAGTTATTATTTTTTAAATTAATTAATTAATTTTTTATTTCTCCCCCCCCACCCTGGTTGTCTATTCTCCGTGGCTATTTGCTGCATATTCTTCTTTGTCTGCTTCTGTTGTCAGCAGCACAGGAGTCTGTGTTTTCTTTTTGTTGTGTCATCTTGTGTCAGCTCTGTGTGTGCAGCACCATTCCTGGGCAGGTACACTTTCTTTCACGCTGGATGGCTCTCCTTACTGGGCGCGCTCTTTGCGCATGGGGCTCCCCTATGTGGGGACACCCCTGCATAGCACGGAACTCCTTGCACACATCAGCACTGCGCATGGGCCAGCTCCACACGGGTCAAGGAGGCCCAGGGTTTGAACCACAGACCTCCCATGTGGTAGACGGACGCCCTAACCACTGGGCCAATTCCACTTCCCGCCTGCTAAGTTGTTGATCCATGTAGAGTTTATTTGGGTTAGAAACAGGTAAAAGCCCAGTGAAAACAGCTCCTGCTCCAGAGGAGTTTGCGTTCAAACAATAGATCTGGGCCTTTAAAACATTGAGGTCAATAAAGTTTTCTTCATTGTCTGTCTCCTCTTCCACAAATTCTTCATCTACTTTTTTAATGTTAATTCTGCATCATCTTCTTGGAACGGTTTCATTTTCTAATTCTTCCACTGGGTACGTTGGCCTTTTCCATATGAAACCAATATATTTTAATGTTTCTTTTTGCTAAACACTCAAGAACATACTTTAACTTTGAAGCAGGAAAATCTGCAGTTCTTCCAAATGATCCAAGCTCAGCTAATATGTCAGAAATTGTTGCATTAGGGTCATCATATTCCTGAGGCTGCTCAAAGGGATGTCTTGCTTTTTTTAATCTGCCAAGCAGCAAGACTGCAAAACATGTAGAACTGTTCACCAGTTGGTAGGCAGTGCAAAATAGTGCCTGGATGGGGACTTCAGGTCATTCTTCTGGAGGAGTTCCTACTCATAGTGGAGAAGCTTCAGGTTTTCCACCAGGTCCCGCATCATTCCAAACACGTGGTAGGCTGCGCCAGGTCCACGTCCCATGACCACCTCTGCAGCCCCTTTGCTGCAGGACCGAGACACCGTATCCTACAAATCCAACAGCATGACCACTGCTGCCACGGCAGCCATCGCAGGACAGACAGAAAGACCTCAAAGGGGGCTCGGGGCCACAGACCACCCTGGCCTCTACCTTCTGCACTGCCACTCCCAGGACCGCTGTGACCCGCTACTGGGCAACCGCCAGTCATTATTACTACTTTTATTATTTTTACAAAATATCTTCCTAGGAAAAGAGGAAACCAGAAAGTGATATGGCCCAGCACATTCACAAGCTTTTCTCATTCCTGAACATATCAAAGTTCTCTCTTTCAGGCAAGAGGGAGAGGGAAATAGAGTGTACCTGGGCAGAAGCTGCTCTGGTCTAGCTGGAGGCTGGCATTTCTACGTCCTCAGCCATCTCTTCTGTCTGGACCAGGCTAAGCCTGTTTGAAGGAGGAAATCTGGGGTGGAGGGTGGGCAGGAGGTGTCAGGAGTTCAAAGACGAGACCCCTTCCCTGTCGACTGTGGGAAGGAGGCGGGCGACAAGGTGGAGGGCGCCGCAGGGAACCGTCCTGCCCTCCCAGGCCCTCTGAGCCAGCGTGGATTCCTGAGCAGGGGATTGCGCCAGGTTGTCCCCTGGGTTGTCCTAGCTGGCCTGGTGAAGTGTTTGGCCTTGAAAGATCTCAATTCCCAAGGCAGGTCTGCTTTTCTCCTGAGGCTTCCCTTGATCTTTCTCTAACTCATGCCTTGGCCTACCTCTCCCGGGCTACTTTTCTGGTTCTTTCCCACTCCACTACTCTGTTCCCTCCAGGTAGACCCACTAACCATCTCAGCCACAAAGAACGTCGATTCGGAGTTTGCACAGACTTTGACTCGAATTCTGACTCTATTGCTCATTATCTGTGTGATGTGGGAAAAGGGACTTCACTTCGCTAAGCCTGAGTTTCTCCAGTTGAACACAAGGGACACCTTGGACATTTCTCTCGGGTTGTTGTGGGGTCTCAATGGGCTCATCTTCTGGTGACCTCCTGCTGAGTAACAAACCGCCCCCACGTCTTAGGGGCTTAAAATCGCGATGATGTTTTATTTGCTTATGAGCGGAGCTCTGCAGGGACAGCTCCTCTGCTCTGCTTGTTTCAGCTGGTGCTGGCTGTTGGCTGTGCCCACAGCTGGGCCTGTCAGCCGGGACACCTACCTGTGGCCGCTCCATGGAGCTCCTTGGGCTTCCTTATGGTATGGATTCTCAGGGTGAGAATCCCAGGACAGAGAAAGCAAGGTCAAAGAAGTCCTGCCTTTTACGGAAGTCACAGAGGGTCACTTCTGCTGCTTTCCAGTCATGAAGACAGAATGTCAGCTGGTTTCAAGGGGAGCAAAAGTGGACCCCATGGCTTGACGGGAGGGGCAGAGTTCTGGAAGAGCAGACAGGACTGACACGATCACTGTGTTCATTTTTTCCCCCCCAAAATCCAATCCACTCCAATGAATATACATACAAGTTTTAGAATAGCAGCTGGCACACGGCAAGTTGCGCTTAATAATTTGTTACTCAGTTTCTCCCTGCCACCAGAAATTGCTGGGGTCTGCTGGGCAGAGATCTTATAATTCCCTGCTGTATGGCACTGCTCAAGACTCAGCAAGTGTTTGTTGAATGATTAACGGGGGCTTTTTAATACTGCAACTCAGTGATTCTCAGAAATGGCTGCTCATCACAATTCCTGAGGGGGCTGGTTAAAAATATTCCCAGGTTCTACCTGTGGCCTGCTGAACCAGTACCTCCAAGGCTGGAGCTTGGGGATGAGCATTTCTGATGACTTCCCGTGGTGGTCCAGATGCAGCCAGGGTGGGGCCCAGCATTTACAGACAGACTGTTGGTTTAACTCAGGAGACTCTAAGGTAGGATGAGAGCGCCAGCCCGTTTTACGGATGCACAAACTGAGACCTGAGGGGATGAAGGGGCTTTCCCAAAGGCACACAGCAAATTAGATGACCTTCTGAGAAGGAGTGGCTCAAGAGCTCCAGGCACTGTGTCGCCTTGGCAAGGGTAGTGTTTTTGGGCCGGGGGATTGGTAAGAGCTGGGGAGGAGGGGAGAAAGCTTTTGGGGTCCGGCAAGTCAGCGGTCCCAACTTTGATTTATTTGCTTGCTTCCCTCACCATCCCCCCTCCCACATTTGTGTAGCATCTGTAGTTAATTCACCTCATATTTTTCTTTAAATGGACTCACTTTTTTCCGTAAATAAGTTTAACCCCCTCCTAAGTCATCAGAGCCACAAAGCAGGGGTGCGCTGTCTGAGTTTCATGTTTGTTCTCACACGTACGGGCCCAGGAAGCCAGAACCGGGCCCAAGGCTGGGAGCCGCGGCCTTCCGCGGGACTTCTCCGCAGGCCCTGCCCGGGTTCCTGGGGCAGAGGACAGCCCACCTTCACGGGGCGGCCCGGACAGGGAAGGCTGGACGGGAGGTGCTGGGGCTAAAGGCAGCCGAAAGCAAACCTGGCCTCGCCGGGGCTCTGGCCAAGGACAGCCAGGAGACACGCGGAAGAGGCCGTTTCCTCAGAGCCGGGGTCCTTAACCAAGGGTCCGAATTTAAATTCAAAACCACATTATTCCCGTGGGGACGTGTCGGTGCAGCGTGTGCTCAGTCACCCACAGTAGAGTGTGGACTTTGTAAGGGGTCCGTGCTTCTCACCTGACCGGCCGAGGGGTCCGTGAAACAAAAAAGGTTAGGAAGCCCTGCCTTAGCGACACTCGGAGGAAGACAAGGGGATGTTTTCCCAAACGGAGCTGAGAGTAAGGCGTCTGTCCGTCTGGCATGAGTTCTGAGCATCATTAATACTCAAGTGTGGGGATAAATATTTTCCTTCCAGTGTCATGGAAGAGGGAGGGAAGCAGCGAACCAGAGGAACAGAAGAGGGAGCGGGGAAGGTGAGAGAGAAAGGATGGATCCAGGAAAAGGGCAAACATTTTAATGTGGATTTATAGAACTCTCCAAGTAGTTTCAACTTCCTCTTTGGCCCGGCTGCTCTGTTACCTTCAGGTGGCTGCCAATATCTGTGAAAAACTCGGGCTCCTGGCTGCGTGGTTCAAAATGCCGAGCGGACTGAGAGCTTAGAGCGAAGTGTCAGGGGACTGCGTTCCTTGGGTTTTGTGCTGGAGGACATCAGCAACAATTCTCGAAGGCTGGCTATTTCCACCGAGTTGGCATTTCACACTTGTTTTAAAATAAAGACAGCCAAGCCCAAAGCCTCCAAATACCCCTCGCAGGGCCAGCTTTCCCTCAGAAAAGCTGTGAGGTCGGCAACAATTGTTTCTGCTGCTTGGAATAGAACCAGTTAAAGCCGTTTTCAATTCAGCGTGGAGATTATGGAGAAAAATCAGGTCTTGTTGTCAGGGCCACTTGCTCTTACAAAAATCTTTGTCTTCTTTTTTTCTTTTTTTTCCCCTTCCTTGCTCTTCCAGAGTTGAGCTGAAATGACCGTTAGTTAAATAAGTCAGACTGGTCCCTAGTGAGGACTCAAGCTGTACAACCCAAGATAAAGAGCCCATGGGAAGAGAGCGGGGCTTTTTAATAAAGAGGACCATCTCTTCTCTGCTGCAGACGTGACCGTCACTGTGTGCTGCCACATCGGGGGCGTTAGAGAAGCTGCTTCATTCCATCCTCAAGAATAGCAGGTAGGTGTACCGTTTCCCATTTACAGAGGCCATAACTGAGGTTCTGACGGATGAAGCCACTTGCCTCAGTAGGCACAACTTGTCGGTGGTGAAATTCGGATTTGAATCCATGCCAGTCGAACTCTCGGGCTCTGTAATGAAGCAGACATTTTCATACCCTTAGCCGTAACCACGTCGTTGCTCTCAGTCGCTAATTGATTCCTTCAACAAATATTTATTGAGCACCAACTGTGTACCAGGCACTGTTGAGACAGCGGTTAGCAAAGTCAGACGCAGTTTTTGTCTTTCCTTGCTTTGGCGTACCCTTCTCACTTCACTTCTGCCCTCCATACAAACACGGCTCTGCAAAGCCCCTCTTTCCACATCACATTTCCTCTGTGGCTGCAGTTACCCGCCGTGTTTTACTTGTCTGCTGACTTGTCTCTCTCCTCCGTCACGCTGTGGACCCAGGAGAAGTAGGCGCTGTGTCCCAGCTGAGCCTGCACCCTTCCTGGGTCATGAGTAGCTGCGGTTTTGCTCTGCTCGACAACCCCTCTTTCAGTACCATCTCTACCCACTTCCTTTTGGAAACTGCCCCTCCCCAACTCCAAACACGTGGCTCCAGGGCCTTGCCAGCTAACCCCAGCCTCCTACCACTGGCCACCATGACTGGTCCAGGGATGAGCCTGGGACTCAGGCTCAGCCAATCCATTTGCTTCCCTGGGATTTTCATAACGGAACTGGGAGGGAAGAATTTTTGCTTGTTTGTTTGATCTTTCAGATAGAGCCACAATTCCAGCTTCCTGGTGGCAGTTGGCCAGAGAATATTCAGCGATTCCAAAAGAAGAAGGAATGATCAAAGAAGGAGGAGACAGGTACCTGCCAACCACTGAGTCCTTGGTCTGGGCATCCCAAAGGCCAGGTTCAGCTCTGGGCTTTTTGTGTTTGATAGATGCCCCTTCTCCCTCCCTTCGATTAATTTTAGTTTGAGTTGGCTTTCTGTCGCTTATACCCAAAAAGTTCTGACTAGCACATCCTGGGTAACTGCCCCGTCAAACACTCTGCAAGGATTTGGGAGAGAGCATGGAAGCCACTCATAACAGCAAGTGTCAGTTTGGGTGGGTGAGTGGGTGGGTGTGCAGGGGGAGGGTGGTGGTGGCAGTGGCACTGGTGTTGGCTGCACTACCAGGGGTTTGGCCATCCCAGTGATCAAGAGCCTGGGCTTTTAGAGCCTAATGGTCTAAAGTTCAAGTCCCAGCTCTCACCCCAGCTTAGCTGTACGGTATTGGGCCAAGTTACTTAACCTCTCCAAGACCATGGTAGTGACAACTGAGAAACAGAAAGACCACTGCCAAGAGGGATGTGTATGGGCCCAAATTCCGGATCAGAAAGAGTGAGGAAAGGCCCTGCCTTACCCCTTTGCCTTTGACTTACCCATCCAAGTATGGATTGGATGCATTCTCCATGCCAGGCATTTGCAAGGCACCGAAGATACAAGGTTGAACGAAGTAGACATTGTCCTTGCTCTTTTACAGCTTATACTCTTGTGGAAACACAGAAAAATAAGCAATCACAAAACCTTCCCAAGAGAGGAGACATTCAGGGTGCTGTGGGTGCTTTTGGGGGGTGGGGAGCTGATCCAGAGGGAGCATGCAAGGAGGGGTTCCTGGGGAAAGCGATACGTAAGTTGAGATATGAGCAGTGAGTAAGACTAGGCCAGGCAGAAGGGGACCTGGGCGGAAGCCGAGTGCTCCCGGTGGAGCGCCCAGCGCAGGCTGAGGCGCGGAAGTGAGCGGGGGCAGGACTCCCTTGAGGAAAGCGCCGATGATGTCAGCATGGCTGGAGCGGGGCGCAGCATGGGCAGGGTCGAGGCTGGTGCTGGGTCTCGGATGCCCTGTTAAGGCCTTAGGACTTGATCTTTAGGACCGTAGGGTCCCTTTGAAGAGTTGACACGAGACCCTTCTGGGTGTGGGGTGGAGGTTGGAGCAGAGGTGGAAGCTGATCAGAATCCTCGAGCAAAGACAGAAAACTCTCAGGGGCTTCCCACATCCCGTACTCCAGATGGGAAAACCTCGTGCCTGAGAAGAAAGGGTCCTGCCCAGCCCAAAGCAGGTGAGCGGAGTGAGCGGAGGGGCCGGAGCCCGAGCCCGACGCTCTGGACCTCAAATCAGTGTTTTTCAGGGCCTGTGGAGTTCTCCCATTCCAGGCCCCCACCTGGGCCAAATCCTGCCCCTTGCAGCTCTTCTGAACTTGGGAAAAGCGCCCATTCCTCACGTACACACAGCCATGCTGTCTCAGGAAGCTTGCAATAAATTTTTTTTTTTCCAGGCAACGCCTTACTCCCATCCCTGCAAAACAATGTATTTATTATTGCTAAGCCTTTTCCATCTTTGAGGAGAAAATGCATACCACATGACTCCCCAAAGCTGATCGGCCCAGGTTTACAAATACAGTACGTTAATAGCTTTGTAAACATTTATTCAGGATGACAGCTGAGGGAAGCATGTGGCATTAATTAGAAGGCTCAGCAACTCGGCCTATTAAGAGGGAGGTTAAATCTGAATTAGTTGGCTTTGCTGAGACAAGAGGCTCTGGGGAGCAAAATTTCGCTCTACGATGTTCAGACTCTGCTGATGTGAGGTGCGTTCGGGGTGCAGCAGGTCTCAGTTCTTAGAGAGGATGTCTGTGTCTTGGCGAGGTGGCCCCTGAGTCACTGAGCTACAGAATCGCCAGCACTGGCCTCCCCAAAGCTCCCTTCCCTGGGTGCCTGAGTGCTGTGATTCGCCAAGGCTTCAGGTGGGGGGAGCTACCAGCCACGGGATGCCGGGAGCTTGCAGCACATCCTAGGGAACGAGAAAACAGGGTCCAGCAGATTCAGCTTCCCAAGACTGGGGGCCGGGGGAGGAGTCGATTTTGGGACTGGGAGCTGCTTCTTCCTCTGGTTTGCTAGCACCGCTCCTCTGTGATTGCACACTGCAATTCCCCCCCACCCCCCGGGCTCCCCTTTCAGAGCAACAAGCACCCTGGATTGCCTCTGGGTAACCTTGAGTCTTAGAGCTCTGAGGCCAGAGGCCCACTTTGTTCTGTTTTCCCCAAGTCCAGAAGACTTAATTTGAATGCCCATGGGCCATGTAATCTTGGCCTCACATTCATGAAGGGCAAATTTTAATGTTTGAGTTTATTCCCAAATGGTCATATATCCACACACAGAAAGGTCCCAACAGTATGACATGTGTCACCGACCTCTAAACTTACATCCCTTTCTTGGAACATGTCCCCCTAAAACTAGCTACACATTAACAACATTTTAGTTGTCACACATCCTTGAATTACCTTGTGAATAAGCCAATCTCAGTGCTTTGTTGTCCCTGTGGTGGCATTCAGTGTGGTAATTTTCTGTATGTAAACATTAAATTGAACCCTGATTTGTATAGGATCCTGTTTTGTTTTGCTTTTTTTTAAAAGATTTATTTTTTACTTATTTCTCTCCCCTTCCCCCCATCCCCCGTTTGTCTGCTCTGTGTCCATTCACTGTGTGTTCTTCTGTGTCCGTTTGTATTCTTGTCAGTGGCATCGGGAATCCGTGCTTCTTTTTGTTGTGTCATCTTGCTGTGTCAGCTCTCTGTGTGTGCGGCACCACTCCTGGGCAGGCTGCACTTTTTTCGTGCTGGGCGGCTCTCCTTATGGGGCGCACTCCTTGCGCATGGGGCTCCCCTACGCAGGGGACACCTGTGCGTGACAGGGCACTCCTTGCGGGCATCAGCACTGTGCGTGGGCCAGCTCCACACGGGTCAGGAGGCCCTGGGTTTGAACCCTGGACCTCCCATGTGGTAGGTGGATGCTCTATCCATTGAGCCAAATCTGCTTCCCTAGGATCCTGTTTTGACCTATCTTTATCTTTTCATATTCCTGGGACCTTCTAAAAACAGAAGGGACCCTGCTATCCCTTGAGTTCCGGGAGCTCCTGGCGGATGCTCTGTAAATATATTTTTCAGTGGATACATGAAACACTGAGGGAGCTTGGAAGGCATGCGCCTTCTCTGGGTCTCAGTTTTATCATCTGTAAAATGGGATGGTGCATCAGGGCTGGGGAGGCCTTCAGCTTCTCTCAGCACAAGGGGGTCTGCCTGTAGAGCTCTCTGGTCCCTCTGTCCTGTACCACTCACCACTCACCACTCACCTTGCCCCCTTCCGTGCCACTACCTGATTGAGCCATGGCCCTGGCATCCTGCTACTCTGATCAAAGTTCCTCTGGGGATCTGAGTTGTTGGATGGGATGACCCAGAAACTGATCCGGGCCTCCTCCCTTTTGGCACCATTTCCAAACCACCACCCTCTCTGGCTTCTCTTACCCACTCAGTGGGCCGCCACCAGAAGCTCTAAGACATGTTCTCATTTAGTGGTTTGCAAACATTGTTCTTTCCTCCAAGCAAACAACATCGTAATACAGCATCTAAAATAGACCAAGCGGGAGCTTCCCTGGATGAAGTAGGGATAGGAAGCCTTCCCCCCAGTCACTGGAATCCCCCAAAATGTTGTGTAGCCATTTGCAAAACCCTGATTAAAAGAAAGTGCTTCTTTTAATGGTTGGAGACCCATAGCCCAAGAGGGGCTGTGTCTGGCCTGATTGGGAAGTAGGGGTCTGGGGCAAGAGCCCGACTCTTTCCATGATATCTCTTTTTTTTTTTTTAAGATTAATTAATTAATTTCTCCCTCCAGCCCCTCATTGTTTGTGCTTGCTGTCTGCTCTCTGCGTCTGTTTGTTGTGTGCTTGTCTTCTTTTTTTAGGAGGCACTGGGAACCGAACCTGGGACTTCCCCTGTGGGAGGGAGGTGCCTAATTGCTTGAGCCACCTTTGCTCCTTGCTTGTTGTGTCTCATTGTGTTGCATTGTTGTGTTTCCTTATTGCATCATCTCATCGTGTCTTCTTGTGTCAGCTTGCCATACCAACCCATTGTGTCAGCTCTCTGTCTTGCTCATCTTCTTTAGGAGGCACTGGGAACCGAACCCAGGACCTCCCATTTGGTAGGTGGCTGCCCAACGGCTTCAGCCACATTCACTTCCCTTTTCATGATATCTTGTCCAATAGTTCAAGAGCTTCAAAGAGCCTTGGCAGTGATTGTGCCAGTGATTACTGATGGTAGCATAGAGGTTAAGAGGGGGTAGCACGGAGTTAGATTCTCTGGGTTTCAATCCTGGCTCTACCACTTAGAAACTGTGTGACCCTGGGCAAGTTATCTGGTCTCTCCATGCCTCGGTTTCTTCATCCCCAGAATGAAGATAATAATAGCTCTCTACTGGGTTTGTGAAGGTCACATTTGAGGCGATATATGCAAAATACTTAGTGCTGGAACCTGGCACTTAGTAAGGGCTCAGTAAATGTCAGCTTCCATTATTATTGGGGCACCTTTGAATGGGTACCCCGAAGGGAGGAGGGGCCCATGGAGATCAGGATGAGGAACATGTGAACTTTGCAGCTAGATGGTTGGGGCTCCAGTCCTGGCTCCACACCAGCTATGTACCTGGGACAGGTATGGTACACTCTCAGACCCTCAGTTGCCTCCTCTGAGAACTGTAGACAATTAGAGATTCCACCTCTCAGTGCTCTCGTAGGGACCAAGAGAAATAAGTCATGAGAAGCCCTTAGTGCAGTGCCTGGCACTCAGGCTGTTCCCAGATAATGCTGGCCATTATTCTTAGCAAGTAATTTTAGTCTTCCTTCTTGGTGGTAGATATAGGGCAGAAGAGTCCTCTCTCCCCAGTTCACTCTTGTCTCTCCCAGTGATAATAATGATTGAACTTCTCTGGTTCAGTCATGACTCTGCCATTTAAAAGTTTAATCTCTTTAGGTGCATCGCTCTTCCTACCTGTAAAATGGGTTGATTCTAGCATGTTCTTCATGGGTTGTGAGGATTCAATGGACTGTATATGAAAAGTGCTTAGAACAGTATCTGGCACACAGTATTCCTTCAGGAAGACTTAGTTATTACATCACCACCACCACCATCATTGCTATAAATGGTTGAAGAAGTCCTTTTAAACTATCACCATTTTTGGCCTTCAGTGCAACCTTGTGAAGTAGTCAGGGAAAAGACCACTTGGTGCTATTTGTCAGAAGAGGAAACTGAACCTCAGAGACCAAGTCCACTGTCCCAGATTACAAGGCTGTAAAAGGACGTTAGCCCTATAGTGTCCTCTGCTCCTGCCGTGCATCTCCAGCTGTCCTGGGACCCGATGGAAGGCTCCTGTGTCAGGTAACGGTGCAGCTGCTGATGGCGGAGGCAGAGCAGACCTGGGCTCTGGCCACATGCCACCACCTTTGGCTGCTGCTTTGCTCTCCTCTGGGTTCCTCCTGGCCTGCAGAACAACCTTCCATGGTGTTTGAAAGCAGTACTGGAAGGTTGAGCTGGAACCAAGAAGCACATTTGGTTATAGTGTGATGTCACAGGTGACATGGGAGGTCTGGGGATGCCTCTTCCAGTGACTCCTGAACACCTCACCTCCCTTCTAAGGCCTGGAGCCAGTCTCGTATGGAGGAGAGCTGGGCTGCCATCGGTCGCCGGGGCTGCGTGTCTTGGATCTGCCACTGAATTGCTGTGTAATCTTGGTGAGGCACTTAACATCTCTGGGTCTCAGTTTCCCCTTGGATAGCGTGACCACTCAGAGCCAATTATCTTGAAGAGTCACTTCTACCTTAATAGCCACCGTTTTTGGAGGATCTAACATATGCCAGACACTGTACTACAGCCTATGCATGCGTTACCTATAATCCGCTCAACAAGCCATGGAGGCTGGAACCAAAGCCAGGCTATCCAACCCACCCTGGTCAGGTGGCCAGATTATTGGGAAATGTCAGTAAAAGCAGGGAATAAAAAAATTGATGCATTAGATTTTAACCTAGAATGTGCATTAATTTGCCATTCTGTTGATATTAGGGCTAAGGACTTTTGAGATTGTATCTGCTGTTGGAATTTCTTGTGTAAGTCACACTCAATATTGAAGGGATGCACAATTTGTCTAATGGAAGGAGGACACTTAATTCCATTGGAATAATAAGTGTAAACCAGACCATCCTGGGGAAACCAGGGCAACTGTCCATTCCATCCTTAATGCATTCTTAATTTTGTATTTTTTAATTAAAAAAAATTTTTTTAGGAGGTACCGGCCATTGAACCCAGGACCTCATACATGGGAAGCGGGGGCTCAACCACTGAACTACGTCCATTCCCTTCTGAGAGTTGTTTTTTTTTTGTCTGTTTGTTTTGTTTTTAGGAAGCACCAAGGTTAGAATCTGGGACCTCATACATGGGAAGCAGGTGCTCAATTGCTTGAACTACATCTGTTCCCCAATGCATTCTTTACAATTCCTAATTCATGAGAGAAGAGTCTTCCGAGAATTTTCTAAATTTCCCCCTAAAATTTTAAATTTATCTCACCCACACCTAATTCAAAAGTGATTTTTAAAGCAACTTAATTTCATTGTTTCCAAAATATCCAACTTTGTTTTCCTTGAAACAGTAATTCTCATTTTGCACTAATAAAACTTTTTACGTGGCTGTATAATGAAATTACATGATTACAATTATGACATCAGTAGGTCTGGGAACAAACACAGCTAACTGTTGATGACCCTACAGTTTAGCTGGGGGGTGTGGATGTGTGTGAGATTCCGGAGAAGTGTCCGGGGTATTGTGGGCAACCACCAGAATGTTCCACGGAGGGAAATCTGGCATGTGGGTTGTGAGGAGCTTGGTTAAGAGAGTTTCAACAGGATGATTATCCCTGTTTTGCAGATGAGGAAAACAAGGCACAGAAAGGGCAATCAACTTACTTGAGTTCACATAGCCAGTTGGTGAGGGAGAAGGGGAGTCCTGCAGCCTTCTTGGGAACTCCCAAGGGACGTTAGCACATTAAAGACCCCATGTGGCCTGCAGGAAAGGATCCTGTTTAATTTGAGCTCTGCCAGACTTACTTAATTATGCTTCCCCCTCCCCCTTTATAAAACCTCCCCCATTAAAAAATAAAACCTGGTGTCACCCAGGTGCTCATGGTCCATGGAATTCTCTTTGGGAAACCACAGGCTTTCAAGACTTCTCAAACATTAAGGGGCAGGGGACTCTCCTGGGGATCTTGTGACATTCTTGTTAATTTCGGTTTTGGGGGTGGAACCTGAGAATTTGCATTCCTCAAAAGCTCCCAGGTGACACCTTCACTGTGGGTCCATGGACTACCTTTTGAGTAGCAAGGGTGTAGATCAGTGGTGTCCAGTAGAAATATAGTGTGAGCCACATATATAACTTTAAATTCTTTAGTAGTGCATTAAGAAATAAGGAGAACAGGCAAGGTTAATTTAATGTATTTTATTTAATATATTTTTATTTCACATTTCAAAAATAATCATTTCAACATGTAATCAATATAAAAATATAAAACCAGTATAGATAAAAAAATAAAACACAACATAAAGATATTTTATGTTTTCTTTTCTTTTCTTTTTTTTTGAGCTACTGGGGCAGGAGGTTGAACCCAGGACCTAGAATGTGGGAAGCCAGCACTTAACGACTGAGTCACATTAGCTCCCCTGAGTTGGTTCCTTGTTTGTTTGCTTGTTGTTGTTGTTTTTTTCAGAAGGCACCAGGACTGAACCTGGGACCTCCCATGTAGGAAGCAGGCACTCAACCACTTGAGCCACATCTGCTCAAAATATAATATTTAAAAAAATATATATTATAGCCTCTAAATCTGGTGTGTATTCCACTCAAGGCCCACCTCAGTTTGGGCCCGCCACATTTCAGGTGCTCGGTAGCTGTGTGTGGCTGATGGCTGTGTGTCGGTTTGGTCAGCTCTAGAAACAGGCTGTGTTGTAGGAGGGCCTGGCTTGCAACTCTGATTCTGCCACTTGTTAGCTGGGAGATTTGGGTAAATTACTTAATTTCCCTTAAGCCTCAGTTCTTCATCTACAGAATGAGACTAAAATCAAGGCCACAGCACCTGCCCAGATCATACTTCCCATAGCAGTCAGGTCCCTCAAATGTGTGACATGGCATGCACCGGATCTCTTAAGGAAGACAGTAAAGGACACTTCAGAGGCTCTTAGGCACTTTCTGATAAATGTCATTGTATACACCGCCCCCCCCCCCCACCTTGGTCTAGGTAAAGAGAGGCTTGCCTGGATTCTTCTTTGTAGTTCTTCATCATGTGGACCATGAGGGGCATTTCTCTCAGAGCAGAGGCTTGATCCTTCTTGCTTCCTGGAGTGTGGGGTTTCCTGCTGCATGGAGGGTGAGGCCAGAGATGGGGTGGGGAAGGGAGAGGGGGTAAAACGGCAGCCCAGCCTCAACAGGGTGAACAGTCTGTTGCAGGTGCCTTGAGTCCCAAAGACCCACCTGCTCGTCTGGCCCTTCAGGTGTGCATAATATGCTTTAGGTAAATGCATGGGCGGATGAGCCAATTACAGGGAGTCAGGCCAACCAACCACAGGAAAACAGAAGAATGGGCCATGGGGTCTGAAGGACAGTCTTTGTAAACCTGCTGGAGGTTCTAATGCAAGGAGGAGGAACTTGGCTTACATTCGTCTGGGTGTTCAGGTATTTCCATGTGTCACCATTGAATGTTCTTCACAGCCCTGAGAGGTTCCCTTCATCCCAACTCCTGCAGCACCCCATGGACCCCGGGCAGAAGGATTACTCTTTTGAAGTCCTCATTTCTACCCCAATGAAGCAAGGGTGCTCCTCTGAGTTTTGCTTCCCTTCTTTGAGGTCAGCCTCTTCTTTGAGGCTTCCCAGACTCAAGATTCAGCTGGAATCTCGCAGCAGCGCAGGGGGTAGAAGCCGTGGGGACACCTCCCACCCGAGTTGGAATGGGCCACACCCACTTGTCCCTCACTCTCGTTTGTTGGGTCTGTGTCAGAAGCAGGGAAATGATGACCTTACTAACCCCTTGCCCCACAAACAAAGAGCGTTGCCTCTGGGCAGCTCATTGGGTTTATGAAATGCCAGAAGAGAGTTTTCCTTCCATTTGCTCCTCCCATGTCCAGCTTTTCCAAGTGCTTCCCCAGCAAGGTTTCCCTGTGTTGGTTATCTGCTTTCCTAGCTCCCTGCTGCCAAAGAGAAGGGGTCATGTTTTAGGGAGTGTTGGAAGCACAGGTTTACAGATTTTCCCAGGACACAGACCGGAAAGTCCCCACTGCAGTTCTAATTCTGCTGCTGGCCTAGAGCATGACCAAGGCCAAAGTCATCACTCCGGGCCTTGGTCTCCTCATCTCTAAACCGGGAAAGACTTGGAAGGACAACAGCAGCCGCGTCCATACTGTTATTAGCTTTATCAAGCCCGTATGTGTTTGTAGATGGAGCATCCCTTGCCTCAGCTTTACTTTCCTCTGTAGTTTGGGAGCCTGGAGGTTTCCTTGTAGGAGGATGGGAGGCAAAAGTAATGACTATGGAAAGGGTCCTTTGTTAAAAGACAGCAGGAGTGTGTGAACTGGTCAGGTTCATGGCCAGGTTCATTGCCTGGTTCATGGCCAGGTTCTGAGGTTGGCCTCCACTTCTTGTGCTTTACAAAAAAGAAATCATTCTTGGAGCTGCCAAACCAATATTAAAACCAGTGGCTTATGAAAGGACCTGGCAGTGGGTGCCTGGAATCTTTTCACACCTCTTAATTTTGTAGAGAGAAAGGAGCCTCTCTTCTGGGACAGGCTTTTCAGTAACACCAAAACCAGAAGTGGAAAAGAATTTTCCCAGTCAACTGGTCTCATTTCGTGAAGTCTGAGATGGGCAGTAACCTACAGTTCACTTTGAAAATTTACTAAGAAGCAGGGAGGAAGAGAAGAATAAGTTTTCCAACTTTTAGGTAGGAAAAGATGCTCATGTGAATTAAGATGACCTTTTAGTAAATTGATCATGGACCCTTCTTTTATTCCCCCCACCCCCATAGCTCCCTGGTCTGTTTGTCATTTTTTTTTCCCATTGTCTGCTTGTTTTCTTTTTTGCTCATTGCTTGTTATTTTTTTCTCTCATTGTCTGCTTGTTGTATTGTTTTTGGTTTCTTTTTCTTTAGGATGCACTGGGAACCAAACTTGAAACCTGTCATGTGGGAAGCAGGTGCTCAATTGAGCCACATCTGTTCCCTGTTCATTTGTTTGCACTCATTTGTTTTTGCTCGTTGTTTTGCTTGTTTTTGCTTGTTGTCTACTCATTTTTTTTGCTTGTTGTCTGCTTGTTGTTTGTTTGTCTTCTTTAGGAGGCACCAGAACCAAACCCACGTCTTCCCATGTGGGAGGCAGGTGCTTAACTGCTGGAGCTTCCCCTCTTTTATTTTTTCAAGTGACATTTCTTTCATGTTGTTGAGGGAAATCCAGCACCCTCAAACACTGCTGATAAGAGGGCAAGTTGGTCCATCTTTCTAGAGGTAAAATGTGGTAAAAATATGTAAAATGTTTGTCCCAAAAGTTCTACTTCTGGGAGTTAATCCTAAGGATGTAATTGGAAAATTGCACAAGGTGTGAGTACAAAGATGGTCACTGCAGATTTGTTTATGGTGGTAAAAAATTAGAAATAACCTAAATGTCAAACAACAGGAGATTGGTTAAGAATTTAAGTTATCTCTAGTCACTGGAAGGCTAAATAACTTAAACGTTATTTCTCTCTCTCTCTTCTTTCCTACCTTCCTTCATTCTACAAATATTTATTGAGCACCTGCTATGTGCTGTGCACTATGTAGATTTAACTGTATTGACATAGATATTTATGACATATTAGATAATAATACATAAATAAATGAAATAAAATAAAGCCAGTTTTATATATTCATCAGTGATTCCACTCTTATAAATGTATATTTATATATTTATGTCTTTGGATATGAACTAAAATACTTGAAAGAACATGCACCAAAATACTACTGGTCAGTTTCTCTAGGTGCTGGGATTCTAGGTAACTGTTGTCTTTAAATCTTTTACTTCATCTGTACTAAGTTGTCTTGTGTAGTTCAAGGTCAAGGACGCCCTGCATGATTTCGTCCCCAGCCTCCCTGCTGCCACCTCCCATCACTGTCCCCCTAATGAGCTCCATCCTAGACTTCTCCTACCTCAAGGTTTCTGCATTTGTGGTTCCCTGTGTCTGGACCTTTCTCCCCGAGGTCTTCAGCTCCTCCTGGCCATCCAGGTCTCATTTCAAATGCTCCTTCCTTAAAGAGGCTCTCCTGCCCACTTCAGTTAAATTAGCACACCCCTGCTCATTTCCTCCCTTTTCCCTGTTGGATTGCCTTCATAGCATGGGTAACTCTGCAAGTCTTCTTTATTTTTTTAAATTTTTAAAATTTAATTGCCTTTTTAAAAAAATTTCTCTCCCCTTCCCCTCCTCCCCCCCCCCCCACCCCAGTTGTCTGTTCTCTGTGTCCATTTTGTTGCGTGTTCTTTTTTGTCTGCTTCTGTTGTTGTCAGTGGCATGGGAATCTGTGTTTCTTTTTGTTGCGTCTTCTTGCTGGGTCAGCTCTCCGTGTGTGTGGCACCATTTCTGGGCAGGCTGCACTTTCTTTCGCGCTGGGCGGCTCTCCTTATGGGGTGCACTCCTTGTGCGTGGGGCTCCCCTACGCGGGGGCACCCCTGCGTGGCACGGCACTCCTTGCGCACGTCAGCACTGCGCATGGGCCAGCTCCACATGGGTCAAGGAGGCCCCGGACTTGAACCTCGAACCTCCCATGTGGTAGACAGACGCCCTATCCACTGGGCCAAGTCTGCTTCCCTGCCTTTTTTTTAAAAAGATACATAGATCACAAAAAATGTTACATTAAAAAATATAAGAGGTCCCCATATACCCCACATCCCACCCCACATCACGCCTCCCACATCAACAAACTCTTTCATCAGTGTGGCACATTCATTGCATTTTGTTACTACATTTTGGAGCACTGCTGCCCCACATGGATTATAGTTTATGTTGCAGTTTACACTCTCCCCCAATCCATTCAGTGGGTTATGGCAGTATATTTCTCTAACTTGTTAATGCTTGTCTTCCCCACCAGAATGTGACCTCTCTGTGCGCAGGGACCTTTCCTGCCTTGTTCCACTGTGGGACAGAACCTGGGCCATGATCAGAAATGAACAAATATTTGTTGTGAATTTTAAAAATTCTCCTTCTCTTGCTCACCTGAGCCATGTAGGGAACCTGGTGACCTTCAGCCGTAAGAGTCTTTCCACGCCGCCAGGGTTGCATGTCTCACCTTTAAAGACCCCATTTGGGCCAGGGTCATAGTTTCCTGTGGATACCATAACAAAGCACCACAGACCGGGTGCCTTTAAACAGCAGAAAGTCATTCTTTCAGTTCTGGATACTGGAAGTCCTAAACCAAGATGGCGGCAGGGCCACGCTCCCGCCGGAGGAGCTAGAGGAGATTTTGTGCCTCACCTCTTCCAGCCTCGGTGGCTGATGGCATGTCTTGGCTCTGCCTCCATGGCCCCGTCTCCCCCATGGGTCTGGCTCTTCTGTGTGGCTCCTGTCTGGCCACCTGTCATTGGATTTAGAGCTGAGTCATCTGGCACAATCTCTTCTCAAGATCCTTATCTTATTGACATCTGGAAAGACCCCTTTCCAGAGAAGGTCCTGGTCACAGGTTCTGGGGACTAGGGTGTGGACATACCTTTTTGGGGGGCCACCATTCAATCTACTACAGCCTGTCTCACTGAGCACGTGGTGCCCAAGGTCACACCGGAGCCAGCATCTGCCCCAGTTTGGGGGCATGAAGTCCATGGATTGTGCCACATTGGCTGGTTGTAGTTGAGGAGCGTCAGGCTCCTGAGTTCTAATTTGTGCTCTCTAGTGTAGTTGCTGTGTGATGACTGTCAAGTCACTTACTCCGTCTGGGCTGCAGTTTTCCCATGTGTGTAGTGAGGTGGACACCCTGTCCATTTCCAAACCTACAGGGGTGGCACATGAATCAGGAAGCTAGTAGCATGACTCGCATGCCCTTTTCACATCTGTCTTGTACCCTGTGGGATATAATTATCCCCATTTTACACCTCCCAGACCAGGCTGGGATTGTGGGAAAGGAAAAGGAGTAATATTATTTGAGCAACTCTTGCATACTGACTGCTATGTTAACTTCATACCAACATCTTTTTTTTTTTTTAAGGTTTATTTTGTTTATTTCTCTCCCCTTCCCCCCTGTGTCTGCTCTCTGTGTGTCCTTCTGCATCCACTTGCATTGTCCAGCAGCATTGGGAAACTGCGTCTCTTTTTTGCTATGTCATCTTGCTGCGTCAGCTCTCCATGTGTGTGGCGCCACTCCTGGGCGGGCTGCACTTTTTTATGCAGGATGGCTCTCCTTGCACGTGTGGCACCCTTACACGGGGGCAGCCTTGCATGACACGGCACTCCTTGCACGCAGCAGCACTGTGCGTGGGCCAGCTCACCACCCAGTCAGGAGGTCCTGGGGATTGAACCCTGGACCCTCCATATGGTAGATGGCTGCTCTATCAGTTGAGCCTTGTCTGCTTCCCCCTACCAATGTCTTGGGATACAGTTATCCCCATCATAGAGATGGGGAAACTGAGGTGATAACTTGCCCAGTGACTCATAGTAAGAGGTAGAGAAAAATTTGCATCTATACCAATTACTTAAAGCATCAAGGCAGGTCACTTTCAAATTCTGAGGACACAAAATCCTGAGTGGATACTACAGTTTCCTTGTCAGGCAAGCCAGGTTGCTTAGCAACTGCGGCTGACAAAGATCTGAATGGCTAGTTCCCACTTCCCCAATATCTGTTAGCATTATTTTCCTAGTGGATAATAAAGGTCAAGATTTAAGGGAAAGAGTTTGCAAAAATCCAGATGTCATGTAGCTGTATCATATTAAAACCCTACTGAGAAGCAAGCAAGTTAGGATATTTACTATCGAGGCCATCCAGCTTAGTTCCAAGAGAGGAATTATAGTTATTGGGAGGTCAAACTCAAGGTAAACTATGCTATTGGCATTGAGCTGGAGGCCAAGATCATTTGATGTAAGGCCAAGAGTGCTTGGTTCTTGCAGGAGGAGATTAGGAATGTGGGCTCCAGGCTTTCTTTCTTCTATTTTTAAATTTTTCTATTGGGGTAAAATTTACTTTAAAGTGAACAATTCATTGGCATTTAGTGCAGTCACAATGTTGTGCAACCAAGACCTCTATCCAGTTCCAAAACATCCTCATTATGCCAAAAGAAAACCCTGTACCCCTTAAGCAGGCACTCTCCATTTCCCCCTCCCCCAGCCTCTGGCAACCATCAGTCTACTTTCTGTCTGTGTGGCTTTGCCCATTCTGTACATTTCATATAAATGGAATCATCCAATATGTGACCTTCCTGTCTGGCTTCTTTCACTCAGCAGGGTGGTTTTGATACATATCACAGGATGTATCAGAACGTCATTGCTTTTCTATGAAATATATGTATATTCCACATTGTGCTTATTCATTTATCTGTTGATGGATATTTGGCTTGTTTCTACCTTTTGGCTATTGTGAACCATGCTGCTGTGAACACATGTGTACAAGTTTCGTGTGGGACACTTTTCCATTTCTTTTGGGTATATACTTTGGAGTGAAGTTGCTGGGTCAAATGGTGCTTCTGTGATTAACTTGTTGAGAAACTGCCAAACGGTTTTCCACAGTAGCTATGCCATTTTACCATCACCAGCAACGTCCAAGGATTCTAACCATTCCATAGCCTCTCCAACACCGGTTCTTTTTTCTTTTTTTGATTCTAGCCATCCTAGTGGGTGTGAAGTGGTATCTCATTGTGGCTTTGAGTTGCGTTTCCTTAATGACTAATGATGTCTAGCATCCTTGCATGGGTCTGTTGGCCATTTGTATATCTTGGGAGAAATGTCTATTCCAGTCCTTTGCCCATTTTTTAATTGAGTTGTTTGTCTTATTGTTGTTGGGCTCTGGTCTTTCTTGACCCCATCAGCTGATTTACTGTGAGGGAAACCAGATATAAAGTCTTTCCCAGATAATCCCTGGACAAAACAGGGTCAGGAAATAAAAGGAGGCTGCTCAAGTGACCCTATCTAACTGTGGGTTCTGGCCACAGAAGTCTTCTCTCCATCAGAATATTAGAAAGACTTCTGAAACCGCTGCTCAAAAGTACTACAATTCTAGGACAGGAGCAGTTCCTCTCATTAGCGAGAACATTCCACACCCTTAAGTCCCTTTAATCACTTATAACACTCTGTCTTTATCTCTCATATGGAAACAATATGCACTATTTCCCAGATGCTGTAATTATCCCCTTTGATAAAACCATGTGCAAATACATGCATACAACACCAACTATTATTCACCTGGCCAATTTACATACACTTACTTTTTTTTTTTTTAATTTTACTTTAGATGTTGCTCTGTGTATTTTAACAGCTGTATTACACAGAATCAGTCAGGGAGACAGTGAATGGAAAATGTAGCGTGATTACAAATTTCTCTCCCTCCTTTCATCTTCAGTGACTTCTCTGTAATTCCATTAACCCGTCACACCAGGAAAACAAAAACCTTTGAGCCAGGGATATCCTTAGCACCTCAGAGGCAGGGTGTGGGGCTAGTGCTATTTTGGCATCAGGAAGCCCTTGGGAGTCCTGGAGAAGGGCCCATCTTAGCTGATTTCCTGGCACCAGCATGGAGTGAGGGCCCCAGCACCAGCCTTCCTGGGAAATGAATTTCCGATCTCTGGAGTTTGATCAGTTCTAATAAGACCCTTGAGCCCTTCGGCAGAGCAGTGGAATGTAGTAGCAGGGCCCTGGGCTAAGGCTTCAAGTCAAAATCCTGGCTCCTCTACTCGATGGCTCTGGGACCTTGGGTGAGTCTCTGGATCATACTTGGACTCAGTTTCTTTGACCTTCAAAATTGGGATAATGCTAGTGCCCACTCCACAAGGGTTTGTGGGTCATACTCGTTGCTCATCTTTACTGAGAACGTGTTATGTGCTGGGCACCAGAGATGTTTTACAAGGATTTTTGCTCCCATTCTACCTAGATGCTCTTTTTAGCTGCTTTTTACAGATGGAGAAACTGAGGCCTGTGGAGATGAACTTGGCAAGGGCCCCGAAGCTGGTCATTGTGGAGCGGGTGCTAGGGTTAGAACCCTGTCTCCTTGGTGGACATAAAGGGCATCCCCCTCATGGAGCGGCTGAGCAGGTGCAGGGCAAAGGCTCCGACACGCCAAAATGGGTTTTGTTTACCGCCTGCTTTCCATCTAGCCTCAGATAAATCCTCCGCTGGGGCCTTTCTTGGAGCATGAAGTTCAGGAGGGTAAAACAGAGTTCTCTATGGGACTCGCCTAACATTGCCAATGATTTTCAAAGGTTTCGGGGTTCTGCAAAGGCCCTGAAGAATTTGGCTTCGAGCAGTTTTCCCCTTCGTTTCTAAATCCACGGGCAGATTAGGCAAAATGGAATCCGTATGTTTCTGATTCATTTACACTTAACTCATCAAAATGTTCCTTTTTATGAGCTATTTGATGTCCAGAAAGCCTTTTGAGTAGATTTTATAAGCCTTTTAAAGACTTTTCTCTTAGAAACAGGCGGTTGCATTTTGCCAAGAATAAACAAACTTGAACCTCAAAAGTGCAGAGCTTGCCAAGAATCTTGACGCCAGAGGGCAAGTTTGCTAAGTCACCCCTTCCCCACTCCTGATTCCTTCCTCCATGTCTTCTCCTTGCCCCTCTCCTAAGCCCTTCGGTCCTCCATGGTTTCCTAACAGACATTTTTGCCCCGTTCCCAACATTTGCACTGCCTTTCAACATGTTCTTTATGTAGCTACTCACCTGTGGCAGTGGCAGCCCCCAAATGCCCCATCTCTTGTTGTCCCCTTACCCGCCTGAGTATAGCCAAGAACACTTGAAAAGGAGCAGTTGATTCCCAGTAGCTCTGAAGTCAACACCAATATGTGCATCTCTCTCTTGACAGTTTACAAAGAACTTTCATTGCCCTGTGTGATATATATATGTATTTTTTTTCATTTTATACTATGAATATTATTTTTTTATTGTCTTTTTTTAAAAAAAGATACATAGATAACACAACCATGTGATATTTATGACAAGGACAGGCAAGACAGCTTTTTGGATTCTCATTTTGTACTTGGGGAAACTGAGGCTCAAAGGGGCCAAGAGTTTGGCCAAGACTGTCCAACTTAAAGTCTTTGGCAAACTCCAAAGACTTCCTATTATTTTGCTCTGATACTTCCTAGGAATGACTCGAGACTACCTACAAAGATCATTGAAGGACTTGCTTTTTTCTAGGCTATTAGGTCTAAAAAAGAACCCTGGAAATCAAAGCAAGGTTAAATGTGTAGTCATATTTACTCCTTGAAACAGCCTTGGGGCTCAGTTATGATGGTTCCACTCTACAGATGAGAGAATTCTCCACTTCATAATATGCATCATGCTTAGAACCTCCCAGTGTAGAATTAGGACTTAATAGCTTTGTTTTGCTTTCACTGTTTTTTATTTTGAAGATTATCTTTTATTTATGGCTGTGACACTGGACATAAATATATATATATATATATATTTTCCTTGTGAGGGTAAGTGAATAAAAAGAGTAAACTTAAGAAAAATATAGTTGGGGCTGGATATAGCTCAAGTGGCTGAGCATTGAGCTCCAACTTCTCATATACGAGGTCCTGGGCTCAATCCCTGGTACCTCCTAAAAACAACCAAAAAAAAAGAAAAAAAAAAAAAAGGAAAAAACAAGCAAGAAAAGAAAAATATAGTCGAGTAAATGATCAACCAAAATAATAAATAATGATGAGTATGGCAAAATTTTGAAGGTTGCGCCTAAATGACTGGTGTAAACACATTTTAAAGATGATAAAACTGAGTCCTTAGAAGTGACTAGCTTAAGAATTAGTGTCAGACTCAAGATAAGAACTCAAGCTTTTTGGGAGGCTTTGATATTTCAGATTGCATCCTGGATGGTATTTGCTTGGACATCTTTAAAGTGCTTAGTGGTTTTGTATCAGGACATGCCTGAGTCTATGCTATCACCCATCAAAATATGCTGAGTAAGGGAGTGAGTAGGTAGGTGAGCGAGTGAATGAATGAATGAATGAATGAATGAAACATTTGATGACTTCCTTCCTAAGCCCTTACTTGAAGAAGGAAACAGTATCTTGGAAGGGACAAGGCCAGGCTGGGCTGGATCCTAAGGTGATCTCAATACCTTCAAAATGTAGAGATGGCTGTGTTCTAAGTGGTCCTCAAGTGGGGGTGATTTTGCCTCACAAGGAACACTGGGCAATGTCTGGAGACATTTTTCATTGTCACAACTTGTGGAAGGAGTTGCTGCTGGTTTCTAGTGGGCAGAGACCAGAGACACTGCTAAATATCCCGCAATGCTCAGGACAGCCCTCACCTAAGAGTTATCCAGTCCAACATGTCACCAGTACTTAGGTTGAGAAGCCCTGTCTTAGAGTCACAAGCAGAATCCGAGAGACTTGGAGGGGGGAGAGGGTGAGATTTTCTTAAAGAGGATAGTCTTGCCGAGCCTTTAAAATGGTATTTCATTCCTGGCTGGCTGTCACTCAGCAAGTCTTCCCACAGCTGGGTTTGGCTGGTTGGTGCATAGGCAAGCATGTGTATACTTATAAAAAGATATTGATTGACAGGGGTAGTAATTTGTTGATGGGATGAATTTTGGTCATGACTATAATGGTCCAAAAGCAAGTTGGGTTCCTGTATCCACATTTTATACCTTCAATTTCCCAGCAGAAGCCCTGTTGATGTCTATCAGGATTTTTTTGTTTATTGTATTTTCTGTTTTTATTTTTTTGTTTTATTTTGGAGAGAGAGTGTTTGTGATCCAATAATTCTCAATAACTCTGAAATGATATCACCTTTTGGTGCTTTAGATGCTGGTTGTAATCTTGAGCACCTACAACTCAGCACTAATATCAAAGACACGTCAGACTGCATTGGCCTGTTTATGTGTCTGTTTTTCACCCTAGACCCGTGTACTCTGTGAGAGCGGGACCACGTCCCATTCATTGCTGTGCCCTCAGCTAAACAAATGGCGTGCTAGCACTTTCCAGCCTCCTAAGAAGGAGTTAATGAATGCCCTTTGAATGCATGAGTCACGTTTACTAAGCTCGATTCAGGTGCCAACACTGAGCTATGGATTTCTGTCTATAGATAGGAAAGCTGATGTTCAGAAGGTTAAATCACTCTTGCAAGGCCACATAGCTTAGACACATGGATGAAGACTCCGAGAAGGGCTGTGGGTGGAAGTGGACTGGCCTTTCTGTCCCGGCCAGGAGGAGGATGTACCCGGTTAGAGGCTCTGTGAGGCTGACTTCTGTGCGGCCAACTGGAACATTCGCCCTCCGTGAGCAGAGAAAACTTTAATAGTAAGAGAGAGGACGGAAAAGCCAGAGTGCTGTCTGGAGCCCGGACGTTGACAGACCTCGGTCCTTCCTCCTCATACTACCTGTGTCTCTTTGGGGTACTTACTCTCTAAGAACCTCAGTCTTGGTCTCCCCCAAGTGGGTGTACTCAGGGTATCTGCCTCCGAAGCTTGTTGCGAAGGTAAATTGAGGTATTTGGTGCAAAGCCCAGGTCCTGGGAAGTAGTAAGAACTCTGAGAAAGGTGAGCTGTTAGTACGGGGTACATGTGGTTGGCATTTCCCTTGAAGGAAAAAGAACATTTTGTTTTTGTGAGCACTAATGGGAAAATTGCAATCGAGTGGTAGAAAGACAGAAAGCCAACTTCTCCTCCCCTCTACCACTGTGAAAAATTAGCTCTTTTGCTTCAGAGCACAAAGACCCTTGAGGAAAGCAAGACATAAAACATGAGCAAAGAGCAGATGCTGGGAAAATGCCATCTTTTTATTGGCACTATTAGAGGGAAATATATGAACTGTATAATACCATCATAAATGCAGTTATTTGTAATGTCAAAGTAACAATGCCAGCCCCAGCGCTTGTCTCTTTCATTCCTTCCTCTTCAAATGCTTCAAAACCAGGCATAAAATCACAAGAAAATGTGAATAATATTTTCATTCATTGGAGTTCATAATGATATATTAGCGATGTTATCCTGCATCCTTCATTATTAGATTCTTTGCTTCTCTGCAAGAATATTAGTTCCTCTTTTTGTCTAAGGGGCAAAGCTCTTTCATTTAAAAACACTTTTAAAAGAATGAGGTGCTGGAGTGCATATCTTGACAAACCATCAAATGATTCTCACACCCATCCCCCCTCCTCATTCCAGTTGGCATGGAAACCTCCTGTTCCCACCAAGGATGCAGGTTGGGAGGAAATCTTAACTTATTGAAGCAGAGAGTTATCAAAGTTGCTTTGAAAAGAAAAAAGTTGCTGGTGTACTTTGGCTTTTCATATTCTCTCTCTCCTCCTTTCTCTGTTTCCCTGCCCTACACACACACACACACACACACACACACACACACACACACACACACAGTGTCCAGACAGCTGGCCAGCCCAACATCTCAGGGACAGAAACTAAGTCTGTGCAGCTCAGAGCATCTGACTGACCTGAGAGAGCAAGAGCTAGAGCTAGAGCTAGAGATGGAGACACACACAGACACACTGACACAGGCCATATCCCACCACACTGCCACCAGTATGTTCAAGGGTATGTGGGTTCCTGGAGAGATTCCGCGAGTTGATCAGACAACAATTTCTAATTATGTATAGGGATAAAACTCCAAAATCCTGGGGTAAAAGTGATTTCTTTGCTTCCATTTTTCTAAGTTTAATGTGTATATGTCCCCAGCCACACAGTCTGTTTTGGATTTTATTCTAAAATGGGTCAGTTTGTCAGTTTTTTCCTCGTTTTCTCATTTCAAGATTTCTCTTTTCCAGGGATAGGAGACTAGCGTATTAATTTAGCTTGTGGATGAGAAATTGGTTTTTCTTTGTTTTCAATCAGACTGTTTAAAACCAGAAGTGAAAGCACTGTTTTTGTGAATGGGTGTGTGTGTGTTGATGGTGATTGTATGTATATAGGTTGGAGAATGATTTGGATGAAATTAACTTTTCATATTAGAACATTTAAATTTGAAACATACAGAAAGGAAGTGAGATTCTCTCTCTCTTTCTCTCTCTCTGTGTTTCTCCATTCTTATTCTTCCCCTCTTCACCCATCTCCATTATGAAGGGCATATATATGTTGAACGTGAAATTTGGAAAATAGGCAAAGTATAAAGAAAGAAAAAAATCACTTCTAATTTAATAGTTCAGAGATAACCCTGATAAATAGTCTGATTTATTTCCTTCAGGTTGAGATAATGCTATAGGTATGATTTTAAGTCATTTCTCATGTATTGTCTGTCATATTACGAATATTTTCTCATGTCATTATATTTCCATGAAAATCATGATTTAAAATAATTGTGAAATATTTAACCATATTGTGATTTTACTTAACCATTTTTAAATTGGTGGATACTTAGTTTTTAAAATATCTTTATATCCTTAAACATCAGTGTGATGAACATCTTTATGCATAAATCATTGCCCTTATATTGTATTCAAAGATCAAAGTTTAGAATTTCTAGTCCATAGAATGTAGGGTGGGACAGAGCAATGGGTCAGAGAGGTAGGCAAGGGGCAGATCTTGCTAGTCCTTGTATGCCAGGCTAAGGGTTTTGGACTTTGTCCAAATAATAATGATAGGAATGTTGATGATGAAGATAATAATAATAGCTAATATTTACTGCGTCTTTACTGTTCACTAGTTACCATTCCAAGTAATTTTTATTTATTAACTCATTGAATCCTTGCACAACCTTGAACTTTAGGTGCCATTTTACACAGTGCAGAACAGAAGCACAGAGGTTGAGTCATCTGGGCAAGGTCACAGCTGGTAGGAACCCAGACCGTAGAGCTGACCTAGCTTACAACTTCCGCCCATTGCCTTAAAGCAGTAAGGAAGGCTGCAGGTTTTGAGATAGGGAGTCAGGATGATCGGATTTGCATACTTGAAAAGCTTCCTCTGTCTTCAGTGAGGGGAAGGGGTGGAGGAGGCAAGAGAGGAAGCAGTAAAACCAAATCTAAGATACTGTATTCCTTCTTATAGCTGAGTAGTATTCCATTGTGTGTATATATCACATTTTGTTTATCCATTCATCTGTGGATGGACATTTGGGTTGATTCCAACTTTTGGCAATAGTGAATAATGCCACTAAGAACTGGTGTGCATATATCGGTTCGGGTCCCTGTTTTCAGTTCTTCTGGGTATATACCCAGCAGTGAAATTGCTGTACTGCATGGCAAATCTATAGCTAGTTTTTTGAGGAACCACCAAACTGTCCTGAGAATGGCTGTATCCTTCTACATTCCCACCAGCAGTGGATGAGGGTTCCAATTCTTCCACATCCTCTCCAGCACTGAACGGACTGGGAGAGAGTGTAAACTACAACATAAACTATAATCGATGTGGTGTAGCACTGCTCCAAAATGGACTCATCAAATGCAATGAATGTCCGAAACTAATGAAAGAAGTTGTCGATGTGGGAGCCCTGGGGGGTGTGGAGAGTGGGGTATATGGGAACCTCTTATATTTTTTAATGTAACATTTTGTGTGATCTATGTATCTTTAAAAAAAAATCTAAGAGAGGGATGGAGGTAGTCAAAACTCTTGGCATGGGGATGGAGGGAAGTGAATAGGTTCGAGGGACATTTGGGAGGTTGGATTGATAAGATTTGAAATTTTACTGGATCTGGAGTCAGAGGGAGAGGAAAGCTTCAGGGTTGCCTTCCAAGCTTGTGCAGCTGGGTGGGGGGTGGCGCCATGTGCTGAGATGAAGGGAACAGTGGATGACCTGCCCAAATTCACCCAGCTACTAACTGGAGGAGGTAGGGTGTTGAGGGCTAAAGCCAGGATTCTACTAGCCTGGAGACAGTCTGGAAGAGGCAAGCTGTCTAGGATGAGAGTCCTTTCAATAAATGTAGGCGAGGAGCAGAGAACCAGGGGTGAAAGACGGAGCACAGAGAAGACACGCTGGAGCCTTCTCATATCAAGAATGGTGCCCCTTATCTGATTCCACGCAGGCAGCCGGAACCTACCCACAGCAAGGGGCACCCCCATCAGTGATCCCCTGCACCCCATGTAGAAAGTGGACACCCTCCATGTGAGGAAGGGCCGGGATACAAGAGGAGATAGAGGAGCGAGGAGTGGCGGGGTCACTTCATTCGTTGCCTAACCCCAGGAAGTCACTCAGAGAGAGGTAACTAACTCCATTCAGGGCTTTTGTTAAGTGGCATGACTGAGGGCAGAGGTCTGTTTATTCTGAGGAGAGGGCACTAAAGGCAGGTTAGGGCTTTAAATATAAGGCCAGTTGAGTAGGTTTTGTTTTAGGGACCACTTTGGGCAAATGGGGTGACAAAGTAGGGGAAAATAAGTGTTTTTATGATTGGCCATTCTAAGTTTGAATCTCATTGTTGCCATTTCCCCCTTGGTCTGGTGACCATGGGAATGCTGGTTTACCTCTTTGAACATTTGTTTATTTAGCCATAAGATGGAGATAATATGGTTTGCCAAAAATGAAATTTTATTTGTACGTTTGCATGTATGTAAATGTATATTTTCTTCTTTTTTTTTTAAGATTTATTTTTATTTATTTCTCTCCCCTTCCCCCCACCCCCAGTTGTCTTCTTTCTGTGTCCATTCATTGTGTGTTCTTCTATTTCTGCTTGCATTCTTGTCAGTGGCACCAGGAATCTTTGTCTCTCTTTTGTTGCATCATCTTGCTGCATCAGCTCTCCTTGTGTGCGGCACCACTCCTGGGCAGGCTGCACTTTTTTCACGTGGAGCAGCTCTCCTTATGGGGTGGTCTCCTTGCGTGTGGGGCTCCCCTAGGGGGGGACACCCCTGTGTGGCACAGCACTCCTTGCATGCATTGGCACTGTGCGTGGGCCAGCTCATCACGTGAGTCAGGAGGCCCTGGGTTTGAACCCTGGATCTCCCCTCTGGTAGTCAGACGCTGTATCAGTTGAGCCAAATCTGCTTTCCTCTTCTCTTTTATAACCAACCACAGAACTTGAGCTATGTAAGAGTCTGGCCAACATGAACTCCATTTTTTTTTTTTGACTTGGCCACTTCTCTACTTTGAAGACCTTGTTTCTCCTTTAATATTCCTGGATTTGTCCTTTTTTAGTTCCAAATATGAGAGTTGGACCCTGCCAGTTTAGTATAATATCTAATACTTGTGTGTCGCTCTTTATAAGGTGCAAAGCACTTTCCATAAATATTCTCATTTAATACTTCCTATCACAGCTCAGTCAATTAGGTGCTAAGAACATTCCCATTGAACAGATGAAGAAACTGAATCTCTGAGAGGTGAAATCAATAGCCCAGGCTCCAGGAAAGATGCAATTAGGATTTGAACCCTAGTCTCTCAAGCTCTGATTTCTTGCTCTTTTTACTCCATCTCTCTTCTGCAGGCCAGGGAGGAAGAGATGTCTTGCACACTGTGCAAGCTGTCCCTGATTTAAAAATAAACTACTGTCTTTTCCATTACAACAGCCCTCTCTGGCCTGGGAGTGGATTGTCCCGGCCAAGACTTTACCGTTGTCCCTTCTCACATGTTGGCAGTGACCCTTGCAGCTCAGAGACACCAGCTGTAAGCTAACCAGGGAATGGACATTTATCCCTACTGCCCCTACCAGCCTTCTCTTTCAGGACCCAGAAGTCCCAACTCTCTCTGGATGTATCAGCATTGAGCCTACGGAAGTTGTAGACTGTGGTATATGTGTTTGTAGCTAATGGATAATGATAAAACCACTGGCATCCAAGACCAAGGAGCTGAGTTTATATTGTATGTGTGTTTATGTATTTTCGAAAGAGAAAACCAAGGCATATCAATATTATCCCAAAAGGACAAACTAGAGACTTTGATAAAGGCAGGGTATCTAGTCGGTACAATCGTGGGCTTTGGAGTTGGGCAGTTCTGGGGTTGAGTTGGAACTTGGCTATTTATAAGCTGTGTGACTTTGTGCAAGGGTCTTAACATCTCTGAGACTGAGTTTCTCCCTCCACGAGGTTGGAATCTCCATTCAAGCAGTGATCTTTTTTTTCCTGTTTTGTTCATTGCTACGTCCCCAGTTGCCCTGGAAATATTTGTTGAACAAGTTGTTGAATGAATCTGTCAGACAAGGCTAATAAAGCCTCCCTCCTATGGGTGTTGTGAGGATGCAATGAGAGGAAGCATGTAAAGTGCTTAGTTTTATGCCTGGCCTTCTGTGAACATGCAGTGAATGATAGTTGTTATCCTCTTTGCACGTGGAACTTGGACCAATCCCAAAAGGGACCTTGGAATATTCACTTCCTCCTGAATCAGGTGCTTCGCTGGCAGTAACTTTTGGGCAGGGGAGGAAACTGAGTCTGCTGCTATGGAGAGCATAATGTTCTTGTAAAGAAAGGCGAGGTCACGTTCCGCTGCCTTCAGCTCTTGTGGCTGGACCACCTCCGCCTCAAGTCCTGGCGAGCTCAGGAATCTTTTTGAAGTGCACAAGGGAAGAGACAGGACTTTAGATTTGGCTTGGAGATCCGTAAAGTTAGAGGAGAGGCTGCTGCAATGAGGGAAATCAGAGAATGTGGTAAAGACCCTAATGCACTTCACAGAAGAGTCCGAGGATTTGGACTTGGTGTTCAGCCAATTGGCAATCTGGGTAATTATGCTTTGAGGACTTCAATGTCTCCCCTGGGATTCTAGGAGACAGAGTTCTGTCTCCTAAAAGCCCTCAGTTTCTGTGCAGAGGAGCCAATGGCAACAGTAGAAGGCGAGGGTGAGTTTTGCTACTGGGAAGTCAGATCCACTGGTGAGCAAAACCAGCTCTTGATGGTCTCTCTCCACCATTTGCCTGAAAGAACACCCCACCCCCATTTTATATCACAGTCAACTCAACAACCTCCTTAAACAACACACAGTCTTACACCCTAACATGCCTTTCTGAAATAATACCACAGCCCAACATGGCACCAGGGATCAAAATAACACTGTGGCCACACAAGATTCTTTATCAATATCCCACTCTATTACTGTACACAAATCCAATGACGTCTTCAACACAGCGCACCCCAGTGCAATACCCCATCCCAAGGCAATGTTCCTAATAAATTACCCTTCAACCCCACAAAGCTCCCCAAGACAGTTATGGTCCAACCAACCCCCAAACCTTTCCAATGCCGATTCAGCAATGCACAATTGGCCCAAAGAAGTGGAAAGAACATACCAAAGAGAATGATTGCTTTGGAAAACCCAGTCTCTCTCCTAACCAAACTTTGTGGCTGTGTATGACTGGGGTTTTCCCAGTCTTGGGGAATGAAGAAACCAAACATCCACTCCCTTGGATTTGCCAGCATGCAATATTTCCTCTGACCTTGACTACTGCCTCCCCTCTCTCCTGTTCCGACGGCCACCATTAGGCTTTGCTAACCACGATGGAGCTACTGGTGCCAGTTTGGGCCTTGGAGACAGCTCCAAGAAAGAATTGGAGAAAAGATGCCAGGCCCACGGAGTGCTGTGAGGGGAGTTCTCAGCACCCCTGGAAAGGGGAGCTGTCCACTGGCAGCTCTGTGTGGTCTGCTCATCCATCCAAGACAAACCTCAAACCCAACACTTGATTTGGCAGGCAGGAAAAAAATAGAACAAAGTTTGCTCCCTTTTTTTACGAAGTGGACCCAGGGATCCCAGGCTCTGCTCCACACTTGGTCTTTTTCCTTTTTAAACAAACCGCCTGGCTTTTAAGATCTTCAAAATCCCATTAAAGGCTTTTACCCCTTCATATATTGGAGGCGTTTGATGAAAGTGGGTAAAGGGGAGGGAAAAGATAATGGGGCCTCAGAGAACAGAGACCAGAGGCCTTAATTTCGCCTGTCTCCCCTGCCCGTAATGGTGCTGGATGTAAACACTTCTCTGGTGAACGCTGGAGCGTGATTACAGGATGGCTGGGGAAAGAGGAAGTGTTTGCAAACCGCAAGGAGGAATGTCGCCCTTTGAAGGAGTTTGGCATTTATTTTTTGCCCCCTCTGCTGTCCCCCCACAACTCCAACCCTACTACTTTTCTCCATGACTTTCTTCTCCGGGTTCCATGTACTGTAAACACAGTGACAGAAATTAGATGTGAGCAAATCTGCTAAACATTTTAAGTTGAAGTGGGGTTGGCAGTTGCCTCACTCCGCGGGATATGCGAGACGAAGCTAATAACTTTGTAATGGGTCTTTTGTTTTTGTCTGAGGACTGGTGGGAGGGAAGTGGAAGGCAGGGGCTGGGGCTGGTGGGGGGGTGGGGAACGTGGGATGGAAAGTGGGGCCAGGCTGCTGGTATGGAACCAACCCAGGCTTCCAGCGTGGGAGCTAGTGGGCAGGGCAAGTTCTTGACCCAAGTGTCTTTGGAAGGGCAGCCCACCTCTCATCAGCACTCTCACTGTCCCTCCTGTTTTGGGGTACTCACTCGTTTCCTGGGCATGAAGTGCCTCTTCTTGACAAGCTTCATGGCACAGCTTTCTACTGCTGCTTCTGCCTCTTCATTTGTTCTATCCGTGAAATTCCCAGTGACGTCAATGGGGTTCCATATGCAAAACACATGCAGTCCATGGGGTCACTGAGCGACACCAGGGAGCAAAGCCTTAGCTCTGTGGATTTTCTGCCTACATGTTTCGCCGTCTGCAGACCTCCTCCTGGGACCGAGTTCATGTTCTTAATTCTGGTCAGATGGTTGGGGAGGAAGCCTGGAAATCCATAGCTGGAAGCATCATCAAGTGAATATTTAATTCAACTAATATGCATTGAGGGCATGCTATATGGCAGGTGGGGCTAGATGTTGGGAATATAATGGTGAACAAGACAAGTTTGGGCGGCGGACTTGGCCCAGTGGTTAGGGGGTCCATCTACCACATGGGAGGTCTGTGGTTCAAACCACGGGCCTCCTTGACCCATGTGCAGCTGGCCCATGCGCAGTGCTGATGCGCGCAAAGGAGTGCCGTGCCATGCAGGGGTGTCCCCCGCATAGGGGAGTCCCACGCGCAACGAGCACGCCCCGTAAGGAGAGCCGCCCAGCGTGAAAGAAAGTGCAGCCTGCCCAGGAATGGCGCCACCCACACGGAGAGCTGACACAGCAAGATGACGCAACAAAAAGAAACACAGATTCCCGTGCCGCTGACAACATCAGAAGCAGACAAAGAAGACACAGCAAATAGACACAGAGAACAGACAACGGGGGTAGGGGGGGAAGGGGAGAGAAATAAATAAATAAATCTTTAAAAAAAAAAAGACAACTTTGGCCTTTGTCTTCATTTGGAGCTTAGAATCTAGCATGGGTGATCTTCATTAAACCAATAATTTCTCAAATGATTATTTAATCATAGTACCTTGGAGCTATAGGGAAAGCAGAAACTGCAGAGTATAATATAGGGGCCAAATCTAGTCTGGGGAGGAGATGGATCCAGGGCTCCACTCTTTATCTACAAAAAGGGGATGGCAGTTTAATCCAGGGATTTGTAACCTGGAGTCTAAGGACACTTAGTTTTCAGGAGGTCCACTAGCTCTGATGTGTCCACTATACTCCAAGCCAGTTTCCTGTCTTTTCCTAGAATTTTCCAAGTATAGAAACATCACACCATTTTCACTGTCTGTTTTGGTGTTTTAACAACCCTGGCTATGTGTGCCAAGCATCATTTTTGGTGCCTTGATAATTATAACTACAGTGAATAATAGTGGGGGTATTTATTTGATGCCAGCTCTAGACATGGTACCGTGCTGAGTAGGAATATTGCCATACATGGTTTCATTTCATTTTCCCTGAAGTCTTTCATAGAAAAACTGTAGCTAAGAAGGGTTATGTAAATTCCCCAACTTTACCCAGCTACTAAATGATGGAAAGAGAATTCAAACCCAGTACTTCAAACTCTTTGTCTATTACTCTTCTCTAGCAATACCTTCTCCAGCATTTTTTAGGCTGTCTCTTACATTAGATTGTACATCTCCCAAGAGAAGGACTATGGCCTTTACCACTTTAGCAACATTCACAGAAATATACTTAGAATTTACTCAATACATAGTTCTGTGTTATCACTCAAGATACTCAGTACTTCCCTATATCCAATTACAATCTCTCCTCTGTTTCTGTTAATTAGAATTCTCTTTGTTGTGGGCAATATTGTTTTAATCTGTGAGTTCAAAGCCCTTCTCTTCCCCAGATTTATTTCCCATGCTGCCTTTCATTTCTTCTCAGTGCCATCATCGTGTTGTTCTAGTTTATTCCTCTGAGTGGTCCAGTTTTTGTTTGCACAAAACTCAACAAGGTGATAGCGAAGGAGCTGGTGTGGAACTTCCCAGAGGGGCTGCCGTTCAAAAGGAGATATTTTCAGATGTGTGCAGAGTTGGGATAAAGGCAGCTTTGAGGCTTTAAGGGTCATAGGGATGTCTGGGTTGCCCACATCACTTGGGGAAGATGCGGTAGATTAAAGAGAACAACAAATTATTATTTTTTTTCAGATTTTATTTTTTTTAACGTTGCATTGAAAATGTATGAGGTCCCCATATACCCCCACCCCTCTCACCCCGCTCCTCCCATAACAACAACCTCCTGCATCATCATGGGTCATTCATTGCACTTGGTGAATACATGTCTGAGCACTGCTGCACCACATGGTCAATGGTCCACATTATAGTTTGTAACTCTTCCCCAGTCCACCCAGTGGGCCATGGGAGGACATACAATGTCCAGTAACTGTCCCTGCAGTACCACCCAGGACACCTCCAAGTCCTGAAAATGCCCCACATCACATCTCTCCTTCCCACTCCCTACCCTCAGCAGCTACCATGGCCACTTTCTCCACATCAGTGCTACATTTACTTTCATTACTAATCACAATAGTTCCAGAATAGAATATCAGTAAGTCCACTCTAATCCATACTCTATTCATCCATCCTGTGGGCCCTGGGATGGTTATGTCCACTCTACCTCAATATCAAGAGGGTGCTTAGATTCCACTTGGATGATGGATGCAATTCTCCTGTTTGCAGGTGTAGGCACTCTTGTATCCCTGGTGTGGTGGTTGACCTTCTTCACCTCCCTGTTAGCTGGCTGCGGTAAGTCCAATAAACCAGAGGGTAGGAGTTGCAAGTCTGTTGAGGTTCAGGGCCTGGCTATCACATGAACAGTCCAGAGATTCAGGTCCCCTGAGTATACACTAAACCCCAGTGTGAACCACAGGTTTGGTGAAAGTGACAGGAGAGGCTTGTGAACAACGATCACATCAGAGTCCAACTCCATCACACTCAGGAACACAAACTCCAAAGTAGGTCCAACTGACATGGCACTGAACTTCATCTGCCATGATCATAGAACCTGTGGGTTTCTGTACCCTCAGAAGAACCAATACCTGGGGTTTTATCTACTTTAGCTGTCTCTGGGACTCTGCTGAGGTACGCGTAAGGGTGACCCCTCTGATGACCTCCTAGTTCGTTTTTGGAGACTCACAGCCATATAAACTCATTTGTCCTTTCCATTTCCCCCTTTTATTCAACGTCAAAAAGCATTTTTAACTCCTGATATTACATGTGGGCTGAGATATTCCGGTGGTCTGAGTTGACCCTTTTATTCAAGGTTGTTTTCTAGTTACATCATCAGCTGGTACGTGGTAGTAACCCCTCTGCACCAGGGAGGCTCATCCCTGGGAGTCATGTTCCATGCTGGGGGAAAGGCAATGCATTTACATGCTGAGTTTGGCTTCAAGACTGGCCACATCTGAGCAACACGGAGGCTTTCAGGAGGTAACTCTTAGGCACCCTGCAGCTCTAGGCCTAGTTCTTATTTCAGGTGCACAGGCTCACAAGCATAGTTATTAGTTCAAGGGCTCATTGTTGGACCATCCTTCTTTTTTGGTCTTTGCCATTGCACTTGGGACAAAAAATTATTTGTAACTCCTCACTTTGAGAGGTGGAATCGAATGGCCCTCCCCTTGAACCTGGCCTGACTTCAGTAACTTGCTTGATCAATAAAATGGGGTGGACATGCTCTTCTAGGATTTACAAGCCTTGGTCATAAGAACTTTGCCACTTCCTCCTGGGCCTCTTAGAGCACTTGTTCTTAGAACTGGCAGCCATGCTGTGAGGAAGCCTAAGCAGCCCCATGCAGCAGTAAATATGAAGAGTTTCCAAGGTCCAGGGTGACGCAACAGACTTGCCATGTGAGTGCACCAGTTTGGAAGTGGTACCTCCTTCCCCAGTTGAATTGCTCCATTTGATGCTCCATGGACAGAGGCCCTCCTGCTGAGCCCTGCCAACTTACAGAATTGTGAGCAAAATGAATTCCTGTTGTTGTCTTAAGTTACTAACTGGTTTGTTACACAGCAGTAGGTAACTGGAACAGAAGTCTCTCCTCCCACAGGACTGGTTGTCTGGTTTACTGGCCCAGGATGGGGACACATAAGAAATGGGCAGGCTTGGGCTAGCATGGATACATTTCAAAATCTCTTCACTGAAATTTGCTTTTCAAACATGGCTCTACATATGCTTAAGGGGCTTTTTTGGGAATTGAGGTGGATGCTGCTTGGGTGGAGCTTCAGGTTCCATTCCTTCTCTGGAAGAATGCTTTTATGTACTGAGGTTCTAATAACAGGTGGCGGCCAGCCACTTATACTTCTTCTGTGAAAGGCATTATTTTAAGCACTGTCTATGTATTAACTATTTTTTAAAAAAGATACTTAGATTATATAAATGTTACATAAAAACATAGGGGTTTCCCATATGCCCCGTTCCCCACACCTTCCACATTTTCCCACATTAACAACCTTCTTCATTAGTGTGGCATATTCACTGCAATTGATGAACACATTTTGGAGCATTGCAACCAAGCATGGATTAAAGTTTACATTGCAGTTTACACTGTTTCTCACCCAGTTCTGTTGGTTATGGCAAGATATATAATAGCCTGCATCTGTCATTGCAATGTCAATCAGGGCAATTCCCAAGTCCTAAAAATGTGCCATATTACACCTGTTTTTCCCTCTCCCTGCCCTCAGAGCCTCCAGGGGCCATGCCTCCACATTATTAACTCATTTATTCCTCATAACCACCCTTGAGGTTGGTATGATTATTTTCTCCATTTTACAGATGAGAAAATAGAGACACAGAGAGATAAAATAACTTTCCCAAGGTTACAGATCTCTTAAGTGGCAGAACCAAGAATTAATCCCAGGTAATCTGGCTTCAGACTTGATGCTCTTAAAACAATTCTCTATGTTTTTGTGTAAGTTTTTATTTGGAAAAAAAAAAGGTTTCTTTTTTAACTTTAAAAAGTACCAAAAATGATTGCACTTAGCATTTATTAAGTATTTTCTATGGCCTGTCTGGGTGGTAGATACAGGGGATTTAGAGATGAATTAGTAATAATTACAGCTAGACATGGTGCTAAATGTTTTACTAAAACACATTATCTTATTTTATTTTCACAACAATCATGTAAGGGAAGCACTTGCCATTATCCCCATTTTATAGGCAAGGAAACCAAGGCTTAGTGAAATTAAGTAACTTCCTGAAGGCCACAAGGGTGGTCTGACCACAGAGTCTGTCCTCTTAACTTCATTATGCTTGGTCTCTGCCCTTTGGTTTCTCACAGTCTAGTGGGGAGACAGACCAATGAACAGATTCAATTTGATGGCACAGATGCTCTCAATTAGGAATGTTATGAGGTACCCTGGTGGAAGGGGCTGGGGAAAAAAGAACCCATTTGCCCAAAGAGGTAGGGAAGGTTTTTTCTAGAGGTGGTGACAGCTCAGGGACTCCTTGAGTAATTAGAATTTGCTATTCACACAAAGGAGAGAGTGGGCATTCCAGTAGGGGAAGGGATGGGGGCAATACATAGCAAGTTTGAAAGTGCAGAAGCTAGAAAGGAACGGTGCATTTGGGTAAATGGCAGCAGAACAGCATTGCTATGGAAATCATCAGGCAGGCATGTGGAGAAAGAGGCAGGGCAGGTTAAGGAGGGAGTTTTATTCACTTTATACTAAGTGCTGTTCTTGGCTCATCTCTGACAATGACAGCGCTTTCAAGGAGGTTGACACTGACTCAAAAATAAGGTGGTATCAACTCAAGGATGTGGGGCCCAGCCCTTATCCAGCCATTTCGGCTCCAGACCCTACCCACTGTTTGCAAGCAGCATTTGCAGAAAGCAGAGGTCTCTGCAATTCATATAAGCCTGTCTGACTCCCCAAGAACACATCATTTATTTCCTATAAGTGCCTGTCTCCCTCTTCCTCAAATATGCTCAGGGTTACAACTTTCTCTGCTTCCTGGGGGAGTTGCCCACTCCACACAGTAATTACTCACTCCATAAAGGCTGTCTCCAAACTCTCCTTCTCAGCCCTTTTTTCCCTGACCCTTTGCAACTGACCAGTGAAAGGGTAAGCACACTGCCTCTCTATTCGTTAAGAATAGCCGCCATTTTGGATCTCATCGGAAAATGGATGCCCCAGGGGAAAACATCCTTTTCTGCCCACCCCTACCTTTGCTTAGTTTGAAGTCAGTGTAATTTATTTTGTGCCTCCCCAACTCTTTTCTACACACCCAACCGGGGAAAACGGAGATTTATCTGTTTATAATGTAATTATAAAATTGATCTCATGCCCGAGTTTCCTGGTGCTGGGATGGATTAGGTGCAGGAAATAGGAGCTTCTAAGTCATGAATATGATTACGACTTCATTTAACCTCCTTGTGTGTCAGTCTTCTCATCTCTGTAATGAAGATATGATTCCTGCTCAGTTTATCTTTGCAACACCCAATGAGATAGGAGAGACATGCAAAACCACCTTGCGTACGATTAAGCAAGCTGCGGACCTAAAGTATCAACAGTAATAATGTCAGCAGTAGCAAAATCAGTGATAATAATAGTGGTGGGAACTGAAAAAGAGTCGCTAGAAAAGAGCCAGACTGCATGGGTTCGAATTCCAGCTCCTCCATTAAATTGCTATAGGACCTTAGCAAGTTACTGATCCTCTCTGGGCCTCAGTTTCCTCAACAGTAAAAAGGGGAGACGATAGTATTGTCCTCAAATGTTTGTTGCAAGAATTGAATCAGTTTGTACAGAAGAGCTTAGAATAGTGCCTGGCGTATTGTAAGCTCTATTCAAGTGCTTGTTTTTGTTGTTATGATTGTTTATAATGTGTTTTTATATTTGCACATGGAAATCTTCACTTTTTCTTTTGAAAAAAAAGTTTCTCTCCTGCTTAAATGCTTGCATTCTGCATAATGACAAATAATTTATTCTCGTTAGTTATAAGGAGTAATAATACCAAGATCTTGGTAGTAAGTGGACCTCCTCAATTCTTAGAAAATAACTTTATTTGCAAAATGGGAGTTTTATATGCAGGCTGTGATTTTGGAAAGTCTGTAGCAATCAGGGCTCTCTGAACACACCAGGCTCATTCTAGATTCTAGATTCTTCCTTTGAACCTTAAGGCAGTGGAATATGAAACGATTCATTTTTTACTGGTTCAATGATTTGCCCTCAGTAGGTAGTTGATAAATACTTGTTAGAACATTTATGCCAGAGGAACCCCTTTTGTGTTTTTTGTGCTTGTGTACTTTTACTCATTAAAACCTTGTTAGTAATAACGCTGATAATGGTATCTGATAAGGTTAAGGCTTGGCCTCAGGAAAAAAACAAAGCTAATGCTCTGGGGACTCCTTTGTTTCTTTGGCCATGATATGCATAACCTATGAACTCACCCAAGGGATGGTAAAACTTAAAAAAAAAAAAAAGGCAAAAAGGCATAATATATGAAAGAGATTAAGGTCCGGTATGAAAACTATTTTTATAGGCAGTTTGGCCTCAGCTTTGAAGTTCAATAGGGAGTGATGTATTGCTATCAGCTTGGATTTCACACCTATTCAATTCTGTAGCCAGGTAATGATGTACAACCTCCTCTGGGTACAGAAGAATGAAACAAAATTAAGGCAAGCTGTGAAATGGCCCCCTTGCTGCAATTTCATCTCCGGGATAGATTTGGATTTGCTGGGATGTGTTTAACATTTTTATTCTTTTAAATTAAAAAGACGGTGTGACTATATTAAAAAATATTTTTCAAAAAAAGAAAACCTTGTCACTCATAATTTTAACACTCAAAGACAAAAACACTTTCATTTTTACCTATTACCAGTTAGCCCTGGCCCATGTGCAGACATAGGTTTACAGAGCTGTGTTCCGACTTTACTCTTAAATGAGTTTTAATTCTTAAGTAGGCATTTTATGATGCTTTCCACTTCCCTTTTCTGAAATGAACAAACACACACAAAATCCCAATATCATTATTTTTGTTTGGAAAGTGAGAATTGCCACCTCATGTTTACTACCAAGAATCTACTCTCATATAGCACCCAACTCATGGGACAGAGCTTTGCCATCACGGCATGTTGCATTTCTACAACAAATGGTCAATGTAGACCTTCTGCCCATAAGGACAGCCATTGTGTCCAAAATTGAAAAGTTTCTCACTGGCCTTCAGGTTGTCCCACTGTCCCAGCTCCAGCTCCCCTCCCTTAGCCTCACCTGAGGCACCCAGCCTGCTCTCCAGGTACTGTGGGAACAAGGTAACTGCTACAAGCACCTGCACTCAGGAGTCACTCTGGGTACCCCTCCCCTGTCCTCACATGTCCCTTGGACATGCCAAGTTTTTTCTTTTGCATCTGCTCTTCCCACTGCCTGAGACCCTCTTTCTGGCTCTTGCATGGCAGCTCCTTCTCATTACTTGGGTCTCAGCTCTGTTGTCACCTCTTTAGAGGCCCTCCCAGGCCACCCTGCCTGGTCACCGTTCTCTACCCCGTTAACTCTCTGAATTACCCTGCTTATTAACTTGTGGGTGTGAGATTGTCTGCCCCCTGCCTTCCCTACTTCTTTCCTTCTATACCCATACCTGGCACAGCACCTGGCACCAGTAGGTTGTTTTTTTTTTAATTTATTTTTATTTTTTTTTACCAGTAGGTTTTTGATATGCAATCGTTCAATGAATGAATGAGAGCATAGCACACTCGCTCAGGTCCTGCCTGTTCCATTTCAAGCCCTTTGAAGGGGCCTTATGTATGTACTCAGGCTGGGATGGAAACAGGACATCAGGAATAAGGCTTCTCGGCATTTATGTAGTACCCACGAGGCAGGTGACAGCCCTCTACTAACGGCTTTGCATGAGCTATCTCGGTTCCTTCTCAGCCCGGGGTGGGAATCAACTTTTCCCTTCCTCACACACCAGCTCCTGCATTCGCAGCCCCAACTGGCCCTACTCTTTGGCTCCTCCTTAGCCAGGCCCTTCCAGCTTGGAAAGTTTGGAAAGCGTTCTCTGCTTTCCCCCTTTGGACTTAGCCAGCTCTGCCGCACGTGAAGCCTGGAGCTGACCAGGGAGCTAGGCAGGTCCACAACGGTGGAGGGCCCGGAGGATCTTTTAGAATCTATTGACATCGAGCAAGTGAAGGGTGCTGGTGCTCCTGGACTCTTGACTTCTGAAACTTGTACAATATTTCCCTCCCCCCTACCTTCCCCCTGCCCCCCACCCCCACCCCCTTTCTTCACACCAAGTCTTAGGTGGAAGGAACAAGATCAAAGTGGGAACTGCTCTTTGGGGAGTGGAGGGGCCTGGGGCCCACGGGCCCGGGAACTGCTGGTCTGTGTGGCTCACCAAGAACAGAGAGAGGGTGTGTGGGGAGGAAGAAACCAAACCGTGAGTCTCCACAGCTGCTGTGACTGCTCAGGGGAAGGCTCCGGCAGCTGCCGCATGAGAAGGGGGAGAGGTGCGAGCCTATTTTTTAAGGTGTCTCCCTGAGTGGGAAGTTCACTGCTCAAAGTGGTTAAAACAAGGATGTCGTGGCCCACCGTGCCCCTCACGACTGTCTGGATGGAACAACATACCAAACCTACCCTGGGACACCAGCATTTGTTCATTCAGTAGTTGCCTGGAAGAGCTCCCACTTTGCTCCTGTTTGTGATTGCTAAGAACTAGCTAGAGTATCCGTGAGACCTTGCACTGGAGGGAGGGAAGGGGAATTGGTACGGAATGAAGCTTTTCTTCTTCCCCAGGAGCCTTCTTCCAACAGCAGCCCTTTGGAATCTCCTGTGACCCCTTTATTCCAAAGTCCCCCTCCTTACTGATGGTCAGAGGCTTGATCAAACCTTACCTGACTTCCTCCTAATCATTGCCCAAACTCTGTTCCTTATACTAATCACTTAGCAGTGTCTCCCTGCTCTTTAACTCCAACTTTTATACTCAAGCCAGGCCCTAAGACACTGAGTTTCAGCAAGAACCTCAATTCTCTCTTGTCCTCGGGTGACTGTACCTACAGCATCTTCTTTTTCTTTTTAAAGATTTATTTATTTATTAACTCCCCCCCCCCCGGGTTGTCTGTTCTCTGAGTCCATTTGCTGCATCTTGTTTCTTTTTTTGTCCGCTTCTGTTGTCGTCAGCGGCACCGGAATGGCTGCACTTTTCCTTCGCCTGGGCGGCTCTCCTTACGGATGCACTCCTTGCACGTGGGGCTCCCAGCATCTTCTTAATCTTCCCCCAAAGCCCTGAAAAGTAGTCATTTCTTCCACTTCACATTTTGGGAAATGGAGGCACACAGGGATTATGCATCTTCCCCGTGGTCACGTAGCCCACGAACTGCCAAGCCACAAACCCAAAACCCAAATCTGCCTGAATTTAAAGCTTCTTTGTTCCCTCAAGGCCCACATTGGACTCCCAGGAATGCCAAAAAAACTAGAGATAAGACAATTGATCCCGGAGTGCCCAGCCTCTTCCCCGCCTGACTTCACTTCTTCCCTCCCAGAACCTGCGATTGGGCTGGGGATTTAGCCACCAATTCAACGCACAACTGGCTTCCCTTAATGTTTGTTTCTTCATCTGTAAAAAAGGGCTTAATAATAGCTGGGGTGATTAATTAATGTTTGGACAAGTTCTTTGAGAGTCCCTGGATGAAAGGTGTGAGGAAGGTGCCAAGGGTTATTAACGCAGAGGCATTTGCCATGCCTAATTTAGGATCCCATGTTGCCCCGGAGGGCTGCCCACTTGGCAGGCTCCGCAGTGATTGCCGACTCCGGGAGCAGGCGATACCCCCCAGCAGGCCCAGCCTGCCACGGCAGAGGGCCTGGGTCGTGGTGGCTTCTTTGGTGGCCTGCCCTCCCAGGTGGCGAGCTGCAGTTCCGGCAGTGCCTGGTCCTTGGTCTGTGACCCAAGGATGTGAGTGGAGAGGACCCACAAGATGGCTTTACTCCAGTACCCCGGGGGCCTCTCTGTGGGGAAGCTGAACCCTCCTCTGTGCCTTGGGTAGCCCAAGAGCCTGGCAATGAAGCTAGTGGGAAACAGGGAGAAGCAGCAGCCGCCTGTAAATGGAGCCAATGGATGAAGAAGGGATTTTGCACAGTAATGTCCACCCAATCTCAAAAAGGCACAGCTTGTTTGGGGCTGTGACTGAAAGAGCTGAAAAGAAATCCCCCCTACCAGGTTAGCCCCTTCTTCCCATTCTGCTTCCCCTTTCATTACATGGCTGATTCTTTCTTTAAATAAACTTTAAATTTTAGACTTACAGAAACACCGTGAATAGAATATATACTTTCCATACACCCTGTAACCAGTTTCGCCTCTTATTAGTAGCTTACCTTAGTGAGGTACCTTTCTTACAATTAATGAACCAGTACTGATACATTACTATTAATGACGGTCCATACTTTATTCAGATTTCTTCAGTTTTCACCAATGTCTCTTTCCTGTTCCAGGGTCCCTTCTGGGATAAGGCATTGCCTTCAGTTGTCATGTCTTCTTAGGCTCCTCTTGGCTGTGACAATTCCTCAGACTTTCCTTGTTTCTGATGACCTTGACAGTCTTGAGGAGGAACCCTCAGGTATTTTGTAGAATGTCCCTCAACTGGGGTTTGTCTGATGTTTTCTCATGGTTAACCTGGGGTTGTGGATTTGGGGAGGAGGACCCCAGATGTGAAGCCCCCTTCTCATCACATCCTTTCATGGGTACATGCAATCAACGTGACTTATCACTGTTGGTGTCGACTTTGATCACTTGGCTCAGGTAGTGGTTGTTAGCTCATTATTTTAAAAATTTATTTTGGTACCATGGAATGAATGAAAGGTGTCTTGAGGGTGTCCGGGAGAAGAATGACAAACCAAATGACTTGGACCCTCTGATCCAAGTCGAATGTTTCTCCTCACAGTGGAGGGGGCTGACGAGCCACTGAACATCACCCAACCTGCACCCCATTGCACCAAACCCCTCCTGGTTAGCTTCTTATGGGAAGGGCATGGGTTGCTCGGTTAGTACAAGCCCAAGAGTTTTCCTAGAGACTCTGCCCATGTACATAAATCAAGACATTGGCATGCAGATTCATTCCTCTGTCTCTAGAGAATTTGGGCTTTGCATGCATCAATCCACTTTTTATTAATTAATTCACTTGGAAAATATTGGCGGCCTATGGTGTGATAGGCACTGTGCAAGGTCTTAGGTTACAATGCTAAATGAGATGGGCATGGCCTCTGTCCCTGAGGACCTTGACAATCTAGGGTAGAAGTTTGACATGACTGTCTCTGGACGCACAGTTTGCTGGATGGTGGTAATCTTATCAAAGGATGCCCTCTTCGCTCTTAAATGAATGGCATTACTCAAGGGACCAGGCAGCCTCCTGTCTTGTTTCTCTATCTTGGCATTCTCTAACTGCAACAGAGGAAACAGGGCTGTCTACAGAAGTTGGTGGGCACCTGTAGAAGAAGGGACCATTATCACTGACCCGTATCAGAGCAGACACAAAGCAAGTGGACAAATCAGCTGATGATTTCACCAGTTCTCCAGCCTTGATTGATGGTTAAAACACACACAATTCTGATCATTTTCTCAGACTTGCTGGTTTCCTGGTCTAATTAAAGTTTTATTTTCATGCTCCCATGAAAGTCCACTCCAATATGTTCATCAGTCCAGCTATGTCATTAACCAACTCAAAACTTTATTGGTAAAATGCTCTTCTGCTGGATAAGGACGTGCAAAGCCCTTCACTGAATCAGTCCTCAGAAGGATTTTCCTAGGAACTGGGAAAATCAGTTTAATAAGGAAACTGCAGATGTAGAAAAATGTGAGGTGCGCTGGGTCCAGATCTTAGCTCTGTGCAGGTGCCTGGCCTACCTTGGTGTTTCCAGCTATGCAATTGGAATACAACCCCTATCTCAGAATCTAGAAAGGGGAATATATTGTTAAACTGCAAAGTCTGGCACCCATGTAAAAAAAATATATCACGGGGACAATCACTAGATGGTAGGCAGGGATTTGGTCTGTCTTGGTTGTGGTTGTACCTCTAGCACTTTACATGCTGCCTGGCACATAGCCAGCGGCCAACTAATAGTTGTTAAGTGAGTGGTTGGAGATGGTTGATGGATGAGCAGATAGATAAAGAATAAATGAATGAAAAAAAGAATAAACGAATGACTACAAGTGGTAATCAGGACCTTTCCTACAAACAAATCTTTTCTCTCTAGTTCCTTGGGATCAGAGGTGAAGGTAATCACCCCAAATTTGGCTTCTGCCTTACAACTGCCTTGTGGCTTTGTGCCAACCAAATAACCTCTCAGTTTTCTTGCTCGTAAAAGGATGATAATGACACCTTCTTTGGGGACTGGCAGGTGTAGTGGGTGCTGAGAAAATTAATTGGGTGGTGGTAAGTGGCTTTGAGATCTCCAGATGAAAGGTGCTGCAGAGGTGAGCGGTTATTATCCTCATTACTTCGAGTTTCCTCTTACCACTTCTGCCTACCTTAAGGGCAGCTCCTCTCAGCTTCTCCAGGGACTCATTGTGCCTGAGGAGAATTTTACCTGGAGAGGAAGCTTGCCTTTCATTGATGACTCTTCCCTGGGGTCATTTCACAGCAAGCTTCCAGGCGAGAGAGATATAATCCTGGACCTTGGCTACCTGCCTCATTTCCTTTCAGAAGGCATGATTTCTCCAACTGCCAGCCATGCCATACAGTAGGCAGAAGGCTGAGGAGACTCCCCTTTCCTTCTCCTGGCATGATAAAATAAGAGTTCCTTTAGATCCCATTTTAGAGGTCCCACTCTTGGGCTATGCAGTGCCCAGAGACCTAGGATTTATTTAAACCCACTATCAGATTACAGCCTCCCTCCTTCCCATATGTGGTGCCCCCAAATTTAAGACATGGCATACATATGTCAATCACTCTGTACATTTCCAGTACAGAAACAAGATCATGGGCTTTGAAGCCAAGAAGATAGTTTGGATTCCCAACTGTGTGCCCTCGGACAAATAGCTCAACCTCCACGATGTTCCTTTTTTACATCTGTGAAATGGGAATAATAATTCCAACCACGCAAGGGTGTTGGGAGAATTGAGTGAGATGGTGTGTGTTAAAAGTGCCCAGGACTCAGCAGAGTCCCAGAGATAGATAAAGTAGATACAACCCCAGGTATTGGTTCTTTTGAGGGCTACAGAGACCCACAGGTTCTATGGACATGGCAGATGGAGTTCAGTGCCATGTCAGTTGGCCCTACTTTGGAGTTTGTGTTTCTGTGTGATGGAGCTGGACCCAGATGTGATCTTTGTCCACAAACCTCTCCTGTTACTTTTACAGGATCTGTAGTTGGTTCTGGGGTTTAGTGTATACCCAGGGGACCTGAATCTCTGGACTGACCATGTGATAACCAGGCCCTGAGCCTCAAAAGACTTGCAACTCCTACACTCTGGTTTATTGGACTTACCCCACTCAGCTAACATGGAGGTGAAGAAGGTCAACCACCACACCAGGGAGCCAAGAGTGCCTACAACTGAAAGCAGGGGAATTGTATCTAGCATCCATGTGGAATCTAAGCCCCCTCTTGACATAGATGTGGAGTGGACACAACCATTCTAAGGTTCACAGGATGGAGGAATAGAGTATGGATTAAAGTAGACTTGCTGATATTCTATTCATGAACTATTGTGATTAGTAATCGAAGAAAATGTGGCATTGGTGTGGAAAAAGTGGCCATGGTGGCTGCTGGGGGTAGGGAGTGGGAGGAAGAGATGTGATGTGGGGCATTTTCGGGACTTGGAGTTGTCCCGGGTGGTGCTGCAGGGACAGTTACCAGACATTGTATGTCCTCCCCTGGCCCACTGGGTGGACTGTGGGAAAGTGTGGGCTATGGTGTGGACCATTGACCGTGTGGTGCAGCAGTGCTCAGAGATGTATTCACCAAGTGCAATGAATGTCTCATGATGATGGAGGAGGTTGTTGTTATGGGGGGAGGAGTGAGGTGAGGGGATTGGGGGGTATATAGGGACCTCATATATTTTTTAATGTAACATTAAAAAAATAAAGACAAAAAAATACCAAAAAAAAAAAAAAAAGAAAGATTAAAAAAAAAAAGTGCCCAGGAGATGGGCTTCTTTCCCCTTTTCCTCTTTCTACTGTCAAGGCAGTCCCTAGGATTTCCTTTGCCCATAATGAGTCTTGTTTTGCTTGTGCTTCCCGTCCAGGTCAACACCAAGTTACTGGATCAAGAAATGGGGACACAAACCTTATTTCATTCCCCACCCCTCTCAGTCCATCACTCTGTAACAACAGATTTTCTCATGCTCAGTTCTGTACCCTCTGTTCCATCTCTACCTGACCCACCCTAGGCCACCACTATTTATTTATTTTTTAGGGGGTCTGGGGATTGAACTTAGGACTTCATATATGGGATTCAGGCACTCAACCACTTGAGCTTTATGTGCTCCCTAAGCCACTATCATTTCTCACCATACCATTGCAACTGCGTTCTCTCTGGTCTCCCTGTTTCCATTCTGCCTCCTCTATCTGTCCTATGGAAGACAGTTCTTCTTACAGTATAAATGGAATCACATCAGTCCCTTGCCTAAAGCCCTTCTGTTCTTCCCAGTGGGAGCAGATGTTGTCCTGCCCCACTCATGCTCTCTCTGCTTGCCGTGGGGTTCAGTTGTCTTCTTGCAAGTTCATCTCCATCTCATGCCTTTGGCATCCCACCCACTGCAAGGGTACGTTCTTCTTTCTGTCCCACAGCATTCTCTGATGCTGAGGAGCCCCTGGGGCAATCCTCCTAGCTCCTGTCCATCCTCCAATGCTAGGAGGCTTGCCCCAGGGGCATTCAATTTCTGGGGTTCATGGGCTTTACTGGCTTTGCTTTGGAGGATGGATGGGAGCTGGTGGACAATGGTCCAGCCTCTTGTCCTTGAGGGGTGGTTCTGAAAGTCATTGTTTACACACTATATTACTTTCCTATGGCAGGTCTAAGGAATGAGCACAAATGGGGTAGCTTACCACAACAGAAAAGCATTTTTTCACAGAAGGCTAGAAATCCAAAATCAAGATGACAGCAGGGTGTTGCTCCTTCCAAAGGCTCATGGGAGAATCCTTTCTGGCCTCTTCCAGCTTCTGGTGGCTCCAGGTGTTCTTGGCTTGTGGCTGTGTCCCTCCGCTCTGCGCCTCCGTCCTCACCTGGCCTTCCTTTCTGTGACTTCTGTCTCTTTGAGGAATTGGATTTAGGGCCCACCTGGATAATCCAGAACAAGCCCTTCTCAAGATCCTTAACCTAATTAAATTTGCACAGACCCTTTTCCCATATAAGGTCACATGCACTTATTCCAAATCAGGTCTTGGTTTAGGATGGGAACGTTCAACTCATTACATTACATTTGAAGGTTCTGTGGAATGGAGGCTTGTTGCCCACAGCAGGGACATTGAGGATACAGCCTTCCCTTGGCTTGTCCTCTTTTCTGGCCTCGCCCTGCCTGCTCTCTTCCTCCTGGGATCACCTACCAAATAAACTACCTGTATTGAAGTCCTTGTCTCAGACTCTGCTTTTGGGGGAACCCAAACCAAGATGCAAGCCTCCTTGGAATATAAGCCCAGTTCTGTGTGGTCCACAAGGCCCGTCGGCTTTGGTGCTGCTAGGCGGTCACCCCTGTCTCGCCATCGCTCCTCCCTCACACCCTGCTTCAGCCACGCTGAACTCTGAAGCTTGCTTTTCCTGAAAGCCCCGGCTGGCTCGCAGCTCTGGGCTTTCCTGCATGCTCTTGTCTCTGCCCAAAGCCCTTTCCCCTTCCTCCCTGCACTCCCTTCCACCTGCCATTTCCCGGCCATCCTCATTCTCAGCTTAGATGTTACTTCCTCTTGGAGCCTTCCCTGGCCCCACCCTCTCCTTTTGCATCCCCTTTTCTCAGGCTCCAGGCTGGGGTGGGCCCTGCCTTGGGACCCCCCCCCCCCCCCCACCGCCCAGACCTCAGTGCTCCTCTGATCCCACACATGGCAGAGTGGTTGTTTGTTTGTCTGAATCCTGTAAGGGAAGGGAGGGTAGTACTCAGGAAATATTTGATGAACGAATGAATGAATGAGTGCCAACGTTTGCCAGTGAGCAGGGGTCTCCTGTAGGTTCTGCCGATGAGAGAGACACAGCAAAGATCTGGTCTTCCGTAGGGTTCTCCTGGATGTTTTGCAACTGTTCCCAAGAACTTTCCACAGCCCTGGGGGCGGGGGCGGGGAGAGGAGATGAAGCAGAGCTGGTTGGTGTTTGGGAGCCTTCTGGCCCCTGGTCCTCAAGCTGCAGGGGTTGCTTGGGCAGAAGTTCTTCTTTTGAAGATGTCTCTAGCCTATAGCCTGCTCTCTCTCCCCCTGGCCCCACTCTCTTTCTCTCTGATTGGAATTGAAATCAATTTCCACAATATTTCTTTTCCCCTTTTCCCTTCTTTCTTTTGCACCTCTCCTTCATTCTTTTTTCTGAGTGTGACTTTTTAAAAAATTAGAGTAATTGTAGGTTTATAGCCTAATCATGCATAAAATACAGGATTCCCATATACCACCTCACCAACAACATCTTGCCTTTGTGTGGAAACATTTGTTACAATTGATGATAGCACATTTTAATAGTTGTACTATTAACTAAAGCCCATGGTTTAACTTAGGGTTCATAGTTTGTCTAGTGTATTTCCATGAATTCTTTTTGAAAAATTTTTATTGTGTTTCCACGCGTCCAATCAAACATTCCCCCCTTTAGTCACATTCAAACATACATATATTTCAGTGCTGTTAATTGCATTCCCAGTGTTGTGCTACCACCACTACCATCCATTACCAAAACATTTCTGTCATTCCAAATAGGAACCCAGATATTTTAAGTCTTAAATTCCCATTCCATCTCCCCAGTGAGATCAGACAATATTTATCCTTTTGCGTTGGGCTGGTTTCATTCAACATGTCTTCAAGGTTCATCTGTGTTGTCGCATGTATCAGAACTTCATTCCTTTAAATGGCTAAGTAATATTCCATTGTATATATTTACCACATTTTATTTATTCATTTATTGGTTGATGGGCACTCAGTTGATTCCATCTTTGGGCAATTGTGAATAATGCCGCTGTGAATATCGGTGTGCAAGTATCTGTTCAAGTCCCCGCTTTTGATTCTTTTGGGTATATACCAAATAGAGGGATTGCCAGGTCATATGGTAGTCTATATGTAGCTTTCTGCGTCTCTCCCCTTCTCATTTCCTCCTCCTTTCTCTTCTTCCCTTCCCTCTCTTTCTCCACCCCACTTTAACCTCCTCCTCCTCTCTCTCTATCTTCTCCTTTGTCATCCCCCCTCTTCTCTTCAAACACATCCTCTCTCGGTCCACCTGTCTCCTTATCTCCCTCTCTTACCTCCTAAATGTTCACACGAATCCTCTTACCTGGGCTGACGTGAAAGAGAATCCCATATCTGTCACCACCATCTCGAGGTGTGGGGTGGAAGGACATCTGGAGAAGAGATTCAATAATGCATCCTGCAGACTTGACATGAGATACTTTAAGGAAACCATTGAGGATACAGAAGTCTGCTTGGCCTATGTGGTTCTGTTTGAAGGTGACTTGGGCTCAGCCCCCACTTTCCTCTACCCATCTCTATTCTCTGCTCTTCACCATGAACTGTGGCAGCTCCAAGGCCACTTTTTTTCTTGAGAAAGTTTAATAACTACTTTTCCTCCATCATTGCAGCACTTCATTCTCTGAGAACGACAAGTTATCAGTTTATATCTTAATCAGATTTCTCGAGGGCAGGGACCATATTCTATCAATTTGCACATCTCTAACAGGCTCCGCAGAGCCTGGAGCACAGTCCTAACTACCTCCTGCTGAATGGAGTGGAGACAGCTTTTCTCCTGCTGCACCCTTTCAAAATGAATCCCCTTTTTGTTCCCACCCCTCACTTAACAGATCAGATGATTTTATAGCCATGGGGAAGCTTGAAACCCCTTTTGCCTGAGGGCAGGAAAATTCCAGCCAAATCAAACTGGAGATTCTCTATTCAAGATTTCTAAAGATGAACTTTCACAGATTTATTCAGTTGTCCTTTCAAGTGTTTTATCCTGAAGGAGTTCTTATAAATGTCCATTCATAATCCCTATTAAATTTCAACCTACTTCTTGCTCAGACATGGAGAGTGACTTCTTGGAATGCTTCCCTTAAAATTATTCCCAGGGTGCAGACAACAGCTGAGCTTTCCTCTCTCTTCCTTTGTTTTTGCAGACCACCAGGCTCCCAAAATAGAAGGGAGACCTGGCTTCTGGTTCCCTGCTTCTAATTCAGCTTGGGTGCATCTCTTTCCTTTTCTGGATCATTTTTCTCATGCCTTAAATGCAAGGCTGGATGAAATTAGGAGATGTCAACCTATGGCCTGTGGCTTGTTTGTGTGAATAAAGTTTTATTGGCACACAACCATGCCCGCTCATTTAAATATTGGCTGCTTGTGGGCTACCATGACAGAGTTGAAGTAGCTGCAACAGAGCCTGTGTGGCCTGTAAAGTCAAAGTCATTTATTCTCTGGTCTTCTGCAGAAAAAGTTTGCTTCCCACTGGGCCAGATGGTTTTTTAAGACTCTTTGTTTGAGCATTTATGCCATGATGTTTACCTAGTGCCACCAAACAACTTGCATCCCTCCTCCCAGGCCACCACCCCAACGTGTGGACTATGTACCACTGGGGTTCCTGGGGGCGGGTGGGGGGGGAACTGCGGGACCGACTGGCCCGGCATCAGGCAGCCTTGGAATACATCTGAGCAAGTCACCACCTTTTCGTTTCCCTCCAGTCCTCCCATTCCTTCGAGGAGGGCGGCTGGGGTTGGCGTTGGAATGTCCAACCACGCTCATTTCCTTCGGCACACCTCCGTATCCAGCTGGAGGCTAACCCTGCTGCTGGGGCCCTCCTAATCCCTTCTCTGAGATTCTGGAATCCAAACTGGCCTGAGCAGACAAGAGCTTATTTATAGCCGCTTTGATCTGTCCTAGTGTGACTATGTGTAGGTTTTGCTGCCGAAGTATGAATGTGCCTGGTCGGGGGGTGCTTATCTGAGGGGTGCTGTGTTCCCTTTCTAAAGCCCAGGACATTCTGAATTCCAAATTGCATCTGGCCCCGGGGGTTTTGGATAAGGGATTGTGGATCTGTATTTCTTTTCATGGTAACCTTCTCTTTATGGTAAATCTTTAAAAGTATATAAAATGAGTCAATTTGAAGAAAAGAATATAAAGTCAGTAAGAGCAGTGCTCAGACATGGCTTAAATTGTGAGGGTGGTCCCGAAATGACTGCTCTGGGAAAGCCTGTCCTGGGGGCTATTTTCCATGCCTTTAATCACCCTCGACTCTTTTTTTTTCTCTTCCTCTCCCTCTGCTCCATGATCACCAAGCCGCCCTCTCATTGTCTCCAAACTCAGCCTTGTCTTTGTGTGTGAGGGTTGGTTAATGAACAATCCTGTCTTATCCATAAAACGATACTCGGCGCCAAGAGTCCGTTTGACATCCATGACACTTAGACACTTAGAGACGAACTTGGGGGTTGCCGAGGACCTGAGCAGGAAGGAGTTTCCCTGGAGATGCAGGGGGGTAGGGCAGGAATCAGGGACCCTGGCTGGGGACCCTGGTGATGATTTGGGATGAAGGCCATGGCCTCAAGACCAGACACACCGAAGTGCTGTTTTCTGAAAGGGGCCGGCTCAACCCTTTCAAAGGGCAATCTCCCAGGCCGTAAGTAATTCTTAAAACACCAAACAACATTAGCTCCCACAAATGAGGGAGGCTTAAACCTAAACCCGATTACAGCCAAGAGTGGCTAGGCGGCCAAGGTGCTATAAAGAAATGATGTTATTATGTCCAAGGGATGCCATTAAAACTCTGTTTACAAACCAAATGTGCCAGAGAATGGGTCAGGGAAAGAATTATTGGCAACAAAGCTATTTGATCTCTTTAATGATCCAGTGAGTCATATTGCTCCATGCTCTAGAAGGTGAATAATGAAAACCTCAAGCCTGTTGATTTAGAAACAGGCCCAGAATTCCATGTTCTTTAACCTCAGATGCCCTCTTAAGTGTGACCTACCCTAAATAAAATGGGACATCAGATGCCAGATAAAATGGGACTGGCCTCTCTTTCCTCCCAAGAAGTAATTGAAGAGATGATTGGCATATAGGGCACATAAAATCTCCATTCAAGATGATGGATGGGGGTGGGGGGAGTGACCAGGACTTGTGCTTTGTTTCTGCCGTGGTTTGGGCTCCTGGAGCCTCAGTTGACGAAGGAAAGGGAGGATCAGGGATGGGTGTAGTTCTTGATCCGCAGTTGCAGAAAGTAGGAGGAAGAGGTGAGATCTGGGTTTGCATCTGAACTCTACTCATTGTGAACACATTCTTAGGAAAGTTATTTAAGGCCTCTGAGCCTTGGCTTCCACATCTCTAAAATGGCACATGACTTTGGGTCCAGCACTAGGCTACGATGCTCTTTTAAGCCTCACAACAATCAGACTACCTTTATCTCTACCTTCCATGTGGCAGACACTTTTAAAAAAATATTTTCTTTTTTAAAGAAACTTAGATGACATAAATGTTACACACAAAAAATAGGGGATTCCCGCATGCCCTGCTCCCTAGCCCTCCCACGTTTTCCCCCATGAACAACGTCCTTCATTAGTGTGGTACGTTTGCCACGATTGATGAACACATCTTGGAGCATTGCCACTAAGCGTGGATTATAGTTTACATTGTAGTTTATACTCTCTCCCACACATTTTTGCAAGTTATTACAAGATATACAATGGCCTGTATGTGTCATTGCAATTTCATTCAGGAAAATTCCCAAGTCCTGAAAATGCCCCCAAATTACACCTATTTTTCCCTCTCTCCCCTTAAAACCTCCAGTGGCCACTGCCTCCACATCCACGATAAAAGTTCTTCCATTGCTAGGATCACAACAAATCTACTGTAGAACAACTCTAAGTCTATTCTAGTCCATCGTCCATTCCCTATCCTAAGGATTCTGTGATGGTGATGCCCACTCCACCTCTAACTGGGAGGGGGTTTAGATCCCATGGGGCAGATGGATGGGACTTTCTTGTTTGCAGTTGCAGACGCTCTCTGGTCCTTGACATGGTCATTGGGCAGACACTGTTTTAAGAATATTTCACCTATTAGCTCATTTAAGCCTCACAAGAGCTCTATGAGGCTAGAGCTAAGATTGGGATGCTCCAAGAGCAGACCCCAAGATAAGGATTTGAGTATAAATAGTTGATTTGGGAAGAGCTCCAAGGAAACATCAGCAAGGAAGTGGGGAAGTAATCAAGCCATGGCCCTCGCCCCACATCATCACTGTCACTACCATGGAGACCTCTGGGAAGAGCATGCAGAATGCATCCCCCCCCCCAACTTATCTCATCAAAGGGTAAGGAGACTGGGGGAGTTATTCGCCAGCTCCAGGCGATTGTTGGTGGTGGGCTCTTCCAAGAGACCTAATTCCCGACACTCCCCGCCTGCCCTTGCACAAGCCAAGTGAGTCCAAGGGACTAATGAGATCCCTTAGGTAAAGAATTGTAGGTGCTTGTGCTTGGAAACCTTGGGTTGACCTACTCAAGAATAGTGCAAAGAGGATATAGGTGGGCACCCATGTGCCTGCTACAAGTTGGTGTTAGAGGGATGAGAAGACCAAGTCACAGAGAGTATAAGATTCTTCCCAAAGAAGACTCAGCTGCCAAGAGCAAAGCCAGGATACCCATTCGTGGTCTGACTTCCTGGCCTACCACGACAGCCTCTGGGCTACAAATTACTTTGCAGTAGGTAATGATGTTCCTTTTTACAAATAATGGATTCAGAGTTAACAAAGTGAATTGACTTTATCCCAAAGCAGGCTAGCAAGCAAGTCAGCATGGACGCTCCCACTGACTCTAAAGGCAGCACTAGCCCCAGCGTGCTGTGTTCCTTTTGCCCACGGGGGGAGACTCTGTATTGTCTAGATTCAGAGCAGTGCCTTGAGAGGTTTCCTCAAGATCAAGGTCATGGTTGGAGATGTGGGGAGGCCATTCGTGAGGCCTTGGCCTGTGTGCCCACCTACCATAGAGGCAGTCCCCAAATGGCTGATTCATGGATTCAGTCCCGTCAAGTCCAGTCTGCATCCATAGCTACTGCCTGACCCAGCTCTTTATTCCCTCCATCTCCCGGTGCCACCCAGGCCATTCTTCATGCTAGTTGGGCATGCCAAAAATTATGTACCTTTGAATCAGAGCTGGCACCAAAATCTATAATTAGGTGTCCTAAAATGGATTCTTTGAGGCTTTTAAGCAGAAACCCTGCCTTCTTCCCTTCCCTCTGCCTCCCCTTCAAGGAATGATGCAGAGGCTTAGAAAGTCTCACTGGGCTCACAGGCACCTTGGCAGCCAGGGCAGGGAGCAGCATTAAGAAACCGCGCGGCACTCGCAGAGGCTCTCGGCACGCTGTGGTTTTTGGTCCACTTCGCTCGGTCGTGCCCAGCACAGTTCCCGGAGCCGTTTGTCATTGTACTTACAACTCACATCACACCCTGAGTCAGCCCGTTACCCAGCAAAGCCAACCGCCTGGATGCACTTATGCAAAGCCAGGAAAAACAGACTGCCTGGCAGGGTGGGATGGACACAGACTCCAAAGCCTACTTCTTCCCTGCAGACATAATGAGTGATAATAGCATTGAGGCTGAACCTGGTGGCAACAAGGAACAAAAGTAACTTCTAAGCCCTGGACTGGGAGATTAGGCCTGGCTTCGTGGCCCTTTTTACTGGGTGACCTCGGGCCAGTGGCTTCTCATTTGTAAAATGGAAACGTTGGGCGAGAAATGAACCTGAAGTTCCTTTCTGACAGTTGGGTGTTACTGAGTGCTTTCCTGGTAGTAACCAGGTTTGGAGGGTTTTATTTTCAAGATCTGAGATAGGAGGTGTCGCTGCCTTGCCCTCAGTGGAGAGGGAGATAGGGCAGGGACTAGGATAACTAGTTAAGCTGAGTGCACTGGTGCAACTAGTTTTGGGTTTTTAGAACATTAGAGGAGCTCACCACTGCCCTATGATAGTCTTGCCCATGGGGTCCCCTGTCCCCTGGTTGCAATAGTGGCAAGATTGTGTGTCCAGAACTTTTCCAATACTGGAGATTCTGGTTGATTTTGGTTAATGTGCTAAGCAAATCTGGGATTCACTGTGGGCTCTGGACACCCTCCATGGAAGCAGAGGCCCACTGGGATGAGCCCTACCCCTTTTCCCCGCCCCCATCCTGGCCACACAGTAGATCATAAACTCCACAAGGATAGCCATTTGGGTCTGTCTTGCTCATCAATGTATCATCAGAACCTAGCACAGGGGATTAAGGGCTAGAGCTCATAGTAGATGCTCAATAAATATATGTTGAATGAATTTTAAAAAATCTCTGATAAAGCCGATGGCACATGTAAGCCAAGGAAGTTTAAGAAAGAATCCCCCTGCTCCAAAAATATTCTCTTGAAATGCTCAGAGTCTTTTTATTTTACGTGCATTCATTCAAGGAATGGTCATCTGTACCCTGCATGCACTTTTATGCCGTTGTAGCCACTGACATTGTCCCTGTTTTCTAGCTGATGCTAACAAGAGGCTCCAGGGCCATAGCAAATAAGTGGCAGAGACTGGAACTCTGGTCACATCTTCCCAGCAGGGCTGGGCCTTCCCTCTGGTCCACACTCCCAGACAATCATGCCATTTGCCTCCCAGCCCCCAGTGACATATGTAAACAATCATTTGTGTGATTACAAAAGGAGTTCCTGTCACACTCATTGGACAGGGAGCTCTGTATCGTTCAGACACCCAAAACTGTGGCACGGAGCAGGGGCCTGGGGCAGACAGTCTCCACGAGCGCCGGCAGTGAGCCGCCATCTTGGAAGTGGCTTTTCCAGCCCCGGTCAAAGCCTTCCAACACAGCAGCCCCGGCTGACGTCTTGACCGCTGCTCCATGGGAGACCCCAGTCAGCTTCATCCAGCCAAGTCATTCCCGAATTCCTGACCCACAGACCACAGGTAATTAATGCTTAGCTTTGTCTTAAGCCTCTACATTTTGAGGTAATTTGTTATGCAGCGCTAGATAATGAATTTTATGCTCAGTATATTCTTCTTAAATGAAAGAGAAAACAAATGAAGAAGGCCTGAATGCTCCTTTTTTCAGTCTAAATAGAGTTAGCTGGAAACCAGCTTAATCCACCTTATACTAAGTGCGTGACTGTGGTAGACTGAATCATACACCCCAACACAAGACATGTTCTTAATCTTAATTTGCCTTCCTGCGGGTGTGCACTTATTAGTAAATAGGCGCCTTTGGAGATGCATTATCAGCTAAGGTTTGGACTCATTTGTGAATGGGATTTTCAAAATCCTTTTTAGATGAGGCCAGATTAAATCAGGGTAAGCTTTAATCCACATGAGCATCCTTATAAGGCAGAAGAAACCAGTCAGTCAGTAAAAGCCCACCTCCCTCCCTCCTTCCCTCCCTCCCTCCTTCCTTCCTTCCTTTTCTTCTCCATCTCCCTCCTCCTTTGAAAAGTTTTTCAGTTGAGGAATCTGAAACCCTGTTATAAATAGGAAAAAGCTGCCCAAGGTCTCTTGACACTCCATCAAATGTGTTTTCTAATCCACGGTGAGCTGGTGAGCTCGGAAGTGTGGTTTTCTATGGTTGCTGGAGGGCTGAGGAGGAAGCCCAAGTTGTGAGGGAAGTGGGCAGAGGGGACAGTGATCCTCCAGGTAATTAGGGCCTTTAATTCAGTGTCTCCATTTTGAAGCAGCAGCTGACGGCTCTCGGGCATGGATTTCCCCTCTTCTCTCCTGTCCTCTTTTCATCCTTTCCTTCCCTCTGGTTTTCCCCTGAGGTCCTTTCATCCTCATTCACAGAAAATCCTCAAATATTGACCGATGAGTCAGTGCAAGAATAAACAGCAACAACTAGTTCTTATATGGGTCTCACCATGTGCCAGACACTCTCGTTTAATCTTCACAGTAGCCCTGCAAAGTGGTTCTATTATTATCCCCATTCTACAGATGAGAAAACTAAGGCTCAGAATTAAATAACTTGCCCAGGTCTCATAAAGGGCTAGTAGGAGGGCTGGGATTTGATCTCTCAACTACTCTTGCAGCAGCCCCTTTGGCATTGAGTAGTGAGTTCAGGATTTGGAAACAGGTAGGCCTTGGCGAGGACTGGGTCAAACGCCCATAAAAGAAGAACTTGGCTGAAATATTTATCTGGAGAAAATTCACTGGTGAAGGTATTTCTCAGGTTTGTCATCACCATCTGATACATCAGAGTATCAGCCCCCTGCCCTCTGCCCCCCAGAGTGTTGTCTCAGTCGCTGTCAAGTTCTTTCAAAACTGTTGTTGGACAATGTGTTCTCATGTTGAAGGGGAAGGGCAGCAGCCATGAATTCAGTTAGGACGTAATTGGCACTCAAAAAAAAAAATGTGCTGTACCCTAGATGCTGAAAGTGCCTGGTTCTCTAGCCCCTATTGTTTGAAAGCATCAGCCCTGTCCCCGAGCCGTGTGACTTGGCTGTGACACCTGGAAGGCCTGGCAGGTGAAGTGTTCTCCACCCCATGGGGAATTGCACCTGCAGGATGAGACCCTCCCTCCCCACCAGCAGCATGTGCTACCCCAGACTGGAGGGGTGAAAGATGCATTTGGACTTGATTTTCTTCCGCTAACTGCCAAGCCTGTGTTCACTCAGATACTAGTCCCCTTGGTTGGCAAAGAAATGCCACCGCAAACACTGCCCCTGTCTCAGCTTTCGAACAAAGGAGTCAGTCCTGGACCAAACTGAAACACAACTCCCCCACTTACCTGCATTGCGACTTTGGGCAAGCCACTTGGCCTCTCTAAGCCTCAGTTTCCCCATGTGCAGAGAAGGAATCATGACAGTTCTCATCTCATGACAAGCACCTAAGCCAGTGCTTGGTACTCTGCTTAACAAAGTGCTTTTTAGAAAAGTGCTGTTGCTATCGTTTTTCTTAGTTGAGCTGCTGGATTATGCCACCTTCTTCCTGAGGAACTCAGTTCTCATCAATAGACGGCTACATGAGAGACGAATTTTCCTCCCCACACACCTTACACAGTGCTCCCTGGAGCTTCAAAGAGAAGCTCCACCAGGAAGCTCCCCTGGCTGCAAGTCCAGCCGGAGAAAGAGGCAGCTGGCTGCAAGGTCCGCTGAGCAGCTGTGTTACATCGCGCCAGGGTGGCCGCGGCTGCGGGGACGGGCCTGTTTACTCCTTCCAGATAACATCTTGAGTGGACTGTGGGGAAGGCTGGAAGGACGCGCAGGGTCAGCCTTCACCTTTGTAGTTGTTTAAATATCGATTATAATGCAGCTGAGGCTGACTTTGGTGGGGGTGAGGTGCAAGTGATGTGTTTAAAGACATTCCGTGTATATATATATATATAGTCACTTGGAAACTTCCTTTAGGGAATCTTGGACCTCTTGAGAAAGTGGAAAATTCTCGACGGTTGTTTTCTGGTCAAGAAAGTGTTAAGCAGCTTCTTGTCAATAACGTGAATTGTTGAGAACTGTTTCTGAGATACCAGAGGCCTTCCCCAAGCTAATTAAATTAGTCAGTGAATATTAATATGAGATTGAGCTTTCTAATTAATTGGAATGGGAGCAGGATGCTAATTGGATTTCAGGAAATAAGATTCCATGGACAAAGATGTTTGGAGACAACTGGTTAAAAAAATTAGAAGGATTTCCCAAGTGCTGGACTTCCCAGGGTCTGTCATAGGGTCCTGAGAAGGATCTGGAAGACCATATTTCCCCAGATTTCTGGACCACAGGATCTTTAATTCATGGAGTAGATTGTGAGTTTAATGTTCCAGGGAATCCACTTTGGTCAAGGCTTCTGTTGTGGGTAGAACTATCTGTTCAAGTCCTGACCCCAGGGCTTGCAGATGTGGCCTTATTTGGAAATAGAGTCTTTGCAGACATAATACCAGATTAGGGAGGGTCCTGTAAGGAGGGAAAGCAGAGTTTTAGTGATGCTACCACAAGCCAAAGGATGCCAGGGATTGCCAGTAACCACCAGAAGCTGGGAGAGAGGCCAGAAACAGATTCTCCCACGGAGCCTCTGGAAGGAACCCACCTGGCAGCACCTGGATTTCAGACCTGTGGCCTCCAAAGCTGTGAGAGAATAAGTGTCTGTTGTTTTAGGGTTCCCAGTTTGTGGCACTTGTTTATGAGAATCTGAGGAAATGAATATGGTTACCACATGAGAAAAAAGAGTTAAAATACTTAGGACAGTGAGTGGCACACAGGAAGTGCAGGAAAATGGTAAATATATTACCGTCATTATGGAGAGGGTTGAACTTCAGAGTTGCCTCCAGGTCTAAAAATCTGTGATTCTAGCTGTAGTGTTGTTGCCAGAAACATGACATGAGCAAGTCACTTTGTTGGCTTGGAATAAGTGAAAGAAAAGTGTAAATCACACACTCACACATATAGTTTCCGTAGTAATTTAAATTCAGTCCCTAACAAGGAGCAGAGCTGATCTTGGTTTGTTTCTCCTTTTTGCTTACAAGATCATAACAAGCAATGGAATTCTCAGAGGCAAGTCAAATCTCCAAAGTAAAGCTCAGGGCACTCGCTTCAGAGTATGGAGGAAACGTTTTACCTTGAAAAGGTGGCACCCTGTAGTGGAGCCTGGCTTGGGCATGCATTAGCCTTGACTGTACAGAAACCACTTCACAGCTTTGGCTCTTGGGCTTCTTAACTGCCAAACATAAACATGAGATAAAAGTATCACCTTGTCACTCAAAGTACGGTCTCCAGACCAGCATCATGGACGTTACCCGGGAACCAAGTTTGGTTTGGTGATGGGGTGAAGTGGCCATTTGCTTAGCCAGATGTTCCTAAACATTTTGGAAGTTCAGGTCAAGAGGACCATTCCTACACTAGGGAGAGAGCTGGTGCCAGTTCTCATTTTCATTTCTAGGTCTGGCTTTCTTGGCAAAAATCTCACCAAAGTGGAAAACGAGCTCTCCTGATGTTAAGCCCTGGTGCCCCATCACTTCCCTGGCTCTTTGCTTTCCCTCTCTTCTTTTCCATAATAAAACACAATTAGAGCCTGGAATGTGTCTTGGCGTGAGGAATAAACCCAGGCAGCTTGGTTTATTAGCTGTTTCCATGGAAGAGAACTCATGGGGCCAAACAGATATTTACAAATATTGAAAGCACTGTGCGGATCCCCAGCAGTGTCCCGGCTGTGTAGCGATAAATAGCTTTTCAGGGAAATTGTGCTTTTCTCTACACCCTCCCCTCTCATTAACCCCCCACCCCACCCCACCCCATCCATCCTGCATCTCCTCCAGATCATCCTGTAACTGAGAGGGTCTCCAGAAGAAATGCTTCATGCCTATAGAAGTTCAGGACCTGGGGCTTGGAGTTTATACTGTGGGGGACCAGGCTAGATGGGGTCTTAAAAGATGAATATTTTGATATATTCGGTGGTTTAGTCAGCCAAGAGCCTTTGTGAGCAGCGGTATCTCATGAGAGGTGTTTGCAGACTCAACAGCTACTTAGAGTCATTAGAGGACTGAGTTTAGGTGATTATATTAGCATCCACCCTCTCCAAGTATTTATTCATTCATTCATTTTGTGTATTTAATCAACAAATATACAATGAAATTCCAGCATGTGCAAGATAATGTATTTGTCATTGGAATACCCCTACTATATGAATTAGGGTCCAGAGAGAAAGCTGACATTATTTGAGGTTCAGGGCATTGAATTTATAGGTGATGGAAGAGCTGACAAGACAAATGGGAAATTTAGACAACCAATGGATTTCCAATAACAGGAAGTCATTACTGCTTCTAAGGAAGAGGGACAAAAAGAGGAGCTTGTGTTACCAGAGCCCAGTACCAGGACCTCCAAGTAGAGCCAAGATCATGGAGTAATTGCAGCTACTGCCAAAGCTTAATGGGTGAGTGGAGGGAGAAATACTCTGACTTCTCCCATCCTCCCTCCCTCCAGTCTTCCACCAGTGCCTTCCATTGGCTGAAACTACCAGGAAGCCAGAAGGCAAAGGAACTTGGGAAATGTAATTCCCTGTGATATGGAGCAGACAGAGAAGGGTCGGGAAGAAACCTGAGCAAAAACAGGCAAACAGATGGCACAGGTAGCAAAAGAGGCAAGCACAGTCCCTGCTCTCTTGGGAAGATGTGAGTTCCAAGGGTTACCTGAACTACACAAACCCTTGACACCTACCTCCTCAAACAAAAACTGAATCTAAAGGATGAGATAGATGATGGGCTTCTAGTTTTGTTCTGTTTTTTTCTTTTCCATCTAAAAGTTTGGGAACTTGCCAAGGGGAAAACAAATTCACATTTCTGAAGGGAATTGACTTATTGGATGAGTGAAAACTTGGGTGAACAAGTTCCCACTGGCATCACTTCAGCTTCATATCCCCAAACTGAACTTGGTATTGGGTTTTTCTCCAGCTCTGAAAGCAACTTCCCCTGCAATAAAAATAACACTTACGGAGGGCTTGTAATGACTCATCATTGTGTCAAGTACTTTCCATGCATCATTTCATTAAACCTTACATCAATCCCACTAGCTCCTCTTACTATACCCATTTTATAGATTAGCAACCCATGATTAAGATAGATTAAATTACTTTCCCTTATCTCATTGCCTGGAAGTGGTAGACAGATAATCTACTTTAGAACCCATATTTTTAGCCACTTCTCAACATTGACTCCTGTTTCTTTGTCTTACATATGGGAGTTGCTTAATAAAGTATATTTAATTGGGTAGCAGATAAGAGGAAAATGATACTACTGTAAGCAGGATATGGACTGAGCTTCTTAATAAATAACTCAGAATAAGCATAGCTTAAACAAGGTAGACACTCATTTCTTTGGCACCTAAGAGACTGTTGTTATGGTGGCTTTGCACTTCGAAGTTTTCAGGCTCTCAAATTTCTTCTATCATTTTTCTTCATCATCCTTAGGATGTTTTCGTTGACTACACTGTTTTTAGATATTTCATATAAGTTTGTTTTCCAGCCAGTGGACAGAGAAAAATGAAGACATGGAAGAAATGTCCCTTCACTTTTATGGCATGACTTGGAAATTGCACATTTTCTTCTCTGTCCCGTTGGCCAGAACTGAACCACATGTTCCCACTTAGCTGCAAGGGAGGCTGGAAATGGGCAGTACAGCTATAAATCAATAGCTCTGTTAATACAAAAGAAAAGGAAAACTGGTTCTGTTGTAGATACTTTTTCTTTTACTTCAGTTTACTGATTTAAAAAACTCTTCCTGTATTTCATCAAAATTGAAGATTTGGGCTAATTTCCCCCTCAGTTTACACATGAGGCAACCAAGTCCAAGAGAGGTGAAATGATTTGCTCCAGGTTGCCAAATGAGTCAATTATGTGAGGAATAATGTTCAAACGGTGATTAATCTTATAAATGGCCCTTCACTTTTGAGTTCTATTTTATGTTATAAATGACTTTTGCTTTCTTTTGCTTTCTTATATAACCTCATTACTGTGGACAATTTGGATAATAAATCCTTGTATAATGAAGACCCCATGCATATAAACACTCCTTCTTTAATGCTCAGTGCTATCCAACTACCAGGAATTATTACTGAGAATATTACTAAGTCTCATTTTTTGACATTTACAAACTTTCAGTGAGTCTGAACTAAACAATTCAAGTGAAATAATGAAAAATAAATTGAGGGTTCAAGTGTCCAGTGGGTTTAGTCAAGAAATATTTGTTTTTATAGACAAAAACCTAGTCTAGCTCAAGCCAAGAGGCTTAGCTGTGACATATTCCAGATGATGCCCTGTGCATTCAAAGGTCAGAAACAAAGTTTAGGGGATCCCCGTTAATTGGGAATTCATTATCTGTGTCCACATAGTACAAAGTTGAGTCAGAAAACAAACTATCGTAACACGAAAATAATCACCAATAAAGTAATCACATATACACATATTCCCTACCCAGACATCCCTCTCCACACGAACACAGCTACCCTCCAATCAGTGCCTTTGTTGGACAGACAGTCCCACACAGATTGCCAGATGCTGTAGATACCTGACAGTACTATGCAAATAGAATGCAAATGAATTGCAAAGTAGAAGAGCACGTCTTGCAAAAGATGCATGATTTCATAAAGTGGATGAAAATTTTGCTGGAGAACAGCCCTAATTTCAAGCAAAGCATTTGATGGATGAGAATGTGGTAGCATCAGACCAGCTGACATGACAGGTGCTTCAAATAAGAATGATTTGTGTATCAAAGGATTAAGAGAGGCCCTTAGGAAAACTGACGAAACCCTCCAGGATTTCAGAAAAATTACTCTTTTTTATGATCCTGCTGCAAAAAGTCAAATGTAAGGGGAATGTGTCATATTATGAGATCAGATTATATATTTCCAGAAAACTTGCCAAAACTTGATTTGAGCTTTGAATGCAAAGAATGGGAACATGGTTGACATGGACGGTTGTTAGATACGATGGAATAAAGTTGTTTTCATAATTTTCTGTTTGAAGAGTTTTCAGACCCTGAGGGTGCCTTGAATGTTTTATTAGATTGTGAAATGTATTAAATATTCCTTCTTCTGAGCTGGGACTGGAGGTCTTGACTTGCCTGCTGGCCACTTCACTTTAGCTGGCTGGAAGGGATTGCTGTGCAAGGGAATAAGTGATGGGAGAACATCAATTCTTGGCCATCTGTTTGGATGTTAGAGTAATAACGATGATGCTATTGACAGTAACAAAAATAATAGCAAACATTAGCTGGTCCTTTAGTATATTGCAGGCACAATGTGAAATGCTTGGCATGGGTTATGCCATTCAATCCTCAGATAACCCTCTAACCTGGCTACTCTTTTCCTCCCCACTTAGTAGATGAGGATACTAAGGTTTAGCAAGGTTACATCATTGCCCCTAAGATTCAATATTTAGTCCTTTTGGAGAATGAATTCCTTTTGATTCTTGCAAAGTGATCAAACACAGAAAAGGAATTGGGAGACATTGTGGCCTTGCTTTGGGATCCAGATCAATCAGGGTTCACCTCTCAGCTTACTCAGTATGAGTTGAAAACCCTGGGAAAGTGACTTAACCTTTTTGAACCTCAGTGTTTCCGGTTTTGTAGGGGATAGTAATGTCTACCTTACCATGCTGCTGTGAAGATCAAATTAGATAATGCATGCAAAGTCCTAGCGCAGTGTTTGGCCTATAATGTATGTTAATACCTGGTTGCTATGCTCATTGTAGAGAAGATATTGAGAAGGAAGGAACTTGACTTGTATAATTTTCAGGGACCTAGGGTTTCACACACCAACTTAATGTTCAGTTATTCATGTTGCTAAACTTTCAGCTGGTAGGAAATTATGCAAGAGTAGAATAAGTGGTTACCATCATCAGCCAGGTTTTAAGGGATGCGTGTTTGAGATGGTGAGGAGACCAGACTGTGCAGGTAGAACAGACATTTTGGGTCAGGAATGATGTTAGTGTTATGAGGAAGAGTATTTACTAGCTGTGCAACCTTAGGCTGGCCTCTTAGCTTCTCTGAGTGTCACTTTCTTCATTTGTGAATGAAATTAGTCATTCATTCCTACCTTGCAGAGTCCTTGAGGGTCTAACTTAGGAGAAAAGATGAAAAATCTTCTGTAACTTGCAAAGTACAGTACATGTGTGAGATATTGTGAGCAAAACTTGAGAGAGGTGGTGACAGATGGGAAGATGTTAGACCTGATTATGACCATGTAAGAAGAAAAACATCAAAGCCATTCTGACCATGGTCAAAAGAGCAAGAGGGTTAGCTCCTGGGTGTTCTAAAGAATCCCACCCAATTTTACTATCTTGACCACTTTCCCAGGAAGGTGGGCATCTAGAAAGTGTTTCAGGGACATTACTTTTAACCAAGGCTGCCGTGTTGGATGTAGGGTCTCAACAGCTTAGATGTAGAGGGACTAAAATATTTAAAAGCTTGAGATGGAGATTAATTGGAGGGGCATCCTTTCATTGCTCCCAAGCTGATGCTTGTTGATAGGGAACTGAGTTTTAGAGCAACACAAACAGAAACAGCAATAATCCCACCAACCACCTCTCATCACCATCGCCACAGCATCTGGAACAACTAATGTTTATTAAGCACTTACTGTGTTCCAGGCATTGTCTGAAGGGCTTTACAAGGCATTGTCTCATTTATTCCTAATACAAAATCGATGAGATTCTACAGTTGCGAAAAGTGAGGCTTAGAGAGATGAAAGCACTTAAGCAGGGTGACAGGACTATGGCATCATGGAGCCAGGAGTCTCATGAGGATAAATACTGGGCTCTAATGTTCAGCCCTGGGACCTTCTAACCACACTGGCAATTCCTGACCCTTTCACGTCCTACCTCCATGCTGTATTATAATCAGAAGAACTGGTGGAGAGCTAAGTCTCGTCTCTACCCCTAACGTCGTCGTTGCCTTCGTTTCCGTGTCTCCCCTCTTTTCTCCTTTCTCCCCCTCTCCCCTCCTCTCCATGTTCTCCTTTTCTCCTCTCTCATCCTCTTGCTCCTCTTGCTCTTTCCCTCCACTTCCTCCTTCTGCTTTAATCCACCTGTTTCCAACATCCCACCCCACATCACTTTTATTAGCTAACCACTTTTTATTAGTTTCTTGTGCATATTGCTAGTGTGTATATGTCAGGTTCCCAACAGGAAACAGATGGCATGCTCAAAATAGGGTGCTTCAAGGAGGATTTATTTACAAAGGGATGGTATACAAAGATGTGGGTGAAAGGAAGACGTTGCAGACAGGGCAGCAACCTCGGCTAGAACAGCACAGCTCTCTGGGATAAGGAGGGGGCTCAAGGGGCAGGAGAGGGAGAGGTAACTGGAATCGGAAGGAGAAGAAATCTGGTCATGTTGGCTGTTTTGAGCCGAGTAGTAATTTTCAGTTGAGGGACACGGCCAGTCTGAAGGAACCTCACAGGGTATAAATACTCTGGCCTCACTCTCCTCCTTCCCTCTGATCTCCTGACAGGGCTCCCATTGGCTGAAACCAAGAGAAGGACAGAGGGAAGGGAAGCCATTGAGGCAGATGGTTCAGGCTGCCTCCAGGGGTATAGAGCAGAGGATGGGGTAGGGTAGGTGAGGTGGTGGTGGTGGTGGTGGAAAAGAAAGTGCATCTGGAGGGGCAAATGGAAGAGATTAGGCTAGTGGCTCGCAGGGTTTCTTGATGGAGATATAAAAAACTGTATGTGATCTTATTTTACTCCTTTTCTTATTTAAAACAGGGCATATTACATAAATTGTCGAACAATGTATTTTGGAGATATTTTCATATCCCCAAACCTTCCTTATTCTATTTGCATATTGGCCTGGTATTCCATTATGTGGATGCACCATAACATATTTCATCAGTGGCCTACAGCTTACACATGATTCTGCTTCGAGTAACCTTGCACATACGTTTTATCCAAAGTGTGTGGGTTCAACTGCAGAGTAAATTCCCAGAGGCGAGATTGCTGGGTATAGGATAAACACATTTGTAATTTTGATGTGTTTTGCCCAATCGCACTTCATAAAAACTGTAACATTTTACACATCAGCCATGTATTAGAGTTCTTGTTTCCCTCACACCCTTGCTGCAGGGGATTGAATTGTGTCCCCTGCAAAAGGCATGTCCAGGTACCAGCCCCTGGTCTTGTGGGTGAACCCATTTGTGAATAGGACCTTTGAAGATGTTATTAGTCCTAATCCTATAATGGAGACCTTCTAGAGAAGGCCAGAGAAAGAGAGACATGGGAAGGAGCCAAAAGCGAGACGTCAACAGAACCTGAAAGAGAAAGGAAAGGACATCACCGTGTGGCAGGAAAGCCAAGGAACCACAAGGATTACCAGGCAGCCAGAATGCCACCGACCCTGGGAGAAAGCAAGCCTTCTACCCTGAAAGCGTGAGCCAATTAATTCCTGTTGTTAAGCCAACCCATTGTATGGTATTTGTCTTAGCAGCAAGGAAACAAAGATACTTGCAAAAAGTGCATTATCAAACTTGTTGACTTTTACCAATTTAATAAGTTAAAATTTGTATCTTCTGTATTTTTAATTAGCATTTCCTTTATTTTGAATGATGTTTAAGGGACATTTGCTTTTGTTTTTGTGTTTTACTTCATGAACTCTCTGTTCATGTCCTTTGCTCATTTTCCATTGAGTTGTTGGTCTTTCTCATTTCTAGGAGCTCTTTATATTAATAGATGAGTAAGGTTGTCCTTTTGTTAGTAATATATGTTATAACTATTTCCCCCAGTGAACTTATCTTCTGCCTCAGCTTTTGTGTTTTTTAAATTATTTTTGTTTGGAGGGTGGTTTCTGTCTTGTGTAAGAAATCAAAATGATCTATTTTTAAAATTTTTATGGTTTCTGGATTCCTGGTGATGATTAGGAAGGCTCTCCCTATCCCGAGGTTATAAAGTACTTCCCCACTAGTTCTTTTTTTGCTCACATTGCTTTAATGTCATGTTGGAGGGAGGGGAGGTTGAGCAAGTCCTACTCCGAATGATGTGTAGACCCAAGTTATATTTTTTTAGGCCCAGAAGGACAATGATCTCCATCCATTTCAGCTTCACCAGATCCTCACCCTGATGCCCTCCCTGGCCTCATCCCAGAAATCCACACCCGATCATGACAGCCAGATGGACAGGGAAATCTTTCAACAGGACATACAACCCCAGCCACAGTGTCCTGAAACCTCTTCTTTCATTTCCATCGTTGCTGTCTCAGGCTGCCTGGAGTTCAGCTTTCCTTCCCTAGCACCTCTATAAGAAAGCAGCTTCTCTTTGGCCTTGGGAGAAGGGACATCCTCCCATAACCTCTCCGAGGTCAGCCAAATCTCTGCTTGATTCATGTCTGTAAAAATAAACAAGGTAGAAGACCATGCACTTTGTAGTGGTGAACATGCTATAAATTGTTTTAGATCCAGTGTGCTACAACTGGAAGGGGATTGGAATATGTTGTGCTCATCTTGCATGTTACATGTAACCCCCTTTAAAGGGCTTTCACCCACATTTAAGAAAATGGTTTTCTGGGCTGAGCCAATAGCATCCTTGAGTTATGGCATCTGGAAAGGCTGGAGAAGGAGGTATGTTGAGGTTAGTAAGAGCTTGGGTTCTGACTTGATATAGATCTGGATTTGAATTCTGGTTCTGCCAATTCCTACCCCCTGGGATCATGGGCAAGAGAATTAGCAGTTCAGTATTATTTTTTCCATCTACAAATGGGGAATAAGAGGAAGGCCAGGAGGCCAGAAATCCAGTAATATGTGTCTCTATGCTTTTTCAGTGTTTGTCACAGAGCTATGAAGTGAATTGTGTTTCAGTCTTGTTTCTTCCACTCTTGGGTGTCAGACCTCATCCGCATCCCCTATTGTAGAACTAGCCACACCTTCTTTGAGCCCCTACTTTATTGCCTCCAAATACCTTTATTTCCATTTATTTATTTCCTTCTTAGCATCCCCCATTAGATTATACATTCCTCGATGCAGCGATTATGTCTTATTTCATGGTGGCATCCCATGTGGTCGGCTGCCTCTAACTTGGTGCCCAGTGATCCCTGTCTCCTGGTATTGAATGTCCTGTGTAAACCCTTCCCCTTGAGTGTAGGCTGGACCTACTGACTCACTTCTAGTGCATGGAATATGGCAAAAGTGAAGGGATGTCACTTCCAAGTTACAAAGAGACTGAGGCTTCTATCTTGTTTGGCCTCCCTAGTTCTCTCTTGCTGTTTCTGATGGAAGCCAGCTGCCATACAGTGAGCAGCCCCAAGGAGAGGCCTGCATAGCAAGAAACAGCCAGCAAAGAGCCGAGGCCCTCGGTGCTACCACCTAGGAGGAACTTAATCCTGCCAATAGCCACACGAGTGACTTAGAAGCCGATACTTGCCAGTTGAGACTTCAGATGAGAACACAGCCCCAGCCTATATCTTTATTCCAGTATTTTCAGGGACCCTGAAGCAGAGAACTCAGTTAAGCCACACCCAGATTCCTGAGCCACAGAAACTATGAGATAATAGATATTTTTATTTTTTTTACCTGCTAAGTTTTGGGGTGATTTGTTATATAGCAATAGAGTAGCCAATTTACTCTAAAAATAATGCAGTTCCTGAAGTATAAAATATAAAAATATAAATATAAAAATCTAAATAATCCTTGTTAATGAATGACCTCAGAATCTTAATAATCATATAATGTTAAGAATCAACGTTTATTGAGCATTTACTATGTACAAGGCATGTAATAGATATCATCTTAGTCAAGGCATAATAGAATAGTAGGTTCAATTATGATCCCCATTCTATGGATGAGAAAAGTGAGTTGAATCAGGATTCAAATCCATGTCTGTCTGATTCAGATTTTGAGTTATGAACCATTCTGCCACTTGCTTCCTCTGCCTTGGAGTTTTAACGTCACTCCATTTTACAGAAGGGGAAACTAAGGCCCAGTAAAAGGAAATGACGTGAACCAAGATTATATAATGAGTTGTAGACAGATCCAGGCTAGAACCCTGGCCTCTTGTCCCCCTCCTATGTCCCATCCCACCCTGCCTCGGGTCACCAGGCTATAAGGAATGGTGGCCGTGCCTCTGCAAACTTAACAATCACACCGTTGGTGGTTTCTTTAGGTATCACCCAAGCATGGCAAATGCAGTTACCCAATGATATCCGTGCCCAAAGTTGAACTTATTTACAGTAACCGCACCTGCTTCTCCAGTAAAGAACTACTATGTAATTGAGTGGACCAGGCAGGAATTAGACCTGGGTCCATGATCTATACAACCTGCCATAGCTTAAATCTATGTCAGTTATTTCTTCTGATTTCTGCTCTGCAGCAAAATTTAACCACGTGGCTTTCAGAAGGCCAGTAGAAGGGGCAGCAGCAAATACTTTCAGAAGAGGGTCATCAGGGCCACATAACTTGTCAGTCCTAAAGCTAGAATACCTTTGGTGTGGACTTGGTTGTTTTTCACACAAACTGAGTCGCCTCCACCCCTCTCCTGACATCCTGGGCACCTTCTTCTCCGGGAAGGTTTCTTTTGTCCTCCTAACAATAGCCACCATGTGTGGAAATATCTTTATTTGTTCACCTCTTCGACTAGACACAGGACTATGTCTTGTTCATCTCTGTATCACTAGTGTGTCATTCAATGTCTGGCACATGGTAGGTACAGAGATTGCTAAAGTGTAGAACTGGAGGAAACCAAAAGGACAGAGACAGAAGAATCTTTTCTTCCACCCTGTCACCCACGCCTTCCCTCCCCTTGCCTCCTCTTTCTCACCAATGTCAGCTTAGGGTGCACTCTAATTTACCACAAGCAATGCAGTTGGGGTGCCAGAATATTGAGGTAGGATGTGAAAGGTAATCTGAACTGACCTTGAAACAAGTCTTTGATCAGTGTGTCTGCTGATTTTTTATAGGAAATTGAGTATTATTATTAACTTTCTTTTGTAGAGTGCCACTGTACACTTAACAAACTAAAGGCTCTGAAAAGTTTTGCGATAATAAAGAAATTTAAATAACTTTAACTCAATTTTTACTAATTATTTTGGTGTTGGGACTATTTTAACAAAGCCCCATCAAAAGTATTATCATATACCCCTTATGGAGGGGAAGGCAGTTGTGACAGGGTTTGGTGGGGGTGCATAGGTCCTTTAAGAGAACTCAAACTAAATCAAATTAAAGTAAGAAAATAAAGTAAGTTATTGGCTCATCTAACAATGAGGTCCAGAGAAGGGCCTGGTTTCAAGACTATAGAGACTCCAATACTCTGTATGTGTCTCTTTGCCCCCCCCGCCCCCACCCCTGCAATCTTTAACCCTATTTCTCATCCTATGCTTAGTATAATTTTCTTCAACAAATGTGCTCCCTCCTTCAGTGGGCGAGTGGGGAGGAAAGGGATATGGTCACAGGCAATTTCAGGCTTATATTATCCCAACTTCATGACTTCAGAGAAAAAAAAGAGCTCTTTTTAATCCTCTCCAGTATCTTTGTAAAAATTCCCAGGTAAGGAATATGATTGGCTGGCATGTGTTAACCTCTTTCTCGTGCCTAAGCCAATCATTCTGAGATTACATAATTGCCAAGCTGGGTCACATACCTACACCAATGGACAGGAGGGTGGGATGGTTTATGATATTCAGCTCGTCAAAGCCTCATGGAATAAATGGGGAGCAGTTTCTCAAAGAAAGGGGAGATGCGGTTTTCAGAAGACAAGTAAGTTTGGCATGGAATGCTAGGCAGGCAAAAATAAACTCCATCGTGGCTTCTTATGGTATCACCTTGCAACTTTTGACTTTTGTGTCATTGCCATTCAGGAATTTGTATCAGGAGAAATGAGAGAAACAGTCATTTGGTCTTCGGCTTGGGTCATGATAAGTTAGTAGGTCCCATCACATTTCTTTTAGGGGATAAGATGAATCAACATTCCTATTACCCAAAGCCTCACCACCTTATATGACTGTGTTCCACTTGAGGGAGAGCAGAAATGCTTTGCATCCTGGAGTCCGTGATGCCGCCAAATCCAGGAACTCATTTTGCCATGCCTCTGAGGTCTTATCAATGGAGTAAATTTTTTTTTTAATTGAGATGTTACCCTGCAGATTAGTCTATAAGTTTGGCCACTTGCGAATGCCCTGTGTGCACCTTCAAGTCAGTTTTTGGAGGTTGAATGATGCTCATCTAGGGTGACACTCACAGGGGGAGCACTTTAATCAAAGCTTTTTGGGTTTTGAGAAATATATGTCTACTCAGACAAGCTCAAGTTAAAAGGAAGTTTACTGTAAGGTTATTGTGAATTCTCAGAGCCCAAAGGCAGGGAGGAGAGGGATACCTTGAGAGAGCTGGAATTGAGAACTGGGAAGTAAAAGGTCAACATTTCTCCCCCTCACCTCTCTCTGGGGTCTGCTCTGTCCTCTCTCTCTCACCCAGCCTGTTACGGCTCATGGTGGCTGGGGGCTGTGACCTCACAGGCCACCACTTGCCACTCCCCATCAAGACCTCTCTGCTCCCAGTGACCTGCACTGACTGGCAGCATGACAGAATTTATGGCCTGAGTCCTGCCTCAGTGGGCAGAGCCCTATATGACACATGGGTGACTGGCCAGCATATGGATGGCCTCCTGTGGGTCAGGTTTCTGCCACTGGGCCAGCCTGGGCTGGGAGGCATGTGTTTTGCTGCCTACTTAGTGGGAGTTGTTGCCACGATTCAGCCAGGGACTGTGAGCAGCTAGTTTGAGCCCTTTGTTACTCCAGATTATCGCTGTTTGAGGCTGGATAATGCTTTGTTATAGCGTCTATCCTATGTATTGTAGGAGGTTTAGCAGCAGCCCTGGCCTCTACCCACTAGATGCCAGGAGTAGCACACCCACCCCCAGTTGCGATAATCAAACATGTCTCTCGACATTGCTTAATACCCCTGGTGGCAAAATCACCCCCAATTGAAAATCACTGTTCTGGAGTAACAGAGTGATGAAATGGGTGCTGCCTAAATTTTGGCTAAGGTCTTAAGACCATAAGTATCAAAAGACACCGCATTTCAAAGGAAAGCATTGACCTACTTAGACAGGACTTTCAAAGAAAGTGGTTGAAAGTCAGGGGGTTGTCCCAAATGGCTTACAGAAGAGGGCTACCAGGATGGGCACCTGCAAAGTGATGCCGAGACTGTGGGGCAAATCTTCACCCCCCATTTATAGCCCAAGTCATGGCTTTACCTCTGATTTCTTTCCATTTATTCTTGGCCTGTTCAGGAAGGGGATGGCAGCGTCCATGATCCCCTCATTCATCATTTTAGTCATTTTGTTTTTTGCTCCATAGGCCAGCCACCCTGTCCCTATCTAATCAGAGGACTGCTTCCTGTTTTTGTTCACTACCATTCGTCCTGCTAGAGTGATTTTTATCATCAAACAGTATGAAAATAGAATGCTAGGAGCTGGCACCCTCTCTTGTTGAGAGGCCATCAGATTGGTGGGTTGGCTTGAGCAGAAGATACGGAAGCACCACAAGACCCAGGCATACATTGTCTGTAGGACAAATGCCAACGCTTGTCTTTCTGGCTCCCTTCACAGGGACTTGCCACACAAAATAAAAATAATGATGCAATTTGTTTAAACCTGAAGACATGTATTTACAAGCACTTCATGGCCATTCTTCCTGGTGAGCAGGGGCAGTTTCCATAGTTTGATGAATGGGTTCCTTCTGCCATCTGGGATGTGCACGAAGGTGGCATTCCCATTCAAGGGTGGCCCTCAACTTCCTCTCTGGGTCCCATGTCCGCTGCCAGGAAGGAGCCACGGTTCTCAGGATTTCAGGAGAACGGCGGTGTGTGGTTAAGGAGGCACTGACTTCAGACCTCTGGATGAGCAGGAAAACACAATGATGTGAATATCCTGAAAAGACCCTTGCTACGGGCCCAACAGTCTTGCCATTCCATACCATCTGCCTGGAGGGAGAAAGGGTGACAATGATCAAAATCTGTTTAGATGCCATTAGACTTATAATGCAAAGTGTTGAGTTGGTACTCATGTGTCAAGCACCTACTAGGTGCATGGCATCAGGAGAGCATCTCTGGATGGAAAGCAAGTAACAGAAGTCCAAGAAAGAGAAAGTATAGTTTCTATGTAGTGAGCTGCTCCTTATTTTTCAAGATTCAGCTAAATTGCCATTTCTTTTACACTGTTCTCAACAAAACCTAGTCTTCCATCTCTTCCTCCTCATTCTAGATCAATGTTTCGGTGATACCATTTATTACACATCATAAGACTCTGACTTGTAGCTGCCTTGCCTTTAAATTAGGGATGGTAAATGTATGACTTGCATACTTTCATTTTCCATCCTGGACCCATGGCAGACATTGCTAATCAATCATGACATTCTTTCCCCCAATATGGCTATGGCCTTAGAATCCTTTCTGGAACAACAATCTTGGCCTCCACAACTAATTGATCAGAGCTTAGATTTTAGTCAAATCCCTTTTGCTAAGAATTCCTTGAGGGAGGCAATTGTATCTTATTCATCTTGTTATCTCCTATAATAGGCACAGAACAAGGGCTCCATGATTGTTGAATGAAAAATAATTTAGGGAGCTCAGAACCTTTTTGTGCAGAGACAAGATCCACAGACTACAATGATCTGAGAGCAAATACAAAATAGAATATGATTTTATGTTAAGTCCTCTGGTAGAGCATCTTGGTGGTTTACAAATTTGGGGAAACCCAACCATTAGTGTGCTCTGTAACTATTGAAGGGTGGCTTTATGAAAAGAGGAATCTCCTAGTAGAAATGAGGTGGTGTCTCTAAAAAGTGTTATGAATCATAGTGTCTACAAGCAAAACCATACTCCTATCATCAGGATCTTGACTTGGACAAAAATAATAATAATAAAGAATCAGCCCCATGGAATGACAGGTTTTTTCCGTGCTATTCCACAGAATGTTCAATTGAGAACTCTAGAACTTTAGGAATTGAGCAAACTGCAGCCCAATTTGTGGTTTGTAGGAATGGAAAAAAAAGTCCATGGTAGCTACTTTCAGCATGGGACTTTCAGAAACTATAAGAGTTCTAAGGCACCATGGCTTCCCATTGGAAAAGTTATCCCCTACCTTGGGATAAGAATTGGGAGGAGTAACGTTGCCAGTCCCAAACATCGGATTTGAGGGGGCATCCCAATGTCACTTCCACATCATAATATATATTTGCTGATTTGGTTGGATTCAGTGGTCTGTGAAGACCAGGTTCTTGATGGGGGTGATTTTTCCTTTTAAAGCATACTCTGAAAAGTCTCTAAGTAGTAACTTTTTAAAAAGTTACATCTCCCCAAATTAGAAGATGCAGTTTATTCCCTCCTTCTTTTGTTGTGTTATTTCTGATTTACCCTTTGAACACAGTTTTAAGACAATAAAAATTGAACCAAACACATAACTATACAAGACCTGAAGATCACAGGTTCTAAACTCTTCTTTTTACAGTTGAGGAAGTTAAGTGGCTTGTCCAACGTCATACTCAGAAGGAGAGATGAGGACCCTTGCTTCTTAATTTCCTGTCCACAGTTGGCTGAATTTGACCTTTTATATGTGATTCTGTTGCTGGAGATGCAGTTTTGATAGAGATGGTGCCATTCAACTCTTCCTACAGCCCTTACTGGGTGTGCTATTCATACATGAGTCACTCTCAGTTGTATATTCAATAGTACTCGTTTCTCCACTTTGGCTTTATCATCTGAAAAATAGAGATAGTCATAGTGTAGACCTTATCTCAAGGTTTCCCGTCCTTGGCACTATTGACATTTTGGGCCTGCAATTCTTTCTTCTGGGGGCTGCCCTCTGCATTGTAGGTGTTTAGCAGCATCTGCGCACTCAAGCACTCTCCTTCTAGACTCCAGTCGTGCCCCCACCCGCACCCCTGCCGGTTATGACAATCGAGATCATTGCAAAACGGCCTGTGGGGAGCAAAGTCGTCCCTAGCTCATGAATAATGATTACATGTAATGATGTGTATTAAATGCTTAGTAGTGATGATGCTATGGCAGCTATTGTTACTGCAAACTGCAAAACACTCCTCTGCAGTGAATTCTTCTGTCAATAAGAGACCTTCAGGTAGAAAGAACACAAAGTCCAGCCAGATTACTAAATCTCACATGGAGAGGCTAGGTCAAATGTCCTGCTAGTTTTCTGCACACATTTGTGTTTTGAAGTTAACCTCATCACCCTGTAGCTTTCTGCTCATGCGTCTTTCTTACTCATCATATTGTGTGCTCCTGGAAGACAGGGAATAGGGCATGTGAATCTTGTCTCCCCAGTGCCTCACTCAAAGAAAGTGTTGAATTCAACAGAGCAGAAGAACAGACAGGAGCTCCATGGAGGAAGACATGGTTTCCAGCCTTGAACTTGCTGTTCACATCCATGGACTCCTAGGGCAAGTTTCTTGACCACTTAAGTTTCCTCTCCTTTCAATTTGGGATGATGAGAAGACCAACCTCACTGATCAAATGGGATCATGGGAGCCAAATGCCTTTTTAACCTGGAAGGGACTTGACTGTAGATTATGTTCTTAAGAATGAGAATAAGAAGACAGACATTTTATGAATATCTCAGGCACCATTAATGACTAGGCATGAAAGACTACTTCAAACACATGGTCACAGACACTAATTCCTATGGTTTGTAAAAACCATCCATCCAGTCCATGCCCACGGATTTTAGGACCAAACACCAACAGTGACTGATTTTTCCCTTGGAAAAAATCTTGGCGTTGGCTAAGAGAATTGACAATGGAACTGTGATGTATTTGAAAAACTAGGGGGACTGAGAGATGGAGAGCTGCATTTTGGTTCATCTAATTAACTGTATGACCCTGTGCAAATATCTTTTGCTCTTTTAACCAGTATCCATGTAACAGAGGTGGTAGAGACAGTGGTGGTGGTATGTATGTAGGTAAACTTGCTGATTTCTGTGCTTGCCAAAAAGTTTATATTTACATCATAAATTAGTGTACAACATTGAACAAATTAGATAGTTTTTGTAGGGGAAAAAGGAATTCTGTTTTCAGAACTTACCTTTATTTTTTTGTGTGTATCAATCAATACTCTTATGAATAAAATTAATTCAAAATGGCTCAGGTAAAATGAAAGCCTCACTTACATCATGAAAAAGTCTAGAGCAGTGCTTCAGGCAAGGCTTGATCCAGGGACTCAGACAAAGCACTCAGATTCTCTTCATCTCCCAGTTCTGCCTTTCAAAGTGTTGGTTTCATTGCCAAGCTTCATTTTATGATCTCTGGAGGTCCTGGGCTCACATTCTTATTTCTGTGTCTTGGCAGAAAGGAGCATGCATGGCTCTCTCCAGAGCCCAGTGATAGACTTATTGTGCCTCATTGGCTCTGATTGGCTTACATACCCAGGCCTGACCCAATCGCAATGATGTGGTCACTGCTTGACTCTGGTTGCCAGCCAGTCCCCATAAGTGGAGTGGCCAGCCTCTTTGTCATCTAATTCAGGTGTTTCTTCCATTCCTTAGAGGGAGGAGATATAGAGATGTAAAGTAAGACACTCAGTTGGGGTGAAAATGGAGGAAGGAGATTTGGGACAGATGCCAACTGACTGAAGCTCTCCCCACTGGATTACTTTTGACCAATTCTTTCATCAAAAAATCCAACTGGCAGCTGGCCGAAACATCTGTAGGCCCAGCAGTTGCCCATCTCACCCTTCCATTTTCTCCTGAGTTGTTTTGTCCCCAGGCTTTGCAAACCCATCCACCAAAGCGCCATAGAAATGGGACCAAGCTCTGTCTCATCAAGGGCAGGGAAAGGGCCTTGGGATCTGAACACCTGAGTTTAAACCTCAACTCTTTACCACTTTCCTTGACGAACTGCCTAGTATTTTCTCACCTGCAAAATGAGCAAGCATCCTCTTTCCCTTGAGATCCCTTTGTCAACACGGAGGGCTGTGGAATTTTGGGTGGCTGGCTGGCCTGACTGCCTGAGGCATTTCTCAGCCCTGAAATTTGAAATCGCCACCTTCAGCCTCACTCCTTTTGCCTGAGGTGTTGAAATTCATCTCTGCATCCAGCATCCTTTGCATCCTCCGCATGAATTTCTTGACTGTTCTCCCTGCATCCCTCTCTGTCTGGGTAGGAGAGGTAGACACATGGGGATACGTATTTAGTGCTTCTTTACCTGAAGACCTCTCTGTCTCCTCTTTGCTCTCCAAGTCTAAGATTCCACATTTTTTACATTTCTGTTGCAAAGATTGCGTGTTGAAAGGTTGTACTGGGGCGCTGAATGTCCTCCAGCTGCCTTTTCACCATTTCCCATTTCTCCCGGCAATGTGGAGGTCTGGCCTTTGCCAGAAGTTCTCCAAAGTAAAAACTGTCACTTCCTTGTCCCCATTCCAAGCTCCCTTTGCTTCAGAGAGTGTAATCAGTCAGATGCTAAGTGAAGAGCAAACTGGTTGGATTAATTCATACTTAGGTGCAAACAGCTCTTAACCTTTTCCATTGGAGTTGTCAGGTAAAATACAAGATGCCCAGAATTTTAAATTAACAATGAAGAGGTCTTAATGGAAGTATGACCTCAATATTGTACGGAATATACTTACACTGAAAAAAAAGGCATTGTTTTTCTGAAATTCTAATTTAACTGGGAGTTTATTTTTTTATATCCTAAATCTGGCAACCCTAATTTACATCCACTTTCAAAACCAGAGCAGTGGGAAGTGGATGTGGCTCAAGCAACTGGGCTCCTGTCTACCATATGGGAAACTCCAGCTTCGATTTCCGGGGCCTCCTGGTGAAGGCAAGCTGGCCTGTGCTGTAGAGAGCTGATGCAACAAAGGGAGATGCAGAGGAGAGACGATGAGAGACGCAGCAGACCAGGTTGCTGAGGTGGCTTCAGGCATTGAGTGCCTCTCTCCCATGTCAGAAATTCCCAGGATTTGTTCCCGGTGCCTCCTAAAGAGAAGACAAGAAAAGAAGACACGCAGTCACAGAAGAATGCGTAGTAAATGGAGACAGTGAACACAGGTGGCAAGGGGTGGTGGTGGTAAATTAAATAAAATCTTTTAAAAAGAACAGAAAACAGAGTAGTGAGGAGGTGAGATAAATTTGTAATGTTGCTATTTCAGGCCTGGGGGACAAAGAGGTATCACTTTTACTAGTTGATTTCAGAAAGGGAAATACTTTGGGGAGTGGCGTGATGGGGGAAGAGAGACTTTCTTTGTCTTCAAATTACCTACTGTCTTCCTCTTCAGACTGTAAAATAAACTGCTCATCTCTCTTTTATTTAAAAGGATTTATTTATTTATTTACCCCCTTCCCCCTTATGGCTTGTTTTTTGCTGTTTTTTCTCTGTGTCCATTCGCTGCACATCTTTTTCTGTGTCTGCTTGTCTCCCTTTGTTGTGTCTTGCTGCGTCAGGTCTCTGCGGCGCACAGGTCAGTTTGCCTTCATAACAAGGCCCTGGAATGCAAACCCAGGGCCTCCCATATGGTAGATGGGAGCCCAACTGATTGAGCCTATAGCCACTTCCCTGCTTATCTCTTTTGAATAAATACCCTTTCAGCCTTTCTTTGGGAAGGGCAACTGCTAAGAGAATCTTCCTCAAGCCAACTAAGTCTCCTGGTCTTCAGCCTGTCTTTGCCAGTGTAGATTATTTTATTTATTTATTTATTTATTTATTTATTTAGTGCTGGGGACAGCACAGTATGGAGATTCAGGGAGAAGAAAAGGGGCAGAGCCCCAAGGGATCTTACAATTACCTGTACTCAATTTAGGATGGTGAAAGCCAACGTCAGAACACCCCTCAGTGCTGAAATCCCCTGTGTCTTCACCAGGTACACACAGGTTTGGCCTTCCTGGTTGCTTAAGGCAGCACTGCCCTGCAATGTGTTTAGTGCCTTGTATTGCACCCCTGATTTTAAAGTCTGCCAAGGTGGTAGGGAGGCATGGATTTTTGAGCAAGTTCTCTGTCTCCACCAGTAGTTCCCAAACTTTGCTGCACTTTGGAGTCATGTGGAGAGGTTTCACGAAGCCCAATGCTCGGGCTGTTTCCCAGACCAACTGATCAGAATGTCTGAAGGTGGAAGCCTGGTATTTGGGTGTTTTGCCGGACTTGGGTGATGGCCCAGTTTGGAAACCACTATGCCTGATGCGTGTCCTCTGCTCCAGCAAATGCATTCTCAGCCAGATACCCAGGGATGGAACTGGGGGGGGGGGGGGAGATGGGGGGAGTGAGTTGCCCTTCCTTGTCCAGCCAGGGGGAGGAAAACGGGAGGAGGGAGTCCCCTCAGGATAGAGTGGCATTGTTTTGTATCAGTTTCTGGCTTTCTAGCTTGGCTGGGCTGACGGAACAAAGAAGGCTTCATGCGGGACAAAAGCGCACTGTTTCACCTAATGAGGAACAGTTGAGAGGTCTGGAGACAGCACCCCATCAGCCAGGGACAGAGGGCGGCAGAAGAGAGGGTTGCTGGGCCCGGCTAATGAAGACCAGTTGAGAGGTGCCGGCCAGACACCAGTCTCGCCTTTCTTTGTGAGCTCCCAACACCCCCACCTTCACCTCCCTGGTCTCAAGAGGCTTGGCTGTGCTTCCAGAGAGAGAGAGAGACATGCTTAGATTCATCTGTCACACTGATGGGGCCTGACCCCGTGACCCCTTGAGCCATGCCCTCCGGCCTCTGGATTTGACCTTTCCAAAGAGCCCTCAGTCCTCAGCCAGAAGGTCCCTATTGACTACCTGCCAGTGGCCACCTGCTGAAGCAGCCCCTGAGAAATTAAAGTCGGCAAATGGTTCACCGGGGACTCTTTGAGGCTTTGCTGGAGTGCTGTGTCCAAGGCGGATGAGCCAATCTCTCTAATTATCTGGCACAAGATGGTTTTCTTTTAGAACCTGGTGCCTTGTTGATCTTTGCTTATAAAAAGCAGCACAGTGAGACCAAGGAAGAGAGTGGTTAGAAGGGCCTTTGAAGGCTCCCTGTTGGATTGTGGGCCTACTTGTGAAGGGAGAGCTTGTGCAGCCAGGTGGGCCTGGAAGATTTCTCTCCAAGATACCAGCTTTCCAAGAACACAACCAGCTACTACTGAGGAGCCCACCTTGGAGTCATGTCGAGACTACTCAGACCTTTGGAGCGCCTCTCTAGGTCAACGTGTAGGTTATACCATCTGTAATCACCATTTATGTGGGTTAAAAGTAGTCAAATATTGGTAATTTTGTATGGTATAAGCTAATTACTGAATTTGGATAAATTATGTCTCCTCCAAAGAAGTAGAAGTGATAGTGTATCAGTTATCTATTACTATATATCAGATTATCCCAAAATGTAGTGACTTAAAATAGGAAACATTTATTATCTCTCAGTTTTTCTATGAATCAGGAATTTAGAGTGGCTTTCCTGAGTTGTTCTGACTCAAGGTCTCTTGTGATGTTACAGTTGAGATGTCAGCCAGGGCTGCCTTCATCCAAAGGCTGCACTGGGCTGGAGGAGCCACTTCCAAGATGGCGCCCCCACCATGGCTGTTGGCTGGAGGCCTCAGTTCCTCACCACATGGGCCTCTCCATGGGGCTGCTTGAGTGTCTCCTGACATTTCCACAATATCCTATTGGTATCATAGGTCAGTCCTATTCAGTCTGGAAGGAGACTATACAAGAATGTGAATACCAGAAAGTGAGAATCTGGCTCAGAAGCTGACTGCCAAGGATGGGCCTTGTTTGCTACATTCCTCTGCAATGTAATGGTTTATTGATCCCCTGGCCACCCATTTTTCCTCACTTCTTGATGCATCCTGGGCTTATTTGAAGGTTGAGTTTTCTGCCATTCCTCTCCCCCTGCCTCCAAACAGGAGTATGGCTGGTCAGGAGGTTTTAAGTCTTGCAGCTGGAGCAGTAACAAGAAGAGGAAGCATGAGCAAGATGCCCTTAGTTGTTCAGCCTCCCGGATTTGATCCACAACCTCAAATCCTCATTTAAGGGAATTTGAAACCTGTGAGAGGATGCACATTGGGCATGGCATTTATTTTATGATTGATTTATTGAATCTAGACAAACCTCCCAAGAAACTTACACAGTTTCCACATGAGAAAACAAGGGGCTCTTGTGTTCATTTCCAGATGGGGTTATTCCTCCAGCAGAACAAGATAGTGATATCTGCTAATGGTTTTTGGGCATTTACTCTGTGCTGGGCCTTGATGGAGGGCTTTGCTTGCCTTATCTCATCTAATTGTCATAATAACCCTGGAATGTAGGTACTATTATCTTGTTTTATAGTAAATGAGATTCAGAAAGGCTGAATCTTGCCCAGGATCATTTGGAAGAGTTAGGATTTGAAAGCAAGTGTATGACTTTGGAGTCTGCCCTTCTAACAATGATAATGAATCAGTTTAAGTGCAGGGTGGGAGAGGTTGAAACTGATGATCTCTTGTATCCATCCCACAATGTAATTCAGTGGTTCCAAGCTTGGTTCCTGCCATGTTGCTATACGTTGGGTTCTTTGGACAGAGATGGAGTTTGGCATGCAGGAGGTTTACTGGGGCAAGCTATTGGGATGAACCTGAGGGAGGGAAGGGAAGGAAGCAGGAGTGGTGGAGGAAGGAGCTGAGCTGCAGTGCAGTCCCAGGGAAAGCCTCAGTCAACCTCCTGGGCACTCTGGAGCTGAGATTATCTTTCAAAGTTGTCTTGCATTGGTGCAAGGGGACTGGGCCCTTGGACACCCTTGCGCTGATCAGTTCCTGGATGTGGACTTCCCTCCTCAGCCTTGGCAAACCCCAAAGAGGACATGAGGACCATCTTTTGGCAGCATTCCCAGCAACAAAGGGGATATGTAGTCTCCTCATGATAGGGTCCACTCACAACTAACACAGTGTTCTGTGTTAGTCTCTAATCTAGCTAATCTAGTCGAGAAAGCTATACACATCCTCTCTCTCTCATTCTCTCTCTGTCTCTTTCTCTCTCTCTCACACTGCCTGCACTTGTAATCAGCATTTCTAGGCAGCATGTGGAGAATAAGTTCAGCCATAGGAAGTCACCTGAGTGTTCAAAGAAAGAAGAAAATACATTTGAGCATTTTACAGAAATTTCTTTCCTGTGAACTGTTCTCACATATCAGTGTTAAACCCCTCCACTCATGCCCTCAGCACAGATACACCAATTGGCAAAAGAAAGTCCTATGTACACAGTGTACAATGCAACCAATATAGAGATTCATAGTCACAACAGAACACACATGGCCTTGTACACCTGCATGCAGACACAATGCACTCACACACACACCTCCAAGTGCATGCAGTCTCCAAATGTGCACATGCACATAATCACACATACATACCCATTCAAACACAATGCATAGTTAACATACGCCCAGCCTGCATCATACACACACAAACATAGATGGTGGCCTTGGTCTAAAGTCAGTGAGAACATCTCATAAAGATGAAAGTATCCTTGAAAATCTATTAAATTGCCACACTGCGAGAGACAAACGGGGAACTAGACCAGCTAAGGGAATAACAGGCACATCTGACATCTCACATTCTCCCTGGGATATATGTTCATTGAATAGAATGGTAGGCAGAGTTCTGCTTATATTATTGACTATTCTCTCTCATTAGTTGAATTAATGTCAGAAACACCAGGTACATGGTGTTTCTCCATTTATCACATGGTCTCAACACACAGATGGCATCATATAGACGCACGCACACAAACACACATATCAACGATGGAAAAGAATTCTAGCCAAGATGGAGGCCAAGAATTCCTGTGTTTCCTCTCTGGATTTCTCTTCATTTGAGCCTTAGGTAAACAGATCATCAGAAAAGACCCCAGAGTCATGGAACAGAGACTGCTGGTCTACCGCTGTTCTTACTGCCTCAGCAAATCGGCACCGGGTCTACAAGTGTCATTACCAGTCAGAATGGAATGTGGAAGGAGATTACCTGCTCTGGTGAAGGCCTCTGTAGTAACTGCCATTCAGCCTCTTATCCTGGGAGCAAATACTTTGAAAAGTTTGGAGGTGCCATTTCAGATCTAGAAGGCTACCTTCTCAACTTCACCCATCATTGGAGCAGGGCTTGCGTTTCTTTTCTGTTATTTTCCCTAAGCAATTAACTCTTTCTTCCCCTTTCCTGCTTCCCTGAATGCTTTCTCTTTGCCTATTCAAACTTTGTTGTTGCTAACAAATCATTCCTGACCCCATAACTGTGCTGTCAGTCCCCTGTCCTCTCTGGAAGATCCGTCTGTACTGTGGGCTGCCCATCTGTGAGTTCACCCGTCATTTTTCATCAAGGACTTCCTTCCACCCCAAAGTCTCATTTCAGCTTTTTCTTCCTGCTTTCCTACAGTCCATAACTCTCAGGCCAGGGGATTAACAATAGTGATTTATTTGCAAAATTCCTTGAGTGAGGGATGAGGAGGAAGGAAGCCCCAGAGAGATCCTTGTCCTTGAATATTGAGTGGTTATTCTGTACATCTAGCAAATGATAAAAAAAAGGTCTAGGAGTTTGGAATGGGGGGAGGTGACTGGATGATTTGGGTTCAGTAAGGGCATATTGTCATTCTAGAATGTTCCATGGCTTCCTCTCCTCCCTTCACCCAACCCATGTGAATAACCAGACCCATTTTTGTTAGAAATCTAACTCTCAGATGTGCCCAGTGCTATCCCATTCCATCTACCTAACTTAGAGGGTGTAGCTGTCAGTTCTGTTAGTACTTAGGGACTTGCTGGACAGAAGCCCAAAGAGGCTGTCTTCTTATTTCACCTATTCCTTGGGGAGGCGGCAAGGGAGAAAATGGAAAGAGAAGATGGAAACAGTAAGAGTGATCAGAGTCTGTTTCCAGCCTGGATTTGGCCATGAAAATTATGACTTGAGAATAGTATGCCTAAATATTTCCATAAGGATAACCTTATTTATTCACTACCTGCTGCTCCTTCTATTATAGGTGCTTTTTCTACTAAGAAGGTGTGAAGTCACCAGAGTGCCCTGTCCCCTGGATGGCTCAGTTTCTCATGGATCTGTGAGTCAGCCAGCCAAAATCAAGGGCACAGTTTGTCGATGTTATGCTAACCCCAAAAAGGGCCAAGGCATGTTTCCTTACACTTCTCTGGCCCTCCTCTTAATTTTGGCATTTCAAGGGCTCCAGAATGTTAGGGAGGAGGACAGTGGCAAGGCTCTTCGTTTTTTGTTTTGTTTCATTTATTTATTTATTTATTTATTTTTTAATGTTACATTCAATAAATATGAGGTACCCATAGACCCCCCACCTCCCCGCTCACCTCACTCCTCCCATAATAACAACCTCCTCCATCATCATGGGACATTCATTGCACTTGGTGAATACATCTCTGAGTACTGCTGCACCACATGGTCAGTGTTCCACATTATAGTTTACACTCTCTCCCAGTCCACCCAGTGAGCCATGGGAGGACATACAATGTCCAGTAACTGCCCTTGCAGTACCACCCAGGATAACTCCAAGTCCTGAAAATGCCCCACATCACATCTCTTCTTCCCACTCCCCACCCTCAGCAGCTACCATGGCCACTTTCTCCACCTCAAAGCTACATTTACTTCCATTACTAATCACATTAGTTCCAGAATAGAGTATCAGTAAGTCCACTCTAATCCATACTCTATTCCTCCATTCTGTGTACCCTGGGATGGTTATGTCCACTCCACCTCTTATCGAGAGGGTGCTTAGATTCCACTTGGATGATGGATGCAATTCCCCTGCTTGCAGTTGTAGGAACTCTTGGTTCCCTGGTGTGGTGGTTGACATTCTTCACCTCCCTGTTAGCTGGCTGGGGTAAGTCCAATAAACCAGAGGGTAGGAGTTGCAAGTCTGTTGAGGCTCAGGGCCTGGCTATCACATGGACAGTCCAGAGATTCAGGTCCCCTGAGTATACACTGAACCCCAGCACCAACCACAGATTGGGTAAAAGTGTCAGGAGAGACTTGTAGAAAAAGATCACATCTGAGTCCAGCTCCATCATACAGAAACACAAACTCCAAAGCAGGGCCAACTGACATGGCATTGAGTCCATCTGCCATGACCATAGAAACTGTGGGTCTCTGCAGCCCTCAGAAAAACCAATACCTGGGGTTGTATCTACTTTAGGGTCTCTGGGACTCTGCTGAGGTGTGCATAAGGGTGACCCCACTGATAACCTCCTGGCTCTTTTTTGGAGGCTCGTAGTCATATAAACTCATTTGTTTTTTCCATTTCCCCCTTTTATTCAAGGTCAAAAAGCATTTTTAACTCCTGATATGCAAGGCTCTTTGAATATGAAAAAAGTACGTTGTGAATGCCTGGGGGAAGCTTGTGGCACCTGAATTGCGTGGCCCCTAATCACAACTAAGACACAAAATGGGAGCCCCTTAAGACAAGGTGAGGGGTGCTGAGGTCCTGTATGGATGCTGTACTATGTGTGTTATTGCTGTTGTTGCACCTAAATTAATGACTGGGGGAGCTGGGGAAGCTAAGGTAATGACAACATAAAAATAATCACATGTGAGTAGAGAAACAGATAAAGTGGTGATGGAGACAAAGCCTCCCAGCTAAGCTCCATCTGTTGGTTCAGAAGACGTTGTGAAATGAAGCTCAGAGTTCACTAAAGAGTCCTTGCTGCAAGTTTTTTAATCCCCCTCATTTAACCCTTTCCACTTAGAGCATCCCCCCAGCCCTTTATTGCCTCTCTTTCAAAAGGGTGTCAACAAACCATTGGAGATCAATATACATTAGTCCATCTGTTTTCACTTTGAGGTGCTACATCCAGCATATGTCTGGCAGTTCTTCTGATTGATTACTTTAAGCAGTGCCATTTTGATTTGGAGTCAGAGTTCTCTTGTCTTGTAGCCAACACTTTAACTCGTAGCCAACAAAGTTTTCTAGAACAGCTCCTGCAGAGGATGGTTTCTCACTATTTTTGGTCAAATCAGAGAATAAGGTAGCATTCTCTCATGCTGGAACATCATATCAGGGATAGGTTCTCTGGTCTCCGCTTTGTTCATTGGTTTTTGCCCTTAGTTACCTAAAGTCTAGCTGAGTCCAAATTCATTGTTATGCAAGATCCCATGGAACCATTTTACCATTTCAAGGTGGCCAGGTGCCAGTGCAACTAGTTGATTTTGGAAGATGAATCAGTACAAAAGCAAACCAAGAAGAGACTAATTCAGCTTGTGACCCCACCAAAGACACTAAGTTAGTTGTTGATAAACACAACATGGAGGGCACCAACAAATATGCTCTGACAGACAATAATTTATATGAAGATTATAATGTCTTTTTTGTAATAGGTACTGTCTCTGAAAGCTCTAGCCATTAATTCTTGTGTAAGACATGGGGTCAGATGACTGAGACTTGGGTTATTTCAATGGTTGTGGATGCAAGAGTACAAATTACTGAAGGCAGGCCAAAACCACATAATGAAACCCCTAATTATCAGTGTCCACAGAATGGCATTTTAGCACAGATAATACAAAACTGAATATCCAAGGTGTCATTTATCTTTGGTTTTGGATTATGTGCTATAATTTTTTTTCTTTCTGCATCAGAGTTTCCAAAGTAAGTATTGCAATTATTATTAATTTTCCATAAAATCCTAACATCACAGAAGTGCAAAGCTAGAAGGGATTTGGGGGATTTGTTAGTCTTGTAATTTTCAAACTATGTTCAGTGAAAGTCCAGGGCTCTGGAGAGGAGTCCTGGGGTGGGAGGGGAGGACAAATGGGGATGCGGTCTCCCCATTGTACAGATTGCAAAACCGAGTCCCAGGGAGAAAGTGAGACTTTCCAAGCTAGTTAATGCCAGTCCTGATACAGGAATGCTCTTCTGGTTCTTAGAGAAGATAAATGCCAATGGCTTTAAGGTTTAAGGGATTTGTCCCAAAACACAAACTCATTTCATAAGCTATCCACCAAAAGCTATAGAGTTTTAAAAAGTTTGACCCAAGGATCACACAAACAAGATTTCAAATATGGACTAGCTCGTCAACATTTTAGAAATGTTAGTTAGCATCTGTTTTACTCTATTAAGGTCGGCCTGCGAATATAAGATTATAAAAATACAGGGGTCATGTATCCAGCCAGCTGGCCAGGGGAATGTGTGCAGCATACATTTGTGTGTGTGTGCCTGGTGGGTGATCATGTCCCTGAGAGGAGTACGTGTGTGTGTGGTATATGTGTCTGTTTAGTGGGTGTTTGTGTGTGTTGTTTATATGTGGTATGTACATGATTGGAGTGGGTTTGTGTGTTATCTGTGTGTGTGTGTGTGTGTGTAGTATTTGTGTCTGGAGGATGTATATGTGAATTATGTGTATGACTATGTTGTGATATGTGTGTGTGTCATGTTTATGGGTATGTATATATGATAGGAATGTGTGGTGTGCCTGTGTTGTGTGTGGAGTGTATACGTGTGCCATATATGCGCTGTGTGCATGAACGTGTATGTTAGTGCGTGTGTTGTATGTATGTCTGCATTACCATGTGGAAAGCGTGCGTTATATGTATGTGTAGTGCTCGTGTATGTGCAGTGTGGATGATATGTGGTGTGTGTGTGTTTGTGCATCTGTGTGTGTGGCGTAGAGGGGCACACTGAGAAAGACTCAGAGACACACTGAGAGATCTAGAAACAGAAAGTCACAGATGGACAGACAGAATAAGAGAAAGTTCCAAAGGGAGAAAGATAAAAACCACCTCCCAGGGAATCTGAAGTCCACCAGGTTAAGAGTTCAGACTGGAATGAGTAGGACCTGGGTTGCGTTATTGCCTCCATCGTTTGTTGCAGGTACACGATTTGGGTTAAGACATGCCTCCTGTCAAGAGGTTGTGTCAAGACATAAGCTTCACTTCAATAAAATATGTTAATAAGATAATATACATGAAGTACTTAGCAGAATGCCCATCACATACCTAGTATTTAAAAAATGAATCTATTATCATTATTGTTATTTTAGTACTATTTTTATTATTACTATTATTGCCATTATATGCGAGTTACACAAAATTGAAAATTTCCCAAACAGTAGACTGTTTTTCTGTCTCCTTCAAAATTTTCTTGGCAAGAAATTTCTAGAGTTTCAAAAAACTAAGAAATAATACTAAAAAAAAGAGCAAAAAAGAAAAGAAATTTCTGGAGTTCCAATATTTTCTCTGAAGTTCTCCAGATATTTCAGGAATGATTATCTAGTGTAGCAGCTTCTCGAATGTAGGCTATCACGGCAATTATTGCTTTGATAATTGGGAAAAGAAAAGCCATCAGAAGTAATGCAGAGTGGAAATTATATTCTCAGTTCCCAGACACATGTTCTTCTCCCACATCAAGGAGAGAGATTCTTCTTTCATTTGTCTTTCAGAGTTGACCGATTAAAATAACGCCAAGTTGTTCCTGGCAGCTAATCAAGAGAATCTGGATTTAGGAAGGGAGAAGGAAACTGATACTAGCCTCTTATGTATCAGACCCTTTACGTCATTTATCTCATTAAATCTTTAAAATAATCCCATGATGTTTGGATTATCCTCTCCATGTCACAGATATGGACACTGGGACTTTAAGAAAGGACACAGTTTCTCATCTAATGTGATACAACAGAAAGTCGCAGAGGAAAGACACCGCGCTCTTTGGGATAGCACGAGTTCAATCTTCCCAGGCAAGGAAATTAAGAAAAATAACAAACAAACCAAAGAGGTGGCACCCTTCCATCCGGGAAAGAAGGCGACACCTGAAAATCCAAGATGAATTCTCAGGGTGCGGTTGGTTCCATGGATAACTTGTCAAAGTGAACGCAATAGTCCTGCCAGCGTGGTTTGTTTTGCTTTCCTTGTCTTCTCTACAGACCAACAAGCACCCTAAAGAGATAAAGCTCAAAACGTGTGAACCCTAAACTTACCCAGCCAAGGAATATACAAAGACCAGTAATTTTGTGTCTTACAATTTGGCCGAGAATCCTTTTCCTTGGTAATCATTGCAGCTTTTCTCATTTCTCATTAGTTTTTCTCACATTTAGCCCTTAGCGTACATCCATGCCACCCAGCTCCTGTAATAAAGGGGATAAGAGATTTTCCCCTAAAGCAAAATTCCTTGGGTGTTAACGTTGCCTCCTACTAAGGAGAACTGATGGTGGCTTAGCCGCAGAAGAATGAACATGATGCTTTGGCTCCTGGCTGGGGAGGTGCCCGTGGGATGGTGTCACCTGTCACTGGGAGACAAAGCAGGTCGTGTTAAGTCACTCACTGAATGGCACCTTTGTTGAAGTCATTGACCTTGTTTGTTCAAATCCCGTCTCTGTGTCTGACAGGATGCAGGCTTATTTGAGGCTTTTTTCTAGACTTCTTTTGTGAACACCCACCTCTGTGTCAGAGATTTGGGGTTTCTAGTGGCTTCCAGGATTTCATCTTTCTGCCCGTTGCTCCTGAGAAAATGGGCTTCAGACAATAGGACGATTTAGGACTCTGCCCTGCAGCTTTCACAGAAAAAGTTAGTAGAATGAGTAGTCATCTTTTCGTTTTCACCTGTACCAGATTTTTGGAGTAGGAAGCAAACCGTGCGTGGCTTTCTTGCTTAGCTACCTGCCCTCTGTGAATCAGTGGCATTGTTTAAGGCAAGCAAACAATACTTTTTAGAAACATGATAAAGTAAAAAAAAATAATGATTAACAAAAGGCCAATATTAAAATTATGAGAAGAAAATTCTAGAATTCTTCTTGGCAACATCCTTCAAATCATGGCGGTGCATCCTGTAATTATTTTATTGAATACCTTCTATGTTTTAAGTATTGTCATAAGTAGTAAATATGCAAGGCACAAATTTTCAGGGATTTAACAAACCATGGGAGAGGACAGACACTCAAAAGAATGAAATAAATATAAGTACAATGATGAAAGTGTAGTGGAATGGAAGCATATAAGAAGGGGTCCTCACTCTGTCCTGGGAGTCAGAGAAGACACTTGGTGTGAAGTGATCTTTGGATTCCCTTACACCTTGGGTCTTCTTTCCTCATTCTGCTGGGTTCAAGCTTAAATAGCACCATCTTTATTCTCTAGCCCAGAAGAGTCCATGACCATGAAATGGATGATAAATCTCTTTAGCTTTGGATCATCCCTCATGTCATGATACTGAATGGAGATGTCACATTTTTAATAACGTGTCTTTTAAGTTTGCTTTCCATCATATGCTTGTTTGGTCTAGACTCTATCCTTTTAATTTATATGTGACTGTTCACTAATGGAAGGGAGTACACCTTTCTTTTCTCTGTATCTCAGGTCTTGGTTATAAAATTAAAACTGCAATATAGCATATTAACCTCCCTGTGTTGCAGAGTTTTCAAAGCTCTAAGGAACTATTCAACCCTCTCACATTTCTGGAGACTAAAAAGGAGAAAGGATGGAAACTTTCATTATTCCTATCATCAAAAAGGAAAAATAAAAATAGTTATTTAATTCCTCACTCTCTAAGACATTTAGGAATTTGAATACTCATACAGAGGAGAAAAATTTTACTGCAAATTAATAGATCATGACAAAATACATCTCAGGTACCATAAGAATGAATACCTGGGGAAGGAGATGTGGCTCAAGCAATTGAGCTCCTGCCTATCACATGGGAGGTCCTAGGTTCAGTTCCCAGTGCCTCCTGGAGAGGATGAGCAAGACGGTGAGCTGATGCAACAAGATGATGCAAAAAGAAACACAAGGAAGAAAACATAATAAGAGACACAACAAAGCAGGAAGAGGTGGCTCAAGCAATTAGGCATCTCCCTCCCACATGGGAGGTCCTAGGTTCGGTTCCTAGTGCCTCCTGAAAAAAGAAGATGAGCACACAATGAATAGACATAGCAAGCGCAAACAATGAGGGGGTAGTGGGAAATAAATAAATAATAAATCTGAAAAAAAAAAAGAATAAACACTGGTATCAAACATCTATATGCCCTTGGGAAAGGTGCTTCCTCTTATTTCTATGTTAGCTTTCTAATTTGTAAAACCAGAAGGCTGAACTAAATAATCTCAAAGTTCATTTCCACTGCTAAAATGTCAGGTCCATGCCTTAGACATTAAAGCATCATATGACAGTAAGACATTCTAAGTCCAGAAGAACTTCCAAATGGTCTTTGACATATAGGTAAAGCAACCAACTGAACTTCAAAATAACAACTTGCATAATGCTGCAGAGAAAATCCTTAAAGTGTTCCACCTCCAAGGTATCATCTTGTTTTGGAAGACTGAGATACTTTCCTATAAAATGGGATGTGAAAATATTCTGGGGGCCAGTTTGCGAGATAAGCAAGGCAGTGTGGCAAGGGAGAGAAGAAAACTTATCACAGTGGACACCCCTTAAATATGCAATGATTGACCAATATGGAGCTATGTGATAGAATGAATACGTGGATACAAGATAGATGGACGATAGATGGATACAGGGATGGATGAAAAAGGCTTCATCCTGATCTGGGATGTGGTTCAATCAGCAAAGTGGGCCTCAGTAAGGAAATCCATCTCTGCTAAGATGGAACAAGTGTTATAACTCAAAATCGGAAGGAAATTCCCCTGGAAGCAAATACTGCCTTCTCCTCCCATATATACTTACTTGGTATATGACCTTGATGAGTTGAAGTGACTTCTTTGAGATTCAATTTACACAACTGGTGAAATTTTTGTGAAGGTGTAATGAGATCATATGTTTAAAAATTAGTGACTCATAGTACATGCTCAATTAAAAAAAAAAGTGTTGACTCTGATTGGAACTCTAATTTCTTCACCCAACTCCCTGAGAAACACTTGGTCAATCTGATAGTAAAGAAACCAAGAATGGGGGCAGACAGATCATTTTTGTTTAAAGAGAAAGATGGAGACATCTTTCAGTTCTCCCCGTCAAAACTTTGTCTCTCTTTAGAGCTTCTGCAAATGCTACTCTTTCTACTTGGAACATACTTCTCTCACCTTTTTTGCCTAGTGAACTCATACTTTAATTCTTCAGACCTCAGGAAAGATGTCTCCATCTTTCTCCCTGTCCCCACTCCCTATCAGGCCCTGGGTACCACCCCTGTTGGGGTCTCCTGCACCCTAAATTCACTCAACTCTGAGCACTTATCCTATCATGTTGTAATTGTCCTTTTCCATCCCTCCCCTTCCCACCAAATTGCAAGGTCCAGAAGTGCAGAGCCTGTGTTCCTCACTGTTGTATGCCCAGCACTCAGTCAGTTTTCAAACAGACCAGACACACATTTGCTGGATGAATGAAGAGTGAGGAGATGAGCAGAAGTTCGGAGCACAGCAGTAAAAGAGTCTACAAAGAGGTTATGGGTTGGATTATGTCCCTCAAAAAGGACTTGTTCCAGTCCTAACCCCCAGGCCCATGAATGTGACTTTATTTAGAAAGGGGGTCTTTGCAGATGGGATTAGTTAAGAGGAGGCCAAAGTGAATTAGGGTGGACCCTAATCTATTATGACTGGTGCCCTTATAAGAAGAAGGAAACTTGGACACAGAGACAGACCGACCTGAGAGAAGACAGCCACGTGAAGACAGAGCAGAGACTGGAAGAAAGGCTGCCAAGGAATGTCAAGGATTGCTGGCCACCTCCAGAAGCCAGGAGAGAGGGTATACGGTCCTGCTAACACCTTGATTTCAGACTTCTCTCCTCCAGAACTGTGAGACGATAAGTGTCTGTTGGGTTAAGCCACCCTGTTTGTGGTACTTGGTTGTGGCAGCCCTGGGAAATTAAGACTGAGGGTGAGTACAAAATGGCGGCCACAGATTGATGGAATGGAGGACTGGATGCCTTGGTCTCGGCCCATGTCGACGCTTCCTCCAGTGCCCTTTGAGGGTTCCTTTCTAACTCCTGACGCCGTGAGATAATGAGCGTCCTGCTCCAGCTCCCCACTGGAAAGGTAGAGCGTCCCCTGGCCATCCCGAAGGAGGCCCGCTTCTCCCGGCCACCTGGCCTGCCTCCTTGCCTGGGGCTTCCCCTCTGTCCTCCAGGCCAGGGCCTCGTCTGCATTTGGAGTCAAGAGGGGACTGTCTGCACCTTCTGTGGTGGAGACAGACCAAGAGAACATGACGTCTCACTCTGGCCCCAAATCCGGGCGTCGTCGGTGTTGGCTGGGGATCAAAGCCGCTGTTCCATTTTTAACCTTCGTCGGGCCCCACCTCACCCTAAGCATGTGTTCCCGACAATTCATTGTGTGCCAGGGGGATAAACAAAACCCACCCCCTGAGTCTGGGGAAGGATGCCTTCGGGGGAGCTCTGAACCCGGCCAGGCAGATAAGTGTTTTTCCCACTGCGGGCCTCCTTAAGCGCTGCGGTTTTTCCTGAGCTTACATGACACCAGGGTAAGGGAGATGGATGGCTTTATTTTTGTGCAGAACAAATCTACAGATGGTGACCCCAGACCAAAAAGAAAAAAAAGGAGTGTGCGGAGGAGGGGAGCGGGGCGCGGGGGAATTCTGTCTTTGGCTCTCTGTCTCGCTCTGCCTCCACGTCTGCTATCTCTTCTCCTGGGTCCCCCATCTGTGGTTGTTGGGGATATGGACAGGGAACCATTTTATTGTCAATTATCTGTTAATAAAGGCAAAATCACGTACATGCTTTTAGAGGAGTCGGGCCATTTTTACAAAGTATGAGGAAGAAAGATGAACTTTGGTACAAATTAGGAACCCAAAAAATATTTGTGGAAGGAACAAAAATTCCCCAAACCCTACCACTCTTAATATTTTGTTGAGCATCCTTCTATATATTTATGTATATTCAAACTATATATACAAACAGGATCATACTATATACAAATATAGCATGTTAATACTTTCTACAGACATAACAAATATTATACTACATATTACTATCATATATAATATATTCATACACTCTACATACTAACAAATACTATACTATATATTACTATGTACACACTTAGTATATCCATACCATGTGCATACACACACATTTATGAAAATACATAGTATATACTATACTACACTACACTATACCATACCATACTATAGACTGCGATATACATGTGTAATATATTCATACTGTGCATAAATACATGCAACATTTATACGTACATAGTATATGCATAGTATGTATACACATATATAGTGTATCTAGCATAGTAAGTATACTCTAATATACTTACTATGTATTTATGTAAGTATATTCTATTATACTTACAATGCTAGATATACTATTAAACTACATTATAAAAAGCATGGTAGTTGACTCATTATGCACGCAAACAGAATTGCACCATTCTTGCTATTTCACAATCTGCTTTTTTCTACCATGTCCTGGACATCTTTTCCGCCTATGGATTCAGAACAAATTTTGTCCCTTTTCATGGCTGCTAAGTAACCATTGGTGTAGCTGTGCTATCACTTCCTTAACCAGTTCAAGATAGGGTTTTTCAAAACTGCACCTCAAAGGAAGCTCATACTTTCATTTTTTTTCTTTCTCTCATGACTCCCTCTCTGCTGCCTTTCAGGTCACATGGATTTGAGGTCATAGTTTTCCTCTTCCTCAGTTGCACAGTTGTCAGCATTGCGGTAATAGGTGCCCATCTGCAGAGAATACATTTGTATTTCTATACTGTGCTTGGCTTGAGCAAAATGGTTCTCTTGTTTTCGCCTTTCTCTACCTAACTTGTTTCCACCGTCGTTTCTTTGTGGTGGTAATTAATGCATCAGAATTTCAAGGCCTGCGGTTGGAGTAGTTGTTGAACAGCTCTTTCAGTGTTCTGATGTATGGCCAGAACCAAGAAACTTTGGTCCAATCTGTGGACATGGAATAAATGTGGCCTCTGATGTCAGAAAGGGCCAAGTTCTAATTCTAACTTTGACCTTGGGAAAGCAATTTAACTTGTATGGAAACAGTTGCCTCACCTGCAAAATCGGGAAAAATATCACTGAACCTGATTGCATGGTTATTATGAGGAATGAAATAAGTAAGTGCCTGTTACCAGCAGCTGCTTAGTAATGACGGCTTTTATTCCTTATTGAGAGGCGGTGGGATATAGGGGATTGTAGGTTCTGTAATTGGCTATATCTGGGTTTCAGTACAAGCTCAAACTCTCCCCAGTTGTGTGACTTTCTCATCTGTAAAAGGAACTAAAATACCCATCAAGTATCCATGTTACTCAATGGATAAGATATACAAAGAGCCTAGGTCAAGGCATGTGAATGGTAGCTGCCCGTGAGATTACTAGATTTTGACCATTTTGTCTCCAAACTCAAGGGGAGGCTTGAATGATTTACTGTTCTCACTTCTGTGGTCATGGTTTCAGGAAGATGCCCATTTATATGCAATAAACCAAAAGTGGATTAAGAGCCAGAAATTTAAATTCTAATCTCACCTTTCCTCTTTACTACCTGAGTGGCCTGGGACAAGGCCCTCTGCCTCTTCTTTTCCTTGTTTCTAAATGGTGGATGTTATTTGTAATAAAAGCAACACTGATCGGTACGTAGCGGTTTACAAAGCATCTTTCATAGGCATTATTCTATACAACATTCCAGACAATGGACCAAGGTTTACAAACACGTGTTTAATAACTCAACATTCTATACAAATCTGGAGCCCTTTTGAAGTATTTTTATTTTCTTTGTTAGGAAGCAGTTTGTGTGCAGAAGTATTGGGAGTGGGTATTAATATTTACCGTCTTCTTAGAAGTACTCACTTAGTTCACTCAACAAGCAATGTGTAATTGCCTATAATGTACTAGTCATTGTACTGAGATTTGAGGATAAACTACGGTGTTGTCACTACTCTGGGGGTCTCATTGTCTAATGGAAAGGACGGACATGTTACCATTTAACACGCTAGAGAATGACAGGAAGTCTAATCGAGCATGTGCAGGGTAGAGAGGTGGTAACAAGGAGTAAATACTTAACCTTGCTTGCAGGTGTTCAGAAGAGGTTTTAAGATGCAAATTTTGAGTTCCTCTTCCATGATAAGTAAGAGTTCACCAGATAGAAATGGGCTAAAGAAAGGGAGTTCTGGGAAGCAGTTGTGGTTCAACTGATGGAGCATCTGCCTACCGTATGGAGGGTCCAGGGTTAGATCCCCAGAGCTTCCTGAACTGTGTGGTGAGCTGGCCCACATGCAGTGCTGATACGCACAAGGAGTGCTGTGCCACGCAGGGGTGTCCCCCACGTAGGGGAGCCCCACGTGCAAGAAGTGCTCCCTGCAAGGAGAGCCGCTCTGTGCAAAAAAAGGGCAGCCCGCCCAGGACTGGCACCACACACACACAGAGCTGATGCAGAAAGATGACCCAACAAAAAAGTGACACAGATTCCCGGTGCCGCATGACAAGAATGCAAGCGGACACAGAAGAACACACAGCGAATGGACACAGAACAGACAACGGAGGGAGGGCGGCAAGGGGAGAGAAATAAATAAAATAAATCTTTAAAAAATAAAAAAAAAGGGAGTTCTTGTCAGAGGGTTGTACAGCATGTTTAAAGACTTAGAGGCAGGAACCACTGTGGAGTTTTCAGAGATTCCCAGCTGTCTCTAAAATGATACAGGGAGAAAAACAGGAGATGAATCCAGGGCAGTCAGCGGGGCTGGAGCTTGGTACACCTTGTGCTCCATATTGAATCTGGACTCCTCTGAGAGCAATGATGGGTTGTACTTGGAGAACACAGTGGCCCAAATTGTGCCTTCTAGATGATTAGATTTTAGAGGGCAATTTAGTTTGAGTTCTACAAAGAGCAGACCCTGAGACAAGGAGATGGCTGGAAACATTTATTTGGGAGGTCATCCCAGGAAGAACTGGGAGGGAGGGAGAAGGGAAGGAAGCCAAAGAAGGGAGCATTACAGAGCAAATGGGCTTGGATCCCTGGGGTCTCTGGAGACAGTGTGGATATCTCGGACTTTTCCCACTGTGGGCAAGGAAACTAGGGTATTTATGCACTGACTCCTGTAATTACTGGTTGAGGAATGCTCCTGGGGCATCCATTCCCTGGCATTTCCTTTACGTCCCACCTGGGTTGAGCAAACCCTTGGCATAGAGATGCAAGTGGTTGAGGTAAGGAGCTAGGTTTAGGGACTATGCACTGAAGCTACAGGTGAGCTCTGGTGGACTGACGAGATATGGGCAGGGCGCTAGCAGGGACTGCAGTGGGGGTAGGGAGACAAGGTGTCAGATCAGAGTCAGGGTGAGCAGGGGACTCACAAGAGGGGAGTTACAGCAGACATGGAGAAAAGATGGTCCTCAGTTACACTGAGTAGTGCTCATTAGAGTCCCAAAGCTGACAAGGGCCCTCGGAGTCACCAAGGAGGTGACACTGGGAATTGCTCATACTGGGGAAGCAGGAGGAACTACCTGCATATCCACTCTAGAAGTGAACTTAATTTCTTTTTAAGAAAGAAAGAAATCCACTCTCTCTGCGTCCCTGTGCCCTGAGGAGAAATCCTCCTGAGGACAGCAGCTTCCCGCCCCCCCATGCACCCGAGTTCTAGCCCTTCCTAACAGCCTGCTTTTTGGAAGTTGGACTTGCCTAGGTAGCCCCCTCAATTGTACAAGCCAATTCCTTGCAACAAATCCCTTAATATATGTCTCCTACATGTTCTGTTTCTCTGGTCAGACTCTGACTGATCCAGCCTCCTTCTGGGAAAGTTAATATTCTCTGTATATTTAGTAAATCCCTTGAGTCACACGATCCAAGGCTGGCTGATCGGAATCCTAATCCGGGACATTTCCTCTAGGTCGGCTCCTTTCGTCTATCCCATGGTTCTTGGTCTTGGTATCCTCCTGAGTCTGGCTTTGAATGGGATGGAGGACTTGGGTTTGGACTTAGTCTTATGCTGCCCTGGCCATACCTCAAAACATGTCTTCTACCGCCATCCCTAAAACTCAGGAACCGCCTCCGTGTTTGGGTTAGAGATGTCCTACCTACCTGGACTCATTGTGGAGGGTCCAGCACCTATTTTCATCTCTTTGGACTCCATTCTCCCTTCCTCTGACAACAGTACCTTGATTTTCCTTTGAGGACTCTCCCTACCCTGTTCTCAGCCCAGATAATCTCAGGCACAGGCTCGATAACGAGGCACGTGACCCAGCCTAGCCAATGGGAGTTCCACTGCCCTCTGGCCATGCTGGTTGGTTCAGAGCTGAGCGCATGATCCATGCTGGCACAATTGGAGCCAATGAAGGGAGGCCCTGGGGTTTAAACAGAACAATTGAACAAGCAGAGCTCACTTTTTGCTAGGTGTGCTAGGTTGTGGAGTGTAAAAATTCAGCTGCCATCCTGAGAGTAAATTCAATCCAGAAGGAAAAAAAGGAAAAGAGATAGGGAGAGAGACTAAAACTTGAGGAAATCATTTGAATATCTGGATCCAATCAAGGCTGAAAGAAGACAGCTCTTCCCCTAGACTTTTAAATAATGTGAATCAATAAATTCTTTTTTATTTCTCTAAATCCATTTAAGTTGCGCTTCTGTCCCTTGCACATGTAAAGGTGCTGATTAAAGTATTAGTGAGGCCTCTAAAACATAGCCCTGGCTCACAGACTCAGCTTCCCTCCTAGGGGATGGGAATCTGAGATGTTGGAATCTTGAACCATCCAAAGAAGGATAACTACCAACCTCAGCAACAACTACCGTTTATTGAGTGCTTCTATATATTATATCTCTGACTTCATCCCTTGGCTCTATTATTAACCCCATTTTATCGATGGGGAAATTGAACTTCTGAGAAGTTAAGCAACTTGCCCAAGGCCGCACAGATGGTAAGTGACTCTACCTGCTCAAACTCAACTTTCCCCTGCTTCCTGCCTTAGAAATGGATGTTTCCTACTGGGTAGGCAGAGATATGAGTTGAACTTTGCTACACACCCTGGAGCATCTTTAGTGTCATTTCATTACCAAGGTGTTGGGAAAGGTCAACAAACAGACAAGAGAAAGGTCGTGCTCTCACTCTTAGCTCGCAGCTATTCTTCCCTCAGCAAATCTGCTGAAGTGCCAGTGGTGTGCTGAGAATGGCCTGTCACCAGATACTCTCCCCATCTCTGGGTTTCTGTATACAATCTTATTTCCTGCCATGACTGGAACCTCCATTATGAGGGCCGTAACGAAGCCGGCCCCATAAAGTATATACACACAAACTCTCTGTCTCCTGAACCCCCAGAATCTCGACTATCAGGTGTACTTATCCAAATATCTCGGAAAGCTTTGAAACTTTAACCCGAATTGCTCCTAAGTCCTGGGCAACCACATGCAGAAAGGGGGGAAAAAGGGCCTGTCTTGTGGCTTTTTGAGATTAAAGCTCTTGATAGCATTGAGTGGTGCCCAGATATGGAGGGTCTAACAGCCATTTAACTGAGCTGCCAGGTCAACCGATGCAGTGGAATACCAGAATGCTGTCCCAAATCAGCAGTTGCAATCAGTGATATTAAAACCATTCAGGCCTTTTTTTCTTTTCTTTTTTTTTTTTTTCAAAAGAAAAATTCCTGGCCAAATCAGTGTTAATGGTCTGCTAATTGTTTAAATGGCTGCTTCTACAATCTTGCAAAAACAAAAAACCAAAAACCTTCTACTTCCCAGTTTGGTTTTAGCTATTTTCTGAGACCTGCCCGGGTAGGAGAAGGATTTAGTGAGGGAGGGGATACTGCAGAGCAAAATAGGGAAGTGGTGATGGACTTGGTCTCAGCTGGTTTCATGTAGGATGTCATAAGGCCCTTTGTAATCTAGAGATGGAAGGAAGGGGCCGGAATTCCCCGTATTTGTTCTAAAGACAAAGCCAATCAAGAACACACTCTAGCTTCCCCTAGAAGTACTGCCAAAGGGTGGAGGGTAGGAGGATCAGAAAGCCTGGGTTAGAGTCCTTTTGAAGCCCTTCACTCGCTGGTTGCTTTGGACAAGTCACTTTCTCTCTCTGAGCCTCAGTTTCCCAATCTGTTGCTGGTGAGCTAAATCAGTGGCTTCAAAAAGCCTTCCTTAGAGTACCTACAGTAGAAGCTCCTGACCAGTGGAGGGGGGTGTGTTAAAATGCAGAAGCCTGTGCTCCAGCACTGTTAAGCCAGAATCGGTGCAGCAAGGCCTGTGAATCTGTATTTTGACACACTTCCCCAGACGATTTGTAGGCAAAGGCGTTTAGGAGTCACTTAACTAGATTAGCCTTAGCATTCTCTGAGGATGGTTTGGAGATGGATTTTTTGGGTTTTCTGCTCTCCATTGTTTGATGGGCTCTTAGCAAAACATGACCTGAGTCAGCTTTCTCAGACAGGGAAAATACACTGGAGAATATATAGACCTCAAGTCTATAGTCCAAAGAGGAACTAAGTGAGAAATCCCATTTCCAGGGTGTTTGCAAAGGTGCCAAGAATTAACATTTATGTAACACCTACTCTGTGCCAGGTACTTTACATGGATGATTCCTTTCAATCTCCCCATCTTAGGAGGTAGGTGCTATTATTAGCATCACATTTTACATTTGAGGAAATTGAGGAACACTGAGACTAAGTCGTTTGCCCAAAGTTCCCTAGCTAGTATATGTGGGAGCTAGAATTAGAAACCCAAGCAGTCTGGCTCCTGCTTCTGAGCATCTCACAACTACGTTCTCCTGTCCTTATTGCTGCTATGACTTGTTGTTTATTTAGCATCTATTGTTGCCCGTAATCATGCAAAACTTTATATACCTACTGACTCCTCATGATACCTGGTAAAATCAATATTGTTGTTTTTATTTTTCCATTTTAGGGACTAGGAAACCGAGGCTGAGAGTGGTTTTCCATGTCTCACCTACAGGTTACACAGTAACCAGGCTTAAATATATGTACTTGATGGAAAAATCTCACCGTAATAGAAACTAGACGTGTGTGCATATGTGTGTGTGTATGTGCAGCTAGCTGCACTACAAAACAATTCTTTGGGTGAAAGGGGATGGACAGTGCATTGTCCAGAAAAGTTTTGAGGGTGCAGGCTCCAGCCTTTAAATCCCTTTCCGTAAGAAGCGTTGTCCAAATAAAATAAACAGAACTTGTAACAGCTCATTGTGCTACTGCGCCTGCCATCTTGCACGTCCGGCATTCTGTTATCCCACCTGACAGCTGCTCCCTTCCCTAAAGGGAGCCCAGGACTCTAGCAACAAAATACTTTTTTAATTATAGAAAGGGATTGTTTAGACTGATCCCAGGGCCATAACAGGGAATAATAGAATGAAAGGTTGAGAGATTTTGCGAGACCAAGAAAGGACTGATTTCAGGACGATTTCCGAGATTCTGCTTCCCCACCACATTTAAGACAAATGCCTGAGATTTATAGTGTAATGGGAACTAAATGGGATTTGAGCACTCTCGGCTTCAGTATACCACTGACTAGAGTGCACGGCAGGTTTATTTAGCAAGTCACGTTGGTGCAAAGTATGAAGAAAGGAGAGGAAGGCGTGCTGGGCTGAGAATCTGGGCCTTTGCTCTCTGTGCAAACGGGAAAACTGCCTTCTACTACCTGAATCTCAGTTTGTCCATCTGTACAATGGAATGATAGGAAGACTCCCAAATTCCTTTTCAGCTCTGACATCAATTCACTTTCAGATTCTTCTTCATTTTTTTTTTTAGGAGGTATTAGAGATGGAACCCAGGAGCTCACCTGTGGGAAGCAGGTGCTCAACCACTTGAGCTACATCCATTTCCCCAATTCACTTTCATTCATTCTATTCAAAATCCAGCCACAGAGCAGCTGTCCAAGGCCAGGCTTGTTGCCAGGGTCTGAGGATACAGTCGAAAATAGCAGCGGCTGCTCCACCAGCTTCAGGCAAATGTTCTACAGGGCTGAGAGAACTGGACACGGAGTGGCAGATCCATCTGTGCCACTGCCCAGTTGGGTGGGCAAGCCCCTTCACCTCTCTGAGCCAGCTTCTCATGTTATGAGGCTGTAGGAAGAACTTTCTCAAAGTGTGGCCAGCTGACTATTTGGATGGGCAAACCTGGGGTACTTAAGAACTTCAATTCCTGGATCCCAGCCCAGACCTGCTGAGTCAGAACCTCTGGGGTTTGAGGGGATGAGGGCAGGAATATGCATTTTAATAAGGAGCCCAAGGTGATTCTTGTAAGCTTGACATCAGATAATATGCTAAAGTACCTCACAATTTTTATAGAAGGGCTCCCTGCATGTTTGCTGACTTTTATGGACTCAGGTATTGGAAAACCCTTGATTTCAACCATGCTTGACTCCTTGTGAGCTGTATCTTCTTACTGCCCCTGTAGGATTTTTCTTTGTTCATATATATTCATATATGTGTGTATGTATACACATATATACATACACATTTGTATATATACTCATATACATAAATATACACATACATATATAAATTAAAGCTCTATTTATTGAAGGCATATTATGTGCCAGAAATTTTACATATATTGCCACATTTAATCCTCACAAGTACTCTTATGAGCTAAGTCCAAATTTTAAAAGTAAAATTTTATTGAAGTATATCATTCATACATGAACATACACAAACAATAAGTATGTAGTAAAAATTGTAAGTTACAAAATAAACATGCATCTCATCATACAGGGCTCCCATATATCACCTCACTACCAACGTAAGTCCTCTTTTTAAGTTTGGCCTGGGAGGTTCAGAGAGGTTATAAAGGCACATTTGGTGAGTGAGTGATGAGGCTGGGATGTGAACCCAAGTCCATCTGACTCCAAAGTACACCAACTATACCCCCTTTCTCTTTTTGTTAACCAGGGCTTCCCCGAGGCACAAATCCGGGGGCACCATTCGCGTGGACACAGCGTGGATGGTGCCCTCTGGACTTGTGCAACCAGGGGTCTTGTGTAACTATGGCGCACCCCTTCTTCCTCTCCCCAGTCTCCTTCCCCATCTTCAGCACCCCCTTTGCTTCAGCTCAAGTCTCATCACTTCCGGATAGTCTGCCCTTATAATGCCGTCCTGCGTGATAATCCCTGTATTTTCTTCTCCTCAGTGTGCGTGTGTAGCGAGTGCACTACTTGTAGGGAATGGCCTGAGAGTGACTCCTGTCCCCCTACTCCACCCCACAAATTTTCAGCTCCAACTCTTACCAATTGCTGCATGACAAATTGCCCCCAAACGTAGTGGTGTAAAACCACAGATGTGTTCTTGTAACTCATGATTTTGGGTGTTAGGAATTTGGGCAGGTTTCCTCTAGGTGATTCTTCTATTCTATGCAGAGGTCACCTGACTGGTCTAGAGCAGGGGTGGCCAAACTGGGGCCCACAGGCCAAGCCCAGCCCACCACCTAGTTTTGTAAATAAAGTTTTATTGGAACACTGCCACACTCATTAGTTTACTTAGCGTCTATGGCTGCTTTTGTGCTACAACAGCAGCATTGATTAGTTGCAACATAGACTGTGTGACCTTCAAAGACTCAAACATTTACTCTCTGGCCTTTTATAGAAAACGTGTGCCAATTTCTGGTCTCAAGGGTCCAGCATGGTTTCACTCACTTGTCTGGTGCCTTGGCAGGGCCGGCTGGAAGGCCGGCTCCTCCAGCAGCGTAGCCACATCGCCCGAGGGTGGCCTCTCCCCAGCCTAGGTAGGTTCTGGGTCCAGCTTCATTTATTTTTCTGATCTCTTTTTTTTTTCCCCTTAAAGTGAACTACAAGACTAGAATTCCAGTTAATCGAAGGTTCTGGATAGTAAGAACTTTGGTTAATCGTCTTTTACTTTTCATAGTGCTTATGCGTAGATGATGTTTTGACCTTCTGCTACTTTACAAATTACCTTCGTTTCACTCTTGTTTTTCATTCTGCCCAGTGGAGCCTGAATTTTTTCCATTTGTATTTTAAGTCCCATGACGGTGGTGGCCGTGTGCCTATTTCCCACAGCTCCTATATCAGAACTCCCAAACAGCAGAGCTTCAAAGAACCGTGTTGCACCTACATAACTGCAAGTGAAAATATTTTCCGGGAATCCAGCATAAGAAGAGATCAATTCTAAAGGTCAGCGCCAAGTGTCTAACTGATGCTTTAAGGTTGCTCATTGCCACAGACTCTAATGATGGAAGGTTCTCAACATATCTGTTAGTTTGACCCACAAGGTATTTCCTAACAGTCTTGACCTGTTGGCCCACTAGGGCTGATGTTCCCATGTCACGTACTGATGCCTAAGTGGCCAGGGCCTCAGGGAGAATAGAGACTTTCTTAGTCTTTCCCACATCTATCACATTTCCATCAAATCTCTCCCTCCACCCCCAGACCCTCAATGCTGGCTATCAATGGTTTCATTGTAGTGGTAAGCACGCATCTAAAATTCCTTTCCTTCACCTTCCTTTTCTCCTTTAGCTCTGGGAGGGGGAAGTTTCTTTTGTGCATGTGTTCTTTAATGAATCTATCTAGACCTCATCTATTTTAACTGAGTACCTGAACAGTTCCCTCTGGCCCAGGTGGCACGTTACTTTGATCTTCTCACTGAATTCTCCCAGCATCCTTATGTAATAACTCCATGCATAGGAGCTTATTAGCCAGTCAGACAGCACAGGGGTCTTTGCTGATTTTGCCTATTACTCTGTGACTTTGGGTAAGTTATATCATCTCAGATCCTAGGTTTTCTGTAAAATGGGGATACTATTACTGAGCTCAAAGATTTGTCGTGAGAACCAAGTGAGTTAGAGGCACATAGTGTACAGTCAACAAGTATCACCCATGATTATTATTTACCATCCTTTTCCCCACTATTTGCAGAAAAGGCCACTGGAACTCAGAAAGGTTAAATCACTAGCTCAGGGTTGCCCAGTGAGCAGGAGCAGAGCCAGGACTTAAGCAGAGCTCAGCCGGACTTGTCTGTGTTCTTTCTGCGATGTGACACCATCACATTGGTGATGGCCTCTGGCAGTATCCAGAGCACCGCACTATAGCTGCAACCTCATTCCTGTGTTCTTTTTCTTTCTTTTTCATTTTATTTTCTGTGGAGGGAGCTTTTCTTCCATCTTGCTGACCTTTATACTCTTTGGTAATTCTTCTAAATGGAGCTAACACACACACCCAAGCAAACTAAACAGGGTCCATATTTGCAATCAAGAAAACACTTCACAGATGTCCTCAACTTGGAAAGAGTGCAAAATTCAAAACAGATAAACAATCCTAGGCTAATATTGCCCAAGACTTGGAAAACCAAGATGCTTCCTGGAGAACCAGGATGGACCGGCCCAGCATCATTCCTGTCCACAAGCGGAGTCCCACGTGAGAGGGTTCAGCCTTGCCTGAACACCTTCTTGGGAATCTTCACATATGTGTGTTGCAGGTGGGAACAGGGAAAATCTCAGTTTACAGAAGATGGCAGTTGCATGTTTTTGACATGCGCAAACTGCCTTACCTTGGTTAACAGTAACCCAGTCATGAATGACTAGGACCAGCTTCATCTGGGATGATCTAGAATGGCAGGGGAAGTGTTGCGTTGGGCAGCTTTGGACTCCCCTTTGAATTCAAATCAAGGGCACATTGAAGGGACTGCCACAGATGAGAATGAAACTACCATTTCAAACACCCCTAACTGAGACTTAGGCCCCTAATCTCCATGAATTCCATCTCATCCATTGCCTGGGTAATCCTTACAATGAACTGTTGAAGTTGGTACCCTTTTATAAAGATGAGACAGCAAGATCCAAGGACACCTTGTCTTAAAAACTATCTTCACAAATGCCTTGCATATTGGTTACTATTAAACAATATGGCTCATTTCTTGGTTGTATAATAGCTATTAATGTAATAACCACAGCATAATCTGTTAGGTTCATGACACTCAAGAGTCTAGCAGACTTGGGTTTGACACCAGTCTCAGCTGTGTAAACTTGAGCAACCTTGAGCAATTGTTTAACTTTGCTGATCCTCAGGTTTTGCTTCTGTAAAACAATTCCTGAGAAGGGATGTGGCTCAAGTGATAGGGCTTCCGCCTACCATATGGGAGGACCCAGGTTCAATCCCTGGGGTCTCCTAGTGAAAAAGAAGAAGAGAAAGCGTGCCTGTGTGGCAAGCCAGTGTCTGTGTGGTGGCTCGTGTGCCCGTGTGGTGAGCCAAGTGCCCATGCAGTGAGCTGAGTGCCCATGCAAGTGCCCGCATGGCTAGCTGAGTGCCAGCATGGTGAGCCGAGTGCCTGCGTGGTGAGCCAGTGCCTGCACAGTAAGCCAGTGCCAATGCAAATGAATCACACAGAAAGATGATGATGCAACAAAAGAGAGATGAAGGGGATAGTCAAGGTGAAGTGCAGCAGAGACCAGGAACTGAGGTGGCACAGCTGACAGGGAAACTCTCCCCATATCAGAGGTCCCCAGGATTGAATCTCAGTGAATTCTAGAGGAGAAAGACCTAGAAGATAAGACAAAAAGAGAAATAGATACAGAAGATCACACAGTGAATGGATACAGACAGCAAAAACTGCAGGGTGGGAGAGGGGGAGGGGAAAGGGAAATCAATCAATTGATCAAGCAATCAATCAATCAATCTTAAAAAAAATCAAATTCCTGATTCATGGGATTGTTGGGAAGTTGATGCTTAACATCATATCTACAGGAAGTTGTCAATGGAATGTAGTCATCAGGGTTATTAGAAAATCATCATAATAACTATAAGTAACAATACTAATTCTAATTTATTGATAACCGCATATTTATTATACCTGACAGTTTGCATATACCTGGTATCTCATTTAATCCTTGAAAACACTGGCAGAGTATCACTTTTTCCCTTTGGATGACTGTCTCAGGTTCCTGTGGCTACCATAGCAAATACCACCAACTGGGTGACTTGAAACAACAGAAATTTATTCTCTCACAGTTCTGGAGACGAGAAGTCTGAAATCAAGGTGTTGGCAGGGTTAGCTCCTTCCAGACCCTCTCTTAGCATCTCATGATTGCCAGCAGTCTTCAGGATTCCTTGGCCAGGGTGATACAATTCACAAGGGGCAAAACAAAACTTTACCCCCAGGTCTGTCTGATTTAAAAGCTCCATCACCTCCCACCCCTCCCAGTACCCTTACTTGGCCCCAGCAAGCATGGAAGACTGGTCGATCTATTTTGTTGCATCTGCAAAACACAATGAGGCAGCAGGTCCTGACTCTTTTTCCCTGTATCCCACCCATCTCAGTATCAAAGATTCACATGTCAGGCTGTAGGTGGTCAGAGATCCCAATTTCTGGCCCTTGTTCCAGGAGAAAGAAATAACTCTAGTAACACAATCATTTAAAGTCTGTATTGTTGGGCTACAGTAATGAAAATTCATACTGAGTTTTTGGAATAACACCCACTATATTTCTTTTATGAAGGACCCCACAACCTAGTTGGGGATGAAAAGATACTCTCTCGGTAGAAAATTCCAATTTACCTGGAGTTTTAGTCAGTCAAAGGAGTGCTGATGCAAAATATCAGAAATCTGTTGGCTTTTATAAAGGGTATTTATTTGGGGTAGAAGCTTACAGTTACCAGCGTAAGTTACTTCCCTCACCAAAGTCTGTTGCCATGTGTTGGAGCAAGATGGCTGCTGATGTCTGCCAGGGTTCAGCCTCCCTCTTCCTCTTCAGGCTCCATGGTCCCAACTTCTCCTGCTTGTTTCTCTCTGGGCTCAGCTGCTTGGCTCTCTCCACATGGTCAGCTACAGACTATCAGGCTTTCAAGGCTTTGTCTCTCTCCCTGGGACTCAATTCTCTCTGACCTCAGCTGCTCTGCTCTCTCCCATGTGTTTACTTCCCGGATTCCAGCTCAAAACTCCAATCTCCCTTCTCTGTGGTGTGGGTTCTCTGTGAGTCCCCTCCCACTAAGTCCGCATCCTATTGACATGGCCCAAAGCCTTAATCATAATCAAATCAAGTAAGAGTGAAACCTCTGAATCCAATATAATCTAATATACCCAGAGGAACAGACCAGTTTACAAACAGAATCCAATATCTATTTTTGGAATTCATAAATAATGCCAAACTGCCATACTTGGCTTGATGTCCAAGTTTTGAATGTTGATAGAGTGAGTGTTCAAGGGAAAGGATGTCCAAAGCCATGGTTGGGTTTCCTTGAAGGACGACAAGGAGTAACTTCTTGATTTTACTCCCATCTACAATGGCTTAAAAACACACAAGGAAATCCACTTTTACAAACATCAAACAGCTGCTCTCAAAATACAGGCTAAAAAATTCTCATCCCGTATTTCAGCCACAAAAAACAATAGTTTATGAGAAGCCACAATAGATTTGAGAGACATGGCAGCATTCTTTAGTGTCTAATGTCAATTGACAATCAGCAGGAGAACCACAATAAACAGGCAGCTGCAGGCATGGCAGAAAAGTTACAAACCTACACCATATGGTGAAGTAGCCACTCCTGTTGGCTACCTTCAGTCCCCTTGACCTCACAGACTGATGACCTGTAGGTGACCTCTGGCCCTGCTCGAACCCCACCATCCCTCCACCATCTCTGGCAGTTTATAGATGGTCTTTGTTGTCCACCTGCGTCACAGTTGCTGTCCTTCTCGTTGTTCCCTCCTGATTACCTATAAGCTCTGTTCCACAGCTAAGACCAAGAGATGGTTCTGTGGTCAAAGAAGACTGGGAACACTACTGACTGCTTCTCCTACATAGAGTTTCTCAGTCATCAGGAACCAGGGGCCATCTAAGTCCCTGCTCTCCAAGCTTAGGGTTTCGCCTGCATTTGGAGCAGCAGGAAAGAGGGAGAGAGAAGGGAGACCCCTTCCCTTTAAGAAGACTTCCCAGAAATAACAAACCACACTCCTTTATTGGCCAAAACTTAGTCCCATGTCTTCTCTCAGCTAGAAGGAGGTTGGGAGAAGTAGGCTTTTGGCTTGAGACAGAACTGCATTGTTAAAAAACTCAGGGCTCTGATGCTAAAGAGGAGGAGCAGAAGGGTGGGGTGGGCGTCTTGCACCCTGTCCTCTTGCCACAATTCCCATCTCACTGAACAATGGACATGGTAATAGCCAACATTTAACAGTTGTTGGCTATTGATTACGTAGAGGCATTGTGGTTAAACATTGTTCATCTACTACCTTATTAGTTCTCAAAACAGCCCTGTAATTAGTATGCCATTTTACAGAGGAGGAAACTGAGGCTAAGAGAGATGAAATGACTTGTCCAAAGACACAAGACTAGAAATTGGTGCAGGGAAAATTCAATTTTGAATTGGTTTTGCAAAATAAACAAACACATCATGCTCTTAACTTCTTGAAAAATGTTAGAGCCTTTTGTTTTTTTTAATGTCTTTTTTTTTTAGATTTATTTATTTATTTATTTATCTCTCCTCCCCCCCCACCCCAGTTGTGTGTTCTCTGTGTCTATTTGCTGGGTCGTCTTTTTTGTTGTCAGTGGCACGGGAATCTGTGTTTCTTTTTGTTGCATCATCTTGTCATGTCAGCTCTCCGTGTGTGCAGCACCATTCCTGGGCAGGCTGTACTTTCTTTCGTGCTGGGCAGCTCTCCTTACGGGGCACACTCCTTGCGCATGGGGCTCCCCTACGTGGGGGACACCCCTGCATGGCATGGCACTCCTTGCGCGCATCAGCACTGCGCATGGGCCAGCTCCCCACGGGTCAAGGAGGCCCGGGGTTTGAACTGCAGACCTCCCATGTGGTAGACAGACGCCCTAACCACTGAGCCAAGTCCACCGCCTGCACTTTCTTTCGCGCTGGCAGCTCTCCTTTATGGGGCACACTCCTTGTGCATGGGGCTCCCCTATGTGGGGACACCCCTGTGTGGCACGGCACTCCTTGCGCACATCAGCACTGCACATGGGCCAGCTCCACATGGGTCAAGGAGGCCCGGGTTTGAACTGCGGACCTCCCATGTGATAGACAGACGCCCTAACCACTGGGCCAAGTTTGCTTCCCTGTGAGAGCCTTTTATAACCCAGCACCTGTGCACTAGATTCTTCCTTTGTCTTTACCTTATTATTTGCCTGGCAAACTCCTAATTACCCTTCAAGACCTATTATAAATGTCCCTTCTTCCATGCGGTCTCCTTTAAACCCTTCAACCATTTTAGTGCTACAACACTGCCATTCGTTGCTTTAGTAATCATTTATTGGCATTTCCTATGTGTTAATCACTGGGCTAGGGGATATAAGAGAGAAGAAAACATGTGTCTGGTCTCAGAGTTTGTATCCACCTGAGATCATCCAGAGCAGAACTAGCCAATAGAACTTTCCACAGTAATGTAAAGGTCCTCTATCTGCCCCGTCCAATATGGTGGCCATTCTTGCCTGTGTCTATTGAGCACTTGGAAGGTGTACAGTAAGACTGAGGAACTGAATTTTAAATTTTATTTAATATTGATTAATTTAAATTTTTAAAATCTACATTTAATTCAGCCATTGGAAGACTTTTTCCTATGTTTGCAACCACTTTGAAATGTGAATCTACCATTTCAACTCTAAGTTTTTTGAATTCTAAGTACAGATCAAGAATTTTCAATGAAAACTTAGCTTCCAAATGAGGTATACTGTTAGTATAAAATATACCCTAAATTTTGAAGACTTAGGATAAAAAAGAATATAAAATATCTCATTAATAATTTTAATCTTGATCACAGAGAAATGATGCTATTTTGAATATATTGGGTGAAATAAAAAATATTATTAAAAATTTTTTAAAGATTTATTTTTATTTATTTCTCTCCCCCCCCACTGTCTGCTCTCTGTATCCATTCACTGTGCATTCTTCTGTGTCTGCTTGCATTCTTGTCAGCAGCACTGGGAATCTGTTCTCTTTTTATTGCGTCATCTTGCTGCATCAGCTCTTCATGTGTGGCCCCACTCTTGGGCAGGCTATACTTTTTTCATGCTGGGTGGCTCTCCTTGAGGGATTCACTCATTGTGCATGGGGCTCCCCTACACGGGGACACCCCTGTGTGGCACGGCACTCCTTGTGCGCATCAGCACTGCTCATGGACCAGCTCATCACCCGGGCCAGGAGGTCCTGGGTTTGAACCCTGGACTTCCACTTGGTAGGTACGCTCTATCAGTTGAGCCAAATCCGCTTCCCTTAAAATGTTGTTCACCTGTTACTTTTTACTTTTTTTAATGTCACAACTAGGCAATTTAAAACTACATCTCTGGCTTGCATTATATTCCTACTAGACAGCACTGAGCAAGTACGTAGTACGTCACTGAAGAAGGACCGTTTTACAGCTCCAGTCTTTCTGCCGAAGAAGTGACACCACTTCTTAATCACCTTTGGGCCTAACATGAACCTAGCATTTAAATGACCGTTCGATGAGGGAAGGAATATTTCCGCAAAACCTAAATGAAATATTTTTCCCTTTGTCCATCTCTCATGAGGGGCTTCCCTAGATATTTTCCATTTTGTCAGAGATTTCCTAGTTTGCAGCCTGGAATATTTTTCTTATCTTGAGCCTTAGGGCAAGAGCTCAGAGTTGACACCAATCTAGGAATAAGGGAGTCAAGGATACCCTAGTTTCCTTCATTCATTCATTCATTCATTCACTCACTCATGCAGGCATTCGTACAGCAAATGATCATGGACCCGCTACCATGAGCTTGGCCCTGTTCTAGGCAGTGTGGATACAGTAGTGGATGAGCCAGTCCCTGCCCTCCTGGGGTGTACCTTCTAGGGAGAGAACAAATACCCAGAAATGGGACGACACTTTAATCGTAAAATCTATCTGCCGGATTTCCTGCACTATGGCCTTTCAGTTCTTTCAATCATGAAACTGTTTTCCTTTGGTTGTTGGTTTGGCTTTTTTTTTTTCCTTTTCCCTCCTCAGCAAGGCTGGGGAGAGCCCAAGTAGCCCTTCGAGGTGTAGCCTTTGTTGTCACTGAGACAGGATCCCCAGTGCACGCGGGAGAGGAAGCGGCACGCCGGGCCACAAGAGGGGAGAATCTTGTGTGACTTCTTGTCTCCAGTTCTTGACAGACAACCAGGATTAGTCAGCAGGAGAATTGACTGTGGTTCTTTAAAGTAGCATATAATTATAATGCTTGGTACTTAAGGGGTGTCTTTTATTTCAAGCTCTTTCAGCACATAATGAGCTCTAACTCCGTAATCTTGGCAGTTTTCCCTCTATTATTACTTTTTTATTAAATTGTAAAATGACCTACTTGAAGGACAGTTTTTTGAAAGGCCCCCTTTTCTCGTTTATCTTCTACTCAGTGTTCTTCTCTGTCCCTGTTCTTAGAAAAAGGTGGCAAAAAGTTGTGTAGCCCTACTGTGTGCTACTCAAAGACCAGTACCTGCTTACTCAGGGAGTGCCTGCTTTTTTGTGTCTTATGAGATGAGGCTTTTCTGTTCTCCCTACTCATTGCCCCAACCGAAATGTGTTAGTGAAAGGAATTTCAGTTGTGGGAGCAAACCTTTTCCACGATTCAAACAACAAAAACAGGAAATTATTGGAAGTACATTGGAATCAGCTGATGAAAGCAAGAGCAAGGACACACAAGAGACCTCATGCGGGCCTGGAACCAGGAACTGAAAATCAGTACCTGAGAGTGCCTTGTGCATCTATCTTGGTTGCAGGGGCACATCACCTGCTTTCCTCTCAGTGCTGCAACCTCCTTCTTCTCTCTGCGGTTCAGTTCAGAGGGACTGCAGAGACCAGTGCTCATCCACCTTCGTGTCCCAACTCCAAGACCTCAGGGGGGACAAACTGGATGGGTCCAGCTGGGGCACGTGTCCTGTGTGGTCCTGTCAGCAGTGGACGGAGAGGAAGGCTCAACATCTCACGCCTTTTCTGGGAAAGGGCAGAGGGGTACAGCCACTTGGGAAAACAGTGGCAGTTTCTCAAAATGTTAAACAGAGACTAACCTTTGGACCCTGCAAATCCAAGAAAAATGAAAGTAGTTCTCATACAACTTGAACACGGTTTTTCATAATAGCCCAAGAGTGAAAAGAACTGAAATGTCTACCATCTGATGAACAGTTACGTAAAATGCGGCGTGTCCATCCAATGGAATGCTACTTAGCAATGCAAAGGAGTGAAGTACTCCTACTGCCCCTACACAGGTGAACCTCAGAAGCATCAGGCTAAGAGAACCAGGTCAGATGGGAGCCATCGCATGTTGTTTGGTTCCATTTATACGAAACGTCCAGAAAAAGCACATTTATAGAGCAGATCAGTGGTTGCCTGGGACTGTGGGGAGGAACAGGGAGGAACTGCAGATGGGCACAGGATTTCTTTTTGGGGTGATGGAAGTGTTCTAATATCAAGTTGTCCGGATGGTTGCGCAACTCCGTAAAAATACTAAAAACCATTTATTTTTATTTATTTTTTATTTTTTTATTTTTATTGATTTTGTAAAAATATTACATTAAAAAAATATGAGGTCCCATTCAACCCCACCACCCCCACCGTACCCCTCCCCCCCCAGCAACACTCACTCCCATCATCATGACACATCCATTGCATTTGGTAAGTACATCTCTGGGCATCTCTGCACCTCATGGTCATTGGTCCACATCATGGCCCCTAAAAACCATTTAGTTGTCCACTTAAAAAGGGAGAATTTTTTGCTCTAGAAATTGTTCCTCGATAGCTGTTTTTTTAAAAAAAGATTTATTTATTTCTCTCCCCTTCCATCCCCCCACCCCAGTTGTCTGTTCTCTGTGTCTATTTGCTATCTTCTTTGTCTGCTTCTGTTGTTGTCAGTGGCATGGGAATCTGTGTCTCCTTTTGTTGCGTCATCTTGTTGTGTCAGCTCTCTGTGTGGGCAGCACCATTCTTGGGCAGGCTGCACTTTCTTTGGCGCTGGGCGGCTCTCCTTATAGGGCACACTCCTTGCGCGTGGGGCTCCCCTACGCGGGGGACACCCCTGCGTGGCAGGGCACTCCTTGCGCGCATCAGCACTGTGCTTGGGCCAGCTCCACACGGGTCAAGGAGGCCCGGGGTTTGAACCTTGAACCTACCATCCACTGGGCCAAGTCCACTTCCCTCCTCGATAGCTGTTTAACAAAAGGGGGGATCAGGGAAGAAACGGGGTGCGTTCTTCCAGGTGCCTCGATGCGCGGCCTGAAATGCTGCCTCCGTGTTGTGCTGGCGTCATCCCTTCTGCTGGTGGCATCCTGCCCTGCTTTCATGTAAATGATGGGCTGCAGTTTACCTGCCAAAGTTTTTTGCTTTTCTGTGAACTTCCTTTCAAGGTCCTACCTCGCCAGGACTCCTGAGTCCCCTGCTTTGTTTCCTGACACCGTTCCCCTCCCCCCTATCCCCTCATCCCCACTCCCGCGCTCACTCTGCTGCTAGGAGCACCCAGCACCCAGGTACTCCCTTGACCTCGTGCTCTCGCTGGAGTTTGGCCAACAGTACAGGGAGGCTTGGTTGGAGATTAGAGGGGAGGAAGAGAGTTAGGTCGGGGCATTTACTCCCCTGGCCCCATCCCTGAGAGATGGCCTGAGCTGGGTGTGTCTCTCCATGGAGGGCCCCTGCTTCTCCCGAGGCTGCCCGCTCCAGGGATGTGGGGAACAGCTCCCTCCCGGCAGCCTTCCTAGGCAGAGATGTGGCTACAGCTCTTTGGTTCTGCACCTTGGGGGAGTGCACTGTCCTTTACGGTCCCCTTGCACGCATACTTGGGTAAATACTCTCTTTGTAAGTAAATCCTCTCTGAGTAATCTTATTTCCAGGGTGCTATCTGTTTCCTGTTGCCATCCTAAAGGGGCCTCCCTCTACCTCCCTCACTCCTGATCCCTTCTGCTTTATTTTTCTTCATAGCTTCATATATTTATGTGCTGATTCTGTTTCTCTCGATTAGTCAGGGTAATTAACTCTAACTGCCACAAGAGACAAACTCCAACATCTTAGTGCCTAACAAAATAAAAGTTTACTTCTCTCTCACGTTACAGTGTGGTGCGGTTGGGCAACCCTTCTCGATCTTTTTTTGCTGTCACCCAGAACGCATTTGCTCCAAGGTTGAAATAGTGGAGAAAGAAAGGGCTGGAGAGTCAAGGGCTGTTTCTAAAGGTGCCTTCTCAATGAGCCGACGCCAGTCATAGAAGCCCAACCTAATTGCAAGGGAGGCTGGGAGATGTGGGGGTCAGCGCGGTATTTTGGGAGCGCTGCTGTCTCAGCCACACATTGTAAGTTCCCCGAGGTCAGAAACTTGGTCTGTCCTGCCCATCCCTCTTCTCCCAGCTCCCAGCACATGCTGAACACACGGCAGCCTTAAATGCATGAATAAATGAGCGTAGGAAAGAATGAAACTTACTGGCTGGAACTATCATTTGGTTCTTAGGAATGTGCTGTGTTGTAGCATTGTTGTGTGGGTGAAAATCCTTGCTAATTCATGTTTAATCTTACTAGGATAGGAGCTAATCTTAACATTCGTTGGACTCACCTTTAATATGGACCCAGTGCTCTGTAGACGTCCCAACATTGGTGGGTCATGACTGCTCAATTTACCATAGTTCTCCAGAAGTAAAATGGGTAGGACCTTAATTTGTTCTATGTATGTTTTGTTTATTCCTTACTTTAAGGATTTTTACAAGTATTCTTTTACCTAACACCCTTACCACCTGTCAGGCACTGACTTCCTTGCCTTCCCTGCCTGGGTTTCTCTCCGCAGCCCAGTTCCTTTAATCTTTGGACCTTTTCAGGACTGTGAGGCCGTGACCCTGGTATCCCAGCATCCATCATGTTGGCAATCCGGGAGCATTGGAGAGATTTCCAGAAGTTACCTTTTTCAGGATATTTGTGGGGAGTTATGGACTCTACTCCTTAGATTTGGCCTTTGTCTCATGAAGATTTTGGGAGACTCTAAGACAGCCCAAGTGCCCTAGTGGAGGCACATCTAAAATCACCTATCCTAGGGCCTCGTTTTCCCAACTGTGTTTGGTGGCAATTCTGTAGGAGGTTAAAAATTGTTCTAATAAAAAAAGATTTCCTGGTGAAAGAAATTTGGGGAAAACTGCCTAATACATCTTCCTTTTGCAGAGTCACAACATAATTTAAAGTATGAAAGGCTCTGAGAAGTCCTGCAACTAAATAAATGAAAAGGCAAACAGACATATTTAGTTTTGTTTAACCTAGTTTATCCCTAACCTTTTCAACCGTGGACTATGTGTCAACATCTTGTGGACTTAACGTTCTTCTGAGCACAGTTTTGGAAACTATGTCTTTACCTACATGATTTCCAATTCTTCGATTCAAACTTTTTCATATGTCAGTATGAGGGCACTGGGAAGTGAAATTGCTTATGCACAGTAATAAGCTAGTGGGTTGCAGAGCTGGAATTTAAGCCTGTGCCCAGCTGGATGGAAAGTCCATTTTTTTGCAACTATACCAAACTCTTCCCAAAGTAGAGTACATTGCCTGGGATTTATTTTAATTATTTGATAAATATAATTCTTATATTTAACCACTGGTTATTTGTCAGTGAATGCTATCCTGGAGAACTTGCAGACAGTTAATATTCAGTTCCAATGGTCTGCTTTGCATTACCAATTTGTTAAGAAACTCTCTTTTGTAGAGTTATGCAAAAGGAAACTTCCATCCAGACTGTCTGAATTATCCAAAGATTCTGAATTGATGGCATCCAAATGAATATGATTTTACGGAACTGTATCTGGGGAGTTGATTGGATTTGTCAGTTTTCCTTTGGATAGAAGTCCTGGGTGGCTTGACTGAAAGTATGCTAGAACATAACTAATCACCAAGTTCTCAGGTGAATTCTGTAGAGTGCATGGGAAAAATAAAGCTCTGGCTGGCTGGCTGGAAACTACAGGCTATATGAAAAAACCCGGCATGTACACCAGTCCTGAAGTGAGAGCTAGATGATTAGGGTGCTTGGAGAAAAAAAAAAATTGGTTTTATTTATTCATTTATTTATTTATTTATTTACTCATTCATTCATTTAGGAGCTAAAGCACTTTCCAGAAACTGGTGTTAAGATTTAACAGCCAGGAAGGTCAAGGTGTTGAACTTCCAAGTGTTTATGGGCAGTAAATAACTAGTCAGCTCCCCAAAGACCAAAATTCTAGAGGGTCAGCAAGCAAGGAAAGCATGTTTTTTTTTTTTAACTTAAAAGATTATGTCCTAGACAGTTGTTATTCATTCATTCACTCATCCATTCACTGTCCACAAAAGGGTTTTTAGAAGGTCATATGCCTTGGCTTTCCTAGTCTCTTCTCCCTCTGCTTCAGGGAGGGTGAGATATGGGGCAAGGCCTCCCAACACCAGAAGGGACCTTGCTCTTTTTTATTTTCCAGGGCTCCACACTGGTGACGACAGGTCTGAAGTTCATGAGTGGGGTGGAGTGGGGGGGGGGGTGGAGAGGTTGCTGGGAGGCTGCCCCACCCCAGCTTCTGGAGGCCCCAAATGACTGGACTGCAGCCACTCAGGGCTACAGTTCACTGGTGCACCCAGTGTCCCTTATGAGGCAAGGGCTTTTGCTTCTTGCTGGGATTTGAGGTGTGTGAGGTGTTTGTGGTTTATTCTCAGTAGAATTGTGAATGGGTGTCAGTGTCCACTCTCACATTCAATGGGTCCTAATGGCACATCTACTCCATGCCTGGCACCCCACTAAGCATTGAGGATATTGGGAATAGGCAGTACCATCGCTAGGCTCTTGGGAATTCTGATATTTTAAAAATTACATGGCACTAGTTCCCCTTGTATGTAGGACGATCTTAGAAATCATCTCTTCTAGTCTCCCATTTTACAGATGGGAAGACCAAGTTTCAGATAGAAGGGCTTGCTCCATCCAAGCCACACCATGGATTGGTTACAGAGCCTGAAGAAGGTTCCAGTGTTACTGCTTTCTAATCCAAAGCTCTTTTCTTCGTGCCTTGCTGCCTCCCACAGTTCATTCAGCTAGCATTTGCAGAGCCTTCACTGGGTTACAAGAACTGTGTTAAGTGCTGTACGTCTAAGATGTCACTCAAGAAACTGGAAATCCAAATGGGGTTGGGGGGGTGTTGAACCCTTCAACAATTAATTGGGAGATATGGACAGGAGTGTGAGGACTCGGGAATCAGACAGCCTTAGGTTCATATTCTGGTGTTCCATTTACTGATCTTGTTGACTTGGGCAAGTTATTTAGCCTTCCTAAGGCTTGGAATTTTCATTTTTTACAGTAGGAATAGAAACCATAATACAAAGAATGCTTCACAAAGTGCCTGGTAAGAAATAGGTAATACCACGTGGTTGTTAGTGAGTAATCATCACTGTGATAAATGCTGTAAGGAAATATATGGTCAGTGTTCTGTAAATATACAGGAAGGAGTTGCTAATTTTGTCCCCATGAGAGAAAATGGGGAAAGGGGGTTTTCTCCCTTAATTGGACATTTTCTGCTTGACTGTGTGTGTGTGTTTCATGGCTGAAATCTTTCTACAGGCATTTCTACTCGTAGGAGTTCATTCTTCTACAAGGATTGACTGCAGAGGCTGAGCCACCCAAGTTGATGTAAATGCAGAATGTGGACAGGTCTTTTAATAGAGATGCCCACATGCTCCAACTACAAAGACGACTCGTGTCATTGGTCATCAGATCATCCTCTGATAATCCAAGACATAGGAGAGCTGAAAAGGCCATATGTACCTCACAGATCAAATGGCTTGAGTCATTCAGAATTATGTTTACATGTATTTTATGTTAGAATGCTTTGAAAACTGGTAATGGTGTAGAGTTCATTCCCTGATGATGCTAACACCAGCTGGTCTTGACAAGCGCTTCCCAAAGTCTGCTTTGGGGAACACTAGACCCAGGTCATGCCCAGTAGCTTTGGGTAAAATGCATACCCAGATGTCTCAAGTGTATGCACTACATGGTCCTGGAGGAAAGAATCCCATTTACATTCTTTAACCCAGTGGAATTTTCTTTAATCCCTCGATTATATGGACTGTGCAGTGGGGTGGAGTGGTGAGGGGAGACTGGGCAGGGACCCTGCCTGTCTTGTTCTCTGCTGTACCCCACGAATAAGCACAACTTCTAGAAGGTACTGGACACTTAAAAATATACATACATACATGTATATATTTAAGATTAATTGTGTATTTCCTAAACTTCTAAATTATTGAAGTTTCCATTTTGTCCAAAATATCCCTACCAGCATTCTGTAAAACTAAAGGAAAGTCTCTGTAGTCGTTTGATATTGTCGATGAATTCCAAAAAGAAATATTGGATTATGTTTGAAAACTGATCTTTTCCTCTGGGCATATTAGATTATATTGGATTCATAGGTTTACTTGATTAAGCAATTACGTAAATCTCTTGTGCCAATAGGGAGTTGAGTTCCCACTCTTTGGTGGGTGGGGACTCACAGATAAAAGGCCTGACAAAGGACAGAGTTAAGGATTCTTAATGTTGGAGTTTTGATGTTGGAGTTTGATGCTGAAGCTGAGCCCAGCGGAACCCAGGAAGCCTGAACCCTTGCAGATGTCAGCAGCCGTCTTACTCCAGCACATGAAAATAGACTTTGGTGAGGGAAGTAACTTATGCTTTATGGCCTGGTATCTGTAAGCTCCTATCCCAAATAAATACCCTTTATAAAAACCAACCAATTTCTGGTATTCTGCATCAGCACCCCTTTGGCTGACTAATACAATCTCCTTCAAACCAAAATATAAAAATCTGCTGCAGGTGAAACCATGAAGTTGCCTTAGGGGCAGCAGAAAGAGCCAGTTTTGGGGAGAGTTCCAGGCTCCCACTCTTGCCTCGACCAAAGCATCCCAGTCTTCATAGTAACTGCTTTATATATGGCACTTCATTTTGATTTAGGGATTATGTGTTTATAGTGTATCTAAAATACCTGTCCTAGAAGGAATTGCCAAAGGGGACATTGATAGGAAGAAATGTAACTCTAAGTCATTTGGTTGTGGATTCATTCATTCCTTCATCCATTCATCTGTATTTATTGAATGTCTGTATATGTTAAGCACTGTCCTAGACCTTGAGGCTTCTGACCTCAAGGAGCTTACGTTCCAGAGGGGAGAGGGGTACCGGGTAATCAACAACCATATAAACAGCATGATTTCACACAGGGGCACCTCCTGTGAAGGGAGATGAAAGTGAGAGTTCTGGAGAGGGGGTTGGTGAAGGAAGGTCTCTTTGGGGAGGCGCCATGTGAGTTGAGACCCCACAGACACTAGCGGGGAGGGCACAGCAAGTGCAAAGACACTGGGGCGGGAGCAAAGTGGTATGCAAGAAGAACAGAAAGAAAACCAGGGTGGCCTGAGCGGAGCAAGCTGGGAGGAGAAATGACACCGAGGGCGGAAGCAGAGACCTGCATTGGGCGCTTTTGTCTTCTCAGCACCCCGTACTGTGTCTGGCAAATATCAGGTACCATGGACACTTGCTTGATGTGCAAATTAAGAAAACTAAATTAATTACATACTTTAGTTCCCGGTCTTCACGTTCTTTGGTGCCACTCTTCATTCATATTTTACAAAAGAAAGCATGTTTTGAAAAACTACATTGGTCTCTCTCTTTGGTAAGGATGATCATGTACAGGGTAAGGGACAATTAGATATTGACTGTCACCCCCCAAATCTAAGACTGAGATGATAAATATTGCCCAGTTAACTGGTTGGAGATGCAGGGGAGTGGTCACCCACCACCACAGGACTCCTTTTGAGGAAAGAGGCTGAGAGAGGGCCAGGGAGTAGGTCAAGGTCATGCAGGGTCTTGATGAATTCCAGGGGTGGGAACCCACCTTCTTACTCTGCACTTGAGCTCAAGGTTGGAAGGATTAGCTGATCCATTTAACTCCGTTTACTTTGACATGCTCACACTTGAAGCTACCCCAGTACAATGTGCTCCGTTCCCCAAGTATGGGATTTTAAGTGAAACCCTGACATTTAGCTCTAGGGCTAAACAGCAATACTCAAATCCCCCAATTAGAAGCAGAGATGGAGATGAAATGGTCCCCAGGAATCTGGAGACACAACAGTTTCAAAAGGCAGCAACAGGCTGTGGCAGAGAGAGAAAAGTTTTAGATCTCACACCAGGAATGTGACGCTAAATGAGAACCATTTGAAAGCTCTGGGGGTTATAAAGTGGAATTCCCTCTTGTACTGTACACAAGAGTTATTAAGTGTGTATATGAGACTCCTGTTTTACTTCATGTACATGATTATTTTATACAGGCAAGTTTGGAAAGAATTATAGGCTGAGAGCTGGCCAAGATGCAAGATGAGCAGTGGGGAATGGGGGTGGCGGTTGCAATGTCATTGTTGGGAGCTGGAGCTTCTTGGAGAAAGCCAAGGTGGGGTCCATCGTAGGTCAAGGGGTAGGGGAGTAGTGGAGTGTGGAGCTGGACTCTGTGTGAGGTGTGTTTCCAAAAAAGCATCTGGTTGTCACAGGCAGGAGAGGGCCAGGTTTGAGAACTACGAGAACAGCACTGGGGCTCAAGCCAGGTTTGGCCCCTAATGGCTGGAGACCAGGAAGATGAAGAATTCAGATTTGACTTGCCTGTCTTTAAGACACGTGAGAGACCACAGGCCATTCTCAACACACCCAGATTTCAAAAGTGAGAATTACCCTGATGAAGAGGTTCCGGAGGCAGGGACCTGAGGATAAAGGGCCAATTTTAGGATAAACCCAATTACCACCAGCCTGGGCTGGTAGCACCTCCCCTGAAACTGAGGCAGAAGCAGTAGAATGGTCCCACCCAGCTCTTCCTACCTATGGAGTGGGCAGTGTGGCTTAGCAGCAAGAGCATGGTTGCACATGTAAAATGGGGACTAGAACATCTACTTTGTGATGTTATTGAAAAACATAATATGGCAGAGGCTATGCAGATTTGGCACTTGTAAAGTGGCAGCTATCATGCCATTAATACCCATGACATTAATGATAATTTAATTAGGGCGGATTTCTTGGACTGGGGTAGAGAATGGTATTGGTGCTGGGCATGATAGCTCTGATTTGATGAGCTGGGGTCTCCACTGTCTGTTCGTTTTGCCCTGGGCTTGGTGTGGTGTGGCTGCAATAGCCCACAGACCTTTGCTGAGCTGGCAAAGTGGTTTTGTAACCTGAAAGGGGTTGTCCTCTTGGGGTGGCTCCTGGGTGATGGAGAGTCTGCCACCCCTACTTTAGGTAAATGCCAACCACACCAGAGGCCAAAGTGCTTCTCTTGGGCACCCCCAAGATAGACTTGAACCCACAACTTACCTAAAGGACAATAATCTATGCATGGCTCTGTATTATTAGGATATAAAATTTACTTCTTTTATCAGGCTAAAACAAGAGAGATATTTCTCTCTCACAGCAGGGTGGTTTCTGCCCCACAAGGCCATGCAGAGACATAGGCTCCTTCTAGCTTATTGCCCAGCTGGCTCTAAGAATTGCCCTTGCTCACATAGTCTAATGTGGCACACAACCACCTTCACATTCTCAGCTGGAGGAAAGAAGTCAGGATGGGGGAATATTGACCCTTTTTTTTAAGGACACAACCATTGGTCACACTGGAGTCATGTAACATCACTAGCCACGGTGATATAATTTTTTATTATCTTTTTTTTTTTTAAAAGATACATAGATCACACAAAATGTTACATTAAAAAATATAAGAGGTTCCCATACACTCCACTCCCCACACCCCTTACTCCTCCCGTATCGACAACCTCTTTCATTAGTGTGGTACCTTCGTTGCATTTGGTGAGTACATTTTGGAGCATTGCTACACAGCATGGATTTTAGTTTATGTTGTAGTTTATACCCTCCCCCAGTCCATTCAGTGGGTTATGCCAGGATGTATAATGGCCTGCATCTGTCCCTGCAATATGGGCTAATGTAATCTTTATTCTCAGAGTCCATGTTCATGGCTAAGAATCAGGGATTCCTGCAAGGGGAGAAGGAAATTTGGCAGATGACTAACCTTGTTTCCTTTTTGACAATTAGTGTAGCCCAGAGGTTAGGCAGCACTGCTTGGGTCCCAGCTAGAACTGGATTTGAATTTCAGCTCTCCTGCTTGCTAGTTCAATAAACTTGGACAAATCCTTAAGCTCAGACCCTTCATTTTCTCAGCTGTGAAATAGGGACCATAGCATCCTAAGTCCAATGTCACAGCAGTGCTGTGAGGTTGCATATGAATGGCCTACTGCAGGCCTGAACTATGGGTCTGCTACCTCTGTGGCTGTGTGGAAACCTTGCTTGGCTCTCTCCTTTCCTTCCTGACTCCATGGAGCTCCATCCAGATGGTTGCATCCCTCCTTGACTGTTTTGTGCACTTACCTTGTTACATGCCTGCTCTCCCCTAGACTGTGAGGTCTTGAGGACAAGGGACCATGCTTGTTTCCATTTTGGCATTTTGAGTAGGTTGCATAGTGCCTGGAACAGACTCTTAATGATGGTCATTGTTTAAATGAATGGGAAACTGCTGTCGATGAAGCTGGATTTGGTTGTGAAAGGGTCCATTCACATTGGCCCGAGACAGCATGCTACAAGCCATGCACTGCTCTAAGTTCCTCAAATGGACTAACTCATTTGTTCATCTTGATTGGGACTATCAGTATTGCTGTGTTGTTCAGGGAAGGGAACTGGGATCTAGAGATGCTGCTTAACTTGCCCAAAGCAACACAGATACTATTATTGAGCGGTGGAAGAGCTGGGCTCAGAATCCAGGAAGTCTGATTTTAGATAGTTTAAAGATGCTTTGCAGTATCTTTTTATTCATTCATTCATTCATTCATTCATTCATCCATTTCTATCTATTTACTAATTTATTTTTAGGTGGCACCAGAGATTGAACCCAGGACCTCATACATGGGAAGCAGGCACTCAACCACTTGAGCTACTTTCACTTCCCCCTTTTCATATTTGATTTCCAAGAAAAAGTAATCTCTAGATTCGCAGCTATTAGAAGGATCATTTTGTTTAGTCTGGTAACTTTCAACCAGTCTGCTTTCCTCCTTTCCCCTCTCCCTTCTCTCCTTTCCTTACTCCTTTCCTTTCTGTTTTTCTTCTTTCATGGCACAACACATTTTTTTTTCTTGATAAAAGACTGTAACATATAAACCAGAACACAGAGAATTCCCAGTGGTTGAAAAGGGCAGGCCCAGGCCTTACCTACCAGTTTCCCCATCACCTCCACAAGTGTCTCTTGAACAATCCCAAGACTCGATGAAACACACTTTTTTTTTTTTAACAAAATTATACTGCTATTTACTATTATGCAGGAAATATTGTTAAGTATTTAGGAATTTTATACAATCTTTACTTATTTTATGAACATTTGACCCATACAACTTTGATTAACAGAAGGTTAGACAGCCCTTTTAATTTTTTTACATTTTCTAAATACTTTGCATTTAACCTATAACATGTTAAATGGAACTATTTGTAATACTTCATTTATTTAAAGTGAAAAAAAATCTTTTGCAATAGTTGGAAATAAAGATACCTTTTAATGTTTTACTTTGAGAAAACAAAGTGTTAAAAGTTGCTAGACCCAAGTACAATGGCAAAGAATGAAAAAGAATGAAGGTCCAACAATGAGCCCTTGATACTAATGACAATGCTTGTGAGCCTGTGCACCTGAAATAAGAACAAGGACTAGAGCTGCAGTGTGCCTAAGAGTTACCTCCTGAGAGCCTCCGTGTTGCTCAAATGTGGCCAGTCTTGAAGCCAAACTCAGCATGTAAATGTATTGCTTTCCCCCCAGTATGGGACATGACTCCTGGGTATGAGCCTCCCTGGCACCGAGGGATTACTACCAAGTACCAGCTGATGATGTGACTAGAAAAGGACCTTGAATAAAAGGTTCAACTCGGGCCAACAGAATATCTCTGTCTACATATAATAACAGGAGTTAAAAATGCTTTTTGACCTGAATCAAGGGGGAAATGGAAAGGACAAATGAGTTTATATGGCTATGAGTCTCTAAAAAAGAGCCAGGAGGCTATCAGAGGGGTCGCCCTTATGCACACCTCAGCAGAGTCCCAGAGACAGATAAAGTAGATTCAACCCCGGGTATTGGTTCTTCTGAGGGCTACAGAAACCCACAGGTCATGGCAGATGGAGTTCAGTGCCATGTCAGTTGACCCTTCCTTGGAGTTTGTGTTTCTGTGTGATGGAGCTGGATTCAGATGTGATCTTTTTTCACAAGCCTTTCCTGTTACTTTACCAGAATTGTAGTTGGTGTTGGGGTTTAATATACACCCAGGGGATCTGAATCTCTGGACTGACCATATGATAGCCAGGCCCTGAGCCTCAACAGACTTCAACTCCTACACTTTGGTTTATTGGACTTACCCCACTCAGCTAACATGGGGTTGAAGAAGATCAACCACCACACCATGGAGCCAAGAGTACCTACAACTGAAAGCAGCAGGATTGCATCCAGCATCCATGTGGAATCTAAGCCCCTCTTGATATAGATGTGGAGTGGACACAACCAATGCAAGGTCCATAGGATGGAGGAATAGAATATGGATGAGAGTGGACTTGAAACACACTTTGTAAACCATTGATTTAATTTACCCCCTCAGATGGGAAGACTGAGGCCAGAGCAGGAAGGGATTTGCCCAAGGCCAGATGAGAATCAGAGAAAGAGGCCCAATGTTCAGCTCAGTAGCCAAGCCCCTTGTAAAGTACCTTATGAATCTCCAAAAGGCCATGAGATACATGCAACCAAAGACACCTGAACTCAAGAGTAAGGTTTTACAATTGGTTACTGCAAACTACATATTCAGGTAATTACAGAGAATATACATATTTATTATTTAACACTGTTGTTAGGCAAAAATACGTGGCCAATATTTGGAGTCAGAGCATTTGTTGAGATCTGTGCTTGAGAGGCCCATGCATTTGTTTATTCTAAGAATTCCTAAAGAGCCAACTCTCCAGCAGTGAATAACTTAATGACTCAAATGCAAGCCCCACATTCCAATTGGCTTAGGAGAGGTGGCAGTTAGGGAAAATCCTGCTTCATCTACCCTAAGGAACTGACCATCTATGAGCTGGAAACAGACATCAAAAGGAAAGCCACAAAAGTATCAAAAGAGGAAATGGAAAGCACAATCAGACACATGCTTGCTTTCAAGAATGGTCATGTGTGAATTGAGCCAAGGGTAGGATTTCCCAGCAGTTTCTAAAGGCCTCTGGATTCCCATGTTCCAGATGAGATGTGATATGAGGGCAAGAACAGTCTACTTTAAAAGACTGTTTTAGTTTGCTAAAGGCTGCCAAGGCAATACACCAGAAATGGGTTGGCTTTTACAAAGGGGATTTATTAATTTTAAGCTTACAGTTATGAGGCCATGGAAGTGTCCACATCAAGGCATCATCAGGAGATGTTTTCTCCCTGAACTGCAGCTTTGGCTGATGAGGCACATGGCAGTGTCTGCTTGTCTCTCACCTCTTCTCCAAGCCTCCTTGCTTTCAGCTTCTGGCTTCAGCGGCCTCCTCTTAACTTCTGTATTCTGTTGATTTCCACTTCTGGCTTCCTCTCTCAACTTCCAGGATATTTTCTCTATGTCCCTGTATGTTATTCCTGTTTATAAAGGACTCCAGTAAGAGGATTAAGACCCACCCTGGGTCATGTGATCTAATCAAAGGCCCTTGACTGAAGTAATTTAATCAGAAGTTCCCACTTACAATAGGTTTACACACACAGGAATGGATTAGTTCTAAGGACATGATCTTCCGGGGGCCCACCCTGCTTCAAACTATCATGAAGACCGTAGAGAATTTGGATCACAGAAGCCTCAGACTTCCCATGTGACTTTGATTTGGGTGCTCAAGGATCCTACTCTATGGGATTCCCCTCTAGACAATGGCAGGTGAATGACCCACAACTGAAGAATATTCAAGAAGTGGTCACCAGCTACCCAGGAAACGCTTAGGCTCATGAAGGGTGGAGAGTTGTAACCTGTTATGGCACAATAGAAATTTCTTTTTCTTTTTTTCCAACTATCCTTGGATTCTTGGAATGAAAAAACTGTATCTGCATTTCTAATCATAGTTAGCTGGTGTGCATTGAAAGAACCTTTGGAAAATAGTGAGGAAGCACTGGGAGGAAGCTCAAAGGGATGCCATTTGTTCCCCCAGCTTCACCTACATCCCAAGTCATCCCCAATACATTAGGACACGTCATAAGATATCAGATGGAGGCTTGTCCCGGCTGAAATGAATTAGTAATACCTTGTTTGTGGGACTTTGGCCAGTGTCTGATTTAGACTGTACTTACATTACATAGTTGAATCTCAAATGAGAAAATTCCCTTTCAATTCGTATTTAATCATTTTGCTCCCTCAAGGGAGTTTGATGTTAGCATCTACCTCCTCTCTATAACTTGCTATATCCCCTTTTGACAAATAGAGAGCAGACCTTAGGCTTAGAGGCTTGAAATTAATACCAATATAATTTTATCAGTTTTAATATTATTAAAAGCGTGTAGTCATCATTTAATTATATTATTTTGCTTTCATCATGTATTAGACAGGACACATGCTAGATTATACTGACTTAAAAAAATCCCAGTGGCCTAAAACAAAATAGGTTTATTTTATACTCACACTGCTTGGCGCTCACGGATCTCAGGAGCGCACCACTCATTGGAGTCACTCAGGAATGCAAGCTGAGGGAGTCACCATCGTTTCAAACGTCGTCAATTTCCATGGCAGAGGGCAAGAGAATCTTGATGGTTCTCACGAAGGCTGTTAAAGCATGGCCTGGATATGAGATACAGCATTCCTCACAGCACATTGTGCAGCGGGGTCACATGGCCCCACCCAACCAATGTCACAGGAAGGGAGAGCCTCTCGTGTGACCGGGAGGGGGAGAACGAGCAATATTGGGCAAAGGGCACCAATACCCCCCACACCTTGTGGTTGTCTATTGTGCTGTCCTGCCAGTGGACCCCCATCAGCATCTGCTTCCTGACTCCCCATGCACACACTTTCCCTGGGGATGCATTAACATGGACAGAATGGCCTCAGGTCCTGGCAAACCCGCAACCAGGCAGCCTGGACTCGATTCTGGGTTCAGTGCCTTGCAGGCAGAGTGACTTTAGACAAGTCATGTCAACTCATTGGCTCCCAGTTTCCTCATCTGTAAGGTAGGACAATAACAACAGTGCCAGCTTCAGAGGGTTGTTGAGAGACTGAAAGATTTACTACGTGCAGCGATCATTGGGGCCAGCACATCGGAGGCACTCGATAAATGTTAGCTACGGCCTTTCAGTCCTAAAGTCAATTACGTGAGCAATGGCAATGAAGCAGAGTGGGTGGCGGTACAGGGGGCGCAGGGTATGGAATACCTAGCAGTGTGAGGAAATCAGCCTAGGGCTTTCTGGGGAAAAGGTCTCCCTGAGGAAGGAGGGTGTAGGGGGGGAAGGTTGGTTAGTCAGGCAAAGAGGATGACCATGTGTGTTGCAGGTAGAGGGAACAACATGGAATGGTAGAGAGCTTTCATTTTATTTTTTAAAGGAGGTACCAGGGATTGAACCCTGGGACCTCGTACATGCAAGGCAGGTACTCAACCACTGAGCAACCCTGCTCCGCCAGTGGCAGTGGTAGTGCGCTTTAATGGACCGCTAGGAATCCCAGGTTGCGGGCTCCTTGCATAAATGCTGTGATGCTCCTCCTCTGATGTTTTGTGAGTGATATGAGGCTCTCAGCTCTGGCAGAAGTCTTGATTTTCAAGAAGGCACCCAGTCTTCCAGAACAGCTTTGCCTTGCCCATGGGACACTAACTTCCTGTTGGCCAGACCCACCTTGGGGTCTCTCTCAGGGTGGCCCGGGATGGGCCACTGCCTGTGGGTGGAGATGGTGGTGGTAAACGGTTTTATTAGAGGAATTTTGGAAACACAGGGACTAAAGAAATTAGGTTTGGTTGCTTTCGTGACTGGGGGTTCTCAGAGCCCAGAAACCTAGTCTCTTCTCAGTGACCTTGGCTTGGATTTGCTCAGCATGAGCCCTAAAATGGGTGTGAGGCCTTAAACAAAACTGCTAGGAACTGCCCGAGACTTTGAGCGGGCTGGTGGGTGGACTCATCCGGCTGGCGCTCCAGACAGAATGTCATTCCCCGAGCAGACTTTCTGGAAAACCATTTCCACTCGCCTGGCAGGCAAGCGCAAAGCACACAGTGGTAAGGCAAGGGAGAAGTTTCCTACGCCGGGCATCATCACTCAAACGAGCTTGGTGCCAATGAATCAATGAAAACAACGGTCATCGTGACGGCATTCACCGCCATGACGGAAGTCCCTCCTCTGCGCCAGGTGCTGTGCTAAGCCCTGTGCAGAGATGACCTCATTCAACTCCCACAACCCTGAAGGGGAAGCATGGCTTAAAGAAGGAGTCTCTGGTAAGTCCCGTTTGCCACAGCTCATTGGAGGGAATAGCCCCAGGCAAATGGAAAACAGGCCCTTTTATTACTAGAAAACATGCCAGTAGGCGCTTGGGATCCTTACCCTTGCCCAACTCTGCAGTCCCTCAAGAAAAAGCCTGCTATGAAGTGTACTTTTTTGGCCATGTCACCCAACAGAAAACATCCTGTTCTCTGTTGATAAAATCTCTGTTTTAGAGATGAAGAAACTGAGGCCCTGTGACTCTTTTAAGCTTTTCCTGAATTCGGGGACCCTGTTCTTGTAGTTAATCCGTTTCTGTGGGGGTGGGATCTTTGATTGGATTGGATTCAGCTCCGGGCCTTTGCGCTGCTGGCTTCAACGAGGCCCCACCCAGGGTGGGGCTCAGAGTGCTTGCTGAGCCCTTTATAAAGGAGAAACGGCGGGGGTGGGGGGCAGGAGAGCCGAGATTTTACCCTGCCCTGGAAGAGAGGATGCTAGAAGCCCCTAGGGGGGCAGAAGACTCGAGAGGCTCCAGGCTGGAATTAGCAGAGGCACTGAAGCTGAGACTGCAGGGGAGGGGAGAGACGAGCCATGAGCTTGATGGCCCACAGCTGCAACTTGGTGAAACGGCACCCCTTGATGATGCCTTGACATTTTCACAGCCTCAGAACTGTAAGCGTTTGCCCTAGACGTTCTCATTATAAAAGCTAACCCAGGCGGTGAACCTGGCCCAGTGGTTAGGACGTCCGTCTACCACATGGGAGGTCCACGGTTCAAACCCCGGGCCTCCTTGACCCGTGTGGAGCCGGCCCATGCACAGTGCTGATGCGTGCAAGGAGTGCCGTGCCATGCAGGGGTGTCCCCCACATAGGGAGGCCCCACGTGCAAGAAGTGCGCCCCCTAAGGAGAGCCGCCCAGTGCCAAAGAAAGTGCAGCCTGCCCAGGAATGGTGCCGCACACTCGGAGAAATGACACAACAAGATGACGCAGCAAAAGGAAACACAGATTCCCATGCTGCTGACAACAACAGAAGCGGACAAAGACACGCAGCAAATAGACACACAGAATAGACAACCGGGGTGGGAGGTAAGGGGAGAGAAATAAATGAAAAAAAAAAAAAAGCCAACCCATTTAAGGTAACATACAATACAGTAATATTGTAATGTTTTTATAACAATGGCAAAGAGGTTACTATATCAATGTTAAGAGTTAATAATGGGGGGAGGGTGTACCCATTTCTAGTATTTTGCATCAACAGCCTATGGCAAACTACGACAGGCTCAGAGAAGTCAAGTAATACAGGAGGCCAAGGTGACAGAACTGGAAGTGATTTTTTTGTTTTGTTTAACTTTTTATTTTGACATAATTTCAGATCTGCACAGACATTATAAAGAATTCCTGTATCCTCTTTATCCAGGTTCCCCAAATGTTAACACTCAACCATATTTGCTTTATCCTCCCCACTTTTCGTCTTTTCCTACACCATTTGAGAATCAGGTGCGGACTTCATGCTCCTTTACCCCTAAATACTTCAGTGTTTATTTCCTAAAACAAGACAGTCTCTTCCTTAGCCACAATAAGGTTATTAAATCAAGAACTGATATTGATACAATATTATTATCTAGTCTAAAAACTTTGTTTATATTTCACCCATTGACAAAATTTGCCCCAATAATGTCCTTTATCATAAAAAAAAAGAAAAAAATCCTACACTGTATTTGATTGCCACGCATCTTTAGTCTGTGCGAATCTGGAAGAGTTCCTTAGTCTTCCTTGATGTTTTATGACAGTTTTGAAGAGTGCAGGCCAATTATTTCATAGAATTGTCATCAATTTGGATTTGTCACATTAGATTTAGGTTATGCGCTTTCGACAGGAATACCATAGCAGCGAGAGTGCGCTTTTCTCAGTGCATCTTAGCTGCAGGTACAGGGCCTTAAGATTTGTCCTTTTATCGGTCCTGACTTTGATCGTTTGTTGAGATGATGTCTGCTGGATTCCTCCACTGTAAAGCTACTATTTTTTCCCTTATTAAATCTCTTTGGGGGAGACAGTTTGAAACTGTGTGGATGACAGAGCTAGGGTTTTTAACCCAGGCCATCTGACTCCAGAACTCCCAATCATCTGCTCCACTTGCCCCCCTTATCGAGCTGGCATTTATTCAGGATTTACCAGACACTGTGCTAAGTGGGTTAAATGCGTTATTTCATTTCACCCTCCCAGTAATTGAAAAATGTCTGGGTGTCCCATCTCACACGCGCAGTCTCCCGTCTGTCATTGTATTCCATGTCCAGATGACTTAATCACCTCTTGCTGAAAGAATTCCAAGCAAGGTGGACCCCCAAATGCTGTCCTCACGTCGTAGACCCCAACCTGGGAGCTGACATGACTCTCACAAATCCCCAAGAAGAGACGTCCCTCTAAGTATTATCCAGATAAACCTCTGCCGGAGAGGTGAACTTCTAGAGGGAAATCCATGTGCTTGCAACTCCAAGGGCCTGGACTACCGACAGGAATAGCTTTTTCTGAGATTTAATATTCCCCTCACTGGAGACACATTACTATTAAATAATAAACAGCAGAGTCTATGGTGTTGATCTTTAAAGTAAATCCTATAGCTATTAGCTTATCTACCCAACTATTAAAACTAATAAAATAATAAACTTTATGACACAGACACTTAGCTCAATTCAATCTCCCCTTCCAAATGCAATTTTCTCCTTCTGTGACTGTTGGTTTTTCCAGCAATTTCCGGCTTATCACTGAACTATCTGGAACATTTTCATATGTTTGGATGACAGTTTTCAGTTGCCCTGGGATATTTTTATATTACCGACTCTCTTTTGCTTTCTTTAAATTGAACTTTGTCTCTTTTTAGTTCAATCTGTGCTTGACTTTTGCAGCCTGTCATTCCAGCAGGCAAGAAGTCTCTCCTTGTCAGGTTCAAGATCACATGCCTTTTGGGGTCTGTGGTGGGCTTGCTAAAGAAAGAAAGGGAAAGCACTCCAAATTGGGGAAATACAGACATTTATGCACACGTCCTTCGTGGCCTCAGAGGGACTGGTCAAAGTCATATAACAAACTTAGGTCAGATGTGAAAAAAAAAAAATCAGGCACCACATCAACGTAGGGCTTGCTTCTTATGTGCGATTAACTTTAGAGTGAGGGCATAAGGCAACATGCACATGGATTTTTTTAAAAAAATTGAGTCTCCCTTGGGATATTGCCATATTAGGGACTCATACGGTTCTGTAGCCATATGTCCATTACCAGTTTTATTTCCATCATTGGCACTCTTTTCCTGTATTTAAGAACCAGACAAAGGAGCTGGCTTGTGTTTAAGGAGCGTGAGGCATAAGAAGTATGTACATCCAAGTTCCAAAAAGAAACAGCATGGCAGATGGTCTTATACTAGGAGGACAGTGGAAAAGAGGCAGACTGAAGGGACACCAAATTCACCCTCCATCTCACACTTGCTGCAAAGCGTGTGCTCACTGCCTGGAACGGCAGCCCTTGCTATTTCAGTTCTTCTGCTCTCCTTCCCCCTCTTTGTCCCAGCTCATATAGTTATAATAACTGTGTATATTAGACAACCTCATTGTGTTAATTTCCCAACTCCTAGATTGCAGCTGCCCCCAACTTTATGGTTTCATTCAATTCACCTTCTGGTCTTAGTCTTAAGAGCATCATTGGCTCTAAGGGAGAGGAAGACATCAAAGTAAGACTGCGCACATGTCTAGGAGCTCTTGCAAGTTACCCCAAGCCATGAGGACACACAATGTTCTACCAGTGGTCAAAAAAGCAGAGTGTCAGGTAACAGCGGATGGACCCAAGAGTAAGTTGAGTCACTGCCAAAAATCTGCAGGTTTTACACTTTCCCCCTTCTTTTCAGCTTAGTGGATTGTGTATGTCTGTGTCTGCCTAAGGTGAGAAATTTGTTATTCAGGCAAGAAGAAAGACATGCTTAAGATTTTTAATTTGGCTTGAATACTTTAGTACTTAGAAAACGGCCTTTCTCTTTGGCCACCCCACCCCCCTCCCCCCAAGTATAAAGAAACATATATTCATTCCAGAAAATATGGAAAAAGTAGTGTATCAGTCAGGGTTCATGACTGCAAGAAACACAAGCCAACTCTGATTGGTTTAAGCAAAGCTTAATTTATGGGAAGGACAGTTTTGCTCTCCTAGAATGGGCAGGAAGCTTTTTGACCTGGGCTTGGAGAGTGAGAGTGACTCACGGACTCCACAGAAGGCGGAACAGCAGGAACCACCACTAGTCCTGTGGCAGGACAGGCGTGTCAGAGACTCCACTGTGGTCAACGATTGGGGAACCCTCTCTCCGTCTTAACCCGGTGAGGATGCAGACTCTTGGGAGAGGGCATCAAATTATCTGGTAAGAGGTCACATAACTGCTCTCTGGTTGCATCCCTTGGTTTTTATAGTTAAAGGTGGGCACATGGAATTACCCGGTCACCAAGACCATATACGAGGGAGAAGGAGTCCCTCAAATACAATTTGGATGCACAGCATTTGCCTAGGTGTCCCCCGTCACCCATGATCTTTGTGTTCACACCCTTGTTGTGGGTCCCTCACACATGGACTTGGATCTGGTCTGCGTGCCCAGGGGATTATGCCAGAGGTCACAGTGTGGGGCTCCTGAGTTTGGTTGTAAAAGGCATTGTGCTGCTGCTTTAGTTTCTTGGATTGCTCACTCCAGGGGAAGCAGCTGTCCTCCCCTGTAGGCACTGATTTTCTGGGAGAAACCCAGGCAGGGGGAAACCGAAGTGTCCTGCCAGCACCGGCCAGCACACTCTTGCTGGGCAGGTGCGAGCGCAGCCTCAGAAGTGGATCTCCAGCGCCCGTCAGGCCTTCAGGTGATGGCAGCCCCAGCCAGCATCAGACTGCAGCCTTGCGGTGGCCCTGGGCCAGCCCCTGAGCTCCAGGTCTCATCAGCGAACATACTTCCTGGGTCACGTTTGCTCTTCTATCCTTTTGTGATCCTTTCCAACAACTCGCAACCTAGGAAATGGTCAATTTAACCACGACCAACTACCATAGAGGGTAAAAGGAAGAAGAAAGGGAGTCAAGGTTATCTAAAACATACAGATCTATACTTGACCCAACCAGAGAAATCACACCCAGGCTCAGTAACTAGTCATGAGACCAGGGCTGGGATCTGTTACTCCTTTCCTACTCGTCCCGTAGTCCCTGGTTGAAGTTATTTCCCTCGTGATGAGATCTAATCCTTTATTCCCGGGGAAGTGAAATCCTTGTTCTTGGGTGTAAGAACTTGCCACACTTTCCTTAACTTTGACCGCTGGATGTGGCTGCCTGGTGGTGGTGGTGGGGAGCAACCTGAGCCCCCCTGATTCCGTCCATACTGCTCATCGTGCACCTGCTGTGCCTCAGAAGCTCTGCCTTTCTCTGACAGCGGGGGGCATCCAGCCTGCCAGCACCATAAGCCTTACTGCTTTTATTGAGACATAGTAAGTCCCTGAAGCCAAGAGGTAGCCTGGCCTCCCAAGTCAGTGGGATTGTAATTGCGTTCAGATTCAGGGAGGTGAAATCCACGTGCTGAGGTCGCTCAGCTACTTGATGGTGGAATCTGGACCCATGCCAATCTGGTCCTGAAGCCTGAGCACTGAAATGTGTCTACTGTTGCAGCGTGTGCATCCCGTGCGGCTCTCTACAGAGGATAAGTCGAAGGGGGTGTTAAAAGAGAAGTGACACCCGAGGAGAGGCAGTATGGTGCAGTGGGGTGAGCCACGGCTCAAAGCCCAGGTCTGTACTTTTATTTATTCCCTTTATTCAAAACAATTATTTACCAAGTTTCTTCTCCATGCCAGGCTGTGTTTGAGGCACTGCGTATAGAGCAGTGCTCAAAAGAAAAGCTCTGCACTTTCCTCCTTGGCTCTGTGTCTCAGGGCACGTTATTTCATTTCTGCAAGTCTCACTTTTTTTACTTATAAAATGGGGCTATTAATACCTACATGCTGAGAGAGGCAAATCTATTTTGCCACTAGGCAAATGGAGGCACCAACCTCTGACCTTGCTGGAGAATTAAAGCAGGCAAATGTATATAAATTCATTCATTCAGTAAATACTGTAGCTATTGAGCCTCTACCATGTGCCAGTGATGGAATAAGCCCCAAGAACCCATCAGTATATGAGGGCAGTACAGTTTCTGCCCACTTAGAAATTTCACTGAGTGAGGCCGGACAATTGAGCAAAAAATTAACAACTGCCAATTGTGACCAGGGTTTGTAACAGATGTGCAATCCACAAAAGTGTCTTAATTGCTCTGGAGATATTCTTCCTTTGCCGTTGTCCTGCTGACTCTTGGTAGCTTACTACTTAGAGGTTTCCAGAGCCTGGAGAGCTTATAGTGCCTTTCTTGTCCATCTACTAAATCCTGAACAGGGAAGTAATGTTTTGGAGTTGAGCAGCAAAGACAGGTAAGAGTTAAAAGGGAAAAGTTCCTCAAAGGAGCAGCAACCAACCAAGTTGGCTGAGGCTCACTGTCACTTTGCCATGACTTTAGGTTTATGAGGAAAAAAAATAAGCCCTCCAGAGAGGAAGTGAGGAAGTCTTTTTTTCCTACAGCACAGCTGAAAATCCCATTGCTCTGTGGAATTTTTTCCCTTTACTGTGCACAGTTTTGGGATGGATTTTGCTCTTTTGTCAGTTTTCTCTTGGTGTTTTATTTTATTATAAGGTATATTTCTAGACTCTGGAGGCAAATATAAATGGCTGAGTACTAATTCCGTTCTTGATGCTGGTGGAATGTGCTTTGCACCTATTAGGTGCTCAACAACTGTTTGCTGAATACATCGTTGCCTGGAGACCTAATGGTCAATCATAACTTTTTGGAAGAACTCCCCTATTGGCTCATCCTACTCACAGAAGGAAAAGGTGTCAGTCTGTCTGTCTGCAACAGCAAGTCTATATTTGATCTGTTGGGGTAGAACCACATCAGGGTTCTTTGGCAATTAATGTTTGAGGAGCACCTGGTAGCTGTAAGTCAATGTGCTAGGTGTTTTACATGTTGTGCCCCTGAGATAGTTAAGAGACAAGAAGGTGAAGGCATCACCTCCATTCCCTCTCCCACGAGACGCGGTTATGAAATTGTTCTACTTCAAACCCTAATTCATTTTCATGGGAATCGTGTCCATTAGGAAGTCTCTTTTGTCCTCCAGAGATGTGCCTGTCTTCTTATTGACTAATGGGTTTGTCATCCAGGAGTTGGATGAATGAACTTGATCTAAACTTCAGATCCAGAGTAGGAAGTGACTATCACAACCACCATGTGACCCTCTCATTTAACAACAGGGAAACTTTCCAGTTGGGCTTTCAGAAGGAGACAGATTAAACAGGCAGAGTGTTTCTTTCCCTTTGGCCAAGTCATTTTGGATTGAGGGAGTACAAATGTTGTGTTCTAGTTTGAGGACCGTCCAAGAATAAATTTCCTTTTTGGTACAATAATTGGAAATGCGATGCTAGAAGAAAGTTATGTTATTAGTTACTTACCAGTATGTCTTCTGTATTGAAATAAGCCCAGGCACGTGATATTTGTTGAATAGTTATTGAATGAATGGAAAAAATTAAAGGAAAAGGGCCAATAGGGATAGATAGTAGATACTCCATAAATATTTCATGACTAAATAAAGGAAGGAATGGAGAAACAAAATAACTGACTAAATGAATGAAAGCAATTCCCAGGATGAAATAAACATCAAGTGACCAAGACCTATTGTCCTGGAGAATTGTGGGATGGCTTTCAGGGGATAGTGGCGTTCTCAATTGTCTTCCCATAATTCACAGGGTGGTTTCTCAGTACCCGCCATTGTCCAATGAGACTCAATCCTTCTAGACACAATTATGTGGTCCAGGAATGGCATCTGGCCCAAGGGGAACAAAGTATCTTCCCCAGGAAGACAAATGAGCTGAGACTGAGATTCTCTTTGTCTGTTTCCTGGACTCTTCTATTCTCATGTGGCTACCACAGGGAGCTGCCTTCCTCTTGCCAAGGAGTTAAGATGGAAAAGATGGTCTGCCATGCAGCAGGACACAGAGGAGCAGAGAAGAAAAGTGGAGAAAGAGAAATCCCTGGATTCCTGAGGTTCTTCCTGTTCCTGGGTATAAGCCTGAATCTTTAAATTTCTCCAGCATTCTCCCTAAATTAGTACAAATTGATTTGTTGCTATACCTAAGTCAGTCTTAACTTATTTGCCAAGGGATGAGACACTGTAAGCCTCATGGCCTTGTCCTAAACACCCAGTCTTCACCCATGCAAGGACAAAGATTTGTATCTCTCAGCAGCCCCATTACTGCTTTCGGTTTCCTTCCTACTCTTTCATCTCCTAGGATATAAAAATATTTTTTTAAAATAATAGAAGGAAAAGAAAGAAAAATTAAACACCTCTGCCCTCATCGTTTCAAACCGGTTGGTGGGGAGGTACTATTTGATTTGGTTTCCATTCAGTCCTGAGGTTTGTCTTCCCTGCTTTTAGCATGGGTTTTAGTTGCTTTATCTTGGCTTCTGGTTGCTTGAGAGGACTGCAGGGTGTCCAGGCAGGGCTGGAGTATTTGGCTTGGCTGCTGGTGCTGCTGGGGTAGGAGAAGGGCTGCCTTCCAGCCTCCAGTGCACCAGGAGTTTCCCTTCTAGGGGTCCGTGTCCCGGGGATTAGGACAAGGTGCACCCACAGTTGTGTCTCAGGAAAGCCTGATTAGAAGTACCTGGAAGTGTTTTGTTTTGTGGGTCTACTGCTAAGGATCATGGGAAACAAATGGTTCTTCTCTCCTCTCTTCTCCAGCAAGGGAGGCTGGTGGTTTTGGCTGCTTTGGTGGAAAAACAAATACCCTTCCACAAATGAGTTCTTCTCACAGCCCTGAATTAGTGTTGGCAAAAACACCTCTGAGTGGTGATTCCACAAAGGCGTGAGCCAACCACACCTTTGAAGGGAGAGGACCTCAAAAACGTGGGGTGGTTAGGTTGGGTGGAGCAGTTTTGGGGGTGAAGGGGACAGTGAGCCTCCCTAAATGGAAAATCTGTTACAGTGACTTGACCTTTTTCACTGGGTCAGTCTGGATCCTTTCATTGCAGTATCATAGGTGTTGGCCAAGATGTCTGTGAAACTTAGCATCCAGCAAATTCATGAAGGGGAAAGCACAATTAGAATAACGGAAGAGAAAAGCTGAAGAAGGGACCTTGCTTTGAAAATGCACTTGCAGGCCCGGGAAAAGGCACACAATCGCTAACTTCAGTCTCTTTGGGTTGTGTCCTCCCCCTGCCCTTTGTTGGCATCTCTTCCACCCTGACGCTCCGGGGCCACCTTTTCCCCCTCTCTCCCTCACCAGTTGGCTGGACTTGCCCGCCTGCGAGTCGGGGCATGACATATTTGCACCGTGCGTGAACACCGCTCACCATTAAGAACCCCATCTAATGAGAAACAGAGCCACGGAGGGGAAGCTTCAAAGTGGTTAACGGAAGGAAGTGCCTGGAACGAAATCCGACTTGATGTCCCAATTAATACGTCCCCTAATTCTATTTCCTGCCCTTGCGGGCTTGCAGCCGCTTCCCTCTAATTTCAGCGGGACGGAGACTCGGCTGATGGGGAGGAAGGAACCTGGAAATGGGGCGGCTTCACGGATGACTTGATACGCAGGCAATGGGCATATTAGGACAAATTAGGGAATTAGGGAGGAGGAGAAAAAAGAGACGACGACAGTCAGGAAATGTCATCCCAAGTAATAGTATTAATGGAGGCTGGGGCCCTGCTGCAGAGGGTGGCTGGAGAGACTGAGAGCTGAGAGCGCCAGCCAAGCTGTCTTTTATTTCAGCCTGGGAGAGAGGGACTGCTCCCAGACCCTCTCCTCTCTGCCCTAGGACCTTGGGTAAGACCAGCCACGGGTCTACTCAGGCGGGTCAAGGGCAGGTCCCAATCTCAGCCCAAAGCCTGTTGAATCTCGAGGAAGGTCTTAGATGGAAATAAAGGTACATACGAAGACAACAGCCCAGGAATAGTCAACTCAGGACGAGTGGCCCTGAAAGTGTTAAAACGCCCTTTGGAATATCTTCCTGCAATCGGCCTGCAATTCCACCGTGCAGTCATTCTTCACAGTTCAGCTTTGAACTCTCTCCAGTCCCTTCAGAGGCAGGTGCTTGCGGAGGACGGAGCACACCATTGCTGGTACGCTGCGATGAATGGGGTGTCTGGATGCCTAAGAGGTGACCTTCCTCCACTCAGCTGGGACACTTAAACAGTCTCTGGATCAGCTTCTTCCAGTCTCTCCACCACCATGTTCAGTCCGCAGTCCAACTTCACACATCCGCCTAGAGAAATTTCAGAGCTCATCTTGTCTCCCCTCTCAAACACTTCGTGAGGTTCCCTGCGTGCTTCACCTTAGCATGGTGCCCGCAGCCTTTCATAGCCTGAAAGGACCTGCCCTGGGGCCCACCCACCCTCCACCTGACCGCACGGTCACCCCGGCCTGTTGAAACCATTCCTTTTCCATCATTTGGCCCATGCTGTGCCTTCTCCAGCATTGCCTTGCTCCCTGTTCTCTACCCAGCGGGCTCCCTGCTTACGCATCAAGTCTAAGTTCAAGCAGCTCCTCCTTGCAAGCAGGCAGGTCCCTCCTCTGCATTCCTGGGGGCCTCCCTATTAACCTCTGTGGTAACCCTTGTCCCACTGCATTGTAGTACTTTGCTTTAATGTTTGATTCTCCCGGGAGATGGACAGAGGACAGAGCCAATGGTATAAATTCCTCTACAACCTCAGTGTCTGCCATAACATAGGGACTTAATAAATGGGGAGGATCAGGAAGAAGAAAGGGAAGGAGATAGTAAGAGCTAGAGGCAAGGGAGGATGGAAAGCACAGGAAACATCTAGGGGAGTCTTGCCTATGGCCTACGTGCGTCATTGTGTAGCACAGCCTCCCTGGTGGACATAAGACTAGGCTGAATTAGTTTTAGAAATCATTCAGCTATGATGCAGCTAGTGGCTAAGGGCCTTGGTTTTGGAGAGCTGGGCTCAAATCCCTTTGAGGGAAGAGGACTTGGCCCAATGGATAGGGCATCCACCTACCACATGGGAGGTCCGCCGTTCAAACCCCAGGCCTCCTTGACCCGTGTGGAGCTGGACCATGCGCAGTGCTGATACGTGCAAGGAGTGCTGTGCCACGCAGGGGCGTCCCCTGCATAGGGGCCCCACACACAAGGAGTGCGTAAGGAGAGCCGCCCAGCACGAAAGAAAGTGCAGCCTGCCCGAGAATGGCGCCGCACACACACAGAGAACTGACACAGCAAGATGACACAACAAAAAGAAACACAGATTCCTGGTGCCACTGATAAGGATAGAAGCGGTCACAGAAGAACAGTGAATGGACACAAAGAGCAGACAACTGGGGTGGGGCGGGGAGGGGAAAGAAAGAAAGAAAAAATAAATCTTAAAAAAAAAATCCCTTTGGGATGACCCAGTTACCAGGCGAGTCACTATCCCTCTCTGAGCATTGGCCAAATGGGAACAAGGTGGTTGGGCGAATGGGACAAGGCAAAATACTTAAAGTGCTTGCCCAGTGCTTGGTGCATATAGTATGTGATCAAGAAAATCTCTATCTCTGAGAGTCTGAGCCTGTGAACTCTGCATCCTTTCAGACCACCTGTGGCTCTTTTTCCTTCCTCCCAGTAGCCTCTTCTTCCCAGGAGTCTGAACTGTTCACTCTCCTTGCTGCACTCCTTGATAGACAAGCCAGGGAGTGGCTTTAGTGGTCGTGCCAACAGCCACTGGCATCTTGGTGACTGGGGAACAATGTCATTGCTGTTGCTTGGTTCCTTAAACGATCTAATGCCTGTCATAAACATACCCAAACAAAACCTCCTGGTTACATCATTTGCTTGGGAGCAGAAGTAGCAGCAAAAATTTGCTAGCCTGAGATCAGATGCCTCAATCCTGCCACTGTGGTTTGTCAGCCACTGGAAAACCTGGAGGAACTGCTGAGACCACAGTAGAGTCTTGTGCATAAAGATGAATCTCTACAGCACCTCAGTTGTTCTCATGTCCCTGGATCTGGCATTCCTGCCTGGAGGCAGAAGGCACCACTCCCTGGCCAGGCCAGGCTGTGCCTGTCGGTGTAAACGTTGTGTGTGAATATAGATGCAGTGACAGAAGAAAGCAAGCTGGAATTCCTCCTTAGGAAATCACTGCAGTCAAGGATGATGGCCTTGAGGCCCATGGAGATTGGCTTTCAGGGTTGGCCAAGGCTTTATCCAAGTCATTCTCCAAAGGGTTGAACTAGGTGCTATTGACACTGAGAATTTACTCAAGACAAGACCTTTCCGACATTCGAATAGCCCATGCATATGTTTGAATCCAATAAGTCATTGTTATTAACAAATGTTGGGCAAAGACCGGAGAGTCTCCCTTTCTTGATAATGTGTGAACTTTGTAGAGTTCTTCCTTCTCCTCCTTTTCTTTTAACCCATTCAAAGCATCTTCACACCTGTATTCATTTGAGGTCTTCCCTTGGAATTTGAGAAGAGGGCATCATGGTCTCATTTGATTGATAAAACTGAGGCAGAGAGAGATTGACTGTTAAGGCTGAGAGTATCTTGGATGCATAATGTGCTACTCAGCTTGCCTTCATGAATGAAGGACTTATTCTCCCATTTCCTGAGAAATGGGTTGCCGACTGAATGCCTTTTGCTACCAGCCCTCTCTGACTATTGCTCTTGGCTGAAAGGATCACCCTCACTCACAGTCACACCTCTTCCTAGGGAAGCTGATATCTAAATGTGCTGATGCAGGGGAATAAATGCACGGACCCAATGGTAGGGTCATCCCATGTTCAGAGCTCCACGGAGACAGCTGAGGTCTTTGTCGAGCTACATCACAGGTCAACTTCTCCTTCCACCCAATTCTACTTTCTCTCTTTCCCTAAGAAACATCCTACACATTAGTCTTCATTCCCAGAGTCTGCTTCCTGGGGAACCTGGAACACAAAGGTCATACAAGGTGAAAGGGGCAAGGTAAGGTTGAAACCCAATTGCCCTGACTCCTGCTCATGATATCCTTCGATCAGTTTCTCAGTATCTGCTAGATGCCAGATTCTGAGCCAGGAACTAGGGATGAAGTGATAAACAAGGTTCATGGGCTCTCTGCCCTCATGGGGCCATGTCTGGAAGGACAATGAACGTCAACTTTACAATTAGTTACAAGGGCCATGAGTTTTAAGAAGGAGAGGTACAGGATGGTAGGGAAGCAAATGGCTGGGACATCACACTCATTGTGGTGTGTCATACAAGGCTTTCTGGAAGTGGTGATCGTTGAATTAGGACCAAAGGATGATGAGGGCAAGTTAGCTGAGTAAGCAAAGGAGAGGGAGGGGAAGAGAGCAGCCTGTTCAAAGAGCTAGATGTTGGAGAGGGCATGGCATGTTGGTGGAACTCAGAGGAATCTGGAAGATACAGTATCTTTATTTCCCAGGGTTGCCATAACAAATGACTGTAAACTGGATGGGGAAAGACAACAGACACTTACTCTTTCACAGGTCTGGAGACAAGAACTCGCAAGTCTGTGGGAAGAATCCTTCCCTCCTCTTGCTAGCTTCTGGTGGCTTTCTGACCATCCCCAGGCTTCTATCTCTGCTTCAGTCATCACATGGTATGTGCCCCTATGTCTGTCTGTGTCTTTTCTCCCCTTCTCATGGGGACACCAGCCATATCGGATGAAGGACCCACCCTCCTCCAGTATGACCTCTTCTAATTTAATTCCATCTGAAATTCTATTCCCAAATTAGTTTACATTCATGAGACTCCGAGTTAGGACTTGAATGTGTCCTTTTGGGGGACATAATTCAAGCCACAACCTATGGGGAGCATGGCACAAAAAAGGGTCTGGAGTTCATGAGGCTCTTTTAGCACTGGGACCCTTTCTGTTTCATAGCCTCAAAAGGTACTCACCATTGAAGCCTTCCTCTCTGTATCCACATGCTCTTCCAGCCCAAAGAGGTGGCATCTCTCTCCCCTCCCTTGGAATCCAGACTGCACCTGTGGCTTTCCTTGACGGACAGCATGCGGCAGAAGCGATGCTATGCCAGCACTGTCCACTCCCCCTCTGGAAACCTTGGATAGTGACTTTGCTATCCTGGACTCCTTTACTGCCATCTGTAAGATGAGGACAATTTTCTCAGGCCACCAGACCACCCCTAATGGAAAAGGGGATTCCATGTAGAGCAAAAGTTGGGCTGGGGAGGAAGGGCAGTCGACGGGGAAGGCGAAAGAAAGCTGAGAAGAGAGTTTGGATCCTCTGTCCTGCCCTGGAGGAAATTTCTCTTACTCTCTCTTTCTAGAGCAGTAGGCTGCTTCAGGGACTCCTGGTCTGAGGCTTGGAGGTGGAAAAGGGCCAGCCTAAGATTGGTCGGCTGATAATGGGTGACTGTTGTTAGAGAAGTGGCTTTTGCATCATTTCCTCAACCTCTTCCTGGGCTCCTGGCATGTGATGTTATACTCTGGAGCTAGCTATTTGGAAGCACTGGACTGAGAGTGCATAAGAAAGACAATAACGATAATAATGATTATAAAAACACTCCCCATCATTGTTGTCATGGTAACAGTCACTGAGCGCCTCTGCTATTGACATGGCTTCACACACCCAATCTATGCTGACAACAACCCCTGTGAGATAGCCTCACTCTTCCCCCCCATTTTACAGATGAGGAAACAAAGGTTCAGAGAGGGTAAGTCACTTACTCAAGATTTTACACCTACTCAGTGGCAGGGAAGTACCACAGTAAGCCTTTACCTGCGGGGAGCCAGGGTTCCATTCTGTAAAATGAGGGCTTTGGACCAGATAGACCATGGTTTGGGGTTTACTTTAATCTTGGACTTCTTTCTTCAAGCGGTGCCACTCAGAAAGCCTCACTTATAAAAGAGAGGTGAGTGGGTTTGCTGCGTTGATGCAGATAAAGGGGAGGTACTCCAAGTTGTGCTAACAGACCCGACCCCAGGAACTCTGGGGATTCTGTGGAACTCAGTTTACAAACCAGTGGAACCAGCTTCTTTCCAGGTGCTTCCTAGTGCTGCTGTTTGATGGTTCTGGAAATTTAGTCCCCAAAACCTCAGAGGCTCTCTGGACAACTTAAGGTGTCGTCCTCAGTGGTGTCACCCAAGTTAGCACATGTCTTGGGTCACAGTCTTATTCTATCACTCAACATTTCAGACCCCTCTCTGCTGTGCACCCAGTCTGGTGCTGGGTACAAGGGACAGAGAGAGAAATGACATGCTCTTTCTGCTCTCTGGGACGTGGGGTATTTGGGGGAAATGAGAGTGGGGGTGGAGGAGAGAAGTACAACACAGAGCAAGAAAAGCATTTTAACGTGCATGAGCCCAGAGACTTGAGAGAAAGCAGGGAAGGGCTTTATTGCAAGGCTGGGGTTAGGAAGGCTTTCTGACTTGACAAGGTGGGCAAGGGGAGGGCCAAAGGCACATGGGGGGTGAGGAAGCCACTTCAGACAGATGAGACGTGTGTGCCACACCTGGGGGAGAGGCACCGGGGCGGTGGGGGTGCCTGTGGGCTGAGGAAGGTAACTGTGTGCAGACCTGAGCCAGGCTGGCAACACTGCTATGGCTTTTATGACCCCACCCCCACCCCCTTCTCCATCTTGGGCACAGAGGGGAATTCAGGGGTGGGGGTGTCGATGTTTGGCAATTACTTGGTTGAATACATGGCAGGAACCCACAAATCCTGACCTTTTCCCAGAGTCTTGGCTCTTGCCCTTGTACTAAAAACAGGAAACAGGAGACTGCTACTGTACTCATGGCAACCTGGACATCTTCAGATCGAGGAAATAAAACTAGATGGTGGTTTTATTTAATATTTCTAGGAAAAACGGCCTTTTGGGGGGAAACTGGCCCGAACCCCCTCAAATGTGCCCCTGTCCATTTCTCTTCCTCTGTGACTCGCTGTTTCAGAAGGTGATTTTCTTACATTCCCCTCTTCAGTGACACATCATTACTGAAAAAACACACAGCTCTGAGCGGGAAGCTAGAAAGGGGAACGCTAGGTGTGAGCTATTGCCCAACAGCTAATTTGCACTTATGTCTACAATTTTATTCTGAAATTTCTATTTATCGTATTTTCTTTTGATCTTCGTTTTTTTAAATAGATAAGCTCTTCTTTACCTACTTTACCCCCTTTCCTCCCTTTGTTTGAAAATTTTAAGTTCTATTTCTATTCTTTAAATGGGTACATTAAATCCTTACTATGCAGTAGTCACTATAATACATATGATAATTCATCTAGCCTTAGCACAATGAAACCCACAAAATACTTAAACTCCAGCCTTTCGCCCTTTCCAGCATCCATGTTCTTTCTGGTCAAACCAGATTAGAGTCCCAACTCCACCACTTTCAGAGCTCCCTTGCAAGGAACTTCAACTCCCCAGTTCTTAGATTCTTCATCTGAAAAAAGCAGGAGTCAGGCTCTCTTCCTTGGAGCGTTGGTGGGTGATCTGAAACCAGGTAGGAAAGGCGCAAACGTTCCAGGGCAGTGGCTTGTTGCCCTCCTCCTTGGATCCTAGAGCCTCCTACAGGTTGTGATTCTTTGCCTCCTTCCTACAGTTTTCACAGGGCCTGGAAGGAATCTGGTCCTGGTGCATTCGTTTTCCCATCCTGTCCCTTGCTAATTTGCCCCCTTCTCTCCCCTCCTCTCCCCACCCTTGCTCCCCCTCCCTGCTCTCTCCCACTCTCCCTTTTTTCTTTCTCTCTCCCCTTCTCTCTCTTCCTCCCCCTCTAGTCTCTCTCTTCCCCCTCCTCTTCCCCCTCTTCCCCGCTCTTCCTCCTCTTCTCCCCTCCCCCTTCCCCCTCTTCCCCCTTCCCCCCCTTTCCCCCTTCCACCCTCTTCCCCCTCTTCCCTCTCTCTGTGTCCACATCTCTTCTTTCTTCCTCTCCATCCATCTCAAGCTTCAGCTCAGCTTGGCTGACCTCTCTGACCCCCTCCTCATTTTGGCCTCTTTCTCTCATCCATCTCTTTGAACCTGACAGAGACTCTTTGTCCTGCCCCTTCCTCCAGCCCCTCCATCCATTCTTCCCTCGTCTCTCTCTGTCTCCGCGTCCTGGGCCACTGTTTCTGTCATTTCCTCTCCTCCACTCCCTCTCCCCTCCTCCCTCTGGCACCCACCCCTCCCGGTCGCCCCTCCCGGTGGGCTCTGCCTCTGGCCCAGTCCCCTGGTCGCTGTCGCTTCCCTGTCCGCGTGCACGCTCTTTGTTCATCAGGCCCAGGCTGGGGTCTCGGGGCTGCAGGAAGCCAGCCAGAGCTGCGGAGGCCAGGCTGTCGCGCAGGAACCCGGCCAGCAATCGTTTCATTAGGCGGGAATGGCTTTCCCATTCCCAGATAGCAGGCCTGCCTCTTCCCCACCCTGCCCCCTCCCCGCCCCAAAGCCCCCTCGAAACTTCCTGCTTGCGGCCGCCACACAAGGCCTCTTTCTAATCCTTGGACTTGTCTGTTTAGTGTCTTTGCAGAGGAGAAAGGAGCAGAAAAGTAGCTTGTCTTTTATTTTTATTTGCCCTCTTTTTTTCCCTTCCTCCAGATATCCCCCTGGGGCACCGGCCTAGAACAGAGCAACAAATATTTACTAATTCCATTAACAGAAGAGGGTTCTTTTTTTTTTTTTCTCTCTCCAAGTTCATGGTGAGCCTTCTCCCTGGCCTGGCCCCCTCTCCCCCCTCCTCCCTACAGGCCCAGGACTTATATTTAGTTCACTCAGTGCCATTTCCCCAATTTTTTCTGAAGTTCAAGACAAGTTGAAGGGTCAAAAAGGCAAAGGGTGTTTTAGAAGTTTAGCAGACAGCTTTTGGTACAAGGAAAAGAAAGAGAGAGAGCAGGAGAGAGGAAAAGAGCGAAGGAGCAGGAATCTGGCTCCTATTAAGCTGAAAGTTTCCAACCATTGATTCACTCTGGAATTATAGCTTTTTATTTAAAAAAATCACAAAACATGGTTTATTCATGAATTTTTTTTTTCGTATCAACCCAAAACTGTACTTTAGTGTGCCAAGATGGAGACTCATCCTTCCTTCCTTTGGATCTTTCAAGTAGGACGGAGAAGGAAGGGGCCAGGGGAGGGGGGGTGATGGATTTTCCAAGGAGTGAGTCGGTGAGCACACAGGGAAATCATCCAGCTAGGTCTTCTCCAACGTCTGCACCTCTCCCTGCCTCTTAGGGAAAACCAAGGACACTTCCTTCCTCGTGGGGCTCTCTTAGAGGAAGGAGAGATGGTCTGAGAGGAAAGCTCCTGGGCACTGACTGGTAAAGCAACAGATGGAGAGGAGAGACGCTCACTGGGTGGAGGGGTGGCAGGGTGTCACGGGGGAAGGGGCTGGCCGCACGCAGTGTTTCTCAACTTTGTCACATGGCTAAGCCGGCCTTGAGCAGCCTGGGACAGCCCAGTTAGAGAAAGGCTGCGCTGACTTCTCCTTTCAGTTCTCTTTCAGTACCAAGGGGAAAGCCTCAGCTGGGTGCCAGTGTGTCATTAACACCTTCTGGCCACTCGCTAATCCTCCCTTTTAAGGAAGAGAGCGAGCAGACAGGCAGCTCCACCTTGTGTTTTTCTCCCTTGACTCCTGTGACCTATTTATGTAAACTGATAGGGTCTTCCATTCACTAAGAAGCTTCCTTTTGGAGCAAATTAAAATTTGAGCAAATAATAGGGTGTTTGAATTGAGAAAAAAGTTAAAAGTATTCAATAATTAATAAAGGCGTCCCTAGCAATGGCAAAAGACCGGAGCGGCTCCCAAAGCCCACCCCCCCCACCCCCCCACCCCCGCCCTGGGAAGCACAGGTGTGCTGTGCTGGGTGGGCCCCGGAGCCCAGCACCTGGGAGGTTTGCCAGGCAGAGGCGGGTACGAACGGCTCGCGGGCTGCTGGGTCTACAGTTTCTCCTTGAACCTGAGCTGCAATTAGCAGCTGTATGCATTGGGTTTCCCCTGATACTTTACATTGGGTGGAGGGGACAGCTCCATAACTAAAAGAAAGGTTTACAAAAATCAACCTCTTCTACCACTCCCCAGCTAGTTTACAAAAATGGAAATTAAGGCTAAAAGGGGAGTGGGGGGGAGGAGGATTCGTCCAAGGTCATCCAGGCATCTGGTCTCCCATCTGTTGTGCTACTGCTATTTATGGGGCAGCTGCAATCCATGGCTCTTCAATACATGAATTGCATATTGAGTTCTCACAGCAGCATGGTGAAACTACTGGAATTTTTGAGCCATGGAAACTGAGGCTCGGAGAGGTGATGGGCTCTGTCCAAGATGACAGAGCTGAGAAGTGAAGTTGCTCATCTTCTCACCTACCTCTGGCTGGTTCTCCATCTGGTGTTTTTTATTGCAGCTGCCTACTGCCTACCTCCCCTCCTCCCCCCTCGCCCCCAACACATGGACAGGTTTTCCCACCAGAGCATTTGGAAGAGGGCATACTGAATCTTGGTTGTTTCTCCAGGCTCTGTGTTCACAGATCTCTTCTAAATGATACTTCTTTGGGTCTACTTGGAAATCCTTGCAGGTAATAAGATGTTTCTGGCTCCTTCCAAAAGGAATGGTTGCAATGGAGACATTCCTCCTTGGCTTGTGAGACTGAAGAGAGAGATTCTAGGCCTAAGGAAGTTCTTTGACATTGGAAGACAATTGAATAAAGCCAGTTATTTGGGTGTTTCCAAATAGCTGGCTGTTGGGCCCCAACCCCAAGGCCACAGGGGAGACCTGCCTCAGATTCTTCAGCTGTTGTGTCTTCTTTGATGACATTACTTGAAGGTCTCCTTTGCGAATCTGATGTGAACTGTGAACAGGCCTCCCCCATCACCCCCCAGCCCCCTGTGAGCTAAATAAATTCCTAAGCACAACATTTCCCATACAATTTCTTGGAGTTTATATACTCTCTGAAGCTCTTCCCTGAATTCCAGTTTGAGTCCCTCTGCCCACCATTGTTCTGATGGGTGACTCCCTCAAGTTACAGAAGGGGAAACTGACACCCAAGGAGGGAAGGGCGAGCTCTTTCAAGTCCCAGGGAGAGTTAGGACTGGAGCTGGGTTCAGCCGCCATGCCTTCTCATCTCCACCCCGGTGTCCTTTCCCTGGAGGCTTAGGACCCTTCTGAACAGACCTTGGTGGTCCTGGGACCAGCCACTGGGAACCCAAGGCTTAGTGTGTAAGGGGTCCTCTACCGGACTCTCAGTTTGAATCCCAGCCCTACCACTTTTAGGCCTCTGAAACCAATCTGTGCCTCTGTTTTCCCGTTAGTAACATGGAAAGAATACTAACACTCTCCTCATAGAATTGTAGTGAAGATTAAAAGAGCATCCAGCTAAAGTGTGTAAATACTGCCTGACATATAATATACTTTTTTTTAAACTTTATTTTAAAAGAAGTTTTAGATTACAGAAAAAGTTACATAAAAAATATAGGGACTTCTCATATACCCCACTCCTTCCCCCCTCACATCTCCCCCTATTAATAACATCTTTCATTAGCGTGGTACATTTGTTACAATTGATGAACAAATATTGCAGCATTGCTACTCACCATGGTCAACACTGTACATTATGGTTTACACTTTGAATGTACAATTTTATAGGTTTTGAATACGCTTTCAATGAAGAGTTATTACTAGTAACGTATTTACTATTATTATGATTAGATACAGGAAGAAAAACCCTCTTATGTGAACAGCAGAGAATCCATAGAAAGTGTTTATATGCCACCTTCCGTCCCAAGCCAGAAGCCATTTTACCCCAGTCACAAACTGATTTTGCCATTGAAGTGGTAGAATGGAGAGACATTTGGCTCTCAGGAGACTTGACCCCCGGGTTTTAGGCAGAGAAATGAACATGCAAAAATGATTAAGGGATTTTTCCAAAGATCACAGAGCTAGTTAGAGGCACAGCCAGGTCTCTGGAACCTTCATTCTCCATCATCCTCCCACTGCTTCAGGCACATCCTCTTCAAAATGTGATTCTGAAGAGCAACCACTGGCTCTTGTGACACAGAAGGGGTTAACTCTGAGCCCCGCAGCTGGCTGCAGCAAGCTTCCTCCCTCTGATTTTCATTTGCAAAACAAACAAACAAGAAACCCTTTAATAACTCCCAGGCCTCCTCCTCTGTGGCTGAGATGTGAATTTTGCAAGAAGCGAGATCCCTAATTGCTATGCTGTCCTGGATGAAAATCTACAGGCTGTTCCATGGCTGCAAATAGCTTTACAAGACAGTTCATTTATTCATCTATTTGTAAAACAATGCCTATGGTCTGCTTGAAGGCTTCAGCAGGAGAAATGGCCAGCATCCCAATCCTCAAGGAGATGATAGCATTCTTAAAGCATCATTCCCACAGCTGCTCCAAGGAGAGGTCAGCCTGGTTATGCCCAGGGAAGGGATGGGAGCATGGGGGCAGTCACTAACTCGGCGCCCATCCGCGAGGAGCGCCATTCTCCAGGCTGAACTTCGAGCATGCTGCCTGGTTCCTACCCATGTGTACACCCCCACTGGCCTTTCTTCTCTTCTTCCTCTCCCTTTTCCACTTCCTCCTCTTCTCCTCTTCTTCTTTCTGGCTGTCGTGTGCTGACTGCCAGGTTTTGCACACTTTCTCATTCTGGCCCTCACAACAACTCAAGGAGGTATTTTGAGTTATTCCCCCCTTTTTTTTTCCAGATGAGCAAAAGGACAGAGCGATAGGGTCATGAGGTAAAGTCTCAAAGGCAGTGAAATGGGGAACAGGATTTGAACCCAGGTCTTGAGCTCTTCTCTTCCCTTCTACTTTGTGTAATTTCCTCTCATTCAGCACATCCAAGACAAGATGGAAGGGGACTTTGTGCTCACAGTCTAGTTCCATAACCACTAACATCTGGTGGAAACTCAGATTCTGGGAAAACAGTTACTTTAAGCTGCAATATAAATGCCCTTCTTTAGAAATATCCCTGGGAAGTTGGGAGAAGGGGTGCGGGCGAAGCTGAGCATGCTTGCCTTTACTTTCCACAAACGGATGCATCTGTAAATGTAGCAGTCATTGAGAATTGCCTACTTGGCATCATTCACTCCCAGTCTTTGCTATCAGAGACCCCAATTTATGAACTTGTGATGGACTCATAATGTGAGAAAGAAATCTCTTTGTGATCTGGTAAGTGATGGAGATTTGGAAGTTGCTTGTTACTGCAGCATAGCCCAGCCTCTCCTGACCAAAGCAAGTTCCCATAAGCTTGATGGCAAGGCCTGGGGGGCCTTTCCACAAAGACTCCCAAGAACCCTGGGTTGTTTTCTCTTCTTGCCGGTCTGTAGGTAGCTCTGCCTGCCATCTCTGTTGTCTCCAGGGCCTCATTCTGGTTTCTGATGGTGGAGCCTGATGTGGAGAGTTGGGCCTCTCCTGGGGCAAGGGATGACTTGCTTTCTTTTTGTGGAATCTGTAGTTAAAGACATCCCCTGCAGAAGTCCCAGGGGACCTAGTATTATGGCCCCTGCCCTAAATGAAGAGAACTCCCCCAAAAAGCCAGGGAGGCCAGCTTGGAGGTTTCCAGAAATAGCTGCGCAGGGACGCAGCACGTTTCTTCTTCGTGACCTAGGCATGGCCTGGAGTCAGGCTCAGCTGTCCTGACCCCCTTGACATATGACAAGTTCTCCTTCAGGCCCTGTTACCCTTGTCTGCCACCTGACCTTGCCCTGAGGTTACCCCAGTCAACCAGAACATAATTTTAATATCTTTGAAACTCAGTGGTGGAGATGGGCATGCTTGTATCACTTAGGTTATAAGATTCAAATAGGAGATAGCTCAACTTAAGCTGGCTTAAACTAGAGGAAAATGCCTTGACCAGCATACTGGAAGTTCGGAGTAGGGTGAGCTTCAAAGTTGACTAATCCAATGTCTCTGGCTACGCCTTTTCTGAGCTGCTCACAGTAAGATGACTCCCTCTGGTATTTGCCGACATATGCTCTTACCCAGAGGAACAGGAGAGTGAATTACTTCTGAAAACTCTTGCAGAAGAGTGAAGAACTTTCTTAGAAGAACCTCTAGCAAACCTCTTCTTGTATCTCATTGACTATTATGGGTCAAATGCTCATTCCTGAACCAATCCCTGGGAGTAGAACAGAGTTGCTCTTAGACTAATTGGGCTGAGCCCTGGAACTGGGAGCAGGGCTGACTTCCCTTGAGGAACATGGTCTGTATGCAGGAGAGATGATGCATGGATGAAACTGGGATTCTGTTGGGAAGATGGATGAGGGAATGGGTGCTGGGTAAGCTGTCAACAGTGGTCATTACCAGTTTTACTCACTCACTTCCTAGGAGCCTTCTCTATCCCTCTATTAGTCAGGGTTCTCTAGGGAAACAGAACCAACAGGAGATATCTGTAAATATTAAGAGATTTTATACAATTGTCTCACATGACTGTGGGATGCACAAGTCCAAATTCTGTAGGGCAGGCTGCAAGCAAGGGACTCAGAAGAAGGGCCTTGATGAGATCCACAGGAGAAAATGGCTGTCTGAAGTAGAGATGGGAATTCTCTCTCTCAGCCTGTAGGGTTTCTCTTTCTGCAGCTGTAGGCAATCTTCTCTTACATGGCAGGGTAAATGGCAGCTCTCTCTGTGTCTTCTCCAGTTATAAAGGACTCTAGTAAAAGGATTAAGACTCACCCTGGGTCCCACAGTCTAATCAAAGACCCTTAACTGAAGTGGTCTAATCAAAAGTGGTCTAACCAAAAGCCTCATACATAATAGCTTCCATGCATAGGAATGGGTTAGCTCAGGAACATAATTTTCTGGGGCCCACAAAAGACTCAGACCAGGACAATCCCAGTATAATTTTATAGATGTAAATAGATGCTGAGGGGGGCAGCAGATGATTATCTTAGGAGACCTGTGACTCTACCCACCAGCAGTAGCTGAGCCCCTGGGATCCTGGCAAGTTAGTCATTCAAGCCCTTTCCTCTCTCAACCAAAGCTTTATTTCTCCAAATTGATATTTTATGTGATCACGTTCAATTTGATGAGCATCTCCCTTGTGTCAGTTGAGTGCAAAGGGAAACAGATGATAAGATGAAGTTAGAAATGCATGAGATTTATTGGAGGATAATGCCTGTGAAAGATAAAGGAGGAAGAGGAAGCAGGATTAGGGAGGAAGAGCTTCAGGACACAAGGCAGAATCTGGCAAAGTCTTCACTAAATCAAAGTTTCCAACTCAAGAGCAAAGATGGCCCATGAGAGGAATCTTGCATTGGACAGAAGGGACCGTGTCCTAGTATCCCCACCATGTTCATTTTGGGGACTTTCTAGGGAGGATGTAGCTTTGGCTTGTGGCCCCCGAAGGTGCTGCTGCTGGAGGCCGTCCCTAACGGAACCCTTTGCAACTTAATAGCAAGTTCTAGTTGCTTCTTCAGCTGGTATGTGGTAGAGATCCCTCGGTGCCAGGGAAGCTCATCCCTGGGTGTCGTGTCCCACTCTGGGGGGAATGCATCGCATCTACACGCTGAGTTTGGCTGTGAGAGTGGCCACATTTGAGTAACATGAAGGCTGTCAGGAGGAAACCCCCAGGCACAATGCTACTCTAGGCCTTGTTCTTATTGCAGGTGTATAGGCTCAAAAGTGTAACCATTAGTATCAAGAGCCCACTGTTGGGCCCTCCTTCCTTCCTGGTTCTTGCCGTTGCACCTGGAGGATTGCCGCTGCTCTCCCAGGGCCCACAACAGTGACCCCCCGGCCAGGAGCCCAGTACCCCCCCAGCTGTTGTTTTTAATTGTTTCCACTATGAGTATATATAGACATTACCATATACCCTGGGCATATGCCCTGTATAACTCCCTGTCAACCATATATATCCTGTCAATAACATCCCATATCAGTATTCCTCCGCTGCCATTGTTGAACCACTCTGTGATCCAAAACTTCCCGTAAAGTGAATCCCAACATAATGTCAGCTTCAGAAGAGTCTTAGATCACCGAAATTCATATATACAATATACAGTATTTCCCCAGATCCACCATAAAACCTTTTCCCTTCCACAGCAATAATCTTTTAACTTATTCATATCATATTTCCTGAAACTGATGTACAGATTCCGAAACTATAGTTTTCAAACAAGGTGACATTTGTGCTTACTATGTGGTCCATACTTTAGGTTGTACAGTTTTCTAAATTTTTTAGTTATCCTATGTTTTGTCTTATGGTTTTCATTATTAGTCTGTCATCCCCTATATGTTTTTGGTGTAATATTAGCTGTTTTATATTCATCCTCGTGTACTCTCACATAACTCCTCTTTTGCCCCCTTATTTACCTTTGTTCCATCCATTCCACATCCATTTTCCCCTCCCCTTAGGGCCCACAACGCCTGCCAATCTAATGCCCTGGGAGCCGTCCTTTCTCACGAGAGATACAGTTCTCTCTGTTCAACGGCATTAGTCTTCCCCAGGATATGGGTCCACCCCACCCAATGGTAGAACCCACCTTGGCAAAATGAGCCTTCAGCTATTCCCTCCGGAGTCCGTCATGCATCAGACCATACCCCCTGAGCGTCCTAACCAGGTAACCCTCCTACTTATACTTTGATACGTTTTACTCAACATTTAGTTCTCAACGAACTTCTGACACTCTCCCATGTTCGTATGTTGCCCCTCCCTCCCACCTACTTCTTGAACAATATTACCCCTCTTCCCATCCCCAGCCCCCCTCAAACCCAGAAAACCCCACCCGAAGGTAATCCCTTGCCCCCATTTTGTCCCAAGCAACTAGAAAATGACCTTGAATTAAAGATTCAATGCGGAACAGCAGAATATACCTGTCTACATATAATAACATGACTTCGGGAAGCTGTTTGACCTAATGTAAGGGGGAAATGGAAAGGAGAAATGAGATTATAAGGCTGTGAGTCTCTAAAAAAGAGTCTGGAGGTTGTCAGAAGGAATACCCCTATGTACAACTGAACAGAGTCTAAGAGACAGATAAGGTAGATACAACCCCAGGTATTGGTTCTTTTGAGGGATAAAGAGACCCACGGGTTCTATGGTCATGGCAGAAGGGGTTCACTGCCATGACAGATGGCCCTTCTTTGGAGCTGGTGTTTCTGCGTGATGGAATTGGACTCAGAGGGGATCTCTTTTCACAAGACTTGCATGCTACTTTATTGGAATTGTAGTTGGTGCTGGGTTTAAGATACATGTAGGGGATTTGAATCTCTGGACTGATAATATGACACCCAGGCCCAGAGCCTCAACAGACTTCAGCTCCTACACTTTGATTTATTGGACTTACTCCACTCAGCTAACATGGAGTTGAAGAAGGTCAACCACCACAACATGGAGCCTAGAGTGTCTACAACTAGAAGCGGGAGGAGTGCATCCAGTACCCATGTGGAATCTAAGCCCTCACTTGACATAGGTGTGCAATGGACACAACCAATCCAATGTCCACAGAGAAAATGTGGAATGGGTGTGGGAAGGGTGGCCATGGTGGCTGCTGGGTGTGGGGAACGGGAGGAAGAGATAAGATGTGGGGGCGTTTTCGGGACGTGGAATTGTCCTGGATAGTGCTTCACGGACAATTACGGGACATTGTAGATCCCCCCAGGGCCCACTGGATGGAACGTGAGAGAGTGTGGGCTATGATGTGGACCATTGACTATGGGGTGCAGTGATGCTCAGAGATGAACTTACCAGGTGCGGTGGATGTGTCATAATGATGGGAGAGAGTGTTGCTGTGGGGGAAGTGGGGGGCGGGGGCGGTGGGGTTGAATGGGACCTCATATTTTTTTTAATGTAATTAAAAAAATAATAATAAATAATTAAAAAAAAAAAAAGAATAGCAAGTTCTTTCTTGAAGGGCATGTGAGCAATGGTACCTCTGTGTCTACCATATCCTTCTAAACCTATGTACGAGGTACTTTCCTAGACCCTGGGAGGGGAGAAAAGATAACCATTCCCTGCTCTAAAGGATCTTCCAATAGAGGGGAGAAGATTGACATCTACATGGCTCAATATTCCCATTCCTTGATACGCAAACAAAATTGGGTCTAAAATATTTTGGGGATGGAAAACCCTAGATGTAGCCATTAATTCCCATTCTGACTAATGTAAAATCCACAGCATATTTGTTAATGGAGAAGTAAGCTCAAGCAATAAGCTGGTGACACATAAAATGGCTCATAATTATATACCACATATAACTGTAAAATCTGTTATTATACTAATAAATTGTAAAAAAAATTCCTGCAGGAACTTGTTAGCAGCTTTAGTGCCAGTGCTTACCATTCCACCAGTTGTTTGTAGGCTCTGCAAATGTGTGAATATTAGTAAAGAAACACTTGAACTGTGCTTGAGAGCACTTATTTTGAGATCTGATGCCGTATTGCAGTGCAAAAACTTGGTATGCGAGAGTACAATAGACAGAGGTCTCTATCAAGTTAGTGCTTAGAGAAAAAACCATCACGATAATGATGAAGGTGATGACTGGTATTCTAGTTCTCTACTGCTGTTTAACAGACCACTCCAAACTCAGGGCCCTAAAATAATCACCATTTTTTAATGCTCATGGATTCTGCGGGTCAGAAATATAGGTAGGGCACGGTAGCGTTGTTTTGTATCTGCTCTGTGATGATTTGGGTTCCACCAGGGAAGGTTCTTAAAGGCTGGGTGCTGGAGTTGTGTGGAAGGTTCTTCTGTCACGCGTCTGGTGCCTGGGCTTGGCGGGAACTTTCTCCTAGGGAGCCCACACCTGGCCTTTCGTGGTGGCTTGAGCTTCCTCCCAGCGTGGTGGCCTCAGGCTAGTCAACTCTTAGCCTGGTGCCCCAGGATCTGGTGAGATCCAGAGAACATGGGAGGTGCACCTGTGGCCTCTTAGGACCCAGCCTCAGAAGCCAGACTGTCCAAGTCCCAAGTCCCCTGAGATTCAAGGCAGTGGGGCACTGGCCCCACCTCTTGTGGGAGAAGAATAAAAAAAAAAATTTGTGACTATTTTAAAAAAAACAACTGCCACAATTGGTAAGAATAGTTATCACTAGCTATGTACCACACTTGGTAGTAAATGATTATGCCTTCCTTCTTCACAATTACCATGGATACTAGGTATTAAAACCTCCATTTTATAGAGAGGTTAAACGACTTGGCCAAAATCACACAGCTAGAAGAGAGGTAGCCATGATGAATTCCCATATCTGCTGGGCTCACTCACCCCTCACACCAGTCCTAATTTGATACCCGAATCTCACCTCCTCCCTGACCCCTATTCCTGACCGGGGGTGGGGCGAGGGGGCAAGTGAAGAGCTGAGGCTCAAAGATGAATTAAAGGTCTTTTCTTGCTTAGGAAAGTAATTTTTAAACAAATCAGTTTAATTACTTTAAATAAATTATTTTAAATAAAATGATAATTTTATGATTGTTTTTCGGCCATCTCGAAACCCCTTGGTTAAAAATACTCCACCACAGGGACCCAGTCACAGCATTGCCTTGCTCCCGGAGGGCTGCGCCGCCCCATCGCCCATGCCCATCTCTGTGATGGATAACTCGCTCGTGCTCCTGAGGGACATGAGATATTGCCCTTTATTTTCTAGATGCAGCTAGGCCTGGGCAAGGTAAAGGGGCTGGCAGGAGAGAGGCTGGACCCGGTCCTGCCTTGATTTCCAAGGGCTGCTGCAACGAAGTCCCACGAACGTGGAGACCTGAAACAGCGGAAGGTATTCTGCAGCTTTGGAGGCTGGAAGTCTAAAATCAAGGCGCCGGCAGGGATGGCGAGGGAAGAACCTGTGCCATACCTCTCCGGCTTCGGCGTGGCCACGACCCTTAGCGTCCCTTGGCTCCCCGCATCGTAACTCCAGCCCTTGCCTCTGCCTGCACGCGGCAGGCTTCTATCCGCCTGTGTCCTGATTCCTCTCTTATAAGGACACTAGCCGAGTTGGAGTAGGGCCCACCCAGGTTCAGTGGGCCTCATTGAACTAATCACGTCTTCAAAGGCCTCTTTCTAAGAAGGTCACTTTCCTGGCATGGGTTAGGACTTGAACATATCTTTTGGGGGGACACGACTCAACCCATCGCAGGCCCCAGCTTGCTGCCCATGGGTCGTGCCTCCGTGGGCTTGGCTGGGTGGGACAGGATGCCCTGGAAGTCCCCGTGGCAGGGTCTGGCAGCCACCCGGGCCGTGATAGGCCTTGGAGGGCAAGGCCCCGAGCAGGGAGGGTGGTGGCATAGAGAAAGGAGCCGAAGAGCCAGTGCTGACAGGTGGCCTGGGTCCCGGGGACAGCACTGAGACGGGCCTGGTTCTCTGCCCTGTCATCCCGCTCCCACCGCTGTCCGCATCCCAGAGGCCCGGGGCTGGGATGGACCCCGGAAATGGACGGCGGCCCTTCGTGCTTTCCTGCTGCCCTCTTGGAGTATGAAGTGACTTCGGCTGGCACAGTTCGCCATCGCCATTTCCCAAAGTCAGGGGGCCTCCCCACGCCTGAGCCGAGGCGCCTCCCACCCTGGGCCCAGCACCCGGAAGGTGGTCAGCTGATACCGAGAGGCCTGACTTTGCGTTTCACTGATCTCGGACTGGCTGACCAGGCTCCTCCCCTGTATTTCCGTTTTCCTCCTTGGCCCACCTGCCTCTGATTCTCTCGTCATTTTCTGAGTGCCTGCCCCCCCCACCCCTCCTTCCCTCTCCTAAGGAAGCTTCTAGATTCTATGCAGTTCTCGTTTTCCAGGGAGTTTTCCATATAGCCTGACCCCCAAGCCTGGGGTAAAACCCCTCTCCATTAACCCTTTGTTTACTGCCGTGGCAGTGTCCACGTGAGGAAATCACGTGTCGGAGGGTTAAATTTCATAGGCTGTGACTCAGAACAAATTAATCCATAGAATTCAGCTTTTTTTTTCATTTTCTCTAAATGATTTCATCTTGCCTATGAGAACCAATGTCCATTAAAGGCAGGAAAAATTAAATTTGCCAATTAAAGGGACAATGTCTTTAGTAGATATTCAGCCGGTTCAGAACTCACCTTTCTCAAGGTGGCTCTGCCCTCCTCCTCATTTCACAGACAGCCGCTGGGTGTGGGGAAAGCCGAGGCGACGCCCGGGGGGAGGGGGCCGCCTCCACAGCCCTCGGCCGCAGGGGCAGCTCTTGCCTGCTCCCTGAGTGCCAGGCCCCTGCGTATCCACCGACCTTGCCACGATCCGATGCCAGCCTCCTTCTGGTTGCCTGGACTCTTGGGACACATGGAAACTTCTAGATCCCTGAGGTGCTGTGCCCATCCAGAAGGCCCTTCCTAGGCCATATGTCTAGATATTTCTGAGCAACTGGAAGTCTCTATCCAGAAAGGTGGGGCCTCGGGCCCAGATGTGGCTAGAGTCTCCCAAACCCACCTGGAGGTTTCTCCCAGCCGGGTCCTCAGTGGGGAGACAGTGAACAGGGACTCCTCCATCCCTGACAGCTCAGCCCAGCGCAAACCTCCTCCTTCCACTTCCTAAGACCAACCCCTCTTCTCTCATATCCTCCTTGGCTCAGACTCTATCACGTTCTTTATTCTTAGGGGACAGTCACTCCACGGCTTTGGCTTAAAGTCAGAAGGGCAGAATTCCAGCATTAAATGGCAGAATTAAAACTAAAAAGAAAAAAGCAAACAAAGGAAAGTGCACCAGCAGGCAGTCCCGTCGCGCCTCCCGGGGCTTTGATAGGCGGGTCTCTCTTTCTCCCCCTCTGACTCGTGGAGGACAGGGCCTGTGTCTGACTCATTTCTGTGGCCCCAGGCCCTTGAATGGGGCTTGACACAAAGGAAGGGCTCAAAGAAAAATTCCTCAGACACTGCCCTTGCTGGCTGGCGGCCTTGGCTTCTGGAGCATGGCACTCTGAACTTGAGTGTTGGCTTCATATCCCCCTGGGGAGTGCTAAGGGGAAAAAAAGAATAAGGATGGGTACTAGGTTTTGAGTGTCTAACGCCAGACACAGTTCCAGGCACTTAAATGAAAGTTCAGTGCAATGCCAAGGGTAGGCTTGATGAGTTTCCTCTTGCAGATGTAGCAGTTGAGTTCAGGTTAAGCCGTGTGTCTGAGTGTGCATTGTCATTCAGTGTAAGAGAAAGCGCTAGGATTAAACCCAGGGGTGCACAGCTCCGCAGCCCAGGGTCATTTCACCAGGCCACAGGAGAAGGAAGAGGTTTGCAGGTGATTCCTTTGGACTTGAGGAAAGAGCCTGGCCTGAGATGATCTCGGAACTCAACTCTGGTAAACCCGTCTCCAGGAGGGCAGGCCGTGGAGCTGCAGTTTGGGATTCGCTGGTGCCAAATCTGTTATATAGGAAGTACCATATGGAGCCTAGAATTCATCACAGCCTTTGGCAGGCAGCCTGGCCTGGAAATAACCCCAGAAGGCTACATTTTGATCAGGAAGCTTGCAGCTGTTTTTCAGTCATAGTTGGAATTAATTTAATTTGATTTTTGGTAAACCTACATGCCCCTCATTTTTCATTCAGTCTTCCAGTTTCCTTGGTGTTCTGCACTGTCCCAGTATCCCAGTGCATGGCACACCTTCGAGGAGATACGGGGATCTTTGGAGAGGTTAGGACACCTCGCTAGGCCACTTCAGGGCCTCAAGAAAAAAAAATCCCAAGTCAAGTCAAGCATATAAACAGCTGTGGCCTCGTCACTGCGTCTCAAGGTTGCGGTGGGGACGGGGAAGGCGTATAGGGGAGTCTTTTCCCTAAAGCGTGGCATCTGGAGGGCCAGGCGGACACCCTCGGGCTGGAGGCAGGCTGGGGAGGCCACTCTGCCACAGGGCCGGGCTGGGAGCCGGGGGCCTCCGTGAGCTCTCCGTTTTTTATTTTCTGAGTGATTCACCAGATCCCCGTCACGCTGGGGCTGAATTCTTGAAAGCGAAGCCGCGTTTGAATTCTCAAAAGTAAAGCCACGTTTTAGGCTTTGGCTGCAAGGGTCTTGGAATCCAGCCACCCTGGACTTGAGAGAGCATCAATTCCATTTTTGAGGTTGGAGGAATCCTAGAATTCAGAGGTTGGGCCTGACCTGGGAGGGAAACTGATTCCAACCTGAGTTAATTCCAGCCCCTCTTCCCACCCTGGGCTCTTGAACAGTGCAGCTCACAGCACATTCTCATTTGAATGAACTGTGTTGTGAATAAATAAGGTGTCAGGTTTCTGCTTCCTGGGAGAGCACCTCGGGCAAGTGCACATAAACGCCCCAGTGAAAATGGCCTGTGCATTGCCACCCTCCCAGGATGGCAGTTCTTCTGTGGTTGTGTCTGTGCAACTGGTGAGAGAGAAAAGAGGGAGAGAAATAAAGAAGCCACATGTAAAATTCAGGGTTTCGTTATTTTCTTTTGCCTGCACGATGCCACACAGATCGTGTGGTTGACTTATTTTTAACTGGGTGTTTGTGTGAATGAACCCAACTGGTCAGTTGCTTGGGCAATATTGAGATCAGAAGCAAGCTGATCAAAGGCACGGAAAGCAACCACTAAGTTGACCAAAAAACCCCACAATAGCTAGACAAAGACATGTCAGTTTGGACTGTGTTTAGCCGTGGCCTGCCTTGGAGTCTGGCAACTGGCGTTTTAGGGACCAAAGTGAAACAAGTATAGTTCAGACTTCTGGCCATCAAAATAGCCAGGCCCTGACCATTCATTCCAGAGGCTTAGCCTGTCTGATCCAGTTTTCAAGACAGCTAAGAGAAAAGATGTGCTGGATGTGGGGGGCAGTGCTGGAAGGTTGGAAGTACAGTTATAACCGTTGACTTTAATGGTCAATCCAATAGACCAAGCAGGAATCAATTCACTTGTTAGTCAATTGATTACAAAGTGGCCAATCCAATCAGCTATAGGATGTTTTTATTCCTCATTTCATTGGTGTTGGAAAGCCCACCTTGTCTCGCTCTTCATACCTCTGTTGACATCTCAATGAAGTGAGGAAAAAAAATCACTCAAGCACAAAACTATAAGATATTTAGAGATGGAAGAGGCCTTAGATTTCATCTCCAGCACATTTCTCTACATGGGTTTTGCATTCCTCTAATTCCCCAAGAGAGCACACAAAGCATCTATTCTGTAATCAAACCAGTTTGGAAAATATTCCATGCTGTTATCTGAGAACAAAAATGAACATCAGCACATTCAAGGCTCTGACAAGTTCTGCATCCAGGAAACCTCTTTCACTTTGAGCAATGCAGCTATCTTTGCTGATGGAATGCTTTTGGACGAAATGCCTCTCTGAGATACCACCCATGAAACTAGTCTTTCACGTGTAATACTTTGGTAATCCAACCCTTTAATTTGTTGGATTATGAAAGTGAGAACTAGAGAAATAAATTTGTCCAAAGTCATAGGGTGCCATACCCTGACTTCTCATTGTCCTTATGGGAAAGACGACTGTGTGCTCTGGACCTCCTGGCTCAAGGGAGAACGGTCTACTCAGCCAGCCAACCCTGCCCTTCACTGGCCCTGTGAGGTGGGAGAATCGGGCCTCCTCTGGGGCTTTGGTTTGCTCAGCTGGAAAATCAGAAGCATGGACTTAAGTCATCTCTAAGATCCCTTCCAGTTTGAAGATTATATGACTATCGATCTTGCCTGTATGTGGCTAAAAGATGTAATTTATCCTTGGAAGGAAACCTCTATTTAAAAAGCCAAATTATTATTTTGGTCAATGATGTATTACACTTCGCTCGTCCCTTTCTCGTCTTGGCCCTGTCAGCGAATTCAGTGCTGATGAATTAAGGTATGTGAAAGTACTTTGTAAACGGCCAGGCGTTGCCCAAATAAAGGAGCTTATTTTTTTTATTATTTAGGTTGAGAGTATTGCAGACAGGCTGAAGGTGCAGCGCATCTGATATCATGTGTCAGAATGAGGTTGCACGTGTACAACATTTGTGCAAGTGTATACGCGATGAGTGGTGGATGTGACACGTGGACACGCGTGTTTGTTTCAGTAACAATTTAAGAAGCAGTAGAGCAATATGTTTATAAGTAAATGCTCTTGGAGAAGGCCATTGAAAGCCACAACTCTCACACTTAGCATCTGAATGGCCTTGGTGAGTGACTTCCTTCGGGGACTCAGTTTCTTCTTCTGGAAAAATGGGTAAGGTATTCATTTGTACTTCAGAGGGTTGATGTGGAGATGAAATGAGATGATGCCCAGGAATCACAGACCGCCACACTTGGCACAGGGTGAACGACATGTGTTATATATATTGGTTTTATGTGTATTTATGTCTGAAGCATGTGCAGAGGCCACGTGCCTAGGTTGTCTTTCCTTCCATATTTTGCAAATTGCTTTGCTCCCTGTGGTTTGGCTTGTGTTCCATGAGTAACTTGTTAGAAACAAGAAAAGAAGATGGCATCTTGGAAGTAGGGTACTGGGGAGTCGGAGCTTTGGAAGACACATGAAAGGCCATGGTTCCCCACCTCCCAGTGCCTGGATCCCCTGCTTCAGCTTCTTGTGATCATGCCTTTGAGACAAACACTTGGGGCTTGAAAGTTTTACCCACTGTGGTCTGGGCTGCACACTTCAGCCAATGACCTGAAAGAGACGACCAGCTTGGAGGAGGGTTACGCCTCCTCTGCGGTAGGGGGAATTAAGAATGTGAAGAAACAGTTGCATTTCAGGCCACTCCAACCCCCGTCTTGGACTCCGTCCTTGGCACGCTGCTGCGGAGTTTGCTAGGGCAGGGAGACGTTTGAGTCCATTATTCTAAAAGCAGGAGAAAATAGACTCTGGGAAAAAGTCGTGCACTGGCCGCAGGAACTTAATGGGCCATTTTGATCCCTGCCTCCTGCCTGGCTGGGGGTGTCAGGAGCCATGCTCTCAGCTTGCAAAAAAAATGTCATAATGAAGTGTTTGAGTAATGGAGAGTTAATGGAACTGGGAGCCTGAGTTATAACAAAAGGGCCTTCAAAGAGGGTTGGGGTATAATTTATTCACAGCAGAACCTGGAGCAGGGAGCCTGCAACATTTATGAGAGAAGAAAATGGGACCTTCCACAAGGCCAGGCTGGAGAGAGGCCCCGTAGCGTGCTGGCCCCTTGTCATTAGGGTGGAGTGTGGTGTCGCTGCTGACTGAGGACTGTGGCGCAAAGGCATTTGCAAGGGCAAGTTTCTGTCTATCCTGAGGATGTCGAGGGCCTCAAAATGGAATGTGGCTCCAGTGACCTCCAGGGCTCCGGCCGCCCCTCCCTTGAGCTGGTGTCTTAGGGCTGTGGTGGGTGTGAGATGCAGCGACATGCTTCACGCTGGCCTGGGACTGAAGAAAAGGAGGGAGGGTCTTGTTTTGAACACCCCCAGAAGCCGACCTGAGGCCAGGAGGTGAGCTCCAGCAGTTTAACTGGGAGACGGTCCGAGGATGTCCTGGGAAGGACGTGGAGCAAGGAGGCGGGGAAGGAAGGAGGCCAATGAATGGGCTTCGCAGCTCGCCAGCTCGGTGCGGGCAGCTGGAGCTTATGCCCCCACCCCCACCCCGGGAACCCTGGTGACCCCACAGAGCGTGTTTTGGACTTACCTCAATTGAGGGGCAAGGAAGCTGGGGCAGTTACCCACCAAATCCCTGTGAGTCCCTGGTGGAGGGCTGCTTCCGGGGTCTAACTCTCTGGCACTCCTAACTTGTCCTGTGTGATGCTGAGAATATTCCTTGGCAGATGGGGGCCGGGGCAGATGACACAGGCAGAGTGACAGGTGTGTTCTGTAGCGCACTTTCAGCAGGTAAAGGCGACAGCCGAGCGGATGCAGGTGGATCACGCACAGTACTCGCTCTGGCAAGTTAACCTTGAACTGATCGAGCCGTCCAAGTTTGTACCAGCTGCAGGCGTGGGTGGATCCTGGGGCTAAACAATATGATCAGGTCTCCATCTCTAACATGCACCCTGGGTTCTTCTGTTCTCTCTACTGGTTCTGCGTGCAGGTGTGACTGTAAGACGTCTAGCAGGAGTGCCACACTTCTATCCAGTCCAGCAGCCCCAGTGGAAAAGAACCCTCTTCCCCCACCAAACAATGTCAGCAGAAGCCCTAAAATTGTTCTTATTGGCTCAGCTTGGCTAAATAATTGTAATGCATTTAACAGTTAGCTTAACCTTTCTGGTCCCCCGAGTCCTCACCTTCAACAAAGATGCTGCAAAACTGTCTTCAGCCAGAATCGTTTGGTTGTAAGTGACCTCCTGTGATACTATCTTCAAGTGCTCCCCCTCATCTTCTCCCCACAAGGAAGAGAGAGCCCTGCTTGCCCTCTTCGGTGCCTTATCCTTAAGGTTGTCGATCACATCCTTTAACATACGTATGTGTTGAGCGAATACGTGGCTTTCCTGAACAAAACATGGATTCTATTTGCAAGGAAAAAAGCACAGGATGGATACCTGAGTAGGTAACGCTCAGTGTCTGCCCCAAATGTTCCACTTCTCAGATTCTCGTCCCTCTCGCTGACCCGCCGTGGCCATGTAAAACGCACGCCTCCTCTGGGCAGGCGGAAGGAGGCTCGTCTCACAGCTCCAGCCCCCAGTGGACGCACACCTGGACACCTGGAAGGTGCTGGGAGCGGGCTGCCCACCCCCTCAGCCGCTCCAGCACCTTCTCTACACACCCTGAGGACCAGGCCTTGCTTTCGTCCTGCGCCTGCACCCAGGGGTCCCTTATCCGGCGCGCCCCACCGCCACAGAAAGGGAGGCCCAGGAATTCATGTGTTTGTTGGTGCTTGTGTTACTGAATATCCATGAAATGCAAAATGGCACCGTGACCTAATGAGGTATTAACCCCGCCTTGTTACTGCACACCAGCCGTGAAAGCAGGCCCCCCTTGGCCAGGGCTATTTCAGGGAGATTTAGGAGATATCGGAGGCTCCGGAAGAATGGCTGCAAGTCAGGGACTCTCCCAGCAGGCCTGCCCAGGGAGCCGAGGGCGAGGGAAGTGGGCCACGGCCCGCAGGTCCTCAGCACGGGCGGGGAAGCGCCTGACTCCCCCCTACCCCAGCCGGGGCCCACCCAGTGGCAGGAGGAATAAGGACTCTGGAGTGGACGGGTCTGGGGTGCAGCCTCGCTCCACCACCATGGGCCGTGGGACAAGGGACTTACTCCTCCTGGGCCTCAGTTTCCGTTTCTGTAAAATAGAAATAACGGTGGTAAATGCCCCCCGAAGCACCTGGCCCAGAGCAGAGGCTTGCGAACCAGGGCCTACTCCTTAGTTTTGTTCTTGCTTCTCTTGTTGTGATTTTTGGTAACGTGGAAAAACCACTTGGGTGGGGGAACTCACGGGGGTCGGCCTCTCCGTGTTGAACGCTTCGCTTCTCGGCGAGTGGAGAAATAGGAGTGGATCGTTTAAGCAACCACCACTGACTGCCTGCTCCGCGCTAAGCATGTTATACGCCCCCTCCCAGTATTTCTAACAACAACCCTCTGGGGTAGGTATTATTAGCCTCACTGAGGAAACAGAGGGTCAGAGAAGTTTAAAACTCTGTGTGTGCAACAGCTGCTGGAAGGGGCAAACCAGGCTTTGAGCCGTGGCCCCAGGCCCACCAACGGCTAGTTTTTCCCTCAACACCAGCTCGAGCCCCTCTTCTCTCTGCACCTTCGGCTTTTATCATTCCCGGGAGCAAGAGGTCAGGGGTCCTGGCGCCCTAATCCAGGCCCTGGTCTGGTTCTCCCATGAGGCTTTTGATCCCCTTGGGTGTTCAGGGAGCCCCAGCCAGTCGCTGGGAGGTCAAGGTCCCTCACTACCTGCGGACTCCAGAGACCAGGAGCTGTGTGGGTTGTGCCTGGAAAGCAGTTTGATGATGTGTTAAGTGTCACTGCTTAATGAGCTGCAGGACCAAACACATGCTCGGGGGTAGGGGCCGGGGAGGCCGACGCGGTCCCCAAACACATGTTCTGCCCAAGTTCAGTCGGCAGCGTCACAACCGAGGGTGGGTCTGGAGCTACCCGCTCCAAGAACCCCGACTTCCGTTGCCCCATTGGCCTCTGACTAATCCGCCCCCCACTCAACAACTCGCCCCGACTTCCTCCCCAGCCCTCCTGCGCCCCGCAGCCCATCCTCAGCGTTGCCGCCATGGGAGGTCTCTTCTCGCAACAGGGCAAAGCAATTAAGGCCAGACGGGGTGAATTAAACCAGAAAGAATGAGTTTCCTCCAGCACCAGAGACCTATTTGGGGCCTGACTTTCAGAGGCGAAACTGGTGGGAGAGACGGCCGACTGGGCGCAGGGAAGATGGCGAAGGGTGGCAGAAAGGAGGGAAGAGATGTGTGCATTCGACAAGCACGGGGCTTTCTCTGGGCTGTTTCTAGACAGAGGTGAAGAGGAAAGAGCAAATGAAGGGAGGGTGGCAGAATGATTCATTCGTGCCTTTGTTCATTTCTGTGTCTGGCCTTGGCCTAGGTGTTTGGAATACAAGGCAAATCGGAGACCACAATGGATGGATTAGGAGCCAGGGCCTTGGACTGAGGTGGACCTGGCTGGCTCTGTCGCTCATTAGTGGGGTCACCCTGAGCAAGAGACTTAATGTTACTGAGCCTCAGTTTCCTCATCCGTAAAATGGGATGACTTGCATTTGTCTTGCCAGAACTTTGGAGGCGGATTAAATAATACATAAACCTAAAATGAACATTGCTCTGCACACAGTAGATATTTAAGAACATTAACATATCATGTATAATGTTTGTGGAATAAATGATTTTAGCTTGTATGTATTTTTCTAAGCATTTTGTGTATCTTAACATATATATTTCTCATACTATTTACCTTTGAAATGAGAACCTGAGGTACCTAGAGGTTAAGTTACCTTCCAAAGTCACGCAGCTATTAAGTAGCAGGGTGGGATTTGAGCCCAGGGAGTTTAGCACCAGAAACTGCACCTAAAAGCAAAACTACACACTGCCTTGTAATGCAGGAAGGACAAATAAGAGTTGTATCATAGAGTCAGTCTTTTGAGGTCTCTCGAAAGAATTCTCTGCAGTGACTCCCCCTGCCTGTGGCTGAGTATGGAGACATGTGCATGCACACACACACACGCATACACATATGCTTGTGCATGCGTGCTCTGGCCCTGCTGACCTCCAGCTGCTACCCTCTGCGTGCCCTGCAGCAGTGGCTGTTTCCGGAGAAGGGGTGGCTGGGGTTGCTGTGTGGATGCCTAAAGCAAAGCCTGCTGACCCCTGTAACCCTAATCCCACCCCACACTGCCCTCCACCTCCCCGCTTCCCCCTTCCTTCCCTCCCTCCAGGGCCCAGCGCAAACATGCCATCCAATTTGTTACCTACATAGGAAGGTCAGGGCCCCGCTGGCCCCTGCACTTTTCTCAGCATGGGCCACTGGGCTAGGACTTGCCTCTCTTCCTTCCGTTCTTTGCAAGAATGAGTGGGAGATGGGGAGGGAACTGGGACCAGAGAATGATCTCAACAATAAGAAAGCCATCAGGGAGGGTGCTTTCTGGAGTCTTGAGTAGGTCTCCAAGTTGGCTAGACAGGCCCAGGATAGTGGCATTTTGAGGGAGAACTGTGGGTCCACCATAGGCTGTAGAATGGATAAGTTGCACCTTCGAAGCTAATTGGGGTTCATTATCAAGGTGTGAGGCATGGGTGTTTATCCAATATTGTGCATGGGTGTTTGTGTGTGTGTGCACATATGTGTATGTGTGTGCTCATACGGGCATTTTTTCTGGAAAGAGGGTTCATAGATGTCAGAATTTCAAAAGGATTGGAGTATCTGTAGGGTTCAGGCCCACTGGTCTAACCTTAAGGGGAGTGAATGAGACAGGTTCTATAATGACTGGGGAAAGTGAAACGTTTCAGAAAAATGTCATGGATTCACAGAGTCCAAATACTGGCATGTCTGGTCCATGGGTCCCCAGGGACCAAAGGTTAATATAAATGAGTCTGGCCAAGCATAAGACAATCTTAGTGCTGGGGAGACAATGTGAGGAAGCAGGATTGTGATAAATCAGATAACAAAGCAATGCATGTCCTCCATGAGTAGTCCCAACTCAGTTTGGGATCATTGTTGCCATACTGGCTAGTTGACCCAACTTTGCTGGATCTTCCAGGTTTTCTTATTTCATTTTTTTAAAACAATTTTTTTAAGCAAAGTTAGAAAACCAGATTTCCGTCTGAAATATCCCAAATTTGAAATGTTGACTCCATTAAAAATACCATGCAAACGAAACAAGGCAGATGTACAGGCTAGACTGAGTCTGCAGGCCTCCAGTTTGGGACCTCCAATATCTTGTCTCTACCAGTTTTCAGCTAGAGGAAGGGCAAGTGGCCTGTTTCCTCAAGTTCACATCAAGTAAATGCATAACAGAATCTGGACTCAAAATCCAGATTTCCCAAGTCACCACTCTTGCTTCTTCTACTCTACCAGGCTCTTAGGGAATAGCTCCTTATTGCCCCATCTCTCCTGTTTCATCTTCTCCAAGAAGATCAGCAGGGCCTAGAGGACAGACTTGCTACTTTTCACTTATCCAACAGGGAGACATATGGGAGAATCAATGAACTGATGGCCCTGGTTCTCCTTTAGGGTAAGGGATTTTTGCCTCACATCTTGATGCTGAATTTGATCATTTGATTTGCTTTGGCCAATGCTGCATCAGTGGATATGATGCAAGCATAGGCTTAAAAAGTGCTTAAGGGGAAGTGGACTTGGCCCAGTGGTTAGGGTGTCCACCTCCCACATGAGAGGTCCATGGTTCAAACCCTGGGCCTCCTTGACCTGTGTGGAGCTGGCCCATGCACAGTGTTGATGCATGCAAGGAGTGCTGTGCCACGTAGGGGTGTCTCCTGCGTAGGGTAGCCCCACGTGCAAGGAGTGCACCCCATAAGGAAAGCCACCCAGTGCGAAAGAATGTGCAGCCTGCCCAAGAATGGTGCCGCATACACGGAGAACTGACACAGCAAGATGACACACAAAAGAAGACACAGATACCCGGTGCTGCTGATAAGGATGGAAGCGGTCACAGCAAATGGACACAGAGAAAAGACAACTGGGGGTGGGGGTGGGGAAGGGGAGAGAAATAAATAAAAAATAAATCCTGAAAAAAAAAAAGCGCTAAAGCATTTCTGCTTGGTTTGCTCCCTCTGGTACCCCTCTATCACCATGTATACTAAAGTGGGCTAGTCTGCTGGACGCATGGGAGAAACGCATGGAGGGAAGACAAGTCATCCCAACTGAGGTGGCTTGAGAGCAGCCAGTCCCCATCCAGCCCACCAGCTGACTATGTTCACAACAGAAAGCCCAGATAAGCAGAACCATCCAGGTACTCATGGACTCAGAGTCACGATACATTATCACATGGCTGCCATTTTAAGTCCCTGAGTTTTGGGGTCTTACATTCTGCAGCAATAGCTATCTGATACGGGTAGAAGGTATGAGGCTTGACCTTAAGAATAAATGGTGGGGGATATTGACTCTGCTCTTTTGCTCCCTTGACATTTGATATAAATCCTGTACCTTCACTTAGTAACATTCAGATGGTGACTACCCATTTAAAATGGGCAGATTATTTTCTGGGTGCCAGGCACTGCACTAGCTGTTTTCACATCTATTATTTTAGTTCACTAAACTAAGACATTTACTTAATTAATATAGCCATCCAGGTAGTAAAGTTTCATGTAAAGAGCCCTGGTGTCAGACAGACCTAGTTTGGAATTCTAGTCTAGTCCCACCACTGCTTAGATTTGCTCTTAAACAAATGCCCAACCCCTTTGATTAACCCCAGTTTCTTTATTTAAGAAAGGCGGATAATGCTTACCTTATTATGAGGAACATATCAGGTATTGTATCTGTTAAGAATGCATTCAGCTGCAGGTAACAGAAAATTTGACAGTGGCTTAAGCCATAAAGACATTATATTAGCACACACAAATAGGAATCTGATCAACGGGTTGTGAGACTGTTTTCAGACAGAGCCTGAACAGGATAGAATCTAATGATTCTCTTGGCCTTTCTCTCATGGTGGCAAAGTGTCTGCTGTAGCTCCAGAAATCATATCCACATTCATGATGATAGGGGAAAGGTTTAGACTTTCAAGTCCTTCCTGGAAGTTCCCAGTAGCCTTCCATTAACATTTCCTTGGCCAGTCTGTGAGCCACAAAGACTCATAGCTGCAAGGAGGACTGAGGAACCAAGTATTAGTCATTTTCAGCTTGGAAAGGTGGAGGTGTGAAAAGGGGAATTGTTGGTAGCTGAAGAGTGATGTTCACCACAGTGTCAAAAATTATGCCTTGTGCAGAAATGGGTTTTTGAGAATGGATTATTCTCTCAAATGCACTTCTTTAACTTGGAACCAGCTAGTTGACTTTAAGGAGAATAGGATTTTTACTGCCCCATGTTTTAACATGCATTCAAAGTATTTTTCCAGGGAAGCAGACTTGGCCCAGTGTTTAGGGCATCCATCTACCATATGGGAGGTCCGCGGTTCAAACCCCGGGCCTCCTTGACCCGTGTGGAGCTGGCCCATGCGCAGTGCTGATGCACGCAAGGGGTGCCGTGCCATGCAGGGGTGTCCCCGTAGGGGAGTCCCATGCGCAAGGAGTGCACCCTGTAAGGAGAACCGCCCAGCGTGAAAGAAAGTGCAGTCTGCCCAGGAATGGCACTGCACACACGGAGAACTGACACGGCAAGATGACGCAACAAAAAGAAACACAGACTTCTGTGCTGTGGACAAAGAAGAACATGCAGCAAATGGACACAGAGAGCAGACAACTGGAGGGGGTGGAGAGGGGAGAGAGAGAGAAAAAAAGTATTCTTCCAGTTACAGAGGAACCAGATTGGGATGTCCACTGGATTAACAATTTTGCCCAGAGGCCTTATCTGTGCTTCATTCATCCCCTCTATGGACCCTAACTTTGGAGAATCTGTGCCTCCCTTATTTCAACCCTGTAAACCTGGTGGGGCTGCCCATAATACCATCCCACCCTCTGCCAGCTCATCACAGTCCTTTATTAGGCCATTTATGCAAGTGTGGTCAGGAATCACTTGGGAAACATGATAAAATGCAGATTCCCAGGCCAGACCACTAGTTTTGGGAAACATTGCTAGAGGCTCTTGAAGCCTAGAGCACCTGTGGCCACTTTCACTGCATGGAGAAGGTCAGTCTTTGGGAGAAGAGCAAGAGGCAGCATGCAGAGAGCAGCAGAGTGAAGGCGTAAAGGGAAAGAGGGAGAGGAGGGGTGAGTCCCTTGATCCACTGGTCCCTCTGGCCTGCCCTGTCCCTTCTCTTCCTGCAGTTTCAGTTACATAAATCAGTGCATCCTCATTCCTTTTAAGATCTTAATCTTCTCTGACTTTAGGTTTTGTTACTCATATTACACCTTTCCTCTGCAGTTCACCACAGAACTTCCTATAAAAAGAATACTGGTAACTACTTAGGAAGAGTGGTCTCCCCAAGGTTGTAAAATGAATGCATGACCAAACTAAAGTCAGAACACTGGTTCTTTGGCTCCCAACCCACTTTTTTTGTCCTTCACACTCTTGGGCTACCCTGTAGATATGGGTAAATACCGGTTCTGGACAGGTATTACTGGTGTATATGCAATGTGAAGTTCTTTCTGAAAAGATGGTCTTTGTTGTTCTGTAAATAGACTGTATTTAATGATAGCAAGAGTATCAGGCAGGGTGGGCCAGGGTATGCTGCGGTAACAGATAATGTCCAAATCTCCATGGCTTAACATAAAAAAGTTTATTTCTCTCTTATGCTATATGTGCAATGCATGATGGCCAGGGAATTTCTGCCATTGAAGTCTCTTAGAGAGCCAGGCTGATTACAGGGTTTTATCTTGTGCTTCGAAGGTCACCACAGCAGTGGGAAATACCATGGCAGATCATTCACCATGGCTCTTAAGACTTCTGCCCCAAAATGATATAGGTCTTTGATGCTGATATTTTATTGGCCAAAGCAAGTCACATGACCATGCCTAACTTCAAAAGGGGTAGAGAAGTGCAATCCTTCTGAGAGCCTGGAAAGCAGAGAATTGGAGATATTTGGTGATTAGCACTACTGGCTATCGTGCCAGGGGAATTCAGCTATTTTAAGAGAATCTTTGAATAAAAATATAAGCTGAAATATATTGATATTCTAATATTGACCAGGCACTTTGCTTATGTTATCTTACTTAATATACATCCTGCAGGATAGGTGTGGTATCCCCATTCCACAGTGGGGACAAGTGAAGATTGGAAAGGTTACACAATCATCCAAGGTCACAGGGCCTGGAAGTGATGGCTTTAGCTTTGAATTTCTCTCCCTCCCTATCCCCCTCCCCCAAAGCCCATGCTCTTAACCACTGTGGTTTAACAATTTATTCAACACATTCTTCTGGAAGAAACATGTATTTTCACAATACCAGGAAGAATAAAATAATATGAAGAAGGATGCAAAGATGTCTCTTAAAGAACTCAGTGGCCATTAAAATATTCATGATCTGGTTTTCACTGGATGAGAATTTCCCTATCAGGTTTTCCTTAAAGCAGGGGAATCAGCAGCTAAACTTGTAAGCCAATATTAGCACCATACATGCTTTAGCTTTCTCAGGGATTGTCAGGTGCCCGAAAGCTTACTAATTTTCTCTGGTGAGAACCTGGTATAATCTGGCTGTCAAAAGAGTTTTTGATTTATGCCAACCCTCATGAAAGTTTTCCTTATAATTTTAAATGCCCTATTTTATGGTTTCCACATTCAGCAAATTTTCACTTCTATCCTTCTCCCACGGTGGACACAGCATAATTTTCCTATACCATTGTGAGCAAGCTTGGCCATATGACTTGCTTTGGCCAGTACCATGTTAGGGAGATGAAATAAGCAGAGGTCTCAATCTTCTTGCTTGTTTTAGCGTGACTCTTGAGTTCTCTTAATCTTGATCCAGGTAGTCACTGCCCTTTTATCCCAGATGCCAGAATAAGCACACATGTATCTGACTTAAACCCAACTCTCAGCACAGAGCCATTCAACCCAATCCAGCCTATGTCAGCTGAAGAACTATTAATGTGAGAATAAGTGCCTGTTGCTATAAGCCACTGGATTGCAGAGTGGTTTGTTATGCAACATTTCTATGGAAATAGCTAACTAATACATGGCTTATCTTGCATATCAGTGGGAGATGAAAGTTGGGTACAGGGACATTCAAGGGCCATTTATTTAGGCTTATTCAATCTTGAGAAGTGAGATGGATCTCCATGGGGCATGAGGGACTTTTGGCATGGAAGAGCACAGGACTGGGAATTAGGAAAACTTTTGTTCTAGTCTTGGGTCTGATTCACATATGCTGTTTGAAGGTGGCTAGGTCATTTAGCCTCTCTGGCCTTTAGTTTCATTTTAGATTTGAATAGTAAGTAGTCTATTTAAGTGTCCACTGGGATTTATCAGTGATGGTTGGCTTGAGTACTTTCACAATTTGGAGATGACTCCCTCCATTTCTCCATGCATTGGAAAATTTAATTGTCTGACCAGGTGCTAGTTTTGAAAGTAACCCCTCCTTTTTTCACTGGAATGAAAGTCCTGTGTTTGATTATTGATGTCTGTCATGAGCACAGGTGTTTTTGTTTTGTTCTGTCATTTCCTTGCCTAAATGCACTTTAAGTTCCCTTTCCACTCTGACATCTGGGACTCTAGGAGCCTGTTGTCCTTGTGACCGACAAAGATGGAGTCAGAGAGAAACCGGACCCTCTGTGAACCAACAAGAGGAACTGGAGTTCACAGACTATATGAGGTTAGGGTGACTGGTAAAATTCCTTCCATTTCCCCCGAAGAGTGTCTGTTGAGAGTTGCAGCTGTGGCTTTGGAGTTGGCTGGCCCACCAAATGGTGGGAAATCTAAGCTGACAAAGTCTGGAGCTCTAAGAATTAAAGCTGATCAGGAGCATTCAAAGGGAGCAAGGGACCTAGCAGCATTGGTCTCTCTAAGCAGATGCAAGTCCTCAGAATAGGGTAACAGGTACCAACCATTTGGTCAATGAAACAAAATCGTAGAATCTATGGCCAAAGTCAAGCGAGCATCAAAGCAGAGACATCCAGCCCTCCATTTGTCCATGCATTGTTCATTGGAAAATTTAATTGTCTGACCAGGTGCTGGTTTTGAAAGTAACCCCTCCTTTTTTAAAGTACAAAATGCTTACACCTGGCATCAGAGCTCTTTCTACAGCCTCTGGATGAAACAACACACTTCATATTTTAAATCCACCCAGAGAATATAGATTCAACAATTAGTTGGCCTGCAGGGTGGCTGTTGAAAAAGCAAGCACATCTTGCAAGGGAGAAAAAAGAAGATGGGCCAGAGATTCCTTATAAGGTGAAAAAGCTGGCTGGTCTCATCCTTAAGAGTCCAGTTCAGCCACCTTGTCCCTGTTTCTCTGGCCACTCTGCTATCTGGCAGATCAGCAGCCTGCCGCCAGGCAGGTCTTCAGACTGCCTTGCTTTCTCTTGCAGGCCTGTGTTCTAGCATGATGCCTTGCCCCTGGAAGAAGACTTGACAACACTTTGCTGATTAAATAAATGACCATCCTGATAGGTGTACCCCCAGGCACATGAAGGCATGTCTGGAAATAGCCTTCAGCAGAGGGGAAATGTAAAAAGCCCATTATGCAAATGGCAGGACTGAGATTTGGGTCTCAGTTTGATGCAAAGCACTTACAGTTAAAGTTTCCTGAGCACTGACTGTGTACTAGCCCCTGTATGTTTTCCTCCACATAGTAATTCAGTAGCCCTGATTCCTTTCATCTCCTGGCTGTGCCTCTCCCTCAGTTCCTGTAATCAACCTGCATCCAGCTGGCCGTTGAGGAACCACAGCATGCAGACGACTTCTTAAAAGACTTGGGATGGAAGGGACATAAACCACACCTGCCCACATTTCATTGGCAAGAACTAGTCACATGACTGTGCTACTGGGATGTGGTACTCTGGGAAATGTAGTCCCTGGATAGGGAGTAGCTTTCTAAACACAGCCTCTATACCATGCTAGAGAAAATGAATTCTGGTGGAGAGAGCAGCCATGGCATGCTCCCTCCATGTCTAAACATGCTGGCCCTGCTACTGGACGTTCAGACTATTGCTTCCCCAGCTCAGAGAAGTGATCTGCTTTGGTTATGTGACCAAACATTAGCTGAATTTTTCTCACTTATGCTTTGGCTACCAGAATGTCATAGTCATTGATGGGACTAAAGGGGTTCATGACATCGCTGCAAATATGAGCAACGTGTGTATCTTTTCCTGGAGGTAGGGTTCGTAAAATCCATCAACTTTTCAGAGGGGATGATGGAGACCCAATACAGGTAACCCATGTCTCTAAGGGAGCACAGAGTCTTTCCTGAGCACTCAGATTATCTCATCACTGTCTATTTCATTCTTCCCTCTTTTTACTTCCTTCCTAGCACATTATCAATAACTGATAATTCCTTCTTTTCTTATTTGTTTACTCTCTGCTACCTTGACTTGAATATCAGCTGTTTGGGGGCAGGGATCTTGTCTCTCCTTCTCACTGCTGTATCCTCAGTAGTCAGACCAGTGTTTGGCTCACTGTAAATGCACAATCAACAATTGATGAATAGATACATGGAGTAACGAATATGGATCAAAACGTTCTATCATTATGCTTTGCAGTACTTCTATCCAATGTTTATTCAAAGAAAGGGGGGGAGTCTTTTTTTTTGACTGTGATAAGCAGGGGGAACTATGATTAATTTGTAGCCACCAACTCTATCAATATTAGTATGATAGATAACTTTTACTGAGTGTTTACTATATGCCAGGCATCTTGCTCATCCTGGGCAGGAGCTTTTAGTTCAATGACCCAACTTAGAATCAGAAAGCTCAACTGAAAAGCCTTGTCTGAGGGCGTTCAGTCCTTAGAAATATGAAAGACACAGCCCTTGGGACTTTAAAGCATAGCCCTTTCTCTCTTCTTTTTAGCAGCATGTATAAGTTTTAAAGAAATGTGGTTTGCTAAATATATTTAATAACCAGAACAATCCTTTCCTAGGATTACCCTGTCTGTAATTACCCCAAGAACCTACCCATTGACTGGTGGGGGAAGGTGGTGGTGATGGAAGAGTGTAGGTGATTGTTGGATGCTAGAATGAAGATGGAGGACTGGGATACCACTCGGTATGAGCAGTGGCTTTCCCCTCACGCGGTGTACATGCAACATGCCCATTTATTTCCAAAATGTCACTGATGGGCAAACTCAGGTGGATTATTATTGTCAGGGAAGTAATTCAGTGGAAGGAGAAGCCTGGATCTAGAGAAAAACGAGCCAACTCATCAAATAGAGAAACAAAAACAATGGGCAATAACTGATCAACAAAGGTTAACTGAACATCTGCCATGTAACAGGCACTGTTCTATCCCTGGTATCCAAGAAGTGATATTAGAGTCCCTGACTTCAAGAAGCTTATATTCTAAAGGGAAAAAAAATAATTTATTAACACTTACTTTGGACCAGGCATTGTACTAAACACTTTATTGCTTAGTACACTAAGTACTCAGTAAAGTGAATATCTGGTTTATTCTTTCTAACAGTTCTGTAAAGTGGGTACTGATATTTTTCCCATTTGACAGACAATAAAACTGAGGTTCACAGAGCTAAGCAATTTTCCTAATCCTGGTCTGGATATATCCCAAGCCTCTTCTCTTAGCCACCACACTGTACTGCCTTTATTTGCTTGCGTATTAAATGACTACAAGAGGTTAAAATTTCCCCAATGCATTACTGAGGGTGTGAATTAGCTAGCTATCTGTAGCTCTGCAACAATCACCAAATTGCTGTGGTATTCAATAATAAGCATTTATTCCACTCATGTCTTCAAGCTGCTTGGGGCATCCCAGCTGATCTGAACAGGGTTTGCTCCTATGTGTCTGTGCATGGTGTCTGGAGTGGCCTGATCTAGGTTGGGTTCAGCTGAGTGAAGTTTGAAGTTCTGAAGCCAGCTGGGTAGCTCTGGCCCATGTGTCTCTTACTTTTTTTGGAGCAGTGGCCTGTCTAGGTCATGTTCTTCTTATGGAGACTGTGGACGTTTGAGAGGTCAAGCCACACTGTGCAAGCACATTTCAAGTCCCTGTTTGTATCTTGTCTACTGACATCCTATTGGCTGAAATAAGTTACATGGCTGAATCCAAAGCCAATGGATGAGGAAGTGCACTTGGCTTGTGTGGAAGGACTGCAAAGTTATAAGGCAAAGGGAATTTAAGCCTATAGTTCAATCTACTACAGAGGGATTGATCATTTTTATTACAGTGTTGCTTCAGGAATTTGGTATAACCTGTAGCAAGTGTCTTAAAATGTTTAACCCACAAATTATATTGGTAGGACTTAATATAAGGAAGCAATCAGAAAAGTACCAATGATTTAAAGCATAAAGGTGTCTATAGGAGCTTTATCCACATCAGCAAACAATTGGAAACACCCTTTATGCACAACAAAATAAGAATGATTAAATTAATTATGACGCGTTCACAAGTTGGAATAATTCACAGCTATTACAAACTTCATGTTTAAAAGAAATATTTGACATCAGGAAATTCACAATGTATATAGTTGAGTGAGGGGAAAAGCAAGAAATAGAACTACAAAAGAAGTATGACCTTACTATGTGAGCATACAACATGCAGGTACACATGCACAAACAACAATATACATGATACATTCCAGCAAGAAATAGACCAAAAACACTGTGATTACCCCTAAGGGCTGCAATTAGGGTGGATTTATTATTTTTCTTTAGTCTATTTTAAATACCAAATTTTCTATAATGAACAAACACTATGAACATACATAAAATATGTTACTTTAAAATAATCTGACAAATACACACTAATTTTGCGTTGCCTGCTAAGAATGTTCTTCAGGAAAAGGTAAAGTCAACAGCAAAGGACTTACAGAATATGAGGAGAAATCAATGTGTGATGGTAAACATCGAGCATTTGAAATAATCAACTATCTTGTCACAGAAGTAAATAATTCCAACTTATAATTTTATAAACACTGGGGCATAGTACATACAAAAATACTTCTGATTACATGGTGTACTTATAAATGCAGATTTAGAAGACTGAAATTGATCAGCCTTGTCTGGATTTATAACAAGCCCATACTGTAGCAAAATGGATTTTAAAACGTGGCATAGGAAAGCAGATGTGGCTCAAGCAATTGGGCCCCCGTCTACCATAGAGGTCCAAGGTTCAATCCTGGGGCCTCCTGGTAAAGGCGAGCTGGCCCGTGTGGTGAGCTGGCCTGTGCAGAGTGCTGGCTTGCGCAGAGTACCGCCCTACACAGGAGTGCTGCCCCGTGCAGGAGCACTGGCCCACGCAGAGAGCTGGCGCAGCAAGATGACGCAACAAAAAAGGGACACAGAGAAGAGATAATAAGAGATACAGCAGGTCAGGAAGTGGAAGTGGCTCAAGAGAATGATTGCCTCTCTCCCACTCCAGAAGGTCCCAGGACTGGTTCCCAGAGCCGCCTAATGAGAAGACAAGCAGACACAGAAGAACACACAGTGAATGGACACAGAGAGCAGACAATGGGAATGGGGGTAGGGAATGTGGCATAAATCTGCTTTAAAAATACTAGACAGCCAACATCAAGACACATTAAAAACTGCCACCAATTCTTGGACAATAGTGACTTCTGTGTCAGCATATTGTAGACTCAGGGAGTGTAGAGGCTTCCATAGTGGAATACCTTGCTGAGGCACAGAAGATGGACCTCATGGAATCTTGCAAACGTATACTTTTATTCACATTGAATGATTTCTCTCTTTAAACCAAGAAAGAAGATGGAAAATATTTGGCCAGACTTTTTCTCCTGAAATGTAGAGCCATTTCACAGAAAAGGTGAAAAAGGCATGAGTTAATGGAGGTCCATTTTTTAAGCCAAGGCAGACAGACAGAAAGGCTGTTAGACAAACAGACTTTGAATATATCAATTAGCCAGAACTATTCATTCTAGCAGTTCTAAGCTTTTGTCCTTATGGAAGTAGAACTGCTTTTTGGAAGCCAAAGCAAATAAATTGGATAGATTAATCCCTGAATGAAAGACTCAGGAAATAATGGAGTGTTTGGGGCTGCATTATTATTTACCTCTTCCAATCTTTTATTAAGCCAACTTGGATTTTGTTGAGTTGCTCACCACCACTGCCCTCCTGACCCCAGCATTTGAAAATTGATAAAAACTAAAACATAAACATAAACAACAACAGATGTGGAAGCTAAGGTAATTTCCATTCATTCGTTAATTCATTCCTTCACTCACTGACGTATATGCTACAGACCTACAGTGTCTCAGTTCCAAATGGGAGAAACACAAATTATGCTTTAGGGTCCATAAGAATAATTCAAGCATAGATAAAACAAAAATAGAACTAAAGCATCAGTGGAACCAAAGGTAGCTTATACCAATATGTTTAGCAAATTCAACTCAACACAACTCAATTCTACTCAAATCAATTTGTCCTTAAAGTTGACACAGGCCTATCTTTTACCCAGTAAATATTTGTCAAGGGGTCTTACCATACAAAGGTTTGACTCTATCATAGATGTTTGGGGAGGTTAAGAAAGGGAGAAGATCTTTAGTAAGTATTTGTTAAATTGAGCAAATGAAGGAAGGAATAACTGAAGGAATAAATGCTGTTGATAAAACCAGATATTTTTAGCAAAGGTCCAGACACATGATAATCCATGATGTGGAAATGACCTAATAATAGCAAACAGTGACTTCTAATAAGTGCTTACTATATGCTAAGCATTGTTCTAAGGCTTTAAATGAGCTAACATTTCATTCTCACCTGACAACTCTATGAGGTAGGCACTATTAGTATCACATCCCCATTTTATTACTGAGGAAAGTGACACACAGAAGCATAAGGTTAATTTCCTAAGGTCACATGAGGCAGTCAGAGCATTAAACCATGTAGACGGTTGCCAAAGTCCATAGTCTTATCCACTATTTTCTGCTTCCTCTCATTATTCCAGTTGTTTCAATAACTATATGAAGTAGGATTTGACAGAAAATTAAGGCTCGGAGAAGTGATTGAGGTGGGACTTGAACCTAAGATCAAATAAAGTCTGGCTCTTAAATATTATATTTCTCTTCACACCTAAAGTCATTGTCCCTTATGGCACTTTTGGTAGCCAATCTAAACTTATTCCTTTAGAAGGACTTTGTACAAGGTATTGCTGTCATCCTTGGAGTCCTTTGCACTCTGCATACTAGAAATCCACAACAAACTTGAACTCATCTAGAACCATGGACAGCACCTAGGTTTTACAAATGTCTTCTCTAAGCTTCAGGAGTTAGATGGTGGGGATTCTTTCCATCATGAACCCAAACCAACAATTACACACTAGGTTTTGTTGGTTAGGAAGCAAACTGGTCTATCTGGAGGGGCACTGAACTGTTTTACTTCTAATCAGGGAATCACTGATGTTGACTTAGTTTATCAATCTCACCACCAGACACCGTCTAACAAGTCATCAGCTGTTTCCAGATAAATGAATATTTTAGTTTCTCAAAGATCAAACTGAAGGGTACTGAATATATGACCCTTGTCTCCCAAATAGATCTTTCATTGATGCTCTACATCTACTACCAGGAGGAATTCTCACGTAGATCTCATTCAGAATACACAAATTCTTGGGAGAAGTACTGTATTTAATTCCTCACCCTTAGTGTTCATCAGACATATGCCTTTGTGAAAGGAGGGGTAGGTCAACACGAACCCATGCTGTTCTCATAGATTGGGGGAAACAGAGGGAACTCAGGGGGGCACCCACATGTTCTGCTTTATCATTTGATCAGGCACAGCCCTGAATAGGCTCTTTGGGTTTCTGTTCCTAGACCATACATTGATATTCACCATCTTATTCATTTAATTGATTGTTTATTGGGTTTCCATGAGGTGTATATGAAATTGACCCTTCCTTTCCTTCCAACATTGTATATAACTCCAATATGAACTATTTGTGATTTATTGTTATGTCTTTTTTTTTTTTCAGTGTGAGCTCCTTGATAACAGGGACTATGTATGTTTTCTCATCCTTCAAGCACCTTTCACAATTCCTGGCCTATAAAAGATAATATATAAAAAATGAAGTTCAATTGGGTGAGGCAAATTATTAGTGATTGTGCCCAGCATTCTTTCATTTATTTATGCATTCATTTGTGTATCCTTCTGTCTACCCAATTAATCAAAGCATTTTTCACCCACCCATTTTTCTCCCTGATCTCACCCTAATAGGCAGTTGGACAAAGCAGTTAGACAAATTCACCAAAAGAGATGTGACTTGATGGGGATTTTGCATCTATTCTCCTTTCACCTATCATCTCTCCCCTGTTTTATCCCACATCTCTTCCTCTTCCCTCGGGAGAGTTTATAGGAATGAAAATGAGATGGCTCCTGAGGGTGGGTGAGGGGAGTGAATTTCTTGGTGACAGCTTGGGTACAGGGACAGATGAAAACTTCAGCCTTAAGCAATGTTCAGAGAAGCCCAAGGAGAGAGTTGATGGACAGTCTGACTTGTCGAGGGTGAAATCAATTAAAGTACATCAAATCTAGAGTTCATGCTTTCTCAGAGTGACAAATCTATGCTGGAAACTGAGAAAGACGAAGGGAGAAAAATGCCTTTGACCTCTTGGAGACCGGCTGTTCCTTCTGTCAGTGGAGCCAGGCTTGCAATGAGATGCGTTCATGATGAATTATAACAGCCAGCCAGCCAGCCACCTTAAAAAAGAACGGGGTGAAAAGGTTACCAAAGAGACCCAAAATGTGAGGAATTCAACCAAACATCAAGATAAATCAACTCAGGGCCAGGAGTATTTGTGCCAGGCCTGTTCAGAACTGCCATGGATAATCTCAGGGTCTTAGCCCACCTCTTTTAGAAATATTATGCACACACACCTACATGCACACACGTATTGTTTGTTAAGACATCGGAAGGTAATCAGAAGAAAAGACCTCAAATCTTGTCATTCTAGTGTCAAGAATTTGGGGGCATAATACTGTATCTAGGGCAGTGGTGTCCTATAGAACTTTCTACAATGATGGAAATATTGAATATCTGCACTGTCCAATATGCCAGCCACTAGCCACACGTGACTACTTTGCACTTGAAATATGACTAGTGCTTCTGAGGCACTAATATTTTATTTTTGTTCAGTTTAATTAACTTATTTAAATAGCCACTAGTGGCTAGGAGTTACTATACTGGACTGAGTAGCTCCAAGGCAACAATAACCAATAACATCAGACAAGCTGGTGCAGGTTGAACTTCTGATTACAATGCCTACTGGTCAAGGTGTTCCACAGACTGAAAGCAGGCCATGTTTTGTGTCATTGAACAAGGAGAGTATCTTATTCATCTCCATAAACCCAGCATCTACCTCAATACCTGGCATGTAATAAGTGCCAAATACATTTTGAATAACTGATTAAATAAATGATTATAACTATCCTATTGAAAATTTACTATGAGTCACACCACTGCGCTAAACACTTTATATACATTTTCTCCTTCAATATGCCTACCAAGACTCTTGGGTAGGTATTACCAGGAATAATTATATGTATGTTTTCTTATTCTTCAACTACCTATGGCAGTTCTTGGTATATACAAAATAATGTAAAAATTCAGTTCTATTAGATGAGTCAAGTATTCTTATATACAAGGTTCTCTTCTGAGAGGTTTGTATATATTAACTCAGTCATTATTCATAACAGGTCTATAAAGTACACATCATCTATATTTTATAGTTGAAGAAACTGAGGCATGAGAGAGTCTAAGCAAACGAGAAGTAAATCACACAGCCAGTAACTGGCCTGACCGAGGTCTGAACTCAGGCAATCTGGCTACAGAGGTCTACCACTGCCCCATACTGCATTTTGGCTTCCCTTGCTCTCCCCATTTTACAAAAGAGGAAGCCAAAGCTGGGAAAGATTAAGTAACCTTTTCATTTAGTAGGTGGCAAATCCAGGACCCAAACTCAGATCTGTCGGATTGAAAAGCCCACTGAGTAACTGCGTTGCTTCATAACTGCTTGGGTTATCATTGATTTCTTGGCAGAAACTCATTATCCCCTTGTGCAAAACTTAAAGGTAATTTTTCTCCTCAGAATATACAGATTGAAACTTAGTTTGAAATTGCCTCTCTGAGATCACTTGCTTCATCAGTCAAATGGGCATATGTTTAATTTTGTGGAGAGGACTCAGTGATATTGTATATGCAGTGCGTCTATCTCAGTGTCTGGCACATGATAGCATCCAATAAAAGGTGGCTGCGCTTCTTTATATTTTTATTGTGATTAAAAAACAAGTAGGTGCTGAAAACAGAAAACCTGTGTTTACCAAAAGACCTGGTTTCTTACTGATTCTTCAGGGGTGAACCTCCCAAATAATTAGTTTATATCCTTCAGCAACCAAGATAATACTTCTTCCAAATTTAAGCCTTCAATCCGGAAAACATTCTCACAAATTTTAGTATTTCCTGTCTTTATAAAAAGATGTGGAACAAGACAGTGTTTCCCCTTTTTTCCCCAAAACACACACATACACACACATATTATTGGGCTAAAATTCACATAACATAAAATTGACCATTTTAAAGTATATAATTTAGGGGCATTTAGTACATTCACTATGTTGTACAATCATTACCACTCTCTAGTTCCAAAATACTTCATCACCTGAAAGAAAACCACATACTCATTAGGCAGTCACTCCATTTCCCAATCCCTATCCCAAAATGCTTTGTCTCTATTTATTTACCTATCCTGTGTATTTCATATAAATGGAACTTTCAGTAGGTAAACTTTTGTCTCTGTCTATAATGTTTTCAAGGGTTATCTGCATAGTGATATGTATCAGGGTTTCATTCCTTTTTATGGCTGAGTTACATTCCATGTGGTAGATTCTATATACCACATTTTGTTTATCCATTCATCTGTAAGTGGCCATTTGGGCTGTTGTTGTCCTTTTGGAAGTAATGAATAATGCTGCTTGAACATTCATGTACTTGTATTTGTTTGAGTATCTGTAATTCTTTGGGGTATATAGCTAGGAATGGAATTGTTGGATCATTTGGTAACTCTTTGTTTAAAATTCTGAATAACTGTTTTCCAAAGAAAATGAACCATTTTACATTCCACCAGTGATGTATGAAGGTTTCAATTTCTCCACATCTTCATTAACACTTGTTATTTTCTGATTTTTTGAAATTATAGCCATTCTGGTGGGTATCTCCTTGTGGTTTTGATTTGCGTTTACTTGACTAATGAAGTTGAGCATCTTTTCACGTTTGTTGACCATTGGTATATCTCTTTGAAGAAATGTCTATTCAAGCCCTTTGCCTATTTAAAACACTGGGATTGTTTTATCTTTTGTTGTTGAATTGTAAGATTGCTTTATACACTCTGGATACTAGACCCTTAACAACTATATGATTTGAAAATATTTTCTCCCAGTATGTAGATTATCTTTTCCCTTTTTTGATAATGTCCTTTGATTCACAGAAGTTTTAGATTTTGGTTGTCTAATTTTTGTTGTTCCTCAAGCTTTTGGTGTCATTTCTAGGAATCTACTGCTAAATTGAAAGTCATGAAAATTGCTTTGGGTAGTACTGCATATTAACAATATTAAGTCTCCTAATCCATGAAAACAGGATGTATTTCCATTTATTTAATTGAGTTCAGCAATTCTTTCAGCAGTGTTTTATAGTTTTCAGTATACGAGTCTTTTACCTCCTTGGTTAAATTTATTCTGAGATACTTAATTCTTGTGGGCATTATTGTAAATGGAAATGCTTTCTTAATTTCCTTTTTTAAAAGACTGTTCATGGAAGTAGCCCTGACCCCAGACAAGTTAGAAGAAAGAAACACAATACGTTGTGGCTAAGGTCTGTCCTACTCCCTCTGGAACCAGGAAGCAGGGTCCCATTCTGGGAATGTGAGCTGCCACCTACAAGCACTGATGAGTTCTTGACCACAACCAAGCCAGGTAGGGGCAGGGCAGAGGTGAATAAAACCACTTTCTTACCATTTTTAAGTTGCTTTTCTTTAGATTCTGCATTTTCTTGATTGCTGATTATGACAGTTTTTGCTTGATTTTTCAAAGTCTTTGTGGAGAGATGGGCTCTTGGAACTGCCTACTCTGCCACTGCCGATGTTCAATCTTACCCCAATTACTGAGTGGTGCTGAAATGAATTTAAGGATGTCCACAAGCCCAGGTATGTAAGTGAACACAGTAAAATGGCCCGATAGGGCTAAGCTTTGAGTGTCCTCATGAGTGACTTTTGGGGTTCCCTACCTTTGTTCTGATACAGGCACCTTCTATAGCAGTAAAGCCTGCCTCTAAATACTCTGTTGTTCAGTGCATGGACTTTATGACCATTCTTTTGATTGCATGAAGGTAGTTGTAGCCCACTTCAGGTTGTTGGTTGTATTTCACACATTATGTGGGTTGGCTAAGTGACTGTTCACTATTAGTCTAAAGAAGAGGATATAATACTGCAAATAATAATTTGCATATGTCTTTCCTATAAATGCAGAAACTAAATTATTTTGTTTTAATATTTTTAGATTTAATTTTGTTTTCTTTCCCTGAAGGTCATCTATTCATCTATTCCTACCTCCACCCCAACATTATTGACTCTCGAATATTCTAGATAAATGAATTGCAAGCCTAGAACAGTGATTTTCAGGCTGGGGGGAGGGTGTGGTTTTTCCCTCCAGCAGCTATTTAAAAACATCTAGAGACATTTTTGTTGTTACAGCTGTGGGGAGGGTGCAACTGGCATCGAGTTTATAAAGGCCGGGAATGCTGTTCAGCCTCCTACAATGCATAGGACACCCCCCTCCCCCAAATAATTATCTGGCCACTAATATCAATACTGCTGAGGTTGAGCAACTTTGCCTTAGAAGAATGAATTAGAACCTATGATGTAACTGAGGGCAGCAAGTCTGTTTTAACAGGCTTTTAAAAATGTCTACGGAGATATTTTTCCTTATTCCCTAGCTGGGTCAATAAGAAGCAACTCACCTTCTCTTTATTCAAGTATGCCCTGGTCTACAATAAAAGTTACATTTTTGGACTTTGGAAACTCACGTCCCAGATCCGAGTGAGAATAGAATCTAAACCACTTGCTACTTCTTTTTTCTTTCTTGCCAAAGTATTTTGGTGCAAAAGTAGAGTAGGATGCATGCACTATATGTTTTTTATTCATTTATGCTAAAATCGTCGAAACCTTTTTTTATGACTCATTTGATGTCCAAAAAGCCTTTTGACTTGCATTTATAACCCCTTAAAAAAACTCACTCCTCTTAGAAACAGGAAGCCACTTTGTGAATAGAGTAAACACAGATAAACCTTGAAGGAGGGAATAGAGATGCCCTTTGGAAGCTTCTGTCTTGAAATGCTTCCAGGGTGCCTGAGGGAATCTCCCTGTGGCCACCGCGGGTCAAAGGTTGGCAAGCAGGCGCCCAAATGGGCTCTCCAAGGAAGGCTTAGCATAGGGCTTCTTGCTCTAAATGGACCAGTGCTTGTAGTTGGTCATCCCTTGTGTAAGTCTTATTACAGGAAAGCAGAAAGCATGCTGGACTGGTTCTGGATGCTGCTCTCCAGATTTCCTCAAGGAGTTTGCCCTCTGAAGGGTTTGGCCCAGGTGATCCTCAAAGATTTTCAAACTCAGATGTCTGCTTTAGACACAGCAAATGCATGGTGTGCTTGATGCCATGCCCCCATTCAGCACCCATGACAGACATCACCAGCTGATAATACCCTTTCCGTTAACCTCAGGCATGAATTCAGAATCTCTTTCAACAGAGTTCTCCAGGGAGCCACTTCTAGTTGTTTAGTGTTGGCATACCCACAAAAAAAATGGAGCAATCCATCAATCCTGGCCCAGGTAATAGGGAGTATGCTATCACTTCCTCTAGAGTAGGGAATTTAACTAAGTTCCTACTGTAGAGGCATTAAAAATAAAGTAAAATAAAATAAAATCAAGTGAAGAAAGCAAAGCAAAATGAAATGAAACAAAAAATAAAGACTGGAGCAGAGAGCCATTTGTTGTGTGACCTCAGGTGAATAGTTGACTTTTTTGAGTCTTTGTTTCATGACCTATCAAAGGGCATGAGAGGCCCACCTTCCCATTTTAGTTGGTTCCCATGCTCCCCACCCCCGTTTTACAGTTTACAAAGTGCATTTACGTTTACCATCATCATCACAATGCCCTAATGCCAAAGAATATGTTTTCATATTCTGTTGTTTCTGAAACCAGGAAGCACACTTAAGAGAGTCATGTCTCCTATTTTTTTCCCTGAATAAAACAAAAATAGTTTTTAAATCTGTGGCCTCCCAGAATGAAACAAAAAGTGTGAGGGTAGTTTCCATTTCTTTAACACATAGTATATTCTGGACAACATCCTAAATGTCTCACAAAGTCCTATACAAAAGTATTATTAACATTATCCTATTAACATTCCCCTTGTGGCGATGCAGAAACCAAGGCTCTGGAGGGTTCTTTCACCCAAGGCCTCAAGGCTGGTAAAGGACAGAGCTGGGATCTGAACCAATTTTCTCATTTTGGACTTCTCTAACCTCAGGAGGGACAGAGGGCAGGAGTCACCCCTGCTCCTCTCCAGGTGCAAAAATGGAGAGTCACAACCATGAAGTAACTTTGCACTGGGGTCACGTGGAGAAAACATCGTGGATCCTGGCGCTTGGAGCCAAAGAGGAAAAACACTCAGGGCGTTTTATAACTTATGGATGTTAAACTCTCATTTATTGTTGGCTCTGGGACAGTGCCTATGCCTGAGGGCTGCTGCATCCTCCTGAAGCTTTAAGAGGCCCAAGGGAGCTGGAAAGGAAAGACGCTTCAATTCGTTAGAAAGTTGAAAAAGATGTATTTTCCCAGGGAGACTTTAGCAGATGGTCTGTGACATTTGTTCATTCATTCAATAGGCAGTTATTGAAAGTTCTCTGTATGTCTGGCCAGGTTCAAGACCCTGGGTAAGTACTGGGTTGGTGGGGGTGGGGATGGCAGGTGGATAGCACATGAACTTACAGAGTAGAAGTCCCCAGACAGGCAGTGAAGCAACTTGGAAGGGCGCCAGCTTGGGAATCACCTCATCCTAGGTTGAAGGTTGACTCTGCCACTTTCTAGCCATGTGACTGTGGGCCCCTGGCTTCTCTTCTCTGAGAAGATGTTTCTATCTATAAAATGGGATAGCACTAGTAAGCCACTCACAGGATGGTTGTGTGTCTTACCTAAGATCATGTGCATAAGTTGCCTAGTATGACGTGATATGAAATGAAATCACTTATTCATTCAACAACTATTTACTGGGCACCAAATTTGTACCAGACACTGTTCTTAATGCTGGATTCTAATATCAACTGTTATAGTCTCAGAGTGACTTACAGACCTAATCTCCTTGGGCTTCACTGAAGACCTGAGTTGGTTCTCTAATCCAGGAGGTGTGGGTGAGGGCATCCCTGAGCAGAGACACCTGAGCCTCTTGAATTCTTCTGGAAGTAGAGCAGGCAGCTCCACTGCTGAGTGGGTAAACGGGTCCTGTAGATCCCTGTAGAATGGAAAGGAGATGAGGCCCATCCTGTCCTATGTCTAGGGCTATTCAGATCACTTGTCCCTCTTCAGGTTTTGCCTTCTTGGGGTCATTTCTGAGTGAAGCACAAAGAAGTGGCAGTGGAATTGTGTAGAATAAGGATGCAGCTTGGGGTGGGTCCGTCAATCCCCCTTCAGCTCTAGTTTTGCCCCTTCAGTCATCCACAGCGACACCTGGTCTCATCTTGCTGACGTGTATTTGTATCTTGAACCTGGCATAAATCCCTCCTGTCATAATGATGGTGATGAGAGAGATGCTCTGGCTGACGATAATGATGACACTGATGTTGATGACAAATTACCTATTGATGCTGTTTTACACATATTTTCCCTAACCCTTACAACTACCTTGCAAGTTAGACATTACTGCACATGAGAAAGCAGGAATATGAAACTAAGAGAGGAAGAGTGACTGTCCCAAGCCCACAATGCTAGGAAGAGACAGAGCTGAGCTGTAAAGCTAAGACTCGGGCTCCAAACCACTGATTTGCCACTAAAATCACAATGTTGCGGGTTTAGCATTTGTCAGGCACCATTTAAAGGGCTTTATCGGCATCATCTCATTTATCCCTCACTAACCCTATGAGGTAGGTGCCAATGTTATCTCCAATTTACATACAGGGAAAGAGAAGCACAAAGGTTATTTGGCTTGCTTGTGGGAGCGAGTTTAGTAGTGGTAGGCAATCTGACTGCAGAGCCTGTAGTCTTCTTATTTAAAAAAAAATGTTTTTAATTTTGTATGGAGGCATAATATAATATAGTTAAATGTATGCATATTAATAAGTCACAATGAATATATATACATTTATACACCACCACACCACTAGATGTGCTTGCACTTTTAACCCTCTATTCCATGCTGATGCTGATCCCCAATGTTTGATGTTTTGGAATGATCTGACACATCACACTTCCAGATTTATCTTCCACTCACATTTGCACTACTATTACTTGCAAACCCACATATTTACCATGTGCCAGACACTGTTCTAAGCGCCTCACATGTATTAACTCATGTTAGCCCCATGAAGTTGGTACTATTGCTGTTATTCACATTTTCCAGATGCTGAAGCACAGAGAAGTTAAGTAACTTATCTAAGGTCACACAGCTGGTGAGTAGCAGAGTTGTGAATTAAAACCTGGACTGTCTGTCTCCAGAGTCTTTTACAGGCTCTATTTCCTTAAAAATGCACAAAGTCCCTATGAAAAAAGTGCTGTTATCAACGCCACTTTACAGACTACACTACAAAGGCTCAGCAAGTTTACAACAACTTGCCTAAATAGCTCTTCTGTCTTGGACTCTTTTATAGGCCTGCTGATTGCAAAATGTATGCTTTCCATCTCTATGTCAGAGAAGACTGAACACCTTTGCTTTGGGTTGGAGTTACTGATGTACTTGTTTACCCTTGCTGGCAAGCCCAAGTTTATGGGGGATGCAGTCTCAATCTTACTGTCTTTCATCATTTGCAGCTCCTATTCCTGTACCTCACACTCTACTGGAACCAGTGATAAGAGGGAAGTCTCCGGAATAAATGTCCTTGCGGTTGGGGAGGGCAGAGTCTACATGTTCCACTCTGATGAGGCCGTTACCAAACAAATGCTTGCTTCCCCAGCTCACCTTCACACCCCACTCAGAGCTCCTGGGTCTATCTCATCCCAGCTGTTCCTGGTGGGGTGGAGGGGGTGGAGAGTAAATCTTGGGCTTTCCATTTTTCTCCAGCTCAAAAGGATATGAATTCCGTAAATCTTGGCCTGAGTGACCATCGGGATGCATGAAATATGACAGGAAAGAGGCCAGGGAGGCAAGAGTTTACACAGAGTGTGGGGATGGGCAGACCGGGGGTCCTTGGGGAGCCCTGGGGCTGGAGTTTCACTGCTGAGAGGCTCCTCGGCAACTTCGAGCTGTAATAGGGAGCTAGGATCACATCCATGCCAAGGCCCCAGAGGTTATTGCCAGGTATAGGGCAGAAAACTGATGCAGCCCCTCTCCTGCTCTTCACTCTTGGCCCAAGAGTTGGGGAGGGAAAGGGGACCCATTGGTTAGGACAGGGCAGCAGGAAGGACTTAGCTGTGATGGGAGGAAGAACTTCCTGCAAGGCAAGGTGATTAAGCCCTGGAATGAGTTATTGAGGGAGGTGGTAGAAGCAACTTCCTTGCTTTGAGACCAAGATGGAGAGTTTTTGGTATGAGAGATGTGAGTTCAACCTCTTGTGGTGGATTGGTGACCCCTTTAGGGCTCAGCTGTGTCTGCCTGTGAGGTTGTTTGCAAATGCTCAGCAATTATCAAAGTCTCCTCTGACAGCAGCTTTCATGCATTGACGTTTTTGTGTATATTGTAGAATTATTATATGCTCATTGTAATAAGAAAAATTCAAATAATCCCGATGAGAATAAAGTAAAAAAAGAAAACTTCCTACTTATTCCTCCCTTCAAATTCCACACCTCTCTTTAATAGATAACTGTTAACATTTGGGAGTAAATCTTTAGATTAAATAAAAAAAGCATATTCACATGTGCCCAGACACACACAATGTTCCTTGTCTGATTTTTAGTTTAGAACATAGACAGGAACATATTAAACATATTGTTCTGACACTTGCATTTTCCCCTGTTAAAATTATAGGCATCTTCCCATGTCAGTATACATATTTCATTTTAATTTTTAGACAGTTTCTTCTTATGCCATAATATAAACATACCATTATTCATTAAACCAACCCTCAATTGATTTACTTGAACGTGGCTTTCTAAATTTTATCAATGCAACAATGCTGTAATACACTGCTACTAAGGTCATTTCTTTAGAACAGAATTCTAGAAATGGAGCTGTGGCGCACAGAGATCTTTAAAGTGCTAATTCTTTTTTTTAAAGTAAAACTTTAAGTATATAATTCATACAGGAACATAAATAGTAAGTGTATAGTAAAAGCTGTGAACTTACAAAGAAAACATGCATATCACCCTATAGGGCTCCCATACATCACCCCACCACCACCACCTTGCATTGTTGTGAAACATTTGTTACAAACTATGAAAGAGCATCATCAAAATTTTACTACAAATGATAGCCTGTATCTGACATTTGGTGTATTTTTACCCCAAACCACTCTATTATTAGCACCATGTATTAGTATTATGCATTGTTATGGTTCAGGAGGGAACGTTCTCATATTTGTCCTGTTAACCACAGTCCATCTTCTACCACAGGACTCCCTGTGTTATACAGCCCTATGCTTTGTAAAATTCATTCAAAGTGTACACTCAGTGGCTCTTATTGTCATCATAGGGTTGTGCTGTCATCACCCTAGTCAATTTTAAAACATTTTTATTACTCCAGAAGAAAATATCCTATACCCTCTTTCCCCACATTGCTGTCCCTTAGTATTGATATATCTTCTTTGCCATTGCAAAAATATTACAATATTACAGTTAACTATCGTCTGTAAGTTATATTAGTTGTAGTTTTCCAGTGTATGACCATATTCTTAACACTTTATGAAAGAACATTCTTTTACTTTATTTTTAAAGAAGTTTTAGATTACAGAAAAGTTACAATGAAAATATAGGGGATTCCCATATACCTTCTTTCCCCTCTCTCTTTTCTCTCTATTAATAACATCTTTCATTAGTGTGGTACATTTGTTACAATTGAACAAATATTGAAACATTGTTACTAATCATGGTCTATAGTTTACACTATGGTTTACACTTTGTACTGTATAGTTCTATAGGTTTTGACAAAATGCACAATGGCCTGTATCAGTTCTTACAGTACCATGCAGAACAATTCCAATGTCCCCAAGATGCCCCATGTTATACCTCCCTCTTCCCTCCCTCTTCCCTCAGAACCTCTGGTGACCACCATCTTTATATCAATGTTACAAATTCCTCCATTACTAGAATAAGAAGAAGTCTACTTTGGCCCATAGTTGCATTCTCCCCTGATGTTTGTTCATTCCTCAATCTTGAGGATTTGAGGATGATGATGTCCACTCTGTTTCCAGTGGAGAGGGCGCTTAGATCCCATGGGGCAGATGGATGGGACTGTCTTGCCTGCAGCTGTAGACACACACTGTCTTTTGGGATGGACATTGTCCATCCTCAACATTTCTTTGTTGTCCTGGGTGAGTCAGATGAACTAGAGAGTAGGTGTTGGCTGCAACTCTGCTGAAATGCAGGGCTCAACCAGCATATGAACAGACTGAAGAGTTAAGTTTCTGGGGCATATATTTAACAGGTGTAGTGCTAATTATAGGTTCAAATAAAAGGGTCAGAAGAACGATGTGTAGGGAATCTATAAAAGAGCCTAACTCTGTTACATTGGGAAACAGGTTAAAATATATTCCAAAGTAAGGCTCACCTACAGAGTGCCGATTTCCTGGAGTTGTCTGCCCTGCCTATAGTGTTGAGATGTCTCCAGAGCCCTCAGAGTCATCTGAGGCATTGTTGAGGCATTGTTTTCTGAGTCAGTCAGTGAGATCCTCCTGAAACGTGCATAAGCATAACCTCTGGAATAACCTCCTGACTCATTCTGAAATATCTTAGCCCTAAAAACTCTTTGGTATTTAGAATTTCCCCCTTTTCGTCAAAGTCTTTTTCCAAATGCATTGCTACCTGGCACTTTGTAATAATCCCTCATTTCCACACGTTTCCAATAAGCCTTATTAAAAATTCTACATATAGTAAGTAGCATCATTCTCAAACTACATTCTATTTCCTAGTAAGTTATTCTCTACAGCCTACTTCTGTGAGCTTACTTATCATATTTAGTTCATATTAGTGAGACCATACAATTTTGTCCTTTTGTGTCTGGCTTAACATAATATCAACATGTTAATATTGGTCATATGCATCTTGATTCCTTTTCTTCTTAAAGCCGAATAGTATTCCATTGTATGCATAGCATTTTTTAAAAGCTATTCATACATTGATGGACACTTGGGCTGGTTCCATAGTTTAGCTATTGTGAACATCAGTGTGCAAACATCGGTTCAGTCTTGCTTTCAGTTCTTCTGAATATATTCCTAGTAATGGGATTGTCAGATCATACAGCAGTTCTATATTCAGCTTCTTGAGGTACCACCAGTCTTCCACAGAGGCTGCACCATTCTATATTTCCACCAACAGTGAAGGAGTATTCCTATTTCTCCACATCCTTTCCAGCACTTGTAGTTTTGTTTTTTAAAAAATGGTCATTCTAGTAGGTGTGAAATGATATCTCACTGTAGTTTTTTTGATCTGAATTTCCCTAATAGTGGGTGGTGTTAAACATTTATTTTCATGTGCTTTTTGGCCATTTGTATTTTCTGTTTGGAAAAATGTCTATCCAGGGTTCACAGGATGGAGGAATATAATATGAACTGGAGCAGACTTGCTGGTATTCTATTATAGAACTGTTGTGACTCCAACAATGGAAGTGATTGTATCATAGATGTGGAGATGGTGGCCACAGGATTTGCAGAGGGCAGGGAGAGGGAAAAAGAGGTGTGATATAGGGCATTTTCGGGATTTGGAGTTGTCCTGAATGATATTGCAGGGATGGATGCAGGACATTGTACATCCTTCCATAACCCACTGGATGGACTGGGGGAGAGTGTGAACTACAATGTAAACTATGGTCCATGTGGTGTGGCACTGCTCCAGGGTGTATTCACCAAATGCAATGAATGCGCCTTACTGATGAAAGGGGATATTGATGTGGAAGGAGTGGGAGTGGGGTGAGGGAGTGGGGAATACAGGAACCTCTTATGTTTTTTAACTTAACATTTTGTGTATCTAATTATCTTTAAAAAAAAAAAAAGACTTTTGCCCATTTTAAAATTGGGTTGTCTGTCTTTTATCACTGAGTTGTAGGATCTCTCCATATAACATGGATATCAAACCCTTATCAAATATGTGGTTTCTTCCATTTGAGAAGACTGCCTTTTAAATTTCTTGACAAAGTCTTTTGAAGATCAAAAGTATTTAAAATTGAGGTCCCATTTATCTTTTTTTTTTTTTTTTTTCCATTATTCATGCTTTGGGTGTAAGGTTTAAGAAACTACGGTCAACCACAGGATCTTGAAGATGTTTCCCTACATTTTCTTCTAGGAGTTTTATGGTTCTGGCTTTTATATTTAGGTCCTTGATTCATTTTGAGTTAATTTTTGTATGAGGTGTGTATTAGCCAAAGGGGCACTGATACAAAGCACCAGAATCTGTTTGCTTTTATGGGGTATTTATTTGGGGTCAAAGTTTACAGTTACAAGGCCCGAGAGTCCAATTCAAGGCTGTTTTCTCACCACAGTCAGTCCCCAAGTGTTGAAGCAAGATGATCTGCGATCTCTGCCTGGTCTCAAGGTTTCCAATATCAGTCTCTGGCATAGGGCTCATTTCTTTCCAGGTCTGCTCAGCTGCTATATTCTCTTCAGCTGCAAACTGTCAGGTGTAATGGCTCATTTTTCTCCAGGGCTTTAGCTGTTTGAGCCTTCTCCTTTCTGTCACATGACAAAGTTCTCTCCTCTAGTATCTATGAAACTCTCTCTCTGCCTGTGTGACTTCTTGAGTGACTGTCTGTTTATATCAACATAAGAGGGTGGAGACTCAATCTGAGTCATGCCCTACTGAAGTAGTTGAATCAAAGCCCTAATCTTAACAGGTAATTTAATCAAGACAGGTCAGGTGAATCTAACGCATGTAAAGGGTATCACACCTAGAGGAAAAGATTGGTTTAAAAACATAAACTCTCTTTTTGGGATCATAAATATTCTCCAACTGCCACAACTGTGAAACAGGGATATGGATATGGGTTCTCCCAGTACCATTTGTTGAGCAGAATGTTCTGGACCAGCTGGGTGGGCTTGAGAGTCTTGTAAAAACATCAATTGACTATAGATGTGATGGTTTATTTCTGAGTTCTCAATTTGTTTCCATTGGTCAATATGTCTGTCTTTATGCCAGTACCATGTGTTTTTTTTTGTTTGTTTGTTTTTTTTACCACTGTTGCTAAGTAGTATGCTTTAAAGTCCAGAAATGAGAGTCCTCCAACTCTGTTCATTTTTCAAAATATCTTTTTGGCTATTTGGGGCCTCTTACCCTTCCAAATAAATTTGATAATTGTTTTTCCCATTTCTGCAAAAAAGGCTATTGGTACTTTTATTGGGATTACCTTGAGTCTGTAAATCAGTTTGGGGAGAATTGACATCTTAATGATATTTAGTCTTCCAATCCATGAACACAGAATGTCCTTCCATTTATGTAGGTGCTCTTTGGTTTCTTTTAGCAATGTATTGCAGTTTTCTGAATCTAGGTCCTTTATGTCCTTGGTTAAGTTATTCCTAAATATTTGATTCTTTTAGCCACTAGAATGTTTTTTTTCTTATTTCCTCCTCAGATTGCTTATCAGTAGTGTATAGAAACGCTACTGAGTTTTGCATATTAATCCTGTATCCTGCCACTCTGCTGAAATCATCTATTAGTCCTAGTAGCTTTGTTGTGGATTTTTAAGATACAGGATCCTATTATCAGCAAGTAATATCTTTGTTGTGGATTTTTTAGGTATAGGATCATATCATCAGTAAAAAGCAAAAGTTTTACTTCTTCCTTTCCTATCTGGGTGCCTTTTCTTTTTCTTGCCTAATTGCTCTAGCCAGAAATTCTAGCACAATATTGAATAGTGGTGACAGTGGGCATCCTTATCTTGTTCTTGTTCTCAGCAGGAAAGCTTTCAGTCTTGAGTACAATGTTAGCTGTGGGCTTTTCATATATGCACTTTACCATGTTGAGAAAGCTTCCTTTTTTTTTTATCAAATAGTTTAGGTTTTTTTTTTTAAAGATTTATTTATTTATTTAATTTCCTCTCCCCTCCCACCCCGGTTGTCTGTTCTCTGTGTCTATTTGCTGCGTCTTGTTTCTTTGTCCGCTTCTGTTGTCGTCAGCGGCACTGAAGTGTGGGCGGCGCCATTCCTGGGCAGGCTGCACTTTCTTTCACGCTGGGTGGCGCTCCTTACGGGGTGCACTCCTTGCGTGTGGGGCTCCCCTATGCAGGGGACACCCCTGCGTGGCGCGGCACTCCTTGCACGCATCAGCACCGCGCATGGGCCAGCTGCACACGGGTCAAGGAGGCCTGGGGTTTGAACCGTGGACCTCCCATGTGGTAGGCGGATGCCCTAACCACTGGGCCAAGTCCACTTCCCTTTTTTTTTTTTAAGATTTATTTATGTCTCTCCCCTTCTCCTTCCCCCACCCCGATTCTCTGTTCTTTGCGTCTATTTGCTGCGTCTTCTTCTTTGTCCACTTCTGTTGTTGTCAGCGGCATAGGAATCTGTCTCTTTTTGTTGTGTCATCTTGCTGTGTCAGCTCTCCACCTGTGCGGTGCCATTCCTGGGCAGGCTGAACTTACTTTCATGCTGGGCGGCTCTCCTTACAGGGTGCACTCCTTGTGTGTGGGGCTCCCCTATGCGGGGGACACCCCTGCGTGGCAGGGCACTCCTTGCATGCATCAGCGCTGCACATGTGCCAACTCCACATGGGTCAAGGAGGCCCGGAGTTTGAACCGTGGACCTCCCATGTGGTAGACACAGGCCCTGACCACTGGGCCAAGTCCACCGCTGAGAAAGCTTCCTTTTATTCCTGGCTTTTGGATTGTTTTTATCAAGAAAGGGTGCTGTACCTTGTTAAATGCCTTTTCTACATCAAGTGCGAGGATCATGTGATTCTTCTTCAATTTATTAATGTGGTTTATTACACTAACTGATTTTCTTGTATTGAACCACCCTCCTTGCATACCTGGGAAAAAACCCATGTATTGTGGTGTATAATTCTTTCAATGTGCTTTTGGATTTGGTTTGCAAGTATTTTGTTGAGGATTTTTGTCATCTACATTCATTAAAGAAATTGGTGCATAATTTTCTTTTTTTTTTTTGTAGTATTTTATCCTGGTTTTGGAATTAGGGTGATGTTGGCTTTATAGAATGAGTTTGGTAGCATTCCTTCCAGTTCAATTTTTTAGAAGAGCTTGAGCAAGATTGGTTTAGATGATCTTTGAATAATTGGTAGAATTCATCTCTGAAGCCACCTGGTCCTGGGCTTTTCATCTTTGGGAGGTTTTTGATGACTGTTTCAATCTCTTTACTCATGATTGGTTTGTCAAGGTCTTCTAATTTCTTCTAGGGTCAGTATAGGTTGTTTATATATTGTTTGTGTGTTTCTAGGAATTTGTTCATTTCATCTACATTGTCTAGTTTGTTGGCATTAATAGCAATCTCTTAAGATCTTATTTCTGTGGGGGTCACTGGTGATGTCCCTCTCTCATTTTTTATTTTATTTGCATCTTCTTTTTTTCTTCATCAGTCTAGCAAAGGGTTTGTCTATTTTGCTGGGATCTCAAAGAAATAACTTTTGGTTGTTGTTTTTTTTTTAATTCTCTCTCCCTTATTTTCCTCTCAATTTCATTTATTTCTGCTCTGATATTGATTATTTCTTACCTTTGGCTTGGTTTGCAATTAGTCTTTCTTTTTCTAGTTCTTCCAGGTGTGCAGTTAGGTCTTTGATTTTAGCTCTTTCTTCTTTTTTAAATGTGATAATTGAGGGCTATAAATTTCCCTCACAGCACTGCCTTTACTGTATCCCATAGGTTTTGATATGCTGTGTTTTCATTTTCATTCATCTTGAGATATTTACTCATTTCTCTTGCAATTTCTTCTTTGACCAAACTGATTATTTAAGAGTGTGTTGTTTAATCTCCACATATTTGTGATTTTCCCTTTTTCCATTCATTATTATTTCCAGTTTCATTACATTATGATCAGAAAAAAATGCTTTGTACAATTTCAATATTTTTAAATTTATTGAGACCTGTCTTTTGATCCAACATATGACTATCCTGGAGAAGGATCTATGAGCAATTGAAAGGATGTATATCCTGCTGTTTCAGAGTGTAATGCATAATATTTATTATAGTTATTTCTTCTTGGTGAATTGCCCTTTTTATTGAAATATAATGAACATCTTCATCTCTTATAACAGTTTTGCATTTAAAATCTATTTTGTCCAATATTAGTAATGCCACTCTAGATCCTTTTTGGTTACTATTTGCATGGAAAATCTTTCCAACCTTTCACTTTCAATCTGATTGTACCCTTATGTCTGAGATGAGTGTCCGGTAGACAGAACGTGACAGACCATTTTTAAAAATCCATCCTATTAGTCTATGTCTTTTCATTGGGGAATTCAATCCATTAATGTTAAATATTAGTACTGTAAAGGGATTACTTATTTTGTTCATTTTCTCCTTTGGCTTTCCATTGTCATATCTTACTATTGTCTGTCTTTTACCCTTTAAGTTATCTTTACTAATAATCTTCATTTCTATACTGTTCTCCAAGTCTCTTGCCTTTGTCTTTTTCTTTTAGGCTGTAGCACTCCCTTTAGTATCTCTTGTAAATCTGGTCTTTTGGTAACATGTTCTCTCAGTTTTTGCCTGTGGAGACTGAAAACATACCCTCATTTCTGAAGGACAGTTTTGCCAGATAAAGAATTCTTGGCTGGCAGTTTTTCTCTTTCAGTACCTTAAATACAGCATACCACTTTCTTCTTGCCTCCATGGTTTCTGATGAGAGATTGGCACTTTATTTTATTGAGATTCCTTTGTATGTGATGACTTGATTTTCTCTTGTTGCTTTCAGAATCCTCTCTTTATCTTTGATATCTGTCATTCTGAATAATAGGTGTGTCAGAGTAGGTCTGTTCAGATTTATTGTTTGGAGTGCACTGTCCTTCTGAGAGATTGATATTTATGTCTTTCATAGGGATTGGGAAGCTTTCAGTCATTTTTTTCCTCAAATATTCTTTCTGCCCCTTTTCCATTCTCTTCTCTTCCTGGAATAATGATAACTTGTATGTTTATGTGTTTTGCATTGCCATTCAATTCCCTGAGATCCTGTTCCATTTATTCCATTCTTTTTTCTTTCTAGTCTCCTGTCTCTTTAAGTTCAGATGCTCATTCCTCCAATTCACTACAGTCATCCCTTCCATCTTGTGGGGATTATGGGTGTAGTGCCCCTGCAATCTGAAAAATCCCCCTAAAAGATTTTGGCCCTCCTTCACACCAGAGAAGTCTGGATTTTTTTCTTTTCTTTTTTTTTTTTAAAAAAGATTTTATTTATTTCTACCCCCCTCATTGTTTTGTGCTTGCTGTGTCTGTTTGTTGTATACTTGCCTTCATTTTTTTAGGAGGCACCAGGAACCAAACCTGGGACCTCCCAGGTGTGAGGGAGGCACCTAATTGTTTGAGCCACCTCCGCTCCCTTTTTTGTGTCTCTCATTATATTTTCCTCATGTCACTTGTTGCATCAGCTTGCTACACCAGCCCATTTTGTCAACTCACTTTCTTGCTCATCTTCTTTAAGAGGCACCAGGAACCAAACCCAGGACTTCCCAGGTGGTAGGCAGAAGCTCAATCACTTGAGCCACATCTGCTTTCCTTTCTTTTTCTTTTATGGGGTGTTTACAGTACCTTACTGAAAATTTAGGTTAGGTATTTGGTCATAGGCAATATCATACAATACTATACATATATTTTATGCATTTCTGATTTTCTAAACTTTTTCTGAGTTGTTTGTTGGCCTTTGAGTGTCATACCTGCAAAACTCTCCCCAAATTCCCATTTAAATTCTTATGCCAACCCATGTTATATAGAAACCATGATGGGGAAAATCACAATGTGGAAAGGATAACTGTAATTCTGTCTTTCATCAGTTCCAATCTGTTATATGCCTCTAATGTATTTTTTCAATTTATTAAAATATAGCACATATACATAATAAGTATATAGTAATAGTTGTAAAATTACAAAACAACATACATAACATCATACAAAGACATCATACCTCATTCTACCAACAATGGGTACCTTGCATTGTTGTGAAACATTTTAAACTAATGATTGAAGAGCATCCTACCAAATATTACTACCAACCAAAGTATCTTACATTTGGAGTATTTCCCCCCCGACCCACCTTATTATTATTATGATTATTATATCATTTATACATGAACATACATAAATCAATGTGTATAGTAAAAGTTGTGAACTTACAAAGCAAACATTCATAACATCATACAGTGGTCCCATACACCAACCCACTACCAACACCTTGTATTACTGTGAGTCATTTATTACAAATAATGAAAGAATATCATCAAAATCTTACTACTAACTATAGTCCTTATCTTGCATTTGGTGTATTTTCCCCTAACCCACCCTATTATTATTTTTTAAATATATTTTTATGATAGAAGTTATTAAATTTACAAAACAATTATGCACATGTGCAGAATTCCCATACAATAAATACCCCTCTATCAATACACCACACCATGGTGGAACATTTGTTACAGAGTATAAGATAATATCATCAGACTATTACCAGATCCATAGTATACATTTGGCACACTTTTCCCACACTCCACCATTATCAACACAGTACATCTTTGGCTTAGAACCATGAATATTATATTATTACTGTTAACCACAGTCCATAGATCACTCTGGTTGTATTTTTCCCATGCTTCTCCACATTCCCACCACCCTGCAATAGTGAGCTCTAGCTCACAAAGGACACTCTCTCATCTGTACCATCAACCACAATTCTCATGCACCTCTGGGTTTACTGTGTTATTCAGTTCTTAGATTATTCTCTAGCTTTCTTTCAATTGGCATTTACATCCCTAGACTACCCTTTTCAGTCACATTCTGATTTATAAACCATCTGTTACTCACTATGCATTACCACCAACTCTATACATTTCCATAATTTTACAGTAAAGTTAATTAAAACGTCTACATACACTAAACATTAGTAGTCCATCTCAGTCCTCCTTTTATCTCCTTTAAGAACCTACCATTTACCACCAGGTCTTGAAGATATTTTCCTACATTTTCTTCTAGAAGCTTTATGGTTCTTGCTTTTACATTTAGGTTTTTGATCCATTTTTGAGTTAATTTTTGTATAAGGTGTGAGATAGGGGTCCTCTTTCCTTCTTTTGGCTATGGATATCAAGTTCTCTCAGGACCATTTGTTGAATGGGCTGTTCTGTCTGAGCTGAGTGGGTTTAACAGGCTTGTCAAATATCACTTGACCACAGATGTGAGGGTCTGTTTCTTAACAATCAATTCAGTTCCACTGGTCTCTGTGTCTGTCTTTATACCATGCTGTTTTTACCACTTTAACCAGGTAATATGATTTAAAGTCCAGAAATTAGATTCTTCCAACTTGATTTTTCCTTTTTATAGGTTTCTGGCCATTTGGGACTCCTTATCCTTCCAAATAAATTTGATACTCATGTTTTCCATTTATTTAAAAAATGCTGGTGGAATTTTTATTGGGATTGCATTGAATCTGTATAAATTTGAGTACAACTAATATCTTAATGCTATTTAGTCTTCCAGTCCATGCAGCATGGAATGTTCTTCCAGTTACTTAGGTCTTTTTAAAAATTCTTTTAACAATGATCTGTAGTTTCTGAATACAAGTGTTTTACATAATTGGTTAAGTTTATTCCTAAATACTTAATTCTTTTAGTCACTATTGTATATGGAATTTTTTTCCTTGACTTCTCCTCAGATTGGACATTACTCGTGCCTTTTAAAGTCTATTTCATCTAATGTAAGTACAGGCACTCTGACTTTTTTTTTTTTAACTGAATGTGTGGAATATCTTTTTCCAGCCTCCTTTCACTTTCAATCTATTGCTATCCTTGGATCTAAGGTGAGTTTCTTGCAGGCAGCATATAGGTGGCTCATATTTTCTTATCCATTCTGCCAGTCTGTGTCTTTTGATTGGGGAGTTTAACCCATTAACATTCAATGTTATTACTGTAAAAGTAGTTCTTATTTCACACATTTTCACCTTTGGGTTTTATCTGTCATATTTGATTTTCACCACTCTTTTGAGATTTTTAGTTACTTTTACTGATATTATCTTACTTTCTAGACTCTCTTCTAAGTCTCTCCTGTCTTTTCTTTTCAGACTGTTGCACACCCTTTAGTATTTCCTGCCAAGCCAGTCTCTTGGTTACAAACTCTCTCAGTTTCTGTTTATCTATGAATATTCTAAATTCACCCTCATTTTTGAAAGACAATCTTGCTGGATATAAGATTCTTGGCTGGAAGTTTTTCTCTTGCAGTATCTTAAATATATCATACCATTGCCTTCTTGCCTCCATGGTTTCTGATGAGAAATCAGCATTTAATCTAATTGGGTATCTCTTATATGTTATGCCTTGATTTTTCTCTTGCAGCTCTCAAAATTCTCTTTCTGTCTTTGGCATTTGACATTCTGATTAGTATGTGCCTTGGAGTTGGTCTATTTGGATTTAGCTGTGTTTTTTGACATAGATATCCATGTCCTTCAATAGGGTTGGGAAATTTTCTACCACTATTTCTTTAAATATTGCTTCTGCCCCTTTTCCCTTCTCTTCTCCTGCTGAGACACCCAGGACATGTATGTTTGCCTGTCTCTTGTCATTTAGTTCTTTGAGAACTTATTCAATTCTGTCTATTCTTCATAAGTTCTTTTGGAGGCCATTTCTTCAAGCTTACCAAGTCTTTCTTCTGCCTCCTCAAATCTGCTATTATATGATTCCAGTGTGTTTTAAAATTCATTTATTACATCTTTCATTCCCTTGAGATGTGCTATTTTTCTATGAATGCTTTCAAATTCTTTGTGCTCATCCAATATCTTCTTAATATCCTTAATCTCTTCAGCCATCTCATTGAACTTATTAAGATTTGTTTGAACATCTATGATTAGTTGTCTCAACTCCTATATGTTAACTGGAGGCTTATGTTGTTCCTTAACTGGGCCATATCTTCCCATTTCTTGGTGTGGATTGTAATTTTTTGTTGTGTCTTGGCATCTGACTTACTAGATGTATTTATTCTGGGTGCAATTTCTCTCTTTAGTTTAGGGCTTTCTTTCCCTTTCTCCCTTCCTGTTTGTGTAGTAGGAGCCAAGGATGTAGTTGGTGCTGTAAGCTATGGAGGCTCAAGCTGCCCAAAATGCCCAAGGGACAGATGAAGCTTCTCCCAACTTTCTTCTTTGCCAAGGGTAGGGACAGATTCACAGCTATGTGTAATAAACCAAGTTGTGCAGGCCTAAACACTAGTTGAATGGAAAGATTGATGAAGCTTCACACCCCTTCCTCCCCTGCCTGGGGTGGGAATGGAGCTGCAGGTGTGGGCAGAAATCTATGCCACATGGGTCCAAAATGACTGCAGTTACCCTGGTAGACTTCCTCCTATTCAGTCTGTGCCAGCTGAATGTACCTGCCAGCCTCCTCCCTGCTAGACGCAGGGCTGAAACCTAGGCAAGGGCTGCAGGCCAATTTGGGTGAAAGGAGCTCTTCCCACCTGTCACTGTGATTTTCAATCAGCTTGCCTTCCCCTCATTCCTGGTCTGGAATCAAAATGGCAGCTACTGGGCTCTTTTGGCTTGGATAGGTTCAAACTTCAGCTGTTTTAGGGTTATACTTTAGCCAGCTGAGTTTACTAACCAGTAGCTGAAGTTGGTGCCCAACCATCCCTTCCTCCTCTTTTTTTGGAAATGGAGTGTCCAATTCCAGCAGCAGAATAGCTTCTGAGGTGGCCTGTGATGCCAGTGGATGATGGACACTGGTATCTGTGGCATGGAGTGTTCTACTTAAGAATCTTTTCTGCAGATGGGCAGTCTCCTCCTTCCATTCTTTCAAGGATGTTGCAGGATGCTCTTCTGGTTTCTTGGAGCCCCCAAACAGGTGTTTTAGGTAGCTATGGGTGATTAGTTTCCCTGTGAGCCCTGCCACCATCTTGCTGGTTGTCTCCTGCCTCTCATGTATTTTTAATCTCATCCATTGTGTCTTTCATTCCCATAAACTGTTACTTTCCTTTGAGGCTTTCAAATTGTTCTCTATGTTCACTGAGTGTCTTCTTAATATCCTTTATCTCTTTAGTCATGTTTTCCTCAACTCCTTGGATTTAGGAAATTTGTGTGATTATCATTGATTAGTCATCTTAAATCCTGTGTCTCATGAGGATTTTTGGTTTGTTCCTTTGGCTGGGCCATCTCTACCTGTTTCTTAGTTTTTTTCTTCTATCGAAGCATCTCAATATGTTGGTGAATTTACACTCTGGTGGTCAATTTCTCTCTCATGCCTAGTGGTTTTGTTTCATGTCTCTTATTTTTGGTTCAACTTATTCTAAGTCTTTAAAATTGCCTAGCTTAAGTTATCAAAATAGGGCCAGGGTCTCACTAATCGGTACAGATCCGCTCCAAGGGGTCTGGGATGAGAGAGTCTAAAAAGCATTTTTTCTTCTTGCCATTTCCAGGCTGGCCAGCAGATGGTGCTCACTGGTGAATCTTTCTATGGAGGTGTCTTTCTCATAGTCCACTTACCCGTGAGTCTGGTCTGCCCAGAGTTGAGACTCAAAGTGGGCTCTGCTGGCCAAATTCACTGAAGAGAAACCACATTCTGCCCTCTGCTGCACCCTCTCTCTTCCCAGAGAGGAAAGTCAGTTCCCCTCTGTTAGCTGCAGAAAGCCACAACTTTTATTCAGGCTGTTCACCTTGAGAGTAGGGGATTGATAATGTTCCTGGCCGTGGGGCTAGTAACTCATGGTTTTCATTTTGGCTTGTCTCTCTTGTCCCTTACCTTGCTGGAGGATTCACAGCACTTTCCTGGTCTGCAGATCCCCAAAGCAGCTCCCTCAGACAGCATTTTGCCTTTCCTCCATTGTTTTTGTGAGAGAGTTGATCCCTGCCTACCTACTCCAACACCATCTTCCTGGAAGTCAAGCAAAAATGCTCATTCTTAATGTCGGTCAGAATGTAGTAAAACATGACTACTCTCACTAGCACTGCTTTTAAGTACTTTAAAAAGTTTGCCAACAAGCTATCCTATTCGTATTCATTTCTCTTATGCCTAATGAGAGTAAGCATTTCTTCATACCTTTTATTGACCACTCATATCTTTTATCCATTTATTTCTATCAAATTTTTTATCACTTTAAATTGATTTGTTGAAAACTTTTACATATTATGGCGTTGTTCTACTATTTTACGTGTTGAACCTATTTTTACCCAACCATTTTTCTTTTCTTTTTATTAGCATTTTCTGCTTTAAAACTGTATTTAAATGTTTTGTTATATGTTAACAAAAGCAATTTGTGTTTATTGTAGAAACTTTAGAAAATAAAAAGTAAACAAAAAGGTAAAAGGAAAAAAATCATTATCTCATCCTGAGGGAAAACAGCTTTTTTTCCCATTGGAATCCTTTTCTCTATTTTGGTACTCATTTCTAATCCACTTTCCCACTTAGTATGTCATGACTACCTTTCAGCATAAAAAAATTTCAGCATGATTGTTAATGACTATGTAGTATTATGTGGCAATACTACAATTAATAATAGTACCTAAACTCATTGAGGGCTTACTATTTGAGAGGCACCGAGCTAGGTTCTTTTCTGGTATAATCTCACTTAATCCTTATAGTAACCTTGTGAGATGGTTGCTATTATTATGCCACTTTATTAGATGAAGAAGCTGAGGCTTATAGAGGAAGTTACTTGTCCCAGGCTTCACAGCTGTTTGGAGGCTGGAGCTGAACTTGAATGCAGAACCCAGGCACTTTATCATACCTCTCATATTGCCATTAGTGTCAGGGGCTAACCCAGCCTCAATTGTTGGGCATTTGGGTGGCTTCTGGTGCCCGACCCATCATTCCAATTATAAATTCTCCTGTAATTCTATTCCTTCTTCAAGCCATCTTATTCATTCTGTATTCTTGGCCAGCCCTCCTGCCCCTCCCTTCCCTGCACTCACAAACACCAGGACGGGCAGCACAATCAGTGGATTAGAATATGGACTCTTGAGCCAGACCCTTTGGGCTTAGTCCTGGGTCCACCCCTGTCTAGCTGTGCTGGCTAAAGATAGTTATCTAACTGCTCCTTGTCTTAATTTCCCCACCTGCAAAGTGGACTTAATAGTAATAGTCTCTACTATAAGGTTGTTATGTGAATAAGAAAAAAAAACATATATTGAATTTGTTTCCTATGCTGCTGTAACAAATTACCACAAACTCAGTGGCCTAAAACAATAGAAATTTATTCTCTTGCAGTCATAAAGTCCAAAATGAGACCTATTGAATTAAATCAAGGTATCAGCAGGGCTATTTCCTTCTGGAGGTGCCAGGGTGAATGCATTTCCTGCTTTTTTCGGCTTTTGGTAGTTTCCTGCATTCCTTGGTTGGTGGTTGCATCACTCTTATCTCTGCCTCAGTTGTCACACCACCTTCTCCTCTTCTATCGTCAATGATCCCTCCACCTTTCTCTTATAAGAATGTTTGTGATTATACTTATGATCCACCTGGATAATCCAGGATAATTTCTTCATCTCAAGATTCTTAATCACATTTTCCAAGTCCCTTTTGCTGTAGAAGGTAACAAATTCACAGGTACCAGGATTAGAAGGTAGGTATCTTTGGGGCCTATTATGTATGTGTGTATGTATGTGTACATATTTATGTGTGTATGCTTACATATACTTTTTAGAAATAAGCAGTTGCTATTTTTTGAGAGGCAGACAAAATTTCTGACTCATCTGATCAACCTCAGTATCTGTGATAGGAAAGCCATCATCTCTTTATACATTTTCAGCCAAAAAAGTTTTAGATTTTGAAAATATGGGGTACTTAATTTTGTAAATGTCTCTCAAAATAAGTTAACAGAGGACTAAAAAAATTGGGTTACTCATCAATAAAAATTTGTGATGCTTTCTCCTAAATAATTTAGGGAATGCCTTGCCTCATTTTTGCTGAGCCTCTCTCCCTGTCACCTCCTTTTACTCCAAGACACCTTTCAGCTCTATTCTTGCTCTCAGAGTCCCTTGTGTTCTGCTTCAGGGAGAAAATGGGAGTCATGACTTCTGTGCTTCGCTGCCTCCTTCCTATTTCAATCCTACCACCAACCTAAAATTCTGTAATTTCCTCCTCTCCTTCTGCCAAAATAAAATCAAGTTCTCTTCCAGTTCATGGAGATTCACTCTACTAGAGCATCTAGGGACATCTATCTCCTCCACTCACATTTTTCAGGGACCTTACAGCAGCATCTACACCAAATTGTGTTCTGTAAAATACTACTGGCTGATACCATGTCAAAAAAAAGTGCTAAGGGGGAACGCCCATCTATCTAATCATCCACCTCCCTATCATCATCTATCTATCTATTCCTATCTACTTATTTTCTGTGATCAGATATGTTGGAAAACTTACCTACTTCCCTATCTAATACATACACCCCTACACATCCCTCACCCAGCCCACCTGGGAAATCTAGCAAAAACAAAACTAATCAAAGCCAGATTATTTTTGTCTTACCCCATATTTCCCAAGCTGTATTGAAGACAGACTCTATTTTCATTTTCATTTTTTTTCCTTCACAGAACACTCTGAAACCAGTGCCTCATGGATAACTTTTGGGAAGTGCTGAATCGTATCATTCCTTAGTGGATTTTCTAGCCAGGCCATCACCAGTTCCCTACACTGCCCTGTTGAACCCTTGGAGCTTCAATGGCTATCACAAATTGAGCACACACACATACATACATGCCAGCATTTTATGCTCATGATTACACTAATAACTTCATGTAATAAGGTTTTACCATTTTCACTTTACAGATGAAAAAGAGGCTTGGATTCAGGTAGCTTTCCTGTTTACATCCAGTGAGTGGCAGAACTGAACCAACATCTTCATGAACCCACAGCCCATGACCTAACCCTACCATTCCACTTTAAAGGCAGAAAAGTTAAATTCACTAAAGAGAACTTATCTCCCAGTTAATTTTTCCACAGAATTTCAGATTCTTAAAATCCTACCTTGTCTCAGTTAATGAGGGGCTGAAAGCGTATTTTAACTCCAGAGTGAAAGACCCACAGCCCCTCTTCTTTGGTGGCACATTTAAACAGATGCAGGACAGGAAATAGGTTCCCCCACCCCTGCCCTAGCATGTCTGCGGAGAGAACAAAGAGCCAGTCCTGTGCCCAGCCAGTGTGCCTGGCCTGTTACATGATTGCTGCCTGATGGTGCGAAAGGGATCCAAGGCCCACTTCCATCTGGTTTGCGTATTGGGAATGAGCTGTTAAAGTGTCAGGACTTAACTTCTCTGGATTTGAGGAAGTCTCATGAGGTTTTACTGAGCAGTTAAGATGGGTGTAAACCTCACTGTCTGGACCAGCTTCTCTTACAGGATCTAAGAGATGTGTGCAGTTCTCAGGATGGAGAAGCATGTGGTTAGGAAGGAGAGGATGAGCACAGGACTTGGAATCCAGCCTGCACTGACGATGCCCCATCTCTAAGCTCAGTACCTCCTCTGGCAAAGTGCAAGGCTGTTTGGATATGAAAGGTAATGAGCACTGTACAGGCCTCTACTAATGGGGAGGGAGTGGTCAGCTTCTTTTCATTTCCTCTCACTCGGAAGGAACCTCGTCTCCTGTTCCCGTTCTCTGTCTCCTGGTCAGAATTAGGCAGTCTTTCTACTCATAGTATGAAAAATATTCTCAAGAATGACTTGCAGCTCCTCTGAGGTACTACTGGCTGCCACCAAAGCTCCATCAGTCTCAGAAAGAACATGAGAACATAGCCCCAGGCTGGGTAAGGGGCAACAGGAGGTATAGGTGGTTTTAAAAAATGTCCACATATTCTTTGACATACCTCCTATGAAAGGCCAGAATGAATTCACCTCTCCATGAATGTGGGTCAGGGAGGAGGGAGGAGGAGGAGAGAAAGGGAGGGAAGGGATAGACGGCCATCTCTGATAGCACTCCCTTCCCCTTTCCCCTCTCTTTGGTGGCGGTGGCAGTGGTGATGAGTAATGGAGAAAGAAGACACCTTGCACTTGGCAAAATCCATTCTCAGTCACTCATCATTGACTGCTGGAATACCAGGATCTACATTAAAGCGTCACTTTTGGCACTGCCATCCCTGGTAGGACACAGGAGGAACTAGGCTAGGAAACCTAGATAGATTTTGGGGATGACATACAAGGAGACCTGAGAGTGAGAGAATGTGGTTTTCTTTTTTGCACAAAGACCATCAACTCCTATGTGCCTTTGGGAAAGTCAACCTCCACCCGTTTTCTTAGTCTATACTTTCTTCTTAATTGAAGAGGTTAGAGAAGTGGAAGGAAACTTAGATTACATTAATTGTGAAAAGCAGGATTAAAAATATGAACATGAAGTATGATTTTATTTTTTGAAAAATATTTTACATGAATGCGTTTTAAAAAATCATCCAAAGCAAAGCAAACAACCTGTTGAGTAGAGGGTAATGAGTAACTTTATTTTTAATTTGTACTGCATGTTTATATAGCTTCCAAATGTTCAACATTGAAGCTATATTAGCTTTTATTATTATACATGTAGATAGGAGGGAGGGAAGAAGGAGTTGAGAGGGAGGAGGTAAGGACGAAGGGAGAGAGGCCGGGAAGGGAACGAGGGAGGCAAGAAAAGGGAAGGGACTGGAGAAGGACGAGTAAGTGCTTCACAGATAGTTAGGAAGAAGCAGTTTCAGATGAAACTCTCTATGTGATCCTAAGTATACTACTTAGTCCTTCCAAATCTCAATTTCCTCATCTAAGAAACAAGAATAAAATACCTACTTTTAGAAAATTCCAACAAGTTTTAAGTGTTTTAAGTATGACATTTAACACATGGAAAAACTCAAGAATGTTTCCTCCTCCTTCCTAATTTTTATTTATTTTTTTAAAGATTTATTTTTATCATTCCTCTTCCCCACCCTCCACCCAGTTGTCTGCTTTCTGTGTTCATTCGCTGTGTGTTCTTCTGTGTCCGCTTGGATTCTTGTCAGTGGCAACCAGAATCTGTGTCTCTTTTTTGTGTCATCTTGCTGCGTCAGTTCTCCATGTGTGCAGTGCCACTCCTGGGCAGGCTGCACTTTTTTTGTGTGGGGTGGCTCTCCTTACGGGGTGCGCTCCTTGCTCATGGGGCTCCCCTATGTGGGGGACACCCCTGTGTGGCACAGCACTCCTTGGGCGCATCAGCACTGTGCGCCCACATGGGTCAGGAGGCCCTGGCTTTTTTTTTTTAATTTATATTTTAATTCTCCATTCTTTTTTTTTTTGGTCTTTGTTTTTTTAATGTTACATTAAAAAAAATGAGGTCCCCATATAGCCCCCATCCCCCTTGCCCTACTCCTCCCCCCATAAAAACAACCTCCTCCATCATCATGAGACATTCATTGCATTTGGTGAATACATCTCTGACCACCGCTGCACCTCATGGTCAATGGTCCACACTATAGCCCACACTCTCCCACAGTCCACCCAGTGGGCCATGGGAGGACATACATATGTCCAGTAACTGTCCCTGCAGCACCACCCAGGACTACTCCAAGTCCCAAAAATGCCCCTATGTCATATCTCCTCCTCCCTCCCTACCCCTGGCAGCAACCATGGCCACTTTCTCCACAACAATGTCACATTTTCTTCGATTACTAATCACAATAGTTCATGAATAGAATATCAGCAAGTCCACTCTAATCCATACTCTATTCCTTCATCCTGTGGACCTTAGAATGGTTGTGTCCACTCCACATCTATATCAAGAGGGGGCTTAGATTCCACATGGATGCTGGATGCAATTCTGCTTGCAATTGTAGGCACTCTTGGTTCCCTGGTGTGGTGGTTGACCTTCTTCACCTCCCTGTTAGCTGGCTGGGGTAAGTCCAATAAACCAGAGAGTAGGAGAGTTGCAAGTCTGTTGAGGCTCAGGGCCTGGCTATCACATGGTCAGTCCAGAGATTCAAGTTCTCTGGGTATACACTAAACCCCAGTGCCAACTACAGATCTGGTAAAAGTAACAGGAGAACCTTGTGGACAAAGATCACATCTGAGTCCAGCTCCATCACACAGAAACACAAAATCCAAAGTAGGGTCAACTGACATGGCACTGAACTCCATCTGCCATGACCATAGAACCTGTGGGTCTCTGTAGCTCTCAGAAGAACCAATACCTTGGGTTGTATCTACTTTATCTGTCTCTGGGACTCTGCTCAGGTGTGCATAAGGGTAACCCCTCTGATAACCTCCCGGCTCTTTTTGGAGACTCATAGCCATATAAACTCATTTGTCCTTTCCATTTCCCCCTTTTGTTCAGGTCAAAAAGCATTTTTAACTCCTGGTATTATATGTAGACTGAGATATTCTGCTGGTCTGAGTTGACCCTTTTATTCAAGGTCATTTTCTAGTTATATCATCAGCTGGTACTTGGTAGTAATCCCTTGGTGCCAGGGAGGCTCATCCCCGGGAGTCATGTTCCACGCAGCAGGGAAGGCAACACATTTACATGCTGAGTTTGGCTTTGAGACCGGCAATATTTGAGCAATATGGAGGCTCTCAGGAGGTAACTCTTAGGCACCCTGCAGCTCTAGGCCCTGTTCTTATTTCAGGTGCACAGGCTTAAAAGCATAGTCATTAGTATCAAGGGTTCATTGTTGGGCCTTCCTTCTTTTTTGGTATTTGCTATTGCACTTGGGGGATTGTTGCTGTTCCTTTAGGGACTGTGATAGAGCTCTCCTGGCTAGGAACTTAGCACTCCCTCAGTTGTTGTTTTTAATTGTAACCACTATGAAAATATCCAAACATTTTTATGAACCTTGGATATATGCCCTGGAGAACTCCCTGCCAACCGCGTGTCCCACACCAGTATTCCTCCCCTGCCATTGTTGAACCTCTCTGTGATCCAGAACTTCTTCAAAAATGAGGCCCAATATATTGCCAGGTTCCATTAATAGTAAAATGGAATATAGTGATGAGTTTAAAGGGTAGATACAGAATACATATTAATTTAGAAAAATTAAGATAAAAATAAATTGGGGTATCAAAAAATTTAAAAATGCAAAAGCTTTGTTTTTGATGTTTTGCCTTCCCTCACTGCAGTGTTGCCCTGTACACAAATTGGCAAGACAACTTCTTCCATCTTTTCCTCAGTGTCTACGTCCTTTCTCTTTTTTTCCTAATTATCAAGCTTATCTTCACAAATGTTTTAGATCACAGTAATTCATATATACAATATACAGTACTCCCACATATGCAACATAAAACCCTTTTCCCTTCCACAGCAATAATCTTTTTACATGTTCATACTATATTTACAGAAACTGATGTACAAATATTGAGACAACAGTTTTCAAACAAGGAATATTTGGGTTTACATTGTGGTTTATATTTTAGACTATACAATTTTCTAAATTTTTAGTTATCTTATGTTTTACATTATGATTTACATTTTAGCCTATCAGCCCCTATATATTTTTTGGTGTAATTTAACATGTCTTATATCCACCCTTGCATAATCTTGTGGAACACTTCTATTGCCCACACAGTTATTTTGATTCCATCTATTCAATACCTCTCTCCCCCTCCCCTTGGGGCCCACCTAACAGTCAATTTTCATTGCTTGAAGGGCCATGTTCAGAGATACTTGCAACAGTGTTGAGGGCTTGACATGCTCAACTGCCCTAATGCATTGGGAGCTACCATTTCTCTCGAGAGATACAATTCCCTCTATTTGAGAACATCAGTCCTCCCCAGGATGTAGGTATACCTTCACTCTCATTATATGGGTCTCTATCCAATGATATAACCCACTATGGCAAAATGAGCACTCACACACTCCCTAGGAGCCTGTCCTGCGTCAGATTATCCCCTTCAAGCATCTTAAACAGGTAACCTTCCTTATTATATTTTTGAAAAAGTTTTCTCAGCATTATACTCTCAACCAAATACCTTACAATCTCCTATGTTCATATGTTCCCCCACCCTCCCCCCAATTTCCTGGGCAATATTACCCATTCTCCCATGACTAGCCCCCCTCAAGCCCGCAAAGCCCCTGGCTTTGAACCCTGGACCTCCTATGTGGCAGGTGGATGCTCTGTTGAGCTATCTGTTGAGCCAAATCTGCTTCCCTCCTTCCTAATTTTTAAATATAGAGTTTCTTTAAATATATTATCATCTAAGATCAGTCTTTGTTCAGGACTGGCTGCGTGATTTGCAGGGCCCAGTGCAAAAGGAAACAGCGTAGTCCCTTGTTTAAAAAAACCCAGCCCAGATATATCAAACACTACAGGAAAACATGTGCATATTACACCTATCTCCTCTGCTCATCAGACTTCCCTTACAAAATGCAAAGATAAAATTAAGAATTTCAAGATGGCAATAGCATGGGCCCTTCTGAGTGTTGGGCCCTGCACAGGCCATGGACCCATGAAACTGGGGCTGTCTCTAACAACTGGCTGTCGTGAAGTAGCTGGTCTCCTGGAAAAACTGGCAGGGGAAGTTTGTTCCTGACTTCCTAGCACTTTCTCATTTTCATGGACAGCAATGTCTGACTCCTGAGATGAAGGAGATGAAGCCATCTTTGATCTCCAGCAGGCTATCCACTGGGCACCTACCCTCATTAAACCCCCTTAGGAACTGGTTAAAATGATGATGCCCAATTACAGAGGGGCATAGTCAGGCAGAAAGAGTTGACATGGCTTGCCCAAAACCAAGCAGTTTTTGAGTGTCTAAGCTAGGAGCTAAGATCTGGACCCTAGTCTCTTTGGCCCCAATTTCTGGGTGCACCCCCTCCCCCATTTTGCTTAGACACAGATGCTCCCAAGTACACACAGACCTGTACACACATATACACTTCCAATCCCCATGTCATCAGCCTCCCCTTCACCCACCCCTGAACTTTTCAAAGACAATAAGCATAAAGAGCAATACATTCAGTTGTCTCCAAAAATGGATGTGCATGGATATGTCTATGACTGACACAACATATTGCCTGGTTTCACTGTTAATTAATGCAGAGAGGAATCATTAAATCAGATCAAATTCATTTTAAAAAATGCTCAGTTCTGCTCTTCTCCCCATTGCAAAGGCTGTATGGACAGCCGGGATAGGGGGTGGGGATGGGAAGGGAAAGGGAAGAGTTACCACGATTTAATTTTTCAAGTAACACTGTTCAAATAAAAATACATTTGTTGGAATGAGATTGCCCTGAAACAGCGTTTGCATTGATGGCTCTGTGAGTAATTCTATTAAGTTGGAGCATATTTTTCATCAGGAGGCAGGAAAAGAGGGTGAGAGAGTAAGGGAAAGCTGGAAAACTGAATGTAACCTTTTGGAGCTTCAGAAATCAAATACTTTAACCCATTTTATCTCATGTTTCTCCACTAAAGTCCTTAACCATTATATGGCCTGCTGTGGGATTCAGAGGGTTTTTCCCTTATCTCAGACATGCTTGGGCTCTAGGTTTCAGCCAGGCATGCTCATAAACACCAAGTAACTGCTAGTGCCCAGGAAGGTGGAAATTATACAGGCTGTAGGGAGTTTATTTCTTCATTACTTCTGGGGAGAAAAGCTACCTGGAAATCATTTAGGGGGCATACACACACATATATGTACATGCATGCACAGCACCCTCACACACATGCATACATACATGTACAAACATGCATAGACACACACCTTTGATTAGGCTATATGTATACATGTGCACACATATCTCCTACATACATGCACATATATACACAATATACCTGCAATTTATATATACTTATACATACAAATACACACACATATATAAAACCACCTTTGATAAGACTATGTGCATATGCATATAGGAAGTTGGAATACACATTGAGTCTGAAACATAAGTTCAGCTGCCACTTACGGTGCATATAACATAAACAGGACCCAGTACATGGTGACAGTACAGTACATGGTGAGCCGACTTGATCCTCACACTATCCTGTAAGGTATACACATGTCTGGTATTATCTCCATTTTACAGATGAGGAGACTGAGACTCACAGAGGGGGAAATGATTCTCTCAGAGCTACAATTAGTAAGGGACAAAGCCCCAACCAAGGCCTGTTTCAAATGTAAAACTCAGGTTCTTCTTCCTGTTTCTGAATGGACTGACAAATCCTCAGGAGATCTCTGAGGAAATCACGTTCTCAGCTTCCTCACCTGTTCAATGGGGTGAATGATTCCTGTCTGCTCCCTAAGATCAGAAATTTAAAACAAAAACCTCAAATTATAAAAATGTCAAATTTTTCTCAGAAATCACAAGATTAACCACAAAATAAAGCCCACCAACTCCAGGAAGATGCAGACTTTAGAGGCACCTGGCCTTTTCTACTCTTGTGGTCCAGTATCCTTTTAGTGGGACCATACATCCTCAAAATTCTAATCAGGGGAAGGAGATGTGGCTCAAGTGACTGGGCTCCCATCTACCATATGGGAGGCTCTGGGTTCAATTCCCAGGGCCTCCGGGTGAAGGCAAACTGATCCATGCTGTGGAGAGCTGATGGCCTGCGCTGCAGAGAGCCAATGGCCTATGCCATAGAAAGCAGAGCTGGCGCAGCAAGATGATGCAACAAAGGGAGATGCAGAGGACAGACAGTGAGAGACTAGCAGACCAGGGAGATGTGGTGGCTCAAGCAATTGAGTGTTTCTCTCCCACTGGAGGTCCTGGGTTCAGTTCCTGGTGCCTCCTAAAGAGAAAGATGAGAAGAAAAGACAAGCAGACACAGAAAGAACACAGCGAATGGACACAGAGAGCAGACAGCAAGTGCAAACAATAATGGGGGAGTGGGGAGTATAAAAATTCTAAGTTTATTTCTTCCAGAATCAATGCTTTGTTAGCCATGTGGGGATTTCATCCAGCTCCACTCACACTGCCAGATTCATCTTCCCCCAACTGGGATAGAATAGCAAGAGGGTTTTACATCTTGTCGGGTAGGTCCTACTTCCCCTAACCAGCAGGAAGTAATTACAGAAGAATGACCATTGTCCTTCAGCATCCCTTTAAGAATAAAGATGTAAACCCTCTGAGGGGAAATCAGCCAGGTGCCCAGGAACAATCCCTGAATCCTCCTCCTAGCTGAGAGTGGTGACTTCTCTTTGCTCACAGAGAATCCTTAATTTTCCTTTGTCTTTCCATCCTCTGTTTTCCATAACACATAGTACTTATCACCTTTTAGCATATATACTTAACCTATTTATGTTTCTTGTTCAATGTCTATTTCTTCCTGTTAAAATATAAGCTCCAAGAAGGAAGAAAAGTTGGTCTGATTTGCTCACTGATTTGTCCCAAGATCTTACAATGGTGTTAGCACACTGTAGACCCTGGATAAATATTGGTTGACTTGTACCATCGTTACCTTTTTATTTTCCTCCTCAACTAGAACACGAGGTTGGCCAAGTTGGGGCCTAAGTCTTACTCACCTTTCCATTGTACCTTCAATCTTGCAGGATGTCTGATCTGTAGGAGGCATTCAACAAAAGTGTGTTGACCAATAATAATAGCTACCATTCACAGAAATCTAACTATGCACTAAACCTTATTCTAAGTATTATATGTGTGGTAAATCATGTATTCCTCCCACCAATACTATGCGGGAGCTGCCATCAATATCCTCATTTCACAAGTCAAGTAACTGAGACTCAGAGCAGTGATATAACCTGCCCAGGTCACAAAGAAAGTTAAGGAAAGAGTCTGGGTTAACAGCTATATTATGATTATTCTAACATCTCAAGTTTTAATTTCTACTCTTTAAAATAGTTTCTGAGATGAGATGAATAAAATGGGAAGCCAACACTTGCCTCTTTGATGGACTGTCTGGAGCATGTCACTGCCATTTTTTCCCAGTCTGTTCCAGTAGGGCATGTTTTCCAGTTGTCTACCTAAAACAGCTCAGTGTGATTCAGGTTCACACAGCAGGGTTGTAGTGACTAGGACACTGGAGTAGGAATTAGAAGTCCTTGATGCCTTAAGCCAGATTTGAAAACAGTAGCTTCTCTGGGTATGTCAAAAAATGGTTATGAAAGAGGACCACACAGAATTACAGAAAAGACCAGAGTAAAAAGAAACTGGACTCTATTCATAACTGACTTGTAGAAATCTTCAAGATTTATTTGATGGTTTGAGGGAGTTGTTCAGGAAGTCCCATATACTTCCCCTAAGCCAGGTAAAAGAGGTTTAAAACAAACAGGTCCAAAGTAGAAGGGCAATCAATATTTTTGAAGCCTCTTCTGTGTGCTAGTCCTGAGGTGAGTTTAGCAATCACTTATCATTCAATCCAGTGATTTTTTTTAAGCCCTGGGTGCACATAACAATCACCAGAGAAGATCAAAAAGGAACTAAGCCAAAGCCATGCTGCTCACATGGGACAGAACTGGGATTCATGCCCAGACATAATTGACTCTAGATCTGGTGCTTTCTCTACTGTCAAAGTGGCAAGGGTGTCCCATGGACACCTTCAATCCCACTCATAGTCGCCCTTAGTCATGCAGGTCTGGTAATGACCAACGCCATGGAAGTCCAAGTGGGTTCTACTCAAATACACCTCCCAGAGGAAAAAGCTCTGGGCAACCCAGACTGGACACCTAAAATGGAAATGATGGAGGCAGAGAAGGGTCATGAGTGGGAGATGAGCCCAGTATCTGCCATTCATTCTAGTATTTACCCTCATCTCTTTTCTGATCTGAGGGCATGCTGGGTCCTTTCCCAAGGTCTTCATAAACTGCATTTTCAGGGAAAAAGGGAGCATGCAGGTGTTCTACAAGGGGTCTCAGGCTCCCAAGGGGGAAAAGGGCCAGTTAGCCTTCCTGTCTCTTTATTGTTTTAATTAGCTATTTGGTGACCTGACAGTTCTCTTTGATACACGTCCAGTGCTGGCCTGTGAAATATGGGGAATGTCGGCCTGTCAAACAAGGGTCAACCAAACTGTCAATATTGCTGTCCATCAGGCCAATCCAGGCTGGGTGTTGACCCACAATGAAATGATTGAGCCATCAGTCCTCTCCCCCCGGCCAAAGTGTTGGTGGCGTGTGGAACACGGCTGGTGGCTGGAGGTGAGTTGACATTGTCGAGGCCATAGGGCGGCTAACTTCAAACTATCAGCCCAGAGCAGCAAACAACAGAGAGAAAGCAAAGCACAGTCTAAGTTTAACACACTAAAGCAATGCCAGAGGGAAGGCGGTAAGTCAACAAGTTGGAACAAGAGGAGGGTCTCTGGGACACTCAGTAGGTAACAAGGCCCAGGGTTAACTCTGCCTACACTGTTAGCTTCTGGAAGCACAGGAATTCTCTAAGTTGCTACAATGGTGTGAAACACATACATACACAAAGGCTGAAGTTCTGACCAGCTAAAGCGTCAACGTACATTTAAAAAAAAATATTACATTCAAAAAATATGAAGTCCCATTCAACCCCACCGCCCCCAACCCCCACTCCCCCCACAGCAACACTCTCTCCCATCATCATGACACATCCATTGCATTTGGTGAGTACATCTCTGGGCATCGCTGCACCTCGTGGTCAATGGTCCACATCATAGCCCCCACTCTCCCACGTTCCATCCAGTGGGCCCTGGGGGGATCTACAGTGTCCCGTAGTTGTCTGTGAAGCACCACCCAGGACAACTCCAAGTCCCAAAAATGCCTCCGCATCTCATCTCTTCCTCCCATTCCCTGCACCCAGCAGCCACCATGGCCACTTTTCCCACACCAATGCCACATTTTCTCTGTGGACATTGGATTGGTTGTGTCCATTGCACTTCTATGTCAAGAGGGGGCTTAGATTCCACATGAATACTGGATGCAATCCTCCTGCTTTCAGTTGTAGGCACTCTAGGCTCCATGGTGTGGTGGTTGACATTCTTCAATTCCATGTTAGCTGAGTGGGGTAAGTCCAATAAATCAGAGTGTAGGAGTTGATGTCTGTTGAGGTTCAGGGCGTGGCTATCATATTGTCAGTCCAGAGATTCAAATCCCCTAGATATATCTTCAACCCCAGCACCAACTACAATTCCAGTAAAGTAGCATGAAAGCCTTGTGAAAAGAGATCCCATCTGAGTCCAGTTCCATCACGCAGAAACACCAGCTCCAAAGAAGGGCCAACTGACATGGCAGTGAACCCCATCTGCCATGACCATAGAACCTGTGGGTCTCTTTGGTCCTCAAAAGAACCATGGTGTGACATGGCTAAAAACTACAACACATGATCTGTAAATGCATTAATAAAGGCATAGGGACTGAGGTAAGGGCGGGGATTCCTGTATTTCCCAAGCATTAACTGGGCACCTATTATGTGCCAGGCCTCATTCTAGTTGCTGGGGATATTGCAGTCAACAAAATGGACATAAATCCTCACCCTCATGGAGCTTTCAAGGTAATGGAAATAGGTAAAAAAGAATAAGAAATTGTATAACATGTTAAAATATGCAATAAAGAAACATAAAGAAAGGAGCTAAGAATTGAGCTGTTTGCCATTTCAAATACATACATTCATATATATACAAATATATGTATGTAGTTTTAAACTTGGGCAATTGGTGGAAAAAGAGTGGAAGAAGGAAAAATCCCAAATGACCAGGAGATAGAGAAAAAGGGTGTGTCTGTGGGATGGGAAAATGGAGACTGAGCCAGGAATGCCCTTGGCTAGCATGTTAAGGAATCTGGACTTGATCTGTGAGCCCAGGGGAGCCTTGGGAGGTAGCAGAATAGGAGAATTATCATGATCAGATTGATTTCAGAACAATCCCTCTGGCAGCAAAACAGAGGAGTTATTTGTGGGGACTACTGGGAAGGCTTTGGCCATTGTTCAGATGGGTGACCTTGATGGCATGGTCTAGGGCATGATGGTAGGGATGGAGAGAAGTGAGAAGATAAGAGTTATGGCCAAAATACAAGATCAAGAATCTGATGAGCTCAAGGTATCTTGAAATTATTACTGTAGAAACTTATGATGTAGCCACACTGAGCTCTTTGTAGTACCAGACCCTTCCCACCCTCATCCCTCTTCACTCACATGCTTCTTTCCACCAAAGATGGCTTCAAAGCCCTTACACTACCTTCTCTCAATATTCTCCTTTCAAACTCAGCTTACATCTTCTCTTCCACAAAGCCTTATCTGACATCTCAACACTCCCTGATGTGACTTGCCCTCCTTAGATCCCACTTGCATACTATAGTAATTGCTCTCAGGACTACCTTGCAAAGTTGTACAGGTTGGACACTGCACAGATGGCCTGGCCAAAGTTGGAAATCCATCCATTTGCCAAGCCCTGAATGCTTAGCAGGAGTACCTTTTTCTAATTTGCAGAAAGGCTAGCTTGGGCCCTGACTGTTCTCCAACCATCTGCTACCATGAATTGCAATTATCCACTCACCTCTCCACCTCCCTTGTTAGACTTAGTCCATTTCTCCATCTCTAGCACCCAGTATACTATTCAAATGTTTGTTGAATGAATAGATGAATGGATTAATGGGTAGATGGATGCAAAGATGGATGGATGGAAAGAAGGATATTTTTTTTTCTCAGCAGGATAAACAAGAAAAATAATAATTTATACCAAATGGCTTATTCACATCACCCCAGGGCATCTCTAAAAAATATCACCTATTCCTCTGCAGCAGGAATGAACCCACTTTTTCTTAAAGGGCCAGGTAGTAAATATTTCTGGCTTTGCAGGCCACTAGGTCTTTGTCACAACTATTCAGCTCTGCCATTGTAGTGTGAAAGCAGTCTCAGATAAGGCATAAACTGATGGGTGTAGCAGTGTTCCAATAAAACTTTATTTGCAAAACAATCAGCAGGTACTTTGCTTACCTGTGGTCTAGATCTCAATCTCACCAAGAAATTCTCCCTTTACTCATTTGTTCCCAAGTGCTTCCTTTCTCTTTGCCCAATCTGGAATGCTACAGAAGAGGCTGAGAATAATGGTTATAGCTAACACTAATTGCATTCTTACTCTGTGTCAGGATCCCACCTAAGCCCTTTTCACATATTAACTCAATCTCCACAACTGTGCTACAAAGTACTAATGCTATCCCATTTCAGAATGAGGAAACTGAGGCACAAAGAGATTAGGTGGCTCAAGTTCACATAGTTTTATGTAGAAAGCAGTCTGACAACTGATTCTGGGAGATTAACAGCTACACTCAACCTATCAGTAAGAATGTGGTTAACATTAAGAACAATAATAGCATTGTTTGTTGAAGGCTTTTTCTCTTCCATGCACGAGTGAAGTACTAATATCCCTCTTTATTTTCTTTAGTCATGTGGTGAGGTTGGCATCTTGCTGTCACCATTTTCAAGGTATAGACACTAAGGCATGGAGGAATCCCGTCAACTGTTCAGGCTCACAGCTATACAAGTTTGGATTTATATTTACTGGTTGTGCTCTGTTTCAGACTCTTGGCACTTTCTAGAAATGGACTGTTTGCCTCAATGTCCTTGCTGCCCTGATGCCACTCTTGGTCCTGTGTTGCTTTCCCCCTGCACAGGCTGTGCCTTTGGACTCCGTGGGGTGCCCTTTATCTTATCTGGGCCTTTCCCCCCTCACTTTGCTAGCTGTCACGTTTGTTATTCTAGGATAAACTTTTGGCCGATGCAGCATGTACTTTGGGGTCAGTGCCCTGTGTTACCCTAAGGAGAGTGCAAATATTTGTGACCTTGTCAACCTCCATCTTACTGGATGTGTGTCATGGCAGCCTGGGAGGGGCATCTCATTCCTGGAGACCAATATGACCCAGCTCAAGGCAAGAGGCCCTTCATACAAGGTCAAGGAAGGCAGGTGGCATATATTTTAGTTCCTGTTCTAAGGTTGCGTGAGGGCCCCTTTTGAGAAGGAAGAGGGAGGTTAACATTGACTATTTCCTATCTGCTAACTGCTATTGCTATATGTGATCCTCACAACAAATGAGTTCAGAGGAAAGGACTCCCCATGACCATTTTATCGACAAACAGGTTCAGAGTTTAGCAGCTACTGTGGGGTCTTAACTGTGTGTGTTGCATGTGCATGCAATAATACACACGTGCACCACAGACCTCCTTAGCCTCTGCTGAAGCCCTTCTCAGAATAAGTGTTTAAAATCCACAATATAGTAGACCTAGTATTACTAAGGAAACCAATGATATTGAAAGACAGATCTCAAATGGAAAATATTGTCATACAGCCATATTTGTGCCTCATTAACTTATGAAGGAGCAAGACTTAGCAGCAGATCTAACAAGCATGATTTTAGAGGCATGGTGGGATTTAGGGATGTCAAAGCCCTGCCACACCTGTAATGTGAAATGAAAATAGCTGATTTCTATTGGTGACAAATTCGCAGAAACCATCAATCCTGCCACACGTCTGATGGCTACATTCAAATGGAAGAGAAGGCTAAATTTCAGTTTGAGGTTAATGACAACAAAGGTATGATAGAGTTTCTTTCCATCCAGGTTCACCAATGCCCTGAATCTGTGCCAAGTCCTTAGGGATCCCCGTCCCCAGGGTGAGGATTCCTGAAGCTCCCTAGTAGCGTTTGTGGGGAAGGGAAGCCAGGTATGCTGGGCTCCAGAGCAACCTCTCAGGCACTGCCAGGTTCTGCCACACTGGCCCCGCTGGCTTCATCCCCAAGTGAACCAGTGAGTTCCTGGCTGCCTTTGAAGCCTCGGGCTTCCTTTGATGTGCAGATTTAACCAAGGTCTTTCCTTGATTTGGGCAAATCCTAGTTGCTTTCCTCAAATCTTCCTTCCTGAAGGTTTGTTAGAATTGTTCTATTTTATTTTATTTTATTTTTGAGGGGGGCAGTGAGGGGCAGGTGGAAGCCTGCTGGGCCAGACCTGGACTTTTAGACAAAACTTTAAAATCCAAAGCATATACCATTTTTATACAGGCCTCATTCCAGGTCAGGTTGAAGAAAAATCATGATCTTACATAAGGGAAATATAGATGTATAATGGCTAAGCAACCAGTATGCTTGGAGATACACAGATTTGGGTTGATATTTCTTATTGGGTATGTGACTTTGGGAAAGTCTCTTGAACTTTCTGAACCTCTCTTTACAGATGGGAACACTGAGGCAGGCTCAGAGAAGATCAGTAACTCGCTTAACATCATATGGTTAGTGAGGTGCTGCTGGGATCAGAGCAGAGGTCCATCTGACCACAGAGGCAGTGAAGACTGAGGACAGAAGGGAAGCAGCTCAGCAGCAGCAGCACCAGTCAGCATGACAGCAACAGCTCTTGGGAAGCATGGGCTCCATGCCAAGTACTACATTAGGTGCTTACACATATTCTACCTAACCCTCCCAACAGTCCTGCAAGTTAAGGATGACTCTCCACTTTCTACTAATGAGAATCCTGCGATCAGAGAGGTGATGTAACTTTTCCAAGGTCTATCTGAGCCAGGGTCCTTTCCTCAGCCATGTCCAGAAGCCAAGCATCTGCGATCTCTCTTAGAGGAACGCAAGTATTATTTTCATGGCCGAACTCCCAACACCACCACTCTGGGTGGGCTGATGGTGGCAATGGGTCTCTGGAATAAAAGTCAGCATGGGTTACTATGAAGATATGGCATTGAAGGCAAGGACCCTGACTTTTGGAATAGGCTGAAGAAGTAGGAGGCACTGGAGGGCTGAGCCTCCATGACAGGCAATCCACTGGAAATAGAAGCCATCCAGTAACCTAGAAGGCATTCCAGGGCTGGCTTGAGCTGCAGGGATGACAAGAAGTTGTGGCTTATTTCCAAGCTGTCCTGAAGGTTGCAAGATGAGATGGCTATTGCCTGAGATGCTCTCCAACAATCAGCTTCCAGCATTGCAAAGTATGACAATACTCAGCACCACTTTCCTGTTACCCCACCTCTAAACTGGAGCTCAGGGAGAGCCACAGGACCTAAGCAAGTAGGTTGCTCCTGTGTCATCCACAGCACCCAAATTTGGGGCTTACAATCCCAAACAAGGGACAGCTCTTGCCCATTTTCCCAGCCTCCCTTGCAACCTAGAGCTCACATCTGCAGTCCATCTGGCTGGGCTTAGAAACACAGATCACAGTCAGGGGAAAGGAAGTCTCTGTAAGGGTATTTCAGGCCTGGCCCCAATGGGCTAAGATTCTCTCAGGCCAAGATCAGTGGAAAAGCTCAGCCCAGTGGGCTGCTTGTCAAAGAAGCTCTGGCCTTGACTTTCAGACTCCTGAGTCATCTCTCTTTGGTCCCACCCTCTCTGGACTTCCTTACAGAAGACTTTGATGAACAGATGAGATAATAGCTATGCTTTGAAAAAGATAAAATGCTGAACAAAAGGTTGTGCTGGCCACTGCAATGGGTGTCATGGAGTGGCCAAACCCTAAGCTTCCTTCCTGTCCAAGGGCAAAGATTGCTCCCAATCTCTGCATCTCTAGGACAGTTGGCTCACAGGGTGACCCTGAGAGTGATGCAACTTGCTAGCCATCAGTACAGCAACAGTTTAAGGATGAACCCGCATATTAAAAACATTATATCCATCAACCAATGGAAGCATCAAAACAACCATGTGATAGTGATGTAAATTTGCCCATTTTACAGATGAGGAAACTGAAGCATGGACAAGTGAAAGAACACAACCAAGATCATCCAGCTACCTGGCACAGATGCAAGATTTAGAACTTAGGTCTGCTAATTCCAAACTCTGACAAAACACAAGAGATTTAGGATGTCTTCAGCTAGAAAAAATATTACAAAACAACAGGAATAACAACAACAAAATCAGGTGGTTTTATGTAAATGTCCCTGACGGTGCCTTGGAACCTGGAGAAAGGTTGACTTTTCCCCCTCACTGCAGCAGAGGCTCTTGGTGTGAGTTGTATCAAGTAGAGGTCTCTCTGCAGGGAGATGAGGGATTACAGTTCTGCCTAGTGGGAAGGGACCTTAGTGCCATTTCAGGCCAGCATCCTCTCCACAGCAGCCCTTCCAAGAGGATGTCCAGCCAGTGCTTGGGCATTTCTGGAGATCAGGCTCTCATTCTAAGCTATGGTCTAAGCTATTACCTGGGCCTCTTTGGGCAATTTGACAGAATCCATTAAAACAGAAAATGTGTTCATTCTACTACCCAAAAATTGCACCCTAAAGAGATGCACAAAGAGGCAGGCACAGGGCTATTCACAGCCACACTGTAAAAAGCAAAAAGTGCGAAACAAACTATATGATCCCAGTAGAAGAGTGGATGCATAGAATGTAAAGTTCTCCCTCAATGGAATATTACAGTCTTAAAATGAACACATTAAATCCATACATATGGGTACGGATAAATCTTAGAAGCATGGTGAGTATAAAAACTTTGTTATTGAACATTTAATATAATACAGTATTATTCATGTTTAAAAATTCACCACAAAACTAAGCTATGTTCTATGGTAAATCTATGTGTGGAAAGGTATTTGTAAAGTTCTACAAAGGTAATTAACAAATTGGCAGCTGTAATTACCTCTGGGGCAGAATGGGAAGAAGGTGGCTCTAGATTTGTATTATGATTTTTTAAAAGGACAACATATTATGGGATATTTTAGGTAAGTCAAATTTACTTGAGTCTTTAATGAGTTCTTCCTATTATGCTGTGCTGAAATATGCCCTATCTAAAGCTTCTACAGTTTGCTCTATTTTTTTCCCCAACAATATGTGAAGAGGGAGCTCACATCTCTCCTCCATCAAAAACCTTGATTTCTACCATCCTTGTCCAGCTATCTGCATGTCTGCCTTCATCACCTCCTCTGTGAGATGCTGGAAGCTTTGCAAAATCCCCATGTTTGTGATCAGTGTGACCCTGGCCACTATCTCACATTGATTAGTCCTATAACTTGACCAGCTGGTGTCATCTCCTTGTTCTTGCAAGGAAGAGCAGAGGTGGGAGGTGTACCTGGCAGCAGGCCTTGCCAAGGGGACCTGTACTGAAGCAGTGATGGCTGTAGCTTTAAGAATGGACTCTGAAATCAGACTGGGTAGGTTCAAATTCCAGGACCGCAACTTTCCAGCTGTGTGATCTCAGTCAAGTGAATTTCCATATCAGAGAAGGCTGTAAAATAGGAATAAAAATACCCCCTAATTCACAGAATTATAGTGAGGATTAAAAGAGAAATTATGTGTAAAGTACTTAGCCTAAGGCTGTGAACACAGTATGCACTCAATAGATGGTAGCAAAAATAATAGCAGTATTTTTAATGAAAACAAGTGCTACTACTTAAAGAGCAAAAAAAGCAGACATTCTCCCTGGGAAATGTGAGCATTCCGGGTTATCCCCAGAGACAAGGTGGTCAGTTACTAACTGGCTGATGACCTTGGTGCCCTGAGCCATGTTTCCTGGGAACCTTGAGCCTTGACCTCCAGGGTGCCTCTCCAGTGGACCAAGGGTGTGGAGCTAAGCAAATAGTCATTGATTGGCCCCTGTGGTCTAGATACCTGGGAGTGGACATCTAGTCCATCTAGTCCAGAGGCCTGGGGAGTGGGCAATTAGGTGGTTCCCTCGGGGTCTCATCCATTGTGCCCATGGGGGCAGAAATGAGGGTGGGTGGGATGCACCCTCAGTCCTGCTGATCAGGGCCCTGGCCTCTATTGCACTATGGATCAGGAGTGGGTTCTTTCTAGTTCCCATCAGATGCAGAACAAAAGCTTACTCTTTACTGAGCTCTCACTGAATACTAATGCACTGGGCTAATCCTAGTTATCTTTCACCCTTAATGCAACTCTGTGATGTGGCTCCTATTTGAGCCCTGTTTTACAATGTTTGGAAAATCAAGGCTCAGAGAGGTGAAATCACTTGCCCAAAGCCAGCTTTGTCTGACTGCAATTGCAGACTTTTATCAAAATTTGGTGTTAGTACATTCCTTTTTCCTCCGCAGTTCTGTCCCATCTTGCTATCTTGGACAATGGGCTTACCCCCTGTATGTCTTGTTTTCTTGGACTGTAATATGGAGAAAATACTTGATAGAGTTGTTAAAAGAATGAAAATGAGTTAGTGGATGTCCAAGCTTATTGCAGTCTCTGGCTTGCTACAGTGACACAATCCTGGGTTATCTGAATTATGATATCAATATATATATATATATTTTTCCCCCTTAGTTTATGGTGGTCATTTGTATTCCTCCATTTTATGAATTGCCTATTCATGGACTTTCTTCACTAAATTTGCATCTTGGTGAGCATTTTTTTGAAGACTGGAGAAATGGTGTGCTTCTCTGAAGGGAATGAGAAACATAACTGGTACCTAGCACCCCATCCCCACCTCCATGAGTAGCAATGTCAATCGGTCTGGCCTTTAACCTCTTGGCAGGCTAGCAGTGGGGCTGAGGTGGTGCCTCTTGGGGAAGGGCAGCGTGCAGGTCCCACACAAGGACACAGGAAGAAGAGTGAACCAAGAGCTTATGGAAGAGTTAAACAAGGTTCCCTTCCCAGCAGACCACCCAGAAACATGGGGCCTCACCAAAGAGATCCAAGGTCTTCAAAAAGAAGATCCATCTCTCTTCTGTGACTGGAGTGGAATGAACTCTCCAGGGGCCTCTCCCCCACCGACTTCCTGCCTGGGACTTCTCCAAACCTTCTTGCCTTCAACTCTGCCAGACTAGCTCTCCCTTTCCAATATCCGTTCCCTCTATGCCCCCTGCCCTTGGCCTTGCCCCGGATGCTGGCAACATCCTGTTCTTCCCCTGAACTAAACTCCCCCTCCAGCTTCCCAGTGTGATAGTAATCTTAAATAAATGCTTCCTGTCTCTTGACTACCTTATCTCCCATTCCTCCCAAATGGCTGACGTTCAAGAACCACAGGCAGCATTGCACTCCCTTCTAATTTTAAACCTGCCCTCTGAGACTCTCTCCTTTTCCTTCTTGAGGTTCCGGGAAAGGCCAGGGGGTGTCTGAGGTCCCTGCCTAATTGCTGAGTCAACAGATGGCACAGGCATCCTTCTTAGGTTCTTGGGGAGGGAGTTTGGAGTTAAGAATCCTCGGTAAGCCATTCTGAAGTCCCTACTCATAAGTACCCTACCCCTGTGTTCTGCAGAGAGTAGGCACTTAGTATGTCTTCCCTGAATTCATGAGTGAGTACAAGGATGGAAAGGGTAGAAATAAACCCAAACATGACTATGAAGGAGCCAGGAAAAACGTGCATACACATGCACACACGCAGTTGTTTTTCTGTAACATACACAGGCCTAAATAGCCAGTCAGTCTTCTGTTAACATAACTCTGACCTTGTCCACTCAGTCTACATGGGGCTGTGTTCCAGGGATGCTATGTGACTCACTTCAGCCAATCTGAGTGTCTCCATCTCCTGGTCAGTGACTGGTTCTGTGATGAATATATGACCCGACTCACCAATTTGGAACCAAAAGAGAATCAATTCTGAGGCTGCTTTAACTCGATAGAGAGGGATGTTTTTTCAGATGGTTGTTAAGATGATGAGAAATCAACAGAGAAATTCAGGTGGCCATTTTGACATCACCCTCAGAATGGAGCCAGCACAGGGGGAAGTCAAGATGGAGTAAGACTTGACCTACTCTGTATACCTATATACAACTCTGCCTGAAGCTAGTTCTGCCTGCGACTTCAGAGGACCATTTTCAGTCACCTGAACCCACAAAATCTCTTTTGTTTCTAGTCTGCTGTCACTTGTAACCATACATGCATACACACACAAACACACACACACACACACACACACACACAAATGGGGTGGAAAGAAATTGGAACACCAAATACAGAGACTGTATTGTGTGCCAGGTTCCTTAAAACATTTTTTGAAAGCTAAAGATCATCATTCCCACTTGGTAGTTCATAATACTGAAATTCAGAAAGGTTAGGATGCTTGCCCAAGATCACACAGCTAAGAAGTGATAGAGTCAAGATTTAAACCTGGTGCTCCTAAGACAAAGTTATTGCTCTTGGCAAAACACCCAGCTGTGTTGAAAAGAGGTTCAAATAGGTCTTCAGTCTAGTTTGTCGGAAGTGACTGTGGCCACCATATTAACCACAAAGTTCCTGAAGGTCTTCTATGAGCCACTCCCCTTTGTAGAGACCCTATCCTCATCCCAGACATGCTTGCCTTTTTCCTTTCATCTCCTTCTCTTTCTTTGTCATTCCCAATCCAGTCCCTTCTTCCTCTTTTCACTCCTTCATTTTGTGAAACAGTTGAATCCCTCCTTTCTTTTCTTTCTCAGGTTTTTTCACCTGTTCCCTTCCTCTGCTCACCTCTTCAGTGTAAGTGTGTCCCAACGTTCACCCTTTGTTCTCTCCTTGGCTTTTTTTTTAAAGATTTATTTTACTTATTTCTCCCCCTCCCCCACTGTCTGCTCTGTGTCCATTCACTGTGTGTTCTTCTGTGTCCGCTTGCATTCTTGTCAGAGGCACAAGGAATCTGTGCCTCTTTTTGTTGCGTCAGCTCTCCATGTGTGCAGTGCCACTCCTGGGCGTGCTGCATTTTTTGCACGGGCAGCTCTCCTTGCAGGGCACACTCCTTTTGCATGGGGCTCCCCTATGCAGGGGGCGCTCCTGCGTGGCATGGCACTCCTTCTGCACGGCAGCACTGTGCATGGGCCAGCTCACCACATGGGCCAGGAGGCCCTGGGTATTGAACCCTGGTATGGTAGACGGATGGATGCTCTATCAGTTGAGTCACGTCCGCTTCCCCTCTCCTTGGTTTTTAACATGTCTTTTCCCTATGCCTTAGACCCATAAACACCCATGTGTGTCTCCTACACATCTGCTTTTAGATGTCCTGTAGACACCTCAAGCTTGGAATGTCCAAAAGTGAGAATATCACCTTTCCCTGAACCAGCTCTTGCACTTCTATCCTCCGCCTCATCTGCAGCCTGATCAGCCCATCCACCGAGATGTGAAAAATCCTGGAGTCCTGTTCAACTTCAGATTGTTTCGCATTTCCCTCACTCAATACATCATCCAGTCCTGTGACTTTTACTTCCCAAGTAATCCTCAAGCTCATTCTTGCTCTCCATCCCAAGGAGCAAGGCTGACTATATGTACATGTGAGTGAATGAGTCCATCAATGACAAGGGCATTCAGCTCTGGGGCCTCTTCCTTCTCTATGTGAAGACCAAGACCCAAGACAACAAAGCCATGTGTTATGGTTGTTTGTGTTGTTGCCGTCTAGTGCTAGTGATAACTGGTATCCAGAATCATTACAGTTCCATGGATTTTATACTTTATTAAATACAAGCACATTTTTTCTTGACCAAACCATGTATGTGCATGGGCATTTGTAGGTTTCCCACCCACTCTTATTCCCATATTCCCCTCCCCCCCTATACACAGTTCATTTTCTGCAAGTTGTTTCTCTTTCCAGGACCCCTGAGTTGGTCTTTAACTAGGTCATGTTGAGAGTCATTTTCACAGTTCATCACTCAATTGTTGTAAGACTAGTTACCTCATCTGAAAGTTGAACACAACAGAGGTATTTAATGGAGTTGTTGAAAGGATTAAGAATATGCCTGTGAAACATTTAATTCATACCTGGCCCATAGAAGCATTTAGTACATCCTGGTATTATTATATCATTTCTCATAAGGAAAAGCAAGAATGTTTTGTTATCATGTTCTTTCCTGGGTAATGTCCTTAAAATCTCACTTTTTGATAAATTATTACAGACAGCTAAGGCAGAGCTGTTCTCTTTTAATCCTGAAAATGCGTAGCACCTCCTTAATTAACAGCCATTGGGAAAATCTGAGTACTGTCCTCTCGCTGTTTATATTAACAGGTTTCATTAATCACACATAAGATAATAGACATTGTCATCCACCACACCATGTGTTAAAAAAAATATCATATTTACTTGTATCTGAAAAGATGGCTGTACTCTTGGAGAAAAAGTTCAGAACTGAAACTATTTAAATACCACTTTTGTATACTCTTTTAGTTGAATAGTGGCTTTCAGTGAACACGTTCAAAAGATGGGAACTTTAATCGTGTTTCTATTACGTGAAAGTGACTTTTCTAAATTATATTGATTTAGAATTTTCTATTGTTATTTTGGCTAATTCTTATTATGCTAGTTTATTTTCTTTGTTAATTTATGTTATGTTTAATTGTGTTTCTAATACATTACAGTAACATGGGTAACCCACACAGAGGTTAACCCACTTTATTTGCACAGCAGTCCTTTTTTACTCCAGTTTTACCAGGGTGGAAATGGAGGCTCAGAGGGGTTATATCAGCAGGAGTTAACAGACCTGGTCGTTCCCATGCAAAGAGAGTAGTGGGTGCAGTGGTTTAATAGTATGGGTTCTGGAGATTCCTTGGATTCAAATCACAGTCCTGTCATTTGCCAACACTGTGATCTTTAATTTAACATCTCTGTGCCTTGGTTTTCTTACTTTTAAAATGGGGATAATAATAGTACCTGGCTGACAGGATGGTTTTGTTAGTTGAATTTGAGAGTTTATGTTAAGAATTTAGGGCAGTGCTTGGCAAATGGTAAGTACTCAGCAAATGCTAGTTATTACCATGAGCCAGACCCACAGACTGCCTTCCTTTTATGCTAGGTACCAATCTTGTCCCAGCTCCAGGGCCCTTGTACTTGCTGTTCCCTCTGACTGGAATGCTCTTCCCCCAGATTTTCATGTAACAGGCTCTTTCTCATCCCTTAGAGCTCAGCTTCACTGCCCACCCTACTGAATGTCTCCCCAAACTGTCTCGCTCTTTACACTGCACTTTTCAAGTTCCTGAGTATTATTTACAACATAAAATCATCACATTAATGCTTTCATTGATTTGTCTATCATATATTTTCCCCATTCAGTGTGTCTAGTGTTTTGCTCAAGGCCTGGCACATAGTAGTTACTCAACCTATCCTCACTGAAAAATGATGAATGGGACAGCCAGGGTATAAACCCATGTCTATCGGACTGCAAAATCTGTCCATGCTGAGCTATTTCTACACATGACAAGCCTCTGGCAGGAGTACAGGAGCCAAACCTCTAGTTCACCTGAAGGGACAATCTGAAGGATAAACAGCTCACATCCCAAAGAGGATGGGAATCCCAGACCTGTGAACCCGTAAAGGGAGGTGAGTTCTCCAGGCTGCTCTAATTTCCATAAACATTAACCCCTTGGTAAGAGAACAATCTCAGGCCTGCCCAAAATGTATCAGTCAGAATGGGTGAGGTTATGTTACAGTAACAAACAACCCCCCCAAATCACAGTCGTTTAACTTTACAAAGGTGTATTATTCACACCATATGTCTGTTAAGGATGAGTCAAGGATTTGCTATGTGCCACTTTCATCCTTGTTCTTGAACTCAGGCTGGCAGAGCAGTCATTGTGACAGAAGGCAGAGAGAAGGGAGTAAAATACACAATGGTTCCTAAAGCTTCTGCTCAATGTGACATACATCACTTTTGCTCTTATTTCATTGACTAAACCAAGCCTCTTGCTCATGCCAAGTTTCAATGGGTGGAAAGGTTTATTAAACTTCCTACAGGAAGATGTTGATGGATGCAATGCCCTGAGCTCTATATCCCATCAGGAGTCTGCACTGAGCCTGGAAAACCTTTTCTGTAAAAGGCCAGTTAGTCAATATTTTATTCTTTGCAGGCCATACAGGCTCTGTTACAACTACTCAACTCTGTCATTGCAGCATGAAGACAGCCATAGATAAAACTTAAGTGAATGGGCATGACAATGTTCCAATAAAACTTCATTTATAGAAACAGGTGGGGGGTTGGATTTGGCCCATAGGCCATAGTTTGCAGAACACTAGTGTTCTAGTTTGCTAAAAGCTAACAAAAGCAATATATCAGAAATGGGTTTGCTTTTACAATGGGGATTTATTGACTTAGAAGCTTATAGTTCCAAGGCTGAGAAAAATGTCCAGATCAAGGCATCAGGCAATGCTCTCTCCCTGAAGACCGGTTGCAGGTGATCCTGGACTGTCACATGGAAAAGTACACAGCAGCATCTGGCAGTCTGTCACTTCTCCAGGCTCTGTTGCTTTCTGCTTCTGGCTGCTCTGTCTGTGGCTTTCTGTGGTTTTCTGTCTCAGCTTCTGTGTCTGAACTCCTGTGTCTTTTCTGTGCTTCTGTCTCTCCATATTCATCCTGTTCATAAATGACTCCAGTAAGAGGATACAGACCCACCCTGGGTCATGTCTTACTGAAGTAATCTAAGCAAAAGGGAGACCCCATATACAATAGGTTTACACCCACAGGACTGGGTTCGCTCTAAGGACATGATCTTCTCTGGGGTCTATAAAAGCCTCAAACTACCATACCTGGTCTAAACCATCATCTGATTCTGCTGACCTCCTGATCACCTCATCCCCCCTTTATTATGCATGCTATAGCTATTCATAGCTCACCTTTCTGGAGCCTCCACTAGGCAGGGGACACCATGCTTGCAAGCATGATCTCAGTGAATCTTTAGAACCCTGGAGAAAGAGAATTTATTCCCATCTTACAAGGAAACTGAGGTCAGGAGAGGTGAAGTGGTTATATGACTTACCCAAGGTCCCAGCTGGGAAGAGGCAACACTGGGATCTATACCCGTGACTTGATCCTATAACTGATCCCAAATTGATCCCTTAAGCCACATAGTGCCACATTGTCTTATTCTGCCAAAGCCTGCTAATGCAAAGTGCCAAAAATGGGTTGGCTTTTATAATGGGAAATTTATTAAGGATTAAAACTTATAGTTCCAAGTCTGCAAAAATGTCCAAATCAAGGCATCATCACAGATGCTTTCTCATCAAAGTCAGCTACTGGTGATCCTGCTATCCTGCCATGTGGTGCCATCGATGCAAAGACTGTGGCTGACCTCTCCCGAGGTCCCTAACTTCCCCTCTCCAGAATCTATCTTCTCCTAGACCTCTGCTGTCGGAGACCAGGCATAGGGCTTGTCTCCTTCCTGGCCTCCTCTCTCAGCCTGGCTGCTCCACTTTCTCCCTTAGCCCAGCTGTGAGCAATTAGGCATATGGTTGTCTCTTCCGCCTTGAGCTGCTCTGAGGACCCAGTCTCTTGGGTGGTTCATACCTCATCTTTGGCTGCTATCGATCCTTCAGTCTTCACTCTCACATGGCTGGATCAAAATGGCAGAGATCCCTTTTTAGTGTGTCTTCTTTTTGTCTGTGTCTCCATTTATATAAGGTTCCAGTAAGAGGGCAGAGATCCATCTTGAGTCATGCCTCATGATGTAGTACAATCAAAAGTGATCTAGTCTCCTAGTCGACACCTGGTTTCAAATCCTACCTTGACCACATACTACCTGAGCACCCATGGGTATGTTCCTTACCCATCATTGAATCTTAGAGTTCTCATACAGAAAGCAAGGTTGCTAAAAGAAACTCATGTTGTGGAATAAGATAGCACCCATAAAGTCCTCCACACAAAGCCTGACACAATGAATTCATACACGAAAAAAGGGTGGTGTTGTTATTATCAGTAGCAATAATAGTATCAGTGTTGCTATCTCTCTGCCAGGACTTCTGACACAACGAGGGTGGGGCAGCATGATCTCAAACATCTGATGACAAGACCGCAGTGCTTTCCAACTCTGGTTGTTTGGCATCCTGGAAACCCAGAAGCAGATGATAGAATGTCAAGATGATTGACTCCCCTCTTCTCCTCCCTCCTAGAGGATGTTTAGTGGGTTGCCTGAACCTAAATGTCATGGATGCTTGCCAGTGAAGATGCACTTGCTTGTTTTCCCTAAGACAGTTGCAAATAATACTCAGACTGTAGGATTAAGTGGCTGCCCAGGTTGGTTTCAAATATACATAGTCTCAAGGCCCATCAAGATCTATTACTTAAATGGAGTGGCATGGAAGTATCCTTAACTTTGGGATTGCACAGATCTATGGGTTCAGAACTCGGCAGTGCTATTTTGGGAGATGAGGGACTCTAAGAAAGTCATTTCACCTCTTTGAGCCTCCTCTTTCTCATCTATTAACTGGAACCAATTATGCTTTTCCCAAAGTTATTTTGAGGATGAACTAAAACCTTGGCAGAGGGCCTGTCACACTGCAAGAGCGCAATAATGTCTGCCATCATTATTATCATTCATAATAAAATATACAGTGCATTGGTTCAGATGACTTAACATGGAAGGATAATTGAGTGTGGGTTTTGCTTGGCAAGTGAACTGTTAGTCCCAAAGCATTTCTGCCTGGAAAAATACAGGTTCAAATCCTGGTTCTCCTTCTCCCTAGCTATATCACTTCATGTCTCTAGGCCTCAGTTACTATGTTTATCAAATGGGGATCATAAAACCTACTCTTATGAATCAGGGTCTCTCTGAGGATCAAACAAGAACCTACACGCTTATTTATTCAGTCAACAATTATTTATTGAGTTTCTACTCTGTTTCAGACCTTCTGAAAGATATTGGACCTATGGCAATGAACAAGACAAAATTCTTTTGGGAGCTTAGAATGTAGAAGGAACGTGTATGTAAGCTATAAAGAGATGTATAAATGTAACACCTTTTCTCCTTCATAATTATTTTGTTTTTCTCTCTTAGTTGAATACATGTTCATGGAATAAAATTTTATATAGTTTTATCTATATAAAAAGTTGGCCCAACTTTGCTTAGTCCTTTGTTTCCTACCTGATATAAGCACACGGTATGTTAAACATTCTCTCCCACAATATCCTGCTTCCTTGCTCACCTCTCTACCATCAACTGGCAGCGTTCATGCTCTCAGGAGCACTGGATAAAGGCTGGAAAATTGGTTCTGGGTATCAAAAGCCAGAGCTTTTGCTTTGTAGCAGTCTGGATTTGGGTTTCAAAAACCTAAGTTCTAAAATACTCTGGACATAACATTTTGGCTATAAACAGTTGATCTGGAATAATGCATGCTGATGAAACAGTCAGCTTGCCTTGCCTCAAAGGAGGTCGTCTCGGGTCCGGGAAATGTGAGGAGTATGAAAGGGGAAGCAAGAAGAGAGTTCAACTTGTGTTTGGCTTAGGTGTCTGACATGGGGTCTCTGTGCTGGTTCTGTCCTTGCTGGATGGAAGTAGAGCATCCTAGAGATGTTCAGAGAACTTCCAAGAAAGGAGAATCTATGCCTCTCTAAAAATGGAAGGAGGAACTCACTATCAGATGCTGGACCTACATTCTCTTGCATGACCTTGAGAATAATCACTCTTCCTTCGGTTGCATGCCTTAGGCACCTGAATCTTAGAAAGGCTCACTCTTAGAACCATGCAAGTACAGGATCGGCATCTGAACAGGAGTGCCTCCTTCCATTTTTCAACTTAGTGCCTCACTCACCTCACTCTAGTCCCAGCCCTGTCTCCTTTCCTCAGGGGATAAGCCTCCCAGAGGTCCCCTGAACCAGGCACAGAGAGGGAGAAGAGAGAGGGCTAGCTGGGCTGTCCAGGCTAATGGGCCAGACATGACAGCTCATAAAGTTGGGCCTGCGAAGCAACCAGATCCTTCCCACCATGGACTAAAGAGTGTCATGAAACTGACTAGGGAGACCAGAGGGTTTGGATAAGCCCTGAGAATGAGATGGTGCAAAGCAATGCTTATGGACTGTTTTGGAAGATTTGACCAGCATTGAGAAGAATTCAGCAGTTGCCAGGAAGGATGATCAGCAATGGCTTGGGAGCCAGACCTTGGCCCTAAGAATCTCTAAAACTTAGACACAATCCTGGAGAAGTGTGGGGGTGAGGACGTGCTAAATAGACTACGAAAACCCTGAATTGACTGTGATTGGCCTCAGTTAAGCTTTTTTTTTTTTCTCTTTTAAAGGTACCTGGGATTGAACCCGGGACCATGAACATGGGAAGCAGGCACTTAACCAATGACCGCTGGTGGAATAAAAACTCTAAAAAGGAATTAAGTTCCATCATATACAAAGAAAAAAGAATCATTGTGGGGAGATTCATACCTATTCCTAACTATGATCTCCAATATGCAAAGAACACATGAAAACCATGAGCATCACCTTAATTTCATTATATATTCTGTACTCATCTTCCTCTGGTACAGAGTTCTGGGGTTTTTTCTAGTTTATATTTCAGATTCAAGAGAAATATATGCAAGTGCAAGTTTCAAGAAATTTCTATAGCAGTTTTTATGAGGGGGCTGATTTTGTCCCTAGGGAACACTGGGCAATATCTGGCAACAGTTTTGCTAATGGCATCAAGTGGGTAGAGGCCATGGGTGCTGCTAAACATCCCACAATGCACAGGATTGCTCTCACAACAGAGAATTATCCAGCCCCAAATGTCAACGGTGCCATGGTGGAGGAGCCCTGCCTTACAGTGATACACAGCATGCTCTATGTACAGATAGGAGGTAGCACGTCGTCAAGCTATAGAGAAAGCAGCAGACTGCAACGTCAAGTTTGGATGCTTCTGACTAGCTGAAGGACTTGGGTAGATCATTTTAACACCAACAAGATTCATTTTCCATGTTGGGTAATGGCCATCTTGATCTCTGCCCTGCCTTCCTCTTAAAGAGCTGAAATGAGAACTACAAATTATGAAATTCCAAAATGTATCTTTATAGTAGTTATATATAATCGGAAGGAGTTGATTGAGGTAATAGTAGAAAATTGTCCAAAGTCTTCCAAACACTCTAGCAGGAGCCCAATATTGTAGCCCAGGAGACCTTCTTCTAGATGTTTATGTTTTTCAGGTTGAGTGACACTAGCTGCTCTAACAAACAGCACTGAATGTTAGTGGTTTAACACAATGACAATTTTTTTTCATGCTGATTAAGTGGTTCTCCTAGGTAACTCTTAATGAGTAACTAATTACTCAGAGACAAGATTCCTTCCTTTCTCCTTCCCTTCCCTCCTTCCTCCCTTTGTCTCCTCCATCCCCAGAGGCTTGGAGTCCTTTGCTTCCAGCTTCATAAATGAGGAGAGAGAGTGTGGACATTCATAAGGGTAGTTTCCTTAAGGGGCACACCTAGAAGTAACAGTCACTACCTCTTGTTCTCTGTGGACCAGAAAGCAGTAAAATGGCCACACCTAACTACCAGGAAGGCAGGGATATGGAGCCAAACAGTGTGTTGAGGATAAAAAAAAACATGTTTAGTTAACAAATAGCAGCTTCTACCACAGCAGCCTTTTTCACCAACACAAATATAAACAGATTTGGGAGGTCACAGGGTACTGGGTCATGGAGATGTGGTTGTTTATCCATCCTAAGCAACACATACTCCTCTTGAGAACATTCAACCCTCCCCAAGTCAGATTATAAAGTGTGTCCACCACAGAGCTTGTCCTGCCTGAGGGCAACTATCTTTTTTCATTTGGCAAAGGTTTTCTGAGTGCCTTCTGTGTGTCAGGCACTGTGCTAGATGTTGGGGATACAAGGTGAACAAACAAAAATCCAGGGAAATCCTTATGGAAGTTGCATTCTTTTCCTATTTTTGCGTGAGTGAATTTGATCAGATATTACTGGGGATTGAATCATGTTCTCCACAAAAAGCATGCTCAAGTTCCAATCTCTGGTTCTGTGCATGTGAATCCATTTGTGAACAGGATCTTTGAAGATGGTATTAGTTAAAGTGTACCCAAAGTCAACTAGATGGGCCTTAGACTAATATGAAATATGACTGAAGTCCTTATAAGCCAAGAAAATGGAAGGAGGAAGCAATAGGAAGCATTCAAAAGCTGGAAGTCAATGGAACCCGGAAGAGAAAGGGTTGCCATGTTCATTGCCAGGTGACAAAAAATCTAGGAACCCCAAAGATTGTCAGTCAGCCAGAAGATACCTATCCTGGAAGGAAGAAATCCTTCTAGTCTCTGAAACTGTGAGCCAATAAATTCCCGTTGTTAACTCAACCCACTGCACAGTACTTGTTTAACAGCTGGTAATGTATCCCTCTCAACTGCAAAATCCCTGCCTATTTCTTTGCTCTCCTGCATTGTACTCATTCTTCATTTATTTGTCAGCCAGCAAGATGAGCACCTCCTCTGGGACACAAGGACAGACTTGGTCACTGCCCTCAAGGAGTATGTTTTGCAGCTTTCTGGCAATTTGCAGGCCAAGAATGTCAGGTAATACCATCTCCATAGCTTAGGCACATGTGGCTGAGGCTATCTCATCTACTAATTTGGTGAGGGTTTCTCCAAAAGAGTGTACTCCTAACTAAGGAACTCTGTCAGAGAACTAGGGACCAGTTAGATCTATGTTTGGCCAACATACATAGAGATTGTGAAAAGATGCAATTTCACAAAGGGAGACTTCATTTGCTATATCCTTCTGCTCATATTAAATTGATGAGACTTGCTCTGCTTAACCTTTACCCTAACATGCATTATTATTTATACATTAGGAGACTAGATATAGAATTACAGATCTCAAATGAACAACAGACATATGATAAAATATTCAGCTTCTCCAGTAATAAAAGAAAAACAACATAGCAGAGAATTATCATGTTTCACCTTGCAAAAGTACAAATTTTGTTTGCTTTTAATGAATTATAATACTATGCTTGGGACCAGGATTTGGGAAAATAGACCATATGATAAGCTGTGATGGGACAGAATGTGCTCACCCTTTGTCTGCCAAAAGCTTTAATGCCACAAATTCGCTGTTAGGAATTTATCTTAAGGAAACCATAGGAGAACACAAGAATTTATACAAAAATGTTCATTGCAACATTATTTGCAATAGAAAAAACAAAATAAGGAATAAATGACATCACTACACACTGGACTCTTGGACCATTGTAAACTAGAGCTATAAATGACTGTTTAATGGCATGAAAAGACGTTCATGATTATTTTTGAGTAAGAAAATGATGCCATCATGCATTATAAGATCCCATTTTTGAAAAAGAAAAGAATGTGTAAGAAAAACACCCAATGAAAGGATATTAAAATAGAAATACTGGTTATCTCCAGGTGTTAGGTATAAGATTACTTCCTTTTTTAAAAAAACTTTCATGAGATAATGTACAAAGCTTAGCACTCTGTCTGACATGGAAAAATCATTAAATGGATGATTCTTCTTAATATTATTATTCATCCCATCAATCAAATGGAATAAACAAAGCAACTTCTCAGATTTGTTGTGAGAGGTAAATAATATCATAAAATACCTAAGTATACAGAAAGTATTTGGTAGGAAATTTTTTTTGTATTTACTCTTTGAGGGTAGAGGTCATTATAATCCCATAGGGGTTAAGAATACAGATTCCTCAGGCAGATAAGCTTAGATTCAAATTGTTACTTGCAAGGTGACTCAAGACATAGAGAGGTTAATTGTGTCTCCAGTTTGATCATGTATAAGATGGAGATAGCAACAGCTATATCATAAGATTGCTCTGATATAAAAGATTATGTATATAAATCAGCACATGAGGAGCTTAAGGATTATTTTATGCTTTTTACTGTATTGTGTGAAAAGAAAATGTATTAGCTTTATAAGAAAAATGTATGGTTTTAAATATAAGGAAAGTATAGAACTTCAAGCACTTGATGTTCTCCCTTCATCTTAACCCTGCTACTCAGTACAGTGGAAATGAATTTGGCATAGAGCTAGGCTATATCACCAGTTTCATTGGGGGAAAAGAGGAAGGGGTATAAAATAAGATTATAAGGGCCAAAGTTGACAGTGGGAAAGAGAAAGAAAGTAAAGAAGATACTGTGAAACTAAAAGGAATCTAAGTTCAAAGCCTCCTTTTCAGCAATGCTAAAACCTAGAATAGGAAAAAGGTGGTGGAAGTACAAGTCTTAACAAGTTTACTAGGATCATCTGCTTTTGATATTGCCCAAATCTCCTCTGAATCCCAAGAAAAAGGTCTGCTTAATTAGCGAGCTGCCTTCACCTGAATTGCTAAGGTAGTTATCTGCAAGCAAAATGCACAAATACATAGTTAAAATGTGCATAATATATAATGGATACACATACAGTCTCCAGGCCATCATTATTTCTTAACTGAATCAATGAAATTCCTCCTCTGTAGTTTCACTACTTCTGCTCCTGCCTCCTTACAGTTTGTCCTAAACACAGAGCAATCCTGTTAAAAAATGTCAGATCATGTCACTCCTCTGCTCAAAATCCTCTAATGGAATTGCAGATTTAGAAAACCAGAGCAAAGAGCAATTAGGCTTTATTTTCCAGTTGTTTCATCACTGCTAAATTATGCCTGAGTTTTAAGAAGACTTAACAGGACACTTTGAGTCTGTCATATGTTGGGCTGGGATAAGTCTGTGTATGTGTGTGGGAAAGAGTTTTCTACAGAGTTTTTTTCAAAACATAAAGGTTATTATTTACCTGTGTCATATTATTTTCATTCAAATAAGAGACATAAGCACCAAAATCAGAACTGAAAACCAGCCAAACACTAATGTCTTCTATTTCCCTCAAAGTCAAAGTCAAAGCCCTTGCAATGTCCTGATCCTTGCTCTCCTTTTATGGTCAGCAAATGTACCATTTATTTAGTGATGCTATGTGGGAAACCCTTCACATGCCACATGCATTACAGTCACCAAGGGCACTCATAAGCACATAGAAAAGTGTATATCACCATCACCCCCATTTCTCAGATGAGGAAATTTGAGTCTAGATCAGTCAAGTACCTTTATCAAAGGCTAAGAAGTAACAGAGGTAAGATTCAAATCTGTAATTGGCTCAGAAGTATGAGTCTGAATCAGGCAATTGGTTCCCCGAACTAGGTCTTCAGACTGGACGTAAGTGAAAAAAATGCCAGCATTGAGTCCCACTCCCAGGGCATCTGATGGAGTAAGTCTGAATGGAGTAGAGATTTCTGGCTTTTTATAAAGCTCTATAATGGAATCTGACACATAGCCACATTTGGGGAACAATGCATGTATCATTTACTTTTATCCCCATGACAACCATGTCAGGTTAATGCTATCATTCACTTTCTATGGATCAGGAAACTGAAACTAAAAAGAATCTAGCTCAAAGCTTCCTTTTCAACAATGCTAAAAGGTGATCTTCCATTACCCTCCTTCCAACTTCCCCACCCTGATTCACTCTATACCTTTCTCCACTTTGCTATGAGCCCCAAGGCTGACCCGAATGGATGCATCAATGGACTTCCTTGCCCACTCACTTCTGGTTGGGTGTGACAAATATTTGTAGGATATCAGAAGGCAAGGAGAGAGAGAAGACAGGGTGTTTGCTCCTTAAGTCCCTACCTTGAGGAGGGCAACCCACTGTGGCTGTGGCAGAGGCTGTGTTCCTTCACAGCATCAGTTCCCATTGGATCGTTTTTCCTCTACAACCTTAGCTCTTGTTGGTGTCTAGTAACACTCTTCCTGCCCCCTTTCCCCCTTTAGTCTAGTGGCGGTAATGGCTCTTCAATGTTGACACCCCTGTGTGCTTCACCATCTCTAATAGGTTCCCTTAACCATGTCCACACCTCTGTAGAGAATCTTTTCATGAACCTCTCCTGAACTAAATCTTCTGAGTGGTCCATCTGTCTTCTTCTGGGTCTCTGACTGATATCATCATGCAGCCAATAATGGGGAAGCCTGGACCTGAACCCAGATCTTCCAGTCAAACTCCAAATTCCCTCTTCAGCAACTAGATGAAGTCCAAGGGAAATTACATTTCTAGGAGTTTATAAATCTTGCATTCCTAAAGAATTCAGTGTTCCAAATTCACAGTGGCCTTTTCCATCATTTTATTTGGAGTCTGCTATAGGCAGTCCCGTCTGATTTCTCACCCTGATGGGAGAACTTGAGGAATGAAGGTTTAGAAGGAATGGCTGGAGCATGCTCCCAAGTCTCAGAGAAGTATAAGGCCTTGCCCAATCCAGGGCTTGAACATAGGTCTCCTGCCTCCCAGCTATAGCTTTAGCACTATCCTTCAGGTCTGGGAAGGTGGTGAAGGTAGAGACCCAAGGCAGCTGAGTCTGACCCACACAAGCCTAGGAGAGCTGCCAGAGGAAGACAGCCTTCCCAAAACAAGGGCATTTATAATTTAAACACTGATTTCTCTGTTTAAATCCTACAGATGGAAAAGGCTTTCCATTTGTAAAAGTAATTCTTTAATGGTAGATCAAAGTTCACTGACATTTCACTGGACTGTAAGTTCTTATGGATGCCAAATAGGTCTGAGTTCAGCCTGCAGAGCTGGATTGGGAAGAACCAATGCAGGACAATGGCTGAGCCTTACTTTTCCCATCTGGGAAATGGATATAACCAGCTTCATTAGCTCCCTGTATTTATTAGTGTCCAGCCAGGAAAACAGGAACCACTCTTGATCTTTCACATGGGAGAAATTTAATATATAATAAATAATGGAATACATAGATGATGGAGGAGTGTCAAAGCCGAAATATCAAAGAAGAGGCAACCCAGAGATTAGCAACAGCAGTGAGATGCTACCATCCTTAGGTTGGAGATAAGCTAAGGGCTGACTGTCAGGAATTTAAATCCATGTGAGGAGCTGCTCAGCAAAAACTGGAACCAAGAGAGTGAAGGTACATCACAAAGACATTCTAGATTCAAGGGAAGTGACATGTACATATAAAAAGAAAGAAATTGATGGTGGCTGTCTTTGGAGACTCTCTGCTACAATATGAATTTAGGATTTTTATGTTGTTTTAATAAAATGACACTTTGATCCCTTTATCATTATAATATGCTCCTCTTGATCTTTAGTAACACTCCTTGATTTAAATTCTACTTTGTCTGGTATTAATATAGCCATCCTAACTTTGGAATGATTAGTACTTGCATGGTATACCTTTTCCATCCTTTTACTTTTAATCTGTGTATATACAACTAAGGTGCATCTTCCATAAACACACATAGTAGTTTGAAGCTGTGTGTACCCCCAAAAAAGATGTTATTAAATCTATTCCATTCCTCTGGGTATAAAGCCATTGTAAGCAGGATCTTTTGATGAGGCTACCTCAGTTAAGGTGGGACCCACCTCATTCAGGATGGGACTGAATCCTATTACTGGAGCCCTTTATAAATGTAATGAATAGAGAGTGAGCAAGCCACAGAAGCAAGAAGCTAAAAGCAATGAAACCTGGAAGAGAAGGAAGAGACCAACAGACACCTCCATGTGCCTAGCCACATGGCAGAGGAACCAAGGATCACTGGCAGTCAGTGGTCAAGAAGAAAGCATCACCCTGATAATGCCTTGACTTGGACATTTTCTTGTCCTCAAAACTGTAAGCTAATAAATTCCCACTGTTCAAGTGAAACTTTTAATGCTATCTATCTACTTTAAGCAGCCTAGGAACCTAAAATAACACAGTATGGTTGGATCTTGCTTTTTTGTCCAATTGAACAATCTCTGACTCATGATTGGAATTTTTAGGCCATTTATATTCAACATAATTATTATGGCTGGGTTTAAGTCTAGCATACTGCTCTTTGTTTTCTATTTATCCTAACTGGTTTTTATGCATTTCCCCTCTACTTCTCTGCTTTCTTTTGTACAACTGATTTTTTTTACTATTCTATTTTAATTTTTTGGCTCACAGTTTCAGGCTCTAAAGGCTTAACTCCTCCCAGGGTCAGTATCTACTGGATGGTGAGCAATCTTTGGGGTTCCTGGATTTTCTGTCACATGGCAATGCACATGGTGGCACCTTCTCTTTTCTCTTCCAGGTTCTGTTGACTTCCAGCTTCTGGCTTCTCTCTGTGGCTGTTTTTTTTTTCTTTCTGTGTCCAATTTCCTTTGCTTGTAAGAACTTCAGTCACATTGTATCAAGGCCCACCCTCATTTGGGCACACTAACTAATACCATCTTCAAAGGTCCTATTTACAAATGGGTTCACATCCATAGGACCAAAGGTTGACACCTGAACATACCTTTTGCAGGGGACACAATTCAATCCTCATCATACCCCAATTTCTTTGTCCCATTCTTCAGGAACTCCCAACACATATGTTAAACTGTGTGATACTGTTCTTAGGTCAATAAGGCTTCATTAAATCTTTTCTATTTTAAATTTTCTTTTGGTGTTTCAGTTTGGATAGTTTCCACGGACCTGTTTCAAGTTCAATGATGTTTTCCTCTGTAGAGTCCAAACTGATGTTAAGCCTATCCAGTCTATTTTTTATTTCAGGTACCGTATTTTTCAGTTCTTGTATTTCTCGATTGTTTTTTTTTTTTTCAGTTTTCATTCCTCTGTTGAAATTCTTCATCTTTTCACTAATTAATTTATTCTCTTAATTCCTTGAAAAATGTATAACAATTTTAAAAGCAACATCCATTGTCACTTCCGAGTATGTTTGTCTTCATCTTGGTTATTGGCCACATTATCCTGTCCTTTGTATAATTACTAATTTTTAAAATTCTATTTTAGAAACTACAGAGGCTATATTTTTGAAAACAAATTTTTTTATCTTTCTTTGAAGAAAACTGAGGGGTTTTTGGCATGTAGTTAATTTGTTGGATTCTCAGGTTGATCTTAGCGATCTCTGTTTAAGTTTCGTTATGGTGGGTAAAGAGTAGTTCTTTCTATAAAGCAAGAATCGCTCTCCTAAAGTATGAACTTTCTGGGGGTTTCCCATGAATGTTTGGCTTATTCAACAATTCTCTTCTCTTTTCTTGGTCAGAGCTCCTGTGTCTCCTAGCTCTATGTTACCTCTGGAATCACCTTTTAGCTCACAGCACTCCTCTACTCACTGGCCAGTGGCTGTTCTATGCTAGGCTTTGGAGTCTTGTCTTTCATATGCACAGTTTAATATCTGGCCAATACTTAAGGAATCCCTATGCAGATGTCTGGTATTTCTTATCAGTGCAGAGTTTCCTCTCTGCTTCCTCAATAGGTACCAGCTGCATCAGCAGCACCAAACTCTCATCTCTATTTCCTCTACCCAGCAAAACCACTGCTCTCTGGGCTCTACCTCTCCATGCTGTGAATGGAAAACTGAGGCAAATACATAATTCTCTTCTCTCAAAGACCATGGCCTTGCTTTGTGTGCTGCCCAACGTTTGAGAACAGTTGATTCCTACATTTGTTTCTAAGATAGATGAGTCTGGTATCAGTTACTCCATCGTAGCTAGAACCTAAAGTCTCACAGGCTTTTGAGAATGAAATGATATATATAGATAAGTGATTAACAAAGAGTAGCTGATATTATTTTATTACATTATTACACACTTAACTCCGTTATTGGAATGGAGATTCTTCAAGTTAAAAACTCTATCTTAATGACTTTCACATCCCCAATACCTAGCATAAAGCCTGGCACAGAGTGAATGTCAATAAACATTTTTTTATTTTTAAGATTTATTTTATTTCTCTTCCCCCCACCCACCCCGTTGTCTGCTCTCTTGTATCCATCTGCCATGTGTTCTTCTGTATCCACTTGCATTCTCAGCAGCACCAAGAATCTGTGTATCTTTTTGTTGCATCATCTTGCTGCATCAGCTCTCCGTGTATGTGGTGCCACTCCTGGGCAGCTCTTCTGGTAGGGCACACTCCTTGTGCATGGGGCTCCCCTACATGGGGGATACTCCTGCATGGCATGGCACTCCTTGTGCATGGTAGCATTGTGCATGGGCTGGTTCACCACACAGGCCAGGAGGTCCAGGGTTCAAACCCTGGTTTGAACCTTGGACCTCTTACATGGTAGGCAGATGCTCTAACAGTTGAGCCATATCTGTTTCCCAAAATAAACATTTTTTGAACTCAGGTAACATTTGCGGAGAAATGGACAAATGAAATCACATTTTAGATATACGGTGGAGTTCAGGAAACATAATTTTCAGTCAGCTCTTGGTACTCATATTGCACCCATCTGGTGCTAAATCCAAGCTAAGTACTTCAGTATCCCAGATATTTTTGGTTGTACTTATTACCCCATTTTGAATACTCCTTCAAAATGTGCCAAGTCCTTTGCCAGGGGGTGGGGCAGAGAGATGAAATAAGGTGTAAATTGTGATCTCAATGCTCTCAACACCTGTATCAGAGATGGTACAAATATGCTTATAATATTCCAACAGAAAGGCAGGTTTTTTTTTCATGTTTTACATGAGATTTTACTATCTTCTACAGTCCCATGCTAGTTTTTAACCATCCTTCTAGTAATATACATGACCTTAGACTTTTCCTTTCAACCACTGTCATACTCATACAATAGCACTACTCGTTACAAACACCATGATATGCTTTCACCAGGTCTATTCATTTCCAAAAACTTACAATCTTTTTACCATTTCTGCACAGATAAACCCTCAGCTTTCCATTCTCTACCCTCCTATTTTCTGGTGACCTATAATCTAGTTATTAAGTCCATGAATTTACACAATATATTTAGTTTGTAACAGCACAATCAGAAAGTACTTGTCCTTTTGTGTTTGGCTTGCTTCATTCAACATAATGTCCTCCAGGATCATCCACGTTGCCATATGCTCCGTGACTTCATTTCTTCTTACTGCTGCATAATACTCCATCGCATGTATACACAATTTATTTATCCATTTGTCAGCTGACAGACACCTGGGTTGTTTCCAACTTCCAGCAATTGTGAATAATGCTATGAACATTGGTGTGCAGATGTCTGTTCATATTCCTGCTCTCAGTTCTTCTGGGTATGTACCTAATAATTGTATTGCTGGGTCACATGGAAAGTCTATATTCAACTTCCTTAGAAACTGCCAAACAGTCCTCCACAGTGATTGTACCATTCTATATTCCCACCAGTAGTGAATAAGCATTCCTATCTCTCCACATCCTCTCCAACATTTACAGTTTTTGGCCAGTCTAATAGTTGTGAAATGATATCTTATTGGAGTTTTGATTTGCATTTCCTAATTGCTAGTGATGAACATTTTTTCATGTGTTTCTTTGCCATACAATTGTCTTTTCAAGTCTTTTGCCCATTTTTTAATTGGGTAGTTTGCCTTTTTATCGTTGAGCTGTATGATCTCTTTGAATATCATGGATATTAAACCCTTATCAGATACATGATAACCAAATATTTTCCCCCATTGAGTTGGCTGCCTTTTTACCTTTTTGACAAAGTCCAGAAAGGCAGTTTTGATACGTTTTTTGAATGATTAAAAAAATGTTTGGGAGGCTCAGAAATGGGAAATAATACATATATTTGGAAATGTGTAGGGATGAGTGAGGGACGAGAGATGAATCTGGATAAGCTGCTGGTTTGATCAGATTGTATTGAAATTTGAACTTCACACTAAGGAGTTAAACCTTTTGGGGCTATCAATGGCTTTGGAAGACTTTTGTGTAGTGGTTTTCGTAATTTGTAGTGATCAATTTCATATTCTCATATTAACTCATTTTTTCCCTAAATGTACTTTCCTAAAAGTATAAAGGGTGGAGTGAGAAAGCTAGAGGAAGAGAACCCAGAAAGGAAGAGAGTAAAGTTTTAAGGTTGCATAGACATCTAGTGAAGAACCTGTTTGCATCTGACACAGGCATCCAGATCTCTGATTCCCTGTTTTGGCAATTCTGGCCTACCCTTGTCTCTTGCTTTCTTGGGCACTTAGGTCAAAACATGGCCAGGAAATTCAACAGGACAGACTGTTTTGTGGTCACTGGAAGCCACTTCCTGATTACTGATTAGTCCTTCATAGACTCTTTATACAGTCATATTTGCCCTTTCAATGCAACAAATCAAAATGATGGTCCCCTCCATTTACCTACAGTCTTCATCCTAGACAATTTTTCTTGACCATTGTTGAACACCAAGCCTGGATTTGCTTCTTCTTGTTTTTAAATACTTAAAAAACCATTTTTAGCATTACCTTTCCCCCAGCGTGGGGCATGACCCCCAGGGATGAGCCTCCCTGGTGCCAAGGGATTACTATCAAGCACCAGCTGGTGATGTAACTAGAAAAAGGCCTTGAATAAAAGGGTCAACTCAGACCAGCAGAATATCTCACCCTACATGTTGGATCAGGTATTAGAACTGCTTTTTGACCTTGAATAAAAGGGGGAAATAGAAAGGACAAATGAGTTTATATGGCTATGTGTCTCCAAAAAAGAGTCAGGAAGTCATCAGAGGGGTCACGCTTATGCATGCCTCAGCAGGATCCCAGAGACAGCCAAAGCAGATACAAGCCCAGGTACTGGTTCTCCTGAGGGCTACAGAGGCCCACAGGTTCTATGGTCATGGCAGATGGCTCTGGAGTTCAGTGCCATGTCAGTTGGCCCTACTTTGGAGTTTGTGTTCCTGAGTGTGATGGAGTTGGACTCAGATGTGACCTTTCTATACGTGCCTCTTCTGTCACTTTTACTGAACCTATGGTTGTCACCGGGGTTGGTGTATACTCAGGAGACCTGAATCTCTGAAATGTCCATGTGGCAGCTGGGCCCTGAGCCTTAGCAGACTTGCAACTCCTACCCTCTGGTTCATTGGACTTACCCAGCCAGCTAACAGGGAGGTGAAGAAGGTCAACCACCACACCAGGGAGCTGAGAGTGCCTACAACTTCAAGCAGGAGAATTAACATCCATCATCCATATGGAACCTAAGCCCCTCTCAACATAGAGGTGGAGTGGACATAACCATCCCAGGGTCCACAGGATGGAGGAATAGAGTATGGACTAGAATGGATTTACTGATATTCTACTATGAAACTATTGTGACTAGTAATGGAAGAAACTGTAGCATAGATGTGGAGAAAGTAGCCACAGTAATTGCTGAGGGCAGGGAGAGGGAAGAAGAGATGTGAAAGGGGGGGGGGGTATTTTTGGGACTTGGAGTTGTCCTAAATGATACTACAGGGACAGATGCTCAACATAATATATCCTGCCATAACCCACTAAAGGGACTGGGGGAGAGTGTCAACTACAATGTAAACTATTATCCATGGGAGCAGGAGTGCTCCACAATGTATTCACCAAATGCAGTGAATCTGCCACAATGATGAAAGAGGTTGTTGATGTGGGAATAGTGGGGTGAGGGGGTTGGGTGGTATATGGGTACCTCTTATATTTTTTAAAGTAACATTTAAAAAAAATAAAAGAGATTGTAGAACCAACAAAACAAAACAAAACCATTTTTAAGAAGATAATTTAGATTACATAAATGTCACATAAAAAATAGAGGAGATTCCCATATGTCCCTACCCCTCCCACACTTCCGCACACTAACAACATCCTTTATTAATGTGGTACATTTGTTACAATTTATGAACACATATTGGAGCACTGCCACTAAGCATAGATTATAGTTTACACTCTGTCCTGCACAATTTTGGAAGTTATGATAAAATATATAATGACCCGTATCAGTCACTACAACATCATTCAGGTCAATTCCAATGTCCCAAAAATGCTGCCATATTACATCTATTTTTCCCTCTCCCTCCCCTCAGAACCAACAGTGGCCACTGCCTCCACATCAATGACAAAACTTCTTCCATCGCTAGAATAAGACTATAGTAGAATAACAGTAAATCTACTCTAGTCCATTGTTCATTCTCCAATCCCGAGGAGTCTGGGGGCTTAGATCCTAGGGCAGATGGATGGGACTTTCTTGCTTGCAGTTGCAGTCTCTCTTGGTCCCTTAAGCCATCATCATCTCTGAATTTGCTTTTAAAATTTTGTCTTCTGACCTGATACATGATTTTTTTTTAAACTTATTTTTTTAAGATTTATTTTATTTCTCTCCACCCCCCACCCCCCCAGTTGTCTGTTCTCTGTGTCTAATTGCTGCATGTTTTTCTTTGTCCGCTTCTGTTGTTATCAGCGGCACAGGAATCTGTGTCTCTTTTTGTTGCGTCATCTTGCTGTGTCAGCTCTCTGTGTGTGTGGCACCATTCCTGGGCAGGCTGTACTTTCTTACACGCTGGGCAGCTCTCCTTACAGAGTGCATTCCTTGCGTGTGGGGCTCCCCTACGCGGGGGACACCCCTGTGTGGCAGGGCACTCCTTGTGCGCATCAGCACTGTGCATGGGCCAGCTCCATAGGGCTCAAGGAGGCCCAGGGTTTGAACCATGGACCTCCCATGTGATAGATGGATGCCCTAACCACTGGGCCAAGTCTGCTTCCCGTGATTTCTTGTTTTGACCTTACCTGACAGAGCTCTTCTTGGGTCTTCCTCTCTCACTACATGTCCCTATAAAATCCTTCCTTTTGATACAGCTTTGACCTAGGTATTCTAATTTCAGCATAGAACAATGGAGAGCAGGTGTTCCACTCCTTTCTGGTCCCTCTTTGGTTTATCCCAGCTCTGGAAGTAGGATCCAGTTATCTTCCTTCAAGGAGGCAAGAAAGCACTTTGGAGAAAATTATGACTTTCAGAGGTAGGCCTGGATTTAAAATGGCTCTGAAATTTCTGTAGATGAGTGATCCTGCCCAGGATACTTCTCTTTTCATAGCATTTTATAGGGAAATATTGGGAAAATAAGTTTTTATTGGGATTAAATGATATTGAATATAAAGCACTTAATTCAGGATTAAGCCAGTGTAGCTGTTCTTCAAAAATGCCTTCTTCCTTGCATCCTGGGTATGAAAACAATAGCTTTAGTGGCATCTCTCACTCAGCTTAGGCTTTGGGGAGTTTTAATCAATGTTTAGAAAAGACAGAGATGGTGTCTATGTTGGTCCCTCCAGATGAATGGCTTATTATTTAACTGTTCCCATTTAAGGTACTTAAGACCTCAGTCCCCCTCTCTTAGGCCTCTCTCTCCAGCTGGTATATGTAAAAATGAACCACAAAAGCAATGGAATCCTTTTCCAGGATTGCTCAATGCCATCTGTTTATGCCCAAGGCCCCAGGCCATGTTACTGATGCAGCCGAAGACCTATCTCCATCCAGGGGATCACGATTTACAGGAACTCTCTGAGATGTTCCAGAGTCGTGTGTGTTTTTGTTTTTTTTTTTTACATAAAATGGCTCCCTAGATCCACTATGACAAATTGTCAACATTTCCAAAACTGTCTCTTATAAAGTATTTATAGGATAGAAAGTTAACATTCATTGGAGACCTGTTGTGAGCCAGACACTAGACTAGTCCCTTAGGCAGATTCTCTGATTTTTTGTCCTAGTCCTGTGTGTTTTTCCTTAGCCCCACTTTACAGATGATGAACTGAAGCGCAGAAAATTTAGGTTATTTGCCCAAAACCAATTGCTGGTAAGTGGTGGAGCCCAGATTCAAATCCGGTTCTGTCTGCATCAATGAACCTCTGCTGCCTCCTTTACAAGACCTTCAACTTTCAGAGTCTCCATTGTGTGGGAACTAGTCTACCACACTAATATTTGTATTTTTAAAAAATATAGTTATTTTTCATAGCCAACTCTCCTTCTCCCACCCTGACATTCATTCTTTTATGAAACCTTCAATACATGCAGCCTTTGAAAGGAAAAAGGAACCTGAAAGCTCCAGTGAAATGAAAATGCTGGGGCTTCTTTGAAACTTAAGAAGCATTAGAGGCAATTACATTTGTGCAAATGTAGAAAGGCTTGTTGCTATTTCTGATTTCCCCACACCCCAAGGCAATAAACTGGAGGGAAGGTTGTTAACTATTTCAGAGCTCAGAACAAGAGGCAGCAAAGGCAGTGATTTGCTTTTCTCACCTCTACTGTCAGTATAAGTAAGGTAAAGCCACCACTCTTTCCAAAGTGAAACTGATATCTGTTTACTCAAATAAATTAATGTTGTTGTTGTTTTTTTAATCTCAAAAGATGTTTTTGTGGGAACAGTATTACATAGTAATTCTGGTGTACATCTACATGATTCATCCATTGAAAAGATATGCTAATAAAATATACTCTTATATCTTTGCATTTAATGACTTTTACTTCCTTTTCTCCCTTTTTTTTTTTTCCCTTCATGGTAGCATCTACTGGCCTATACCCAGTATTGTTTTCATAAATACATACAGGGATATGGATAAAAGATGGGGATGAGAGAATGATAAAAAAAGGGGGACATGAGATACATTTAAAAATGTCTGAAGATGTAAATATTATCACTTCATTAAAGAAGTAGAACTTGCAAAGAAATATACCTGAGGGAGAAAACAAAATTCTCTCCAATGAACTTTTTAGGTATACTTTTTTTTAGTTCTCTATTGCTCCAAAATTGAGTGGCTTTGAATGATATTCTTTTTCAAAATTCTGCAAACTGGGCTGGACTCAACTGTATAGTTCTTCTGCTCCATGTGGTATTTGCTGAGGATGGAAATATAAAGAGAGATGTAAACATTCTCATGATGCTTCATCTGGAATGGCTGGGCCAGCTGCGGCCTACCTGACATTTCTCTCTTTTTCTCCACATGACCTTTCTCTTAGATAGCTTGGGCTCACTCACAATATGGTCCTCTCAGGCTAACTGGACTTCTTACATGATGGCTGACTTCGATGAGGCAAAATCTGCCAGTCCTTTTAGGGCCCTGGACTCATTTACTCCATATTCTATTGGTCAAGTCACAAGGTCATCCCAAGTTCAACAGGAAGGAAACTGACTCCTCTGCTTGGAAAAGGAGCTGGCATGAAGAGGTGGTGGGGGAGGGGAGATCACCAGTGGCTATCTTTGGAGGCCATCCACCTCACTGGAGTTGGCAGGTAGCTTGATAACAGTTATTTCAAATGTAACTTCTAATTAATGGAATATTCTACAGCAATGAAAATGAACGAACTACAGCTATATGAACAAGTGATGAATTTTCAAAATATCACGATAGGAAAAAAAGACAAAATAATTCATACCAGATGATTCCACTTAATGAAGTTTTAAAGCAAGCAAAAATACACTATACTCTTAATTAATGTATAAATAGGCAGTAAGACTATAAAGAAAATCAAGAAAATAATGATCATAAACGTCAGATTAGTGCTTAGTTCCAGGTAGAATTTAGGTAGTTGTAATCAAGAAGTGACACAGGAGGCTTCTGTGTGCTTTCTTCTTGACCTGAGGGTTAACTGTCACATTGCTCATTTATGCATATTTTCTACTTGTATGTTTTAATTCTAAATTTTAAAGATGCTAAAATTTATATTTGGGCTAAATTTAAATTTGGTTCATGCATACTTTATGTGCAGCTCAAAACTGCGGCTAGCATATAGTGTACTGAAACAGAAAAGTAGGAATGGGCTTGCCGTCCTCCCTAAAACCTTAGGTTAGCTTATACTAATAACAACTATTGATTTTTGAATTGGTAATATGTCCCATCAAATGGCTGAATGCATTATTGTACAGAATCCAGAGAAAAACCTGAGACGGAGGTATGATACCCATTTTCCAGAGAAAGTTAACAGTGGTTTGTAAAGTGCAACTCCAAGGCCACACAACATTTGAACCCAGCCTGTCTGACTCTGAACTTCCTCCATAGAAAAGCCCTTGGCACAAGGGTCCTGAACATCAGTAAATTTCACCCATCTTCTGTGCTCTAGCTAGTTGAATCCAGATCAGGCAGCACCCGGTCACTGTCAGCACAAAAACACAATTGTTCAGGCCCTGGTCTCACAGGGAAGTGGCCCATTGCAACCACAGGGCAATTGGCAGAGCTTCAGGCACTGATGGAAGGCTCTTCTCTTGGCTGCTGGCTGTTGACAGGCTGAGTGGCTGCCTCGGCCATGCCAGGATGAAATAAAGCCACCCAACACTCAGGATCAGCCGACCAAGGGAGTGCAAGGGCAGTGGAAAGAGATGGCCTCCAAATTCCAGGAGTCACATGGTGTTTATTCTGAGGCCACCCACCCATCACCCACTCCAGTGGAAGCTGCTGCTGCCTGGAAGGGCTCATGCTGGAGAGAATCCAGATTAAATAATAGGGTAAAAAGGAGCAAGTCTGTTTTGGTTTGTACAGACTATGCCATTTCAAAGGGACAAGAGCAAAGTCTTTGAGGGCCCATATTGGGGTCTACTGAACCATGACCTAATTAAATCTATTATAGGAAAAAAAAAAGAGGAGGGTCAGCATTGTTTCTTTTGAGAAATTATTGAGCCTTATGACAGTACTGTTGCGGGTACTAGGAAAACACAGACTTGGATAGTATGTTGTCATTAGTAACTTAAGGGGGGAGGGGCAAAAAGAGAGCTGTTCTCTGTGATGACAATGCTTATATTGTCAAAACTCTTTAAGTCTCCCAACTGCTCTGTGAAGGCGAGTAGGTCATGTATCATCAGCTTAATTTTAAAGGTGAAACTAAGGATTAAAGAGGCTTTTTCCAAAACTCATGTTTAGAGAGTAAGCTGTTTTCTTTTTTCATCACATTCAAAAATAAGGAGGAAGTTTTGAAGAATGCTGGTTATGCTAAAAGTAATACAAATACTATGGATATTAAGATGCAGATGAAAAGGAGGAGCAGGAGGAAGGAGAAGAAGAAAGAAGAGTTAAGGAGGTGGGAGGAGAGGAGGAGGAAAATGAGGAGAGGGGAGGGGAGGGAAAGGATGAGAAAGAGATGGAGGACAAGGAAGAGGAGACAATCTAGAAGTAGAGCTTCTTGAGTACCTACTATACACTAAGTACTGTGCAAGGTTATTTCTTACCCACTCTTCTCTTGGAGAAGGTGGCTCTCCACCATGGTCTCAGGATATGATCCTATGTTGGACAACCGACTCAAGCTGGGCCAGTCCAATTTTTCTGTCCTGGGAATTTGGAACAGAGGACTCTGAGATACAAGTTAGACTCTATTAACAGAGCAAAGAAAGCCCATCTGCAGAGAAAGAAAGGAAAAGAGGCAGCACTGAAGTAAGAGTGGCCACTAGGGACTGCCTGAACACTCAAGAGAGAAGGATAGCGAACTTGAGGTCCTCTTGAGCCCAAATTTCTTTCCTACTTTGAGCACTTTCAGAGATTCCTGGACCCTTCTAACAAATCCCCTTCCCCTCAGTTAGTCTGAGGGGGTTTCTATTTCTTAAAACCAAGTGACTGATAGATCATCTCTGAGCCTTCGACAACTTAGGCATGTTTTACTACTTTACAGATAGAGCAACCAGGGACTAGGCACAAAGAGGGTAAACTATGTGCTCAGAGTCACATCAGTGGCATTGTAGAACTGGGACAAGAGAGCCAGAAATCGTTTCTCCAATAAGATAGTAGCTGAAGAAATTTAGCGAGTTTGGAGTCACAACCCTGTTATTTTGCCATTCAACTCAGGATTCCTTTAGTTGCAAATGGAAAAAAAAAATCCTATTTAAGGTCATGCAACTTTTAAGAAAATGTAGGTTATTTCTCATTATAAACTTCTTAGAAGTCCATTTCAGGGATATAATTAGCTTGTGGCCATGGCTACATTCAGGCATTTAAGCCATAATGTCAGAACCCATTTCTTCTTCCTTTGGCTCTATTTCCTCTCCGTGGGCTTTGTCCTCAGGTAGACTTTCTTCTGTGGAAAAGATGGCCAGCAACAGCTCCAAGCTTATATCTTTCCACTAGAGGACAAAGAAAGCCACTTTACTAATTACACCACAAATCTCCTAGGGATGGCTTTCATTGGCTGATTTGAGTCACATGTCCATTTCTGGGCCAATTGCTAACCAGGGTGATAAAATGTTTGGACTGGTCAGACCTAGGTCATGCACCCACTCTCTGATGCAGGGCCATAGTCAATCCTGTATTTACCAAATGGCCTGAGTAGAGGAGGGGGGTGATAGCTTGAATGAAAAATGGTATTTTTACTCAAAGAAAGGAGGATGGATGCTGGATAGAAAAAAGCGACATTCAATAAACACTTGCTAGCCCTGTCAGGGCTCCTGTTTGATACATCTTCCAGAATTCTCATTTAGGTCAGTAGGCTTGGGTAACTGTAGGCATTTTGAAAGCAGTTAGTTCATATTGCTCAATGTACAACTAAAAAGTTAAGTGACTTGCCCCAGGCACGTGACTGTTGAGAAACAGAGGCAGGCCCACTCTTGATACCCAGACTGGGATGCCAGGCTGGCCAAACTCCCTGGCATCTTCTTTCCCAGGATTGCTTTGACTAATCCAGCAATTGAGCATCTGGCCAGTTCAAAATTTCTCACCATTTCCCAACAAGATTTCTGGCATTGCCTTGACCATGGGGGATGTTGCAGACACTGTGACGAGATGATATCAGAAATTCAAATGCAAAACAGGCTTTCCCACATCCCCATTAGCCACTGATGAGTATATGCTACACATCATTTTTCACATTGTAGACATTTAAATGTTACCAACTCGTCCTCTTAAAAAACATGTATAAATAAGGAAAGGGGCAAAGAGAATATTGATGCAATTGCTCTTTCGGAATCCACAATGAAGAGAGGTCACCCAAATGTGTTACTGAGTAAAGTCTTGAGCTTCCCAAAATGCATTAGTCACTCTCTGCTTCTAATGGCTGTTTTCAGGTCTATGTAGAGGGTGGTCTTTGACTTGAGCAAACTATGGACTAGGGCCAAATCCAGCCCACCACTCTTTCTGTACATACTGGTTTATTGGAACACAATCACATACATCCATAAGTATTATCTATGCTTGCTTTTCCACTACAATGACAGAGACAAGTATTCACAACAGAGACCTTATGGTTCTCAAAACCTGAAGTATTTACTATCTGACCCTTTACAGAAAAAGTTGGCTGACCCCTGCTTAGAATATTAGATTTTCAGAGCTAAAGGCAATCTTAGAGTTCATTTAACCTAGAGGTCTCTGGGTTCCCAGAGGCAGAATCTAGTATACAGAGTTTGGGCTTTTATAGGCTAGCCTATAACTCACCTTTTTTTTTTTTAAGGATTTATTTTTCATTATTTCTCTCGCCCCGCCCCCCCCCCCCCACTTGTCTGCTGTGTCCATTCGCTGTGTGTTCTTCTGTGACCGCTTCTATCCTTATCAGCGGCACCAGAAGCCTGTGTTTCTTTTTGTTGCGTCATTTTGTTGTGTCAGCTCTCCGTGTGCAGCGCCATTCCTGGGCAGGCTACACTTTCTTTCACGCTGGGCGGCTCTCCTTATGGGGCACACTCTTTGTGCATGGGGCTCCCCTCCGCAGGGACACCCCTGCGTTGCATGACACTACTTGCATGCATCAGCACTGCGCATGGGCCAATTCCACACGGGTCAAGTAGGCCAGGGGTCTGAACTGCGGACTTCCATGTGGTAGGCAGATGACCTATCCATTGGGCCAAGTCCAATTCCTTTATCTTTTAATTGAACTAATTTTAAATGTAAGGATATTTTGCATGAACTTCCTGTTTCTGACTTTCCTTAGATCATTGAAAGATCTAGGAACCATAAAACAATACACATTTAGCAACCATGGCAGGATCTGGGCAGTGGCCTCCTCATTCTGATAGGGAATAGCTGTTTTACTTTTCCACAGTCTCTACCACTCTATCTTTTCATGACTGAGGCTGAGTCTCAGTTGCCATTTACCATTACCATTTCAACTCTTAAGAGTCCAAAGAAATTCTTCAATGCTGATAATACCTAACAAGAGGTAAAATAAGACCCTGCCACAAATTGTTGCATATTTTGTGGAAAATGGTAAAGGACCCATTCCACTGTATAAGTGAAGGGTATTGGGGGGGAGGGGCGGCTTGTTAATGGCAGACATATGGCCCTCTTTGCTCACTACATTTGTGGGATTTAAGTTTGTGACTGAGTGATCAAGTCTAATTGTCCTCATAGTTGATATGGGGAAACTGAGGCCCAGAGAAGAAATGAGACTTTTCCCACTCAATAGGCCCAGGCTTGCTAATTCTTGGTCCCATACTACTTCATTATTCAGCGCTTGTGGCTCTAGTCCCTGCATTCTTTATCATATCAGAATTAATGCTACCTTCTCAGAAAAAGTACTTAATTTTCAGATAACATAATTATAAACATACATATCCATAACTACAGTATAAATGAGAAATAGGAAAAAAGAAGAGGCAGGAAAGGAGCCTATGCTTGTACCTATTTGTAGAATCATGTGATTGCTACAGCTACCAACGCCCACCAATACAGCTGTTCTGTGTTGACAACTCAAGTACAGTTAACGGCAATGCTGTGAATGACATTTTCTTGTCTTGAACACAGCCAAGTCCAATTTTCCCTTGGGTTACATGTTAGTGGCATGTATGAAAAATCCAGGATACACTGAAACTGAGAAAAAAAGGAACTTGTGTTTATATTTGAAACAGGGTTAGGTGGAAGTATAAAATGGTGCAGCCACTGTGGAAAGTAGTATGATGGTTCTTCAAAGGGTTAAACATAGAATTATTATATGACCCACCAATTCTACCTCTAGGTATATACCTAAAGAAAGTGAAAACAGGGTCTCAAACAGATATTTGTAAACCAACAAAGTGTAGTATATCCATATAATGGAATATTAGTCATAAAAAGGGATGAAATTCTGATACATGCTACAACATAGATGAATCTTGAAAATATTATGCTGAGGCACATGAGGAACAAGGCATATGAGGAACAAATACTTTATGATTCCACTACATATGGCATATTTGTAGAAAGAGAAAGTGATTCGAGGTTACCAAGGAAGGGGGAAGGGGAAGTTGTTGTTTGATAGGTGTAGAGTGTGTGTAAATTTTGGCAATTTTGAAATAAAATAAAAACAAAACAGGATTAAGATTTTGGACTCAGATAATTTTTAACAGATTTTTCAACTACCTGAATGTCTAGCTGTAAATTCAAATGTCCTAAGGGATATGCAGGCCAAGTTTTTATAGGGTAGGACTGTTCTGTGTGCCACTGGACATCTCGCATCCCTGGTCCTTGCCCACTAAAGGCCAGTACTGTCACTCCTCATCATTCTCAATCATTAGGACAGTTAAAGAACACTCCCACAAGTTTCTAACACTCCCCTCAGGGCTTATTGCCATTGAAAACCATTGCCCCAGACCTTTCCCAGCTCCATTCTAGACTGTTTGGATGAATCTGTTCACTGGAGAGATATCCCAAAAGACAATGGAATATTATGAACCACTGGAAGCAATGCCTAATGACTCCAATTTCTGGGGATTTGCCCAGACTGCTTAATAAGGAGCATCCTTCAGTGATTATTGGGAGTAGATTCAGAAGGAAATTTTAAGATGACCTGGGAATCATATTCCAAATGCTCGCATATGTACTCTCTAGCAAAAGCAAACCTCCCAAAGGAAACCAGCAGGAGTGGAGAATGGAGGGCCAGCTCCCAAAGCCTTCAGCAGGGAGGTAAGAGATGACCCTACAGGGCATGCCAGGGTCCAAGATTTAGGTAAAATAGATTCCAGTCAGGCCCTGGGCTATGTAGCAGGAAGAGAGGAAGAAAGCTGGGCCTATGGCCATTGTTATGCAAATAAGATTAAAAAAACAACAACAACCAAGCCCTCTGAGGTCTCCCTGGAACAGTGGCGTAAGAGAGGCCCCAAAGATGTTTTTAACACATGTGCCAGAAATTAAAATTAGGTTTAGGCTCATTTGAAGGCCACTCTGATACTACCATATGGTGGGAGAACTGCTTTTTGAATTTAGCAAACATCTTAAACTATTTTTCAAATGACTTAGGTTCAGCAAGACTCCAATTTTTTTTTTTTCAAGAACCTTTTCCCCTTCATTTTAAACCCTATGGTATTTTAAAGGGAATTCAAGCCACATGTCTCTGATTCATTTACACTTAACTCATCATCATGTTGTTTTGTAAGTCATTTGACGTCCAGAAGATTTTGTGACATACAGTAAATGTACGTATATATACATATTTACATCTATACACACTTAAAAATTTCTTCTCCCAAGAAACTAGGTGCTATACTTTGCTAAGAATTAACCACCTCTAAACACCAAGGAAACCAAGTTAGACTAAGAATGAAGCATCCTCCAAGTTTTCCACTTGTTAGAAGCAAGTTTCCCTATTCAAGCCCAAGGTGAGGACAAAGGTTTGTGGTTGGGCTAGCCAAGCCACACAAGGAGGGAAGAGAAGGGGCGGAATCACTAATTGGTATCTAAGCTCTTTCTTGCTGAGCCTTGACTAGGCCTCAAATGACTCCCCTCATCCTAATGGCTCCCCCATCTGTCTGCTCATTGTGTCCACTCATTGTCTATGCAAAAGGCACCAGGAAACAAACCCAGAACCTCTTATGTGAGAGGCAAGTACCCAATGGCTTGAGCCACATCTGCTCCTTGCTCATTGTGTCTGCTTGTTGCATCAGCTTGTTGAATCAGGTCATCTTTAGGAGGCACCAGGAACTGACCCTAGGATCTCCCATGTGGGACAGGTGCCCAACTGCTTAAGCCACATCCACTCCCTCAAATGACTTTTAAACAAAGTGCTCCAGTTAGCCTTTGCTAAGTTAGTCAAATGAAGAGACCTCTTGGTCCTCTCCAGCTCTGGTTTCTTCCTCCCCCTCTTTCAATTCTTGGTATTAAGAACCACCAAAATAATAAAAGAATTATAGCTCCCATTTACAGAGAAATTATATGCTAGACACTGTTACAGGCTTTGCACTGGGCAAAAACTTATATAGTGCCTACCATGGGCTAAGAATTATTCTCTGTGTTTTACACATATCTAATCCTCACAACAACATTGAAAAGTAGTGTTACTATTTCCATTTTACAATTTTGAGAAAACAGTCTCAGAGAGGTTAGTTTACTTGCTCAAGGTATTATAGCCAGTACAAAGCAGATACATGATTTTAACCCAAGCACATAAGTCCTGTTATGATTCACTGGTATGTTTCAAACTTTCTTACCATCATTACCATTATCACTATCATCATTACAATAATCATCCAACAGGAAAACCCTTCCTCAAAACAAAGCTTACAGGGGACATCCAAGTAGATAAAAGTAGTAATCTTTTCAGCATAAATTTAAGACAATCAAAATTTTAAAACATATTACAAATAAATTTATACACAGGAAAAATGAGACCATTCTGATGAACACAAAACCCTGAAATCAGGTATCTATAATATCTGGAGTCTTGGCCAATTCACTCAACTTTTTACTGCAGAGATCCTAGTTCTTCCAGTGTTAAGAGTCTACACTGAGTGCTTGCTTCGGCAGCACATATACTAAAATTGGAACGATACAGAGAAGATTAGCATGGGAAAGCTATTGTCTCAATATCTGTACATCAGTTTCAGTAAATATGGTATGAATATGTTAAAAGGTTATTGCTGTGGAAGGGAAAAGGTTTTATATTGGATAAGTGGGAGTACTGTATACTGTATATATGAATTACTGTGACCTAAAACTCTTGTGAAGATAAGCTTAATAATTAGGAAAAAAGAAAAGAAAAAGATAGGATGTAGAATTTCTCCAAATTAATATGTATTCTATATCTAACCTTTAAACTCATAACTATATTCCATTTTGCTATTAAGAGAACCTGGCATTATATTGGGCTTCACTTTTCAGGAAGTTTTGGATCACAGAGTGGTTCAACAATGGCAGTGGAGGAATACTGGTATGGGATGTTATTGACAGGGGACATATAGTTGACAGGGAGTAATACAGGGCATGTGTCCGGGGTGCATGGAAATGTTTGGATATATTCATAGTGGAAACAATTAAAAACAACAGCTGGGGGGGTGCTGGGTTCCTGGCCAGGGGGGCTCTGTCATGGTCCCTAGGGGAGCAGCGGCAGTCCCCCAGGTGCAATGGCAAGGACCAGGAAGGAATGAGGGTCCAACAGTGAGCCCCTGATACTAATGACTATGCTTGTGAGCCTATACACCTGAAATAAGAACAAGGCCTAGAGCAGCACTGTGCCTAAGAGTTCCCTCCTGAGAGCCTCTGTGTTACTCAAATGTGGCCAGTCTCGAAGCCAAACTCAGCATGTAAATGCACTGCCTTCCCCCCAGCGTGGGACATGATACCCAGGGATGAGCCTCCCTGGCACTGAGAGATCACTACCAAGTACCAGCTGATGACGTAACTAGAAAATGACCTTGAATAAAAGGTTCAACTCAGACCAGCAGAATATCCCTGTCTACATATAATAACAGGAATTAAAAATGCTTTTTGACCTAAATCAAGGGGTAAATGGAAAGGACAAATGAGTTTATATGGCTAGGAGTCTCTAAAAAAGAGTCTGGAGGTTATCAGAAGGATTGCCCTTTTGCACACCTGAGCAGAATCTCAGAGACAGATAAAGTAGATACAACCCCAGGTATTGGTTCTTCTGAGGGCTAAAGAGACCCAAAGGTTTTATGGTCATGACAGAAGGAGTTCACTGCCATGTCAGTTGGCCCTTCTTTGGAGTTGGTGTTTCTGTGTGATGGAGCTGGACTCAGATGTAATCTCTTTTCATAAGCCTTTCCTGTTACTTCACTGGAATTGTAGTTGGTGCTGGGGTTTAAGATATATCTAGGGGATCTGAATCTCTGGATTGACAATATGACAGCCATGCTCTGAGCCTCAACAGACTTCAGCTCCTACACTCTGATTTATTGGCCTTACCCCACTCAGCTAACATGGAGTTGAAGAATGTCAACCACCACACCATGGAGCCAAGAGTGCCTACAACTTAAAGGAGGAGGATTGCATCCAGTATCCATGTGGAATCTAAGCCCCCTCTTGACATAGAAGTGGAATGGACACAACCAATCCAAGGTCCACAGGATGGAGGAATACAGTAAGGATTAGAGTGGACTTACTGATATTCTATTCATGAACTATTGTGGTTAGTAATCGAGAAAATGTGGCATTGGTGTGGAAAAAGTGGCCATGGTGGCTGCTGGGTGCAGGGAATGGGAGGAAGAGATGAGATGTGGAGGCATTTTCGGGACTTGGAGTTGTCCTGGGTGGTGCTGCAGGGACAATTACCGGACATTGTAGATCCTCCCATGGCCCACTGGATGAAATGTGGGAGAGTGGGGGCTATGATATGGACCCATTGATCATGAGATGTAGCAATGCCCAGAGATGTAGTCACCAAATGCAATGGATGTGTCATGATGATGGGGGAGAGTGTTGCCGTGGGGGGAGTGGTGGGGTGGGAGCAGTGGGGGGTGAATGGGGACCTCATATTTTTTGAATGTAATATTTTTTAAAAATGAATTAAAAAAATAAAATAAAATAAAAAGTCTACACTGAGAGACTTTCAGTAACTTCAAATGGTAACATCTTTAAAAAAAAGAGCATTTTTGTGGACCTGGTGTAGCTCAGTGGTTGAGGATCTGCTTTGCCCATAAAAGGTCCTGGGTTCAATACCTGGTACCACCTTAAAAAAAAAAAAAAGGAGCACTTTAGAATCTCAGGATATCCTTCAATTGATCTGATCTAGATGCTTGAAAGAGCAATAAGAAATTTTTGTTTTAGAGTTGACATCCCTAAAATATCTTTTAACTGTTTCATAGATACAAGTCAGGTAAGAAGTACCCCAACTTGTCAAGTTGATTACCACCCATAATACAATGTTGTGCTGACACAATATTGTCCAGATTCAATTTTTATTGTAAACCAGTGTCTTAAGGCAAGTGCTAGCCACAGGGATATTTCTATCCCTAAGACAAAAAAGACCCAAAAGTAACAGAACACAGATGCACTAACACTACCACTCTCAGCCATCAGGATCTATTTGACAAAAACAGCATAAAACTTTACCAACAGAAGCATAAGCAATGTATATATTTACTTATCTCATGAGTTATTATTAAAAGCAAAAAAAGATAAAAATGACTCTTGCTCTTGAAAAAGCACCACATCTACTTTCTGAACATTGTGTGCTTACATGTGTATTGCACCCATGAAACATTCCACAAAATGTGCATGGATTTGATTTGATGAAAGGATGATGAGGCTAGGTTAAGATGGAGAGGAAGAAAGGCAAGAAAAATGATGATAACTTCCAAGTTGCTCCATGGATCTGGCATTTACAATTTAACTCTCCCCCTTTTCCCTTGCCACTCTGCCCACCTGATTCAGAACTTCAGTCTATAGAACAAATCCAACAGAGTTCCAGTTGACAAACTTACCTCCAAGTCTTTGCCTGGCCTGTTCTGCGTGTTGATGGTCCTCTTGCAGATGCTGAAATTCTACTCACCCTTCTATCTATTAGGAGCAAGTTCTATCTCACCCAATGAAATTTTTCCCAATCCTCCACACCAGAGGTAATTGCTTAGTAAACCACCAAGACTACTACAATGACCTTGTTAAGCATGGCCTTGGGTGATTTGATGACCATGGGTCAAGCCCAGTGCTGAGGACTTTATATGCATCATCTTATTTATTCCTAAAAACAATCCATTAAGACCGTTATCATCTTCACCATCACCAACCTCATCAAGCAGCAGAATCATTACCATCATGGTCATCACGGTAATCATCTTCTTCTTCACTATTAATTGTACACTATAAACAAGGAAACTAAGGGTAGAGAGGTTCAATACTGTATTTAAAAGCTCACACACCAAGCAAGTGAATGAACCAGACCTTGAACCCTAGTATGTTAACTTTTCTGTAAACCATTCTGCTTCTCAGCCTTTCAATTTCAAACTGTTTGAGAGAGCCATGCTTCACAGTTATTGGGGCATCAGTGCTCGTTTCCCCTGAGATGACTAGTTATATGGGTTTCTTATTTATACTTTTAGAAATATTTTATGCATATGTAAAGAAACATGTAAAGGCATTAGCCTTCCCCTTTTTTTACATAAATGGTGGTATACTATCAATACTGTTTTGTGCCTTTATGGTAACTATTATTAATATTAGCTATTATTCAGCTTATTGAAAGGGTAATAATAAAAAAACAAAACAAATGTTACTTTTCCTTCCATACTGAGCATAAAAATATACTGAGATCTGTCCCAAGTTGTAAGGAAAAGAACAATTCTCCTTTCCCAGTATCTCCACATATTCATTGTTCTCCCCTCTCAGTTAAAAGGAGTTCCTGTGAGGCAGCCCTGGGGTCTAGTTTTCCAGTGCCCTCCCACCCGTTAGAAACCCCCAACACCCACCAGATCTGGCCTAAATCCCAGAGCAAGGGACTAAAGGCCCAGCCTCCGACATTCTAAACATTGGATGGCCCGTAGAACTAAGCAATGATGTTTACATATTTTAGCAGGTAGGCTGTGAGGTGGGGTGGATTCATGTAGGGGGAGGGAAGGTAGATTCAGGAATCTGAAACTACACAGACGCTCTTGGCCAATACCCATTGCTTCTGGGTCTCCATATGGAACTCTAACACTCACTTCTTTAATCTTCTGTAGATTGTCTCTGGCTTTATCTTTGATCACCAATCTTGATTCTGCTTTCTGTTCTGGTTGTGTTAAAGCTAGAGGATCTCTGAGTGAATCAGTAATTTTCTGTCCTTTCCACCCAGATTGTTCCACCAATACTACTTTGCATGGAGGTGTGTGTGTATGTGTGTTTGGGGTGGGGGGTTACACAAAGTGCCATCATTTTTTGCTTCTGGTAGAAAGTTCTCTATTGTTCTTATAGCTTCCCCCAGCCCCCAGAATGTAATGGGACTAAAAGGAAGGGTGGGGTAGGGTGAGCTGAAGTCCACAGGTCCCCAAGAGGCTGGTATTCTACTTTCACAAAGGAAAGCATTTCCTTGGGTGTGTCTTCGAACAGGGCGTCCCTCCCTTCTTCAAGCCTCTCTCCTGTTTGTCCTCCAATTTTTATACCTTATGCCCCTGGTCTACCACCCAAGATGCCTGGCATGGTACTTACATTCTCTGACTCAGAGTTCTCATTTTTTCACACTCCTTCTGCCTCCTGAGTCTAGCTGCTTGCCCACACTAACAACTGATTTTACCATCAGCCGCCTACTCGAGGTTACATTTTCCGGTGCAATTTCCTTCCAATAATCCCTCTCTCCCCCAAGCAATCCTCACAATTGGAGCTTACACCTCTTCTTTTCCCAATCCCACCCCTTGGGTCTCTCGCACCAGAATTCCCCATTTTCCCTCCCCACAATGATCCTAGGTCTCCGAAAAGGATTTCCAATTTGTAATTGTTTGGGAGAGGCTGATGTCTAAGCTAGTGGCTTCAGGGGCCCAGACATTTTTATATGAATTTAGATTGCTGGAACACCCAGTCACAAAAGGTTTTATGTACTATTGGCAGAGACTTCTTTGCCAACTAAGCTTCAAGAAGTTTATAGGTTTTGTAGAGTTACACGGCAAGTCTTGGAAGGCTTTCTTAGGGTTATGTAATCACTGGAAGAAAAAGGAGTGGTGTGTGTATGTGCACATACATGCATGTGTGTGTGTGCTTTTCCTGTTGCTTTACTTTTCTACTTTAAGGAAAAACAATTTTAATAGAAAGGAATGTGTGAAAGACACAAATGTAAAAGCTCCAGGGCCTCTTGGATGACTGCTGAGGAGAAAAAGGCCAAAATGTATTCAGCACAATTGTCTCCGTTCAGGCATTAACAAGATGGAACAAGTCTTTCAGTCTCTCTGGAGATTCTGGCAGAGCTGTCTGCTGGATCATTCTTTCTCCTTCACTTCTTCATAACATGTTTCTCTATTGGCATTAGTGAAGTAATTGAATTGTAAGAATGTGTTTAGTGGTTGCCTTCCTTGCAAAAAATATGAAGGTAAGATGTTTTCTGCCATGTTTAGTCACTCTCTTCCCAGTCAAGTGTGGTGTTTGACATGTAGTAGGAGCTCAACACACACTTGCTAAGGAGTGAAATCTAGGTTCAGAATCAGGTCCCCAGCATCTAGCATGCTCGGCACATAAGTGGAGCCCAAGAGATATTTGGGAGATGAATGAATGTTAATTCCAGGTCAAACAGCACTTTGTCTTTTGAGATATTTTGGATTGTATACTGGACATTGTGAATATCATGACATGGAAACTCTGGAGTCTGTTATATTCCCCCAAAGAGGATTTTTGTTTGTTTGGCTGGTTTTAACTCTCACTGTCTGGGTCTCTCTCACCAGAATTCTCCATTTCTTCTTTCCACAATGTGGGTGGATTCAGACTTCAAGTCCTGTTTCTCTTTTGGCGGGCAGCATCTTGAAGCTTGGTTCATTTCTTTTAGGCTTTGCTAGGCTTCTTGGCATCTGCCACATGCACCTGTGGTTTAAAGGTCACTCAGGATTTGGGCAGAGTCCATATAAACAATTTGGAGCATGCCCTTTAGCTTTTTCCTTTCTGAGATTTCTCTCTCACATGGTTATTCCAAACTCCATCTTCTGGGTCTTCAAACTACAAAGACTGGATTTGTGAAGGGACTTTTAGCTTCCTAGGGTGGTGCAGACTAGGGCCTGCCTTCAGGATGGAAGCAATGAAAAGAGGAAGCCTACCCAGTGCAGTTCCTTTCTTTACAGTATCAATTTTTCTCTAGCATCTTCCTGCTTTTAGTTACTCTCCAGTGCCCTCAGGTAGTTTTTTTATATTTTGTCCAGAGTTTATAGTTATTATCTGCCTTAGGATAGATAGTGATAAAAGAATAGAGTGATAGCTTTATCTATCATATCTTTCATAGTGGGTTAAAGAGTGTCCCCCCAAAGTTCATGTCCATCCAGAACCTGTGAATATGTCCTTCCTGGAAATAAGGCCTTTGCTGATATAATCAAGTCACAACACAGTCATTCTAGAGTGGACCCTAAATCTAATATGACATCCTTATAAGAGGGATATTTGACACCAAGATGGAGACACACAGGAAAAGATGGTCATGTGACAACTGGTAAGCTCAGAACAATGTGTCTATGAGCCAAGGAAGGCCATGGAACATGTGGAGCTACCAGAAGTCAGAAGAGGCAAGGAAGGATCCTCCCCAAAAGCCTTCAGAGAGAGCATGGCCCTACTGAAACCTTGATTTTGGATCTCTGGTGTACAGAACCATGAGAGAATAAATTTCTGTTATTTACGGCGGCGGAGGAATACTGGTATGGGATGTTACTGACAGGCTATATATGGTTGACAGGGAGTTATACAGGGCATATGTCCAGGGTGCATGGTAAAGTTTAGATATACTCATAGTGGAAACAATTAAAAACAACAGCTGGGGGGGTACTGGGTTCCTGGCCGGGGGGACTCTGTCGTGGTCCCTAGGGGAGCAGTGGCAGTCCCCCAGGTGCAACGGTAAGAACCAGGAAGGAATGAGGGTCCAACAGTGGGCTGATACTAATGGCTATGCTTGTGAGCCTATACACCTGCAATAAGAACAAAGCCTAGAGCAGCATTGGACCTGGGAGTTTCCTCCTGACAGCCTTCATGTTACTCAAATGTGGCCACTCTTGAAGCCACATTCAGCATGTAGATGCAGTGCATTCCCCCCAGCATGGGACATGACACCCGGGGATGAGCCTCCCTGGCACCAAGGGATCACTACCAAATACCAGCTGAAGATGCAACTAGAAAATGACCTTGAATTAAAGGTTCAATGCGGATCAGCAGAATATCCCTGTCTACATATAATAACATGACTTCAAAATGCTGTTTGACCTAATGTAAGGGGAAAATGGAAAGGAGAAATGAGTTTATATGGCTACGAGTCTCTAAAAAAGAGTCTAGAGGTTATCAGAAGGATTGCCCTTATGCACACCTGAGCAGAGTCTCAGAGACAGATAAAGTAGATACAACCCCAGGTATTGGTTCTTCTGAGGGATAAAGAGACCCACGGGTTCTATGGTCATGGCAGATGGGGTTCACTGCCATGTCAGTTGGCCCTTCTTTGGAGCTGGTGTTTTGGTGTGATGGAACTGGACTCAGATGGGATCTCTTTTCACAAGACTTTCAAGCTACTTTACTGGAATTGTAGTTGGTGTTGGGGTTTAAGACATATTTAGGGAATTTGAATCTCTGGACTGACAATATGATAGCCAGGCCCTGAGCCTCAACAGACTTCAGCTCCTACACTCTGATTTATTGGCCTTACCCCACTCAGCTAACATGGAGCTGAAGAAGGTCAACCACCACACCATTGAGCCTAGAGTGCCTACAACTGAAAGCAGGATTGCATCCAGTATCCATGTGGAATCTAAGCCCTCACTTGACATAGATGTGCAATGGACACAACCAATCCAATGTCCACAGAGAAAATGTGGCATTGGTGTGGGAAGGGTGGCCATGGTGGCTACTGGGTGTGGGGAATGGGAGGAAGAGATGAGATGGGGAGGCGTTTTCGGGATGTGGAGTTGTCCTGGGTGGTGCTTCACAGACAACTACGGGACACTGTAGATCCCCCCAGGGCCCACTGGATGGAACGTGGGAGAGTGTGGGCTATGATGTGGACCATTGACTATGGGGTGCAGCAATGCCCAGAGATGTACTTACCAGGTGCAATAGATGTGTCATGATGATGGGGGAGAGTGTTGCTGTGGGGGGATTGGGGGTGGGGACGGTGGGGTTGAATGGGACCTCATATTTTTTGAATGTAATATTTTTTTAAAAAATGAATTAAAAATAAATAAATAAATTTCTGTTATTTGAAGTCACCAGGTCTGTGTTAATTTTTTTTTTTTTCATTTACAGCAGTCCTAAGCAACTAATACAAAATCTACATTTCTACATTGGCATTCTTTTTTTAAAAAATATTTTTAAACATTTTTCTTGTTCAGTATTCATGTTATTATGCTCTATATCAGAAGGATGACTCTATTATTTATTTCTCTCCCCTTTCCTGCCCTTCCCTCACTCAGTTGTCTGCACTCTGTGTCAATTTGCTGTGTGTTCTTCTGTGTCCGCGTATATTCTTGTCAGCGACACCAGAAATCTGTGTCTCTTGTTGTTGCGTCATCTTGCTGCATCAGCTCTCCGTGTGTGAGGCACCACTCCTGGGCAGGCTGCACTTTTTTCACATTGGGCAGCTCTCCTTATGGGGCCCACTCTTTGCGTGTGGGGCTCCCTTAGGCAGGGGACACCCCTGCGTGGCATGGCACTCCTTGTGTGCATCAGCACTGCACGTGGGCCAGCTCATCACATGGGTCGGGAGGCCCTGGGTCTGAATCCTGGACCTCCCATACGGTAAGTGGATGCTCTATCAGTTGAGCCAAATCCACTTCTGTATTGGCATTCTTGGTTGCAAACTACAGAATCAGCTCTAGCTGGTTTAAGCAGCACATAAGTTTGTTAAAAGATATCAGGTAACTCATAGCATAATAGGACAGGCCTTATAGCTTACAGCATAGTCAAGGAGTAACATTCAAACTACACTCTGATAATTGCCTGTAGCAGTTTGATATAATTGACGAATTCCAAAAAGAAATATTGGATTATGTTTGTAATCTGAGCTGTACCTGGGCATGATTGAGTTATCATCAGGGCATGGAGTCCCCACCCATTCCCCACCCCTTGGTGGGTGGAGACTCACAGATAAAAGGCATGGCAAAGGACTGAGTTGGAGATTTTGATGAGGGGATTTCTGATGTTAGAGCTTGATGCTGAAGACCCGGGAAGCCAGCACCCAGAGGAAAGAGAAGCCAGAACCAGGAAGGAAGGAACCTTGAACCCAGAGAAAAGCAAGCCCTAGGAACATAGGAACTCAGGGAGCCTGAACCCTTACAGACGTCGTCAGCCATCTTGCTCCAAAGACTTTGGTGAGGGAAGTAACTTATGCTTTATGGCCTGGTATCCGTAAGCTCCTACCCCAAATAAATACCCTTTATAAAAACCAACCAGTTTCTGGTATTTTGCATAAGGACCCCTTTGGCTGACTAATACACTGCCCAAATGAAACTTTCATTCACCCCTTGGTACCAACATTGCAGCTCACAGAAATACTCTGCAGTTCCTACCACCAGGACTCAGATGTCCAAGTATCCCCACTTCAAAATGTGGACACTTCCATCTTCACCTTCACCAAATGATGGATTCCATGCAAGCCTGCTTCTTTATGTTGGGAATGACTGATTGGGGCAGCCCTGGCTGCAAGTGGAGCTAGAAAAATGAGTCTGGTTTATAACTTGGAGACTGGAACTCATAATTTAGGAAATTACTAAAATAAAGGAAGGTTTTTAAAATGATGTTAGATAGTCAAAACCATGGGATAAAATGCCTACTACATTAATCATCTATCTGTCTATATATCTGTCTTACTATACTCCCCATCTATTCATCTAATTCTTTTCCAACTCCTAGGCATAGGAATTCTGCCTTATTCATCATTATATCTCCAGCCTTTAATCCAAGTCCACATAGTAGATTGCCAATAACATGACTGAAATTGAGAACGCACTTGACGTTTCCATTAGCAACTGTCTTCCCTTCCCAAACCTGCCCTGTATCTCAAAACATCCAAACTGCTACCTCCTTCAAGAAGCTTCTCTAGCTCTCAAAGCTCCTACAATCCATCAGAATTCATCTCTCCCTTTTCTTTGCTGTCAAGAATTAATTTACAACACCATGCTATGACCAAGTGTCTTTTTCTCAAAACAGACTATATGCAGTATGCAAGACAGTCTACCCCTACTAGATTCTGATCTTAGGTCTTAATAAATTATAAAAAGTCACATTTGCACAATTGTTTACAATTATGAGAAATTTTTTTACAAAATTTACCTTTATTAATTCTCACAATAACACCATGGGGGGCAGACTTTATTGCCTTACCTTTGGTATAGATAAAGAGTACTAATACAGAGAGTTACCATGAACTGTCAAAAGCCACAGAGCTACCTAGAAGTGTGAACTATGCAGTGGTACTAGGCTTTTAAGGCCTGGGCTTCTCCCTTTTATATTAGTTTGGAGAGGTTCTCCTGCAGTAACAAGTAAACCTAAAAAATGTCCAAGGCTTGACACAATAAAACTTCATTTTTGCTCATTTAGGTGGCCCATTTGTCCAAGTTTGCCCAGGCCTTTCCTGGTTTTAGCACTGAAAGTCCTAATACCCAGGAACCTTCTCAGTCCAAGGCAAACCAGGATAGTCAATCACCTTGCTCTTTCAAATCTGATGCAAGTTGGGCAGCCCTTCACTATTCTGTAGTTAAGCTTTCTGGAACACATGGTCTCCAAGACCATAATAGGGGAAGAAAGGGCTAGAGAGTCACATGGGATATTCTTAAGGGCCAGGTGAGGAAATAGCTTACGTTACTTCTGCCCATCTCCCATTGGCTAAAATTCAGTCCTGTGACTCCAACCTAACTGCAAGGGAAGCTGGAAAATGTAGCTTTCCCTTGTGCCCAGAAAAGAAGAAATGGTGTAGTGAATGCAACATTGTATTCTACCTCACCACACTGTTATCCCTCTCATCTTAGTGTCTCCTGCAGGGTCCAGTATTGTTGTCTCTCATAATCTGGTGGGCAAGAACTGTACTTTTTAAATGTAATTTTTACTGTGTGTTGGTATCTAATATTGAAGAAACTTACCTCATTATGAAAAACAGACGATACAGGTAAGGAAGAAGGAGGGAAATAAAAATCACCCTAATTCTCACCATTACTACAATATAATACTAACATTTTAATGTATTCTTTTTATATTTTTTCTAAGTAACAAACCATAATTTTCGTAAAAGTATACTATGCCTACTATTTTATATCCTGTTTTCCTGCCACCTATAAGCTACAATTTTTAGCTGTGGAATAGTGTTATATTTTAAGGATGTACCACAATTTATTAAGCAGATCTCATTTTAAAGGGCACTTTAGTGTGACGGTTAGGAGGATGGACTCTGGAGACAGGTTCCTGGGACCAACTGCTGGTTTCAATACCATTCCTGAACTTGATAAAAGAATCTTCACCTTGGGCCTACATCCAAGAAGGGCCTGCCATGGGAGAGGGCTTTCCCATGGGGTGAATAGTCTGCGGGGCTAAGAGATGCCCCTTGCAGAACCCATGCCCACTTCGAAACCACACTCCGGAACACTAAAATTTCTTGCTCTTAAAACCCTGAATCTGTTTCTAAAGCTTGTGTTGGCCTCTTCTCTGGGCCCATTCTCCTGAGGATGCACTGTGCTCCCATTTTGTGCACCCCTAGACCTGAGGGGTGCCATGGGGGCTCTGGTTCAGATGAAGCTCAGAAGTGTTGTTTGGTATGTCTACACTCATCTGCCTGTGGTCCCTCACCATGGGGGATGGACCTTGGGGGCAGAGATGGGGAGAAAAAGGGGGTCAGCTGTGGGCCAGTTTGCCCCATGGCATAATTGAGCACAAAGCTCGAAGGAGTCTGAGGATCTGGCATTCAAGTCTGGCCTTCCAGGTTATTATGGAAGAATATCTGTCAAGACAGGAGGTCAAATACATTATTTTACAGTTTTTTTAGCTTGATTTATAACTTTACATAGTCAGACAAATGGTATGCAGGCTTCCCTTTGCTCTCTCACACTGGGCCTGGCAAATGTTGAGCAGGAGCTTCTGGGCTAAGGAGCTGTATAACTTTAGGCAAATGACCTAACCTTTCTATGCCTCATTTTTGTTAGGCTCAAAGTTGACAAAATAAAAGTATGAACCTCACAGGGTTTTTGGGGAAAAAATGAACTAACAGAAGCAAAGTGCTTAAAATAACACCTGGCACTTAGGAAACAATAAATATCTGACATTATTGTTATTATCACCATTACCTTTGTTGTTGTTGTTACTGTTTTGTTAGATATTAAATTGTACCCAGGCTGTGGACTTAAGCCATAATTCAATGAGTACCTTTTCAGCTAAATGTCTGCCCATATCCATAATTATTTCTTTAAAAATAAAACATTTGCTAGACAGGGCATTGTAGGGTCAAAGAGGGTGCATACTCTTTAAATTTTTTGGTATATTAATTACTTACTCCTTGAATTAAATTACTTGAATATATTATTCATTAGTTATAATTCCATGACCAATGAGGATTTGAACACTAAATTATCTAGGTTTGTAGTGACATTTCCAACTTAAACTCTTAGAGGGAGAAAATAAGCTCATCAATAAAAAGCTGGGTTAACCTGAACAAAAACTAATAACAGTCTGTTAGCCCAGGAAACCCAAAAGCATGTAATGAAGTCTAATACAAAGCTCAGGAGCTCTAGCGCTGACTGTTGAGTGTGATGACGAGGAGGACATTCTTTTGATCTTTCCCTCTCCTCAGTAAAGGCTGCGGACCACAAGGTTTCATACCGCCTCACTCCCCTTTCCAGTTTGCCTCATTTGCCTTACTACACAAGGATCTCCAGCCTGTGCCTGGAGGAGTTCTGTGTTCACTTTGCTCATCTTTCCCTTGAGAAATCAGTTTGCTCCTGTGACTTACTGTCAGCCCCTGGCAGCTGGAAGTTGAGAGAGGTGGCTGTGGCAGGTGGAGCTTAGGGGCAGGTGTTATTTCCTTTTGGAAATGAGCTCTGGAGAGGTGACAGAAGCCCACAGAGTTGTGCTTGGGGTTTTCGTTACTCCAGAAACCCCCAGGAGGACAATATATCCCGTATATTTTCATCTGCTTTTCGGAATGTCCGATTTCCACCTGTAACATGGGAAACAGGGAGAACATGAACAGTGCTATGCTGTTTGCCGGGTCTGCTCTGCACTCTTCTCTACCCAGCTCTATGCCCAAGAAGCTGAACTGTGGGGGCTCTTTCAATGGGCTCCCTGACTTTGTCTTCCTTTTGGGTAGGGCCAATGGGAGGCACCAGCAGGAGCATGGAGGAGAGAGAGATGGGATATTTCTTCCTCTGGCTCCCTCCTTTCTGGGTGGTAAAAGTTCACAGGGACTGCTTTTTTCTAAGGCCACATTCTCCTACAGCTTCAACTCTGATAACCTCTCAGGAACAAATATGGTAGTATCTTCCTGGTTGTCCTGAGGATTCTGTACCCTTGCTTGCAGGTCTCTTTTTAACTTTGCCCACAGGATCATGATCAATTCTCCCCTTCAGAGTGTGCTGTTTCTTATTTCCTGCCAGGACTTTGTTGGATGCTGAAGCCAATGGATTTGTCCAAATTCCAAAAGGAGGCCAAACTGCTGCTTTTCACAGCATAATCAAGGTGGGAAGGGTTTGGACTCTGGAATCTAAGAGGCTCAAGTTGGAATCTGGTTCCATTTCCTCCTAGCTGTGTGATCTTGTGCCTCTAACATCACCTCCCTGATACTCAGTTTCCTTATGTGTAAAATGGGGTCAATAATAGTACCTATCTCCTTGGTATGCTTTGACAAATTCAGTGGTATGGTGGCTCTTTACTGCCTGGCACGTACAAACTACTGAGGAAATGTCTGTTACTTATTATTACCTATTGCATTTACCTATGCTGTGTAACTGTGCTGACACTCGGGCATGGTAGTCTGCCTATGAATCTGATACTTAGGCAAGGTTTTGTGGGAATGACTTGTCTCTGCCTCACACATTGTCTGAAGTCTCAAATGGAGTGACTCGAATGGAGGCTGAGACAGCTGGGGGCTGGTTGGCCACTCCTCTCTCCTCCTGTGTCTCAGGGCTTCTCCATGTAGTCTCCACAGAATTGTAGGCTCAGCGGGGTCAGAATTCTTACACTGCAGCAGGCTCTTTCCAAAGCATGTTTTTCAAATGGTCTGGACAGAAGTTCAAGGTTTCTTATGATTGAGTCTCAGAAGTTGTAGAACATTCTATTTACTGCATTTGAGTCAAACAAGTCAGTAAGACAAGCACAGGTTCAAGTGAAGAGAAATTAGGCCCAATATCTCAATAAAGACAAAGAGAAAAGCATCTGTGGCCCTCTACGTTATTATTCATTGAAGGGAGCAGTGCAGGGTGGTTGTGGTGAAAATAAAAAGTGAAATTGGGGGATTTTAAGCCTATGTTTCCCATTTTAATAACCTAGCAACATCAAGGAGCATTACTATATAGGGGTCATCATATTAGGCACCATAATAATCAGGAATGTTGTAAGTGACAGAAAACCAACTCAAATTACTTTTAGGGGGAAAAAAAAGGCAAGAGTGAATTTATTGGCTAATGTAACTAGAAACCCTTCCAAAGTCCTACTTGATCCAGCAGGGCTCACCAAGCCCTCTTTCCAACTCCCAGATGGACTCCATCCACGTGGCAGGCACAAGGGCCACGAGGGCCCACGAATCTCAGTCTCCAGCTGAGAGTTGCCATCTCTAGACGAAAGTCCTGGGAGATGGTGACTGATGGGCTTTAGGTTAAATGTCCACCAATGTGGCAGTGGGAAGAGTAGGCTGTCAACCCCAACTAAACTATATGAAACAGTCTGCTGGCAGAAACTAGAGGTTCTGAGACCACCAGAGGAAGGGAAACAAGGAAAACATGTTGTAAAAGCAAAAACCATCATGGCCACAGCCTATTACAGGCACCTCACCCGCACTGTGTAAAATACAAAATTCCTACGAGAAAGCATCACCACACCCATTCAAAATTGAAGACAGTGTACATTTAACACATAGAATTCAAAGCCTGTGTTTTCATTTTAATTGTATCCTACTATGTCCCAAAGTCTGACTCTAAAGACAAAGCTACTTTGTCTCAATTAACTCGGTGGCTTTGGCCCTCAATATTTTCTGACTGACTGAATGACTGGCTGAATTTATCTTATTTCTTCAATTAAAGCTTATCTTCTTAGAGGCAAGGCCTATAGATGCTTCTAAATCCTAGCACAGTGCTGTGTACACATATTTTCCCAATAAATTCAATTAAACAAACAATTGCTGGTATCAGCTGTGGACGCTGGGAGTGGGGGCCTATCTATAAAATGTCCTCATTTTACAGATGAGGAAGTTGGGGCACAGAGATGCTAAGTAACTCCTCAATGTTCATACAGTTATTAAGTGGTAAAGCCAGGATTTAAATGCAGGCAAGATGATTGCAGCTACTCTATCATGCTGTCTGTGATGGAAAATAAAGGTAAGCATGAACTTATCCTGTGACTTAAAGTACTTCAAAATGGGTAAAATATCTGTGAAAAACATCACAAAGTTTGATTTTTTTCTTCAAAAGCCCACTAAGACTGAATGTGTAAAGCTAGTCGGTTAAGAAAGACATCAGTTAAAAATTTTTTAAATGTTTCCATGTGCCAGATACTGTGGAAAGAAAATGGTTAGTGTGCAAATCTCATTTAATTTTCAAATTAACCCCAGAGATAGGGACTATCATTGGAATTCCCACTGAAAGTAAGGTTCAGAGAGGCTAAGTAACTTGCTGAAACTTGCCCAGCCAGAAGCAGCAAGATCTACCCAGTCTCTCTGACTTGAGTTTAAAGCCAGTGTAGATCAGTCCAAGACAGAATTTCAAATATTGGAAAAATGATAATGTGACTCAAAATTTCATATATTTTTAAGGACCAGTGTTCACTGGAGATCTTTGACTGGGTCCAGACGCAGCCTGGAGCCACAGAGGTGTCTGCTGGGACAGTCGATAAGTTCCTCCCGGCTCTCATACAGACAGCCAAATGCTTCCTCATTTCCTCTGGCTCCGGGAGGAATGACTTTCACACTAAAGGGAAGTGGAGACGGTTCTTATCTTGACACTTCAAAAGATGCCTTCCCCCTTGACATCTTCCTGCCCTAAACCATGCTGTGCTGGTGTGGGAACCTGGTGATGAAGAGTTTGCCCCTTTCCTTTGATCCTGGGCAAGCTGGGCAATTTCTGCTTTCCTAGACCTGAGGAATGCTGGGCCCCACTGGCTTTGCGTCTTGCTTTCTATAGTATTTATAGCTTCAAATGGGTCTTTCACTTATTCAGTTTTAACCAAGTAAATTGCCAAGGGGGTAAGGACATGATTTAAAAAATAAAACCAACTTTGCTTCTGATGTCAAGAATATGAATGTTTTAACCATCTGGGTGGTTCTGGTGGTTTTAAGTGATTTCTAACTACCCATGCCCTGATTTTTTTTTTTAAGATTTATTTTTTATTTATTTCTCTCACACACACCCCCCCCCCCCCCCCAGTTGTCTGCTCTCTGTGTCCATTCGCTGTGTGTTCTTCTGTGACTGCTTCTATACTTATCAGCGGCCCTGGGCACGTATCAAGGTACTGCGTCATCTTGTTGTGTCAGCTCTCCGTGTGTGCGGCGCCATTCCTGGGCAGGCTGCACTTTCTTTCGTGCTGGGTGGCTCTCCTTATGGGTGCACTCCTTGCATGCATCAGCACTGCGCATGGGCCAGTTCCACACGGGTCAGGGAAGCCCGGGGTTTGAACGCGGACCTCCCATGTGGTAGACGGATGCCCTATCCATTGGGCCAAGTTCGCTTCTCCCATGCCCTGATTCTGATACCTCCCTACCACGTGGTTCCTAATTTGGGTGTGCGTGCTATGGGCTAGCCCCCTTGATAATCTATTGAGAGCTATGGAATCTCTCTCCAGAAAAATGCACATAAACAGGGACATTTTTGTATGCAATTTCAAAGGCCTTTTAAGCCCATCCCTGGATTTCATAGGAGAGCCATGGTAGCGGTTAAACATTCTGTTCTAGACACAGAGATATGAGTTGGAATTCTTGCTTTGACTCTCTTAGTCAAGTTGCTTAATCTCTCTGACCTTCAGTTTTCCCATCTATAAAATGGACATACTTCTAGCACATAACTCGTATGGTTGTTGCAAGGATTACATGCACTAATGAATGTAAAATGCATTGCATATGTGTTACTGGTATATGTATTAGCTCCAATGGTGAATAACAATCATTACAATATGATTTCCTGCCTCCTCTGAGCCTGCCCAAGGAAAGAAACTCTCAAAAGAAAAGACAATTTGTGAATTTAGGCCTCAGTTTTCTTATCTGTCAAGTGGGTTGATCATAGTACCTCTCCCTGGCTACTCCCACACTTGGTCAGGAGGCACCAAAAGAAAGGAGAGTGCTCTGTTAACTATGGAAGCCATAAATATGTGGCTTTAATGTCTTTATTATTCTGCTACATTGAAAGTTTCACTGGTCTTGAATTAAGGGGTCTTCCAAATCCATAAGCTTGGTGGTGATATTCCTGGAAAAGTGGGACCAAAAGATCTAGCCTCCTGGTGGATTACTGACCTCATGTATTTTTATGGTGCTAATGAATATTTCACAACAATCACAAACTCAAACCTATATTCAAGGCTGCTCTCCCCTGACTCCCGAAAGGAAAATATATGACAGAGATAAAGGCATTCCCTCAAACTGCAAAGATCGGAGAGGGACTTAAAACGGCCATTGAGCCAATACAGTCATCTGAGTCCATGACTCCACGCAGCACACCTCAGCAGCTGAGGGAAGGGTATAAGCCAAAGATGTTGGTGGAGAAAGAAAAATGACCATATAAGAATTCTGATCCAATCCCCTTATTGTACCAGAATCCATCCATTCCCCAGTGGATTGAGAGCCTCCAGTATGCCAGGCACTGTCTTAGATTCTAGAGAAAACAGAATGAACAAGGCTCTGTCTTGGCCTTACAGAGCTCCCAGAACAATGACTAACAGCAGTAGTCATATTATGCGTTGTGCCATGTGTGATGGTTAATTTCATGTGGCAACTGATTAGGTTATGGTGTCTAGTTGTTTGGTCAAGCAAGTACTGGTCTGTTACTGTGAGGGTATTTTGTAGATGGATTTGCATCTGTAATCAGTTGATCCCATCTTCAGCCGAATGTATGTACAATCAACAAAGGAGACTGCCCTCAGCAATGTGGGAAGTCTCCTCATGAAATCAGTTAGAGGTCAGAAAAGCCAGAACTGAAAAATCTTAGAAGAAAGAAAGAAAATTTCCGCTGCTTCTTCAGCTAGCCAGCTTCCCCTGGGGAATTCAACTTCAATTCCACTGGAGTTTCCAGCTTATGACCTGCCTTACAGAATTCAGACTTATCAATCCCCATGGTAGCGTGAGCCAATTCTGATAAAAAATTTCTTAATATATGTAATATATACTAGTTATACTATTGTATGCTCACTATATATTATACATTGAGGTATATATATATATACAGGTGTATATATGTGCATATATGTATATGTATCTTGTCTGTTCTGTTTCTTCGGCGAACCCTAATATGCCATGCTCTTTATACACATCAACAAACATTTATATGTTCATTCAACAAATGTGCAGAATATCTACCCTGTGTTAGGCATGGCAATCAAGCCCCTTCTCTTTCCTTGGCTTCCTGGACTCGAATGCAGCCTTTACATTTTTGGTATGAATGCATGGGGGACTATAAAGACAAAACCAGGCAGAGAGGCATAGAAAAGCTAGCCAGGAGAGGAGTAGAGAGGGAACTGTTACCCTTCAAAACTTACAAGACCCTTCTCCTTCCAGTTCCGTGAAGGCAGAGTTTCCCCATCCACATTGTTAACAGACACATAGGACTAAGGTCTAATTTATGACTTGGAGACTGCTGCCTGTGGCATAATTCACCCAGGGAAGTAAGACCCAGGTCAATATATGTTTAAGTAAAAAGGTTTTACAATGCTCCCAAGGGTCAAGCTGGGAAAGCAGCTGATGACTGCCAAGACAGGAGAAGCTGGGAAAAGCGAGGGTGAGAGGGGTAAAAGAGAGAAGAGAAGGTGAGAATCACTAGGGCTAGGTAAGTACAACTATTTTGTGCCCAAGCAGTAGAGAGACAAATGGAATAAGCTTGCAGGTGATATGTACATTTCTCTTCATTCACTCTATTTAATGCCCTAGTGTAGTCAATGTGTTTTAAACAATATGAATTTAATATACTTAATACATGTATTAAATGTATTAAAAAGGACAGATGACAGCATCACATATATAGGCATATGTATGTATAGACATCCTCCTCTATCTATACCTATCTACCTATGATTTATCTATGCACAAATATATCTTTATCAGAAGTTTCTATTTATACTATTTATAAAGAGTATAACACTGGTACTTTAATAGTTACCATTTGGAGAGATCTTAGAAAATTATATTTATCTATTCATACATGCACACTAGCTATTGCTAATTAGCTCAGTTAAGCATTGCACTAAGGGCTTTTTATGTATCATCTCTTCCAATTGCTAACGACAACCCTGCAAAAGTTGCAGTGTTAGCCCCATTGTACATAGGAAGAAACGGAGACTCAGAGAGGAAAAGTGATTTTTCCACACAAACTGTCTCTTCACTTTATGGGTATAGGTATAATACTATCTGTCCTCAGGCAAATTACAGCTCCTCTCAAATTCTCAGCTTCATCTTCCCTAACACATGGGTTTGCAGAGCAGACTATGGTGGAAGAAAAAATACAACCAGGCTTTAGACTGAGATGGGAAAGAAATGACTTTCCTAAGAACTTACAGCACCTTGTGAAACAAAGTATTTGTCTTTGGGGCTGTCCTAGAACATTCTCTCTGGATGGTTAACCTGGGTATTAGGTGTTTACAGTGTTCCAGACCAAAAAATGCCTAGTAATTTAATTCCAGACCTAGAGACCTATTTTTAAAGGGAAATTAGAGATGTTGGGATGTAGAGATGAAGTCTACAGGTTTTATTACCCCATTTAACAGAAGAGCAAATTGCCATAGACAGAGGTTGCCCAGTCAAGTAATCATGATTTCAGCACCTTAATTTGCAAGCCAGGACACCTTCTGGACCTAGCTATTTTGCTTGTTCCCTTGGAATTTAAATAGTTATAGACTTTCTCTCCATCTCTTAGTATGATTCTTTTTTCAGATCCTGTATTTATTCATTTTTTTGCTTGTATTTTTAAAAAATTAAAGTTAACAGATCACATGGAACGTTACATTAAAAAACATAAGAGGTTCCTATATAACCCACTCCCCACCCCCCCACAACATCAGTTTTGTAAATTATATATTTTTTAAGATATATACATCACATAAAAATATTACATTAAAAAATATAAGAGGTTCCTGTATACCCCCCACCCCCCCACCCCACTTCTCCCACACCAACAACCTCCCCCATCATTGTGGCACACTCATCGCACTCGGTGAATACATTTTGGGGCACTGCTACCCTACATAGATAATAGTTTACCCTGCAGTTCACACTCTCCCCCAGTACATTCAGTAGGTTATGGCAGGATATATGAAGTCCAGCATCTGATCCTGTAATATCATTTAGGACAACTCAAAATCCCAAAAATGCCCCCACAGCACCTCTCTTCTACCATCTCCCTGCCCTCAGCAACTACTGTGGTCACTTTCTCCACATCGAAGCTAAAATTTCTTCTATTACTCGTCACAATAGTTTTATAGTAGAATAGCGGTAAGTCCACTCTAGTCCATATTTTATTCTTCCGTTCTGTGGGCCCTGGGATGGTGATATCCTCTCCACCTCTAGATCAAGATGGGGCTTAGAATCCACATGGATGATGGATGCAATTCCTCTGCTTGCAGTTGTAAGTACTCTTGATTCCCTGGTGTGGTGGTTGACCATCTTCTCCTCCCTGTTAACTGACCTGGGTTAAGATCAATGAACCAGAGAGTAGGAGTCACCACTCTGTTGAGGCTCAGGGCCCAGCTGGCACATGGGCAGTCCAGAGATTCAAGTCTCCTGAGTATGGACCATCCCTAGCACCAACCACAGGTTCAGTAAAAGTGACAGAAGAGGCATGTATAGAAAAGTCACATCTGAGTCCAGCTCCATCACACTCAGGAGCACAAATTCCAAAGTAGGGTCCTCTGACATGGCACAGAGCTCCAAATCCATCTGCCATGACCATATACCCTGTGGATCTCTATAGCCTTCAGGAGAACCAGTACCTAGGGTTCTATCTACTTTGGCTTTTTCTGAGGTCCTGCTGAGGTGTGTGTAAGAGTGACCCCTCTGATGACCTCCCGACTCTTTTTGGAAGACCCTTAGCAATAAACTCATTTGTCTTTGCCATTTCCCCCTTTTATTCAAGGTCAAAAAGCAGTTTATAACACTTGATCCAACATGTAGGCTGAGATATTCTGCTGATCTGAGTTGACCCTTTTATTCGAGGTCTCTTTCTAGTTGCTTCTCCAGTTAGTGATTGTTAGTAATCCTTCAGCACCAGGGAGGCTCATCCCCAGGAGTCATGTCTCACATTGGGGGGAAGGTAATGCATTTACATACTGAGTTTGGCTTAGAGAGTGGCCACATTTGAGTAACATGGAGGCTCTCAGGAGGTAACTCTTAGACACCCTACAGCTCTACGCCTAGTTCATATTTCAGGCACACAGGCTCCTAAGCACAGTCATCAGTATCAAGGGCTCATTATTGGACCATCCTTCCTTGTTGATCTTTGCCATTGCACTTGGGGGATTATTGTTGTTCCATTGGGGAATGTGACTGAACTCTCCTGGGTGGGAACTCAGCATTCCCTCAGCTGATGTTTGTAACTGTAACGACCTAAAAATACCCAACATATATCATAACATATTTATGTCCCCTATATACATGCCCTGGAGAACTCCCCCAACCATGTTCCCCCCATCAATAATACCCCACACCAGAGTTCCTCCCCTGCAATAGCTGAACCTCTCTGTGATCCAAAACTTTTTCAAAAATGAAGCCTAATATATTGCCAAATTCAATTAATAGGAAATTGAAATATAGTGATGGGTTTAAAGTTTTCCAATGGATGTGTCATGATGATGGGAACGAGTGTTGTTGGGGGGGAGAGGGGGGGGTGGGGGGGTGGGGTTGAATGGGACCTCACATATATATATTTTTTAATGTAATATTATTACAAAGTCAATAAAAAAAATAAAGTTTAGAAATAGAATACACAGTAATTTAGAAATACTAAAATAAAAATTGCTGTATTAATAAAATGAAAAAAATTATAAAGCTTTGTTCCTAATGTTTTGCCTTTCATCACCCTAATAGGTATTGCCCAGAATGTACAGTGCAAGGCACTTTCATTTCTTCCTTGGTGTCTATAGCCTTTCTTTTTTTTTTCTAATTTTTAATTTTGTCTTCAAAAAAGTTTTAGATCACAGTAATCTTAGTATGATTCTTGATGTCCTAAGCTCACAGCTTAGATGTTCTTGATCTGGGTCCTCTTCTCACACTTTTCAGATCAGGCATCACCTGTTTAAGCCAAAAAATTAATTTATGTTACAAATATTCTCTCTCTATTTCAGTCCATTGTGACAGGAAAACGGAGGAAACTGGATCACAAAGTAAGTAGGCTACAGGCGGTTTTTCTGGTCCCACCCTACTAAAATAGTAAGATTCAGAACCAAGTATTAAATTATTAAACCATGACTGCATTTTCTCATCAGATGGGTCATGGAAGACAGGCAAACATTTTTTCCTGAACCAAAAATTGAGACATAAGGTTGGCTCAATCCTAAGGTTTCTAGATTTGGCAAATGAAAAATACAGGATGTTAGGTAAATTTAAGTGCAGATGAACAATGACTAAATCTTTAGTATAACTATGCCTCATGTAATATTTGGTACCTATTTTTAATGATATTTAACTTGAGTTTGTTCTATATTTTATCTGGTAATCCTATCTGGGTCAAAAACTTGAACAATGAATGGCGTGGACTGAGAAGTAAAGAATGATAAATTAGAAAAGATAGGTAAATCCATCCCAAAAATGTCAAGATGGGTTGTCTGAGCAGACTTCTCCTGTGGCTACATTGGCTATGAAATTAGCCATCACTGATTGAGCAGTTCCAGGTGTGGCTGGCTATCTTCCAATTCCAACATGAATTTTACTAAGACTGGAGCATTTTAGGGATCAATGAGCCCAGTCCTCTTGGTATATCTTACAGAACAGAGTTGTAAAGATGGGAGGTAACTTGCCCCAGGTCACATACTAGTCATCAAGATTCTGGATTTTGACTCTGAGCCTGTGTGCACCATAATTCCTACCAAATCCACAAGTTCCAGCTACCAGCTTTGATCACACTCAAATTCTACAGAGCCAGCTTTAGAGAAATGGAATTTCCTTAATAGGTTTTCCTAGACAAATTACTGGAGGGCCTGAAAAACTCAAGAGAGAGAATTAGGTAGCAGTTAGGAGCGCTCAATTCTACTTCTGGCTCTGCCACAAACAGGGTGTATGGATGCAGGCAAATAATTTGCCTCCTCAGACCCTCAGTTTGGCTGTCTGGAAAACAAAGAAGGCCATAAGCAGTGTTCCCCCATGTCTTCTAGGATAGCACACTGTGATTCTAAAACGAGGGGTCTCCTGCCAGCTTCTGCTTTGGAGCCTCACCCTCACACACCCAGAGTCTTAGGTTGTTACAGCAAACAAATCCCATTACAGACCACTCCGAGTCTCCACTTTGTCACTGATTGTTATGTGACCTTAAATAGGCATTCTCCCCTAATCTCCCTGGGTCTAGCCCTCTCTATTAGTAGTTGGAGACAAGGATATTTACTTGTAATAAAGCTCTTTGAGCTCCTCAGATAAAGAGCTTTGCATTAACAAAGCTCAAAGCACCAGGTTGGGTTTTTTTTGTTTTGTTTTTGGTAATGGATCAGCACACCAGCTTTGTTTTGTGTTTTACCCCTTAATGTAGAAGTGCAAAGACTTGCTTTTCCTCCCAGTTCTCTCTAGATTGATTCATTTGTTTGCTTCTGTGTTCAAATTGTCCTTTCTTCTAGATTAGAGGTTACCAGACTTTCTCAGTTTGGTGTCTTAGTAATTTTTTCAAGATGTCCCAAGGTTATATTGAATACCTAACAGTTCTGTGTATTATGTTGTTAGGTCCAAAAAACAAGATTTATGCTCCAATACCTTAGGACAGTTTGATAAAATAACACATGCAAATTGAAAGAAAAAGCGTTATTATTCTGTACTTAAGTCCATTTACTTACTAACGGAATATATGTGCCTGCTGAGCACTGCATACCTTTTCCAACTTTTGAATGAGATTGGTCACCACCACTGTCATTTCCTGTTCTCAGAGTTACCTGCTTTTTACCATAGCCACCTCCAAAATCTGAGCTTTGCAAAGACATGGCATTATAAAAAATGTAGAGAGCGGATGAGTAAGCTCATCCCACCCTATTCTTTGTGCTAATTACAACTAAAACCCTGGATGAAACACATGAAACAATTATCTGAAAACTCTGAAAGGCAGAGAAAGTAAATATAAGATTTAAGTAGGAACTAGAGCCTTGTTATGTAATATTCAAAATGTCTAAGGCATAATCCAAAACTATGTCATATCAAGAATTAAGAAAATTTCAACTCAAATGAGAAAAGACAATGAATAAATGGCAACACCAAGATGGACAGAGCTGCTGGATTTATCTGAGAAGAATTTTGAAGAAGCTATCATAAAAATATTCCAATAAGCAATTACAAGGAATCTTGAAACAAATGGAAAAATAAAAACTTTCAGCAGAGAAACAGAAGATATAAAGAAAAAACAAATGGAAATTTTAGAACTGAAAAATAAAATAGTTTTTATAAACTGATTGGATGACCTCAACAGAAGGTTAGAAAAAACAGAGGAAAGAATAAGTGAATTTGAGGACAGATCCATAGAAACTATCCAATCTGAACAGACAGAAAATAGATGGAGAAATGAAAGAGCTTCTGTGACCTGTGAGATAATAACAAAAGAGGAAACTCATGGATAAGGGAGAATGAGGCAAAACAAATTGTCCTTAATAATTTGTTTCCTTCCTATCATGATTAATAATAACAACAACAACCCTTTACTGCATGCAGAGTAAGTAAAAAAAGTGCTCAGCATTTTCTATACACAATAATCAAGTCACCTCTCTTATGGCTTCCATGGCGGTATACTCTGTACCTAGAATAGTACCTGGCACATTGATGGCCCTCAACAAATGGGAGTTGAATGATGGATGAAATGAATGGTCACAGGTTTCAGCCAGTCAGGAAATGCTTTGTTTTTAAGCAGAAGGTATGTTATATGTTACATCACTGACAATATTCCTGTAACACCTCTCTATCTAAAAGGTACTTTTCCAGCTTGTAAAGACCCATTACCTACATTCATATATGGCACCAGTCCTACCTGAGATCTACTAATTGCCATCAACACATTTTATGGATAAAGAAACTGAGACTAAAGAGGAAAATGATTTATTTAAGGTTACAGGGTTTCTAAATGGTAGAGTTTAGAACTCATTCTAGCAAAACTGTTTTCCCCTATAAGAAAGTATGGTTTATTTCAAATGATTACATCTTAAAAATAAAATATTCATATGAAAATGCAATCCCAAATAATGCTTTATGTGAAATAATCAGTTCTTACATATTACAAATGTTTACTATTGTTTGCATTTTATAGATGCAGAACCGAGGCATGGAAACACTAAGTTACCTCTCCATGATCACATTACTTGACAATGATCTCCATGACTCGATGAATATATTGCATATTAGGTACCAACCCTTACTGATGGGGTCAGGATGGCTAGAAATTTGGGAAGCCTTTTAGATGTCTATTTTCTTCCTTCTCCTTACTGGAAGGAGGACAGCTGCAAGGTCTGGACAGGCGATGGCTGGCAACTAATTCAAATTTCATATTTTAACTTCCTCAGCTATGTGGTCAAAGGATGAAATTAGAATTCTTGTTCTTGGGTCCTCCTGGCAATTGGTAAGTTTGCCAGATTTAGAAGAAAAAAACACAGATTTTAAATTTGAATTTTAGATGAGCAATAAGAAATACTTTAATAAGTGTGTCCCAAATATTGCAATCCTCTCAATAACTATGGGTGGGTAGATATTAGCTGGTCCATTTTAGATTTTTTTCCCTAAGTAAAAGCTACTGGACTAAATGATAGACCATCTATTGAAGTTTTAGCTGCACTGCTTATTATCTCTGTGACCTGGGGCATCAACTTCCTTACCTGTAAAAAGGATAATCTGTAGTTCACACAAAAGGAAACTAGGCCTAAGAGAGGTTTAGTGACTTGCTCAAGGTCACAGAGATACTAAGAAGCAGATCCGGCAGAAGCGCTCATCTGCTTGATTCCAAAGCCTGTTTAATTCCTTCCCCATTCTTGCTACCTTTGAAATCTAAGCTCCAGTTTCTGTATTGGCAGAATAGGAAATATACCAGTACTTTCTTTATAGGGATATTTTATGTATTAAAAAAAATCACACCACTAAAAGTGCTTAGCGTAGTGTCTGGCACATAGTAAGCAACCAGTAAACACAAACAATTATTATTATTTTATTATCTTCCCTGCTGGGGCTGACAGCAGACATCCATCCTGTGCCTGCCTGCTTTCTCCAGGTCTCTAACTTGCGGGAAACCTCATCAGGAGGGCATCTTTAACTGAACAACCCAGAGCACTACCTTTTAATATTTAATGAATTCCTGAGGCTCTAGGAGAGCAATGTGAGAAATGTCCTGTAAAAATCTATTAGCGTTAATAAAATACCACCCAACAGGTTGGCCATTATCAGCAATTAAAGTTTTCAAGCAGGTCAAATAATTCATTGCAATGATTTGTGTGGCTCCCTTTCCCACCTGCTTTTTTCACTTTCATGGAGATATTTTTTGTTGTTGTTGTTGAAGGTCCTTGGTCTTGGCCTGGCCTCCCTCTCAATTCCAACCAGTGGTTTCAAACACTAATTGTTTATATTCCCTGCTCATCTGTCACAGATGTGTGAAATTCAAACTCCTGGATGGGAGCTAAGACATTCAAAGCTGGCTGCCCAAAAAAGAGACCCTTCTAAAAGGAGCTCTTCTACCTTTTCTGAGCTTCTTATGGTCAAGGGAAGAGGGAGTGGGGAGAGAGGGCTCTCTCCCCCTTTTTTCCTGATGAGGGGGAGAAGAAGATTCTTGTTTCCCTGGCAGCTAATACATTCCAGGACCTGTACCATGAGCACATGGGCTGAGGGCACAGAAGTCCACGAACCGGGTGCAGGCCAGATCCGTGAAGCTGGGGCTGTAGCTGCAGCTGAAACACACCCTGTCCCTTATAAAATCTTCACCCTAAAACAGAAAGGCTTGATGGGCTCAATTGCCAGATTGAAAAATAGAGGCTCAGAGAAGGTAAGCCACTTCCCTAAGGTCACATGGCTAACCAGCAATCAAGTCAGGATTAGAACCCAAGTTTTTCAGGTCCCAATGCCTACAGTGGTCATTAATAAGATGTGCCCTTCAGAATTGTCTGAAAGACATTTTCAAATTTGTCAGCCAGAGCTCTTTGCTGGACATAGTGAATCAGAAACTTTAGAGGTAGATATCTGCAGTTTGAAACAATTCCCCTGGTGATGCCGATGTAAACCTTGGCATAAGAAGAACTGACCTGCACTGAACATGGCTGCTGTTTTGTCAAATGTTTGAATCTGCATACTTTCTTCCCAATGTTTCACTGCATGTACCCCATGACCTTCTTCTTTAAAGATTCCTTCACTTGCTGTCCTTGGGAGCTGGTTACAGAGCATAAGTGTTGGTGAAGGGACAGGAACACTGGACAGGTCTCATCTGAACCCTACTTCCACCTCTTACCAGCTATCTGGCAATAAAAAAGTGACCTCACCCGTCTGAGGCTGTTTTCTCCTCTCTAAAATGGAAATATTAACTTTGGTAAGGGTGGTTGTGAGAATCAAACAAATAAGGTTTATAAAGAACTTTTCCAATATTTCTGGTGCCTGGAAAGTGCTTAAATCACAATAGCTACAGTAACCCTGTTGGGCCTGGGCACTTTCCTCCATACTGCCCCTCTTTCTTGGGAAGACAGGTTGTGTATTTTTCATTCCTTTCCAATAGCTATCACTTGGCAAACAGGTGTGCTTCCCTTGAGCAGTCAAGCTGAGTCACACTGAATGTGCTATTGAGTTAGGGGTGAGTCTTCCTTGAGAAGTGGCAGGGTCAAATGTAGGAGGACATCAGTGTGTTTTTTGGCATACTCAGGGATTGGTCTCCCCAGCATCCACCAAGCCCAGTCTATAGCTATAAGAGCAGAGCTGAAGCAGACAGCTTGGAGCACTGACTCTAAATCTCCTTCCATTAGATAAGTGAAGAAGGAGAGGCCAAAGACTGGAAATCCAGGTCCTCTTTCCACTGGATGAAACCCAGGAATTGGCAATCAATTCTTTTCTCCTTTCTTCTCCCTCTGTCTTCCCCTTTTTTTTCCCTGCCTCTCTTTGCTTATCATTCATTCATTCATCACACTGTATTTACTGAAGTCCTACTATATGCCCATGATAAAACACTTTTGGCCCTTTTGGTCACAAACTATACAAATTGATTCCACCAGCTTAAGAAAAATGAAAGGAATTTATTGGAATGATAGGGGGTGTCAGGATATTAATGTATAATTGGAAAATGTATAATTGAAAAAAACAAGATTCAATACAGAAAGGGACAAGGGCAACTCTTGGGTCTTTAGTAAAGGAAATCTAAGGGCCTTTGCCCTAACATGCTGCATTAACATGCTAGTACCTCACCTTAGCATTTTCTAATTTCCAAGAGAAAGACTGATTGTCTCAGCTTTCATCAAGTGACCATCCCTGGAAGCAATGTGGAGTGTTTCCAGAAAGGAGAGAATTACTAGAAGCCTGGAACTCATCTCAGCTGTGCCCACAAGCATATGCTGGGCTCCTGGGGTTGAAATGAAATGTCTAAAGTTCTGCCCTCTGGCTAGTGACTATCCAGGAGGGAGAAAGCCACGAGCATCCGTCTTTAGCAGCAATGGTCACTCAATTCACTTAAGTACAAATACATAATGATTTCCAAACTGTAAGCTCCTTGAGGCAGTAACTCTGACTCTGGCTCTACCCTGTCACCCCAGGGCCTGGCACAGAGCCCAGAACACAGTTTCTCCTTGGATCAATCAAGTCAGGCTCTGCTCTGAAATTTCTCTCTCCAATCTCAGAATCTTAACACAGCAGATGTTTATTTCTCAGATGTACATCCTGTCCAGTGCAGGTACTCAGGATCCAGGCTGAAGAAGTTACCACCATTTGGAACTTATTTGTTCCTGCAGTGGGAGGGAGGCTGTGGAGAACTGTTCAGGGAACTTTGACTATTTCTGCCTGGTCACAATGCCTGTCATTTCTATTAAGATTTCTTTGGTCACAACTAATCATAGGGATGGGGAAGTGTAGTTTCCTGTTTGTTCAGAAAAGGAGAGCCATCCATTTTTAAGTACTTAATATTTGTTCAATGAAAGACTAATAGTAGGTAATATGTTTGAACTCTTATTATGCCCCAGGAATTGTGCTGAATGAGTGATTCATCCATTATCTTTCTTAACACTCATAGCAACCCAATAAGGTAGGCATGGTTGGGGTTCCTATTTTACAGATGAGCAACTGGAGGCACGGAGAGGCTAAGAATATTTTTCCAATTCACACAGAGAGTAGGTGGAAGAACTAGGCTTCAAACCACGTAGTCAGACCCCAAAGCCTGCCCTCCCTAGATCAAGCTACCCATACTGACTATTGGGTTGGCACAGTGGGGCCACAACAATGCACAGAACTTGGGCTCAGGCTTTGAAAAGACTGTAACTGACTGGGTGAGACAAGCCAAACAACTACTCACTACACTAAAAGAACATAACAACCCCCAAACAGGCCAGGGAAGCAATGTTTACAAAGAATGAAGAGGGAGTCACAAAATGATTTTGGGGGGTAGATGTCTTCTTTGAACTGAATCTTAACAATTCAGGAAGACTCCAGTAGGCAGAAAAATGAAGGAAGTAGATCTAGCCTTAGAATTTAAGCTGCACAAAGGCAGGGGCTTTGTGTTGCTAACTACTGCATCCCCAGTGCCTAGAACTGGCACATAATATATGCTCATTTAACAGTTGCCCAGTTAAAGGACAAATGGAATGACCCATGAAATAATATCAGCTCTTCAGTGACCCAGGATACAGGAGTCAGTAAGAGAAGGGGGAGAGCAAATTGTGTCCAAGAAGGGCTTAGGGGAGAGAGGACATCTTCTTGGAAGAAGTATCCTTTTGCAAGAATTACAGTCCTTTATTCTGGTGAACACACAGATGCATCCATATGCCTAGACTGGGACCTTTCTAAGAAAACTGTGAGCCAGAAGAACGTTAGTCCTATGATCCCCGTTGTATCCTGCTCTGAAGGTGCATGGTTTGAGGGGAGCCCAGCTGTTTCTGATCAAGAGTGAGCTGTGTGCCTGCCCTGTCAGTGTCCCTGGTTTAGGAGACAGGAACAGACGAATGGAATGCGGAGGATGGACATGAGCAAATGTCAGGCCTGTGAAGCAATTGCTGGAGGGTCACAAAGACGGGAAACTGCAATTTTATCTCAGTCAAATCCCACTGAGTTTTCCCAGATTAGGAAGAAGGCTTCATTTTCTTTGGAGGGCTTGTTTTTAAATTTTGCCTTCTCTGTCCGTGACACTCTATAATAATAGTAATAAACGGTGGTGGGATGGGTAGGGTAGTGAACATCTCCTAGCCTCTTTTTAAATAAAGAAATTTAATAGAATTTTTAAAAAATATGATCTGGTAACTGGGTCACTGGTCTTTGAGATTCCTCCCAGGAAAATCAATTGTTTTCATGTTGGCGTTTGGTGCACAATTCTCTCTTGGCAGGTCTTTTACAGATGATGTAAAAGGTAAGAAATGTGTCCAAAGCCCACACACCATCTTTTGAGCTTGATTTCTCAGACTTACAAATTGTTCAAATCCACAGTCCAACCAGGCCATGCCAAATAGCCCACTGGAGGAAAACTAATGTTTTGTTTAAATTATTTTCTTTGCCTGAAAGTTACCTTTTCTGTACCTACTTACACTGCTTGTCAAAACCATCAGCACCCTTCAATGTGTGACTCAGCTGCCATCTTCCTCTGTACTGCAGAGGAGGGCATGGAATAAGTGTTCAACTAAATTTTGCTGAATGGAAGTGGCAGAACTGAGAACCTTGAACTTTAAGACCCAAGCAAGTGCTTTCATCATTCCATATTGCATAAGAGTGAAATAGAAGGAAACAGAATCTTAATAATGGTCCTTCCATAATCTCAGCTAACATGTAACGAGCCCTCACTAAGTGCGTGGCACTATTCCAAGTGCTTTACACTGATGAGTTTACTTAAGCCAAGGGTAGCCATACATCTTGGGTTGCTTGGGACAATGCCATCGCACACCCGCTGTCCTGAAACAGTTATCAATAGTCTTCTGATTTAAAGGATCAATCATAGTTTCCCCTGATTTAATCCCCATAGCAACTCTATGAGATAGGTACTACTATTAGCCCCATTTTATAGGTGAGGAAACTAGTATGTATGTAAAGTGCCTTGCCTCAGGTCACACAGCTAGGAAGAGGTAAACCTGGGATTTGAATCCATACAAAGTAAATCCATATGGTTGAAGGCAGAATAAGAGGAACAATTCTTTATTTATAAGAATCAATGAAGAGGGTATGTGTCATTGAAAGTTGGGAAGCATTTGGGCACCCCAAAATGACTTTACAGAATTTACGGTGGGAACTGATCCATTCACGAATTCATTTCATTTGTATTTACTTGGTGTGACTATGTGCCAGGTGTTTTACCAGGTGCTGGGCACAGAGTCATGAACCAGACACACACAATATGTTCCCTGCCCTTGGCGAGTGCTAAGTCTGGTGGGAGAACACTCAACCCCACCACAGGAGATTTCTCCTATACTCCCAGTTTACTCTGAAAGAGAGGCCCAAGCTGGCTGCTTTCTGAAAAGATCCAGGAGATTGAGGGGTCTGTAAAGTGTTATAAGAAAAAAAGAAACAAAGAATTTTTGGCAACTGTAAAAATTAAGAGATTTCAAATTGAAAAAATAGTAATTCAAATTTCTGACTTCTCTTGAAAACAAAACAAAACAAAACAAAATCCAAAACTAAAGGATGTGAAAATTATCTGGCTCACCTTCTTCCATGGCAGGAACTGGCCAAGCTAAGTAACAACTCCCTCTTTAAATGAGATATACACTCTAGAATTCAGCAGATGCCCCATCTGGGCCACAGTAACCATTTATGTCACTTTCCTAACTCCTAATGGCATTTGAGAGTTTATGATTCCTGCTTCCAATGTAGCTTCTTCCTTAAATTTTCTTGTGAAAATTACTTTTAATTTTTAAAATATGATATTTTCCATTTTTTACCCTGTTGTACTCTATTTTTTTCCTTCTTATTCTTTTTCAATATAGCTTTATTAATGCTGCAACCTTCATAACAGTGATGTCCAAGGCAGACATTACTAATGGACCATGGTCTTTCTGCCAATTTAGCCTGAAAGAAGCCTCCATTGCTGACGAATATAGCTACAGGCAGCCACTATTAATCAATCACAATTGGAATAGACAATGAAACCTACCTACTTGTTTTTCTGAAGTTTTATCTATATATGCTCCTTAAAGACTAAGGAGTACGTTTTATTTTGCTTTACTTATTTCCTTTTCCTTAAGGCACTCCTGTGACTCCAGGGTAGGCCACATCAGAGCCCATCTGTCTGTCCACACCTTGCCCTGGGGTCTACTGGGCTTTGGGAAAAGAGGCCAAGTCTTCTGAAGGGAGCAAAAGGGAAGAAGAAAATAGTTACAGGAAAGACTGGCCCCACCCCCCATCTTCTCTCCCTCTTGCAAAAAGAACAAAACAAGCCAGCCAAAAGCTTGTTAATGTACTTGACCTTCTAGAAGAAAATTAATTCCAACTTCACACCTACTGGCTGTGTTGCTCAGCTTTGTCAAAATGTTGGCATCATTAGAGAGGAGATGACATGGCTTGAGGGGACAAAGAGTCTGCCACTTCCCTGCACTGGGCTGAGTTAGTAGGATCTGGCAGGAAGTGCACAAAGGCACCCGCCTGTCAGCTTTTCACTGAGGATTAGACATCCTTCTGTTGGTTCTGGAAATTGTTATCACTGTTGAGCCACCCCCATGATTCTCGCCAGATTCCCTGACAGCGCGGGTCTGTAGAGGAGCAGCCTTCTTCGGATCTGATGCTGATGGCGGGCAGTCCGTGTGTGTGTGTGTGTGTGTGTGTGTGTGTGTGTGTGTGTAGAGAGAGAGAGAGAGGGAGAGAGACGGAGGGAGAGGGAGAGGGAGAGGGAGAGAGGGAGAGGGGGAGAGAGAGATACGGGAATGTGGGATTATGTGTCTTTGTGCCTGTGTGTGAATGTTGGTGTGTGGGAGTCTGTGTGTAAGATATGAACATATGAGTGCGTGTGTGTGTGTGAATGTACGAGTGTGTCTGTGTGAATGTGGACATCTGTGAGCATGTGTATATATGTATGTGTGAGAGAGAGGAGGGCTGAGGCTATGGGACTGTCAGGAGTGTGTGTGTCTATGTGAATGTGGGCATTTGGCAGAGTATATGAGACCGAGGACTAGGCCAGTGGGGGCATATGCATATATGTGCAAGTAGATGTAGATATGTTTGTGTGCACACCCATACACATGTGATTGGGTACATGAGTGTACATGTGCATGTGTGTACAAGCACAAACATGTGAGGGCCTAAGAAAATGTGTGAGTACCTGTGTCTGTTTTACATTCCACATGGAGGCCATGCAATTCCATGCATGGAAGTGTGTAGCATTATGTATTCATGCATACATGAGGAATGAGTTTTGCCAGAGCATACATGTATATGGACCCATGTAAGGAAACATGTATGCATGTGTGTATAAGGGTGCCTATGGGTGTCCACATGTATATATGTGAGTGATACATGGGAACTGTGTGTGCAAGTGTCTAAATGTATAATTATAAAATGTACATGGATTGTGTGCATGTGTGTCAGTGCATATTTGTAAGTATGTATGTCCATATTCATGCATATATGAGATTGTTTATGGTGCTATATTATGCCAGAAATAGTTTCAAGGCATGCTAGGGCACCAGGGACATCAAAGACAATTGTGACTTTTTTTTTTTTGTCTTATACTCCCCACCCCCCTCAACCCACTCCTCTGCCCAAAACCACCACCTCCATCATCATGAGACATTCATTGCATTTGGTGAATACATCTCTGAGCACCGCTGCACCTCATGGTCAATGGTCCACACCATAGTCCAGACTTCGTTTAATGGCCTTGATATTTGATTTTTTTAAAAATGTAACCATTATGGCAAAATTCAGAATGTTTTGGATTTCTCAATTCTTATGTTTTGTTTTATATTATTATTTTCAAGTTAATGAGAGTTGGAGGAATCACTGTTTTTTCATTGTCTAAGGCCTTCTAAATAACTTTTTTTTTTAAGATTTATTTTTTATTTATTTTTCTTCCCTTCCCCTCCCCCTCCCCCCCCAGTTGTCTGCTCTGTGTCCATTTGCTGTGTGTTCTTCTGTGACCACTTCTATCCTTATCAGTGGCACTGGGAATCTGTTTCTTTTTGTTGCATCATCTTGCTGTGTCAGCTCTCCGTGTGTACGGTGCCATTCTCGGGCAGGGTCCGCCTTCTTTCACGCTGGGCGGCTCTCCTTATGGGGCGCACTCCTTGTGTGTGCAGCTCCCCTATGCGGGGGACACCCCTGTGTGGCATCAGCACTGCACATGGGCCAGCTCCATATGGGTCAAGGAGGCCCGGGGTTTGAACTGCAGACCTCCCATGTGGTAGGCGGACGCCCTATCCATTGGGCCAAGTCCGCTTCCCCTAAATATCTTAATCTGCCCCAGTTTACATGTAAGCCATAATACATTGTACCTGGGATGGTGAGTGTGTATGTGTGTAGACATCTTTGTGTGTGGATCCATAGGAAGGGTAATTGCCTATGTATGAGAACAAATGCAGGCCGTTCTCCACACACATTCCTGGCCACATTTCAGATTAATCTGAAAATATACGCAGAGTACCATGTATTTCAGGCACCATTTTAGGTGCTGAGGAGAGAGGGAGAGTGGGGGAGGTATGAGTAAACCATAGCCCCTTATTTGCCAACTCTTGATATTTGGTAGCAGATCCTCATGCTGAGAACACATCCAGGCTCAGTAAGAAGAGGCAGGGAAAGTAAATATTGCCTCAAATATCAGGGCTTCTGAGGGCTCTGGAGACATCCAGACACTACAGACAGGGCAGACAGCTCAGGAGCTTGGCACCCTGCCAGTGGACCCTACTTTGGAATTTATGCTCCCCAGTATGGACCTAGACTCAGTTGTGGTTCCCTGCACATGGCTCTTCTGCCCCTTCTATTTGAACCTACAGATAGTACTATAGTTGACAGGTATATGTCCAAGACACTTAAATCTTTGGGCTGCCATGTGCCAGTTGGGCCCTGAATCTCAACAGTGTTACAACACCTACTCTCCAGTTCACTGGACTTACCCAGGACAACTAACAAGAAGGTGATGATGGACAATAATCATCCCAAGGAAAAGATAAGAGTCTGCAATTGCAAGACAGTTCATCCATCTGTCCCATGGGATCTAAGCCCCCTCTCAATTAGAGATGGAGTGGGCATCACTATTCCAGAGTCCTCAGGATTGGGGAATGAACAATGGACTAGAGTAGATTTACTGTTATTCTACTACAGACTTATTGTTATTCTAAGCAATAGAAGAACTTTTACCATGGATGTGGAGGCAGTGGCCACTGGAAGTTCTGAGGGAAAGGAGAAGGAAAAATAAGTGTAATATAGGGCATTTTCGAGACTTAGGAATTGTCCTGAATGACAATGCAATGACAGATATGGGCCTTATATATCTTGTCATAACTTACAAAATTATGTGGGAGAGAATATAAACTACAGTGTGAACTATAATCCACACTTAGTGGCAATGCTTCAAAATGTGTTCATCAATTCTGACAAATGTACCACACTAATGAAGGATATTGTTAATGTGGGAAAATGTGGGAGGGGTAGGGTATGGGACATATAGGAATCCCCTATATTTTTAATGTAACATTTATGTAATGTAAGTATCTTTTTAAAAAAGTATATTCAAAAAAAAAAAAAAAGAAGAGGTAGGGGTTGATCAGTAATGTCTACCACAACCACAGGATGTGGAGGTGACAGTGAGTGTGTCATTTATTTGCCAGAGTCAGAATATCACACCCAAAGTGGCTTTATGTGAGCTTGTATTCAATTTCCTTATTTCATAGCTGGGGGACCTCCAGCCAGAAAATGATAGGGAGCTGTTTAAAGCAGGACTGAGGTGAAGTGAGGGAAGCAAGCAGCCTAAGGCACAAAATTTAAGGAGGCACTCTCTCTCAGGTTTATACAAATGCCAACCCCACATGTGCATGCCTAAGAATGAGTGCCTCCTTAAATTTTGTGCCCCAGGTGTCTCATTTGCTTCACCTAGTCTTGGCCCTGGCTCAAAGGCGCAAGCTAGTTCTGTTTCAAAAACCACCACACACTTTATTAAAAAGAAGCCGTGCCCTCTCTTCAGAAAGGTCAATGACTCCATTTTTTAAGACTCATTTGGCTGAAAGTATTAGGAATCATTTGAAGCTTAAGAAATATAGGAATGGGGGTGTCACATATAACCCAAGAACAGTGAGCCAGGCAGGACGAAGGAAGTCCTAGAATTGGGATCCAGGAGAGAGTTCTCTCTCCATTGTTCCTACTTGCTTCATTCTTTTTTCTGGGCTGAGTGGCTTTTCTGGCTGCACCAGGTATGAATTCTATGATCTTGCAACATTTGCTTAACTATTGTCATCTTACTTCTCTCATCTATAAAATCTATAAAATAATTCATATTCACCCCCTAGGGTTAGAAGAAGAAATGTATTAAATGTAAAGCCCTCAAGTAACTAGCATTGAGTAAGGGCTCAATAAATCTTGGCTCTCATCACCAACATTCTCTTCACCACCACTACCACCACCACCACCATTGCTAATATTAGTTCACGTTTCCAGCTCACCATGTGGGTAGAAGGTATTAGGTTGGTGCAAAAGTAATTGCAGTTTTGCCTTGTTGAAATTTACCATTTGATATTGGCATACATTCTTAAATAAATGTAGTTATGCTATACATCATTTTAATGTGCACTTCTCATTGATTTTTTTTTGCTAATGACTTATTACTTGCTGTTTATTTTACATTTATTTTAGACTATGGAAATGATGTTAGATAAAAAGCAAATTCGAGTGATTTTCTTAAAATTTGAGTTCAAAATGGGTTGTAAAGCAGCAGAGACAACTCGCAACATCAACAACGCATTTGGCCCAGGAACTGCTAATGAATGTACAGTGCAATGGTGGTTCAAGAAGTTTTGCAAAGGAGATGAGAGCCTTGAAGATAAGGAGCATAGTGGCCAGCCATTAGAAGGTGACAACGACCAAATGAGAGTAATCATTGAAGCTGATCTTCTTACAACTACACAAGAAGTTGTGTAGAAGAACTCAACATCAACCATTCTACAGTCATGCAGCATTTGAAGCAAACTGGAAGGGTGAAAAAGCTAGATAAGTGGGTGCCTAACGAGCTGATCGAAAATCAAATCGTCATTTTGAAGTGTTGTATTTTATTGTACACAACAATAAACCATTTCTCGATGGGATTGTGACATACAATGAAAAGTGGATTTTATACGACAACTGGCGATGACCAGCTCAGTGGTTAGACTGAGAAGAAGCTCCAAAACACTTCTCAAAGCCAAAACTTGCACCGAGAAAAGGTCATGGTCACTGTTTGGTTGTCTGGTACCACTACTGCTTTCAGAATCCCAGAGAAACCATTACATCTGAGAAGTATGCTCAGCAAATCAACGAGATGCCCTGAAAACTGCAATGCTTGCAGGAGGCATTAATCAACAGAAAGGGCCCACTTCTCCACGACAACTCCCGATGGCACGTCGCACAACCAATGCTTCAAAAGTTGAACGAACTGGACAACGAAGTTCTGTCTCATCTGCCATATTCACCTGACCTCTTGCCAACTGACTACCACTTCTTCAAGCATCTCAACAACTTTTTGCAGAGAAAATGCTTCCACAATCAGCAGGATGCAGAAAGTGCTTTCTAAGAGTTTGTCGAATCCTGAAGCACGGATTTTCACACTACAGGATACGCAAACTTGTTTCTCATTGGCAAAAATGTGTTGATTGTAATGGTTCCTATTTTGATTAATAAAGATGTATTCGAGCCCAGTTATGATTTGAATTTCATGGTCTGACACTGTAATTCCTTTTGTACCAACCTAAGAGCTTCCCAGTGTTCATGAGTCCACATGCTACAGTTTCCGGCTTACAGGGACACTGACTTCCTCCTGCAGTGCCCATCTGTCCTAAATTCCTTGGAAAGCATTCTGATTGGACCAGTTTGGACTAATTCTGATCCAGTCAATGATGGGCATGTTCTGATCCACAAAGAGATGTGAGCAAGGCCAAAATGTCCAACTTCCTGAATATTCTTTGATTTAGCTTTGTTTGAATAGTGCTGAGGATACTAAGGGCTTCTCTTCTGCTCTGTCCTGATCTGTTATTCTATCCAGCCCCTCAGCTGTTGAGGACCCCTATAATGGTCACCCTGCCCTACAACCATGGCTTTCTGGTTACAGGTTTTGAGGTTGGGGGAGTGGCTATAATTTGTTCCGATCCAAGAGCAAACAAGGTCCATTATGCCCACTGGATCTAAAGAAAGGTAGAATTTTGTGGTGGAGGTGTGGCAGGGGTGAAGGGAGAGTAGGATCTGAGAAAATTTGAGGCATGGAGTATCGTTGAACATTGGTATAAGTTGGAAAGAGAAGAGATCCAAATCTCCAAGGAGAGGAGAGCTAGAAATGGAAGGTGGCAACAGAATGCAGCAGGGGTCTGGGGCTCAGTGGCATTGTCTGAGGGTAATAAAGGAGGATGAGGAAAAGCAGGAGGAGGAAGAGACGAGGAAAGAGAAGGAGGAAAAGGAATAGAGGAAAGAAAAGAAGCACTACCATCTTCAACACCTTCTTCATCATCATCATCAGATGCTGCTACTAAAAATGATGGTGATGGTGAAGTTGAAGATGATACAGTGCCTGAGGATCCTCCAGTGTCAGGGAAGCCAAGTTCTAATTTGCACAGGCTTCTGGAAATTGCTTCTTTCTCCTGCATTATGCCTTAACCCATAAGGCATACTTGCTCTCTGCCCCATCCTCCAGATTCCCCAGGACTGGAAAAAAAAGAATGGGGACTAGGATCTCAGAACAAGTCTAGAGTTCTGGTTCATGAAGGGTGGTAGAGCTTGGAGAGTTCTGCCCTGAGGTGGAAAAGGGGATTTGAGAGTAGTTAGTGAATAATTTACCCATGTGGCTGAGCTAAGGAAATTGCTGATCCCATATCACCAAGGCTGGGAGGTGGGGATGGGGCCCCCATGGCACAGGCTTATCTTGGAGAGGCAAATATGGTTTTGGCCTTGTTTCCAAGGCTGATATAAATATATCCCACTTCTTCCTTTACCCAGGAAAGCTACAGAGAGGCGATAATTAAACTAACTCTCATGCATTACAAAAACACCACTTGCCAGGTGCTGCAATTAGCTTTTTTGTATCTTGTAACCCTCACATGAACACTATGAAGAAATTTATTTTGATTATATTGAGCCTTATGAAATCGCTGATATTCACATACTTTTTAAGGATGAAACTGTCAGTTTCATATAATTCAACCTATTATCAGTATTATTAGTCGAATCTTAGAGAGTTAAAATAACTTACCCATAGTGATCCAAGTGTTGTCCTAACTCCTACCACGATCTGGACCTTCATTACCTACCCTGGCACAATTCACAGTCTCTTCCTCCTCCCCTTCTCGAGCCTCATTTTCCTCCCTTGTAAACTGAGGATGATAACAATGAAGCCAAAGTTTCCACTTGTTAAGCATTTAGTATGCGCTGGGTACCGTGCTGAGCACTCCACCCCATCACCTCATTTTGTGCTCCTGGCACCATTCTGAGGAGGGGTTCCTCACAGCACAGCTCTCCCAGGGATATGGGGAGAGCTAAGTGAGCTGATGTATGTGCAGTTCCGAGCTCAGTGTCTGTGCACGGATGGAGCCTAGAAGATGTTAGGCCTTATTATTGTAACTCCTCTTCTACAAGCTACAGCTCATTCCCAGGAATTAAGCCGCCTTTCTCCTAGCCCACTGAACATGAAAGTCAAGGAGAGGTCTCTTTGGTGGCTCAACCAGAGAGCTTTTATTCCCTTTTAGAAAGTAAAATGCAGGAGAGGTGTGGCAGTTTGATATTATTTATGAATTCCAAAAAGAGATATAGATTATGTTTGTAAACTGGTCTGTTTCCCTGGGTGTGATAACCCTTTGATTGTATTAGATTCAGCTGAGGCATTTTATTAAATTATGTTAAGATTAGGGCTTTGATTCAACCACATCCTTAGAGTACTACCCAGTGTCAAGTCCCAGCCCTCTTGGTGGGCTGATAAAACAGACTCTCACACAGAAGTAGATACACAGGAGAAGGCAGAGAAGATACAGAGGATCCTGTGGCCCCAGGAAGAAGGATAAGCCTCTTAGTTTAGAGTTGACTTGGTGAAGAGACCAGAGTAGCTGAGCCTAGAAAGAAATGAGCCCCATGAATAGAGACGAGCCTTATGCCAGCCTACAGCTGAGAATGAAAGAAGCCAGGCCCACGGAGCCTTAAGAGGAAGAGGAAAGCTGAACCTTCGCAGACATCGGCCACCATCTTGCTTCAACACATGGCAAGAGGCTTGAGGCAAGGAAGTACCTCTTATGGTACCTTGAATTGGATTCTTTAGGGCCTGTAACTGTAAGCTTCTGCCCCAAATATATCCCCTTTATAAAAGCCAACGGATTTCTGGGACTTTGAATTAGCACCCCTTTTGATGACTAATATAAGAGGAACTTAAAGCTTCAGATTTCTTACTGTGGGACATTTGCATGTCTCTCTTGCTAATATGAATCACCTTCATGGTGAATCCAATATGCTGGTCCCCTTCCTACCAGAGTATAGAGGATGCAAAATTCTGTTCTGCACATGAGAGTTATTCTGATTACTTTTTTCCATTGTTAGTACTTTAGACAAAGCATTCACTCACTAACCATTTACTGAGCACCTACTATATGCCAGGCACTGTTCTTGTTGTATCCCAAAGCACCTGCTCTCAGTCTTGCAGATTCTTGTATCTTTGACTCACTGAAGGCTGTAACCGGAGAGAAACACTAGGAACTACAGCTCTACCTGTTGCCAGTCCAGTGTCTGGCCTGTTGTAGACACTTAAACTTTGTTGGTTGAATTGGGTTAAACTGCACTGAAAAGGATTGCACTGAGTTGCCCTGTGCCAGGCATGGCAGTAAGGATGCAGGTGGGACCTGGGGTGCTGAGAAGACATTCTGACTTCCATAGGGCCATGGCTGTGTACATTCAGGGCACACCGCAGGTACCCAGAAAATATTTGTCAAAGTGGAAGGGAATTGGAACCAGTAAGTCCCGAGTGGCCTCATTCACATTAATACCCAAGTCTGTCTGGTGTTTGGGGGTTGGAGAGGGAGGGCGAGTTTTTATTTGCTGTCGTTTTGGTTTGCTTTTCACCGTATCGACTTCCCTAGAAGGGAAGGGGCCCCTCAGGTGAATGGCGAGGAACCCCAGATCAGGCCTGGCTTGCATTCTCATAACTTTCTCAGATTACTGGCCCTGGATACCACAGCACAGGCCGCCTCATTGTGTAAAAGTCCCCCAAGAACCTGGTGGACCCTCTGACCATCCCAACTCCCCCTGAAATGAGCCCCCTGCCCAAACATACTGGCCAGGAGTTCTCTAAAGCAGGTGGTCCCAAGCACACAAGAGTACACAAAGGTACAAAAAGAATAGCTTTCCTTCATTTTGCCCAATGCCCACAATGCATCACCATAAAGCACTTGATTTAGGATATTAAATACCGCTGGTGATGAGAACGTCATGTAAGATTTGCTTTGTGACTTCTTTCTTCTCAAACTGTCATTAAAAATGATTTATAGGTGGGCCCAAGTCTAAGAAACAGCATGATTAGAATTGAGGCTTTGGAAAGGGGCTGGGGGAGATCAGGTTTCCAGGGCAGCCTCACCCCCACTATCCAGGATCCCAGGAACGGAAAAGGCTGAGCATGAGATTCTGCAGCTAAGTGTTTAAGGTAAGCGAGCACGGGAGGAACATGTGCTCTTTGCTGAGGTGTGAACAATGGGGCCTTGTCGGACACTGTAAACCTCTGGGTTCAGAAGGTGGATTCCAGAGGGTGGGGCCAAAGGACGCTCCTTCTGCAGTAGCTGAGCCAAGTGAGGTTTTGTCCAACACCAGACTGGCATGTTTCAATTCAGACCTTGCATCAGGTGAGGCTGTCAGATGCTTAAATAATAAAGCCATAAAGATGTAACACGTATTTCCCCCTGATTATGTGCCTGGTCCTTAGCACAGCAACCCTAGGAGGTAAAGAAACCTTATCATGCCTGTTTTACAGATGAGGAAACTGAGGCACAGAGAAAGGAAGTGTCTTGCTCCTAGTCATAGAGCTACTGTGAGATGTGTAGATCCCACAGGTGTAACCCACTCTCTCACACTGGGTCACAACTTCTCATTTAATGTGACTCCTTTGCCTCATCTAGCCCAAATGTGCTTACCACCCCTAAAAGGCCGCCATTACTTAAACGCCTACTACGGGATGGACACTGCCGGGTGCTTTCTCTATGCTACAACCCTCATCTATAACCCTGAAACACTGAGAGTGAATTTTACCTCATTTAACAGAAAACTGAGGTCTAAGGTTGCACAACTAGTAAGGCCCGAGTGAGCCCTTGAGGGAACCTTAGCTAGGTAGGCAAAAAGTCACAGGTGAGCCCACAGGCTCTGTACTGAGTTAAACCTGGGTTTGAGAGGACTCAGACTCTGCCCCTCTGTGCCACTAGCTGGGTTACTTTTGGCAAGGAATTAGCTCCTCTAAACCTCAGTTTCCTTATCTGTCCAATGTAAATCCTAGTAATTCCTTTGTAGGATGGTGGCAAGTCTCACTAAGATAATGCCTGCTGAGACAGAAGCTGGCTCCTTATACTTGCTAGCTACCTCCTCTAAGCTGAATGGAAACTCCATTTCCCCATCATTTTCCCCATCATGAAAATGACAGTCGCACATACAACACATTCTCCTGCCATGCACACCAGCTTTGTAGCAATGATACCTGGCATCTCTACAGCACTCGCAATGTGCCAGGCACTCTTCTCCACTGTATAAATTACACAATAATCTCATGACAGAGATCCTAGTTTTAAGCATGCTTTTCCTCATTCTACCTTGATCTCTCCGACTCCAGAAAACATGGTGGATTGTAAATGAGTAAGGATGTTAAGGGTTAAAATGGGGATAACCACAAATCTATTTTAATTTATTTAAGGAAAGAAAAGCAAAGAAAGGGAAAAAAAGAAAGTAGGGAAAGGAGTAAGAAGAAGAGAAGGGAAGGAAGAGAGGGAGGAAGGGAGGAAGAAGGGAAGGAAAATCTCAGTAATTTTCTGTAGATTCCAAAGTTCTTGCAATATATTTGCAACTGAGTGGGTTTGAGGACACTGTTCCGAGAATGGTTGCCCTATTTTTTTCTGGACTACCTTTAGCAACAAGTCTTAAAAGGATTAATCTGAACTCATCACAACACTTATTACTCCATGCTTCTTGGTCAATGTAATAATGCTTATCTTTTCCACAATTTACAAGTGTCACAAGGGCAGGGACCAAGTCTGTCTTGCTCACTGCTGTATCTCCAGATATAGTAAATCGTTGCTGAACAAACCAAATAAATTGGGATTATGAACATAGAATATATTTGGAAAAAACAGAAAAGGAAGAGAAAAACACCATCGAAGTTTACAAATTGGAGAATCTGGTCAAAGACTTGTTTTGTGTCATATGTATAGTGTTTGTATCCATCAGGATAAACTGGATTATGCTGCAGTAACAAATAAGCCCCAGAATTTTAAAAGTGCAAATAACAAATGCTTATTTCTTTCTCAAGCTACATGTTTTTTTTTTGTTGTTGTTGTTTTGTTTTAGTTTCATCTGGTGGGGGCAGTGGCAGTTACTTAGTCTCATCTCTTCATGTGGTTCCATAGTAACTGAGGTGGTAAGAAGAGACTTGGTGAAGGATGCACAGGCTTTTAGTTATCACCTAGAAGTGAGGCATGTCACCTCTGCTGATATTGCACTGGCCAAAGCAAGTCATATGGCCATGACTAATTTTCAGAAGACACAGAATTTTACCTAGCTCCTGGGCAAGGAGAGTTCTGGAAATAGCGACTAGTACTAATGAAAACCACAGTGTCAAATTAAAAAAAAAAAACAGTTGTAAATGCTTCATAAGTAAATAGTTCATATAAATATGGATTTCTGGATTATCTAGACACAACTGGAAGATCTGGCAACACTGACCCATGGGAGCCAAGTCACGGCTGCCTCCTTTGGAAGGAGCATGCATTCCTGAGTTTGCCACTGGTCCCACCTGGCCCCCTTCACTCATTTTTGGTTAGTTGTCTGGCTCCTGGCAGCATGTGGTGTGCAGACTCCCGGTTTAGAAGGATGAAAGCAGCCACTCCAAGCTTGCACAGGCATTTCATTCCCAAACACCAGCTGTGCTTGTAATCTATTCCCAGACCAGGGATGAGTCATACTGATGCTCTAGAAGTGCCCTGCATGGCCCAGGGATCAGGCTCACTAGCTGTAGCACTCAGGCTTGTTGGCAGCAGTGGAATCATATAAATCCACTAAGGGAATATTTAAGGGATTCAAGAAGTAGGGAGATTTCAGGAGCATACAGGAGCAACTGCAGAGCCCAAGCCCATGAGGAGGGGAAACCAGGCTAGTGGAAGCTAAGATAGGCAGCTGCTTCTCCTGGGAAGTCTCCTATTTCATTTGAGCTGTCCCTGCCCACAAACCTCCTCCAGATTCACAGTGCCTCTCTCTGAAAGGGGTATGAGAACCTGTCTGTGTAGTAAGCAGCTTGGGCTGAAATGATTTATTTCACGATTGTGACCTAAACCCAGTAGGGTATGGAAGGACTACAGTTGGAAGGTGTTGGAAGGTGTAAGAGTGTACTCACCAAAAGCAAGTGTATCAGTCAGAATTACATTGTTATGTTGCAGTAACAATCCCAGAACCCCAGTGACTTAAAAGAACTACAGGATATTCTCCTTCAAAATTTTCACTTACTCCACCTGTCAGTCAGTCTTGGGTCAGCATGGTGGCTCTGTTCTTTGTAGTGAAGTCCTGTATCCCATGAACTCAGGTTCCTGGGATAATGGATTAGCCACCACGTTCAGTATTATCAGTCTCCATTCTAGAACAAAAGAGATGTCTTGAGAGTCCCACATTGGTAGTTAAATGCTCCTGCCCAGAAGTGACATATATCCCTTCCACTCTCAAATCACTGTCTGAAATTAGTCATTTATCCCCACTCAAACATCAGAGGGCCAAGAAATGTCAAGAGTCAGAAATAAATGAAGAAAACTAATGAATGACCTTATATTGGGAGAGGAGAGACCAGGGCATTTATAGATATCCTATAAATAAATATAAAGACTCTAATAAGCAGGGGCATCATTGTTACTAATAATTCAATGCATCAACCTTTATACCACTGTTCCCAATGCTTAGGACACTCTTCCCTCTGCTCTTTGAATGGGCTGCTTCTTCCCATCATTCAGGTCTCAGTTTAACTGCCATCACCTTGTAGACTACCCTGAGCCAAGTGAGCTCAAACCCTTAGCCACTCAATAATGCATCACTGAAATATTTTTTCTTCCTAGCCTTCATCACTGTCTAGGATGTGTTTTTTTAGCTTATGTGGTTTGTGTCAGCATTTACTTACTGCTTAACTTTAGCCTCCTGCATGGAATGCAAGCACCATCAGATAAGGAACCATTGGTCTCCTTTACAGCTTGTATTTCCAATATCTTGGAGAGTGAGTGGCACATAGTAGGTGCTCAATAAATGTGTCCAAAATGAATGAACAAAGCGTATTAATGGCTATACAACTAATTTATTGCATGTGTATGTGGCTGGTACTCCTACTTTGCTACCCTCCTGCACTGACCTGGCCAGGTCGGCAGTAGGACTAGTATCCCCTATTTTGCAGAGGCGGAGACTGAAGCTTAAAGAAGTGAAATGACTGTCTCAACTCATTGTCTCAAGCCAGAACTAGAAAATGGCAGAGTCAATAAACATTGGTTTGCCAAAGCTTATGCCCTTTCTACTGGGCTGCAGGGGCCCACAAAGAGCAGTTATTTATGAAGGTCTCCTGGGAGTAAGGCAAGGGGCCAATGGCTAAGGGGATGGGAAAGTCCAAATTCATGGTCTCTGTCTTCTACTCCACTGAGGTTTCAGTGATTCCATTTATTTAATACTGGATTTATAGACTGTAGTGGGTTGAGAAGTGGCCCCCAATAACATATGTCCATATCCCAACCTCCAAAATCTGTGAACATAATTTTATCTGAAAAGGATTTCTGCAGATGTAATTAAATTAAGGATTTCAAGATGAAACCATCCTGGATTATCCAGGTGGACCCTAATTCCAGTGACAAGTGTCATTATAAAAGACAGAAGAGGAGAAAACAGAGAGAAGACCACATGAAGATAGATGCAGAGACTGGAGTGATGCAGCCACAAGCTAAGGACTGTCCGGAGCCACCAGAAGCTGGAAAAGGCAAGGGAGACCTCTTTCCCTGGAGCCTTTGGAGGGAGCACAGCCCTGCCCACACCTTGATTTTGAACTTCCAACCTCTAGAACTGTAACAGAATAAATTTGTTTTAGGCCATCCAGTTTGTGGTAATTTGTTACAGAAGTGATAGGAAACTAATACACAGATTCATTATATCCCGGACATTTTAGAAGTTGTATATTTTAGAAGCTGGGGTGTATTGGTCAGGAAGATCAGAGACCCACCTCCTCACTTCTCCTCCATGCTCCCCCATGTTTTGGCTGCCTTTACCTATATTAATATAAGGCTAAAACCCCATGGTCAGGCATCTTAGTGATGGATTTGGTATCTGCTTACCCACAAAGCATTTAAAAATTTTTCCTGATGGTTTGTACACACTCCATTCCTAAGTATTTGTACTATGTGTGAGGCCTGGCACCCAGGGCGGCAGTACAGGGGACAAGTGAAGGGCACAGGACTTTGTGGGTTGAAATTGCTCCAAAACCCAGCTCCGTCAGTCACTGAGCCTTGGCTTCCTCTTCTGCAGAATGGGCATAATAATTGTAGTTCCATAGGGTTGAGATGAGGCTTAAATGGGAAAGTGTTTTTAAAAAACAAAGCACAGTGCTGACCCAAAGAAAGCATTCAATACACATAAGCAATTACTACTATTATGAGACCAATTTAAAAAATGCAATCATGCAAAGCATGAACTTACCAGTTCACTTTAATAAACTGCTGTGATGCTGGGGGGATGCACAGGAAAAGTGTATGCTCTGGGAAAAATGTGGCAGAGAAGTTTGTGCATTTATGCTGGGTTAACCAGTATTGCTAAATGAAGGGTAAGAGCCTCGCCAAAAAACCCAAATGGCCCATTTGGGGGAAAATTTGGGTTAGCATCCAGTTCAGTAAAAAAGAAAGGGTCACATCTTAGCTTAAGCCTTGTAAGAAGCATAGAGAGTAAAAGTACTTCCATATTTCCATTCAACAAACCAGATGGCAAGAAATGTAAACTCAAACTTATTACGAGAAGACAGAAGAAACACATTTAAAAGGCTGTTTTCATCCATGTGCAGCATGACATTGATGAAAATGGGAATTATCGTTGCTAAAAGGAGGATCTTTCACCAAGAGATGTCTTTGGTTACACGGTTCAACATTCTTATTTTGGCCCAACACTAGAAGAAAGTCCATGTGACATAAGCGTGTCTTGATCAGTCTTTGAAAATTAATGCCCAGACCAACGGCTGTCAAAACTCCCTCCTCTTCTCTTGGCCTTTAAAAGAAATAAATGAATTTGCACATCATGTCATTCTTGACATTCTGGCTGCCATCTACCATTCTCCCCTGGAAAAAGAATTCTCCAGAATGCCCGCAAGTGTGAGTATCCCTGTCATTTCTTGCTGATTTTTTTCCTCAGGTGGTACATGTCCTGGGTTTGAAATCTGGATTTAGTGCCTCCTCATTAAGAAACCAGTCCTCAACATGTGGTAGCTTTAACTCCACCTATCCCTCTGTACTATTCAAAGTCACATTCCAGGCTCCTGATTGGTTTGCAGGTGACCCCTAAACCTAATTAACCTGAATTCCATCCCTCCCAGGGGAAGGAGAAGCCTGCCAGCCCTTCATCTTCCCCTATTCCTCTTCCCCTCTGCAGTCTGGGACAAACTCTCTGGAGAAATCCTCTTCTTGTCTCAGGCTCTGCAATCAGAGGTTCTGCCTGAGATGATGGGGGTGTGTTTTTCATTTGAAAGGAGCCCACATCTGGGACTCGCTTAACTTGATTTGAGAAGTCCTGTGTTTCTGATCCAAAAAAACAAAATAAAACAAAATGGTGAAAATAAGCCTGATTTTTTTTTTCCTTTTGGTGTGGAATGATTTTACTTCCGTTAGATCTAGTTTGCAAGGGAAAAAAGAAGAATGAAAGAACAACGAATGCTGAATTGACTTGGCTTCATGATTGCCTTCCCCTGTTAGATGACCAGGCCTTACATAAGCAGGCTGATTGAATTACTCCACTTCCACTGAGAGGCAGAAGGCAAAGATGGAATCCCCCTCCTGATTGCTGTCCCTTTTGGTTTCCTGCTCAGGAAAAATGGTGCAGGATGAAGGGAAGGCTATTAGGAACCACAAAGAAGCAAAACCTACTCATGGATTTGGAGTTAATCTTGGCTGGCCCCAATCGCCAGGCTAAATAGACGGAAGTTTCTTTCGTAATACTGGAGAGCCCTTGAAGATAGATCTGAGTATAGAGGATATGAAATGAGCTTTTGTCCCCAAACTCTCCTATTTACTGGGTTAAATCGGCGATAGACTCATTTAAAAGCCAAACTTAAACATCAGATGTAAGCAGAAGAGGGAGGGTGACATGTGGAGATGATTATTTACTTTATAAAAATTCATTTTTTCCCACCGGAATACACTATACTTTTAAAAAATTGCCAAGCCCTCTACTTGAAATATTATCTAATTTACAAACACTTGAGTTTTTGTTTTTTTTTACAAAAATGTGAGTGATACATTCTTTTACTACAGTTTTTAAAAAATAACTAAACCCTTTACTTTAAAAGGTTTACCTAATTTTAAAAAACTGAGTGATGAATAAAGAAATGTGCCAAAATTGTGGGTGCATTTGTGAATCACAGCAGTTGAGTCTAGCCTTTGATTAAAAAGCAAAAACTGAAAATACAATGTGTGAGGAAAAGAAAACTCTGACACACACACACACCTTGGGGTATAATCTACTGAATTATGCATGTCAAAACCCTGACTCTCCAGCAAATCAGAGACAGTTTTGGGTAAAATGTTTATATAATGCTACTGTACACAAAAATGACAACTTTTAAATTATTAGTAGTTAACAGAGAGGGTGCAGATGGGAGGGCTGGAAATGGACTGCAGTCTGGCAATAAGATACAAACCTAGGTTCAAATTCCAGATCTACCAATTACTGGCTCTGTGATCTTGAGAAAGCTACTTAATCTCATTTATGATAATAGTATCTACTTTATAAAGCCCTTTCAAGGATTAAATAAGAAACTTAGTACAAAATCTGGCACTTGATACATTTTTAAAAATTACTATTTCGGTTTCAAGACTAGGACAAAACATGATGAGATAAGATAATGTATTAAGCATTTAGTAGAATTCTTGGAACTAAAAAGATATTCAATGATTTCTTCAGGACCTAGCCAAAGAAATAATGAACCCAGACATTCTTGAGTACATTGAATGGAAAAGAAGGGTTACATCAACTGAAACAAGCCTGTAATTAGGAGAGGAAATAGAGTTTAAGCCCCTTCACCAAGAGAACTGAATTTGACTTTTGCGGCAGAACCAAAATTTAAAACTGAATTAGATCAGCTTTGGGAAGAAAACGAACCAGTCTTCATGCTCTGAGGAATCTTTAAATGCTTCAAATAATGCTTTTAGATAATATTTGTTAAGTGCGTAATATCCGGCCAGGCAACTGTTCTAAACTCCCTACATGTGTTAACTCCGTTAAATGCTCACAAGCCCTGTGAGGAAGGCACTGTTGTTAGGCGCCTTTCCTAGATGAGAAAATAGAGGTACAAAGAAGTTCGTTACTTGCCTGAGAGCACACGGCTAGTTAGCAGCACAGCGGGACCCAACGAGGTTACTGGACTTAGCCGCCGTCTTTACTTCCTCTCACAGTTTCTGCTCTGTGATAGATTCTGGCAAAAGAAAGCCCTTTACCTACAGATAAAAGGAGCAGACACTCTAAAATTGGCAATCTGAGCGACGGAAGTGTGGAAAAAGGGAAGAGTACCCGACTTTGGAAGCCATTGTGGTAGGCCTGAAGTGAGACTCCGAGATGGGCAGAAGACTCGTTCCTGATGCCGTGCCCAATAGGAGGGCTCCATATTAAGTATGTCAAAGCTGCCCAATAGGAAGGCTCCATACTGAACCGTGGCAAAGCTACCCAATAGGAAGGCCTCATACAATTAGATTGATTGAACGGCAATCAATCAACCCAATAGGAGGCTCCATATTTAACAGTGGCAAACCACCCCTATTGGAGGGATTTCTCTGAAGGGTAGCCAATCAGGCCAACAGAGCGTGGTAAATCAATCTAATCCAGTTTCTCTCTTTTAGACCTTAATTTATGAATTCTAGGCGCTTGTAAAGAAGGCTGTTCACTTGAGCTTAAATCCCTAGTGTTGCTATTTCTTCCAGATAGCAGTTCATTTATTTATTCAATAAATACTTGCTGGGGCCTGCTACCTGCCAGGCATGTGATAAGTGCTCGAGAGAGTGCACTGAACAAAACTATTTGGTGCCTACCCTCATGGAGTTTGTAGACTAGTGGCAAGGCCATAAATTGAACGTACTGTCAGTTATGTGATTACGTTTTTGACAAGTGCTTTTGAATGAGAAGTCTAGGTTGTCATAAAAATGTAAGTATCCAGAGGCGATAGTCAAAATATTTAACAATGAGTGCAGCCTAGCAATAACCGGAACAGATGCCAGGGCCTGCACACCCTTTCAGCTGCCAAGGGTGGATCTCTTCTAGGTGGGACTAATCTTGTAAGGAAAAGGCAGGGAGGGTTATCTGGAGGAAGTGAGTTTATTACTTTAAACGTAAATTTTTATTTTGAGGTAATCGTAGATTCTTAAAATAGTTAAAAGGAATAATATAGAAGGATCCCATATAATCTTCTCCCAGTTTTCCCCAAAGCTGATGCCTTGCGAAACTATAGTACAAATCACAACCAAGGAGTATAAATATTTTAAACCATAACTTTTAAACTAAATCTTGAAATTTTAAACTGTGTGCATGGAACAAAAGTTAAAATTTACCAAAAGGAGAGACTGAAAAAGTGAGTCTCCCTCCCCTTTTGCTTTTCAGATATCCTGTTCTCCTCCCTGGAAATAAATATTGTTACAAAATTTCTTATTCTTTCTCAAATATTTTATAAATAAATATTTATTATAAAATATTTCTTTCCCATACAGGTGAGTGCATACTATATCCACAAATACTGCATCCTGCTTGTTTTCCTTCATATCCTGAACAATTGTTTTCAGTAAGAAGGGAACTTAAAGTGTACCTTCAAGATGAGTTTGAGTAAACTGAGAAATGGTGGAAAAGCTTTCCTGGCAGAAAGAATACCATGAGTTAAGATCCAGAAGCAGGAAGTTCACGGATGCCACTGGGAAAGCAGAAGGAGGCCACTGTGGCTGGAAGGAAGAGAAGGAGGGACAAGGTGGCCAGGTGGGTCCCTGGGTCCCTGGCTCCCAGGCCATTTTCCATGGGATGGAGAACTAATGTTCATGTTCTCCATCTGGCCCAAAGTACTCTGTGGCTGGTGAGGATACTTCTCACCTACTGCTATAACAGACCTCCATCAGGGAAGATCAGGTCCTCACTCCAGGGACCTGCCTGATTCTGCCAGGCCACTTCTTTTCCCAGGCCTAAAGAAGAGAGCTCACGTGACCAAGGGAATTGCTGAAGGTCTGCATTCTTTCTCTAACATCTTTCCAGGGCTCTCTCCATCTCTTGCAGTCTTTTCAGACAGCTAAGGATGTGGAAAAAGAGGAATGATGGGGAACAGCAATTCTTGATGATTTTGCTTCAATTTGCAAGAGACAGCAAGATGGGAAAATGTGCCTCTGATTATGACCTCCCTCTGCTTCCTAAAAGCTTCTTTCTGAACTTTTAAGTCTCCTCGAGTTTCAGGCCCTCTCTTTTTCTTTCTCCTGTTCTTTTTTCATCTAAATTAATCTAAAAAAGCCATAAAAAGCCTCTGACACTATAAATTCCCCTGTAAACCCTGGTTTTATGGGTTTAATTGCCCCTTTTTACAACGCTGCGTGCCTGGGTCCTGAAACACTTCCAGTTTTGTAGCACAAGTTCAAATTCATAGCAAGAGTCTGGGCCACCCTGTGATGGGGTTTTGAACTCTGGGAACCCAGGAGGCACCTGGTTCTGGCCTTGGCTGGGGCCAGCCCCTCTGCAGTTTTTTCTTAGGCAGCTGCAAGTTGAGAGGATCAAAATGAGATTCATTCCTTATTGAGAAAATTGCAAAATCCTTAGCCAACTCCAAGTCCTCTCAAGACTACCCGAAGTCCCCTAGGTTCTGGATGGAGAGATATTCCATTAAAGCAACTTCAACAACATGTTAGTTACTATAGCCATATAAGCAGTCTCCATTTATCAAGTGCTAGTAACTGTGTAGTTAACCCCAGCTGACTTCCAAAGTGATTAGACATAGTGCCCAAGAGTCCACGGTTCCTCCCAAGTGCAGTCAGTGCTGGTGTGTGCAGTGGCAGTGAGTAAAAGCAAGTTTTCCCTGCAGCCCTGGCCTACTCAGGCCCAAGAGGGGTCAGTTTCCTATGTACATATGTACAATTGGCTCGGGAATACTTAGTGTAGACTTACCCTGATACTCCCTTGCAATACTGCATCCTCATCAGCACCTTCCTAATGCTCACTTCCAGTTCTGGGGTCACCTCACACACTTGGGATCTATTCATTCACTCCTTTAACAGATTTCTATGGAGGGATACTGTTTCCCAAACATTCTTCTAGGTGCTGGAAATATTGTAGTGAAAAATAATTGATCAACATTTCTGTCCTTGGTCAAATTGAACATTACATTCAATTTGAGGAGAGAGCTAGTAAACCATAAAATGAGTATTTATTACCATGTAATAAGAGATATGGAAAAAATAGAGCAACTTAAGTGGGATTGGAAATGCTAGGTATGAAGGGAGTAAAAATTAAAAATAGGGTGATCAGGGTAGGTATCACTGAGAAGGTGACAAATGAGTAAAAAACTGCAAGTCATGAGGGAACGAGCCCTCTGGATATAGGATGGAAGTCAATCAGAAGGAACAGTCATTACAAAGGCCGTGGGGTGGGAGAGTGCCTGGTGTGTTCCCAATAGCAGTGAAGAGGCCTGTAAGACTGGAGCAGAGTGAGTGAGAGGGAAAATGGTAGGAAATGAGATCAAGATCATGGGCAGGGAGACGGGGAAGATCCATTGGCCTTTACAGGAGATAGGAGTCACTGGAAGGTTTGAGGACAGGAGTGACAGGACCTCATTTGCATTTAAAAAAATTTTAAGCCCTCCCTTCTCTGGATGGATCTCTCATCTGTCATTCATTGTTTGCTCACCTTCTCCAGGAGGTACTGGGAACCTAACCTGGGATCTCCCACATGGGAGGTGAGTGCCCAACAGCTTGAGCCACATCCATTCCCCATGGGCCAAGGCATCTGCTGGCTTGTGGCATCTGCTCATTTAGGCACTGCTCATTGTGACAGGTACCATGTCTAGCTCATTGTTGTGGGTGTGGTGTCTGCCTGTTGCAGCAGGTGTGGTGTCTGCTTGTCTTCTTTAGGAGGCATTGGGATCTTCCTTGTGGTAGGTAGGCACCCAACAGGTTGAGTCACATCCTCTTCCATGACTTACATTTGAATAGGCTCTGTCTGGTAGAACTCAGAGAATAAAGGTCTAGAGGAGTTAGGGTGGTAGCAAAGAGACCATTGAGGAGGCTCCCCCAGTTGTTCAGGTGAGAGAGATCATGGCTTTGATCCAAGATGGTAGAGATGACAGTGGCAGAGATAGTTTGACTTTTTCCCCAGCTCACCCTTCTCCTTGTACATGAACATTCCCACGTTCCAAGGCACGCAAAATGGGTCCCCCTGGGAAGACCAGCTGGTTTGACCGCACAGGCTGCCTCCCCTGAGTACAGGCTCAGCAGTGAATTTTGCTAGGATGAGCAGCTTTGGTGACTGAATCCTGGAGTTCACATCCTGTCCCTGGGCCCTATGAGAGGTGGGACCTCCCTGGCCTCTCTTTTTGCTCAATCTGTAAATGGGGATGACAGCCAACAGTAGATGATTGCTATGAGGTTAAATGAACCCTGGCATCCAGAAGGTGCTCAGTACATCTCTCTAAACAAATATCTCCTGCTCTGGAAACAAGGCACTTATTTAAAAATGGCAGGCTTGAGAGTTTAGAGTTGTGTTCTTTCTTCCTACCTAAAGAGTTCTGTGACTGAAAGTTGGCGATGAAAGGATGTGTTGCTTCAGATTAGGTAGGTTTCCAGGTTAAAATGTGGATTTTGAAGTCTTTAGGATAACTGGCTCCTTGGTTAAGTATTTTATTAGAGTCAGGCTTTCTATCTTCCTGTGAGTTAGCTGCTCGAGCCTTCCCTCTTGATAGGAATCTAAAACCAAGTTTGTAAACTGGGCAGAGGGGACATAAAGTAAGAATATGAGGGTCCTGGGGGCAAGGGAAGTTGGAGGAAGTAAAAGGGTCTTGAAAGGGGAGGTGGGAAAGTTTCCCACCTTTTGCCTTGGTGGGGTCCACATTTTAGTTTTATTTGTGTTTTCTTCCCCTGTCATTGATTGCATTGCATTTAGGAGCCAGGAGCCCTGGATTCCAGTCCTGGAACAATCCCTATATTTCCCTCTGGCCACACCTGTCAGTTTCTCCTCTCCAGCCAGGCAAGACTTTTGCTGGTTCCTTACCTAGCATGCTGCCTCACGGCCCTTGGCACAGGCCATTCCCCATACCTGGATGCCTTTCCCCCAGCTTGTCACCTGGCTCCTTCTCCTTCAAGTTTCAATCCATGCGTTCCCCTTTGGGAATGTCAACCTTGAAGAGATCTCCCCTGCACCCCAGACAGGACCTCTAAAAGCTACAATCTCTGCTCTGCTGCCCAATGCACATTTATACCTATTTGCTTCATTATTTATAATGGTTAGGTTAGAGTCTATCTTCCCTACCAGCTGGAAAGTTCCAAGTGGCAGGTCTGAGGTTGGGCTTGTCCACGACTCTCTCACTAATACCCAATGGGGCTTGGTGGGTACTCAATAAATATCTGTTAACTGAACAAGTGACTCTATGGCCTATTGAATCGCTCTTAGCTTCCCTAAGCTTCAGGGGTCCCAAATATAAAATGAATACAATTTGATTTCAAAGGCCTCTCATATTCTCTCATGATTCTGCCATACCATCTGGGGCCTAGTTATGGAGGGCAAGGCAAATTGGAGTTTGGCCAAGGCCTCAGGCTCCCGTGGCTGCTGCAAGATGAGATGCATTCTTACTGACCACTGAGCCAGGGAAATGGAGACCGGCCTTTTCATCTTGGGCAAGAGATTGGAATCTCTGACAATACCAGAGATTATCCACCCTTTCTGATTAGTCTGCCTCGTCGTGGGGGCCAAGAGAACAGCTTGAACATTACCCAAATCCATCTAAGTTTCGCTGGGAGTCACTTTCAAACTTAGGGCCTGATTCTGTTTTGAGAAAGGGGATGATGTCATTGTTAGGAATTAAAGGCATCGAAAGATATTCACAGACATACATTCATGGTTGGAAAGAAACTAAGTTCAGTGTGTTTAACAGTGTTTTCATATGGAGTAGCCCAGACTGGTAAATTTCCATATGGGCCAGAGGTTCATTGACACTAATCTGCAAAACTGCTTTATGGGAAGTGGAGCATAATATTGTGATAACACTGGTGAAACTCTGGCTGGACCCAGGTCCCCTGCCCAGTCTGAATTTCAGTAAAAACAAACAAAAACTCCTAATCTTAGTTTAGGAGGAGGCAGATCACCACTGGGGGCTCAGGTCTCATTAAGATTCTCCGAGACACTTTGGTCAAAAAGTTTACCTTCTTCTGGCTTCCCATATGGCACCATCTGGGAAGTGCTTGGAAAGGTGTATGGGAAAGAATTCTACCGAATTCTTTACAGGTTCGAAAGTCATCTTAATCTTACCTTCAGAGATGAGGTATGGTTCTATCTACACTCCAGGGCTTGTCCTTCTGCCAAAAGACTGACCCGGACTTGTCATTTCCTCTTAAATACCATTTGGGGGCTCCCTGTTGCCTCTCCTCCAAGATAACTTCAAAATGGTGCCCCGGTCACCTCCTCCTAGAGTGCTATGGATGAATGGAGGCTCGAGACTCGAGTTAAGTGCTGGCTGTGCTGTTTGCTAACTGTGAGGCATTGGTCAGGCCACTGAGGTCAGGCTGTTTCTCAGACTGTCCAACAGGCACGATGATAATAGTTATACTGCCTTCTAAGGCCTGTTGTGAGTGTTCAGGGAGATGCTGTATGTCGATGCTAAGCACTGCCCGGCACCCAGTTCAGTGTTCACACGTATCAGCTATTATCATTACTATTTTTCACCATCTGGTTTCTACTTCCATGCCTGCTACTGTCTTCTTTTCCCCCTGCTTTCCTCCCAAACCCTCCCCCTCTGCCATAAGCCTTTCTCTCCCATGCCTCCAAGAGCTGTAGCCTTTGTCTAGAGTGCTTCTCCCAGCCTAGAAACCACCTTTCTTACATTTCAAGGCCCAGTTCTGAGGATGCTGTGGGAAATAAGGAAAATGGCATTTATTCAAGCACCTGGCATGTATTAGGAGCTTAATGAATGGTCTACTGAACGTGTTGACTCTGACACGAATGCCTTACAGGAAATCTGTAGCTATGAAAGGCTGCATTTCCTTGTGTCTTCTCATAGCAAAACCTCTACTCTGAAAGTTTTGCAATCAAAAGTTTGCTTCCCTAGGAGAAGGTAATACTGGATTAAATGAAAATGCTATTTTATATTTGACCACTAATGCTTCAAAGTGCATTAACTATATCCAATTACTTGTACCCTCATTGAGTTAATTCTGTGCTTTTCCTTACACTGACATGCAGCTGAGACTTGACTTTTAAACTGCACGAGGTATGTGCTAGGGGAAGAGAGGGCACAGAGAATTCAGAATTTAGTGAGATGAGAGGGAGGGGAAATCAGGACAAATTTTGCCCACTTCACAATATGGCTAAGACATAAGCCATGTGCTTGCTACATGAATAACTAGTCTCAAATTCATTACTGTACTTTTTCTTAGGCTTTGAACTTGGTGGTTAAATTGTTTTCATTGATTATGTCAATCTTTACTTTCCTAGATTTTCTATAGGGCTGTTCAAGTTCCAATTTCTTCCAGATTTCCACATCTGAACCAGGAACAGTGTGTGTCCTGTTTATTGTCATGAACTCAGCATGTAGCACAGTGTTTGTCATACGTAGCTGGTGCTCACTCAATATTTGTTAAATATTCAGCCTCTTTTGCATTGACGTTGGTATTTTTCACTTTAAAACTCTGGTCTTCTACTTTTTCTTGTATCAGATTTTACCAAATCAATCCTCCTTGCTCATTCTCTCTTAGGTCTAGAAGTCATTGACTTAAAATTGAACAATGCTTCTTAACTTATGCTTCCTGCAATGTGTTTGAAAGCTTTGGCTTGCTCTTGTAACTCTCCTTGGTTTTCCAAATATTTTGGTATGCCTGGACTCCCTCTGTTAACTCAGATATTTGAGCCAACTTGTTCTGTAAGTTTATTTTTTATGAGGAGTTTGCATCTAGTTTCTTTTCAAGAGCAAGGGGCAACAGAGAGGGTGATGTAAGGGCCTGTTTCAGGAATTTCTTTGGGAATATTGGTTTTTAGTGCCCAGATCTAAGTGGGGTACACATTCCCATACCAACTCTCCCACATTTTTTGTACTTTATATGATTCTTTTCCTGCAAAGTCCCAAATACCTGACCAGTGAGTGATTGTAGGGAGTGTGGCAGAGAACTTTGGCTAGGCTGCTGGTGGAGAACTGGCTTACTACCTGTTTTAGTTTGCTAAAGGCTACCAACACAATACCAGAAATGAGTTGGTTTTCACAATGGGATTTTATCAACTTATAAGCTTACAATTCTGAGGCTGGAAAAAATGTCCAAATCAAGGCATCAGGCAAAGCTTTCTCCCCGAAGGTTGGCTGTTGGTGATCCTGGACTCCTGCCATGTTTCTGCCTTCTCCTCCAGACCCACTTTCTCCCTGAGCTCAGCTGTGGACAATCAAGCACATGGCAGGGCACAATGCCTGTCTGCTCATCTCTCCCCTCTCCTCTCTCCTTCAGTGTTGTTGCTAGTTCTGTTTGGGTGCTCCATCTCTGGCTTTTCTCTCTCTTGGGTTCCTCTCTAAGCTCCTAGGTTCCTTCACTCCATCTCTGCAGCTTTTTCTCTGTGTCTGTGGCTTTTATCCCTCCATTTATAGAGGATTCCAATAAAAGGATTAAGACCTACCCTGGGTAATGCCCTACTAAAGTGATCTTTAGTAAGACCTAAGAAGTTCCCTTAATTGAATTTAACCAAAAGGTCCCATCTATAATAGATTTAAATGCACAGGAATGGATTAGCTCTCAGAACATGATCTTCTGGGGTCCACCCAGCTTCAAACTGCCACACCATCAGTTTAGAATTCATTCATTCATTTGTTCATTTCTTCATTCAGTAAACATTTATGGAGCCTCCACTCTGAACCAGGATCTGGACTGGGTTGTGGGGATAAAATGAATAGTGGACCAGATAAAACCACTATCCTCATAAACTTTATTGCCATTGGGGCAGTCAGACAATTAAACAAGTAATGATAATCCTTCCTGATGAATGGGATGACAGAGGGTCTCAGAGATATCCATATGTCAAGTGTCCTTTGGATGCAAGGAATTGTAGAGAGTACATTTTATCATTTCTCTGGCTTTAGTTTTCTCATCTGTAAAACAAGGATCATTGGGGGACCTATTTCATAGAGTTGTTATGAGGATTGAGTTATAATTGCAAAGTGCTGGCACATACATCTGCTAGCTCACATAGTTTATTTATGACACTTCTTACCCATTTAACCTCCTCCACTTTGATGAGATGAGGAAACAGATGGGGAAACTGAGGCTGCAAATGTTTAAATTCCTGAGCTCAAGTCATAAAGGCATCTATGGAGAAATCTGGAAGACTTCCAAGACCTACCTTTACATGATAAAAGCTTGAGAGAAACAGTTATGTTCACAATTTGTGCCCTAGGATCTGATTTCCTCTCAGTCCAGACTGGTGTAAAACAACTCTTCAGAAACTATGGAAAAAGTCTAACTTAACCCAGGGGGAAAAAAACGGTAACCATGCACAAGCTAAATTGAACATCAGGTATTTGTTTTTCCTGAGCTCGTTCAACTCTGAAAAACCAGAAAACCCATTTTCTAATAATAGCCTTTCTTTTATGATTTCTGGATTCAAGGTAGGTAAGAAATAGGGGAGAGATACATGATTCAGAGTCCCCAAACACGATCATTTGGCCTGTGGTTTAGGGAAGATTTAACAGCTGCACTGAGTGAGACCTCAAACCTGAGCCAAGCCTAAATCCTGCATGCAGTTTGGCAAGACCACAAGTGCAATTTATCTGAAAACAAGGGAAGATTCTCCTCTTCCTACTGCCAACTGGGACCCCGGCAATGGAAAGCGGAGAACAGGGCTGGTCTTAGTGCACTTCCAATAATGCTTATTGTGCAATGTGAACCAATGAAACAAGAAAATCAGGTCTGATGCCGTCGATTTCCCTCTTATCCATTCTGCTCTTGAACAAAACAAAAACACAAACCAAAACAAATACGAGCCCAATTCTCTTGACATATAGAAGCTCCCATTCTGAATAATGAAATTTGGAGTAAAATGAATATCCAACTTAAGAGAGGAACTGCTATTAGGAAAATATGATATTCAGATGGCAGAATGTGGAGCTACCATGAAACTGATCTGTAAAAAAAAATGCTTCTGGTATAATGTTATGTTAACTTTTAAAAAGGCAGAAACTTGGATGAGCTCAACCATATAAAGAAAAATACATTCACATGAGGATGAAAGACTGAAAGAAAACAACCCAAACCATCAATAGAGAGCATTTGGCTTTGAGTGGGAGGAATCTTCGTGTTTTATTTATCAACAATCGGATGAACTCTCCCTGCCCATCCTGTCCCTGGCAGAAATATTCCTGGAGTAAATCTCTACAGTAATAGAATCAAGCCAACTCTTAGCAGTATATCAGAAATGACTGCTTATCTCTGCAAGTGGTCCAGGTAAGAAAGAACATCCTGGTAAGACTACCCTTTATTCTCTTTCACACAGGAAAACATATCTGATGCAGATAATCATGAATTTATCAACTCTCAGTATTTCCCAAAATACAGTTAAATGGAACACTATTCCTGGGAGATGTTCCCTCCAAAAGAACATCTGGGAATAAACTTGGGAATTTGGAAAAGATCTGGTCCACTTACTGCTTTCTCACTCTTGAGGCTCACCACATACCTTGGTGATCGAAGGCTCTGAAAAGGCCTGCAGTAAAGCTTATTTAGCTTTGGTGAGCCCAACTTTTCACAAATTCTTTGATCACATGGTCCTTCATTACCTGTAATACCTGTTCATGAGACTAGTGCTCTGGGGGAATAGCAACAATAAGAAATAAGCCTGTGTTCAACTGTAAAAATGTTAACAATCTTTTACCCTTCCCAGTATCCATGCTTTTTGACATGTGACTTAGCAGTACCTACTGTCAAGAAATGGAGTCTGTTTCCCCATCTCTTTAATCTAGGCCAGCCCTGTCATTTGCTTTGACCAATAGGATATAGGAGAAGTGATGGACTGACAGTTCTGAGCCGAGGCTTGAAGACACCTTGGACACATCTACCTTCTCTCTTGGTATACTGCCATCATCATGAGAGTAAATGTGAGCTGTCCTGCTAGAGGATGACAGACCATGTGAAGCACCTATAAGCAGTCCCTGCTGAGTCTCTGCCAGATCAGCCAGTCCGCAGCCAACCCAGCAGCTGACTGCAAACACGTCAGGGAGTCCAACTCAGACCAGAAGAACTGCCCAGCCAAGCTCAGTTCAAATTGCTGACTTGAAAAATCACAAACTAAATAAATACGTTTGGGAATGGTTTGTTACACGGCAAAAGCAGACTGATATAAACTCTGTTCTATAACAGAAGTCACCTTGAACCAGCTAAGTTATATTTTTAAAAAGTAAATAATCAACTCTCAGGACTTTATTATTCATTACAAATTACTTGTAGCGAACATCTTAAGTGATTCTGACACATTTGCATGTGATATAGAGTCTGTTCTTGAAGACAGCATGGGGCTGCAGCTTTTCTCAAGGTGAATAAAAGATAATCCCTACTTAAAACTACTCACAGAACTACCTTCCTAATTCTCATCTAGTTCAACGATTTCTTCCCTTCCAGTTTTGTTAGTTCCTACGATCTAGTGTTCTTCCCCTAGATGGCAAATACATTTTGCTTCCTCTGTAGCTTCATGGACGGGTAAAAGAAGCATGCACAGAAGATGAAAGTGAAGACTTGGCAAGAGCTGGGGCTTAGTCTGGGGCTGGGAGTGGCAAAGGAGACTTCCCAGAGCTGTGGGAAGCAGGACTAAGCAAGAAGGAGCAAGTCGGTTGCAGAAAGTGAGATCTGGAAGGAAGGTATGGTAAAGGCAAAGGAGCTCACGAGAAAGAGCTGGTTGTTGATGAAGCTGATCTTGCACGCAATCCTGCCATCTTGTAAAAAGGGTTTTATTTGTCCTCTTTTGTGAGAGCTCTGGGAGGGATCCATTAAAGGAACAGACCGAGGCAGTAAGCACCAGATCTGGGGGAGGGTGTGCTCCTGGCCTCCCCCCTTTACAAGGGCCAACTGGGTTGCAAGGTTAAAACCAGAGGGGGGCCAGTTGGTGTTGTGGGGCTTTTTTACAAAGTGCAAAGGATCAAAGTAATTAGTGAAGGGCAAGAGACCAGGCCTGGGAGAGAGAGAAGCCAGCTGACATGGCTTCTGCACACGTCGTCTTCCTCAGGCCTGCTGGGAATGTCTCTGGGCATCACGGGTAAATGGTGCTTTGTGGGGTGCATGGGTGCTGGCAGGGCGGTCCTTCAGTGAGACAGGAAGTAAAACTGGAAGGCACCAACTCTGAATCAGGAGAGCTTTGGGGAGATCTCCAGGCAGCCTAAAAGATTTGGGTCTTGAAGGACCCCTTCTTGGGGAGTCTTTCTGAGATATTTCATGGCTTCCGTCTTGTTTCAAACTGAGGCCATTCCGACCAGTCAGCCTTGAAGACCAGGCTGAGGGGTGAGGGGGTAATGGGCTGCTCTTGAGCGCCTCTAGAGCTTATCAACCATGATAATGGCAGGGCAGGTTTTATTGAGCGACCTGGCATTGTCCAGGGAATTGTTTTAGGTGGTCCATAGAGGAGACTTTAAATTATCTGCAATCATCCAGTGAACAGATTTCCTTCCTTCCTTTCTCCCCTCCTTGCTCCTTCCTTCATGCCCTCCCTCCCTCCCTCCCTTCTTCTCCCCTCTCTCTTTCTTTCTGACTCTACCGAGGAGAAATTCACAGTTCGGTGCTAATGTGCCGTGGGAGGCAGAATAATGTCTCCCCCCCACCCCCACGATGTCCTCCCTTCTTGGAATCTGTGAGTGTGCTACCTTACAGGGCAAAAGGAACACTGCTGGTGTGACTAAGGTTAGGATCCTTGAGACCGGGAGAGTATCCTGGACTTCCCAGGTGGGACCATTCTAATGGCACGAGATGAGACTGGCTGCAGAGAACCAGAGAGGACCCACTGCCTGGGGCTGGAGAGGGAGGGGCTTATATGCCAGGACTGGAGAGACGGGCCTTTAGGAGCAAAGAGAGGCCCCCAGCTGACAGCCAGCGAAGAAACAGACGGCAGACCTCCAGCGCAATGGAACTGAATTTGCCCATCCCTGAAGGAATGAGTCTGGAATTGGATTCTCCCCGGAGCCTCCAGAAAAGAAAGTGGCCTGGCCACTTCCGGATTTCTAATCTGGAAACTAATGAATTTGTGTTTTGCTAAACCACTGTATTTATGGTTTTCAACACTTGTTTCTGCTTTTACACGAATTAAAAAAAAATCAGACCTCAGGTTCAAAGCTCCAGGCAGGCTACAGTAAGATTTAATATTGTTGTAGGCCTTTCACTGTATTTATCTGTAGGTGTCATTTCTATTTTTAGTCATGATTTCAATGTTCCTCTTTTTGGGTGAATATATTTAAGTAAAGAAATATAAAATTGGGTTTAGGAACGACTGGTAAATGATAATTTGGATTCAATGAGTTGACAAGCAGTATTCAAGTAACTAAAGTTTGGGAAACATTGGTCTAGAGTTTTCCTGAAGTCTCCTTTGGGGCTCAGAAACCTGAAAAACAACTCTCTGCACACGACTGGCATGCACTTGCATTTATAATATTATATCACAGATCCCATGCCCACCCACCCAATGACCAGTGCGAGGCAAGGAAGGATATTTGGATTTCTCCCAATGGCTGTCCTGAGTGTTTCTTTGTTTCCCAGCTTGTAATTGGAACCAGTTACAAAAGACTGGAATAAAAACATGTTGAGATCAGCCAACCATGGAAGGCTTCGCTGCATGGAGGTGACAGGCAGACTTGGCTTTGAATCTTGGCTCAGCACCTGAAAACTGCGTGACTTGGGACAAATACCTTGACCTCTCTGAGCCTCAGTTTCCTTATCTGGAAAGAGGAACCAAAAAGGAAGCCCTGATGGGTAGTGGTTAGGGTTAACAAGGTACTAGTCTCCAGGAGTCCCACTGGTTCCCACCATGCGGTAGACAGTGTGATCTGTGAAGGTTACTCTGAGCGGCTCTGCCAGCGGTCAGCCTGTTCCCTTACTGCTTGTGAAGCTGGAGGACTGCCCTGAGGGCGTTCTGGGCCAGGCCGGGGCAGACGGTGGCCAGGCCTGCCAGGCCGGGGCTGGTTTCTGTCACCCAGACAAGCAGAGAAGAGAAACATCCCCACAGAGCAGCGGCGGGGGCCACGCCTGCCTGCAGACGGCCTTTCCCCGCACCAGGGGCTCTGGGCCTTTTCAAGACTCCCACACTCCCATGTTTGTTCTTTACTCCTTAAATCTTTACTGGCTACGTTTTCTAAACCTCATTTTTCCGGATTACAAAAGGAAGCGTCAGTCCCTGAGCGCTGGTGAAGGTGCTCCCTTGGTAGCAAGGGAGGTCACACACCCAGCTGCCCTCCTTCTGGCCCCAGTGCTTTCCTTCCTCCCCTCCTCTCTCCTTCCTTCCCTGGTTTTGTTCTTTCTTCTCTCCCCTCCCCCCTTTTTCTTCCTCCCTTCCTTCCTTGAGCCTTCTATCCATTCAAACCACAAACACTTCTTCCTCGCCTACTGCGTACCAGGCACTGGGACACTGTTCGTTGTGGTCCCTCGGGCCCGTACCCTAACAACTGGCACGCTCTCAGCTGTCCCCGAGCCCCCAGGAGGCCACTCCCTTCCAGACCAGAACCCCAGGCACAAAACTAGAGCAGAGATCCCCCAGTCCTAAGTGACACCATCAAAAAGCTGTCATCCCTCTCTGAGCGGCATCCTCAGCTGAAGTGGTGACGGGAGCAGCCCTTGCTGGAAGGATTTGCGGAGACCCTCCAGATGGCCGGGGGTCTTCGGCTCACAGGGCTGACCCCACCCAGGCAAGGTGCCTGAGGTTACAGGCTTTCTTCAAAGAAGTCCCAGAGACGTGGAGCTACAGCTGAGGAGGAGGCCGTGCAGAGCGGGCACTGGGACTTCCCAGAGCAGCGAGGTGGGCCCAGCAGGTGGGGTCTGCTGGGCAGACGGCAGAGGCTGAAGGCCTGAGAGAGCCGGGGATTGATCAGGGCTGGGGGGCGAGGTGGTGAAGCCGGCGGCATGCGCCTCCATGCCTGCCCCCTCGTGCTGGGGCTTAACTCCTCCGAGCCTGTCCTGCACCTGGGAAGGGGCGGGGGGGCCCTGGCCTGACCTGCGCACTGGTGTCTGAAGAGGATTCTGGGCTCCATTTTTAGCCTCTGCATGCCTTTCTCACCCCTTACCTTCCTTGAGTCTTGTTCCCACTGACCCTCTAAGGCTCACCTGGGCTGGCTTTTCCCAGGCCTCCATCTCCTTCCTTTGTACGCGCTGCTTCTCTGGGATGACCTAAAGCTCTCTCTTTGTGGCTGTGCTCTGCTTTCCAGCACTCACCTGCCCTGGCTCTTCTGCCTCCCACTGCTCTCAAAATGTTGGCATCTCCTGGCATCTCCCCACCTTCTGGTCTTTGCTCCAGCTCTTCTTTCTACCTGGAAGTCTCCCTTTCCTAATTCTGTCTCCTCAAGTTCAAACTCTTGCTTGGCCTTCAAGGCTCTGTTGAAATGCTTTCCTGCAGGAAGCTTCCTCTGGTTCTACGTCCTCTGTGCTTCCATAACACCTAATAATATTAATAGCTTTTAATAATGATAACAACAACGATGACCGCCACCAGGAAACTCAATGGCCTGTGCCTACGGCATCAGTGCCCTTAAGCATTCATGATTATTAAGTGGTGGGTGGGTTGCATTGGTGGCCTCCCTGTATCCATGCTCTTTGCCCTGGAACTCTGCCCTCCCCTCTGACTCTTGGACTCAGCCATGCTACTTGCTTTGGCCAATAGAATAGTAGCAAACTTGACAAGAGCAGAGGCTTGAAAAAATCTTTGGGCCTCTCCATTTACTCTCTTGACCCCTCTGGTCACCACAAGGATACGCCTGCTGGAGGATGACATGGGGAGCAGAGAAGATGTCACGGCCAAGTCCATCCAAGATCAGCCACCCACCAGCTGACTGCAAGACACATGCGTGAGTATCAAGTGGGCGCAGAAGAACTCCCCAGCATACCCACTAAGCCCGGCAAAAATACCAGCTGACTTGTAGATTCATAAGAAATAATAAAGGGTTAAGTCTGGGGGTGATTTGTTATGCAGCAAGAGCTAACTGATGACAGTTATCAACACTTTTGTTATTGCTAAGTAAGTCTGGTGTGTCAGTAAAACCTCCTAAACACCTCACACATATCACACTTTCTCCATGCCTGAGTTAGGGTACAATTACAGTTTTAAAGGTGAGGACACTGAGGCTTGGAGAACTTGTCACTTCTCTAAACCAGAATGACTAGAAAGGGGCTGAGTACTTTCTATGGTCTTATATGGCTCCTCCACTTTCCAGCGGTGTGATCTTGGGCAAGCTCTTTTTCCTTTTTGTGCCTCAGTTTCCTAATCTATAAAATAAAGACGATAACAGTTATTATGGTTATGGAATTGTTATATTAAGATTGATATAATTTTTGTCAATTGCTAAGATCAGTACCTTGTATAGTGAGCATTCAATAAATATTAGATATTCTTTTTCTCTTTCTCTTCCTTTTACTTTTTATTTGGTACCCTGGTGTTTTCACTCTTGCTATCCAGTGTGTCCCCCCACAGTACCTTACCCAGAGAAGCTGTTTAGCAAATATATGTTGAAAGGCTGTTTTGATTCACTCTGCCAGAAAATAAGAGTGTACTTAGTGTCCTCAGAAGAGGAAGAAGCCAAGAGGACATGAGAGAGAATGGTGGTTATAATTGTAGTATGAAGACTTCAAGTTAGACTCAGAAAAGAACTTCCAGGGAGGGCAGAGAAACCACAGGTTTTTTGGTCTGTTTTGTTTTATTTTTTTGGCTTCCTTCTTTTTTTTCCTTTTTCCTTTTTTTTTTTTTGCCAAAGAGGAGATGCACTGCCTTTTCCCGGAGCTCTCTGAGCAAGTTTATATACTCTCAACTAAGTGTAATTTTAAGTATGTTTGGAGTCCAGCGGTGGTGCTGGGAATGGTGACCCCTCGATGTCCTTGCCCACTCCAGGGAGCCTTCTGAGACTTGATGTACAAGCAGGCAGTTTTTCTGACTGTTCCTTTCCACCATTTTTCTTTGCAGCTGTCTCCGCATTTCATAGTCCACGTCTCTGCCAGAGACTATTTTGGGATTTGTGGGAACGGGGCTGGTTTTACCAACTAGGAAGCTCTAGAATCGCAGCAAGCTTTTTCCCCGGGGCCTCCTGGCTCACTCTAGGGCAGGGGAGGGTCAGAGGAGCTGCATCAGCGCCCGGAGCCTGGGGCACGTGCGGCCTGGAGGGCAGGATACTGTTTACCCACACTCCTCCCCAGCCACCTAAAGCAGCCCTCTTCCAGGCTGGATGCCCTGCGTGAAACTCAACACCCACTTCCCAACACGACCCCCATCTCTTTCCATGCTGAGACAAGTGGCAGGTGGGAGGACTAGAGGCAGCCCAGCTCTGACACTCGGAGGAACGCAGAGACGGGGGCCAGGCCTCAGGATGCAGCGCCTCTGGGCTGTCGGGGTGCGTGCTTTTCATTGTGTGGGCAGGCTCATGTGTTGGGGCTCAGGTGAATATTCTGGCATCTGTACTTGTAACGGTGCATGCCTGGGAATGCGTTTATCTGTGCTTTCAAGGATGTGAGCACGCTTTTATTTATTCGTATGTATTTGCATGCCTATTTACATCACACTCTGGAGGACATTATCTTTAAAGGTTTAGTATACTCAGTTTGTATCAGCACTACATGGTCATTGTTATAAAAGCTAAAAATCATAGGAATGCAACATACATCGGGATATATAACAATAAAACAACATAATCTTATTTAATGCAATAAAATCACATATACTATATCGAGAGTCGTATAATATATATGGAGAATGAGGCATGGATCCACACCTGGAGATAACCACTGTGAGTAAGTTGTGTACTTTTTCTAGTCTTTTCCCATTCAAATAGATGTCCTAACATGTAAGGTCCATGGGGACAAGAATTTGGTTGGTATGACTCATGACTGCATAACCCATACCTGGCAAATAGAGTCATAAGTGGTTGTATAATGAATATATTAAATAAATATGTATTACAAATGAATGTCTAAATGTATTTGCAAAATTTACCAAATGTAAATTGACCAGTGTAGGGTCACACATTGAACAAAGCACAAAACTGACCAAAGTCAGGTCTTAAAAATGCATAGTTTTATAACATTTTCCCCTACATCTACTGTAAACACTTCCCCCTGTCTTTTGATACCTTCTCCAACCTCCTAAGCTCCCTGGAGAGTGGCTGCAGGGTTCTGCACTGCACAGGAAGTCCGTATATAATTTACCCTATCATCCATTGCTGCACTTTTAGAAAATTTCTCCATTTTTGTTCATGGCAAACAAAACTGCAATAAGCACTCTTTGGACAAAGTAGTAGGCACATTTTAAAATGATTTCTTGCATGAGTGACTAGGTGGCCTTACCGGGTTAAAAGGAGTGCACATTTTCATGGCTTTTCAAAGCAATGGATACTTGCTACACAGCAGGCAGGCAGGTTGCTGAGTGAATGAACCAGTGACTGAGCACCTGTCTAGACAGACCCTCAGCCCCCTACATCCTTCTCTGTAGCAGAATCTCAAAGGAAGTAGAAGGACTTAGGAAAGAAAACAAGGCATGGAGGCTCGCCCTGAGGACCGCTTTGTACCGATGCTGCAGGAAGAGCCAGAACTGAAGGGAGCTTCTTCCTTAGAGGCGTGGTCTCTCTCCTGGCACCTGCCTCCATCGATGCAGGAAGGAGGGAAGGTGAGCTTCCAGGTGTGGTGTCCAGGCCCCGCTGCCATCTGTCAAGGGCCTCCTAATGAGCTAATAGCCCTAATGTGTGAACATTGATTTCTGGGGTGACGACTAAGCTGGGATGATTTACATCCTATTTCCCATCGATGATGCGCCATTGATCTCCATGGGCACTAAAATGTTTACTAGAGAGAAGAGTCCTGGAAAGGCCCTGGCCAGGGGAAGGGGGGCACTGGGTTTTTAGATGAGCATGCGAGCGACCTGTGGGTGAGAGATTCAGGAAATGAAGCTTCTTACCTGAGAAAGACAATCCCAAGAAGAAGGTAAAGGGGGCCCAGGGACATCCCGGGGCCTGGAAAACCACACTGGGCTCCAGGCCAGAGCGGGGAATGCAAACGAAGCCGAGTGTGTCCCCAAATGGCAACTCCTCAGAAAGGCCTTCCCAGGACACCCCACCTCAAATAACCCCCAGCCACTCTGTGGTGTCACATCACCTTGTTTCCTCCTTTTTTGTTTATTAAGATGTTATTTCCATGTGGAATTTAAGCCCCCTCTTGATATAGATGTGGAGTGGACACAATCATTCTAAGGTCCACAGGATGGAGGAATAGAGTATGGATTAGAGTGGACTTACTGATATTCTATTCATGAACTATTGTGATTAGTAATCAAAGAAAATGTGGCATTGGTGTGGAGAAAGTGGCCATGGTGGCTGCTGGGGGTAGGGAGTGGGAGGAAGAGATGTGATGTGGGGGCATTTTCGGGACTTGGAGTTGTCCTGGGTGGTGCTGTGGGGACAGTTACTGGACATTGTATGTCCTCCCATGGCCCACTGGGTGGACAGTGGGAGAGTGTGGGCTATGATGTGGACCACTGACCATGAGGTGCAGTGGTGCTCAGAGATATATTCACCAAGTGCAGTGAATGTCTCATGATGACGGAGGAGGTTGTTATTATGGGGGGAGGAGTGGGGGGAGGGGGGTGGGGGGTATATGGGGACCTCATTTTTTTTTAATGTAACATTAAAAAAATAAAGACAAAAAAAAAAAAAAAGATGTTATTTCCATGCAATAAAATTCAGCAATTTTAAATATCCAGCTTGATAGATTTTGGTTCTTGTGACCACCACTCCAATGGAGGTGGAGAGCAGTTCTCTCACCCAAAAATGTGTCCTTGTGTCTCCCTACTTCGAAGTCCAGGCAACTATCCACCTGCTTTCTATCAAAACAGTTTGCCTTTTCTAGTGTTTCAAATAAGTGGACACTTACAGTACATAGGTTTTTGTGCTCGCCTTTTTTCACTTAGCATGATATTTTTGAGATCTGTCCATGTTGTTTTATGTCTGTTCCATGTAATTGCTGAGTCGTATTCCGTGGTATGTATATATGCAATCTCTCTATCCATCCATGGTTAATGGACATTTAGGTGGCTTTTAGCTTGAGGCTATTATGAATAAAGTTGCTATGAACATTCAGGTAGTTCGTGTGAACACAGGTTTTTATTTTCTTGGGTAGAACCTCAGGGTCAGATTGCCAAGTCCTACCATAAATGTACCTTTGTAAGGAACTGAACCCTTTTCTAAAGTAGCTGTCCATTTTACATCCTGAGCAGAAGGTTTGAGAGTTCCAGGTGCTCCACATCCTTCTCTATACTTACACTCTATTTTAAGTCTCTGCATAGCACTTAGAATCTGGTTTACTATGTATCTATTTGTCTGCCTTTTCCCACTAGAAACTGAGCTCCAGGGGAACAGGAACATGTCCTCCTCGTCCTCCACTCTATTCCTGCACCTGGAAAGGTGTGTGACGCAGAATAGGTGCTCGCTAATGTCTATGCAATGAATCGATGAGCACCTCTTAGCTGGCACCCCTCAGAGACCTTGTGGAAGCCAAGTGTGTCTCCCCTGGATTTGCCAGAACACTCGCCCAGGCTTAGGAGCCACTCCTTGTCATCCTTCCACCTACTGTTCCCAGGTCTCCAAGACCAGGACACTTGGGGAGCTCACGCCTGCTTAAAACCCTCCTTAGCTTTCCATTTCCTTCACCTTGAAGATCAGCCTCCTTAACCATCTTACAAAGATCTCATGTCATTGACCTTAAGTCCCTGTCCAGTCTCCTTTCCCAGCCTATCTTCCTTCCCCCCATGGAATCTACACTCTCTGATTGTTTCATGATGTTATTTTCTCCTTATCTCCAGGCCTTTGCACAAGCTGTACCCTTGTCCAGGAATCTCTCCACCTCCTGGACCACCTCAGTCCTTGCCTCTGAGAGAATCGGGAGAGGGGAGAAAAGATGACCCAAATGACAACGAGAATAATGCAGACATATACTGAGCCTCTACTCTCTGCCAGACACTGCTCCAAGCATTTACAACACCGGTAAGGAAGCAGAGGCACAGAGAGACACTAATGAATTCACAGTAACCACTATCCTTTGGGTGCTCTGCACTTTCCATGTATTCTCTTGTTTCTCCCTTATCATAATGCTGGGGCACAAGTACCATTATTGACCCCATTTTACAAATAAGGAAATTGATGCACAGCAAAGTGAGGGTACTTGCTCTAGGCAACACAGCTCACAAGCAACTGAGCTGAATTTTGTACCCAGCTCTGTCTGACTCCAAAGCCTGAGTGTGATGTGTTCACGGAAGTTGTCGGCTCCAGGGGTCAGGGGTCGCTAGGAAGGTGAAGGAGAGCATATACTCTAATCGTCATTGTTGAGTGGATGGCATTAGGCTAGAGCCATATTACTGGACATCCTTGTGGTGGCCCAACAGACACAACCTACTGAACCCTGTGTGGCCAGTTAGGTGACCAAGGCCAAATGGCTTAAGGTCATACAGCCCATGAGTGCAGAGCCAGGATTTGAACCCAGGTCTGATTCTGCACATGCATATGCACACACACTCACACAGCCCAATCACACTCCAACAAGTGGACAGTCACTGCCATGTGCTCTGGCACTTACCCTCCTGAAACCCAGATCCTCACCTTCAGCGTCCATCACAGAAGGAGGTCCCATCAGCCCCGCCACACCATGATGGGCCACCCCAGGCTCGAGCTTCTGTCCCTCAAGTATGCAGTCCATCCACTGCAGGAAAGAGACCCGTGCACCAAATGGAAGGGTAGCTCTCTGCTGGCAGAGGCTTTGGAAATTGCTAGTCTGCTGCTTGGTTGTAGCAGTTTGGCATTGTTTATGGATTCCAAAAATAGTTATTGGATTATGTTTGTAAACTTGTCTGTCAGAGGTATCACTTATAATTGATTAAATTATGAATAGGACTTTGATTGGGTCGTGTCAACAGGGTGAGAAAAGACATGGCAAAGGACAGAGTTGGGAATTTTGAGCAAAGGACAGAGTTGGGAGCTTTGAGCTAGAGCCCGGGAAGTGAACACATAGAAGAACATAGAGGAATAGAAATGGCTCCTTAGACATGGCAGAAGGCCTGGGGAGAGAGACAGAGCTGTTCACCTGATAGTCTACAGCTGACCTTGTGGGGAGAGCACAGTAGCTGAGCCCGAAGAGAAATGGAGCCCTGGGAAGAGAGTAACCCAAGAAGCCTGAACTCTTGGCAGACGTCGGCAGCCGTCTTGCCCCAACACATGGCAACAGACTTTGGTGAGGGAAGAAACTTATGCTTTATGGCCTGGTAACTGTAAGATTCTACCCCAAATAAATACCCCTTGTAAAAGCCAACAGATTTCTGGTATTTTGTGTCAGCACCCCTTTGGCTGACTAATATATTGGTGACCAATGGTTTCTAATTCAAGGGCAGCTCTGGGTCCTGAGTTCAGACTCCATGGATGTCTCAAGGCCAGACCTTCTATTTCTGCATAAACAGGCTATGGAAAGTCTCACTCACTCATTCATACACACACACACACACACACACTGCATAAATACACACACTAACATCTACAGATCCATATACTGCACCCCTCACTCTGCCATCATACAAATATATGCCACTGGCACTCATACACATATTTCCACACAACACAAGGTGCACGTACACACTCCTGCCTAATGCATACTCTTACACAAACCCACTTCCATAGGCATTGGCACATGGCCTAAACACACAGAGGAATACAGATATGTACACAGATATGTAGCCATACAAACATTTCCCCACACTTATGCAATCACCCACATTCAGTCATAGAAACCTACATATACATTCTCCTTGTAGACATATATATATGCCCACTTATGTGTCCACATATAGCCATATTCCCACACAGCTGCATGCATACATGTATATGCACACACTCATGTGTACTAGATAGACACACATACATGCATATTTTAGCCACACGCATGCACATTTACATTCAGGCATACATCTGTATTAGTTATATGTAGGCATACATATATGCCATATATGACAGTATATATAAACACAGAGTCCAGTATAATAGGCAAATACAGTCCCTGACACCTGCACACAAATGCACATCCACATGCAAGTATGTACACACATGTAGCCAAGCATGACATGCATGTGCAATGCCAGGCATGTCTGTAAACATGTACCCATGTTTGTGCACATGTGCATCTGTATGTAATGTACACATAACCCCATCCAAACAGACACGGCAGTTTTTTTGTCCCTTTGCCCACCTCCTCTTTGGCCATGAATTCTGGCATTCTTCAACTCAGAACCTTTCTGTGACCTAATCTTCCCCTGATACACAGTCCCCGCTGAAACCCTCATTTCCTGCTTGGAGTATCCTAGTGAAATATCCCATCATGTCACGCTTCATTTTTTTGAAGACACTTGATATTTTTCAGAGACACACAGAGGGCCCCGGCATGTCCGCTGGAGGTACTAAGGGGTCAGAAAGCCAGGTGAAGTCTTGAGGCTGCAGGCATCCAGCCATTCAGCAGGCTGGAATGAAATGGAGTAATGTTTTATTTATTTGCTGGCAAAATCACACCTCCTCTAGGAGATTTTCCTTCCACTGTCAGAAATTCTCTCTCCCTCTTCTGTCCTGACACTGTACATTATTAGACCTGTGCTTTGAAGATTGGCTTTGCCTTGTTTTAGATTTTACTGGAGCCTGTGAGCTCCCAGAGGGCAGAAAATATGTCTAAATTGCTTTGCTTTCCCCACAGCTGGGCTGCTGATATCCAGTCCTTAGTAGGTGCTCAATAAAAGGAAATTGAATAACTACAGTTTTGATGTTGCTGCTAAAGAATATAGATTTGTAACAAAACGTCAATCAACACGTGCTGAAGCGTACTGACCAATCAGTGCCTTCCGGAAGATTGCAAACTACCATATTTCAGAGAGCCTGAGACACCATGCTACGCCATTATTTTATATTCCATGATGGAAGGAGAGACAATGCTGTCATACAACTCGACACGTGCTTCCTTAATCATTTAGCATTTTAATCTCATACTTATTGAAAGAACTTTTAGATTTATGTAAACCCAGATATGGTTAAACAATATGGTTAAGGATTTCCTAAAACTTTTCCAATTCTGACTCTGAGTTATTGGCTCACTCTTAAAATCGGAGTTGTCAACATCCATATTTTTTTCACACAATGCTACCCTCTATCATGCATAAGGGCAACGCAGCATTTCCTAAGAAAGTGCTTTGCTTTCATTTTCAAGATTTTCTTCCAAACTTCATACACTCATCTGCAAATTTTTACACCGATTCATCCTTGATCCGACCAGAAGATGCCAAAAGAAGGTTCACGAACAACAATCAGCGGCTTAGAACCACCTGTTCTCCTGTGGGTCTTCCTCTACAGATAAGGCAGGGACCCTTCTATTAACTCTTTTGACACATTACAAGCCTTCAAAAAAATGCGCTGAGAACAAAATGAGAGAAGTGGGGGAGAGTACAGAGTCTCTCCCACATGTGCGTAATCTTTAGCCACAATTTATCGACTACTCCCAGGGGTCCCCTGGGTTGGTGAGCACTTTCTCTCACCCATGAGGTTGCACAGGCTGCAAGAATGAAGGTGACATCCCAGACTCCCCTAGACCAGCACTTGGTTCAGAAAAGCAGATGGAGAAGGAAACCGTAGGTATTCTAGAATCGTGGACAAACATCTAGATTTTGCTTCAGTTCGAATCCCAGCTCCTCTCCTTTACCAGCTATGCAATAAGGAGGTAGAGGAAGAGGAGGAGGAGAGAGTTACTGCATCTCCATTTCTTTGTCTGCTAGAGGGATGTATAAATGTCCACTTCACTGGAAGAGTAAACTGTTTTTTTTCTTTTTCTTGTGCTTTCATTTGGCAAATTTTCATTCCATCACCTCCTCTGGGCCAGATCCTGAGGTTACAGGAGGAACAAAAAGATGTGTTGTCTTTCTCCATGGGGCACAGCCCCCAAGGCAGTGGGTCTTACTTCACACTAAGCATCCAGATCACCTGGAGAGATTAGTCAAAATACCAATGCCTAGGTCGTACCCTTAGCCTGATGTCACTGGCACCCAGGAATGGGCATTTTAAAAAGGCTCAGGTGGTTCTGCTAGGTATCCAGGGTTTAGGATCATGGATGGGTGGACAGAGCATGCTAAATGCTAATAAAAATGCACAATGCCATTATTATCTCTTTGCTTCGCCAACGTGCTACACACCGCAAGAATTTTTGTACACACAACATGTGAGTGAAGAAACTAAGACCCAGACAAGCTCATGTTAATTGGCAGAGCTGAAATTGGAAGCCAGGTCTCCCTGCTTCTCTCCTTTTCCCTCTCCTGCTCACTTTCTGGCCCAAGGCAATAAAATATTGCAGACAAAAGCACAAAGGAAAAACCATGTATCTGACAATCAGGTTTGCCAAATTCGTCCATCCATCCATCCATTCATTTATTCAACAATTATTTCTTGAGCATCTTCTAGGTGCTAGGCTCTGTTCTGGGCATTGAGGATAGAGCAGTGAACAAAATATACAATGTTGGCTTCATGAAGCTTCCATTAGCCATATCTGCTAGGATTTATGATTTTTTCCTAAGAACTGCAGCATATTTACATAAGATAAGCCCCTTTGAATCCTTCCCTCTCCTTTTTCCCTCCCTCCTAGCTGGGACATAAACACCATCCCAATTTTTGCAATCATTTTCCTACATGTTATTACACATTATCTCCCATTTATTAATAGATGGCATATAGCATTATTTTGTGTACTTGTAAACATTTTAATATATGATAGCATACTATATATATTCGTATTTCAACACTTTTTTTTTCATTCATTATTTTGGTCTTAAGTCACCCACATTGTTGCATATAGCTCTAATTCAATTATTTTTCACTCTTGTACACTATTCCATTAGAGGGTTCCATGACAGTGAGTTTAATCATTCCCTTCATGCTGGACATCTAGGTTGTTTACACGTTTCCCCTAATATCAACAATGCTGCAGTGAACATCCTTGTACATGTCCACTGGTACACGTGTTGGAGAGTCTTTTGGGTATATAACTAGGGGTATGGTTGCTGAGTTGTAGGACCGGCATACTTCAGCTTTGCACAATAATTCTAAATTGCACTTTACATTGGGTTGAAAAGAACTCACTCTCGCAGTAGCAGAGTCTGAGACTATCTGTCATGGCTCTTGCAATTTCAATTTTTGCCATGGAGATGGGAATGGAAAAATGCTCTCTCCTTTTGGCTAGAATTGGCACTTCCTTGATCATAAGTGAGAGCGAGCATCTTTACTTACAGTTATTGGCCATCTAGATTTCTTTTTGCTGTGAAAATGCCTGTTCTTATCCTTGTTCCATATTTTAAAATTGGCTTATTTATCGTTAGGGCTGAGCTGTTACCCACTATGCTAGGCCAGCTTCTCTGACTCCAGGGAAAAAGGCGCACTTGATAAAGGGAGCTGGAGGCACAGCTCTTCTTCCTCTGAGGGCTGAGAAAACAGCCTTTATTGACTGGCTTCTATCACTCATCTCCTTAAAGGTACCACTTACTTCCCAATGCGGAGAGCCGGGGCTGGGAGCCATTCATAAAACTCATATTGAGCGATCGGCGTTCACAAAGTTTGCCTTAATGTTTCTGCACAGTATTGACCTGTGGGGGGGAACTATAAAAATTGACACCAGAATAAACTTTGAAAAATGGCTCTCACTCAGCCGAACAAGGATCAATGCAAATCGACCAGCGCAGCAAGGGAGGGGAAGAAATAGCCCCTTCTCCATTAGCTGGTCCCCGCTTTACCAGCAAAACTCATCTGGTTCTTTCTTGGCAGGGCCCAGGCCCTCCAGCTCAGCTGCAGCAGCGTTTGGAGTGAGTGCTGAGGCAGAGGACATACCCTTCATCCTGGGGTAGAAGGGCTCCCAAGGGCTGACTTAGCGCCACCCGCACAGCTCTATTTTCCCTTAGAAGTCTCTTCTTCATGTGATGTCCATTGTGGGTGGGCGGAAGGAGGGGATAATATTTACTGAGCATTTACTATGTCCCAAGGTTCGGGCTGGGCAATCTGCAGATACGCAGAGGGTTGGTGCTATTAATAACTGACTGAGGTGGGAAAGTGACCCAACCTCTCTGAACTTCGATTTACTCCTGTAAAATGCAGAGCATTCTAACATCTACCTTAGAGGACTGTCTTCCAGTTTCAAGGGGTTAGCATATCACCTAAAGCAGACTATGAGCCTGTGAGGTGTTCATCACTGCCTTAGCTAATCCTCAGAACTATCCTGCAGTTTGAACATCGTCATCCCCGTGCTGAAGAAATGGCAACTGAAGCTCAGAGACATTAAGTGACTCGCCCAAGACCACACAGCTGGGAAGAGGCAGCAACAGGGCTTGAATTCAGATGTCTCCAAACCCCAATCCCGTCCTCTCTTCCCTGAGAGCGCACGGCTACTTATAAAACCCTGGGCCGCAGCAGGGCGAGTCTTGGATAAAGAGACAGGAGCTTCCATGGCATGCATGAGCTGTGGGTGCTTTGAGGATTTCCCTGCCACACTTAGATGCTCCCTCCTGCTCTGCCAAACTGAGGTGAGCATGGCTGGCCACTGGTGGAAGCATCAGCTTCAAGGAACCTCAGGGCACTGCATATGCGAAAGCTTGGAAGAAATGGAGTAGCAGGGCGTGGCTGGGGTGCACTGCGGGAAGTAGGAGGAGAGGGAAAACGGTGACATATCCACTGATTCAGCCAAAGGGCACGCACTGGGGCCGGCTATGAGCCAGGCTCCGGGCCAGTAGACTGACGAGGGGATGACCGTTGCCGGCATGGTGAGCTGTCCAATGCAGAGCTGTGATGAGGGACGGGAGCAGAGGGCAGGGCTCCCCACCTGGGTTTCAAGCACCAGGGAAGAAGAGGCATCTCAACTGAAATAGGAATGACTCGAAGAACATCCTAAAACGCGGTCTCCAGGGTGCCTCGTCTCGGGATTCGGGTTCAGCACAGGGAGGGTGTGAAAAGGAACCGATCCCCAGGGGAATCTAAAGCGGGGTTGGCAACTTCTCCACTTAGACGACCCCTCAAGAGAGTGTTTCTCAACCCCGGCTGCACAGTAGATGTCACCTGGGATGCTCTGAAAACATTGCGGGGGTGGGGACCTTCTCCAGACCAAGGAACCAGAATCAGTGGAGCTGGGGCCTGGGCATCAGCATTTTTAACACTTTCCCCAGTTGATTCCATATAACAGAGAAGGTTGGGGACCATTTCTTAGGCGGTAAATGCCATGCTTGGACAAATAAGTGTGCAGAGGAAAAGTCTGACTGCCCTGAATTTTCTTTGGGTAAGAAGGGTAATAGCATATATTAGGCACCTAGTACATACTAGACCTTCCCGTCCACTAGCTATTTCACTTAATCTTTACAAAATCTAGGCACTGTTTTGCACTCCCATTACCAGGATCATGCCACTGAGAATCAGAGAGGTTGAGTTATATGCCTGAGTCACACAGCTAGTCAGCTGTGGAGGTTAATCCAACCCAGTGCGTGCTTCAAAATGTGGATCGGTGTGGACCCAATGGAGCAAACAAGAAGTGGGTGACAGCTTCATCAAAACCATTTCTGGGCCAGCAGCCAAGTATGGCAATGGATATTTCTCTGTTGAAATATGGGGTGGTTTGGAGGAGGCATTGGGCGGGGGGGCAGGAGGGAGCCAGGGGGAGCTTCCTGGGTGCTAATGGATGCCACGTGAGCAGAAAAACCTCGCGGTGAAGAGCGGCGTTTATTATCCCCATCTCTCACACCAGAAAATTTATGATCGCTTCCAGTTCTAAAACTTCAAAGCACAGCACAAAATCAGCAGCAACCGTTTCCCCTCACCCTTTCTCCTTTTTAATTTTTTTTTTTCCTTTCCGTTTGTGCCCACGAAGTTTGCTTTGCTTGAAATTTCCTTGTTTGGTGGAAGCAAGTCCCAGTGCTGGAACAGAATACTCACCCCAGGCTGGTCATTACTTACTGGGGAGATCAGAAGCTGAAAGTTCCTTCCACCCTGTGCCATAAATAACCTCTCTCCCTCACCAACCCACAAATCACTCCAGATTTTTGGAGTAAATAGTAATTGCTGTGTTTTCCCCCATGGGCATAGCTGAGGGTGTATGTGTGTGCGTGTGTGTGTTTAATTTTATTCTTTTTAACCTTGTAAAATGCAACTTGTGCTCCACCCTCTGCTTCTAAACACTCTTTTAAAGGGATTACCGCTCTCCAACTCGATTTATGGGCTTGGAAAGGCACACTCTAGGTTTGAGATTTACTGTGGTTCCAGCGAGCTGAGAGACACACCAACCCAATTCAGTGCCAGAGGAATGCTTTTCTATTGGTTTGTTTTGGGGAACAGATGACCTGACACCCTTTAGTATCCTCCAGTCCACCCCGCTGCCACTGCTGTTACCGGCCCACGTTCCACTTCTCCAGGGCGCTCGCCGCACCCACTGCAGGCCGCGCCCCATTCTCTGTCCTGCCACCACTGGAGCAGCCTTTCTAAACCTCTGTTCAGGTCATCAGTGAGTGACAGTCATTGCTCTGGTCCCTGCCTCATGGCCTCCCAGCGTCTCCTTATCTTAGTTTGGTTTCCTTCCCAAAGTGATGTGGAGGCAGGGACTTGAGCGCAGGTAACTCATCTGGGAGATGCTTGCGGTGAGCAAGAATGAAAGAGGAGGGAAGTGAGTTCAGGAAGAAAAGAAAGAAAATGGGAGTGTGCATATAAGGGTTTGTTCCTGCTGTGGGCAACGGGAGCTCAGCCTCGCTGGGGACTTCAGAGGAACTGTGTAGAATACACCCCAAGCCTCAGAATTGTCCCGATGGATGACACAGAGCCCAGGGGTTTTATCCACTGGTAAATAGTCCTGTCCTTCATTCCGGGTGCCTCCAAAGGCGTTGACATCTCTGCCCTTCTGTACCGTGCCCGGGTACAGCTGAGCAGGTCTGCAGCTTTGGAGAAAGCAAAGCAGAGAGACAAGTCGGTGCATGCGCGACACGGGGAATGGACACGGGGGTCCTGGTGACATGGTGTTGGCATTGTAAGCATCTGCCGCCCGCCCGGAATTTTCAGGAGGATACGGCCCAAACTCCTTGGCATGACTGAGTGTATCCAGGAAGCAGCCTTCTCCTACTTTTTGAGCCTCCTTTCTTCCTTTGTCTCTCTCCACCGTCCAGCACCTTAGGCTGCAGCTGCACTGTACTCCTGATGCATCCCAGAATAGACCTAGATGTTTCAAAGATAGTCTCTGTCTAGCATTTGTATAGAATTAACCCACAAGATGAAGAATATCAGCAGGCCACTGGGCCCGTTCTAGCTTAAGTATTCTAAGGAACTGTGAGATCTTTAAAGGGGAGGAGAGGGAAGATTAAGGCAAACCAGGAGAGAGGCGGCATTATACATGGGTTGAGACCGTGAGTTTGGAGCCAGACAAATCTGAGTTCAAATTCTAGCTGCATGGCTCAGAGCCACAGTTTCCACATGGAAATAACTGCATGTCCATTGCAGGGCTTTGACGAGGTTTAAATGTACAAGGAAAGGGTTCGTCACTGAATTGGACACATGGAAGATGCTAATCATGCAAATGATATTACAGTGCTCAGGGACTGTTGAGCTCAAATATCCATTTGCCATAACATGGCTGCTGATCTCTGTGTGGCTTTGTCTGCTCTCCCCAATACAAACTCCATGAGGGTAGGGCTTATGCCTTATCTATTTCTGTATCCCTACGTCAGGATGCCAGGACTGGGCAAACAGGAGGCCCTCATCACAGGTGGAAGGGAGTCAGCATGTATGGATTTCCTACCTGAGAAACAGATATTACTCTCATTTTAAAGGCAAGTAAACCTAAGACTTGAATGGTTAATTCACTTGACCAAAGTCACCCAGCTCATATTTAGAACAGATTTGAACTGACTCACAGGCTCTTTTGTTGTTGTTGTTGTTACACTATTATGGCAAGGAGTGTCCCTTAAAACGCAGGCCATTTAAGGGGTGCCATGTAGGGGGAAATGAGCAAGAAGCTGTTAAGCAGCCTGCTCAGTGGTGACCAGCGGCCGGCCACGCATATCTGGTTGAGAATGTCTTACCTAATGTCTTAATGTAGTCAACTGATGTAATCTTCACGTGTACACTTTTATAACCGATGGGCTTGTGGTCACCTTTGTATATAATGTATCAAAGCCGATGGCTTGTTCACTGGGAAAAATAGGGAGGGCAAAGATGATTAAACTATGAGCACTCAAAAAATAAATAAATAAATAAATAAATAAAATAAATAAAACCACTTGCTAATGATTTGACTCAGAAGAGAAAATCCCAGCTGCATGTTAGAGATGACATTTCACCCTGCCAGGGCTTGGAGGAGATAGGAAAAAGGCAAGGGATAAAGGTGTGTGGGAGTTATCAAGGAAAAGATGCAAACCCTGTGGTGAGGGTGAAGGCACCCAAAATACATACTTTTATTGGGTTAATTGGTCACAGGCAACAAAACCTACTCTGGTCGACATAAACAGAAAGGAATTTTCTTGAAAAAAAAAAATCAAGTAGTTCACAACATAAAATACCCGGTTATCAGAAGGGACAGGGTCAGGCGTGGGACCTAGCAGGAGCAGGAAGTAATGGACAATCCCTCCCAGGAAATGCTTTGGGAATGGATGAATACCAATAATTTTTGGTCCATGAACCACTGGCTAAAATTCAAATTCCAGGGAAAGAAGGTCTGATGAGTTCAGCTTGATGGCAAGTTGGCCTCTTGGCTAAAGGTAGGCAGGGGCTGACTGACTACCCTACTGAGACTGCATGGGGGAAGAATGGGTGGGGTGGTGTCCTAAAGGGGAAACCAGGGTGCTGAGCCTAGAAGAAGAAGGAACAGATACAGGGTTGGCCCAAACAGCTGATGCCTCCCACAGCAATGGTGTCAGCTCTTTCAAACAAAGGTGTCATTTATGGAGTCTTACTGGGTGCTGGGCAGGGCTGCTCTGTGCAGGTGCATAGGCAGTGCCCTTCTCAAAGACACCTGGCTAAGGTAGCATAGGGGTGCTAAATGCCAGTCCAATTTCTGCTTGACAAGTAGCTGCATCCACCCAGGGGAAGAGATGCCTTTTCCTTATTTGCAAACGTGGGCCGGATACTTCGTATAATCATTACCTTTAATGTTCTCAACAACGCTGAAAGGTAGGTGTGGTACATGCAGGATAACGCCCAATCCTTTGCTTCTCTTCTCACTGAGAGTGGAGCCTAGTCTATTTTCCCTGCCCTTGAATTGCTGGACCTACTGAAGAATCCATTGGAAATGATGTCCTGGAACTTCTAAGACCAGGTCAGAAGGAATCTTCCTGCTTTTTCCTGGGTTCCTCGAAGCACATGTTCTTGGGGGCCTGAGCTGCCATCTCTGAAGTCCAAGTGCCGTATTCCAGGAGGCCAGTCCAGAGCTCAGATTCAGGGGGAGAAATGGAGACCCCACCTCTTCTTAGTACGGGGAGTGTCAGACAATTGCTGGCCAGCTTCATCTTACCAAAATGCTGGTTCAATTCATTCAACAAATGGTTGTTGGCTCAGCACCGAATACATGCAAGACACTAACCCAGGCCCTGTGGACACAGTGATGAACAAAACGGAAACACGCTGTACTTCCACGAAGCCCTCATTCCAGAAGAGTTTGCATCCCAGCTTGAATAAATGGAGTACTGAACTCAAAAGCAAAATTGAGATTCTCTAGTCTCTAACTTTTGACCTGAGGCATGAGTCCCATAAAATGTTCTCATGATAACTCAAGCTCTGCTCACTCTTTCCAAGGCAAGTCTGTGTTCATCAAGGCAAAGTGTGAGAAATTCTGAATTAGCAAGATGCCGCTTTTCTGTCTCCCACTTTCTATGGGATGCCTGGCACTTTGTAGGATTTAGGAACAAGGTGCTGCCAAAAGCTCTTGTGATCGAGTCAGGTCAACTGTCAACTCTGAGCTCTGGAACTTGCCTAGGATGGACAGAGGAGCACCAAGGGAGAATGAGAGAGCTGGAATTGCATCATTGTGACTGAGGCCAGCAGCGTCCAGACTGGTGCTGTGCTGCAGGCTTGGGGACTGGCATGAGGAAGTCACTGACCAGCAGCCTTGACGCTGGACCTGAGTGGCCCTGGGGAATTTCACACGTGCTGGAGCCAACCTGGGCTCTGCTCTGGAAGAACACATGTAAGAGGCAGGGTGAACTCGTGAGTCATTGAGATAATCTAAGCACTTTCAACCTGGGTGCCTGGGAGATGAGCAAAGCCCTGACTTCAGTGCCATCAAAGAGGTTATATTATATGGCAGAGTCAACAGTTTCAACAGGGAGCAAAAGGCTGAGTCACCCAGGCCATTGCCTTCCTCTTGCCTGACTCAGGGGTAAAGGATTAAGTGTGCTATTTTGGGGAGTTCCTAAGTGCTCCTTCGGAGACCTTCCAACAGAGGTGAATGGATTCCCATTAACACGCAACACACCTTTCAAGCTAGAATCCATTTATTTTTCATTTCCATTATCGGGCAAACAACCAATTGCTATTTACTGAGCTCTAACTCTGAGCCCCTACACATATATTTCATACCAATCACCTAGATTTATTTTTCTCAAAATGTGCTCAGCAGACCACTAAATTTTCTAGCATGCTGATAGGTGGCCTGGGTGAAGAGACAGCATGGCAAAAAGAAAACTGTCATCATTAAATACAGGCTACACTTGGAAAATCCTCAGTGAAGTGTTCTTCAAAAGATTTCTCCATTGCAGGACTTTTCAGGGCCCTTTATATGCTAATGTTCACTGCAAATCTCCAAAATGGTTTAAAATATGAACATTTCCCAACTCATTTTGGCTATAGAAGCTCCTTTTGTAGCACAGCTTTATAGGAATGATTTTCTGTCAAGAACGCTTTAAGAGGCATGTGTACACATGCCTCTTCTGTTACTTTTACCAGACCTATGGTTGGCGTTGGGGTTGGCGTATACTCAGGAGACCTGAATCTCTGTGATAGCCAGGCCCTGAGCCTCAGCTGACTTCCAACTCCTACCATCTGGTTTACTGCACTTACCCTGGCCAGCTAACAGGGAGGTGAAGAAGGTCAACCACCACACCAGGGAGCCAAGAGTGCCTACAACTGCAAGCAGGAGAATTGCATTCATCATCCATGTGGAATCCAAGCCCCCTCTTGACGTAGAGGGGGACTGGACATAACCATCCCCAGGTCCACAGGATAGAGGAATAGTATGGATTAGAGTGGACTTACTGGTGTTCTGCTGTGGAACTGTTGTGATTAGTAATGGAAGAAATTGTAGTATTGATGTGGAGAAAGTGGCCACGGTAGCTGCTGATGGTAGGGAGAGGGAAGAAAAGATACGATGTGGGGGTATTTTCAGGATTTGAAGTTGTCCTGGGTGGTGCTGCAGGGACAGATGCTGGATATTGTGTGTCCTGCCATGGCCCACTGGGTGGACTGGGGGAGAGTGCAGACTACAATGTAGACCACTGTCCATGTGGTGCAGCAGGGCTCCAAAATGTATTCACCAGGTGCAGTGAATGTGCCACGATGATGGAAAAGGTTGTTGATGTGGGAGGAGTGGGGTGAGGGGGATGGGGGTATATGGGGACCTCATATTTTTTGAATGTAACATTTAAAAGAAAATAAAGAAGAAAATAAAGAACGCTTTAAGAAATGTTGTCTTTGAATTACCAATTTAGAACATTTATTTCAAACTATGGGCATATAAATTAACCTGGGAGTATGTTAAAAATGCAAGTTACTGTCCAGACATTAAAAGTGAGTAGGTCTTGGGTGAGGTTCAGAAGTATTAACTTAACAAACAAACACTTCAGTGATTCTGATGTGGGTGGCCTATGGCACCCACTTTGGGAAACAGTGTGTTGGAGAAGGTCAGAGTTGGAAGGAATGTAAATCTAATTCCTTATTTTATAGATGGGGAAACTGGGGCACTGAGAAATACCTTGTCTCACAGTGAGTTTGTAGTGGGCTGGGGGATTAGTCTGGACTCCTAGTTCAGAGAAAACCTCTCCCATCACCTAAAGAGACAAACTGTGCTTCATGTGCAACTGAGATTTTTGTGTAAATGATAACAATATTAAATGCTCAAGAGATGGTGTTGAATTCATTGACGGATAAATAAATGAATGAGCAAATGAATGAGAGAATGAACAAATGTATATCCTTTATTCAAGCTATATATACCTATTTCAATGTAACCTTAGAGTATGATCTGTTTGGCTCCTTTCACTTTATAACTAAGAAAACTCAAGTCCAGGGAAGTTCAGTAATTTGTTCAAGGTCACACAGCAAGTCAATATCAGAGTCATAGTTATAAGTCAGTTTTTTTCTAATTTTGGATTCTAATCCTGATTCCAGGGTTGTCATTCCACAGCCCACCTCGGATGACTCTAGAGTCAGATATAGATTTGTTTATCAGATTTGCTACTTACTAATGTGTGACTCTGATCATGTCACATAACCCTTTCTAAGCCTAATGTGTAAAATGAAGATAATAACTGACCTCATCTCTTTGTTGAAAGGATTAAATGTGATAAAGCATGTAGTACATTTGGTACATTGCCCAGCATGTGGTAAGCATTTTATAAATATTAATTACCACCAATAATGATACTGATAACCATGAGTAGTATCTTAAAGAGAAGACCAATGCTTGTTATAAAGGAAAATGAATTCCTTTTGTTGATAACAACCTAACAGTCATACGCTCAGAAGGTTTGGCCTTCCTTGGAAGTGTGACCATCGAGGCAGTGTCACAGAGTCTCAGAATCCCTGAACTGGAACGGCCTCTGGAATTCACCTCATTCAACATCCAGCCCCGAGTACAGATCCCATGTAAGGAAGTTCCAGAGCTCTATCCACTCTCAGTATATCACCTCCACTGACCGTGAACTCACTACCTTCTGAGAAAGCACACTCTCTTTCTAGATAAATAGCAGCGATATTTCCCAAAGTGTTGCCCAAGGATCACTACTTCCAGGAGATTATCCCCAGGAAAATAATTCTGTATTCAAATAAAGTTGGACAGTGTCACCTGCTCTAACCTCCCTCAGAGATAGTCATAATGCCCATTGCCACGTCAAAAGCTCTGAGGAGTCCTGCAACTTAAAAAGAGCTGGTTTTGGTTGACCCCAGGGTCTCCAAACTCATTTGACCAAAAACCCCTTTGATGGTCTGGATTCACTTTGGGGACTTCTTCTGTGTTAAAGTTTTCTCATCGAGTTATTCATCAGCGATATTCATTTTTGCAGTCACGCTGATATGACATCATCTTAGCTTCATCTGAGTTAAAATAGTACTGTTGTCAACTTAGGACACGCATTTTTCTTAACATGTAGTGCTCGTCCTAGCCAGAATGCGCTGCTATGGTTGTATGGATTATTTACAATCGATGTCTGCTCTGAAAGACCTGTCTCTGTGCAGTACTGGTTGTTAAACATTTTGACTAGGACTTCTGCTAACAGCTCTTTTTTTTTCTCTCAAGACCGTTCTCTCTAAAGTCCACCACCCTCCTCCTCTCAGCCCCACAGGTCAGCTTCCCAATGCCTGACCTCCTCTGTGGGACCCTGCAATCACCACGGACCCTGCCTCGCCCCTTCTCACACCTTGGTTTCTTTCCCCAACTCTCGAGGTCCCTGTTCCCAGAAGACATGTCTGAGGAGAAAGCCTGGAGCATCTAGGCCACAGGTCCCAGCACGGAGCTCGGGGTTCCAAAAGTGCTGCTCGGCCTGGAGATTCAGGCACACACGCCCGCACCACGCACGCCCACACACCCACACACCCACGCGCACACACAGGCGTACCGACGCACACGCATGCCTCTCAGGCTCCCGCAGAGCAAGCCCTGGCCCTCTCCTCTGCGGGAGAAGAATCCACTAAGAGAACTTCCAGAGCCATTTCTCGGGGAGGGGAGGAAGGTTAAAAGTGTACACGTAGCATTCTTTCTGGCTCCGGCTCAGAAGCTGTCAGGGCAAGGGGAGTGGGGTCTCTGGTTTCAAAGGGAGCCCAAGCAAAGCTGCTCCTTTTAGTTGCAGCCCCTCTTAGGAGAGTGGAGAGCTTTTTTCTCCTGCAAACAGAGCCATAAATCACGCGGGCTCCTCCGCTGCTGCGAGTGGGGGTGGGATTAAGGTTGTCTGATTGGATTTGTTTGAGTGTGTGTCTTTTGGTCTTCATCGCCCTCCCTCTCCATAAACATCAGCTTGTAAGTTCTTGTCCCCCAGAGGACGCACCGGCAGCCTCGCGTTAAATATTTAGAACAGGAAACCACCTTGCTCGGCTGGAAGGGGAAAGCAATCTCGGCAACTGCGCCCACGTGGGCCTCCCGGCCCACTCCGGACCCCTTGGAGAAGATGACACCCTCATCTGATACCCACGTACTGCCCCAAGCTCTCCCTGAGAGAGGAGGCTGGTGCCCCGGCAGGCGAGGGCTGGGCTGGGAAAACGTTTTTCCTTGGGGCAGGGTTTTGTAGGCTAAGGATGAGCAATAAAACACATTTTTAAGAGCCTTTTGCTTGTGACCAAAGTGGTTCTGTGGCTAAGTGAAGAGAGGGCAACAGGACAGGAGGAAGAGGTCTGCCAAACCATCTGCCATAGCACTGCCTGTGCCCTCGGACTTGTCTGTGCTGACATGTAGCACAGTTCAAATGATACCTTCTGTACAAAACCTTCTATGGCTACCTACTGCCTAGGTAATAAAAGGTCAAGCTGCAACACAGGACAGAGAAGACCCTTCAGAATGTGACTCAAGTCTAAAGTCTTATTTTTCATGTGTGCTTGTCCTTTCTTCTGATCTCACCGACACTCTCATCTCTCCTCTTACCAGCCATGTATTTTCATATCTTATATCTGCTTTAGAATTGTTTCACTCTGTGTAGATTATTTGTCCCCTCTCCCATTCACATTATTCAAACTAATAACTACATGGTATTAGTTTACAGTATTTTAATAGGAAATAACAGTAAACACTAAAGAAGATATATTTGCTCATTCTACTGAGAAGTCAACGTACATATGGGTGTCAGGTGAGGCTCAGTCAAGCTGCTCAGACAATGGCATGGAAGCCCCAGATTCTTTCTGTTTCTCTACTCTGTCTTTGGCTGTGTTAGACCCCATATGGAAACCCCATGGTAACTCTTGGATCTCCCCCAATGGGACCAGAGTGGCCCCAGCAGTTCTATACCTCATATATTCACCTGTACCAATGAGGGAAAAAAGCACTCTTTTCAACTAACTCCTGCATGAGTCCTGGGAGTCACTTTTTTATTGGCCCAGTTAGATCCTGTGTCCTTTCCCGTACCAATGGCTAGGATGGGGGGTGAGGAGAGGGATCGTATGTGTTTGCCTTTGCACATGTCATTTCCTCTGCCTGTAATCTCCTCCTTGTAAAATTCCTGTTCATCCCTCAAGACCTAGTTCAAATGGCCCCTAACTCTGTTAGGTTTCCATCCCATTCCAACCTCTCCCCAGTGCGTAAATGACTCCTTCTGTTTCCAAGGCACTCTGTCTTATGGCAGCGTGTTTACATTCTTAACTTCCCCACTCAGCCATGAGTTTGTCTAGGGCCCTGACCACACTGGATCCATATCAGTTGCCCCCATGTTGACTCACACTGCCAGGCTGGAGAAGGGGCTTGAAATATCTACTGAATGAATGCATGTGCAATGTGCATGGACATCTGCTGTCATCGCCCCCGGGGCTCTGAGTCATCAGCAAGATAAAGGTCCTTGGACTCTCAGAGTCCTCTCTGGCTTGGAGCCTGAGCCTGTCTTTAGCACGGAGATGACACTTCCCTGCTGGGCACCAGCCCCCACTTTTGCAAAAGAGACGCGCACCTCTCAAGGAGCACCTTTAGGATATGCCCAGCAGTGAGAGAGCAATCCCAGGCTGGTCCTGAGAGCAGATGGCGAGGTTCCCAGCAGTACACAGATGGCACACTCAAAAGGGGGCAGGGGAGTGTGGAGGAGAGAGAGAAAGCTGAAGAGAGTGAGCTATCTCACAGGAGCAGGGATTTAAGAAGAGGGAGACAGACAAACCCCAGCATCCTAGCAGGAAGGAAGGAAACCGCAGGGAATAAATATCTGCCTTCACTTTTCTGCCAGTGCCTCCCATTGCCCAAACCCAACTGGACAGCAGAAAGCAAGGGAGCTGCTGATGTGGTCCATATGGGTCAGCCTCCTGGGACAGATGGAGGAGGATGGAGCAGCACATGAAAGAGAACCATGGAGTGAGTCAGGTCTTGCATAATGAAGCAGTGACTAGCAGGAAACCAGAATGGGGTTTCCACATCCTGTTACATTGGCCTCTTTTCTTCTTCTTGGATCAGGGAAGATGGCAGTCTGTTTACCTCGATTTCAACAAGAGATTTGGCATAGTTTTTCATAGAGTATTTTGGGGAAAGAAGGCGAGAGGTGGGCTAGATGTCAGAAGCAGTCAGTGGGGTTCCTTGAAGGGTGGACAATTAGAACCCAATGATGACAACTGAAGACTAGGGGGCAGTCGGAGGGTGGTTGGGAATCAGGACCCCTGGGCTCCTTTGATGGCCCTATCTGCTCTCCACTATTATCAATGAATTGGTGACAAACAGAATAGGTCTGTTTATATTGCCAAGTGATCAAAGGTGGGAAGAACTGGCTAGCAGTTAGGATGAGACTGGGATGGCAAATGGCTGACACGATGACCTGAATTAAGTGGGTTACTGAGAGTTAAGTCCTTTTTGGTACTCAAAATGCTAAGTGCAAAAGCCCAAGGCCAGAGGTGGTTTTTAAGGGATGAGTACAAGTTGACTAGTAAGAGAGGCAAGAGAGAGGGCAGGGTATCCCCACCGGAGGACACAGCATGAAGGAGGGAATGTAGGTATCAGGCAGCATAGGGATTGGGGGTATCTACGGGCAGTTTGGGGCTAATAGATGCATCAAGAAGAAGGGAGTGAGAAGAGGTGATGAGAGCTCTGCCTAAGCAGGGCTTGGAAAGGAGCATGGACTTCACCCTGTAGATGACTGTGATTCATGCAAGGATATTTAGCAGGGGAATGCACAGACTAGGTTATTCATGTATTTTTATATTTATTTTTAATTTAATCAAACAAACTTTTATCATGATAATTTTCAAACACAGAAAAGTTGAAAGAATGGTACAATGAACATACTCACCATCTGGATTCACAATGGACATTTTGCTGTATTTGCTTTATCCCCTATCCATCCATCCCTAATCATCCATCATTCCATCTTATTCTTTTGATGCACTTTAAAATAAGCTGCAGACATTGGTACACTTTACCCCTAAATGCCACAGCATTCATAGCATTAACTAGAATCTGTAATTTGTCAACACCGATTTATATTTTAAATATGAAATCACTCTATACCAAAGCCATGGAGTTGGATTCCAGGGCCCGTGCTCATACCCACCATCACCCATGACATCTGGATGGAGCCACCAAAGTGTTTTAGGCAGAGGAGGGAGCTCGGGGATGATGGATGGATAATGAGATGGAGCCTTAATAAAGGAATAAGGAGCCCACATGGATACCTGGGCAGGGCCAAATGGGGTGAAACCAAGACCACGGAGGAAAAAAGCTCAAACATCAATATGCCAGGTTTCCTATCAACTCAGTGGCCGTGACTTGGGCTCTCTGAATCATGACACTGGATGCTGAGGTGGCTTTGAAGAGAGTTAAGCTCTCAGATGGATGCTGTCCCTTCTAGTTTTCCTTAGGTCCTGACTCAGCCCAGCATACTTAACTTAGGAGAGAATGAGCAGGGCTCTGAGTCATAGGTCAGTGTTAACAAACTTCCTGAACATGTTGAAGAAAATGAAAATCAACTCTGGGAATGTTCGTCCCAGGAATATTAGCAAACTGCGGTGCAAGAGGGGAGGCCGGAGTGTTAGCACGGGGGCTGGAGTTCTTACCCTTTCGTGTTTGGCCGCACAGTCAAACCCAAGCCAGTATCCCAGTTTACTCATTTGCGTATTTTAGGAAGAATGTGAAATGCCCATTTCCTTTCATGTCAACACAGATTTCTAAAGACATAAGGGGCTTTCCTTGGGACACATGGGAATTTATACAGGGCGCACGTCAGAGGTCTCTGAGCAATGAATTAGTACATCATCTGCCATCAATACATGATTAAGTGGAGACTTAGTCGCATTTCAGTCAATGAATAAAGATCACCTAATTGGGAAAAGAAAGCAATTAGTTAATTCTTGAATTCGTATTCCCTTTACCTATCAACGATCAGTGTTAATTTTTTTCTTTTTTGAGGTTAGATTTTTCTAATCTAGGGCAAACCTATCTTATCTAAGGACAGATAAAGCTATGTTTGAATTTCTAAAGGCATTTCTGCAATATATGGTGAGTAACTAGACACAGACCCAGCAAAACATGGAGGTAAACCTTTGCAATCGACATGTGACTTCTCATTTAAATTTGGAAGAGATCTGAGAGAAGAATGCCGAGGCAAAATTTCATTAGCATACTTCCTATGCTGGCATTAATAGTAGAAAGTAATTTTGCTAATGGAGTTTGTGTTTCATTAAATTACATGGGCATTAAAAAGATCTCTAAAACAATAGACATATTACAGGGAATTAATTACTCTGGGAGTTATTCTCTCATCCTCTCTCTGATAAGCAAAGTCCCAAAGATTCTGTCTGGCAGGAATAAGGTGATGATGGACTTTTTTTTTTTTTTTTTAACATTATAGGAGCATGACTTGGGCTTTTGAAACATTTTTGTAACTTTGGGTTTGGAAGACTCTTAAGAGAACATTTTATAACACTTTTATTGAGAGCTATGTATTTCATAATAACACAGACACATTGAAGGAATTAGATTTTATTTTTACCTCAAAGGGGCCCACATGATCAAGAAGAAAACGTATCTAAGAAGTGATCAACGTCAGTGGTCACCAATCCTTCATCTCCTCCTCCCAGAGGCATATCCTGAGTCCTCTTGGCATGCCACAAACCCTTTACGTTGGAGCTTCCTCCAGAAGCGAATGTGTGTTGCCATCTGCCACCAAAATAGTTTGGGGGAGGAAGGTTCAGTCTGTTATTATGAAAACTTCAGATGAGCTGTTAGGCATCCTCGGGCTGAACTGGGCATTAGGCAGGTCAAGTGTCCCCCATACCTACTCCTCCTCCCAATTTTAAGCAGCTGGTTTGATCCACATCAGAGTTTCCACACCTCTGCCCTGCAGAACTTGAATGTGATGAGTCATTAATAGATGTCCCAGAAACAAAAGTGTCCCATGGCCAAATGCGCCTGAGAACCGGCACAAGGCATCTCCCTCCCAAAGATTTCCAAGGCACTTGTGCATATTTAAACCCCTGAGAAGTTCTGCTGTAAAGATGTCTACCTTGTTTAAACCAAGATTTCACAATTGTATGTGAACACATCCACACAACCTCCCCCCGACACTGTACACACACATCACAAGCACAACCTTTTTAATTTTTAACCTGTGTTACATTTTTGGAAAACTGTTAGGTATGATGCTCAAGAGAACAGACAGGTGCACTTACCAGGAACAAAACCAAACAGCAATTTGGGAATGTCCAAACACCGATTCTGTGGTATCAGCTGATATTCTGTGGAGTGTCGCCCTCAGAGCCCAGCAGGGACATGGGCATACAAGGCCATGGACATTGCTTTTGGGCCACTGGATGTTTGACTTTTGTCTAGATGATGTATTGCTTTTTTGGATTCCTCTGAAGCAGAGGACAAATTCAAGAACGGTAAAAATCAAGATGATGCAGGAGTAGAGCCGTAATGGTGTTCTTAATGATGACAGCGACGACAGCCAATATTTATTGAGTACTCACTACAGGCCAGATGCTGGTCTAAGTATTTCACATGTATTCAACCACTTAATGCTTAAAACAACACGAGGGGGGTATTATTTTTATGTCTATTTTAGGGATGAGGAAAGTGAGTCACTTAGAGATTGACACATGTCCAGGGCTTCAATTCAGCAAGTGGCTAGACTGGAATTGAAACCAGGCAGTTTGGCCCTGGAGTCCATACTTTTAATTCCTCTCCATTCTGCCTTATTTTAATAATAGTCACTACTAGTTTTTAGGGCTTACCATGTGTCAGTCAATGTGCTAAGCACTTTGAAATAATTATTGTAATAATAAACTATCTCCTTTATACTCTAGGAGTGCTATTACTATTGTTATCTCCATTTTACAAATGAGGACATTGAGCTTCAGAGTGGTTTAGCCACTTAATCAAAGTCGTGTAGCTAATGAGTAGAGAAGCCAATATTCAGACTCAAGTACAGCAGAGTCTGGAGTCGACATTCTTAATTAAATTGTGAAAATAAAACAAAAATGGTGGGTATCATCAGGAACGCATATTCTGATTCCTTCTAAGAAAGACCTTTCCAGCTGTCAAATTTGGCCAACAAGGGAAGGCCTGTGTGCTGAGGTGAGAGCTGACCATGGCCAGGCAGTGTTCAAGCAAAGGAGGAACAGTCATATGCCAGGACTACTGCACTGAGCGTCCTTATTCCAGGAGGGAGGATCGCTTGGATTCCTTCAACTACAAGATCCAGTAAACTTGGGACCATCGTTGGGTTGGATGAAGAGGGGGATTGCTGTTTGTCAGAGATCAGGAGTAGAAGGGGATTTTACACAGACTTTTTGGATTCCCGGGAACTGTTTGGGGATCATAAATGGCTACCTTATTCATTCGTTCATTACCTAATATTTATTAAGCATCTACTGGGAGTCAAGCCTTATGCTTGGTAAAGATATTATAGAGATTGCAATCTAGTGAGAGAGTCTGAATTAAAAACAAACAAGCAAGCAAATGTAGAAATAAATCACCCGCAAATAAGAGAAGGTCTACAAAGAAAACAGGGTACAATGACAGGGGATAGCAGGGTGTGGAGGGCAGCCTGCGCCAGGCAGGGAGGTCAGGGAAAGACGCCCCAAGGAGGTGATCCTGAAAGCTGAGGTTTGACTATGAGAAGCCATGGGAAGCTCTGGAGGAGGCGCATCCCTAGAAGAGGGGACAGCAGAGGCAGGAACTTTGAGGCGGAAAAGCAGCTGGCCAAGGGCTGGAGCGCTGGAGCACTGCTGTGTGAGGTGGTGGAGAGGCAGGCAGGAGCGTGTGCGCCAGGCGGACTCTGCAACCATCGCAATGGAGACCCATTCAAGGGCTTGGAGAACTACTCTATCTCATTTAGGTGTTCAGAATAGACCTCTGGCTGCTGAATGGAGAGTGGATGAGAGTCACTAAGAGTAGAAGTGGGACGGTCAGGAGGGAGGCTGATGCAGTCACCCAAAAGGGACATGGCGGTGGTAGCTTAGGCAAAGAAATGGTGGCAGGAATGTCCAAAGCATGGGCATTTATGAAACATATGTTTACATATATGCATACTTAGGGGTAAGAGGCAGAGCCAAGAGGATTGCCTGGACTAGATCGTGGGGGGAAGAAGAAAGCATTTAAGTAAAGGGTGACTAACTCACAGGTGTCTGGTTGGATGGTAGGGTTGTTTACTAAGATTTAGGAAGACAAGTTAAAAGACCAGTTCTTATAACCCATTTGCCAAATTGTTCACCCAAAGAGTGCTGAAAAGAGCACTGTTCACATGTTTGTAGCAGCTGAATCTGAAGGAACATGGGCCAAGCTTTCAAGAAGAACAGAAAGCTCATACAGATTGGGGGTCCAGAGTCATCCCCACAGACAAGGCAACTTAACACACGCACTCCTAAAACGTCAGAGCTCTGTCAATTACTGATGGTAAACCACACGCTGGATGCCGACCAATCCCAGGCTCCCACAAAAGCCAACAATTAAAAGGGAGTATCCTCGGTGGATGACCAGCCACTCTGGAGACCCCGTTCTCCCTGGGGGGTGTCTAACAGCTTGCAAGACTACGCCCCAGCTCGAGCTCCCGAAAACCTGGCCCGGGCTCTAGGAAGTGCTTCAATAATGGATGATCACCAATAAACAGCCAGGGATTTGCTGGAAATTACGAGCGATAAATAATTGAGAGGTAGGGAGCCTGATCAGCGGTACCCTCGCCTCCTGCTGCGTCTCCTTAATGCATTTCCTTGATGCAACTCCCTGCGGTGTAGGGCGCAGACAGCTAAGAGTCCTTCGGAACATGCTGACCAGCAAGCCTGCAGAGTTATAAATATATGGGCCTCTCCGTGCCTTACTACAGCGTAGCAATAGGCAGCAGCTCGGCAAGGACGTGACTTGGTTGCCCGGGTCGAACCCAAGTGGCTAGGCGCAGTTGTCCCCAGCAGGCAGCCAACCTATGGGACTTTGAGAAAGGCGGCAGGTTGAAAGCCTTAAATGGACTGACGAGGAAGGTTGAGTCATTCAAGAAAAGAAATGGAGCGAAGTTTTAAGATGAGCTCATTGTCCTGATCATAAACATTTCAAGTGACGTTTTCTCGTTAAGCCTCGGCTCCTGCCACTTCCCTTCTTAACCTCCGTGCATTGATCACACATTCGCCACACGGTTCCCGCCCCTTCTTAAAACCTCTGCTGCTCCCTCCTGGCACAAGCCACCATCATCTCTTGCCTGGACGATTGCGGTGGCCCCAGGCCCTACCCCCGCACGCGCCCCCGTCCCTCGCCCCCCCAGCCAGAGACTGGGAACGCGTAAGGCGCAGCACGGCTCCCATCGAAGTCGGAGTGAAAGTCAGAATTCTTCCTGATCCGAGCACCCCGTGTCTGCCTCTGGTCCTCTCTGTTTCCCCCACACCAGGCTCCCTACTGGTCCTTGAATGCATCAGACCCGTGCCCACCTCCGGCCTTGGTACTGAAGTCTCTTTCTCCAGATGTCAACAGGGCTTTCTACATCACTTCATTCAGGCTCCTGCTCAATTATCACCTTCTCAGGGAAGCCTTTCCGGACCACCATACTGAATGAGGAATTCTCCTCCAGCCCAAGTTCATGCTCCGCAGCCCCAGGCTCTCTCCCCATCTTCGTTTTCCCATCATAGGCCTTATTGCCATCTGCATTAGTGTTCTACGGCTGCTGCAGCAAATTACCGTACATTTGTTACCTTATAGTTCTGGAGGTCAGAAGCCCGAAATGGGTCTCACCGGGGTAAAATCGAGGTGTTGGCACCTGTGCATTCCTTCTGGATGCTCCAGGAGAATGCATCCTTGTGTCCTTTCCAGCTGCTAGAGGCAGCCCACCTTCCTTGGCTCAGGGCCACCTTCTTGCATCTTCACGGCCAGCAACGTATCATCTCTGACCATTCTTCTGTACTCACATTTCTCTCTGAACTCCCTCTTCTGCCTTTCTCTTCCACTTTTAAGGACCCTTGAGATGACACTGAGCCCAACCAAATAATCCAGGATAATCTCCCCAGTTTAAGGTCAGCTGATCAGCAACGTTTAGTTGCATCTTTAGCCTTAATTCCACTTTGCCTTGTAACTAACCATGTTCACGGGTTCTAGGGATTAGGACTTGGGCATCTTTGGAGGCCATTGTTCTGCCCACCATACCACCCCACTGCAAACTTCATTTTGATTACTGTCTGTTTCTGCCAACTAGAATAGAAAGTAAGCTTCAGGAGAGGAGGCACTTTTATCAAGTTGGTTCATTGCTTTATTCCCAGCATCTACAACAGTGCCTCGAACATAGTGGTTGCTCGAAAGATATGTTTGATGAATGAGTGCAGGAACACGTGCTGCTTTCACAGCCTTCTCCACCACCTTTGGGTCCTGGGTGTCTGACCTGCACCCACCAGCTTCCTTGGCCTGTGTGCATGCTGTGCACCTGGCCGAAATGCTCTTTTCCCTGCCCTCTAAGTTTCAAACTCTTCATCATCCTTAAGTGTTCACATTTTGACATCCCTTTCATGAAGCGTCTCTGGTTCTCCCAAGACAAGAGTGACAATCATTCTCTTGCCTGTGCTCCACAGCACCTTTTCCAACCCTGAACCTCATCTATATCCACCTCTAAAATACTGAAAGAAGATGCAGCAGAGTCTTATTTTTTAGTCTTTGTATTCCTGTGTCTAGCATTATCTCCATTTGCTAGGGCTTCAGTAACAAAGTACCCTACACTGGCTGGCTTAAAACAACAGACAGTATTGTCTCCAGTTCCAGAGGCCAGAAGCTAGAAATCAAGATGTCAGCAGGATCGTGACCCCCCTGAAACCTGGAGGGGAGAAGGCTTCCTGGCCTTTCCTAGCTTCTGGTGTTTGCCAGCAAGCCTTGGAATGCCTGGACTTGTGGCTCCAGCTCTGCAGTCTCCATCTCCGCCTTCATAGGCCTTCTCCCCTGGGTCTCTCCTCCTCTTTGCAGTAGAATGCCAGGCCTATGGGAGCAGGGCCCGTCTTATTCCTGTGCAACCTCTTCTTAACATGAATTCACTGTATATCTGCAAAGACCCTATTCCTAAGTAAGGTCACTGTCACAGGTACCGGGATTGGGATTTTAACATATCCTTTTGGGGGACACAATCCAAACCATAACAAGAAAAAGGTAAGTGTTGAGTAAGTTTAATTGGTTCACTTATTTATTGTAGTAGAAAGGTCTAGTGCCGGGGAACTCCGGATTTTAGGATCAGTAGGGACATGAGGCTTTAGAGACTTTGGGAAGTTATAATAATACAATTGCTTTGAGTGCTTCCTAATTGCTGGGAACTGTGTTGAGTCATTTACCTGCATCAGTTTGTTTGATCCTTACAACACACAGCACAGCTACTCTGATGCCAGAGTCCATGCTCTTAACCATGAGGCTAAAATGCCTAGGACAGTTGGGATCAGAAATGAGTTGTTACATGGTAGCCAGAGAGAGGATGTGAATTCTCAATATATGCTCTTATACAGTCAGTTCTAAATACACACCTGTGTGCACACATACACAATTCTTATGTATGTGTGTAGGTATATATGTGTGTACACATAGGTATATGTAGCTATACGTATATATATGTATGCATGTATGTATGTATGTAGATACATGGAGAGAGAGGTTGATTGAGAGGTGGAGAAAGGGCTTAAGGGTGGAAGATGAGCACAAGTGGGAGATCCAGGAGGTAAGAAGTAAGAAGTACTGGGTGCTCCCAGTTCACCATGACATTTCAGATGTTCCTTTGGTGGTGATTCTGTCACTTATAGTCCCACCTGGGCATTGCCTGCAGGGTTGAAATTTTATCAATCCTAATAGAATTAAATAAGACTGGTCTTTGGACATTGTAGACTTGGCTTTAAAGCCGGAGAGTGGCATGTGAATTTCAGACACACTGGCAATTACATTGGAGGAAATCTTTTGAGGATGAGGGACTACTGTGAACCCTCAAGTGACCTAGGGATATGGGATTCACCTCCATGTGAGCCCTGGGGGAGGGGGTTTGGAGATGCTAAGAGAGTGGGGACCTTGGTCTGGCCCTTCCATCTAAAGCAGGGAAAACTGTTTTTATGTGTTCTTCATTGTTATGGATTTAATCATGTTCCTCTACAAAGTCATGTTCAAGTCTACCAGGTTAGGACCCTCTGGTCCTGTGGTAGTAAACCCACTTGTAAACAGGATTGTTGAGGATGTTATTAGTTAAGCTGAGGCCAAAATGAATCAGGGTGGAACATGACTGGAGTCCGCACAAGCAGAGGAAATTTGGACAGTGGGAGTAGGAGAGAGGGAGACGGCCAAGCCACGGAGGTGGAGACTGAGCTATGGATTACCAGCAAGCCCCCTCCAGAACGTTACAGGCTTCAGACAAAGCCTGACGCCGCTGACACCCTGATTTTGGACTTCTACTATGTAAGCCAACTAGTCTCTGGTACTTTGTTATACCAGCTCTGGCAAAACTACCTCTCCATTTATAGGAGATGGGAGCTGAGGATCACAGAGGGGATGTTTGTGTAAAATATCTTCTGCTTGCCCCACCAGACTCATGGTCTGCCCTTCTCCACTCAACTATTTGCAATGAGAAATTTACCCATGGAAACTGCATCAATGATGCCTTCTGGCTTCTGTCTTTGGGATCCTGGATGCTTTGGTCAGTGGGAGCCCTGATATATTGGAGAGAGTTAGAAGAAGGATGGAGAGAAAGGTTGGTGTATTTGGCCCCCTTGCTCCCTTGTTGTGGGGCTGCCTAAGACCTCTGACCCCTCCATCAAAGATCACGGATCCCTGTGAGTGGCCCTCTCAGCACAGCCATCTGACTCCACACTTAGTACCTGATCCCTCTCCTCATCCCTTCAGGCCTGGGTGTGGGTAATGTCCCTTCTTGTTAGGCCCCTGGTGGGGTCCTGTCCTTCCCTTTGCTGTTTTCCCTACATCTTGCCCACATCTTTGCAAAAGGTCTCGTTTTTAAGTTCTCCCCAAATTATCCTGGCCTGAGTGTTTTCTTTGTTTCTGCCAGGACTTTGAGAGACACCATGTAGTTTGTCCAGCTTCACATGAGAGAATCAGGGCTAGAACTCAAGTCTTTCCACCGTAATAGAAAGCAGGTCCCAGGGGAAACTTCCTCTCTCCATCCTGGGGGAGCAGCCTGGGTCTGACATCATTCAAGCCAGACAGAGGTGGGGGATTCACATGCGTCATGCCAGGAAGACCCAGAAAGAAAAGAAGTAGGAATTGAAGTGTCCAGGACCCTCCACCAACTCCAGGACCTGGGAAGACATCACCTTCCAAAAGCCAATAGACAAAACAATAGCTAACTTACAGAGTGGATATGCTGCATTTTACAGAATGCAAGATAACGATCCTACAGGGAACATTCTTCAAGTCAAAGACATCTTTGATTGTAAGGCATTCTAAGTCCAGAGATTTTATTTTTCTATGTTCTTTTTTATTAAAGTTAATAGATCACAGGGAATGTTACATTAAAAAACATAAAAAAATAAAAAACATGTAAGAGGTTCCCATATAACCCACTTCCCATCCTCCACCTCATCATTTTTGTAAATTGTATTTTTTGAAGATATATACATCACCAAAAATTGTTACATTAAAAAATAAAAGAGGTTCCCATATACCCCCCACCCCCCCACCCCACTCCTTTCACACCAACAACCTCCCCCATCATTGTGGCACACTCAGCACACTAGGTGAACACATTTTGGGGCACTGCTGCACTACATAGATAATAGTTTACCCTGTAGTTCACACTCTTCCCCAGTACATTCAGTGGGTTATGGCAGGATCTATAAAGTCCAGCATCTGACCCTGAAATATCATTTAGAACAACTCAAAATCCCAAAAATGCCCCCACATCACATCTCTACTTCCCTCTCCCTGCCTTCAGCAACTACTGTGGCCACTTTCTCCACCTCGATGCTGAAATTTCTTCTATTACTGGTCACAATAGTTTTATAATAGAATATCAGTAAGTCCACTCTAGTCCATATTTTATTCCTTCATTTTGTGGGCCCTGATATGGTGATGCTCTCTCTACCTCTAGATCAAGAAGGGGCTTAGATTCCACATGGATGATGAAGTCCAGAGATTTTAAAACAGGCATCTCAAAATCAATAAGATAAGCGGTTATTCCCATTTTGTTAATAAGGAGCAGGCTTCTCCTCCTCATTATTTTTAGTATAGCTATTTTCAGTAGTACTCTCATCATCAGTATTATTTTTATACCCAGACCATGCTTCATTGGGTCTTGGGAAATCATAGTCTCATAGACTGCACAGGAAGGGGGCATGTTGTGCAGAGAAGCTCCACTAGAATGTATGCTCCATGCAGGAGGAGACCGCACCTGACTTGCTTTTCTTGTGCAGCCTGGTTCCTGGCACACAGCAGGCATTCAGGAATTGAGCTTCGATTGAATGAATGAAGGAATGAATGGGTTTGTGAAGTCTGAACTTCACATGAGCTCCACTATCATTAGATGAGCTTTCTAAACTCAATTTGCTCATCTGTACAATGGGACTGATAGCAGTCCCAATCTCACAGGGTCGTTGTGACATGTGTAAAAGACCTGAGTATGCACCTGGCACACAGTAGGTGCTCAGTAAACCCCAGCTCCTCGTTCTCCCCTACTGCTGCTTAAGAGACCGCCAGGGCTTACTGAGGCAGAGGGATGAGTGCCCTCCCTTCAGAGCGGGGTCTCTTGGGATGCTCCCCTCCAGGGTCACTGCCTGAGAGCCAGGTGGGCAGGGCCCCAGGTGGCCGTGGTTAGGAAGGGGGAAAGCAGTGACATTTCAGGAGATTCACGATCTTGACTGTCCTCTGTAGCCTGATTGATGGGGCCATGCCGTCTCCCGGATGAGATGTAGACACTGCGAATGAAGGAGCTGCGGAAAACTTTAATCCCCAAACGGCAGAAAGAGATACTCTCGGGCTCAGTGTATGTTTGCTCCAATACATCAGGTGGGGCATGATTTTCCCACATGGAATCCAATCAGCTGTCAGGGCTAAGATGGTGTTTCTGGACTTGGAATGAGTTATTTTCCCCACTTAGCCGACAAACTCCTTGGCTGATTTTGCTCAAAACAAGAATCTGGCCTCAGAATATCCCAGTCATGCCGCTGAGCCCATGGCAGCACAGAGGGGGTGGAGGCAAGGTGAAGGGGGAGATGGGGGAGGAAGCCCCTCAGGAAAGAGTCGCTCACGTCCTTCCAGGTTGATGAAAGGGCCCTGGGCAGAGCCTTGGTCAGCAGTTTCTTCGGGACCAGGACTGTGGGAGAGCAGACTGCAAGTGCTCAGGGGAGGTGGTTGTTCGTAGATTTTCGCCTGCGAGGACGGAGGCTGGGACAGTCCAACCTGACCGGAGCGACTCCAAGAGGCCCTGTTGTGCTGCCGGCTGAATCTGCCATGCCCTCTGTCGTCCTGGGTCTCTGCTCCTGGCTGTGCAGGCTGCCAGGGCCGTTAAACATCCAGGGAGGATAATGGGAATTCCAGAAGCCAGCGGTGGCTGTGATCAAGGCTCTCTCCAATAGGACAGTGAAGGAGGACGGGGGGATTTCTCTCTTCCCACTTCTCCGAGCCCGTCTGCTCACCCCACCTTTTAGACCCATTTTTCTGAAAGCGTTTTGCCTCCTGTGAAATAATTCCTTGGGAGCTCCCCCTCGTTCTTTCCTGTGTGCTTCCTTTCTTAGAGAGCAGGAGGACCACTTAGAGCCGATATGCAACGGGGACATCTTCCTGCCTCTAACTCAAGGCCTGTGGCCACCCTGATTCCCACCCCCACACACACACACTCAGAGTGTTGGCCAGTTTCTTACACCCGCAGCCTTCCAAGCTTAACGGATGCTGCTGGAGGAGGTCTGATCACAGCTTTTGCTTGGCAAACACAAGTTCAATCTTAGAGCCAGTTAAAATTCTGCTTTCTCTGTGAACCCTGATGCATCTTTATTTTTCCTCCCATCATATGTGTGCACCCTTTTACTTTAGCTGTATAAATGCCATTTTCAGTCATCCCATTCCCACTACACAAGGAGTCAGCAAACTCTTCCCAAGAACGGCTAGAGAGTAAATATTTTCAGCTTCGATGGCAGGCGGCAGGGTCTCTGTCACAGCTGCTCAACTCTGCAGATGTAGCATGAAAGCAGCCATGAACAATATTTAACAACTGGATGTGGGTGTGTGCCAATAAAACTTTATTTACAAAAATAGGCAGCAGATTGGAGTTGGCCCACAGGAGCTGGTTTGCAGATCCCTATACTAGACTGAAAGTTCAGTGATACCAGAGTTTGTGACCACTTTATTTTCATTGTATTCTTAAGGGTGCATCGCAGGACTTGACACACACTACGTATTCAACTGACATAATTTAAAGTTTCTGATTAAAAATGTTTACTTTTTATTTTGAAATAATTATAGAAGTTGCCAAATTACTTCCATGCATCCTTCAGCTAAACTTCACCCAATGATAAATTTAATGCCAATTTCATTCGTATCAATATTCTCAAATGCCAGTTCAGTGCATATCAATATACAGAGACATTAAAATGAGAAAAGTCTGCTTCTATCTACGGATCTCTGAGCAAGTCACTTGATCCCTATGAGCTTCAAATGCCTCATCTGTAAATGTGTGTAAAAATAAAATCTAGCCATTAGGGTAGCAATAATTGAAACGGAAAATCTGTGTAAAGGATTTAGCATTGCCTTTGGTACATGGAAGTGGCAATGAGCGCTGGCTAAGATGGTAAGCACCTTCTTTACTCCTCTGATGTGTCCAGCCCCGAACACCCACCTCCCAGTGTAGACATCAGCATTCCAGGTGCGCTGGGAGATCTCGGCTGGAGATTTGCCCCAGGAAATCCCCTTGCTCTGGGGGCAGAAGAAGAAGATCAAACTCTAGGCCTCTGATGGGCCGGGGGAGGTGGGCCAGCTCCGAGGAGCATGGGTGCAGGGCTGGGGGAGGAGGGGCTGCAGAGGTCTGTTATGCCACCGTCTGAAGTTCGGTGACTCTTGTTGAAATGAACAGATGAAGTAAAAGTAAATTGAGGCATCATTCATGCTTTGGGCACTAGGAGATGGTCCAACCCAGTCGCATGTCTTTCCCAAATGTAATCAGTCACCGTTTTTCTCTCCTAGAGCAGGCCACCTCCAGAAAGGCCAGGAGGCGGAAACGATAGAAACTGCGAGAGGGAGAAAACCCAAAGCCGTGATCTTGCAAAGACAATATTAAGTGGCTACCCTCACAAAGAGGCACGATAAAGGGCTGCACTGGACCATGTGCAGCGTTCAAAACTTTATAACTAGAGCCTGAACCCATGTTTTCAAGACATAATAAAAATGATGACAATGATGAAAACAATAACAATAACAGCTGGCACTTAAATAGCCCTTCCTAAATATAAAATATTGTCCTGTGGCTTTATACTTATAGTAATTCATTTATCATCTAAGTCATTTGCTAAGGTAGATATTTTCATTTTACAAATGAGGAAATCAAGACACAGAGAGGTTAAGCAACTTGCCCAAGGTCACACAGCCAGTACGTGGCAGGGCTGAGAATTTGAATCCAAGACACCTGGCTCTAGAGCCTGTGCTCAACCACCAAAGGCATCAATTGTTTTTCCTCAGAAAACAGCCCCAGAATTGTTTCTCCAGCCCAGGAGTCAACAAACTCTCTGTAAGGGGCAGTCAGTAAGCCTAGCTTTGCAGGCAAAGAAGTGGAACTGAGCCTACTGTGTAGCTACTTATGCAACAAAGAGAAAACAAATTTCCGCAATTTTTTTAGTGAACCAAGTTTCTGTGAGCATTCTTATATAAGTCATTTTGTGGACATGTGTTTTCATTTGCTTTTTTTTTTTTTTACAAATTTCCACAAGGTTTTTTACTGACAAATTTCCATTAATCAACCTAATTGAGTACAAAGTTTTGTAATACAGGTTTACTAATGAAAAAAAAAGGATTTTTTTTTTTGGCAGGGGGAGGTTAAGTTTTGGCCTAAATTGGGCTCGGGTCCCCTGTCATCATAGGAGAAAGGCGGGCTCCCCTCCCTGCAGAGTCTCTCCTGGATTCTCAGAAGCACCCATCTGCCCTCCAGGAACTCAGCAGGCTCCATGGCACTTCCCTCTCCTCCTCCTCACACGGGGCTCTGGGGTTTGAATTCCAGCTCGACTGCTCACTAGCTGGATGATCTCGATGGCTTACTTAACCAACCTAGAGCACAGGTTCTGCATCAGGGAGGATTTTGCCCCCGGGGAGCACTCAGCAATATCTGGAGACATTTTGCTGGGAGGACGGAGAAGGAAGGGTGAGACCTAGTGGCAGCTGGTGGGTGCAGGCCAGGACTGCTGCCCAACACCTTCCAGTGCACAGGACAGCCCCCGTGACAGAGGATGAGCCGCCCCGAAATGTCAATCATGATAAACGCAAAGACTGAGGGGCGTGCAGGTCACATTGTAAAGCACTGGTAAGGAATATTATTATTCTTTTGATTTTTATTCGGCTGTTTGAAGATGTGAACCATCTTAGCTTACAGGCCCTGCCAACGCAGGCCTGGGGCTGCCCTTGGCCCATGGGCCATCTTCGGCTGGCCCCTGCTCTAGCCCAGTGTTGGAGCAGGAGCTGTCAGAGGAAAGAGCGTTTTGCTGTTCATTGTCTCTCTTCCAGCTCATCCTTCCCACCAGCCACCCCTGCCCTCACCCTCCTCCCTCTTAGCCGAGCTCCAAGACGGGATGCAAAAGCCATTATTAAAAAATGAACATGAGTTGTTTTTTCCCCTTTTTGATCAAATAATCCAGTTTGCTGCCCAGACAAATCATTATTCATGTGGAACCTGCCTGTGCCGTCCCTGGGGACGAAAGCCAAATTGATTTAACATCTAATCCGGTTTGTACCTCCTGCTAACCCCATGGTGTGCTAACTTCACCCTAGCAGCACGGGGGGTGGGGGCGCGAGGGAGGCGCTGGCCAGAGAGGGGCAGGAGGAAATTCACTCAGGGCCAAGGTCGAAGGGCAGCGCTCCTCAAAGCAGGTCATTGCAGCACCCAGTCGTCCTGTCTTGAGCGTTCTCATCCTCAGAGGCCTTCCCCCTCCTTCCTTCATTATAACAAGGGCAGCACGATGCTTTCTCGGGGCTGAGAAAGAGGCATCGCTGTGCCCAGTTTCCAGCTGGGGAGGCTGAAGCCCAGAGAGGGTGAAGAACACGCAGGAGCACACATTGGGTTCTAGACCCAAGACTCAAACTCAGGTCTGCCTGACCCCAGTGCTAGATCTGCTCTGCCCCTGGCCTCTGGGGTGGAGAAAGGGGTCTGGGAGGGGTCTGCGGCTTTCCCTAAGCGTTGCCCTCTCAGTAGCTCCGACACAGATGGGTTGCCTGTGCACGATGGTTTGTCGGTGGTCCGAATCTCCCCCTTCTCCCGAAGCTGACCCTTCCATCTTCTCGCTGGGCTGTGGGTGGGGGTGGGGAGTAAAACACTCCCAATAGCCTGCTGGGTGGAGGGGTGGCTTCACCAGGTCCTGGGCAGTGTCACGTTCAGCCGCAGCGTTGCTGGTTTTGTCTCTCCTTCACAGGGTGATACCTTTGGTGACTGTCACCCTGAGCCAGCAAGGGGCAGACCAGAATTTGACTCCAGGTCTATCTGGCTCCAAGCTCCCTTCCCATTGGGCCGCACGGTCCCCTTGCCCGGTGTCCCTGTGCCCTTCCCTCCCGCCCCATCAAGACTTGCTCTTAGGAAACGTGCTGGAATGTGCCAAGGCAGTTTTTCAGATCGCGGTTGGGCAACAGCTTGAGGTGAGCTTTGGGGAGAGAGGTGGGAAAGAGAGGAGAAGCCAGGAGACGGGGGTCTCTGCCCAAGGCCAGCCATGGGAGGGGGAGGGAAGAAGGGAAAAGGGAAAAGAGAAGCTTGGGTGGAAGAGAATGTTTTCACAAGGCACTCTGTGAGGAGGGGGTGCGGGCAGTCCTGCCAGGAGGCCAGGGGCCACGGGGAGGGGGCACGGCAGGACTCTGCTGTAGAGGAGTGGGCAAGCAGGCAGCTGCTCCTCGGAGGTCATCCAAATGGGAAAAGAGAAGATTATGATTGTTCCTCATGGGCCTATATGAGGCTCCCCCTGGGAATTCCAGAAATAACTGGGGGACACTGGACAGAGGAACCTAAGGTTGTACACGTGAGAACTCCAAGACAGGCATTCAGGGATTAACGTCCATGGAAATAACCTGATGGAGTATTTGTTATATTTTGAGCCCTCTTCTAAGCTCATTGAATGTTTACTTATTTAGTCCTCATGTAAAGGGTAATATCACCCCCATTCAACAGGGGGGGAGATGGAACCCCATCATCAGGTCAGGTCGTGGCAGGGCTGGGATTTGAACCCACGTGGCCTCAGGCTGATGCTCTGGCCCCTGGTACCTTGCTGCCTGGCTGTGCCTGCGGCCTCCTAGGGCCTGACCACACAGATCACGGTTATTCTTTCGGATCTAAAATTCTGGAAGGAATCTCGCCAAGGTTTATGACATCACCTAAACAGGCCTGGAGGTTCCAAGGCCCCACGTGAACCCCCGGAGAAGGTGTGCATGTGTGTATGTGTTTCTGCATGTGCTCATATGTGCCACTGCATGTGTTTTGTGGTTACATTTCTGTGTGTGTATGTGAATTTATGCGTATTTGCATGTTTGTGCTTCTGTGTTTTATTCTCCCTGGTGTGGATGTATGGGTATGTTTATAGAGAGGGTTGGGTGGGTACTTGTGGGTAGCTGTGTCTATTTATGCACGGGTGTTTTGTGTTTCTGTGTGTTTATATGCATGCTTATGTGTTTGTGTTGCTGTGTGTACATTTACGTGTGTGTGTGTTGTACAGTCGAGGCTGGAAGACGAGAGATCACGGGTGACCCAGCAAGAGGCCACCCGCGGAGCCGAAATCACCCTGCGGGAGCTCGGGTGCACTCCCAGCACCCCTTGCCGGGAGCGCAGGCCCCACCCCGCCGCCTGGCTCTGCCTCCAAGTGAGGGGCGGGACAGCCGCAAGTCTCTTTCCTGTCCCTCTTGCCCCTGGCCCTCTCCGCTGGCCTCATTGCCACCAGGGCTGGTGTCTGTTCCTGGGCCGCTGCCTCCTGCAGAGTGCCATCCCCGGGGGACCTCAGGGGCCATCAGGGTCTGGAACGTTGCATGCGACCAGCTTCACCGCCACTGCCTCCGCGCCTGCTCTTCCCGCAGCTGCAGGTGCCCCTGGATGGGCCTGCCTGGGGCAGCCCCCGGAGCAGCGCTCACCCCGACTGCGAACGGGTTTCTCCAGGCCCAGGGCGTCCCCGCCTGCACTTGCAGGTCGCTCCCTGCGCGCTGCCCAGGCCCGGGCTCCGCGGGGGCATCGCCCTGTGCCTTTGAATCACCCCGATGGGAGATCCCAGTGCAGGCCCAGCCTGGCCGGCGGCAGAGGGGGCCGGGCCTGGGGTGGGGGGTGCCAGATGGAGCTTGTCCCTCGGGGTCTGGGTGATGGGGCCCCCAACGCCAGCCTGAATCTCTTGAGCAAATCTCGCCTATTCCGCCTGGATGTCACAGGTCAATTCGGGCAGCAGATGGGCCCTCTGACCCCTGACACACCCCGGGGCCTGGGATTTGAGGAGGGGGCAGGCGGAGCTGACAACTGACTCTGAGCTGGGGGCATTTTTTAAGAAAGTGAGAACCCCTGGAAGCCCCATATTTCTCTACGTCCCAAGGAGAAATCCGGATGCTGCCCCCTCGGCAGGCCACGCAGCTCCTGACCCAGGCTGGAGAGTGGGGCTTCCCAATGAAAACACCCAGGCGTCAGGCGCCAGTGCCAGCCTGGCTGGGACCCAGGGGCCAGGGCCAGAGACGGGTTTACAGGACAAGTGGCCTGCCTTTCCAGGGGCTTGCCCCAAGGCGGGGCCTGAGACAAGGATTTGGGGCCCAGCAGTTTTTGTTGGGGGGATGGTCTCGGGGGGCAGCGATGTGGAAGGGGAAAGCCGGTCAAGGAGGGAGAGGAGCCAATAAAAGTTGCGTCACTGAGCAGGGGGCTGCCATGGGCAACGGGAGCTCAATCCCCGGGGACCCCCGGGAGGCTGTGCAAAGCACCTCTCAGGACTGTCCCACGGAGGGGCGAGGAACAAGGGTAGGGACCCCTCACTGCACCGCTAGGTGGGCTAAGCAGGGGTCTGCAGCCAGTCAGAGGCAGGCACTTGCGTTAAGAGGTCCCCGGCGCAAGGGAAGGGTCCCCTGGCGGAACAGCCCTGTGGATCCTCGTCACGGACTGGCTGTCCTGCTTCTGTCCTCGGAGCCACCCAACTTGTCCAGGGCCTTGGCTCCTGCTCTCCCCGCTGATGGCCACCTGCTTGCCTAGGCCCGTAGCCTCTGGGCCTCGGGGCCAGGCGGCTCTCCCAGCCCTCTCCTGGGCCCCACCTGCTCTGGCTAGAGCAGAGCTTCTCCGCCGTGGCACTATGGACATTAGGGGCTGGATAATTCTTTGTCCTGAGGAGACAGGGCTGCCCTGGGCACTGGGGAGCATTGAGCAGCATCGCTGGCCTGCACCCACCAGGTGCCTGGAGCTCTCCCTCCCAGGTGAGGCAACTAGAAATGTCTCTGGACACTGGTTGAGAATTATCGCGGTTTTGTGTTCTTCAAAAACACCTCTAAGTGTCTGCCTTATCCAGAGTATTTACTCAGCCCCTTGTTTGCTGTCTTCCTTTACCCCCTCGCGCCGCCCCCTCACAGCATGGTGGCCCCATGACAGCCAGTGCCTTCTCCATCTCCACCCCAACCCCCACCCCTCCAAATAATGCTTGACCCCGGGGAGCCCCTCCATAAATGTCTGTTCCATAAAGGCCAATCGTCCTGATTGGCCAGGAGGGTCTTTGGTCAATTCGATTTTCGGGTTATTTGATGGTTAACATGAAATTTCACTTTGTCTTAGCCATTATGGAAACATCTTTCAGAGGGGCCCAAGTCTGCTCCCACTGCCTTCGGGGGAGAATCCTGCCAACCAAATGGGACTTTGATGGACTCTGGGCAAGGCTGCAGGGATTCAGGACTGCTTTTCAGAGCATCAATCAGTTCTCCCTGCAGGGAGCTGGGATGGTTGTGTTGACAGTAGATGAAGTTGGGCTGGACTGTGCTGACCTGTGAGAGTGCTGCTCTGTGGAGGGTGTCACTTTCGAGGACTTTAGGGGACAACAGCTCATTTTCTTTGAATTGTTTTCTTCTTCTAAATATAGATCTCGGAGGAAAAAAAAGAAGGGAGGAAAGAAGAAAAGGAGGGAGGATGAGAAGTGGACATTTAGTTTAGATTCTTGGGAATCTCCTGTTTGCTTTTTTGATTTGGATTTCGCTGAAGCAGTTGCTGGTGACCGTGTAACAGGTGAAATACATGGAGGATGACTTCTTCACAACGTGTGTGTGTGTTTGCTAAAATATGAGAGAGTGAATGAGTGTACGTAAAGCATTACTGAAGGTGATGACTTGGATTGCAGTGCCATTTTTTCCCCCATAACAATCCCAGGACAGAGGTTTTACACGCTCATCTGCATTTTGCAGGTAAGGAAAATGAGGCTCAGAGTTTAAAAGACTTGCCCAAGGCCACACAGATAGCAAGTGTCTTAGTAAAATCCCAAACCCAAAGGGTCTTACTCTCACACCCCTGCATTTTCCACCATGCCGGGCTGACGCCCACTCCCTGCATGGAAGCGTGTGCGGTGCGCATGCGTGTTTTTGATGCCTGCAGTGTATGTATGGGGCTGGTGTTCCCATGCCATACAGCCTCTTTTCCAATAATCATTATAACCGTTGCCAACACATGGTAAGGAATATGCTGAACTGTACGTGGTTGGTATGACTATTTCTCTGTGCCTGCAGATGAGAAACCATGGTTTAGAGAGCATAAAACTCCCTCGTAGATGGAAGGAAGGAAGGAGGGAAGGAGAGAAGGAAGGGAGGGAGGGAGTCAGATGTCTCGATGGCAAGCATGGTGGCCTACTGACTGGTCTACATCAGGGGGCAACAAACTTTTCCTGTGAAGAGCAGATAGGTAGTAAATATTTTAGGCTTTGTGGACCAAGAGGTAAAAAAATTAATATTATGTAGGGACTGAAATAATCATTTAAAATGGCATTCTTTAGAAATGTCATAAAAACGGCCTTCTTAGCTTGCTGACCACACAAAGACAGGCAGCAGGCTAGAGTTGACCCGTGGTCTAGTGTTGGCCAACTGCTGACTTAATCTTTGGGTAGTTAGAGCAATGCTTATTGGCTGGAAGATACTTTGTCGGAATTTGGAAAGGCAGATGGATTTTGGCCCAGCCGGGGAAAAGGAGGGCATAAGGGATCTTTTGCAAAGCGGAAACTGATTCACTCCTTCTGACCTATTTCCAACTCTCCAACGCTGCCCACAACTTCTAATGTCCCCATTTAAATGCAACAAGCCACCTGGGAAGGGCCGTGACGGAGGGGCTTTGGGTTGTAGACCCTTGCGTGCTTGTATGTGTTAGGGGCAATTTGGGGGAATTTGGAAGCCTTTGCACCAATCAGGCCTTGAAAGGTGCACCCTCTTCCCATGCTGTGAAGCAGTTGCAAATTCAATCCAACTTCTTTGCCGTTTATTGCTTTATTTGCCACCCCCCTCCCCTCCCACCTCGGCCAGGTCCCCTCTACAGCAATTGATGCTCTGGGATCGAAACAGGAAGAGGCATTTACAAATAAAGGAACGCAGACGCCCAGACCATGCATGTTTTCTTTGTTGTCTAATGATGCTAATCACGCTCATTAAGAGGCCCTTTGAATACCAGGCGCCCCTGAGATGTGCAGTGTATCAAATAAACGCTGCGCTACTTCCCTGAAACCCGATCCTGTGGCAGTGCCAGGGGCCGAGAAATGCCAAAGGCAGCGTCCCTAAGTTGCTGCCTTTGGAGAATTCAGAGTCGGCTGAATACGGGGGCGCACGCTTCCCAGTTTATTTTGGATGAAGATGGAGGCACTGGGCAGGCAGATCCATCTCAGCGCCAAGGGCCCCTGGGCGAGGTGATCATTTAGAGAAGTCTCTCCCCTTTCTCCTGGGAGTTCTTCGTATAATGAATAGTGACTGGGCTGAGTCATCAGAGCTGCTTGTAGGCACCGATGGGATCCTTAATTTCAAGGTGACCTTGCGGCAGTGACGAGATCTCTTTTCCCCTCACTCTTCTCATCTGTAAATGGGAGCACATACTATCCCCTATGGGGTAGTCTTTTAGAGTTGACAAAGTGATGTTACAACTTTTAAGTTAAAATGGTATTGATCAATTCACACCCTTTCCCCCCACTGAGTTTGCTGATAGAGACGAGATGAAATTCAAGGTGGGAGTGGTTTAAAGCAACTAATGGTTGAGAGAGGGGAGAAGAATCCAGATGTCCTTCCCACTGCAAGAAGAATAATGATGCTTATAATACACTTTCCTGCCGAGGCTGGTGACTTTCAAAAGCACGTGAAAGCAGGTTGAGTAGTGCACAGCTGTGGCACGTTCAAGGTCATTGTACTAGATATTTAGCATAGAATTGTACAGATGTGGGGGAATGCCTAAGAATGGGCTTTGATTCAATTACTAATTACCGGTGAATTAACCTCTCTGTACATCAATCTGTAAAAGGGGTTGGCAGCAGCGGCCTACCTTTCAGGGCTGGTGGGAGGACTGAATGAATCCCTATATGTAACACCTATTGCTGTTGCTGCTATTATTATTTATTATTTAATATCCATCTCAAGTCACCTTCAGAGTCTGAAGAAATCGTTCACCTGGCAGAGACCAGGACTGGGATTCAATGTTCTGATAAAAGCACTTGGAGAAAGATTTTGGTTGCAAACTCCCAAAATGCTAAACTCCTCCTCTCCTGCTGCCTCCTTCCATCTCTAGGACATCCAAAGACATGGAACTTTTTACTCACATAAGAATCTCAGCACAAGAATCCAATAGACAAAAAATTCTGTCACACAGATACTAACAAGTAGCTGACATGGAAACAAGGGACCATTCACTTCCACCAAACACCATGCATTCTCTGGGCCACTTTTTCATTGCAAGAAAGAGATTTTTTAACAAGATGCCCTCTTGCTCTGTCTAGTTAAGGATAATTTTCTTTCGATTGATTCATAATGCCAAAGGACTTGGCATCTTTGGCCCTCCAGGTTTTCTGTAAGGAACGGGAAGATGGCAGAGAGCAGGAGAAAGGGCACTCCAGGCTAGATGCAATCAGCTGCCTTCACCCAGCCTGTGCCATCTGAATGCCTTGCCAGTGGGAAAGAAGGAAGTAGACGGGCCTGCCTTGCTGAATAAAGGCCTCGGCCCACCCAACGACTGTACACTGCACCCTGTATTATGTCCTCCATTCATTCTGGACCATATGGATCTAAACTTGAATAACTGAGTCAGGCTGTGCATTTACTCCATCACTTGACATGTTGCCTCGGTGAAATGAATGATCAGGTAAGCCCTACAAAGGCTGACAGAGGCTTGTTCAGGGGGATGGAAAGAAGACTGAGAAAAGCAACCCAGAAATCGTCATGCTAAGTACAAAAGGAAAGAAACAGAACCTAAATGCTCAACAATGAGGGATCATGTAAGTGAGTGTGTTCCAATGTGTGCTCTGCTGAAGTATTAAGCAATAAGATCATAAATTGGAAAATAGATAAAGCATACAATTTTATATTTGAATATGATTGGGAAATATTGAAACATAAATCTTGGTTTGGCTGCACATAGAATTTAGCATGTCAGTGTGTCAGCTGCTCATTGGCCTCCTCACATTCAGATCCATCCCCAACCTTCCTCCTCTCTGTTCTGTATTGCAGGGGGCTTGATCCCTCCAAATCACACTTCCAGGCCACCCCTGCTAATAAGATTCCAGGTAGTTCCAGCCCGGCACTCTTGAAAGCACTGAGGGTGGGAAAAAGGGAGGGGCCAGGGTGTTTGACCCTCTATGCTTTGGGAGGCATCTCTGACATGGCTATGCCTTTTCCACAGTCCCAGCCCCCTCCAGACAGCCCCCATTCTGGTTCCAGATTCTGACTCTAGATGGCTAAGCCATAAGAAGTGCTGCTCACAGGAAAAGATGATCTAGAAGAAGAGGGCATTTTGAAGTGAAGGTAGAAACAGAAGAGGTAGAAGGAAGCAATCAGAACCTGAGTGTTTAAATGTGGGAGGAAGGCCAAGGGAGAAGAAATACTTGGCCCTGTTGCTAACTGGGTTCCCTGGGAAGTGAGTTCTAAGATCAAGTGTAATACATAGGAAGTTTATTAAGGAGTGCCTTTGGGAGTGGATGGGAACTAAGAGTGGGAAGAAGGAAAAGCTGAGTTGTGATTTATCCTGACAAATGCTTCAGTTGACCTCATGAGGAGCTCTGGAGCTGGGAGCTCTCTTCAGAGTTGTTCCAAGTTGGAATGGGAGTTTTGGGGTCTTTGTACCCCAAGTTGATCAGTCATTGGAGGTGAATGGCCCCTGCAGGAAGGTATGAACTTGGGCAGTCAGTTTTTTGTTTTTTTTTCATTCCCACAATTGCTGGAGAAATAAGTACTTCATTCTGGAAGGAGATCTGAGTGGCATGTGACAGTATCCATCACAATTCTTATTCCCACTTGGGATTCTAGAGAGACATGCCTTTGGGGATACCCAGCTACATCTAAGTAGACTTGGTGATCAGCACAATTGGGCCAAAGTGGGCCTAGATACTGAGCTTCTCCAAGTTGCCCTTGGTTCTAGCATGGAGAGGTAGGGATCAAGGGACTCTAAGGCAAAGACCACAGCTGAATTGAGAACCAGTGGGATGGGAATGAGAGGCCTGCTATGGGGAGAGGAGTGGGGATAATGGTGCAAATGTAGAGACTTAGGAATTCAGACATGAGGTCCAGTCTAGGAACCAGGCCTTGACCAGTGTTGATCATACTAGGACTGGCATGACATTTTCCCTTCTCCCAAGAATTCATGTTAGGCACACCTTTTGGCCCACTCAAGCGAGATGCCATCTTGGAATGAAATTATTACCAGGAAATTGAAAATTACCTAAAGAGATTTGTATGAAGAAAGGCATCTTAGAAATAGGGGAGTGGCTGTAGTTCAAGCAGTTGAGCACCTGCTTCCCACACGGGAGGTCCTGGGTTCAGTTCCTGGTGCCTTCTAAAAACGGAAAAACAAACAACAAGCAAACAGAAAAACTAACTTAGGGGAACCGATATGGCCCAGCGGTTGAGCACCAGCTTCCCACATATGAAGTCCAGGGTTTCATCCCTGGCCCCACTACCTAAAAAAAAAAAAAAAATGAAGATGACTGAATTTTTGCGTGAGCTGAATTTGTGACCCTACTACAACACCTAGCTTTGCTGAGTATGTCAAATTCAGTGTGAATAAACTAGGATTTGGGATTGGCTGCTTGTAAAACAAAACCCCAGATAACTGTTTCAAAAAGGATAAAATGAGGTCTAGAAAAACAGTGTGAGCTCTATGATGTCAGAGACCCAGGTTTCTTCTTTTTGCTCCTCCATGAGAACTTGCATGCATTGGTCTACCTCATAGTTCAAGATGGCAGCGTCTATGTTCCAGGTAGCAATATGGAAGAAGGAAGAAAGAAAAGGGCAAGGCTATGCACCAGCTGTCTCTTAAGGAATGGTCCTGGAAGCTGCCACAGGAACGTGTGCATCTCCTTGGCCAGAACTGAGTCACGTGGCCATATCTAGCTGCAAAGGATGCTCGAAAATGTAATATTTAATTGGGGAAGTTGTATGCTTTGGTAAAATTCATAATACAGTACTAAAGAAGAAGGTAAAAATAGCTATCAGGAGACAGCTAGCAATGCCTGCCACCATGCACAGAGCACCCTACATGCAGTATCTAAATTCTTTCAATAACCCTAAAATGAAGTGGGTCATTACCATGGTATAAATGAGCAAATATGCCAAGAAGCACCAAGCTGCTGTGGTTGATTATCAAGACAATTGGTTCATTTTCACCCTCCTTTCCCAACATCTCCACCTGCTTACAAGTAATGTATTCAGCTCATTGGGGGTTGATTTTCTCATTTCTTCAGAGTTTCAAAGACAGTGTAGAAGCAGGAGAGTCAGCTCCTCCCTGCTGACCTTGCTCTATCTCCCAAGAAGTTGCTGCTTTGTACGTATTCAGAACTCTGTTTGTTTTACAATTACTGCGGGTTAAGAGGCCCTCTGACATTTTAACAGAGGAGAGGGAAAGGCACAATCCTCACCCCCCCCTTGATTCTTGATTGTTATTTCCTCTACCTTTAAAAGAAAATTGCTTAATAGCTATCACTTAGGCACCTTTTCAAAGTACTTAAACTACATTAATGCAAAAGGGCCATGTGAGGAAATAGCCTCACATGCCAAGTTACAAAGAGAAAAGGAGAATTTGGAGCTCCCTTTATTGAGATCCCTTCACTGAACAGTGCCGCGTGGGCATATGAATTGTGGTTATTATCCACTCTCCAAACCCAGAGCCAACTCAAACAGTGTCAACATCATTAATGAGGTTTGGTCCCATTAGGCCCATGTAAACATTTGTATCACATCTTCAAAGCCTCTGTTAAAAAAGTGCATGCGTGTGTGTGTGCACATATTCCACGAGAAGCTGAGCAATTGAAAGTGGCTATCCACACTCACTTTCATATCTGTCTCCCATGGGACTATTCTGGGACCAGAAATAGTCCTATCCCTTCAAAGGGAAAGATACTAGTCTGAGTTGCAGGGGTGAAGGATGACAAAGTCAGTGTTGTCACTTGTCAAATATCCATCTGTCTGTTGCTTTTGTTGGACACTCATTCATTCAGCTTTCTCTGATAGTGCACCTCAATTTTTATTGGGATCCCTGTATCCCACTCTCAGTCTGTGTGGTTTTGGCAAGGCTGACTTTTTTCCCTTGAGTCTGGCAGGTTGCCATAGTTCACCTATTTGGTCATAATGCTTGATTCAGAGAAAGGCACATGACCCAAGTCAATTCAATAAGATTCAGCCCCAGAACTTTTGCTGCAACCATAGAAAGGGGGGAAGCAGATGCTGCTAGTGTCTCTCCCAGGTCCCCCTAAGTGCTCACTGTTCCCACACTTGCTGACACCTCTGACTTCAAGCACCTGAGACTCTTCCCCTGTGGGTTTTCTCTAATGTTCTCAGTCCTTTGCAAGGGACAAACACAAGGGCTCTGCAATTAATGCCTCTTTGGGTGGGAGCAGCTCCCACGCAAAGAGTGTTGGGAATTGGAGAATCAAGACCCCAGCTCCCTTGTCGCTGGAATGGGACATGTGTTCTATAGTGTCTCCCAGAGGACCCCTGGGGAGTGTAGTCTGTGCTGGCTCATAGAGGTCCATCCCCAGCGGAACTGAGCATCAGTTGCCCAGAGTAGTAACTTGTCATTAACGCACCTTCTTTCCCTTGTCTTCTCACTTTCCCACTCCCCTACCATAGCTTCCTGGGGCCACTTGCCCTTGTCTCCCTTGTCTCAGGGTCTATTGCTGGGGGAACCCAGCCTAAGCTAGAAGCCTTCTCTTCTCTTTCTCTGTTGGAGTTACTAAGTTGTAAGATGAAAGCCTAAAGCTGACGAGAGCCACCTTCACACCCCAGGGCAAGAAACTGCTTGACAAATTTGAAAAGGCAGAAAGTAGATTAGAGGTTACCATGAGTTTGGGGATAAGGGAGAAGTTTATATTTGGTGGATGTGGAGTACTTGCAAATAAAATTAAATTTTAAAAAGATGAAGATGGATACAGTAAAGTCACATATAGAATATAGGGACTCCAAAATACCCAACATTAAACCCTTTTTCCCCCTTCCCCAGAATAATCTTCCCCCTCCCCCTTGTGGCTTTTTGTGCTCTGTGTCCATTCACTGCACGTTCTTCTGTGTCTGTATTTATTTATTTCCTGCCCTGTCCCCCTGGCTTGTTTTGCTGTCTGCTCTCTGTGTCTGTTCGCTGTGCGCCTCTTTTGCATTGTTGCTTGTCTCCCCTTTTGGTTGGGTCACCTTGCTGAGTTGGCTTTCTGTGGTGCTTGTGGGCCAGGTAGCACTCCCCAGCACCTGGACCAGCAGCTCTCCACAGCATACAGGCAAGCCTGCCTTCACAAGGAGGCCCTAGGGTGCGAACTCATGGCCTCCCATATGATAGACGGGAGCCCAACTGATTGAGCCATAGTCGCTCCCCTAGCAATGATCTTTTTACATGCAGATGTTACATTTGCTGCAATTGATGTACAGATATTGAAACATAGCTACCAACCATGGTTCATTATGGTTTACATTTTAGACTATACACTTCTATAAATTTTTGGTGAGGTTTAACATGGCCTGTATCCATCATTGCAGGATCATGTAGAACACCTCCATTGCCTCCCAGTTAACCCATCTTCCAACTATGCTATTCCTCTCATACCCTTCCGTCAAGGCCCACAGTGACAACCATGCTTCACTGCTAGAAGGACAAGATTGCTAGATACTTGCAACGATGCTGAGGGCTTAACACACTAGTCTGTCCTCCCTAGTTGGGAGCCACCCTGCTCTTGAGAGTCACCCTCCCCTCTTTTTTGAAAACATAAAAAAAAAAGAATGTAGACACTGAGGAAGAAATGGAAGAGATTGCCTTGCCACTGCACTTACAAGGCAACACCTATTTCAGTGATGAAAGGCAAAACATCAAAAAAAATTTATTATATTTTTCAATTTTTAAATAGAAGTTTATTTTTTACTCTATTTTAGTTTTTCTAAATTATTATGTATTCTATTTTTAATCTTTAAACCTGTCATTACTGTTTCATTTTCCTATCAAATGAATTTGGTGATATATTAGACTTCATTTTTGAAGAAGTTTTGGATCACAGAGGGATTCAGCTATGGCAGGGGAGGAGCACTGATAGGGGGTATCATTGATGGGGGATGCATGGGTGGAAGGGAGTTCTCCAGGGCACACATATAGGGTATACAGATATGTTCGGATGTTTGTTGGGTATTGACATAATGCATAGAGTTTCACACAACAACTGAGGGAGTGCTGAGTTCCTATTCCGGGGAACTCTGTCATACTCCCCAGTGGAGCAGGAACAATCCCTAAGTGCAAGGACAAAGACCAGTGAAGAAGGATGGTCCAATGATGGGCCCTTGATACTGATGACTGTGTCTATGAGCCTGCGTGCTTGAAGTTTCAATTAGGTCTGGAGCTGCAAGATGCCTAAGAGTTATCTCCAGAGAGCCTCCATGTTGTTCAAATGTGGCCACTCTCTAAGCCAAACTTCACATGTAAATACATTACCTTCCCCTCAGTGTGGGACATGACTCCTGGGGGTGAGCTTCCCTGGCACTGAGGGATCTCTACCAAACACTAGCTGGAGATGCAACTAGAAAAAATTGAATAAAAGGGGAAACGGTAAAGACAAATGAGTTTATATGGCTAAGAGACTTCAAAGTGAGTTGGGAGATCATCAGAAGGGTTGTGCTTATGCACATCTCAGCAGGATCTCAGAGACAGACAAAAGAGATACAACCCCAAGTTGTGGTGCTCCCGAGGGCTACGAGGGCTACGGAGACGCTCAGGTCCTAAGGTCATGACAAATGGCTCTGGAGTTTGGTGACTTGCTATTGGGCCCTACTTTGGAATTTGTGCTCCTGAGTGTGATAGAGTTGGACTCAGATGTGACCTCTCTACACATGCCTCTTCTGTCACTTTTACAGAACCTGTGGTTGGTGCTGGGGTTAGCATATATGCTTGGGAGACTTGAATCTCTGGACTGACTGTGTGTGGCTGGGCCCCAAGCCTCAGCAGAGTTGCAGCACCTACTCTCCAGTTTGCTGGACTTGCCCATGTCAGCTAAAAGGGAGGTGGAGATGGTCAACCACCACTTCAGGGAACGGAGAGAGTCTACAGCTGCAAGCAGGAGAATCATACCCATCAGTCAAGTGGAATCTAAGCCCCCTTTTAAGTTAGAAGCATAGTGGGCATCACCAACCCAGGGTCCTCAGGATGGAGGAATAAAATATGGATTAGAGTAGATTACTGGTGCTCTCCTATAGACTTACTGTGACTCTAGCCGTAGAAGAAACTATATCATTAATGTGGAGACAGTGGCCATGGGAGTTGCTGAGGGCAGAGAGAGGGAAGAAGAGGTACAATATGGGGGCATTTTCAGGACTTGGAGTTGTCTTGAATGATACTGCAGGGACAAATGCAGGACATCATATATCCTGCCATAGCCCACTGAATGGACTGGGAAAGATCGTAAACCATAATGTAAACTATAATCCATGCTGTGTAGCAGTGCTCCAAAATGTATTCATCAAATGCAGTGAATATGCCACACTAATGAAAGAATTTGGTAATGTGGGAGGAGTGGGGTGGGGATGGGGAGTGGGAGTATATGGGAACCTCTTATATTTTTAATTTAACATTTTGTATTATCTATGTATCTTTAAAAAATTTTTAAAAACTTAAAAAAAAAAGATTAAGATGGAGAAAGAGTAAATAAGCACATGAAATGATGCTGAACATCATTAGCCATTAGGAAAATACAAATGAAACCACAATGAGATACCAACTCACATCCACTAGGATGGCTAGTGTTTTTTTAAAAATGGAAAAAAAGTTTTATTGAGGATATGAAGATATTGGAACCCTTGTACAATGTTGGTGGGATTGTAAAATGGTGTAACTACTGTGGAAAAGAGTTTGGCAGTTCCTCAAAAGTTAAATATTGAACTACCATATGACCCAACAATTCCACTTTTACATAAATAACTGAAAGAATTGAAAGCAGGGACTTGAACAGATACTTGTACACTGATGTTCACAGCAGCCTTTTTCACAATAGCCAAAAGGGGGATGTAACCCAAGTGTCCATCAACAAATGAATGCATAAAGGAAATGTGATGTATCCATTCAATGGAATACTTTTCAGCCCTAAAAAGTAATGAAATGTTGATACATGCTACAATATGGAGGAAACTTGAAAACATGCTGAGTTATGTAAGCCAGACACAAATGGACAAATACTGTGTGGTTCAAATTTAAAAAAAGAAAGCCTGCTTGAGGATGCAGTCAGGCCAGCAGAGAGAGTGCTGAGAAACAGAGAGTGGGAGATACTCCTGATGACATCATGCTGGGCATCTGGATGCAGTCAGGTCTTAAGGGTGCATTACCCTTGGATTTAATGCAAGACAAAGCATGTAAGAGCTAGGATTCCAAGTCCTTTGTTGTTACTCCTTCCATATTTACTTTCCATCTTATCTTTTATGATGCTAAAAATCCATTCCCAGTGTACCAGAACCAGTTGATATGATCCAAAGACATGCATTCATTCCAAGGGGCTGATGGACCTTGCCTTAGCCAAGGGAGGGCTAAAACCACCAGGGTGGCAGACAACTCAAATCCTTCACTGCAATTCATGAAAATAACCTTCTGGCAGCTTCCTGGCCACTGTTGTGCTCTTGTCTGCCAGCCAATATCATGCCTGGGCATCCCCCAGGAGATGTTAACTCATCCCCCTTATCTACTTGACTGACTGTCATCTTGACACATCACTGAGCTGGTGATGAAGCCCTTAATTAGTACATGTCTTAAAGCCCCTCCTATTGCCACCTTTTCTTGCATTTGCCCTCGCTCAGCCTCTCTCTTCCCTTCTTTAGCATCTCTAAAGAGGACGCTGACCTGTTATTTAACAATGTTGTTTCCCTGACTCTCCATGTCTCACTTTACTTGCCTCCCCCCAAGTCACAGGGTTGCAGCAGTCTCGCTATGGCTCCCAAGCTGAACACTTTGCCATATTATTCCATTTCAGCCTTGCATCAATCCTCCAGGCAGATGGCAACTGTGCCCCCCTCTTTGCAAATGAGGAAACAGGCTGAGAGAGGTTGAACCTTCCAGTTTTGGAGCTAGGCAAGGTCTGGTTCAAGTTCCAACTCTGCTACTTACTAGTTATGTGACCTTATAGCAGTTATTTAATCTTTTAAAGTTTTATTTCTCTGTAATAGAGGGGGAACAATACCCATCTCATGAGTTTCCTGTGATGATTAAATAATTCTTGCAAAGAAGTTTTCTCAGTGTCTGGCCCAAAGGAGATATTCCATCCTGTGCTCACATATGCTTAGGAGAAGAAAGCCATCTCCCATCTCAGTGAAGACAATCAGTGGGAGGTCATTTCCAGGGCAGCCTGGGGTTATCTGCATTTGGGGAAAACAAGGAAACTCTAAGGAAGGCCTTGGAAGACCTGGTTTCTTTTAATGAGTCTAACTCCCCGAGGAGAACGTCCTTTATCTCCAGTGTGATATTGGTAATGGAGAAGTCATATGAAAATTGGGATAGAACAGTTGTTATCTTATAGGATTATAAGGGCAGTAAGTGAGGAAATTCATGTAAAAAGGCAAGCACAAGGAGTTCTTATAGTAAATGCTTATAATTATTACATTATAATTATTGTTGTTGTCAAGTACTTGACATTTATAAATTGTAAACTAACATTTACTAATGTCTATGTCAATCAATGTGTAATAAGTACCAATTAAGGGAAGCAGACTTGGCCCAGTGGATAGGGCATCCGTCTACCACATGGGAGGTCCACGGTTCAAACCCTGGGCCTCCTTGATCTGTGTGGAGCTGGCCCACGCGCAGTGCTGATGCGGCAAGGAGTGCTGTGCCACGCAGGGTTGTCCCCCGCGTAGGGGAGCCCCACGCGCAAGGAGTGTACCCAGTAAGGAGAGCCACCCAGTGCGAAAGAAAGTGCAGCCTGCCCAGGAGTGGTGCCGCACACACGGAGAGTTGACACCACAAGATGACCCCACAAAAAGAAACACAGATTCCCGTGCTGCTGACAACAACAGAGGCGGACAAAGAAGAACACGCAGCAAATAGACACAGAGAACAGACAACTGGGGTGGGGGGAGGGAAAGGGGAGAGAAATTTTTTTAAAAAGTACCAATTAAGAGCTAAGTATTGAGGATTCTGTGGCAAATAAGTTGGACCAAGTACCTGCTCTCATTCAAACATAGCACTGTTGGACAGAACTTTCTAGATGATGGAAATGTTCTACATCTCCACTATCCAATATGGCAGCCACTAGCATCATGTGGCTAGTGAGCCTTTGAGACACAGATGGTGTGACTGAGAAACTGAATATTTTATTTAATTTTAGTTAATTTTAGTTACGCTTATTCTAGTGGCTACGGTATTGGATAGTGCTGGTCTAGTGAGTGGAAATACATAGTTATTTGCAAGTTAAAAAACTAAAATCTAACTTAGTCATCAAACAATTATCAAAAATCTACTAAGTACCAGTGAAGTACTAAACGTTGAAGATTCAGTGTTTGTCCAAGAAGTTGGACAACGCGCCTACTCTGAAGAAGTGATACTTAAGCTAAAACCCAAATGGGATGGAGCAAGTCACATCTTGTGAGGAGTGGGAGGGAAAGTATTCCAGGAAGGGCGGTCCACAAGCACAAAGCCTGTGAGGTGGGCGCGAGCCTGGGATGGAGGGAAGAGACCAGAGGCAGTGAAGCACATTGGGAGAAGATAGGAGACTGGAAGGGCCAGACTGTGGAAAGGCTCTTGAGTTTTTGTGGGGAGCCACTGAAAAGTTTTATATAGGGACTGTCATGATGAAAATTACATTTTTCAAAATAGTCACCTGACTACAAACTATAGGACTATACAAAAACTACAGTAAAGTTCAATAGTGGTGAATTTGTTGGACTCATTCAGTTAAGAGATGAAGGTGACTTTGTAAATGCAATTAACAGCGGTGAATTTTATACTGAATGTTAAGGGGAATTTTAGCTTTTGTGTATGTTACTAGAATAAAATTTTTCAAAAAGACCATAGGACTCTACTGCACAAATAGGGAATTGTAATATAAACCAGGGCCTATCTGTATTACTACAATTATAATAATACTCTTTCATCAATTGTAACAAATATATCACACTAATGCAAGGTGTTAGTAAGGGGGGAAGTATAGGGGAATGGTATTTCCTGCATGATTTTTCTGTAAACCAACAACTTCTCTATAAAAAAATTTGCATTCCCTGCCCTTAAAGCATTTAAAATTTAAATAAATTACACTGAATTAAAATGAGAGGGAGAGAGAACAAGGATGGCATAGCCTAACAAGCTTATAAAATATTTAATACAATGCCTGGCACTAAGTAACTGTTTGAAAAGTAACTATCACTAATTTGGTGATACTCATTTCCCAAGTTTAAAACAATAGTTTACTTTAGCCAGCCAAATTCATTGCAATGTATTCATGGTAACCCTTCTAGCTATGAATCTTATGAGTTCTAAGGCTTCTAGACTCAAGTTAGATGACATCCCTCCTTTTAAAAAATCCAAACTTAACTGGAGAGAGAAATTTGATGCTCTATAGACAACTGAAAAAGGTCCCAAGCTAAGGCATGGCCAATGACTGGATGGGGTCCCCTCTCCCCAAGAGCTCTCCAGGGAAGACACTCCACCGTCATTCTCCCTGAGGAATCCTCTGCTTGGGAACTATTGCCAAGCCTTCACCATTTGGAAAACATTGATGCATCTTCTGGGAGAAAATGAAGGCTGAACACACACAGATGGGCAGCCCCGACTCTGGCCTCACCATTTCCTCACAGGAAGGAGATGAGCATGGATGTGCCCCAAGCATAGTAAATGGAGAGGGTTTTTTTGTGGGCAGGGGGTGGTGGTGCATGGGGGATTGGCTGCTGGAAGTCATTAAGCCATTTTTGAGTTAAGCAGCCCTCTGTAGTATGGAATGCCACATCCCTTCCTAGAGAAGCTAAGTGATTAGGAATTGAACCCAAAAATATCCTCCTAATCCAACCCCACCTCCCTCCCAACCACCACCATCTTAGACTATATTGCTTCCAGCACTTAGAAGGCTTTCTCCTTGGGACTTGCTGAATGCAACCATTTCTCCAACTAAACCATAAAACTAGATGCTAAATACATAGGGACAAAGGTGAAGAGAAAACAAAGAAGAGACCTTGTGCTTACTGCATGACTCAAGGGAATTGGAAGCCCATGCCTCAGTTGCTCCATTCTCATTCATTGGTTACTTTTTTTTCTTAAAGTAACTTCTGACTCCGAATGGAAAATGACGACTTTTCCTCTATTTTTCACATCCTGACAATGGCATTTTCAGCAGATAACCAAGATGTGTAATATCTTGCGGGCTCAATAGCCTCTTTGGAAAATGGGGGAAATATCTACTTCATAGGTTTGCTGTAAAGGTCAATGAGAAAATACACGTGAACAGTTCAGCTCTTGGCTGGCCCATGGCAGGACTCAGGAGGGGCTGGCCCTTATGTGCTTCATCCAAATGAAAATAGCAGAGAAGCAATCACTAGGCCAGGGCCAAGGCAACACCTGCCAAATTCCAGGCCCATGGCTCAGAGTGGTACTAGAATGGAAGGTTTACAGTTACCCAAAGACCAAACTTCCCAGGGCAATGCCTGTTCAGATGGGGAAGAGAGACTCACAGTTTGCTAAGCTCAAACGGGCAACCTCTCTCCGTGCAATGCTTTCTGGCTGTGAGTCACACAGTCCTGGGTTTGAATCACAGCTCGGCCAGTTATGATCTGCACAGCCTGGGACAAGTAACATCTCCTCTCTGATTCCAGGTTTTATATCACCAAAATGGAGGTAACTAAAATCCCACTTTGTTGGGCCAGCGTTCCTGCCAGAGGGAACAGCAAAGACCCAGGTCTGAGGCTGGGAAATAAAACCAAAACCCAGGTATAGTCCAGTGTAGCTGGGGCTGTGTGAGGAAGGCCCTTCGTGTGGCTCAGTATATGTTGCAGAGCAGGTATGCAATGAATCATATTTGGGGTCACATGTTTGGCGTCAGTCTCAGCACCCTGCTTGGCTGCACTATCCTTCTGAGCCATGGCATAAGTGCATCTGGCTACGGCTCTGAATCAAGACATCAGTTCTTATTTTTATACAATTTAAGGATTCAAACCAGTGGGCCTTCCGGTCCCTCTGGATGTCAGACCCTTGATGTCTACTAGAAATGGTAATGTCAGGCTGGAAGGTACCAGGGCCCCAGCTGCCGGCCCGCCACATGGCCTGAGAAGCGTGTTAGGCAGATCCTTGGGCGGGCTTCCTCCCCTTCGCCCCCGTGGGACTGGATGTCAGTGACTAGCAGGGTTCACGTCCCAGGTTGCATCATGGGTGACGTCCGCCGCCACAGTGCCCCAATTAGCAAGCCTCTGCCGCCCAGATGGTTGGAGAGCACAGGAAGACGGAGTGGTCAGCAGCTTGGGTGGCTTTCCCAGAGCACAGGCCCTGTCTCTGCTCAGCAGGGGGAGGCCATGGCTGGTGGCAGAGTAATAGTTTCCATCCCCAGGGCCGCAAACCACCACTCTCCAGAAGCTGGGAACTCCCTTGGAAGCCCAAAGGTCTGAGATGTGCAGAAAAGGATAATTTGAAGGAATGTGTCCCTGCCTCATGTTAATTCTCATCTGTGGGCGCTCCCAGGGGGTGGGAGCCCAGGAGTGAGCCAGAATCCCAGGAATGTGCGAAGTTGTATGCCGTGTACAGCTCTGCAGCTGTGGGTCCCAAATTATGCCCAGCTATGGACTCTCAAGGATGCCTTCACACAGTCACACGGCAGAGTGCTCTGCACTTGCAAAAGGCCGGCCGCGCCGCCGCGTTCTTTACAGGCAGGATTTCCTTAAACGCTCATGAGACCTTCAAAGGTCCTGCCTTCTCAGAGGAGGAAACAGATTCAGAGGTTAAGTTGCTTGTCCAGAATCACAAACCCATTAAAGACAAAGCCAGGATTTTAACGTCAGGGCCCTGAATCCAGAGCCCGTCCTCTTACCCCTCGCATCCTCTGACGCCGCTCCCCAGGCTCTCTTTGTCCTGGGCACGGAGACTGGTGCCGGCCAACCTTCTCGGCACAGGGACAGACAGTAAATCTTCCCGGCTTTGTGGACTATAAGATCTCAGTGGCAACGACTCAGCTCTGCTGTAGTGTGAAATGCAGCCCTAGACAAGATGGAAAGGACCAGGAGTGGCTGGGTTCCCATAAAACCTGATTTACAAAAGCGGGCAGCAGCCTGGCTTCGTCCCCGGCCCTATCTGCTGACCGTGGGGTGGATGGGCGCCCACTGGGCCTCACACCCACGGGGCATCATCATGGCACCCTTCACTGGACTGCTTTGTGTGCGCGAGTCCCTGCCTGCATTTGATTTAGTTACTTGTGGGTTGTGGGTTGGAATTTAGATTTACTTATCGTTGTATTTTCGGTCCTCAAGAAATATATTTGGATAAATGAAGAATGAGCAAGTAAAGGGGTGATACGAGAACCAACTTTGCTCCAGCAGTATGATCAGGGCAAACACAGTGCCCTAGGCTGGCTCTGCCCAGGAGCAGCCCCTGGCACAGGGAGAGAGGTGCGAGGGGAGAGAGCCCAGGAAGCATGGGGAGGACAGGAAGGGGTGCAGCAGGGAGGGGAAGGCAGCCAAGAAAGTGTATGCTCTTGAGCAGGGGATGTGGGGGCCACTGGGGTTCAATCTCGCTGGGAAACTCTAAGAGACCGAGTGGAGAAGGCCTCAGAGTTTTCTTAGCCAAGGAGCAAGGGAGCCGGGGCACTTATCTACCAATTCGTTTTTAACCTTGACGTTGATTGAGGGCTGCATCCAGTGTTATTAGCTCTCTAATACTTCCAGTATGCCCTGAGCACGGACAACATGCGCCCTGGAGAGAAGAATGTCACATGAGAGGCACCCGTGTTTGTTTTAGGAGCTGTCTGCATTACGGGGGAGAACCCAGGGCAGGGGTCTGCAAATTGCAGCCCATTGGCCAAATCTGGCCTGCTGCCTATTTTTGTAAATAAAGTTTTATTGGCACACCACCACTCCTTTGTGTTTGAGCATTGTCTGTGGCTGTTAGAGGGCTACAAGCGCAAGGCTGAGCAGTCGGGACAGAGCCTTTACAGCCCTCAAAGCAGAACATATTAACAATCTGGCCCTTTCTGGATAAAATTTGCACAGGGATATGAGCAGGCTGATAGCACCTTCCAAACAGAGTGATTTTTAAAAATTTGAATTACTGACTTTTAGGAATTACGAATCAGTACATTGCACTTGAAAATTTCAATTTATACCTCTCATTGGAAAATCAGAAACCTAGCCAAGCTTGCCCGCCCTTTCCACATGGTGACGAAGGGTGTCACTGTACAGAAGCAGGCTTTTTCGACGGGGTGGGGGCTGCCCAGTTTGTAGCATCTAGTCCGCTGCCTATGCCCACTCCCCCAAAGAATCTGAGTCTCTGGCTCCTAAATGAGAAGAATCGCAAATTCTAGAAAAATGATCGTCCTCAAATTGGAATGTGACTTTGCTCCAACGCATCTGTCCTGCTCCTCCGTGGTGGGTCCCTGCCAGCTCTACATCTTGCACCCTCCTCCACAGCCTTTTCTCTACACTGGCAGCCCAACTGCATAGCCTCCCTCATGCTCTCCTCTCGTGCCTTCCTGGTCCTTTCCCCAAGCGTTGCCCCTGCCTAGAACCCTTGGTCCTGCCCCTCCTTTTTCACCCTGCTGCCTTCTTCCCATCTGTACTGGTTTGAACAGTGTCCCCTCCAGAAAACTCATGTCCCCTTAGAACCACAGAGTGGGACCTTATTTGGAAAGAGAGTCTTTGAGATGCAATTAGTTAAGCTGAAATGAGGTCATGCTGGATGAAAGTGGGCCCTGAATGTACTAGTGGTGTCCTTATAAGCAGGTCATGAGAAGACACAGACACCCAGGGCAGAGGGCCCCGTGATGATGGAGGCAGAGGCTGGACTGGGGCAGCTGCCAGCCAAGGAATGCCAAGGATGGCTGGCAACTGCCGAGAGCTGGGAAAAGGCATGGAAGGACTACATCTCCAGAGGCTTGATTTTGGACTTCCAGACTCTAGAACTGGGAGAGGATAAATATCTGTTGTTTTACATCACCCAGGTTGGGGTACTTCACATGTTAGAGCAGCCACGGGAAGCTAAGGCACCATTCTCCAGACCAGAGTCATTCTCAGAGCTCCAGAAATGCCTTCCCAGACCATCCCGAGAGGCTACAATGACCGCTCATGTCCATCTGGGTCACTAGGCATCACTCTGTGTCATGCTACCATAGACTCTGTCTCTCCCCGGGTGTGCACGGCAATGCTGGGGTCCCGATTGCCATGGGGGACGAGCCACCCTCCCCTCTCAGTACAGCCTGTCCGGGTTCTGTCTTAGGGACAACTCCTCTCTATTTGTGTTCTTCTGCTCCCATTTAAATCTTATTCCTGTGCCCGGGAGAAGATAATGTTATAATGTTTCTCTCCCTTTACTAGAACAAAGACAAAATAGTCCCTTGTCCTTTGAAAAATCAGGCTATTGTAAAGAACATCAGAACGTTACATCCAAAGGTGTGAGGAGGTGAACATTTTGGAGTAGAAAGGTAAAACATAGTTGCTATAGCCAGCCCTGGGGTTGAATGAAGCTCTGCCATTTATTAACTGCATAACATCAGACTCTTGGAATTTAATTTCAATTTTATTATCTGTACCATGGGCACAGTAATAGTTCTTAACTCAAAAGGCTGTGGTGGGGGTTCAGTGAGCAAATGTCTATAAATGGCTAGCACAGAGTAAGTTTCACAGCAAACAAATATAAATGCTAACTGCATTGGAAAGGAATGCATTTGGTACAAGAAACAAAATTCCCATTTAACAGTTCTTAATCAAGTCAAGTGTTTGTTACCTCATTCACCAAAAGACCAGTGATAGGTAGTTTGAGAGCTGATCTAGTGTCCCAGCATTAGGACCCAGATTCATTCTGTCTTTGCTCAACTTTCTTAGTATATTGACTTTCTATTAGCATACTTGTTGCCTCATGGTCACAAGATGGCTGCAGCAGCTTCCAGTATCATATCTCCAGTTGCATGAAACAAAGGCAAGAGCAAAACAACCTTCTCATGAGGCTTTGTCTTTTCTTTTTTAAGATTTTATTTATTATTTTTTCCCCCTCCCTCTATTGTCTGCTCTCTGTGTCCATTCACTGTGTGTTCTTCTGTGTTCACTTGCTTTCTCATTAGGTGGCTCACAGAACCAATCCTGGGGCCTTCCAGAATGAGAGAGAGGCGATTCTCTTGTGCCACTTTGGTTCCCTGATCTGCTGCATTTCTTATTATCTCTCCTCTGTGTCTCTTTTTTTTTTCTTGTGTCATCTTGCTGCGCCAGCTCTGCACGTGGGCCAGCACTCCTGTGAGGGGCAGTACTCCTGCATGGGGCAGCATTCCTTGTGGGCCAGCACTCTGCGTGGGCCAGCTCACCACATGGGCCAGTTGGCTTTCACCAGGAGGCCCTGGGTATCGAACCCTGGACCTCCTATACAGTGGATGGGAACCCAATATTTCACCTGGAAAGGGAAGCCTCCTGTTTCTACCAGGCTTCCTCTTTCATATGACTGGCCAGCACTGAGTTTCATGTTCACCCCGAAATCAATCACTGGCAAACGGGAGTGGGATGATTATGAACCCATTATGCTGAGGGAGGGCCTCACTTCCCCCCAAATCTAGGACCACCAACCATTCCAAAATCAGGCTAGGCTGTTGGGGGGAAAGGGGACGGGGGCCTTGGGGTAGGCGACGGCATCTGCCACAGTCACGGGGCTTGGTTTTAGGAGAGCGCTGACGTGGAGGCCCAGGCGAGGGAGAAGCTCCTCACACACCCTGGAACTTGTGCTGAGCCTCTGAGGTATGAGGGGCGGTATGAGCCCGGAACTCCGACCACTTGGGAGCCTGTCACTCCTTCTTCATACCTCGCTTCAGAAGGGCCGCCAGCCCCAGAGCTGGCTGCAAGGGCCCTGGGGGAGGAGGCGCGAAGGAGACAGGTGTGAAGGGAAGGGGATTTAGAAACACGCCGCTCAGGCAGATTCCTGTGGTTTCGGAAGACTGGAATCTCTCCTGACTGAAGCCGCAGAGGGGCCTCGAGGCTTGGGGTCTTCGCTGCGGTTTTTCAGAACCGGACCCCGATGTCACTCTGAGGCGAGATCTGCCAGCGTCGTAATTGCCCCAGCCCTCGCCTCCAAATAGGGCTTCTTTTTGCAAGAAATGGAGTTTGGGGAACTCGACGGCTCTCTGTGTCAGATGAGGCCTGGGAGTTCACACTTCCCTGGGGTGGGACAGCAGCCCAGGGCCCATTCGTAGATGGGAAGCCCGAAGTGAAAAAGGTGTTCTCTGTACTGACGAGGTGCCCTAACACCTAGAGATGAGAGAAAATGCAAGCAAGGTGAGTCTGACTCTTGGTATTCCTCCCTGAATCCCTCTCTCTGTCCGTCCCTCCGTGCCTTGGTCCTTCCCTCCCACAGCTGTTTAGGGAATATCGACTACGTGTCAAGCACTATTGCAATTGGTGGGATCCAGCAGAAAATAAATCAGGTAAAAATCACATCTCCCAAGAAGCCTACTTTTTGGTGGGGGAAATAAAGCAATAACCAAGATAAATAAGAAAACTTCATAGGTCTTTCCTTGAGCTAGCCATTTAAGTTCTCTCAACCTATTTCCCACTTATCAAATAGTTTCTTTTTAGTTAATGTTTATCGTGTGCTAAGTACACATTGGGCTAAGTACCTCACAGCCCTGATGCTCACTTAATTCTCATAACCACCCTGCAAGGTAAAACTTTGTCCTTCCACCTCCAATTTACAGATGAGAAACTGAGGATCCAAAAGTGTGAATGGACTGCAAGGCTATAGAGTGAGTCAAGAGCAAAGTCAGGCTTTACACCCAGGCTGCATGATGCCAGGCTATGCCCCCAAAGCCCAGCGGGTCCAGCTGGTGCCAGGGGTCCGCCTGGTTGTCCATATCACCCGTTCATCAGGGAGTCAATCTGTGCAAGTCTAGGCTTTCCTACACAGTAGGTGTGTGGTGAGCTGTTCACTATGGTTTTTGGTAACAGGTACGTAGTATAGCTTGAATTGTGCTCCTTATGACAAGATTACAAGGCAACGACCATCTCTCCACCCTGACCCATTGGGAAAAATCTATTTGGACCTATGGATCCAGTCAAACAGAAAAGCAATGAGTTGATCCTTGTCCGACTGCTTTGGAGAAAACACACCACAGTCAGCTTTGATTAAAGGATTGTACTAGGACACTCTATATAGTTTCTTTGCTGGAAAGCACAGGCCCTAAAGGGTGTATTACCTGGGTTCAAATCCTAGCTTCCTCCCGTAAACGGCTGTGTAATCCTGGGCAACTTGCTTAACTGTTCTGAGCCTCAGTTTCCTTATGGTAACTATAGTAATAAAGATCCATTCTCAAGTCATGTTGAGGCTTAAATACACTAGCACATGGAAAACAATTCTAAATGTTTAATAAACACCCGTTCTTGCTTTGGAGTTAGCAAGTGTGAATTCAGGTTTTATGGGGCATGGTTATATGACATGTACTTGAGGGGTGCTATTTTAAGAAAAAGAACAAAAATTTGCTAAGATGAAAATAGACACAGGGCCTTGAAAGGGGTCCATGCAAATGAGGGGCTCTGGAGTTCAAGGTCTATAGCTCCCTCATTGTCTTTCCCTGGAGCAGCAATTATTCTCCTTCAACATCTCCAAGTCTCTTAAGAAATAAATGTCTTACCACAGGGCTCCTTTAATTTCCAAATCCCACTCAGTCATTTTCCTGGCAGTGGGAAATCTTAAGGGATTAGGCCACGTATCTTGCAGCGTGTGAAGTTTAGGCAGCACAACTGCTGCCAGCACTTTTTCTGAAATTAGGCACCTGTAGGCTCCTCTTCTAGACCCCAGGGTGACAGCACCTGTGATCTTCTCTCCCAGCCCCCAGGGGTCTCCCACCCAGGAATCAGACACACAGAAAAAATAATTCCTGAGGGGGACAGGGTTGGGCTGGGGGCTGGTGATGTCTTTTTTTTTTTATCCCCCCCTTGTCACTTTTTGCGTGCTGTCTGCTCTCTGTGTCCATTTGCTGTGCAATCGCCTGTGTCTGCATTTATTTTTATTTATTTCCCCTCCCCCCTTGCAGCTTGCTTGCTGTCTGCTTGCTGTCCCTTCACTGTACGCTCTTCTGCATTTTTGCTTGTCTCCCTTTTTGTCGCATCACCTTGCTGAGTCAGCTCTCCGTGGCGCTTGCGGGCCAGCGGCTCTCCTCAGCGTGCGGGTGAGCCTGCCACAAGGGGCTCCAGGACGTGAAACAGGGAGCCCAACTGATTGAGCCACAGCCGCTTCCCTGGGGATGCTCTTTTTTCCTTTCCAGAGCTGATTCCAAGTGTGTAGCATTGTTCTCTCTGGCGATGTAGGTGTGTCCTTTTTCACTGGATACTCAGCAAGGAGTGAGGCAGAGGGGAAGGAAAGGACCGGCAATGCAATGACACTTCTGCTTGCGCGTGCAAATGAGGGTTTCTACACGGCAGTTTTCCCTAAATGTGTTTTCTTGCCCGTTCCCTCCCGTTTGACCCTCACCACAGATCTGTGAAGTAGACTAGGCAGAGGGGAGTGGCCCGTGTTTAGGGATGGGATAATTGAGGGGCCACAGGGCTGAAAGGGATTCCTTAGTTTTCAGAGTGAGGAGTGGATCAAAGTCCACATCTCTTTATTTCTAGTCATATGTATTCTCCATTAAATTTCACAGATTTCTGGGAGGTTGGGGTATTTTTTTCAGCTTCATTTTAAAGATGAGGAAACAGCTCCAAAGAGGTCAAGTGGCTGGTTTAAGATCACTCAAGTTGTAATAATAATAATAATAATAGTAATAGTAATAGGGTTATGTGTTAGGCACTGTTCTACCAACTTTAAGTATATTGATTAGTTTATTCATAACAAGAGTCATATGTCACAGTTATTATGATCATTCCTACTTTACAGATAAGGAAACCGAGAGGTTAATTTACTTGCTGGGAAATGTTGGAGCCAGCATTCCAACTGTACTCTTTTTAACTCCATTAAGCTGGGAAGTGCTGAGGCTGGACAAGAGCTCAGCGGATTTCCAGTCCAATGTATTTTCCATAATGTCACAAGTTCATCTCCTCCTTCTCATTCCTGGTACTTGCTCTGAACTGCACAGAAACCCTTTCCTGCCCCCTTTCCATCTTATTAATACCTCTTGTTAAGTGAGAATCATTTTGCTAGGAGAGCATGTTCCTGCCCATAGGTATAAAATTCAACTCTGCTACTCACAAGATATTGACTGTAGACACGTTATTTAGTCTATCTAGCCCTTATTTTCTTTGTCTGTATAATGAAGATAATTGTGGTAACTGACTCTTTGGTATGTTGTCAATATCATCAGAGAGAAAATGGATAAACCAATAGCTCAGCACCAGGAATGGGGGAAATATTCATTACATACTCATCAAATCAAAGACCCAAGAGATGGGACCTTCAGAATGAGAAGGTGTATCAGCAAGCTTAGACTATGTTATGTTGTGGGTAACGAACAATGCCCACATCTTAAGGGCATGAAACAATATTTCTCACATATTCTCTGGCCACCAAGTGCCACTTTGACTTAGTTGCCCATCATGTTCATTCTGGGCCCAGGTGGAAGAGGGACTCTGACTGGGATATTCTCAGTCTTGTGATATATGGGAAAGAGAGGTGGTGATGGACCACTTAGGGGCTCTAAAAGCTTGTGCTCATAGTGAAACACATCACTTCCACTCATATTTTGTTGACCAAAGCAAGCCACATGGACAAGTGTGCCATCAGTGAGGCAGGAAGTTATAATTCTTCTGTGGGGAGGGCCCCTTTGGGAAAGATCTCATAAAGAGAGTAGAAAACATTTCAATAATGTTGAGTCTACCACAGTGGAAATTGAAAAGGTACAGTGAAGGACTGGTGGGGTTCTGGTCATAAGATCCTACAAGAGCAAAGGCAAGGTGGGGGTATGTGCCGCAGAACCAGGGAGCAATGGGACCAGCCTGGCTGGGGGAGAGGACTCTGTAGGACTGTGGGACTTTGGGCCAGAGATCCCTTATTAGTTTGGTCATGGAAGGCAACAACTGAAGCCTGGGACAGCGGGGACAGATCTACAACACAATTCACTACATCTGGAAAAGATCAGCAGTCAAGTATTCTTAGAATGGATGTAGTAGACCCTTGTGTTAAACTCATTTATGGCTCCCCATACCTCTTGGGTATTGCACAAATTTAGTTATTCCATTATCACCATCAAGAATTTTATCAAAGGCTCATGTTCCTGGGCATTGCTTTCATGAGTTTTGCCTTATTCTCATTCTATTGATAAGATTACTAAACATTATTCATTAAAAGTACTTGTTTTTAAACCTTAAATGGATTTAAGTTCCAAAAGAATATCATGCCATGTATATACACAGAAAACCACCTCTCTCAGTTGCCATGATAGAGGCACCTGGAACTGTGCCTGGCACATAGTAGGTGCTCAAGATTTGCTGAACAAATGATTAAATGGTAGCAAACTAAGTAAAATAAGGCAAATAAGATAGTAAAGTAAGACAAAACTATTTAAATATATTCTAATTAATGGCTACAGTTTGTAAAAGGTTCTAAGGCTGAGGTTCCTCTCTCTTTTTAAAAATTTTTAAAAAATATTTCATGTATCTTCAACTTCGCTTTATTTATTTATATTTTCTGAGGTACTGGGACCAGAGATTGAAGCCAGGACTTTGGCTGAACCAAGTCCAACCTGAACCACTGAGCCACATTGGCTTCCCTGAGTTGGTTTTTTTTTTTTTTTTTCATTTTATTTGCTTGTTGTTTGCTTTTGTTTTTAGGAGGCACCGGGGACTAAACCCACGACTTCCTATGTGGAAGCAGGCACTCAACCCACTTGAGCCACATCCGCTCCCTCCTCTCTTTTTTAAAGCAGGGGGATTACAAGCGTTAATCGGTCCCAACGAAGGAGAAGGCGAAAGAGAAGTAACTTTGCTTTATGTGATTCAGTGTTCTTTTGTCACCTCCTAAACTCTCACTTTGGCCTGCCCGCCGGACAGAGCCACACCACTGCCTGGAGTGCACGAAGTGCTCCTTGACCCTCCGCTCTCCTCCTCAGCCCCATCCTCTGCTGCTTTCCCACCACCACACACTCGAGCTGGCTCAGGGAGCAAGAGGGGTGAGCGGTCCCAGAGGCCTCGGTGTCTTCACATATCCCCTACCTCTCCTAGTACATCTGTCCCTACTCCACCAGCTTGGTGACCTGTCCCTCGCCCCTCGGGAGATGGTTAAGGGGAAAAGCAGACTAAAAACAGCATACACAGTACAATTCCATCTTGATGGAAAAAATATAAATATAGCTCTGGAAATGCTACATATGAGTGTATTAAGCAGTGATGGACACATGGTGATTTATTTTCATTTTGTTTATCTGTGATTTCTGATTTTTTTGACAGCAACATGCATTCCTCTGTAATAGTAAAAAGCTACTTCTGATGTATTGAAAGAGCAAGTGTCTACATGTTTTCTTTTGGGAACCCTTCTTGAATCTTGAATAATATCCTGTTCCACAAGGTGCACACACACACACACACCAGGCAGACAATCATACCCTCCTTTTTGTCCCCCTTGCATTTTGTAAATGCCTCTATCTCATCAATGACACTCTTTTGAAATTATTCACGTATCTCCTTCCTACCCCAGCCTGTAAGGCAGGATCACGTAGATGTTGAGCTGGGTCCTGGAGCCGCAGTTCCTGGGGCTGAATGCGGTACACGCCCTGCCCTCCCATCTCATCCATTCATCCACTGACTAATAAGCATTTACCCTGTGCCAGGCCCTGTCCAAGGCAGTTAGGAGAAAACCTGAGTTCAAACCTGACAATGGCCCTTACGTGCATGGGGCCGACATTCTAAAGAGGGGAAAATGACAATCCCCAGGGGACACAGTAAGTTAGCAACCTAAATATATATAAGAGGGCTGTGCAAGAATGACAATGAAGAGCATGGTGAGAAGGGCTCAGAAGCTAGAGGGAAGGGTGCAAGGTCAGGGATGACATTTCATTGGGGTGGTCGGTCTAGGCCTAGGAGACAAAGGAACCTTCGAGGAGGGACTTGCAGGTGGTGAGGGTCTATCCACAAAGATGCTTGGTGGCAGAGCCAAGAGCGGCGGGGAAAGCGGGTGTGCTCCTGTGCTACTGTGGGAAACCGGAAAGGAGGCCAGTGGCACTGGGGCAGACCGAGCCACAGTGAGTAGAGGAGACAGTGAGGCCAGAGAGGTAATGGGGGCCCCAATAAAGTGAGGGACATGTCATGTAGGACCTCGGGGCACAGCATGGATTTTACTTTTCCCCTGAGGGATCTGGCGAGACATGGCAGGGATGTTTGGTTTTTTTTTCACTTTTTTAAAAAATTATTTTTCTTTTTATTGAGGTATATCATTTATATGTGAACACACATAAACAGTAAATGTATAGTAAAGATTGTGAACTTACAAAATAAACATACATAACATCACACAGTGGTCTCATACATCACCCCTCCACCAATTCTTTGCATTGGTGTGAAACATTTATTACAAACTATGTAAGAGCACCATCAAAATATTACTACCAACTATATTCCTTATCTTACATTTTGTGTATTTTCCCCCAATCCATACTATTTTTTAAAAATATATTTTTGTTACAGATATTGTGAACTTGTAAAACAATCATACAAATGTGTAGATTTCCCATACAACTCCACACCCTGGTGGAACATTTGTTACAGATTATGAGATAATATCATCAGACTATTACCACCAATCATGGTCCATAGCATACATTTGGCACACTTTTCCCATACACCTCCATTATCAACACAGCACAGCTTGGCATTGATGCAAGAATATTATAGTATTGCTGTTAACCATAGTCTACAGGTCACACCAGTTGTAGTTTTCCCATGTTTCTCCATATTCCCATCATCCTGCAATAATGATGTACATCTGCTCTAGCTCACAGAAGGACCCTCTTGCATTTGTATCCTTAACCACAATTCTCAATTGCATGGCAGAGTTTTGAGAGAAGAGTGATACACGTTGACCTCAATTCCCAAAACATCTCTCCAGTTGCTCTGTTGAAAATAAGTTCTGGGAGAAAAGAAAGAAGCTGGAAGGCCAGACGGGAGGCTGGTGAGAGATTCAGGGTAGAGGTGATGGTGGCTTGGACCAGCAGGAAGGCAGTGGAGAGGAAGGCAACTGCCAGATTCTGGATAGAGTGTGCAGGTCAAGAGAACAGAATTTCCTGAAAACTTGGGTGTGGGGATATGAACAAAAGAGGACAGTCAAGGGTAATGCCAGGGTTTATGAGAAGAGCAGCTAGAAAGAGGCAGCAATCAACAGAGAGGAGAAGGCTGTAGGGCAGTGGTTCTCAACCAGGGGCAGTTTTACCCCCTATAGGACACTAGGCAATGTCTGGAGACATTTTTGGTTGTCATGACTTGGGAGTTGCAACTGGTAGCTAGAGGGTAGAGGCCAGGGATGCTACTGAATGTCCTACAATGCCCAGGACAGTGGCAGCTCCCCCACCCCCCAACAAAAAGGATCCTGCTCAAACTGTCAATAGTGCCAAGGCCGAGGGTTGGGTTGGGAGTGAGGCACGGTGGAAGAAAGATCAGTAGTCCTGTTTTGGGCATATTGGTTTTAGTTCCTGACTCCCTGGATATCGGTTGTGTGATCTCAGAAATTATTTTACCTCTCTGAGTCTCAGTTTTCTCATCTGTAAAATGGGGATTATAAAATTTTAAATGTAAAGCACTTGGGATAGGTAAGTACTCAAAATATTTTAACTACAATTTTCAGAGGGGAGAGTGTGTCTTTATTTATTTATTTATTTATTTATTTATTTATTTATTTCTCTCCCCTTCCCCCACCCCACCCTGGTTGTCTGTTCTGTCTATTTGCTGCGTCGTCTTCTTTGTCTGCTTCAGTTGTTGTAAGCGGCAGGGGAATCTGTGTTTCTTTTTGTTACGTCACCTTGTGTCAGCTCTCCTTGTGTGTGGCACCATTCCTGGGCAGGTTGCACTTTCTTTCGCACTGGGCGGCTCTCCTCACGGGGCGCACTCCTTGCGCGTGGGGCTCCCCTACGCGGGGGACACCCCTGCGTGGCAGGGCACTCCTTGTGCGCATCAGCACTGCGCATGGGCCAGCTTCACACGGGTCAAGGAGGCCCGGGGTTTAAACCGCAGACCTCCCATGTGGTAGACGGATGCCCTAATCGCTGGACCAAGTCTGCCGCCAAAAGTGTGTCTTATTCATCTGTGTATCCCCCATACTGAGAACAAGGTCTGACACACAGTAGGCACTTGATTCCTGCTGATTGTGGAAATGACCACAGTTTCCTCTGCCTTTGCATTCAGCACATCTCTCCAACTATGCATGGGTTTGCTCCAGGTCTCACTCAAGCAGAAGTTAAAGATGAACTTTGGAAGTCAGGTTCGTCAGCCTGCTCTCTTGTAGCATGGGTATGGAAAGGCAGTGAAGTTCCAGTTGAAACCTTCTAGCAGGAGAGCGAACAAGTGAGGGGCAAAGTGTGACCAGCCCTTCTGTGTCAGTACCACTCCCAAGAACCTCCTGCTGGCTCTGCCTGAAGCCTGGCCACGGCTCGGGCACTTACAGACTGTGTGCCCAGCAAGCATAGGGGCCAGCCCTGAGCCATGCCCACAGTTGCTCACATTCCAAAGGCAAGTACCTGTTGGCATGTCCTCAGTGACAAGCAAGACAAATTCAAGTCACACTGTTGTCAGATGCTAGACTGTGAGTGTGTGTGTATATATATATAGAAAATCTACCTAACAGCTCATCTGCCTAACAGCTCACCCAGAGGTAGAGCAACTCCGGTGTTTATTCATTCAGCGGCTCAACCAAGTCATCAAAGGCCCAGGTGTCCTCACTATTATATTCTTGGCACCTAACACAATCCCCATGTGCAGTTGGTGCTAAAAGATGTTTTTTTTTTTAAAGAATGAGAAGAAAGAGTAGATTTGACCCCAGAATAGGGCTCCCTTACAGATGCAAGATGGCTGCCACAGTTCTTGAAGCCCGTCTACGCCTGATAATGTCCAGTAACATGGAGACCACTTCCTCCTGTGTTTAGGGTTTCTCATATTTTAACTCTGAAGTTTTTCATTTATATATATATATATATATATACATACATATATATACATATATATGTATATAATTATATGCATGTATACATATGTGTATATGCATTATATATGCACAAACATATAATTTTATATATTTGATTATATGTAATTTATAGCTGACGCATACATCATGTTTAAAAAATAGTAAAACCAATATTCACATCTCACTAATCCATATAAGAAACAGGATTTAGGGGAGTGGATGTGGCTCAAGCAGTCGAGTGTCTGCATCCGACATGGGAGGTCCCAGGATGGGCTCCCGGTGTTTCCTGAAAAAAACAAAAAACAAACAACAAGCAAAACGAACGATAGAAAAACAACTCAGGAAAGCCAATGTGGCTCAGTGGTTGAGCACCAGCTCCCCACATATGACGTCCCAGGTTCAATTCCCAGTCCCAGAAACTCAAAAAAAAACCCAAAAAACAGGACCTATAACTATGGTATCCACCCCACTTACAACTCCCTCCCTTCCCATCCAGCTAAGCATTTCTCTGAGTGTTGTCTTATCACCGTATTGTCATCCTTTATTGTTCCTTCTTAAGAGGAAAAAATAATTCCCATGGGTACCCAAAAGACTTCCCCTCATGTTTCAATGGCTAGAGCAAGGCCATATGCCTGCCCATTAACCAATCGCAGGCAAGGAGACTAGGTCTGGCCTTGATCAATTTGAGTTAATCTGGATTTTTAGTTTCTTAATCTTGAAAGAAAAATGATAAATATCCAATGGTTGCTATAAAGATCAGGTCAGACCACATGTGAAATGTCCCCTATCATCGTTCTAGTTACTCCATCATTGCTGTTTCTTAAAATTGGTTGACCAGTTTACTGAGGCACATACTGCAAATACACACATATTAATACAAATATGCACATGCCCCTCTGGAAAGCAAACACACTCAGACACACTCACACATACATGCACAGTGGGTAGCCCTGAGGTTACCACCCAGCTCAGACTTTACCACTCTGGGACCCTCTTGTCCCTTGGTCTTTTGAGAGTGATTTTGATACAGCTTCTCTGTGCCAGGCATGGTTAGGGGTCCAGAATAGAACGGTGAAAGGAAAAGAAAACAGAATCCCTGTCTTCATAGAGCTTATGGTCCAGCGGGGAGGACAGACATGATACAGCGGCTCATTCAAGTAAACACAAAGTCACAATTCTAACACAGCCCCTAAAGGAGAGCCATGTGCTCTGAGAGCACTGACGGGAGGCCTGGGCACCCTGAGGAAGTGACTGGCCTGGGATCTGGAGGGAGACGAGGCATTGCTCGGCAGCAGCAGCGGTGTGCTGGCGTGGGCCCACAGGCCCCATGAGAGCGGATTACGCAGCCATTATTAAGAATTGAATTATATACACATGGACTTAAATAAATTATATTAAAAACAAGGCAATAAATACTCCCACTTCCGCCTTCTAATTGTCTTCCTATGGTCTATTATCTGCGCTCCTGAGGTTACCTTTGACTCTTAGATCTTTATGGTGGAAATGCTACATAGTGCTGTGCTTCTGAGCTTCTCTGCTTGACTGTGTTCAGTGACGTCACGGCAATGACTTGAAGTTGTCCCTGGTGGGAATATTTACCGGCAGAAATTGGCAAACATTATAGGGTTTTCAGTTTTGCTTTTGTTTTCCCTAGTGAACCAGTTGTTAAATATGTACCAGCACACATGACTGGACAAGGTAGGTTGAGGGAGAATTCAATGTGTTGGCATAAGTGCCATAAGCTGAGGGTCTCTGGAAAAGCCTTCTTTTGCTTCCCCTCCCTGGAAGCGCCTTCATACTTGGAATGCAGATGTAAGGCTTGGAGTTGCAAGGGTATTTTGCATTCATGGGGTTATAAGCCTGAAGATGAATGGAGGAGTGGAAAAGTAGAAGATCTGGATCACTGATGCTGGATAAGTTAGTTTAAAAACTCCCAATCTTTTCAAGCCACTGAGGCTGGATGCTCTGTTGCTTACAGCTGAATGCATTCCTGATACAAATGAATTTTCCAGCCACATAGCATAACAACCCATAGGGCTATCAGTTGTCAGGCAGCAGACTCTCTAGAAATATATTATTGAAAGTTTAGGCCATGGACCAAAAACACTGGCATCATCTGGGAGTTTGTTAGAAATGTAGATTCTCAGGTCCCACCCCAGATCTCCTATTCAAAATTTGCCTTTTAACCACATTTCCAGATATTTATCATAAGACCATTAACATTTCAGAAGCACTACACCAGGAGATCCTGATGAAACACGCAGACTTCCTAAACTTTTGGTTTGAGGTCTCCTGGCTGAAGATGTCCTAGGGATGCAAAGCCAGAAGCCTCCCCATGGGAGCAGATTTGGTGATGCTGCACTATATCCCCTGCAGGTTCTCATGAGGTGACCGGCATTTGCTCTGAACACCCATTCAAAGTGGCTGCAAGATTACCCAACACCCAGAAACGAAGCCTAAACATTCAGCCCTTGATAAACACACTCAAGCCTTTAAAAGTTCAAACTCTGTGTTGGGTCCTAACCTCTAAAATATTTATATACAGTGATGCACCTTCCAGATAACATCTCCTGGACTCTGCTTAGCAGCCACGCTGCAACTGAGAGGGAGTTAATAAATGCTCTTGTTGTCTATAATTCAACAAGAAAGCTTTCGCTGAGGCCCCAGACACAGCTAAGAATAGCCAGTTGTCTTCTTGTCTTTGAGAGCTCCAAGATCAAAAATAAGTTTCCTGTTTCCCTCCTTCCTTCTCTAGACTACCCTTTAAAGATACTCAGGGCTAGTGCCACCCTGGCCCATGCCCAAGAAATACCCTTGTTTGCTGCTGGAATGGATTCAGCTCTTGGCTGAGTTCTTCCTTGCACCTCTTCTTGCCAGACTAGTTCAATCTTGGGTCATCCCTGTTTGGGTTTCTTGATTAACTCCAAGTCTCCTAGAGAAAGGAAGAGGCAAGAAGCCTTCATAGATAAACAAGGTCCATGGACCAAGCCAGCCTAATCTTGTCCCCAATCTCCAAGCAGACTCTCTTGAAGAACTACCACCTGTCCCCTACTTTGAGTATTCTGTGCTTCTTGCTGAGTTCCAGAGCTGGGGTTCCCCCACCTGCCTCAGACAATGGGACAGTCTGATGAGCAGGAGCTTCAGAATCTAACAGACTTGAGTTCAAATCTCAGTTCAGCCTCTTACCAGCTATGTGACTATGAGCAAGTGACTCAATCTTCCTGAACTTTGATGTCCCTGCCTTTGAGATGGGAATAATAATGCCTTCTGATGACCATGCCAAGGATTTTTTACACGTCCACCAGAATATAAATGAGGATAGGGTTTTTGCTCATGGTGACCACCATTATGTCCTGGTGCCTAGAACAATACCCAGTCCATTGAAGTTATTCAGTGAATGCTCTTGGATAATTAATTACCCCAGTCTTCACCACAACCCTATGAGGTAGGTACTATAACTCTCCCCATTTTGAAGCTGTGGAAACTGAGGTTTGGGATGGTTAAGCAGCATGCACTCTATAAGTCCCCACACTCTTACCCTATTTGTCCACTGCAGCCTCAATCCTTCCAGCAGCCACTTCTATCTTTCACTCATCAACTCTCAGTCAAGGGCCTAGAGCATGCCAGGCACCATTCTAGGTACTCGGGATACAACGTTGGACAAGATGCAAAGTCTCTACCCTCTAGTTGCATACATTCACCTGGATTTAGCAGAAGAAATGAAACCCATCTGCCATCCAGGTCTTTCTGGAGTTGCCAGCATTGGGGTACTATCAGAGATACTTCCTGCCCAGTGATCAAGCTTTTATTTTTATCTTATGTCTACAACTGGCACATGCATTGTGTCTGATCAATTGCTAAGTCTTAGCATGTTTGCATTTACGTATATGTAGAGTCTGGTCACATATGGGTCCCAGACACCACCACCACTCCCTGGTGATCACAATGGCCCCCTTCCTGGCCATCTGCCAGCTTGTGACACCACGGTCTTGAGACAGGACCTGGCACATGGGTGTTCCATAAACGCCGCTCAGGGTTCTTCTTGTTGTTTTTACAGCAGAGGGTCAACCCCAGGCTGCATCCAACTATAGCTACTATGATCATGACGGAGGCGAAATATACAAAGAGGCTGAACATGCAGACCCTGGAGTCAAATTAACAACGTTCAAATCCATCTGCTACTTACTCATTGTGTGCTTTTTTTTTTTAAAGATTTATTTTTTATCTATTTCTCTCCCCTTCCTCCCCCCCCACCCCCGCCCAGTTGTCTGCTCTCTGTATCCATTCACTGTGTGTTCTTCTGTGTCCACATGTGTCAGCGGCACCTGGAATCTGTGTTTCTTTTTGTTGTGTCACCTTGCTGCATCAGCTCTCCATGTGTGCGGCACCATTTCTGGGAGGCTGCACTTTTTCATGCTGGGCGGCTCTCCTTACAGAGCTCACTCCTTGCACGTGGGGTTCCCTTACACAGAGGACACCCCTGCATGGCATGGCACTCCTTACGCGCATCAGCACTGCGTGTGGGCCAGCTGCACATGGGTCAGGAGGCCTTGGGTTTGAACCTTGGACCTCCCATGTGGTAGGCAGACGCCCTATCCATTGTGCCAAATCCACTTCCCACTCATTGTGTGTTTTTAACGTTCACCACTCTATGTCTTCTGATTTCTCATCTGAAAAATAAGGATAAAAATTATTCTTGCCTTGCAGGCTTGTTGCAAAGGTTATACATATTAATATATTTAAAGGGCACCTAACAGTGTGAGATGTAGTAAGCACAATATAAATATTATCTATTATTATTATTATTTAACCTGGTAAGGTGTTGGAGGGCAATTAAATAAGACAAATACATGGGGTGCTATGTATAGCACTCCTGCTTCCAAATGACTGTAATTCTAGCTTTCTCTGGTCAGGCCTCTTGGCAATTTTTAATGAGTTGCCCACACACGGAGCATTTGCACTACTCCTGGGCATGATGGGCAAATTCCATGGGGTCATGGCCCCCAGAATGACTCTGCTTCTATCTGTACACTCAACACAGTTCTTCTGCTCATGCTCACTCACCCCAAGCTCGCCAAATATTTAAGCCCCCTCCGTGTGTTCACAGGCATCATCCTCCTTGCAGTGGGAGAAGGCCCTTGACTGCTGACATCCACCTGCAAATGCTGGCTGCTAAATTCTGGTGCCGTGCCCGCCCACCCCAGCTCTCTCTCTCTTTTTTTTTTTCTCTCTGACTATTCCCAAGTTCTCTGTCAGTGTCTGTTAGATTTTCATTGGAGAAAAAAAATTACTTCCTAAAATGTTCAAAAGTCTTTCCTCAGTTTGTTATTAAAGCAATTATCTAGCATAACACACCAAAATTGCAAAAGGTATTCTAATGGGAAACAAATGCTCCAGATGAGCGACTGACCGGACTCAGAATCTTTATTGAAAAATGAAGGGAAAGTGATTAGTGGGGAAAGGCAGGGGAGGAAAGATTTTCCACCTGGCCTTGGACAGCACATCAAAAGGCCATCAAAAGGATGCTATTTATAATCATTATTGCTCTGTCTTTGGAGCCCCGTCCGTCGGCCCCTTCCTCCTGCCTGTCTCTGCCTTCTCCAGCCCTCTGTGCCCCCTGTCTCCATGGCTGCCTAGTTCATGTGGCTGCCCTCTGGGGGCCACGTCCTGGAGAAATCCTGTGTGGTTTGAGGCCCATGCACTAGCCACATGGGTTCTCCTTTGTCTTCATGCAGTTTCTAACATCTTTACAAGTTCATTTCAACTTTCCAACAAGTAATTGCCAAGAACAAAACCAAATACCTAGTCTAGTAGCTGGTCTCCCCTATTGGCCAATGGAAGCTCTAGTTTTCTGGGGGTATGTTTTGGGGTAGGGTGAATACCACATGAAAAAAGCCAGCAGAAAGATACATTCATTCTATTGACATTTCTCGGGTATCTATGATGTGCCCCATCACTATGCAGTGATAATAAAGAGCTGTAGAACTCTTCTGAAGTTTTGACAGTAGTATGGGAGATAGATTTAATCTTGGGCCAACTCCCATTAATTAGCCAGTTCTACCTGAAACTAAGACTTGGGAAGATTCCAGGCTTAGAAGGAAACAATTCTGTGATTGATTATTGATGCCTGCCACAATCACAACAGGGAGGAGTGGCAGCACCTTGTATATTTGACAAAGCTGTCTGGCAGTGCTCTTCTCAAATGCTAATGTGCTCAACAATGAACTAGGATCTTGACAAAATGCAGACTTTTTCAGTGGGTCTGGGTGGACCTGAGATTCTACACTTCTAACAAGCACCCAGGCAAAGCTGATGCTACTGGTCCATGGACCACACTCTGTGTAGCAAGTTGCTAGTGGGACCAGCCAAAGAAGGTCCCACATTTCCAGATCCATCATTCTCATGGTCAGATAACTTTGTCTAAATCATTGCACTAGGGAACAAGGGAATTCCAGGATACATTCTGAAAGGGCAACCCAACATCTGGTTTCTGAGTTTTCCAAAATTGAAGGCGGTGGTCCAGGGAGCTCAGACCTTGAACAGGCAGTTTCCATTGACTGGCTGAGAGCCAATGAAGGCTCCCAGAGGGATGCAACCTCAGCTCAGAGCCCCATCCAGAAGTTCAGATGCTTTGCTAAGTCAACTCCAAGGCTTCCACATGTCTCTGGGGCCCTCCTAGGCACCCTGTCAAAAGTTCCTGAAGGTTAAATTCCTGGGTGAGCCTTCAGGCAACACCTCTTTGGCTGAACAGATGATCACATCAAAGGTCTCCTTTCTTGTGGTATTTTGGTACCTCTGGCCTTGGCCAGGCACCATCAGCCCAGAGGCATATGAAAGTGAAAAATAAAAGGGGAAATATCATTCATCGACTCCCCCATTCCCACCCAAAGAAACATCGCCAAAGTTTTTTGCTTAGGCTAAGTTTGATTTTGGCTGAAGTTCCAAGGAGGCCATATGGAGTCAGTTAACCCTTGATTTATCTTCTCAATCGAATCATTTTATTGTTGGTGGTGTACCCCCTATGTAGATGTATGGTATTTTAGATATACCAATTGCTTAAAGAAAATCTTCTAGTCATGCAGTGGAAGGAGTGACAGAGTATGCAGGAGAGCTGGTCTTGGTGATCAGGTATGTGTCCCAAGAGGGTACAGAGAAGAGGTAAGGAGCAGACAGCTTGGGAATCAAACTTTTGGGTTGAGATCCTTGCTTCACCACTTGTGTGTTACATATTCCCTCTTGCTCTCATACTCTTTTTTGTTCAGTTGCTACAGTTTAGCCATACTGTTCACCCTTCTGTTTCTTTAAGCTCATTTCCCACCCCAGTTCATTTGCACCTACTATTCCTTCTCCTTGGAAAGCTCTTCTACATCTCTACATATGGCTGCTTTCTTCTCAACATTTGAATCTTAGCTCACATACCACCTCTTAGAGAAACCTTAGCTGATCACACTGGCTAAAGGAACCCTTACTTCCTTTGGCCATTCCTTAGCACACTGCCCTACTTAATTTTTTTCTTGGCATTTACCTCTATCTGAAATTGAATTGTAGTTTCTATTTAAATGTGCTCATTGTCTTTTCTTCTAGACTATAAGTTTCCTGAGGGTGGGACGTTGATTTCTGTTGACTGTCATATTTCCAAACACCTCAAAAAGTTCCTGATGTATAGGATGTACTCCATATACTATTTGTTATTGCTGTGGAATAAATGATCTGTCTGGCCATACTGATGGGCTCAGGGAAGGTCATGTGATTCAGTCTGGGCCAATCAGCATTTTCTCAGGAAGTTTTCTCGAGTTAATAGAAAAGGCAGTCACTTTTCCCTGGCTAAATGAGCAGGATGTGTATGCTGGGCTGTCAGAAGTCATCTCACCAGCTGGGTAGATAAAACCTGTCCAAGAGTTAGACTGAGCCCTGCCCACAAGATGTGAGCTAAACTGAAATCAGAAAGCTTAACCTTCCACCTTTTCAGTTATAGGGACAATGCATCACCCACTGCCTCCCTCTCTCCAGCCCTCAACCATTCATAAAGCTTAAATTGAACTGTTATTTACAATTGACACAGCCCTGGCTAAGTCCCATCTCTATCACTTCCTAGGTGGGGACCCCCAAACCCTTTTCCTCTTCAGGAAAACAGGAACAGCAATGCCTGCTCTGTTTCCATCAAAAGTTGGTAGATGCAACAGAATGAAATCAAATTAACCTGGGCTTGAATGCCAGCACTGACACCCACTAGCCGCCTGACCTTGGGTGGCCATTTGTTTCCTCTAAGCACAGTTCCTTTATCTGTAAAACGTGTGCACACCTACAGTCACCTCAAAGACCAGATGAGAGGTTTAAATGAAACAATTCAGGTGACCTTCTTTGTGCAGTGTCTGGCCTACAGTGTGTGCTCAATGCATGTCTGGAATGTTTTAGATGGACGCATGTTTCTACCTGCCGGCAACACCCTTACCCTGCTAGAAAATCTTGAATTATTTTATCAAGAAACTTCATGATATACCAGTGACCAGTATGTTGACATTTTTTTAAATTTCATTTAAAAAATTCCAAAACTTACAAATGCTCAATACCCACCCAGCATCTAGTTCCCCTTCACACTTCCCCTCATCCCCTGGTAAACTCTAAGCTACTTTTGGTCCCTTCAAATTTGCTCTTTCTAGGTATTTTGTATAAGTGAAATCATCCACTATTTGTCCTTATATGCCTTGCTTCTTTCACTCAGCATATTTTTCCAGGTTCAGCCATGTTGCAACATATCTCAGAACTTCCGTCCTTCTTACGGTCAAATAATATTCATAATATGTTGCATGCTGCACCAAAGGTTGACATTTTTAGAGCAGTGATTTCTGAACAGCATGATCAGTTGCTGAGGTAACTGGAAAAGTATTATTCAGAGAGACAACAAAACATAGATGCTGGATCCTACCAGATATTCCTCAGCCTTTGTGTTAAATGTGTACAGCTACATGTGGGAGCCACTCATTGACGTCATCATTCCAATTATTATTATTCCTCAGAAGACAATCGCTGGAGTGTGCCAAGAGAGGCTCTGAGAGGCGCGGCCCCTCTCCTCGCTCACCCCAGATGTCTGCCGCCCAGGCACTGGGGGGCTTGGCACGGGCAGCCTCCCCCCAGGGAGCCAGCGAGAGTTTTCCTCAAGTGGCACGAAGTCTGTGATGTGGTGTTCGCTGTTGGGCGAGGCAGAGTGAACACAGGCGGGGGATACGCAGCACAAAGGCAATGGAATCCGTCAGTCCTACTTCCTCGACTCCAGCGGCAGGACAACAGCCGCCACCAGGAATCCCAGCCGCATCCAGGGCCAGCTCTGGTCTGCTCCAAATGTCATTCGCCGGCGGGAGAAGCTCACTTTGGAAAAGCTTTTTATCTATTTGTTATTGATCCTTTCCTCGAAAACTTGAGGGCTTCAAAGAGACGGTCTAACATTCTTGTCTATAGCTTCAGGAAGCACAAGTCAAGGGGAGATGCTGAATATTTTGGTGGAGACTGAGTATTTTCCAAAGGCAAACTGGTTTTGAAGGAGAAGCTGCCCCCCGAATGCAAATTCTGCTTCTGGGTTGTGGGCATTGATTTGTTTGCTGGCTTTCTCCGAGCTGAATCAAGAAGAAAGTAAGGTATTTCTGGAACTCATGTCTCTACCTAAAAAGAAAAACTCAAGAAAAGACTGAGGAGGCCCCATGCTTCAGAAGTAACAGAAAGCGTTCCTACCCTTTGCCTGCATCATTCAGTTCCAGGCCAAATCGCAGGAGAGGTTTGAGTTTGTAAAACCTGCTTGTGCTCCAGGTGCGGGGCTGGAGGGGGAATGGAAAGGACCTGGATTCCAACCCCAGCTCAGGACTGAATTTAGCATGTGAGCCCGGGTGCTGCCTGCCTGCCTCTGTATTCTGGCTCCATCACTCACTTGGCCAAATTGACTTCTTCTCTCTGCACCTCAAGTTTCCTAATCTGCAAAAACGGGCACACTGATGCCGCCTCTTACTTTGCCTTGTGAGAATTAAAGAGGTCAGCACGGTAATGCGTTCTGGAAGAAGCCTGGCATGCGATCTGTTCTCATTTGGGGAAGTTACCCAAGAAATTGGGGAAGTTACCCTAATTTCTCCAGGGCTGTTTCTCAGCTAAACCTGGGGCTAATTACTCCTGATTCACAGGAGTGTGGAAAGGGGACATAAAACAGCACACGATCAGCGAGCAGCGCAGTGCCCGGGACACACAGCAGGTGCTCCATCAACGTCAGGTTTATGTTTGCCTGCGAATGTACAGAAGTTTCACTTGCCAACGCTTTTTGTAAGGAGCAAAGGTTATCAGTGAGTTGGAAGAGAGAGGAGTCTCTGTCCCCAAGTGGAGAAACACTGCACCCAAAAACTCTTCTTCAGGGAACCCATATGGGTGCAGTGGTGGGGATGAGTACATGGAAAAATGAAATCTGCAGTTGACCCGCAGTCCAGGGCCCTGGGCTGCTCTTTTCACTGCCAAGGCACTGTCCTCCCAGGCTGTAGAGACACAATCGCATGCTGTTCTCACAGGGCTGGACTGTGATCCTTGCTGCGATGGAGGGTGGGTCAGCACAATGGACTTGTTCTCTCCCAGCAGGCTATGCTCGGCTGATTTCATGCTTCAAGCCTCCGAACAGAGGCCACAAATGGCAGGGGAATCAGACAGAGCTTGAGATCAGCAGTGAATTTAGGGAGCGAGTATATTTGTTCTCCCCATTTGAAGTGTTTGCTTGGTTTGTTGAAGGGCCTTGTGCAGCAGCTGGCTGAGAAATGGAAGCTCCAAAGAGTTCCAAGGGTAGAAGGAAGGTGTTTCCACAAATAAAACTGCAAATGATTCGCTTCACTTATTAAGCTCCTGCTTCTGATCAATAGGAATACAACAGTGATCAACGAGAATGCAACCGACAAAGCGTCCCTGCCCTCTCAAAGCTGACATTCCAATGTGGTGGGGGGATTGGGCAGGGAATGATCAAATTGAATTTGTTACCCCTCCCCTGTTCTAGTTTTTCTCTAATTAGAGACAATGAACTTATGGTTGTGTAAGTTTTGGGTTGTACTACTTGGATAGATCACACTGCGGTCTATGTCAATGACCTTCCTAGAGTTATTCAGTGCCTAACCTGTTGGATGGTAAGTTACAGCCCTGGGGAATAAGGAAGGAGGTAGTGTTGGGTTAAGTGTGTTAAGTGAAAAAACGCACATTCAACCAAAGGTGTTCCCAGTAGGGCCTGCTCCACTTTTGCTTGGGTTGGCCTGAATATATAACCACAACTACAAGAACGACAACCATCATCTATTGAGAAGTGACAACGTATCAGGTCCCGTGTTAGGCTTTAAAATAGATCACCTTATTTGAAGTCAGTACATGAGTTATGGAAGTGTGTGATGCTGTAACAAAAATCCCAACATTTTTGTGGGTCCGTTCAAAATAAATGTGTTTCTTATCCATACAGTGGTACAACGAGGTCTTCCTTCCACCTCACGGCTCTGCCATGCTGTAGAGTCTCATCACACTCTGTATCCATTGGACAGAAAGATAAAGAGAGGGCATGAGGAGACACAGAAGAGCCTTATTCCAAAAGTAGCCTGTATCAGTTCTGCTTACACTCCCTTGGCTAGAATCCAGTTACATGTTTTACTGCAGGGAAGGCTGGGGAATATTGTCTGGCTGTGCACCAGCTGGAATTGGAGAGCACAGAGAGCAGTCTCTCCCTCAGCGGGCTTCCTTCCTCCCATTTTATAGATTGGAGTCAGAGGTACAGAGATGTTAAGTGACTTGATCAAGGTCACACAGATGATGGCAACTTAGAATCAAAACCACATGATTAAGCAACCAAGGATACTTTCTTATTAGATGAAGTCATAAAATTAGGAAAAGTGATTTTCCACAAGGACTTGTGTCCTTGGGTTCTACTATTAATTCTCCAAGGAACACCGCTTCCTACTCTACTTCATTTCCCTCAACATCTCCCCTGACCCTCTGTCTGAAATTCTCCCCAATCTTCAACATCCATCTCAAATACGATGGAGTTGCAAGCCTTACTTGATACACGGAACAAGTCCTGGTATATTTGCCTCGTCCCCCAAAATGTAAGAAGGACTCACTGCTTTCCACTCACCCCTGAATTTTGGTAACATCCAGTACAGTGTCTTACTCTGAGGGGAGGAGCAAAGACTGTTTTTAGTTTGTAAACAGAACACTTTTATTCATCTATACATTGTTCAAAAGCCCATGAATTTGAATTATGATTCTAGATCTTAATATTAAGAAAACAAATTGTTCCTCATCTTCTGGATCATTTAGAATTAAGTCTCCTTGGGAGTAATAGAGTCCCCAAAGAACAATGGCTTATAGAGAGTAGAAGTGTGTATATCTCTTACACACAAATCCAAAGGAAACAAATCCAGAGCTAATCTGATCCTTCATCTCAAAGTCCCCAGAGACCCAGGCTCCTTAAGGGTTTTGCTCTACCTCTCTAAGATGTGGCCCTCATTCATATAATTCAAGATGGCCTCCAGGATTGCAGCCGTTTTATCCATATTCAAGTCAGGAGGAGGGAGGCAGTGACAGAAAAGGAAAATAAAAATCTAGCAAGCACATGAACAAACACATAATCAAGGTGTGGGCTTGCTGTCTTTTTTGGGCGATTCTTGTTACTGGCCAAGTAGCACGGGGGTGGGGAAATGTACTCTTTATTCCAGGTGTCCATGTGCACAACTAAAATGTTGAATGGGTGTTGGGTGAAGGAAGGTGTTGGGAGGTGCTGGTTGCAGTAAGAGGAAACAAGAACGGATACTGAAGGCAAGGAGCAGCCTTTAAACACCTGCCAAGTTGGCCACCCTCTTGTGCCAGGGCCTTCCTTGGACTCTTCTTGAGGCAAACCCTCCCACTACTCTACTTGCTTTCATCAACTCTGTACCACTTAACACTCCAGTTTTATACATGAGATTCTGGTTCCTTCTTCTCTGAAATGGGGAAGCAAGTCTGGCAGGGAACTGCCGTTAGGGTGCAGGGAGCAGGGAGTTTCATTTATGTCTCAGGCTCAAGCCTTGCTTCCCAGGCCAGCTCCACCAGACAGCACAGTGTTTGGTATTATTAAGTTGCTGGCTTGGTTATTAATAAAGTAGTGGCCTGTTTCCAACTAGGACATTATTCCTTGTGTGAATAGCTCCCTCTGTCAGGAACCTTTTGGGGATCAGTAAATGACAATGCATTCTGGTCTCAGACTGAGTACCATTAACCATCATGAAAATTCCATCCCTCACTTCTAATAAGCCTCTGCAATATAAAAAGTGCTTTGTAGAGCAACCCTCATTCATTCTTTACAAAACCCCCATGTAATTCATGTTATTCCCATTTACTAGATGAGAAAGCAGAGTTATAGAAAGGCAGACTATCTTTGTCAAGCTCACTGTTCTTGGATGAGGTAGACACAGGGTGCCAAAGCCAGTCCCTTAATTCCAAGCATTAATTATGTCATCCCTGGTTCTCTCATTTTCTCTTGTTTCATCCACTTTGTGTATGTATGTATTTTATTTTTACATGTCACTTAATCATGTTTTACTGTTCTTATTTACAGACCCATTAAAGTCCAGTGGAACAATATACTAATTATTAGTGCTATATAATTATCTGTGGATTTTCACATGTTCTTCCACTGGATATCAAGTTGCTCAAATTCCATGGCTGAGTCTTTATTTCTGCACCCACAGTACCTTTCCCCAGCTCTGGTGCTTGAGAAAAGAATACGGCCACACCTCTGATCTCTCCAGAGGTGCCAAGCTAACCAGCTAATTGGAATTCCCTTCTCTGGGGAAACAGTCACTGGCCTGTTGAGCAATGTCTGGCCAGTTGAGGATAGGCTTTCTTTGATCTGTCTGGGTGTTCTTGGGAGATTAATGAAGCCAAGCTGGAGCAAGCAGGTTTGGTCAGCGTCTGGGCCCATGGTTCAATGTGGTACTTGGAACATGATCCAAAGGAACTGTGTCCGCCATGGCCAGGCCCATCATTTCATTATGGCATCTGAGGTTTCCAGAATACTGTGCCTCCTAACATCCTACCTATCTCTTCTGGTGGAATAGTCTTAAGTCATCATCTCCTGCAGTGTTTGGTTGGGTGGCTCCTGATAACTTGCATTTATGGGATTTTCTTCTAAGTGCTCAACATATATTAATTTACTTAATCTTCACAATTGCCAGTTGAACTAGAAACTGACCTCATCTGCATGATACAGAGAAGAGAACTGACACATGTAACTGGGATGGGTGCCCTTTGTAAAGTTGCATGTGGGGAGAGCTGGAGCATCAAGGCCCATTGTCCTACCATATTGAGATGGCCAAAACGTGGCAGCCATGGGGGTGTGGATGACCCCTCCTGCTCAGTGGGCTGCACAGCAACATAGAAGTGACTACATGGAAGTCACTAAGGACCAAGTGTGGGAGCTTACTTGGCCCGCACTGTGCTACTCTGAAATGGTACAAGGTGAGAAAGAAGTTGGTTGTCAACTGTAGCATTGATCTGATGTTTGCCTCTGACTGTTACTGGCTGAGCAGTATCACTCAAGCTGTTTGCCCACCTTCCAAATGGTCACCTTACCTGAGTCCTTCACCCACAGTGACAGGCCCCCAGAAGCACACCTACCCCAAACCACTGCTGTTCTACCAGGATCAAATGCTTGACTCAAGTTAAGTCAACAGAATTCCTTGCCTAGGCATCTGGATTTGGGGCTAAGAGGGAGTGTCACTCTTTTTTGGCATTTCTGATATCTCGATCACCATGTAGATGAAGAAAAAGAGCAATGAGGCTAAGGGGTAGAGAAGAGAGAAAATGAAAACTTAAGTTTTCCCTGAGGGTAGCTTCTAGATTCCATGACTTACAACCCAAAGGGCACAGGCTCTGTTCCCTGTGCCTAGAACATTCCTTTCCCAAATGCTGGAATGCTGGCTCCTTCTTTAACTGCGCCCTTTAATTCCTTCTTTAATTCACGATTCACATGGAGTCCTTGGCACAATGTAAATCTTTAATCATAATTAATGATTGAATGAATAAATGAATTCTGACTAATACTTGGTGTGACTTTGAGAAAATTCATCCACTTTTTTATGTGGGATGGAAGAACAGAAAGCCACCTTGCAAGGTGGCCGTGAGGTCAAAAGATTTAAAGTCACATAGGGTGTCTGGCACTAGGAGGCACTGAGTAAACAGCAGTCACTCTGGGTGGTAGAGGCGTAGGCATTTCGAGTTCCAGCATCTCCAATGATAGGCATTTGAGTTCTGCCCCAGGTAACGTTCCCTGTCTGTAGTTTGGCTCAAGCCCCCAGCGGGATGAGACTGTGGAAAAGGAGTAATCTGAAATTAGATTTGCCCTTACAATTCTCAAGTCAGAATCCATTTTTCATTTAATGTCTGTCTATGCCCTGAGCAGTGCAGCTGTGCTGGGGATTAAACAAGGAGGACAGATCTGTCTCCTAAAGAAGGGAGAATTTCCTGTACTGGACTCTCAAGCTATTTGTTTTCCCACCGTTTGTCTGGGTTGGATCCAAGATGCCCCTTCACACTGGCCTCCTCCCTCACAATAACCAGAGATCATATTTAGCATCAATTCATGGAATTGAGAAGAGAGATAGAAACACATTAATGTCAAGATCTCCAGGGTGCATCAAAAATAAATATAATCCCTCTCTTCCCATTCCTTACACCATATGCTGGGGACATCAAGTTTTCATGTGTCAGCTGCGCCAGCAGGTCTGGGAGAGGATACCTGGGAAGAAAACGGATCAGGGTGGTGTAAGATGTCACTGTGGTGATTTTAGGGCCCATCACTCAAGAATTAGCAAGTCAACAGCCTTCCCCCTCAGATGTCCTGTGTGAGAGCTGCATCACCCGATTGCACAATAACCTTAATCCGACGTGTAAATTCGAGAGGTTCCCATGGCTTATAAAAGTCTGGTACAAAGTAGTCCATAAAATAATTCAGGCATTGAGGCCCTTTGCAAAGAAAAAAAAAATTAGGGCAGCTTTAAAATAAACCACACAGTGTAAGTCACCAAAACATGAGATGTTGAAACCATACAACCAACTGAACTCACATTGTGAACACAGAGACAATCTTCTTCTTTCATCACTCAGCTTTTCTATCATGAGTTATGAGAGCTGAATCTTATGGTGTGGTGGAAAAGGCACTGGATTGGACTTAACTTTAAGCACACTGTATAATTATAATACAAGCAACTGCATCTGGGACTCAGCTTGCCCATCAGGAAAATGAAATAACTGAACTGTATGTGGCTCAGTATATATCTGACTCCCAGGTCATCACTCTCTATTATCGCACCCACCGCAGACATTCTAATGAACCCTTTTATCCTTTCCTGGGGAGTCCAGATGTGATCTCAGAATCCATCTCATCTCAGAGGTCAGGGATCCCCCACCAATCAACCAAAGACAGATTTTGTAAAGCAACTTCTCATTCCTCAGCAGAGGGTTCCTAAAGTTCTTTTTATCACAGAAGCACTATGTTTATGTATGGCAATCTTACATGTTACCACTACCCTCAACAAGTTTGCAGGATATTTGTTACTTTATTACTTTTATACCTTCATCCAAATCCTGTACATGGCCTTCAAAAGAGTATCATTAAAGTTACTGTTTCCAAGTTGTAAGGCACACTCAAATTTTGAAAAATGGGCCAAATCTCTCATCCCATAAAAACATCAGAGGGAGATACACGGAATGGCATGGGAAAAGTGAACAGAATGATATGATAGGGAGTAGTAGAGAGAGGAGGGGCAATTAGATTGGGTAGCAGAGAAGGCCCCTCTGAAGATCACAGAGTATGGTATGAGCACAGAAATTTGCCTTCATGCAATGATCTTAGGACAAATCATATCAGACAAGGGCAAAAGCCCTGTGGGGGAATGAGCCCCGCATGCTTGTGGAAACTCAAGGCAACTAGAGTGGGTGGAGAGGTTGGGAGTGATGTTTCAAACAGTAGATGGGTTTGAAAAGGTAAGCAGGAGTCAGGTGGCCAACTATCTCAAGCATTTGACACAGACTCCTCACATAGGAGCTGGTCAAGGAATGGTATTAAATGGGTAACTTCTACTTTTCACTCAGCTCGTTCTGAACCAGATGTTCTTTTCTATTTACCATGGGAAATTTTTTCCCCACATTCTTCCTTATTCAAAAAATACTTTGGGAAATTTCAAGACAGACCACATGGGTAAATAGAAGGCCCAGAAATCTGGGCTCAACTTAATGCATTCATCATTCATTTGCTCAACAAACATTTCTTGAGTGCCTCCTCAGTGATCAGGGCCCTGCTTCTGCAGAAGATCAACGGCAGTTCCTTGTTCCCATTTGGAAATGAATGTTGGACCTGATGTTCCTCAGGGATGAGGAAGCTGAGTCTTATCTTGGGTCACCCTAGGCTTGAGCAAGAGATTCAAAGCTACAAATGGATTATAAACATGTATGAGTCATAATTCCTCAATGTTACTAGTTTAGTAGTTGAAGAGGTCAGCTTGAGAGTCTACCTAAACCTGGGTTCTAATCCTGGGTCTGTTACTTTCTAAATGACTTATCCTGGCTCAGCTTCTTCATCTCCCAGAACCTCAATTTCCTTATCTTTACTATGGGGATAATAATGATATTTTACACACAGGAGGATTCAATATACTCTTGGTAGAAAATGTTCAACCTTGTCTAAGACTAGCATAGACTGAGTGTTGATAAGATGGTAGATATTACAGTTATTAATTATAAATGTATTTGTATGGTTTTGCCTCACAAAGGAGCCTGAAATAACAATTTTTTTCCTGAAAAATGTAGCCAGAGAGGGTATATCAAAGGAAGAACATTGCAATAGAAGCCATAACCCAGGTTTCCAGTTCCATCTCCAATTCTTACTTGCTATGTTATCTTAGGCAGGTCATTTCCCCAATCTGGGACCTGGGGCCATGTTGGCTTTGCCTCTCAGCTCACACCTTGAGCACAGCATCCACACAACCAGAGGCTGTGCTTCTGCAGACCTGCAGTGCCTTTCCTGGTAAAATTGAAATCCATTTAGCAAACCCACCACCTTGATCCTGTGTACACTGGCATATACACAGCCTCCACATGGTGTGGACTCTGTCAAAACAAGTTTTCTTCCACCCATGGGGTCAGCCTCATTTCTGAAAATCAAGCAGCTGGCTGAGCCCAGGCCTGAGCTTTGGCGGGAGCACAGAGGAAAGCATATGCTCACAAGCCATGATGACATGTCCAGGGATGAATGAACAACTCATGCAGGGAGGAAGTTCCCGCAGGTTGGAGTAGCCTTTCTAGCAGTGTGTTTATTTGACAGAATTCCCTGGAAGATCATCTCATATTATAAGGTTGAATATTCCCTTAGACTCCAAAATGAAGTACAGTGTAGGTTATATTCAGAGTGATAAATCTCATTTCAATAGCTCATGTCAGCATTTGCATAACAGAAGTTCTTCAATTAACAGGCTGCTATTTCTGGCAGTCCCTGGGATGTCTTGCATTTATTTACAAAGAGTCTTCTGCTGTTCTTCTGGATGTAAGCTCCCTTGTTGGTATTTGTATTGAAATATCATTCATATTATTTATTGCCTTCATTTTGGGCCCATACCCTAAGAGAGAATCATATACTGTGGTCCCAGCGATGGCAGAATTGGCCGTGCAACTTGCTTTGGCCAATGGCGTGTAGGCAGAAGTGACATATACCACTTCCAAGCACCCACTTTAGCATCCTTTAAGAGCCATTGAGTGGTTTCATATTCTTTTTTCCCCTTCTACCAAAAACCATCAAGGCCCAAGATAGAGTCTATGTCATAACCTTAGGTCCCCAAATAAAAAAGACCTATAGAGCCAGCCTACATGGATATATAGCATGAGTTAGAAATAAATCTTCATTGTTGTGAGGCCTTGGGATTGGGAATATTTGTCACTGCAGGATAACTTGACCTAAGCTGACTGATACAACATTAATGCCTCACCACTGATAATGCTAATGGCCAAAGCTATCTCCTGGGGCTTCGACAGCTGACCCCTCCATAATGCCCAATGCGTGTCTTGTTCTTGCCCTATTCCTCAAGCTGGTTCCATGCTGGGTTCCAGACAAAAGTAGGGATAATATCCCTCAGTCCTACATCATATCACATCTTGTCACCGAGGATCCAAATCAAAACTGTTTGTACTAGTATATCTCAAAACTTCTTATGATATCAGTTCCTGCAGGTTTTGCCTTTATTGCATCTGCCCCAAGGAAGCAGAAATCAATTCCAAGGAGCTTTTCTGTGAAATAGGTTTTCTGTCTTTGACATTCTTTCATCTTTTCTCTGAGATGTTCAACTTCCTCTTCAAAGTTCCCTTTCTCCAATGCAAATCAAGACATGCAAAAATCCCACATATGGGCTTTGTGCCCTTATCATTTTATCAGATACTCCCAAACATGGCTGAGTCACAGTCTGGGACTATGAAGCACCATCTTTTTCTCCTCCAAGGGAAGACTACTACTTTTTTTTTTTTCTCTAAATCCACATCGTCATCTCCTGGTTTTCTTTGGTAAAGGTCCCACATTTTAAAAAATAGCACCTCCACCTCCAATTCAGCCCTTTCCACTCACTTAACCAGACTTATTTTTCTTCTTAGAACTTATCTCCACGTACCATTCATTTGTTTACTCTCTATATCCTCCACTAGGATATGTTTATGGTTGTCAATTGCTCTATTGATAATCCCTAGAACAGAGCTTGACATAGATTATGTGTTCAATAAATATATTCTGAATGAAAGAATGAAAGATCTATGTATTTAAAATAGTATTATTGTGGGGAGTGGGTAAAGCTCAGTGGCTAAATGCTGCTTCACATGTATGAGGTCCTGGGTTCAATCCCTGGTACTTCTTAAAAATTTTAAAATAATATTATTGGATGGAGCTGGGGATCTTCAAAGTGGATTCCATGGAGAACTAAGGTTCCATGAGAAGGGAGTGCTATATCCTTCTATCTACATGCCCATCGGGGCAGCTCTGCTTTTATTTGCTGGTTTTGAATTGGGGTTGCAGGTAACATTTTGCTTGAAAAACAGGTTCAGCTTAAGAAGAATTTAGAAATCACTGATATAGTCCAGATTGCTCATTGAATAGATACATGAACTGAGGTCTAGCGAGGTCACTGCCAGGTAATGACAGAGTCAGGTCTAGAACACAGCCTGAAAAATTTAATTATTGATTTAATTTGCATTATTAGGATGTAAGGATTGGGCAAGGAGAACTTAATCAGATGCTGCTTCTTGCATGAACTATGAGTCAGAAGACTGATATGAAACCACATTGCTGACATGGGCAGCTCCTTGTTAATCAATCCTCCTTTGTGAAACCAAGGCAGAAAATTCTGAGATCTGACCCTTGTTGGAAAAGTGCACTAACCTGTCTGATTTTGTTCAGGTGTGTATATTTATATTAACTCTAATTATGGGAGATGGCAGGATCTATCCAACTGTGATCAAGTCTTATAAGGCAGTTGGCCATATGTAGTAATGGCTCATTGTTATCAATGGAGGTCCTCTCTGCTGCAAATAAGAACTACCTAAAAGCATATAATAAATATGCGTATCATAAATATGCTTTTAGGTAGTTCTTATTTGGCTGGTTCAGCAGCTCAACGGCATTACCAGACGCCCAGGTTCTGTTCATCATTCTCTTCTGTCACCTCTCAGTGTGTATTTTGCCCTGTTCAGGTCTCTATTATGGCCCTGTGTTGGCTCCTTGCTCATGAGGATGCCAATAAATGGTGGCAGCAAAGGGGACATCTCCCTTGTGTTCCTTTCATGAGCAAGGAACAATTTCCTAGAAGCTCCCCTCTAGAGTCTTCCTCACATGGCTATGCTGGAACCAAGTTGCATGATTCACAAGGCTAATCGGAATTCACCCCTTGAAGGCCATGGCTCCTATGGGGAGGGCCAACAAAATAAAAATTCTGTTAGTGTGATTGGTTAGTTCTATGTGTCAACTGGGCTAGGCTATGGTTATTCAATGAAATACTAATCTAGGGTTGCAGTGAAGGTATTTTGTAGATGTGGTTAACATCTATAGTCAGTTGATTTCAAGTAAAAGAGGTTATCCTCCATAACCTAGGAGGGCCACATCTAACCAGTTAAAAGATCCTGAAAGGAAAACTGAGGTTTCTCTCAGGAAAAAGGAATTCTGCATGTGGACTGCAGTGTCAGTTCCTGCCTAAGAGTTTCCAGCCTGCCAGCCTGCCAGACAGATTTTGGATTTGCCAAGCCCCATAACTGCCTTAGCCAATTCCTTGAAATAAATTGTGTAGACATTTGGTAGAACCCTGACTGACACAGTTAGCTAAGAAGAAATTTGGAAATGGTTGTTGGATAATCAACATTCCTTTCTAACCAAAAAGATGGAATATTCAAGAACACCCCATTCATTCATTTTATTTATTCATTTATTTTACAAATATTTTGAGTACCCACTTACATAGTTATTCAACAAATATTTGGGGGTATTTTTTAAGGGCTTTGGAGACATAACTGTACAAAACAGAAAAAATCCTGCCCTGTTCTAAATTAGTGCTCTCTGGTATATACTCTCATACAATTCAAAAATTTTCCTTCATAGCACTTGCCACACACACAGTTATTTTGTGATTTTGAAAGAAGTGTGGCTCTACCACTAGACCATGAGCTTTATTTGGAAAAACAAGACATTAAGAATCATAAAGGGAATTAAGCCCAGGAGTAGGTGTAGTAGAGACTTCTAGAGCTAACTCATATCTGATGCTCCTCTCCTTGTTGAACACCTAGGAGGACAACACTTTCCAACCTCTTCATAGTAAGGTGGGACCTGTGACTAGTGTGTCCAATGGCCTGTGAATGGAAATGACATGCATCACTTCCAGGTGGAGACTTACAAGAGCTAATAGGAGTTATTCATGTCTGTCTCTCTGATGCATCAATCCAGGGAGCCATGCATTGAGTTGCGAAGCCTCAAGATGGAAGGAACTTAGATCACTGAGTCACTTCATGGAAGACAGCTGGCCTGGAAGGTTGTCCAGCCTGATATAGGACTTGTATAAGCCTTTTCTGCATTGTGGAACTGACTTTTCGGGATTTCTTTTTTTACTGCAGCATAGCATAACCTATCCTAACTAATGTATTAGAGGAGTTAAGCCAGACTTGAGGCTAATAGCGGCCACGTTGCTCTTGCTCACGACATTTCCTCAGCACCCACCTCATTACCCTGCAAAAGTAAATGCTCAATACATATTTGTTAAAATACTATTGTTGAACTTCTTCCACTAAGTGTATATAAGAGAACTTACTCTTTAATGGGTAGATTCTTTTGCAAGAGACTTTAGTATCTTAAAAAATACTTTCTGATTTCCATCTCAGCTTAAAGAAATTCCCATGGATGAGGCAACATAGTTCACACAGCCCTGACTCATCAGAAGCCAGCCAGTCCCCGCTATACAAATTCAAATTAATTATACCCTAATTTTACAAGTTTAAGGCACTGCACTGTTCCTTGTAGGTCACTGAAAATTATTCTGCAAAAAGCAAGTTTATTCCTATCTAGTTATAGACACAAGAAAAATACACTAAAACTCAATAAATGAATGAGGTTTACTGTATTTCCTAAACAATTCTAAGGCCACAGGATGACATGGGATGATAACTGCTAGATTTTGATACAAAAGAAGAGAAAGACTTGGACTGGGCATTCTAAGTAAGGTGGAATTTGGGTAAGAAAAGAAGGGAGAGAACAAAAGTATAGGTAGAAGTGCTGGCTTGAGAAAAATTTGGATGGAGGTCATAGTGCTGATTTTGTGAGAGTAGCAGAGATGATAGTTTGGCTGGATTGAAGAGAGTTTGGAGATAACACTAAACAGGGAGTGTCTCAGATTGCATTCCCCTGAGAAGCTGACTCTAAGAGATTAGTGTTCAGGAGGATTATCAGGGGTGTCTTGGATTCAACACCTGTGGAAGGGAAGGAGGAAGCAGAAGTTGGATTATAATGCAATCTCAATAAAGACCTCAAAGGTGCCCTTGGGGCAGCTCTGAAGTGGGGTTGGCCCTTCTGAGCTGTCCGAAAGTGGGGCAAGAGAGAGGGTCTTTGTAGCCCATGCTGCCCCAGGGAAGGACTTGTGCTTATGACATAGATGGCTCTCTCCAACCTCTCAGAGAGGACTGATAGTTGAGAGGAACTGCTGACTGCTGTCTATGGCGCACATGCTCAAACCAGATCTCTCTCCCACCACTCATTGATTCAACGCCTATGACATGCTGGCTTGCTGGCTGGTGAGGGTACAGATGTGATGACTGACCTGAAAGTTTGGGAAGACAGAGGCATCAGAAGGCAAGTGAAATATACAAGATTTTCAAGAGGACTATCTTCTGCCAGTAATGACAACCAATAATGTAATGAGCACTTTTTAGATTTTACATGCATACATTGTATGTCAATCATTAGTAATGATTGTCTTATCCCAGCAGCCTCCCTGGCCACCCCCAGCAAAGCCACCGCGCTCCCAGGCCGGCCTTTCTCTCCTACTGCCTTTGGGTGGGTTGGGCTGGGAAGGCATTCATTGCAACCAACTTGTATATCAAGTGATAATATTGTTTCCAAACTACAGGCCAGAAAAAATGGGCCTGGCAGAGAGCAAATGATTTGCCCTGGTTAAAAAGCCAAAAGGCCTCTGCTGGGATTCACCACACATCTCTACGTCAAGCTCTTGCTGCTGACAGCTACACCACACTGTTCCTTACCGGGTGCCCAGGACAGTCCTTGGGCCAGCACAGGTGTCCCCAAGAAATAACGGCTGCTGAAATAGGTGCCTGCGACAATGAAGTCAGCACTGGGGCTCCGGAGCCCGGCGGAGGGGTGCTGTGGAAGCAGACCAGGCAGCTGAGTTCTCCCTGGGAGCTTGTTAGCCATGTCAGTTCTCAGCCCTCCACCCAGACCTACTAAAACAGAAAACCTGGGGCCGAGGCCCAGCAATCTGGGTTTTAACAAACCTTTCAGGTGATTGGGATGCACGAGGAAGTTTGAGAACCACTGCTCTGGGGCAGGGGGGGTTCTTAACCAGGGGTCCACGGACCAAAGATTTCAGGGGGTCCATGAGGTTGAACTGAAAAAAAAAAACAACATCAACTTCTCATCTTTGTTTTCTCTGACCTCTCACTGAGAGCTAGCATTTCCTTCACTTATGAATGCGTGCATGAAGTAAATTACAGTAGTATTCATTTCACCTGCTGGCAAAGTGGTCGGTGGAACAAAAAAGGTTAAGAAGCCTCCAGGGCCTTGATTCCCCAAGTATGGTCTCGGGAACCAGCAGTAGGCTCATCACCTGGGAGCAAATTAGAATCAGAATCTTCATTTTAACCACGTCCACCCCCAGATGGTTCGTCTGCATGTTAAAATTTGAGAGGCACTGATTTTCACACTCGGTGGGACGTTGGAGCCACCTGGGGAGGCTTCAAAGCTCCTGCGACATGGGTCCTACCCCTGGGAGCCTACTTTAATTGGGCAGGGATGTGACCTGAGCCTCGGGCTCCTGCGAATCTCCCCCAGATGACGCTAACGTGCGGCCCAGTTGGCTAACCCCTGGTCCCAGGGCCCTAGAAAGGCGGCCCCGGTGAGGCGGCATCTAAGCTCAGCCCAGGCCTCCAAGGGCGGGTGTTTCCCTGGGAGGGAAGAGAGAGCCAGGCTGTCGTGGGCGCTGCTGCCGCCCCTGCCTCTACCTGTCTGCAGTCAAAGAGGGAGGCCTCCCGAAGAAAGGCTTGTCAATCCAGCCCCTGTCAACAGCCTTGAATTCGCTAAAATGCTCCAGGCTTAGGTTCAGAGGGAGGGCAGGGCGGGGGAGAGGTTTTATTACATAAAGCCTGCATTCTCCGTGCTGCACATTAATTAATTTCAAAGTAGGCTGAGTGATCAGGGAGGGTTGGGGCGGCAGCACGGGTAATAAAAGGGCTTTCAAAAAGTCCCCCTTTGCTTCTTGGAATGCCTTCCCAGCCCGACCCACCCAAAGGCAGAGAGAGAGAAAGGCCGGCCTGGGAGCACGGCGGCTTTGCTGGGGGTGGCCAGGCATGCTGCTGGGATAAGATAAACCATCTTCTCTCTTGTTTGGGAAAAAGAAATAGGGAGAAGTAAGAGCATCCGACTCAAGGGGACAGGCCAATCAGCAGGGCCAGAGACAGAGGGGCGGGGGGCTTGGAGTGGGTGTTGGTGAGGGCACAGGCACCAAGGAGGCAGCTGGAGCGGTCACTTTAGAAAAGAACGGTCCCAGATGCCTCATGGTCCCGGATGCCTCAGGGTTGGCCTCCGGGCTTCCAACGTGGAACCGTTTCTTTGTGCCCACTTGCCCATGTTCCTCCTCCACCTCCCCAAGTCACCTATGAACTCACAGTTTTGACCCTCCCCAAGCCCACCTGTAATATCAGCTCTCTGTTTTTGGCCAGGGAATGACCAGGTCCTTATAAGGCCCCAGAAACACCCCCAGTGCCCACTTTTTTTGCCCACTTTCCTTTTCCTCTAAAGTGATTTTACCCTAGATGTAGATTGTTCTCTCACTCTTTGGGGCCTCATTTTTCTAGGCCACAGCCGAGGGGAAAACATGAAGGAATGATAAAGTTTCAAGGTAGACTTTTTAGCCACCTTAACAGAATGTATTCACTCTCACGATGGCTCTTCAAGGATGACCCCTTCGAAGATTATTTGCAATGAACAAACACCGTGCCATCACCCTAAAAGCTCTTGGAATTCCTCTTCCGAACTGGCCTTTGAAGAGCGTTTAGAAGTAACTCATGAAAAACATTATTATGCTATTCATTCATTCATCTTTCTATTTTATTTTATGGTTACATCTTAGTTGTTTGACCTAAAATTACTGTAACTAAGTAGATTATCCATTTCATTCCTAGTGCTTAGCCCTGAGGGATATTTGACTCTTTCTCCAAATTAAAACACACCCTCGAAGTTTGGATATCTAGCTACCAATAAAGAAACTGTTCAAAAAAATCAGCAGGAATCTGAGATTATACTCCTTTCCTCTGCCCCCTACTCTCCCCACGAAAGAATTTCAAAAAATCGTCTGAGTAATGACAAAAGCTTTAAGATAAGGGACTACTGACAGGGCAATATTGATTTTGGGGCATGATCTCTAAAATCACAAACTGAAACAATCGTTTCCTTAGTCATCATTAATGAACTCAGTCCTCATTTCCTCTTTTAATTTCATAATAGTATTTGGGACCATCCCAGCTCTAAGCAATTCAAATTTTCCAGGCATCTTTCCTCTTGAGGATAAGCAACAAAAGAATGAGCACATACTTGACTCAATATTATAGTATGTGGTTTTCTTCTCGGTTTTATTTTTGCTCTTTGACTCTTTCCCTACCTTGAAAAGAGAGACTATTTTAATGTCAAGTTAAATGAATTCAACAAGTATTTCCTGCATGCAAGGCCCAATTTTGCATGATGTGTGGGAATCCTTGGTCCATAAGATGTGCCTTCTCATTTGTTTTAGTCTAGAGTGCCAGCAGGAAGAGATGTGTTGTGACTTCTAAAGACACTGTGTTGAGAAGGATTCTGAGGCCCAGACTTGGTGGGAAAGTGCATATATGGATTCTTTCTCCTTATACTTAGTAGACACTCAAAATATTTGCTGAATGGATAAATAAAAGAAAAACAAAGCGTGGGTGAGTGAGTGAAAGAATTCATGAGTGATGAGACCACTACTTGGGCAAGAGGAAATGAATCACATCATAGCAGTGGATTTCAAGTGAACATTTAGCATAATATTGATCCCAGATGGTTCTGGAACGTGTTCCCTTCCTATTTCCATGGTCTGCTGAACGTCACAGTGTAATGGGGATCCCCACTGAAATTGTTTATTTTGAAGTATATTTTGTCCCATGCTGTTGAAATACTTGGGCCATACATGGAAATCAAGGGAAATCAAGGAATTATTCTAAACTGAAGGAGACAGAAAGAGTCATGTAACCTAAATGCAACACATGATTCTGAACTGGATCATAGGAAGAGCTATAGGAGGCATCACTGGGACAAAATTAAAAATTGAATTATGAAATAGATTGTAGGAACGTATCAATGTTAGCTTCCCAATTTTTGACGGCTACATTTTGGTTTTATAAAAAAATGTTTTTGATTTTAGGAAATAAACAATAAAGCATTTGGAGCTTTAAAAAAAATACCTTGGCCACGAATATAAATTTCATCTTCCCCTATTACTTCCAATATGAAGATAAGACTTACCTCCAGAAAATATACTCAGAATTTCCTAATAAAAACTGTGGCCTAAAAAATAGTAAACAGAAATATGTGGGGGAGTTGAGTTAATCTACTTAGGTCCAGCTTGATGTTCTTTGCTCAAGAGAAGACTTCCAACTCCCATGGAATGTTCTCCGAAAGGAGAGTATGCATTTAGATGCCATCAAACTTGTGGCAGAGGAATGAATTTAGAATATCATGAGGTCTAAGGTCTTAAGAGTATTATGAGTTGTCATATCCTATGACAGTCATAAAGACTCCATGGCTTTTACCCTAGAAGAGCAAAACTTCCAGGCACATTTCTAAAAGAGTATCCTACCAAGGAATACACCTGTCAAAGTTCCTGATTCTTTGAGAGATGTGCTTTAAAAAATGTCCTGATGGAAGAAATGTTCTCAATTCATAGTTCTCAGGGTCAGGGTTACATAAGAAGCTTTTGGTGAACAAATAACTGAACAGATGCCGGAAAACGCAAGACTTTGTTTGAGAAGAGGAGAGGGATTTATTAGACCACTAGATTAAAATTCCTGTATTTAAGACATATTTCACAAACACTTAATGGGGTTTTCCCACCCGTTAAGAGCAAACCAAGGGCACAGTGTTCCAGTTTAATAGGGGTAGTAACTCCATTTCATTTATAGACTAAATGACAGAAAAAAAAAGAAATACAAGGGCAGTTCTCGCCAGAGAAAACATGAGTTAACATGAGTGCTTGGGCAATGTATTAGAAATAAAGGTCTGTTTGTAGCCTTGGCAATTTCTTTTCCTCTTTCTATTTTTGGGAGGGAGTGGTGATTTGGAAGAAAAAGTCCTGTGGTTGGTATCCAATGAAGTTAACACTTCTGGGGCACGACCTCTATTGCATGCAAACATTATGAATTATAATTAGAGAACGGCCTATTTACGCATGAGGGTGCATAGAGTCAAACAGAATACTCTGCCAAGATTCTCAGCTTTGGGCTGAGAAACAGTGGTAATTGGCATAAAGCAAAGGGTCCTGGGATGGGGCAAAACCAAGAAGAGCAGTGAGATCTATTTTCAATCATTGTGACATTTAGAAAATCACATAGGGAGAAATCATGGAGACTTATGGTTTGATCAAGAGGTCTCAAAGGAGGGAGAAAGAGCCCCAGATCTATGTCACGGGATTGGATATATTGAAACTGCTGATAGAGTGTGGCTATGCCCTTTTTAATTTTTCAAAGAAATTTGGAAATCTGTATTAAAACTTTAAAAATGTGAGTACCCCTACCCAGAAATACATCCTAAGAAAATAATCCAATAATATATACTGAAGTACGGGATGTTTATTGTAGTGGTATCTACCAAGGGTAAAGTATTAGAAATGATCTCAATATTCCTTGATAGGAAGTTGGTTAAATAAGCTGGTGTAAAACTCTGTGAATGGAAAACCATGCTGCCTTTTTGAGGGGTGATATATATTTATATGTAGTAGCATGAAAAGGTGCCTGCGGTGCATTAAGTTAAAATGACAGAACATAAACAAAATAGAAACTATGATTTGCTTTTGCTTTTTAAAAAAAGAATGTATGTGTGTTTGTGTATCAAAATAAGACTGGACTGAGACATACCAATCTACCAAGAGCAGTTATCTTGGTGGATGGAATTACCTGAGAATGTCTACTCACTCTGTAAGCCACATTTCTATGTGGTTTGGATTTTTGAACACATACAGATCACTGCATAAGTAGAAAAGACTATCAAGGTATTTCCAGTCAAGGAAAAGATAGTCCATCCCAGAGTGATTGTCTCCTCTTCACCAGAGGAAACCCAGTTGTTGGATGTGGACACACCTGCCACCTAATCCCTGCTCTGCCATTTACCAGCCATTGACATTAAGGAAGCTAAGAGCATCTCTGAGTCTATCCTCTACTCTGTTATGTGAAGGCATTCCTTTCTTCCTAGTTGGCGGTGAGGATCAGGTGAGGTAATGTTTGTTCGGGGCCTGGCCTTATGCCTGGCGCAGAAGATGTTCAGTTAAAGAGGCGAAAAAGTGCATGCCCTATTTTTCTAACAGGTGCAGTGGACTAGATCTAAGCTTGAACCACCAATGGCAAACAGGAGCTGAGTGGGATGCAATGGGATGCCTGCTTGGGGTCCAGCCTCATGCTTGGCCCTGGAAGGTGAGCCAAGTAGAAGGCAGGCTATCACTACCTAAAGAACATGCCCTCCCTCCAAAGACAGATGCCCCCACGATCACTGCTATGGATGGAGCACCTACTATGTGCCAGGCACTCTGCAGGTGTCTTCCATGTGATCGCTCATTTAATCATCACCCCTGCGAGAAGCCACTATTATTATTATTTGTACTTGACATGTAGGGAAACCAAGGAACAAACTGTGACATGGCCACAGTAATCTGGCTGGGGAGAGGTGGAGCCGAAACTAGAACCCAAAATTCTAGCTTCTGAGCTTGAGCTCTAAACCATCAAATCTCACCCCCTGTAAAATAACCAATGATGAGTCCATGGCTATAAAGTGGAATTCCAAGGAAAGTGGGAGCCTCTGAGGGAGGGGTCAGTCACAGAAACCTTGGGAAACTTCAGTGGTTCTCAAACATGAGTGAGCATCAGAGTGCCCCGGAGTGCTTGTTAAAGAATAGATTCCTAGGCCTCACCCCCAGAGCTTCCGATTAAGTGGGTCTAGGAAGGAACCCAAGGTTTTGCATTTCTAACAAGCTCCCAGATGCTGCTGATGCTGCTGGTACGAGGCCCACACTTTGAGACCCCTCTGCTAGTCCCTTGGGGCTGTGCAGGATTCAGAAAATGAGCACCATCAAAATATGCTGCCCTCTCCCTGTGTCCCAGTCATGGCAAAGCCAGTCTGATTCAAATCGTGGAGTATTTTTAAAGAAATGTAGTAAAAACACTTGTTTAGAAATGCACCCTTGAACCCTTTGGATTGACAATTCTGAGCAATGAAGTATTCAAGTGTCACTCAACAGCCAATCAATTAAATGAAGAAGAGTCACATTCTTTATCTGAGTCTTACGAAGGACATCATTGAGGGTCCTGCTCATTGCTTATCCAGAATCTTCTCATACACATCCTTTTTCAATTCTCTCCTGCCCACACTCAGGGACTTCCCTCCTCCAAGCTTCCCCCACTCAAAAAAACACTCCTTGTTGAAACATGCATCGTGGTCCATTCCTGTTTCCCTCCCAAATTCTGTATCACTAGAGCGCACAGGATAAGAGAAGCATCTAGGAAGACTCAATCTGCATTACTCTGGCCGTCATTACTACTAAAAATACTCCTAGTAAAGATGCCAGGGGGCACATTTTTCTGTATATGCCCACTGATTTTGTCATAAGATTCTGCCTTAGTTACTTATTTCTTCAAGAACAAAAATAGCATGCCCTAAGCCTATTTTTTCCCCACTACTGTTGCCTTTGGGGGTGGGGCAAGGAGGCAGAAACTCTTTACCAAATCTCAGAATTAAAAAACAACACAAAGCAGTCTCCATAGACACTTACATGATGCAAAAAAAAAGGATATTTTTTAAAATTGAAAGGAGTTTTTAAATGCAATTTCTAGTATCTCATTTCACTCAAATAACCATAGTCAGATTTGATTCCATGATGCAAAATTAGGAAGTCACTACCATGTCAGGCCTTCTAAAATGTTCCCAGATAACTTTTTGGAGGGGGGAAAGCAGTTCCAACTTTCTGTTGACTTTGGGGGAGGATGTTCATAAAGTAGGTTATGGGTTTTCTACTCTATTCCCAGGAAGTGCCTTGTTGCCTCCAAAAATCCATGGGAAAATGGCCCACTCATTTAGCCGGCAGTGTCTTCACCCAATGTTCAACCAGTGACCTTTTATTTTTGCGATGTTAGAAATTGGAGTTTGAATCTAAGGTTTCCCTTGAGAAAAGATTTCTGCTGCTAAAAGCAGGTTGAAGACCACTGAGATAGATCATTTCAATTGTAAAAACGTATACTTCCTTTCCCCTGGCGGGACTCAATAAAACTATTTTAAATTTTAATGAACAAGAATAGACCATAAATGTTTTTATTTTTCCTGAACTACCCCTTGTGAAGGAAAGAGAGGATTACTTGTCACTAACCTGAACTGTGATTTTGTATCTTTTTGGCTTATAGGAAAATAGGAAGTTCTCTCTCTGCCCCCACCTTGGTGTCCCCACCTCCAGTTCAAAACCACTGTCCATTTGCCCCTAACGTTGGCCCCAGGTGTTGCTCCAGAGACGACCTGGCTGTCTTTCTTTATTTCAAAAGTTACCAACAGATCCCTGGTTTCCATGTTTCTCTGAAAATATTATTATGTAAATACCAGGCATGGATTCAAGCAAGGCAGTGGCTCTTAACCCTCAGTGTATGTCTTAGTTTCCCGGCTGCTATGACGAATAGCACACAATGGGGTGACTTAACAACAGGAACTGTCTTGGAGGCTGCATGGCTTGCTTCCTCCCGGGCCAGGAGCGTCTGGCAGGCCGGCAATCCGGGGGTCCTCGGCTTTGGGTCACATGGCCATGACTGCGCCTTTCTCTTCTGGGTTCCACTGACTTCCAGCTTCTCCTCCTCCAAGTGGCTTTCTCTTCACAAAGCCTCCAGGAATAGGATTAAGACCCAACCTCAGTCAGGTGGGCCACACCTTAACTAAAAATCACACCTTCAAAGGTCCTACTTACTATAATCCATGCCATGCAGCAGTGCTCCAAAATGTATTCATCAAATGCAATGAATGCGTCACGCTGATGAAAGAGGTTGTTGATGTGGGAGGAGTGGGGTGGGGTGGGGAATGGGGCATATGGGAACCTCTTATATTTTTTAATGTAACACTTTGTGTGATCTATGTATCTTTAAAAAAAAAAAAGACAAAAAAAAAAAAGTCTTCCTTGCAATGGATTCACACCCACAGGAATGGATTAAGATTATGAACATGATTTCTTCTGGGGTACATAACTGAATCTGGTGTGCATCCAAATCTTCTTGGGAGCTTTCAAAAAATATACATTCTGAGATCTCATGCCAGACCTGCTGAATCCGACTTTCCAGGGCTAAGTCCTGGGTATGTTTAAGAAACAGCAGCACAAAGACAGCATCCTCACCCTTTATCCTTTCTTCACAGTCAGGGCTCCTCATAACCCACTGAGGTGCCAGCAGGGAGCTATGCCAAGGAGCCCAGGAACCACCGAGCATGGCTCGTCCCTCATGCATGGACACTTGCAGGGCCAACAGACTCTACTGAGTGCCATGCCCGTTTCTTCACTCCATGCCAGATACTGCCACAGACAGACAGACTAGGTTCCTGGAAAGAAAGGCTGTGGGCACCTGAAGCAGCATTTCCCAAATGTGCTCATCTTCTGCAGTGTCCAGTGGCAAATGAAATTCTGCAGTCAGTTGCAGGACATGTCCTAACACCGGCCCCCATGAGAAGGGGTACCGTGAACTTAGGCTCTGAGAAGTCCTGCAATAAAGAAATCTGCTTGCCCAACATTCCCCAAACATTTGTGACCATGGAATCCTTTTCTTACCAATATCTGAGGAACACGTTTGGCAAATGCCAAACCATACCATAAGCTGCTGGACAGAAAGTCCCATGTCACCCTCATCTTTGCACTCCTTAAAGCACATGGAGTGGGAGAGGAAGAGAGGCCAAAGGCAGGGCAGGAAAAGACATAGGTTGGCTGAAAGGATCTAGCAGCATGATAGTAATCAGAGAACCTGAGTGTAATCGCTTATGTTGTTTCTAAGGAAAAAAACATGCCAGCCAGGCTGGTGGTCCGACATCCTAATTAGCTAATGGGTCGATGAGGGTTTTGCATGTTTAGAAATGAGAGCTTATTGGATCAGCACTCAAAGATGCTCTTTTTTTCCCCCAGTTGCCCCTTTCTTCTAAGAGTCACCTGGAGGGCTTAATAAGAAGGTGACTCTACTCCACCTCCAGAGTGCCTGACGCAGCGCGTCTGGAGTGGGTCCTGAGAAGCTGCCTTCCTAACACGTTCCTAAGCGTTGCTCGTGCCACTGGCCAGAGACCACACATGGAGAATTACCATTCTAAGAGGAGAAAAGGAGCAAAACAGAAGAGAGGAAAGGAAGAGAGAGTGATGGAGAGAGAGGAATGGGAGCAAAGAAAAGAGAAAATATAAATAAGGAGGAGGAGAGAAGGGAAGATGAGAATGGGAGGTGAAAGAGAAAGAGGAGAGAAATGGAAAGATAGGGGAGTGACAGGAAAAGAGGCTGACAATTAAAGAAGGCAGAGAGGTGAAAGAGAAGAAAGAGGGAGACTGAGCTGCCTGGAACAAAGGCATAGGGGTTGCCAGCTGTGGGGTGGGCAACTGGGAAAAGGCCAGTGGGAGTTGAGCATTGGGTGTTTGTGGGACACGAGATGTGTGCAGAGCTAGAAGTCCCCATCCTCATTGTTTGGGGATATGCCTGGGTTTGGGGTTCCCTGGCTTCCCCTGGGTCACACCAGTTGCTCTGGTTCCAGCTAAAGAAGTTTTCCACATTCAGCCCCTTTCTGGGCCCTGGTGGACTCTGGGTCTCCTTTTTACTTCTCCTTTGGCCCAACTCAAGCCACAACCAACTCTCCCAACTCCACATGCTCCTGCTCTCTGTGGCAGGCTGGCCTGGGCACTTCCTCCAGCCATCCCGTGACCAAGACTTCTTCTAGCTCTCCCTCTGAGACCAAGCAAGCAAAGAGTGTATCTGCAAGAGTGACAGCATGACCCACTGGGGGTTGCTGATGGAATCCCCCTGGCGCCCCCTTCCCAGCTAGAAAATGTGTGTCCCGGAACCTGGGGCCACCTCCCTGCAAGGAAATCCCAGTGGGCGGAGAGGACCTGAGGCTTGGCCATGCCTCTTCACTCAAGGGAGTCATGCGACGGCCCCTGGAGATGGTCTCTGTTGTAGTGACAGGGGAATAAACAGGCTGAGGAATCGTGGGCTCAGCCTGGGAAGCTGAGAAGAATGGCAGTGCCTCTCTCCCCTGGAGGTGTGAGAAATCCTCTCTATAAATCAAGGAAATTAAATAGAGTGCAGGGCTTAGGGGCATTGCTCCAACTCCTAATCCGGATCCCAGGCTTGCTGAAAGGGCCGCCACACCCAGCAGCCCAGAAGAAGGAAGCTCTGTGTCACGTGCCTCGCTCCCCGACTGGATCTGGTAGGAACACCAACCATGTGAGCTGCTTTGCAATCCCAGGCAGAGCAATAGGAGAGCAAGAAGGGGTCTTGTGCCACTCTCCTCCAACTCCTCTCTTTATAGAGGCAGAGAAACAGAGGCCCAATGACAAAGAGGGGTTTGTACAAAGGCAAGTAGGGCTGAGTTGGCAAGTGCGTTCACAGCCAACTAAAACTACAGGTGGCAACTGGGAACTGACAGGGAGCAGTTCGCAGCGATGCACTTTCAGCATCACGAGATTACAAGACCATAAATGATGATGGGGAAAGTCTCTCCTTAAGGCAGGATTCGTCTTTAAAACATGACAGAAACACAGTTGTCTTCTCATTTTGTGAAGTTATGCAAAGGTGCATGGCTTTGTAAAATTAAAAATTTAAAAATAAGCGGATGAGTGAAATGGAGAAGATGAGAACCCTACTACGCGGTTGAAAGAAGAATGGCCTCTGATTCGGGGGACCTGTTGAACTAGGCGTGGGAATAGCTAAGGCTTTGACTTTGGATTGTCTCACTTAATGCCCACAAAATCCCGGAAGGAAGTATTCTTGTTGCACCCATTTTTCAGGTGAGGAAAGCGAGGCACAAAGAGGTAAGGAGAGTTGCTGGAGATTGAAATCTAGCCTCTCTGTGGTTTTCACTTAATACTTACCTAATATGAGCACATTTTCAGTGGTAGAAATTATTTTTCTGGGGTATCACGCTGAATGGCTGTCTAGAACTCATGGTGGAGGGGACACAGCCTCTTTGAGGGCCCAACCCTGCCATGGAGGTCAGAGGTCAGCAGACCTTTCCTTACAGGGCCAGAGAATAAATATTTTCCATTTTGCCACTCTCTTTTGCAACTACTCAACTCTGCTATTGTAGCATGACAGCAGCCACGGGCAGCACATGTGAAAAAGCCTTGGCTGTGTTCCTATCAAACTTCATTCCCACCAGCACACCCTGGGCTGGATTCGACCTGTGGGCCGTGGTTTGCTGACCACTGCCTCACCGTGTCACCAGCGCCTTGTTAGGATGCCTGGCACACACAGGGACTGCTTCATAAGAAGTTATCATCGTTGTTGTTATATACCAAATTAGCTGTAGTACTATATGACACTCTCTCTGAGCCAGCTTCTCAGGCACCATCAATAACTCCTGCAGAGCAGCGATTCTCAAACATTTGTATGTCGGAGAATCCAGGGAGCCTATTCAAAATGCAGAAGCGACGCCCCACCCCCAGAGAATGTGATAGAGTTGGTCTGGGTTGGGGCCCCAGAATCTGCAGTTTTAAGGAACTCTCTCAGATGGAGCCTAATGCAAGGGCTAGAGGACTGCACTTTCAGAAACACTGCTGGAGAGGGCTGGAGAGCACGGAGGGGCCTTGGGGGAAGGCAGGCAGGTGCTGTATGAGGCTGGAGGAGTGAGGTGGGAGCCCCCCACATTCTGCACTGGGAGCCGCGCTAGGGGAGCCGGAAGGGCTGGTGCCTGCGGAAGCTGGTTGAGTGGTGAGAACAACAGACCTCGCTGGTGCTTGTCAGGCTGGGCCTTAACCCAGTGTCTCTCATCAGAACCACCTGGGCTGCGCATGAAAATGTACTTTCCCTGGCTGGACCTAGACCTACTGACTCCAGATCTCTGGGGTTGGAGTCCAGGATTCCCTGCAGGAGAGTCGAGAGTCTGAGAACCCTACAGACCTGTCCTTCGAGAATCATGATGTTGACTCTTCTTTCCATTGCTTGGTTCCTTTCTTTCTTTTCTCCCACACACCCTTTTCTTTTATTCCTTCTCTCTCGTATGCTGTCGGCCTTTCTGCGCAACTAGTTAGTTGAACATAACTACTCTGTCACAGAGAAATCAGAATAAACTGGATGCCCTGTGCTACACTTCCAAGGTGATGTTTATTTGAAAAAATAACAAGTCATATGCAAATACGTTTATCGTAAGAATGTCAAACACCACATGGCCTTATAGAGCTTTAAAAAGTGACAGTTCTCTTTCTTCCAAACCCCACCAATTACTATTAAGAGGTGGTATATAACTATGTAGATATTTAAATTCAAATATGTACACATACACAGAGATAATTCCAAATAGAAGTGGGACCGTGCTATTCTCATTACACCACTGTGCGGCTCACTTACTAGGATCTTGTATATGTCTCCGTGTGTAGCATGCTTATCCATACATTTAAATATAACCCATTCATACTGATGGTTACAGATTATTCCATTTCTGGAAGTAGCTTAATTGATGAAGATTTATGTAGTGTCCTATTTTTCACTATTCTGAACAGTGATACCTCAAACATCCTTACAAATACTGTTTTGAACATGTGTGTTTCTGAACGACTGAGAGCCTAGAAGTAGAGCTACTGAGCCCCTGCCTTCTTTTCGCTTGACAATTCTCTTCTATCCTTTTCTGGGCAGAACTTTCCATGCCCAGGATGAAAAAAATGACAAGGAATCACAGCTACTTGTTTTTATCGCTGTATTAACTTTTCACCTGCATGGGGGGCAGGCGAGTAGAAGGCTTTAAAAACGGAAATGAATGTGGTTTTTTTTCTTTTTTGCTGAAGTGGAAAGGTTGTCATGAATGCCAATTTGAGCTTCAAAACTGAAACTGTGTAATGCTTTCCACACCGTTCCTAGAAGGAGGGAAGGTGCTCTTCCTGATTGAAAAAAGGTGTTAGTTTGCAGCAAACAAATTTTAACGGTTGTCGGGTTAAGTTGCATCTTTTGTCTATTTACTGCGTGGTGCTATTTTCTGTGAGGTCCCCCCTTCAGAACAAACACCATGCTCCCGCCCCCACCCACCCACGTCCCTGTGATTCAGTCGCTTACTCATCCCCAGGTCATTAGCGAATGGAAATCATGAGTAAAGCCTGGCTCACACCCAAGAAGTGACAGGGCACGTCCAGAAAATCAGGGATTCCCCAATCTGCCAAGGCGGCGCGAGTGGAGACAGCCAATTCTCCACGGTCAGGAGGGAGATGTTTCAAACCTCCAGGCCCCTGGAGTTGGCAGAGTGCTTGCTGTTTCGGGAAACTGTGCGTTCCAGCAGTTATGAGAGAGCAGAACCATCTTCAAGGCAACAGAAACAAGTGAGTTGAAATATACCACTCAATCATGGTGAGCTCTTATCTCCAGAGCCTCATTGGGACCAACCTCTTATTTATAAATAATATTTGAAACCTGTTTCTCTCCCTCATTAATAAGTTAATAGCTACATTTGTTAAGCAGCTACTCTGTTTTAGGCACTGTCCTAGGCCTTAGAATACTTTATTCCATCCAGTCCTCAGGACAACTCTTGATGGGCATTTTTGTCATCTACATTGTAAATTGGAGAAACCAAGACCCAAAGAGGCCAGGCCAGCGACTCATTACACAACCGAGAGTGTGGACCCCAGGCTTGGCGACGAATTGTGACAACCACAGGATAAAAGGTTCCAGCACACGTTAACAATCCTTACTGAAAAGTAATGAATGTTCCTGGCCTCCAGGTTTGTATTAGTTAACTGCTGCTCTGCTACAAATGCCCCCAATGTGCAAGAGTATAAAAGTCTAAATATCTAATACTTCATAGTTTGTGAGGGTCAGGAATCTGGGAAGAGTTTTCCCAGGTGGTGCTGGCTCGAGTCTCTCCTGAAGTTGCTGTCAAGTTGTCAGATGGGGCTGCAGACTCATCTGAAGACTCAACTGGGGTAGAAACCACTTCCAAGATCACTCACATGGCTGCGGGCAGGACGCCTCAAGACCTCCCCCATGGGCTTCTCCAAGGGCTGCTCCCAGTGTAGCTTCTTCCAGACCTTCCCTGAAGTCATCTGAGAGCATGAAAGAGAAAGACTAAGATGGAAGCCATAGTGACTTTTATAACTTAAACTCAGAAGTGACCAACCATCATTTCTGCCATATTTTATTGATCATACAGATCAACTCTGGTACAACATGGAACGGGGCTACCCAAAGTTACAAGGACTCACTGGGGGTCATCTTGGAGGTTGACTATCACAAAGCACACCTCTTAACTAGAAAATCCTGAAAGTTTTCATGTGATATGATGTATACTCTGGGCCTAGGCTTCGTTGTTTTATTTTATTTTTTCCCTCTCCACCCACCATTCAGAGCAAAGTCAGATGTGGCATATCTGTAAAGTGTAAGGGGACACTATCCCCAAAGAATGGGAAACTTCTATCTTGATTCTGCACAATAATATCACCCAACAAGCTTTGTTCCAATCTACTTAGTCTCAACAAATGAGCAGGTTGCATTATCCTGTGTCTCTCCATCTTAGATCAAGTCAATCTTATTTATTTCTATTCAATGGATTGAGTGGCTACTATAGATCAGGATGCTGATTAATTCCAGCTATACCTTGACCATCTCAAAATCCTTTCCCCACCTTACTCTGCCCTCTCTGTGTCCCAGGAGGCTGAATTCTGCAGACTGTAAGACCTGAGCTTCTTTGCTGTTGGCTTCCAGTTGAGTTTTAGCAAAAGGAGGCACCAACACAAGATTGGAGGGTGGCAAAAGAGAAGGGCTGGAATATTAACACCTCTGCCCTCTCCTTGCCTCTGCATCATGGTTCTGACAGTAACCATGGCCCTCCAAGTCTACACCTCTCATTGGGTGGACCTTGTCCAGGCCTCCAGCTCTCATTGGACCCTGCGGACTCCATTTCCTCCCATTACCCCTTTGGACTCAGGATTAGTAACAACTTCCTGCCAATTAGCAGTCCCCAGGGGCTTCGCCAACCATTTCTGATTCTCCTAACCCTGCTCACACCTCTAAAAATAGCCCCTTCAGAAATGTCTCAGTGGAATCACTGAATGGAGATATATTTTCTGCTGAGATCCAGGCTCCATAAAGAATGAAATGGCCTCTGACTTCCACACTTTTCTTTTTTACATTTCGAGGCAATCCTTTAAAATGTTGAAAGTAGAGATGGGCAGAAAGCTCACTTTAGTCAATACAGGATTTGAGAAACCCCTTGTGACATATTAGGGAATGTGAGTGCCTTGGATTTACATGGCCGTGACTATCACAAAACTCCCACGAATACTCTTTTGAGTCATCAAGAATTCTATACATGTTTAATGTGGAACAAATGAATGTGGACTTTCATATGATTCCCAGGGGTGAGTACCAAGGGCACTGAGATTTGAGGAATTTGGAGGAATCCTTCCTCACAACAAAATACCACCCCCTTGCCAAAAGCGCTTGCTGATTACTCTTTGGGTTATATGATGCTGTGTCTGGACTCCCCTTTATTATAATTTCTCTATAAGAATCTTTATTGGCTTTTCATTCTGGGGAAAGATGCTAGAGTAAGTGTAATCTTCTAAATTTTTCTTCCTTCCTAATGAACAGAGTTGTAGTCATCACTTACTGATTATGTATGAGAGGAAAAAGAATCAGCAAGGCTGGGAACAATTTTGCAAATCACTCATTCATAAATTCACTCATTCATTTATTCCAAGACCCTTACTTTGTGTGATGGAATTGTATTTGGTTTTAAGGGTGCAGAGGTAAGCCTTCAAGGAGCTCATGATTTAGAGAAATGAAGCAAGATGAGCAAAACAGCCCAGAGTGGAAAGGAAGTTTTCATTTTCGTGTTTTAAGGTCTGACTTCCTCTCCTTTCCTCCACCATGGAAGATCAAAGGAGGAATACATTCTCCCATGTTCCACAGAGAGCAGATGAAACAATTAGGGTGATTTTGTTTGTTCATGTTTGATAAGCCCTTTCTCAGATAGGCTCTTGAGAGGAGTAGAGAAGGAAGAGAAAAAAGTCAGGAGAAGAGCTGCCTAAGTAAGCTATACCTCCAAGCCAGAGGAAATCATTTTAAACTTTTTTTATGAAAAAAGGAAAAAATACTCTCTTGCTTCTCCACGTTGATTAGTCCTTGTTTGGAGCAGTTCTAGTAGATACAACACCTGGGGGCCATTAGTTCAATCACCAGCTATCAGTTCAAGCTGGAAAATGACAAATGAATGTCCCTCTATGGTCCCTCCACACCTTAAACACCATAACTGCAGATGTGCACATCCTGGTGGAAAGAACTCTTGGTTGGCTGTTGTTATGCATATTTTGATGGAGGCTCTTTTATTTTTTCTTCTTGTAATTTGAAAGATCGAAGGAAGTTGACCTAGAAAGATGTTTCTACTTCATTGTTGTGTGGGAAAAAGTTTGTTACCAAATGTCTATAAAGTTTGATCCCATTTTACTAAATCTGGGAGGATATAAATAAAGAGATAAACAGCTTGTCATTCCAAGTAATGAAATTGAAATTATAAGTTATTTTTATTGTCCTCTTTGTGTTTATACGCCTTGTCTCAAACTGTAGATCATTTAGTTTTCCTACCATTTATGGAACATTTCTAGGTTCCAGGAGCTATGATAAGGGCCCTTTCTATCTATTATCTCAGGTAATCCTTTCAGTAACCTCATAAAGATGGTCCTGTTACTGTTCCCACTCTACAGAGAGAAAAACCGAGATCCAGAAAGATTAAGTCACTTGCCCAAAGTCACATAAGAAGGGACCAAATCAAGATTTGGTCATGTCTTGCATGTGAATATTTTTAAATATTTAGAAAAATGACTGAAATTGATTCCCAAGAAACTAGTTTGGAGGGTCAAAAAGAAGGGAAAACTTAATGACAATCATTTGAAAACGATCAAGAAGCAAAGATCTTTGGCCAAATCTCCAGATATTGATGTGTTTAAAAATAAGTAAAATAATAAGACCAGCAAAGAGTATATTGACATTTCTGTAAATGTGTGTGTATGCCTGTCTGTTGTAATATTTAAATTCTAAGATACTTTATTATAAAATTCAACATTAAGTTGATGTCAGCTCTTAGAGGGGTGTGGGATGGATGATGTTAAATACCAAATGCATATACCTATGTCTCATTTTAAGAGGCACCCCGACCTCAGGAAGCAGGACACTGTGTTTGCACCTTGGAATCAAGGAAATACAAATGGCAGATCAATCTTTGTTAAAACGAGGTGCAAACTATCTGTGGTTTTCTCTGCATTTCTGATATTTTCTGTATTGATATATATTACTTTGGTAACAAATGAAAGAAAATTAATAAATATTATTTTAAAAATAAAATAATTGTACTTAAAAAGATCCTCTGCATTATGCCCCTTCTCTTTATAATCTCCTGCACAAATCCATAAGGGTGAAGAGCTGGAGGCCCTCATGCCTTGAAGACCTAAACTGTGCTTCCCGGGACACTAGCATTTCACCTACACCTGACCCATTTTACAGATGAGAAAAAGAGGAATCAAGTCCAATACAAGGTAGGATTCTTGGTATTTTGGTGGAGACTGAGCAACCTCTTTAAGGATCCCAAGGTGGAGGTGGATGAAACAAGATGGGAAATCCCCAAATACAGTGTCTTAGTTTGCCAAAGGGCTATCAATGCAAAGTACCAGAAAAAGGTTGTTTGTTGTTTATTTTCAAAGAAGTGCCCTGTGCTCAAATGTCTCTTTTTAAAAAAATTTATCCCCCTTCCCCTGTTGTTTGTGCTCGCTGTGTCCATTTGCTGTGTGTTCTTCCATGTCTGCTTGTCTTTTCTTCTCGTCTTTCTCTTTAGGAGGCACTGGGAACCGATCCTGGGACCTCCAGTGTGGGAGAGAGGCACTTACTTGCTTGAGCCACCTCATCTCCCTGGTCTGCTGCACCTCCCACAGTCTCTCTTCTGCATCTCCCTTTGTTGGGTCATCTTGCTTTGCCAGCTCTCCATGATGCAGGCCACCAGCTCTCCTCAGTATGGACCAGCTTGCCTTCACCAGGAGGCCCCAGGGATCAAACCCTGGACCTCCTGTATGGTAGAAAGGAGCTCAATCGCTTCAGCCACATCCATTTCCCTGAGTTGGCTTTTATAAAGGGAAAAATTATTTGAGATAAAAGCTTACAGTTCCAAGGCCATGAAATATCCAAACCAAGGCACCATCAGAGATGCTTCCTCACTGAAGTCAGCTGCCACATGACGAAGCTAAGAGTCCATCTCTGCAGAGGTCTCTGCCTTCCCCTCCAGAATCTATAGTCTCTGGGAGTTCCTGGAGCTCAGTTGTCAGCTGTCAGGCAAAGGGCTTGTCTCTTTCCCTGGGCCGCAGCCCTGAGCCTCTTGGGGACTTCTGTTTTCCTGCAGTCCTCTCTCTCATCATGGCAGGATCAATATAATATGGCAGGCTTCCTTTTCCTGTCTCTCTCTCTCTGTGTGTCTCCATTTTTATGCAACCCAGAAGAGGGTGGAATTCAAATTGAGTCATGCCTCACTGTTGTAATTCAGTCAAAGGGTCTCACACACACAAGAATGAATTAGTTCTCTTTTGGGGAGTCATAAAAGAATTTCAAACTGCCACACATGAAAATCCCAAAACAAGAAGAGGGTAGGGGGAAGTGGACGTGGCTCAAGTGATGCGGCTTCTGCCTACCATATGGGAGGACCTAGGTTTGATCCCTGGAGCCTCCTGGCTCCAGAAGAAGAAAAAGAAGAAGAGAAAATTTGCCTGCATGGCAAGCCAGTGCCAGCGCAGTGAGCCAGTGCCCATACAAGTGAGTCATGCAGCAAGATGATGACATAACAAAAGAGAGAAGAAGGGGAGAGTCAAGGTGAAGGGTAGCAGAAACCAGGAACTGAGGTGGCACAGCTAACAGGGAACCTCTCTCCACATGAGAGGTCCTCAGGATCGAATCCCGGTGAATCCTAGAAGAGAAAAAATGAGAAGAGAAAACCAAAAAGAGAAATAGATACAGAAGATCACACAGCAAATGGATACAGACAGCAAAAACAGCAGGGCTGGCTGGGGGGGAGGGGAGGAGGAGAAAACAAATCTTTTTTTAAAAAAAGAAGAGGGTAGGGCAAAACCTCAAGGAAGATGATTCTGGATACAAGGAGGCTGAAGGAAATATCCCATGACCAGCAGTTTTTAGTTCTTTACTTTCTTCTTAATGCTCCATCCACTTTTCACTTTTTTTTTTTTTTACTAAAAATATTTAATAGCTCCCTCCCATTCATTTGTCAGGCCCTCCTGGTTAAACTGCACCCCAAAGTATACATCGAATTAATTGTAAGATTATTTGCTTTTCTTTTTTTCTGTCTGGAGACATTAAAGAATTAAAGAGACATGTGCTTCTGTACAGTACAGAATTTCAAAATGGAAATTTTCTATAACAGCACAAACTGAGATTTCTTGAAAGTCACTAAATAACCAGTGAAAGACTTGGTAACAATCCAACAAAATCCAATGGTTGCTCAAATCTGATGTATACTGGTACAAATTTGGGAGACACAAACATAAAGTAAATAGGCAAATAACCATGTAGGCCCTACTTTCAATGTTTGAGAGGACTGAAGGAGTAAACTACGTAGGTCTAGAGTGGCCATAGTTCCTGGGATTTGGGTTTTGTATGATACTGAAAGTATACAAATATTGTGCTGGGTCTTTTGGCACCTAACCTCACTAAATTGCTTATACATTGATATGTTGGTAAGATTCTGACATGGAAATAGGTTTAAAGAAGACATAACTCTATACTGCATGATTTTAAGAAAGATTAGTTACAAATGATAAGCACATTTTAAATGCTGAACAGCAAGAACCTTTTGGTATGTGTCCAAAAAGTCTGACTGTAACCCCAACACAGTTTGCAATTCTATCAAGCTTGTGGTCTGGTAAAACTGTTTTTCAGTACTCCTATGGAAGCTTCGTTAGACACATCCACCAAATCAACATGTTGGCTAGTATGTATGACAAATTAGGTCTACTCTCAAGTTCCACTTCCAAGGCGCCCTGGTTTTATTGAATGCAACAGTTGTTTCTATGACTGCTGGAGTATTTAAAGTGAAGCTGCATTTTAGGATCACACTTCTCCAAACAGAAAAGTCGCTTGCTGTTAAGTGCCACTTTTGTCTTCGGAGCTGTACTGCAATTTCACATTTCATTTCATCTTCAATTAACACTGGGACAATGTGCACTGGAGCTCTCCCAAGTCCTACAGCACAATGAACAGCAAGGCAGCAACCAGATTCTTCACGAAACTTAATTTTTACAGAACTTAATCAGTCATCAGCAATCTGAGTGGATGGTGGTGCACATCAGCAGAAGGCCAGGCAGGGACACGGATGCCTTTTTTTGCTACAATAGCTGGGTCCCAAATTGCTTGTAAAATGTGCTGTGGATTTCAACACTTCTCTGTCCAGGTTAGCTGCTCTTCTGGGGTTTCTTGGTAGAGCAGAAATGGCTTTCCACAGTTCACTTGTCTGCACAGAGGTTGTGCTGTGCCTGGCACGGATCTCCACTGCCCTTCAGTAATTCCATAAAGGTGTGACTAAGAGCAGCACAGAACTGAGAAATGTGTTTACTCATTGAAGAGGTGGCAGCTGCAGGGCAGGGGGCAGCAGGGGCAGCCCCAGGCTCAGGTACAATTCCTTTTGTGTATTCAGCTTCAAACGGGGAATCTCCACCATTACACAGGGAAGGCACTCCTCTGGTGTGAACTCTTTGATGTCTAGAAAGCTCTGAATGCCACCTGTAAGTGTTTTCACATTCTTGACATATGAAAGGTTTCTCTCCGCGGTGAATTCTCAGGTGCTGACTTAGGTATGAGCTTTGGCCGAAGTCCTCGCCCCACTTGCTACACTCGCAGGGCTTCTCTCCTAACGACTTCTCTGGTGTCGAGCAAGGCGCACCTGCCCCTGAAGGACTTGCCACGCTCAGGACGCTGCAGGGCTTCTCTCCCGTGTGAATTCTCGGCTGCCGCCCCGAGGTGTGCGCCCTGATGGAAAGTCTTCCCGCAGTCGGTACGTTCACAGGGATTCCCTCCAGAATGAATTCTCGGTGTATGTTAAGGTGTGTGTTAAAAATGAAAGACTTCCCCACATTCACTGCATTCATGGTCTTTCTTCCCCAGGGGCGTTTTCTTATGAGTGACAACTCGTCCTCCACCGTCTCTCCCCTTTGCGATTTCCCCGCTGCAGCTCTAAGGTGCCCTCGATTCAGAGGCAGCTTCAGATGTAGAGGTGGCTGCAGCAGGTTCTTCTGAGAACTCCAGGGACTGCACTTGCGCACTGGGCAGTTCCGGCAACGACCCTTTGTCCTTAGGCTCTGGGTCCTGGTCACTCTCTGGGAGAGGCTGGGTATCCTCAGAGTCACGTTTGAGCTGGAGCCCCTTGGGGTGGAACCAGACGCTCGCTCGGCGCTTCCTGAACTTCCGGGTACGTCCAGGTGCAGGGCCTGGGGCCTGCGGTCCAGGCTCATCAACTCCTTTCTCTACATTCTCCAGCACAGTCCCTGCTTCCTCTGTCCTCTAGCGTGATGACTCTGCATCCAGGACTGGAGCTTCTCAGGCAGGACCGTCGGGGATTGTTCCTGCACCAGCAATTCCAGTATCTGCTTCCTTGCTGTGCCCCTGTGGCCTCAGCCACTCATGGCAGAACACTCACAGCCAGCTCAGGGCCTCGCCGGGACCAGGAGTCTCCTGATAGCAGGGTTGCCTGAGGCGCAGCCAGAAGATATCTTGACCGGGAGAATGGTTCCCCTGGAGTCTGGTCTCAGGCTCCCCAGCCTGCTCCTTTTCCTTCGGCTCCATCATCATAATCTTCTCTTGTTCCTGTGGGTGCTCAAGGGCCAGAGTTTTAGCTGCTGTTAGTGCTACAGCCATCCTCTACCGGATGAGCTCTCAAGAAGGCCCCACCAACTGGAGTCTTTCAGGGGCACCCTCGTGGCCTCGGCCTTCATCTCCCAGAAGCTTCTGGGTCATCAGCTTTCAGCTCCACAACTTCTGTGCTGATGCATCACTGACGCTTGGAGGATGAGGGGTGGGAGCCCGATCCTTCTCACTGATGTAGGTGGAGTAAGATGGCCCTCTTTTCCTTTTTTGAGGCTCTCCCTCACTTTCTTGTCTGTGTATCTTCTCTCTCCTGCATAGCATCTTCTTCCTCACAGGTTCAACTTGCCTTTGCTTCATGGCATCTCTCAAGACAGCCTTTTGGCTCCTAAACCTCACTGTCGTTTTAGCTCTCCAGTCCAAATTCCAACAAGTGAGAGAGAATGACACAGTTCAACTTTGTCTTCACCTACACCAAATAGCATCTCGTAGGCTGCTGACAAACCTATGGGCTAGTTCCCACTCCCTTATCTAAAGGAGAAGAGGGCCTACCGGGTATAAAATACGGCTGGTCCTGGAGAGGGCGGAGGGCTGGCCAGGCCTGACACCAGAGCTGCCATCTTCACTCTCTGGATCCTCAGCTCAGCTTCAGGATTCCATATTGATCATTATTACCTTGCAATATTGACTCCATTCCTTCATTCTCCATTCGTTTATTCACTCAACAAATATTTATTGGCCTCATACTCTCTGCTAGTTCTAAGCACAGAGGATTAAGCAGTAGACAAAATGACATACTACAAGTTACTTCGTATGTTTAATAGGGATGAACAAAGCTGGGTGAAGCAGAGGGGGAGGTGTTGCGGGGTTGTGAGTTTAAATATGGTGCTCAGAATAGGCCTCCCAGAGGTGACATATGAGCAAACAGGTGGGCTGAGGGAGGGAGTCATACTATCTTCAAGAGTGTTCCAGACAGAAGGAAAGCCCATGCAAAGGCCCTGAGGTAGGAACCACACCCACCATGTTGAGGAATGGCCAGGAGACCTGTGTGGAGGAGTGAGGGAGAGAAGGGACAGGTGGAGGCAGGTGAGAACGTAGAAATGTTGGGTCATCATAAAGATTACACTCCTTAATCTAATGAAAACTATAGCCCATAGTTTCAGACACCTTTCTGTACATGCATGGATGTGCTGAAAGCAGAAAGGGGGCTATAACAGCTTTTCATTTTGGGGAGATGGGCTAAAAACATTCTGAAAGTAAGGCACTATGAGGTTTCAGCTTGCACATGTGCACACATGCACACGCATGCACCTGCACACACGGTGACCTCTCAGAAATAAACAGAGAAATGGCAATGGTGGCAGCCCGGAGCCTTGGGCGGCTGTCAGGGAAGCAGCAGTGCGAATGCTAATGGGCTGTGATGATTTGGCACGGTCATTAGACTAATAAGCACATCTCCAAATTAGCACAGCAGCGGCAGCCAGGGAACATTTCATCCAGCCGCCTTCATTATTTCAGACATGGCCCACTTGGCGAAAGTGACTGTGGGACCCAGGATCAGGGACCCTCTCCTGGTAATTTTATCACTTGCCTGCCTGAGTGTGAAGGAATCGGTGCGATGAAGTTCTCTGTTGACTTTTTCCCTGCCAGAAGGGAATGTGAGGGCAGGACAAGCCTTCTGTACTCTCTAATTACACGATGCCCATCTTTAAAAGCATGCCACTATTCATTTATTAGTCACTATTTTGTTTTTTGTTTTTTTTAAAGATTTATTTTTATTTATTTAATTCCCCTCCCCTCCCCCGGTTGTCTGTTTTCTGTGTCTTTTTGCTGCGTCTTGTTTCTTTGTCCGCTTCTGTTGTCATCAGCGTCACAGGAAGTGTGGGCGGCACCATTCCTGGGCAGGCTTCTCCCTCTTTCGCGCTGGGCGGCTCTCCTTACAGGTGCACTCCTTGCGCGTGGGGCTCCCGTACGCGGGGGACACCCCTGCGTGGCAGGGCACTCCTTGCGCGCATCAGCACTGCGCATGGGCCAGCTCCACACGGGTCAAGGAGGCCCGGGGTTTGAACCGCGGACCTCCCATGTGGTAGATGGACGCCCTAACCACTGGGCCAAAGTCCATTTCCCTATTAGTCACTATTTTGAATTTCCTTTTTAAAGTTTTATTATTTAACATGCAAACTCTAAGAGAGGTTCTCCGCTTCTCTCTCCCCTTTCCAAAATTGATCCCAACGTTCCCCCCATCCCCCACCCCGCTTTCAGCAGTCTGCTCCACGGGGGCCTCAGCTCAGGCAATTCCACGTGTGAGCAGAGAGCAGCCTGGCTTCTGGAGGATTCCTCTCCTGAAACAGCCCAGCCAAATCCCTCGGTGCCACTCGCCCGCTTGGCCCCTGGAATCCCACCCTTGCTGGCCAGTCGACGTAGTTATCTGGGGTCCATTCAGAGATGAGGCGGGCCGCTCAGCCCGGGTTTCTCTCGGGGCTCTCCTAGTTTTAGCACTGAAAGCCCTGTATCCTGGGAAACCCCCCAGTCCCCGGCAAACCAGGATGACTGGTCATGCTGGAGCTTCACCGTCATTTCTGTCTCGTACTGGGTGTCTGTTTCCCAGATGTAATTTGGCTTAATATTGTTTACTGGTGAAGGCTGAAGCCCTGGCCATCCCCTGTAAGCTTCTCTCTTTCTCTCCCTCTCTCACACGCAAACATCCACACACGAGCGCATGCACACTCAGACACAGTCACAGGCCCCAACCCACTGAGAGTAAAGCAGATGGCTTTTACTGGGGATTATGGATGGCTTGGACAGTTTTTAAAACTACTGAAACTCATGTGTGTGTGCATGTGAGAGAGGTTACATACATGTTTTTCTAAGAAGAGGGCTCAAAGCTTCCGTCAGAGAGGTTTGTTTCCCACAGAGGTTAAGAACTACTGAGCAGGGCCTCCCTGAAGGGAGGATGGGGGTGAGAGAGAACAAGGTTGAAAGCAGCCTTTCACACTCCTTCTCTTCTCTCCTTTCCTTCGCTTCCTGTCTCCTTCCCTTTCCTGCTCGTTGTCCTTCCTTTTTAGTTCTCACCTTCTTCTTACCCTCTCTTCTCTGTTTCTCTCCACCCCTCATTTTTTCTTCTCCCTGACATTCTCTGCCTCAGTTTCCTCTTCTCATCAATGGGTGCAATAGGATCAAATCAGTGAACGTGCAGTCCCTTCTCTCTGGTAGTCAATCATTTATTATCATCAGAAAGGCCCATAAAGGTAATTGCATCCAACTCCTTGATTAAAAAAAAAAAAAAAAAGATTCAAATTTGACTTCCCAGAGTGCATGGGGGTATTCCCAGCTGGGAGGAGCTGCAATGCCACTGTTCAAGTGTGGAAACTGAGGCTGAGAGAGTGTCCATGTTGCCTTCAGGATGCCCCAAGGCTCGTCCTCAGGGGTCTCTGGCCTCAAAACCAGGCCTGCCTGATCCCGTAGGCTGCCCTCTGAGGTACTATCCTTTATGTCCTTAGGGAGGTCGCTTCACTTTGTTTTTTCTATATTTCAAAAAGATGAACAACCCCTGCATTTTCCTTATCACAAGAAGATTTAGGGTGGAATGAGCAAACATATTATGGGGCATTCTACAGAGAGAAAGAAAGTGGTAAGGCGTCTCCTCGGCATTGTGTTTACACAGGTAATTTCCCCTCAGCTATTTCCTTTCCTCTGCCTTGGACAGAAATGGAAAGCTGCTGTGTGCGTATGTGTTTCCTTTTGGTGACAAATTTCTCCACAGTTCTCAGAGGCAGTGGCGGTCTGTAGGCATGCGAGGGAGAGCTGAAGAGGGAACATTGATCCTACAAAAAGAATTCAAAGCCAACAGCTGTCTTTACCATTGCAAACGCTTCTGCCAGGCCTGGGGAGGTCTCCTGGTTGGAGGATCAGTGCATTAGGCCAGCAAGCTGCAGAAACAAGGCAGAGGAGGAATTAAGTGAGTAAATATGCCATGTGAATGTGATTAAGCGGTTGACAGGAACTCCATTGTGAGTGGGTTAATTGATCAATATTTACTAAATTCTTGTACTAGATGCCATCCTGAGTCTTTAGGAGATGTCACTCTTGCTGCGGAGGTAATGGAAAAGATCTTTTAGAAAGCCCAGGCTCCAGCCCAGGCATGTGGCAATTTATTCCCTCTCTGAAATGATAACACCGCTGATCGTTTATTGAGCATTTACTGAATGTGCATTATTGCATTTCATTCTCACTGCAATCTCGATGAGGAAGCTGAGACCAGAGAGGCTCAGTGACGGACCCTGCTGGAAGCCAGGCTTCTGTGTCCATGTTCATGGTCTCTGCTTAACTGCCCCCTTCGCCTAAGGATCTGTCAGAATGGACTAGGGTGGCGCTCTGTGATCTCGAATGTGCACACAGATCACCTGAGGGGCCTTGTGAAAATGAAGACTGGGATTCGGAAGGCCTTCACGGGTCCTACAGTTCTGCATTGCTAAAATGCAGTTGGGCTGTAGGTCCTGCTTTGAGCGGCAAGGGGCTAAATTGTGCTGCAGGAGCAAGCAGCCCCCAAATCTCAGCAGGCTGAAATGACAAGGGCTTGTTTCTGGTTCAGGCAGCTTGTCCATCGCTGGTTAGCCAGGAGCTCTGCTCCACGTCAGCCTCATTTTAAGGACCAGGATGTTGGAGGAACCATCGCTGGGAGTACTGCGGCTCACAACTGAACAGGGGGAAAAGACATCGCAGGTGGGTCTCGCCAGACCTTAACTCCTCCAGCCTGGAAATGATATTTGTTACTTCTGTTCCCAATTTATGGCCAGAGTTAGTCACATGATGCCACCTCACCACGAGGGGGTAGGAATTGCCTAGCGATTCTGGGGAAGGTGGAGAGCTGGAAATATTTGGTAAGCGTCAGATAAACTATCACTCACTGCTTATAAATGAATGCATCAAGTGTTTAAGCAGCACTTCTTATGCAAACAACACTGAGGGAGGTACTGGGGAGGATATTCCAAATCCCTTTGCTCCTTTTCCTGTGAACCCTGGCTCCTTCAACCATAAAAAAAGGACAATATTTGAATGACAGTTCATACATGGTCACAAAAAGTACATCACAAGTTTTGCAACCTCAGAATATGCAGTGATTATAAATGAACTTTTTGACATGCAAAATATGAATTGCACAAGACCTTCCAAAATAAGACAATTGCATAACCTGGGAGTGTCTGCGTGTTAAAAATGGACATTATTCTCGATGCACAGTTTTGCATAATGCTCCTTTTCTTATAAGAGTATACTAACATTTTTCTATGTCTCAGCTTTTACAGACTCTACCATTTTCTCATTTTATAATGTATTTAACAAGTTGCCTTTTATTGAATATTTAGTTTGTTTCCAAAATTTTTCTGCCATTATTATTATTTTAACACTACACTGAAAAATTTGGTAGCTAAATCTTTCTACACATCTGTATTTATTCCTTAGAAAAAACTTCTTGGGAATGGAATTATCCAGTCAAAGGATGGGAATACTTTTAAGATTATTGATACATAGTGTTGACACCTCTCACAAAGCCCATACCAGTTTAGAGATTCCTTCAACATTTTATGAATGTCCATTTCAGACTCCTATAAGAACAGCAAACAGGTTTTAACAGTAAATTTTAGATTAAAATATGTTATTACAATTATGTCTTGTGCTTCTTTGGTAACTAAATGAGGACGAATAATTTCTCTTAAAATATTCATTAGTGAATTTTTCATTTTCTCTCATTTATTAGTCCATGTTCTAGTTGTATTTTTTCCCTTTTAGGTTTAGAGCTTTGCTTATTCCATGATTATTCTATGTAAATGAGAACTAACCCTTTCTTTAACTTAGATGTATCCAAAATTCTTTCCAATGTGTCCCTTGCCTTTTATTTTCCTTTCAATAAAATAATAAATACTGTTGGTTGAGTGGGTCTAAATTGGTGTAATCTTCATGGGAACTATATGTATCAAAATATTTTAAGCTAAGAATCCTTGACTAAGCATTTCCACTTCTAGGAATTTTTCCTAAGGAAATCCACATGTGCAAAAATCTTTAGGTACCCAGTTACTCAGTTTAGTATTGCAAATAACAAAATATGGTGTTCATATTCTCTAGTAAGCCCTACCCATTCTTTCCTCCTCTGTTTCTTTTTTTGTTGTTTTATAAGTGTCATTTCCCCTTTTCTTTTTATCCCTCAGCATGGGATTTTATCCCTCAGTAAGGGATTTTATTTGGGGATTTGAGGGCTTAATTAAAAATAGATGAAATGATAGAAAGATGGAAATTAGATAGATGATTGGTAATGGATGGATGGATGGATGGATGGATGGATGGATGGATGGATGGATGGATGGATGGACGGATAGATGGATGGAGGGAGGGATGGATGGATGGATGGTGGATGGATGGATGGATAGATGGATGGAGGGATGGATGGATGGATGGACAGGTGACTGACAGACATCGATAGAGATAAATGTCTTTGTTCTATTGGTTCCCTATTCCGAGTGTGCACCTGAATCACGGGCAGCTTTAATACCTCATACAGGTCTGGGCTCCTGCTCCAGAGAGACTGACTCAGTCATTCTGGGGTGGGGCCCAGGCATGGGAAAGAGAGCATGCACAGTGGTGCTGAGAAGTGAAGCCAAGAAGCAGAGAGAAAAAACCAAGGCGGCAGCCGAGCCCATCCCGGCAGAGGGCTGGATTCTGCATTAGCGGGTTCCTGCCTGACTCTGAATGCCCGGCGCACTCCTCACCCCAGGGGCCGAGGTCAGTTCTGACCCGCCGCCCTGGGCATCGCTCAGAGCTCATCTAGCCCAAGCTCCCACTTCAACACCCAGTTCCACCGAGCTTTGTTTCTCTGCCTTCTACCCCCAAGTCAGTTTTGAAGTCAGGGCCTTTGCTTCGGCAGTTCCCTCTGCCTGGGGCACTCTTCCCTGAATAGTGTCGTCTGTCCCCCATTGCCTAACTCCCAGTTCAAAAGCCCTATCCTCTGAGAAGCGCTCCCTGAAACCGCTGTTCCAAAGTGCCGCCCGGGTCTCCCTGTAGCCACCGCCTCCTCTCTGCACCCCCTGATGGCTGCTCCGTCCTGTTTGTCCTTTGGCTCACGCCCCCTGGCCATTCCCTTGCCTCCTCAGCCTCTGCTGAGATTCCTTCAGGTTCATCTCTGGGTGGGCCATGGGGGTGAGGGTGGAAAGTGTTTCAGATCTCACAGGCGAAACATCACCTTCCAAGAACGGCTTCCACCTTCTCTTACCCTCCTGCTCTGTGCTATTATCTCTTTGCGGTTAGTTGTACCACCAGGGCTGCTGTACTGCCCTCTACTTGGTACCTGCCATGCTGGAGCAGGGGAAGGCCACACACCGTGCTCCACCATGAACTGTTACGCCCATCACCTGAAAAGCCAGAGCAAGGCCTTGCTCCCCGCAGCAAAAAGGGGGTAGCAGATATTTAATGAGGGCCCCTTATGCTCCAGGCGCAGTGACAGGCAGTGCAGGCAGGGGGAGAGGAGGCCACCCCCTAGCAAGCATCTCCCAGGCATGCCCCGGCTCACTGCAATCCTCTCCCCTCTCTCCGGTTGCCTTTAGCCTGCATTCTTTTCTTCCTCCCAGGACCCCTATGCTCATGTGAGGTTCTGACTTGTTGTAGAAACCGTTACGGAGTTTGGAGCAGGTTCTAGGCAGGAGAGCAACAGCACCCATTTTGTCATGTACAGGATAGTCAGACAAGTAACCGCAATTCCAGGACAGTTAGGTAAGTGATGTGTCTTCACTCACTGAATATTTGTTGTTCATTTTCTACGTGCCTCGCCCTGTTTCAAACTGTATTCTAGAACCCAAGTTCTAGGTGCTACAAGGAGGATATAGCAGGATGCCTTGAGAATGTACAAGCAGGGCCCTGTCATCATTTTGAGGATTCAGATGGGGCTTCCTGCTGGAAAGCGGTGACTTAGTAGGAACTAAAAAGAAAGGATAAGTGTTCCCAACAGAAGGGATAAAGAGTGCAGTGTTTTGGGGGAGTTTGTGGGACTGTGAGCAGTATAAGACAGAGTGTGGGGTTACTAGCAGCAAAGAATCTGGAGGGGTAAGTAAGGGCCAGAGGCTCTATCTGATCAGGGCCAGATGATACCCGTAAACAGGCATGTTTTTGGTTTTAAATGTGATGTTTACAAAACCATTTTGGAAATGGTTAACATTTAAAAATCAGCAGATTTCACATAGAAACAAAAACTTCCCATTTTTTTTTAGTGGGGAAACTCTGGGCACACCGGGCCCCCAATTGCACATGCCAACTGCCAGCCTGGAGCTAAGTAGCTGCTGCTTTTCTCTCCAGTTCGCCACAGTCCCCACTCACCCTGGGGCCGTCTCAGCCATTTATATCTCCTGCCTGGTCTCTGCACACATTTGTGTTTTTGATACCCGGTATTGGGATGGAGAAATCCGCAGAGGCCAGAAGGCCAACGTAAGGGGTTTGGTCTATATCTTAAAGGCAATGAGTACTATTGAAGCCCTGGAAAGGGCTTTTTGTGATTAAAAATGAACTTTCTGTTCACCAAAAGATATGACCTGGAACGTTCACAGCAGTAGTATTTACAAGGGACCCAAACTGAAAACTACCCTAATGTACTTTGGCAATCCGATGGAGTAATAATTGTGGCATATTCACACAATGAATTCCACATAATGACTAAAAAGAATGATTAACATCGGCACACGACTCTCACAGACATACTATGGAGTGAAAGAAGCAGACACAAAAGGGTCCATACCTTACAACTCTGTTGAGGTAAATTACGGAAAGAAGCATAACTAGCCTATCGTGTCAGAAGTCCAGTGGCAGTTGCCTTTGGAGGGAAGACGCTGGAAGGAAGAGTGAAGGAAGAAGGGCCGATGGCATTCCATTTCTCAGCCTGGGCGCTGGACACACGGATGTGTTCAGTTTGTGACAATTCATCAAGTTGGACACTTAGCACCTGTGCCCTTTGCTGACCGTATATTATATTTTATTTAACAAGTTTTCTAAAATGCTGGCACCGGTTTAGAGGGGATGGCGGCTGAGCCAGGGCAGTGGTTTTACAGCTTAAAATGAATGGAGTCAAGAGATGCTGCATAAGAGATAAAGCCTGCAAGACTTGGATCTGCAGAGAGGAAAGGGGGAGAGCTTCTGGATCAGGAGAAACACCATGAGGACAATGACAGGAACAAGAAGGTTCTGGGCATGTTCAGAGGAAAAAGGAGAACCTTTCGTCTCGACACCATCAGAAATAGAGCAGCAACAGCAGCGACTCACACAGAGAGGGATCCCTGCACTGAGTCAGGGTTTCAAAGCAGCGAAAAGGAAAAGGAAAGGCAAGGTTTGCCGATGAAATGTTTATTTTCCCTTAAACAATCGCATGATTAAAAAACACATGTAATAAGAGTGGCCCCGTGCTTCGGCAAGTCAACCACCATAAATTTCCTCCAAAGGTGTCTAAAGCACCCTCCCCGACTTCAGCTACCATATGCTGTGGAACCCGCCCCGCTTCCGCCCGGGCTCTCCAGCCTCCCCAATATCTTTATCAAATTCTTGTTGAAACACAGAAAGGAAAAAAGATTTCCAGCAGTGAAAGCTTGAACTTGTCGCCTCGTGTGCTTCTCGGATTTCTAAAGCACGGAGGCCTGGAGAATATGTTTCCAATATCCTCTCGTCTGTCTCTGTTAGTGTTTTGCTCCCTTCTACAGCAAGGAGGTTTCGACCTCTGGCGTCTCCAGGGGAAGTGGGGTTTGGAGCAGGGTCAGGCCTGGCGGAGAGGGAGTGGCCGCAGCCGCCTTGAGCAGCCCACTTCCTGGGGCTCCCTTAATACGTTTAACCTGGAAGAGGCATTACTCCAGTCGAGATTCGATTACGGGGTGGGCGAGGGTGGCCTAACAAATGGCAAGTGGCGGCTTGCGGGGCTGAGCTAATCTCTGTTGACACACAGCTAATGCAGGGCCCGCGCCCAAGGCCGCGGGGGCCCGTCCGCAGCTCGCGCTCGCCTTGCTGGCCGAAGGGGGAGGTGAGACCCAGGGAGCGCCACGGGGACGCCTGTCGCTTCCAATCGCCGAGCGCCCCGAGCGTGCCCGTCATTATTTAAAGGTCTCCCAGTACCAGCTAAATGTCCCCGCGTCCTGTGGGCACTGAGGTCGATTTCCCCCTTCCTCGGGGGCTAGCATTTGCTGACCGGATTTCTCTACAACGTTCCCGGGTTCACGTCGCTGGAAGTCTAGGGACGCTGTCGTTCATTCATGTGACAAACTCACATCGTTTCCTTCCTGGGTGTTTGGGACACGAATCAGAGTCAGTTCTTTGTCTTCTGCGGGGCTCACGTAGCCAGGGGACAGGGCTGGCTCTACTCAAACTCCCCAAGCCTCGGTTCTCCTATCTGGTGCTTGTCGGGTGCCGGGTGTCTACTCTGGCACATAGCAGTTACTCAACACACAGTGACGGAATGGAAGCAACTGCAGGACAGAAGTGAGGGCACTTATCATTCATCGCCGTGCTATGCACGGTATCTTGTGGCAACAAGTTTTGCAATTCCTTCCATCCCCATACCCCCTCACCACACACACACACGTGTTCTACTAGCTAAAGTGTAAGCTCCACAAGGGCAGGGCTGATTGCATGCCCGTTATGTTCCAGGCTTCTGGACCAGTGTCAAGGTCATTGTTAGGCACTTACAATGCCTAACAAGGTGAGGAGGGTAACAAATATTTGAAAAATATCTAATAGTGCAATGAATGAACGAGTGAATGAAGTACAAATCCCTGTAGGACTGAGAAGGGAGACCACGGGACTATTTTACAATCCTGCTTATCATCTCATCCCCTTGCCCCCTTCAGCAAGCTCAATCCTTCTGCCTTTTAAATATTCATTGATCCACCACGTCTTGTACCATATACGCAGGCTGTGCAACCAGACAATCTTGGCTTGGACTCTCACTCCATCACTTGCTAGTTGTATGACCTTGGGCAAGTCATTTAACATTTCTGGTTCTCCATTTCCCCATTTGTAAAGTGGGGGAAATAGTCATAGCCACCTCATAAGGTTGTTGGGAGGTTCAGACAAGCTCACATATGTTGAGAGTCAAGAACAGTGCCTGGCACCTCGGTAGCTGTTATTGATGTTCTCAAGTGTTTTTGAAAAATACTGATATTTTAAAAAATAAATCTCATCAACAGAATAGAGAAACCATAAATAATAATAGGAAAAAAAAAGGGGAAATGGAACCATCCAGGCTTTTTTAAATTAGAAGAATAGAATATTTATACATATAGGTCTGTGTGTGTAATATACCTCTCAATAAAATGACCAGTCTTCTGGGGAGTATGAAATAATAGCAGATTGACTTAAGAAACAGAAATCTAGAATTGAGTGTCATGGGGGACAATATTTAAAACATTTTCTCCAAAAAATATTCAGGGGTCAATTTTTAAAAATCAGTTATCTTTTTTTAAACATGGAAGAAATAGGTAATTCCCAGGCCATATAATTTGCTCCAGAACATAAACAAAGTAGATTGTTCCTTATCTCTTTCTTTGAAGCCAGCATAACCCTGGCAACAAAATGTATGACAAAAATAACACAGAAAAGAAAGCTGCAGACCAATCTCAGCTAGAATTGTAAATGCAAAAAAACCACACAAATCAATTTAAATTGTATATTAAAAGAATGATCTGCCATGTCCAAGGAGGGCTTAAGCTACGAATATAATATAAAATAGCCCATCAATAGGTCAAAGTTGGGAATCTATAATAATCTCAACAAATTCATGAAAGGATTTGAAAACAATCAACATCCAGGCACTGAAAAACCGTTCAGAAAATATGGAATAGAAAGGAAGTTTCTTTTTTAACATTCTAAAGAATTTCTCTCTCAAAACCATATCTGAATGGTATCTAATGGTGCCTTACTTACTACAAGCATTTTTATTGGAATCAAATGAAACAATGACGTTCACTCTCATCACTAGCATTTAACATTTTTCCCAGAAGGCCTAGCTGATGTAGGAACTTAAAGAACAGAATTTTTTCTCCTTTCATGAACGAAGGAGGAAAAAATGTTATTAGCATGTTTCAGTATGTGTTCATCAATTGCAACAAATATACCAAACTAATCTAAAATGTTGTTAATGGAGAAAAGTGTGGGAGGGGAAGGGAAGAGTATATGGGAATCCCCCTATATTTCTGATGTATCATTTATGTAATCTAAAGCTTATTTAAAAATAAAATTTTAAGAAAGTCATTTGCAGATATGATATTCCACCTAGAATACACAAAGAAATAGTTGGAAAATGTCAAAATACACTAAAGAGTTCAGTTATTATTTTGCTAGACACCAAATAAAACAGTCACAAATCAAGTGTTCTGCAACAACAACAAAGAGTGTTTAGAAGATGAAAAGGACCCAATCACTACAGCAACAATTTTCATAGAATGCCAAGTAATAAACTCAATACCAAATGAAGAATACCTACATGCAGAGATTAATTAATAAGGCTCAACATTGTAAAGATGGTGATTCCCCTGATTGTTGCAGATTTAATGCAATTCTAAAAACAGAATTCCAGTGATTATTTTTGTGAGGGGCAGGTTGCAGGAGGGAGTGGGTCAAAGCAGTTTTCAAGTTCATTTGGATGACTAAGTGCATGAGATTAGCCAATAATTTCTTTCTAAAGGTTCAAGTATTTGCCTTTCAGATAATAATGTTATCTAGCTACAATCATCAAACAGTGTGCATGGGCAGAAGAGCTGAAAGATTGTGCTTGGAGGAGCAGAAGGGTGAACTCAGAAATAGACTTTAATTTATGCAACAATTTGCCATGTGATGAGAGTGGTACCATCATAGATCATAAGGGAAAGGGGAATGCTCAAAACTGGATACTGGGGTGAGTGGATGTGGCTCAATTGGTTGAGCACCTGCTTCCCACATAGGAGGTCCTGGGTTAAGTTCCCCGTGCCTCCTACAAACAAAAAAAAAACAAAGAACAAGCAAACAAATGGAAAATCAACTCAGGGAAGCCAACGTGGCTCAGTGGTCGAGGGCCGGTAATTGGGTACCCCGTACATCCTCATTAGGTCTAACGACCTTCTTTGAGTGTAATCTTGTCATCGCTGATCTCCATCATATCCCTTTGCTCATTTCTCTATCACAAAACTCCCTTCTTTAGGGTTTTTCTGGGGAACAGGAAGAAAGACAAGAAAGAGAGGATGGAGGAAAGCAAGTGAAATCCTACAAGGGTGAAATCTGGACCCCTTTTCCTTCACCAGTCCTTATTCAAGGTCACTTGAGGCAGCAGATGCTTGGGGTGCTGAAAATCCCTCCAACATACCAGCCGTTTCTTCTCAGGATCAGCCTGGTATAACAGGAAGAAACACAAAGGATGAACAACGTGTCCAGCCAGCCTTGTGTGTGTCTACAGAGGCCAGGCCAGGCAGGGAGGCAAGATAGTGGTGCCCCGTTGGGGACACCCTGCCAGGCTCCAGTTCACACCCCAGCTCCACTACATTTTAGCTGTGTGATTTTGAGCAAATTACACAGCCACAGTTTCTCCATATATACAATGGGAGTTATGGTACCCGCCTCAAAGGGTCATGATGAGGATTCAATCAAATATTGCATGTATATCCTTTTAGCTCCTCTGTGCCTCAGTTTCCCTATCTACAAACTAGAGACATTGTTTATTTTGTACCTAGCTAATTAGGTTGCCATGAGGATTAAAAAGACTTAGAAGGGACCTTAAGAACCTCTTAAGTGCTCAATATATGCTTTCTATTATTTTTATTAAGCCCAGATATATGGTAAGAATTCAACTGATGACAATGGTTATTATGGCTTTTAATATTGTTATTAGCATTACCTATTATTACATTATTTAAAATTTTAATTATCATTATTTCTAACCGAACTTTTCTTTATGTAACTGACTTTCCTGCTGAGTTGATTTCTCTAGTGTCTTGTAGACAAAACTCCCAATTCGTGGTGGCACCCAGTATAAACAAAAGCTTCCTGGGGTTGCTTCTTTCTTTCTAATCAGTTTCCTAATTCCAAAAACCTGGACTTCAAAGTGCCACGTGAAGTGGTTTTCATGTACTTGCCAGCTTAGCTGTGCAGGATGTTCAGCCCAGAATGAGCCCACAGTTAGGCGCAAAGCCCGGAGGTGTCCCTGCGGTGAGCTCTGCTCTCTTGGAAATGAGAAGTGAGCCAACATTTCCTCATGTGTGATATAGCCAGAGTCACCATTCTCTCTACTCTCGCCAACCACCACCCCAGCTAGAGACATGATATGATTTCTCAAATTAATTGGAGGCCAATGTTTTCTGCATTTTCACCAGTGCCGGAAGAGAACGAAGGTGAGAGCTCTTCACCCGTGCTGTTGGTAGCTTGTGCTTTCTCCTGATCTAAGGAGAAAGAACCTTTTAATTAAAGGTGGCAGCTATGATAGATAGCCTAGCACAACTTTTGGCATTATTTTGTCAATGGGAATCCCCCAAATTCTACCGAAGAGAAGACTTGTGTTCATGACACCACAGTTGGGATTTCCAATATATTCTATTAAAGTCATCCGCAGAGCAGAGTGCCTTAGGGCAGGGGAGAATGTTTCAGTCACCAATTAGTCTATTGACTTTTTTTTTTTTTGCTTCAGAGCAACACAGAGAACGGAGGAGATATCCAGAGATGCCACAGGAGTTCTGGAAAGAAAGGGGAAAACTATCCCAGTATTAGAACTTCATGGTCTTTCCCTGACTTCCAATAAAAATCTCTCTCAAAGCTGAACATTTCTATTCAACAGCTATATTAATCCCTCTCTCTTTTGAGAAAATGCTCCAGAGAATTGCATTTTCAGGACGTGAAAGTCCAAGTTACCAAAATTGGCTTAAGGTCTTACTTAGTGCAAAAGGGGTGAGAAAAAGGTGGAGGCGTAACTGACAGCTCTTCAGGATGCACAGGCCATTCCCAACTAATTCTCCAGGCCAAAGTAAAGGACAAACTCAATGCTTCAGAAACCCTAAATGCCTGGTCATTGCCCAAAGGGGAAAAAGTCAGCTGTTCCAGAATAGACCGCAGTCACATTGCAGCAGGAACTTAGTCAAGAAGCATGTATTGAGCATCTACTATGTGTTATGTGCTGCCTTCATTACATCATTCACTCTTCACAATCTCACAGTGAAACACCATCTATTATCCTCAGTTTACAGATGTAACCCAGAAGTTAACTTGCCCCACATGGTTTGTCTCTTCCAAGGGGGCCAACATTAATGCAGAACACAGTCATTTGCAACAAAAGAATTAATGAGCCACTTAGATTTTACTAAGGATTCCCCAGGAAGGTGTTTCCAACACACACTCAAAACAAACTATGTCAAATTCCCTATCACATAAGTCCTTGCTCTAAAGTTGGCTCCTCCCTGCCCAATATCACTGATAAGTCTTCTCCATCCTTAGCATGCATGGTACTTAGCTTCTTGTTCCTTCCTCCTGCTTCTTTTGATGGACCCTCAAATGCCTCCCCCTTTATTACCAACTGTGCCTCTTCTCTGTTCTAGATCTACATCCACCTTCCACCTGTGAACACCTACACCCATCACAGTGGTCAGCCAACCCTTCACTACCTGTACCTTCCCAGCCCTATCTTAATAGGATTGGTGGGGGAAGGGGAAGAGTGGAGCATGTCTGTCTCTTGTCCACATGAGTAAACTAGGGCCAAGAAAAGTGAGGCATTTTCCTTACTGCTATAGAATAATAAAGTGTGCAAGTTCAGATGTTCTAGTATCATGAACCTCCATTTCAGGGTGCCTCCCCCAATATGCCAGAGAGGGAGACATGAGAGCTGTGGGTCAGCTAAGTGAGCATGGAGCAGCAAAGGCTGCTGATCTTAGGGGTGGAAGGCATGGGGAAGATGCCATGAGAGAATTACAGAAAGCAGGTTTAGAGGAAGAGAGAGAGTGATAGCCCTGGTTTCTGACAGTTTTCCATGAAGTTTGATGGTGCCTTCAGTCCTGGACTCTGGATAACTCACCACCCACCACCACAAGATTAGACAGAAAATAAAACCTGCCTTTAGTTTCAGTGACTTTGAGTGGTATCTGTTCCTTGCCACCCAAAAGGGCATTCACTAGAAACATGACTGCTGTGTATAAAGTCATGTGGTTGAAATGAAAGGCACGGCAGCAGCAGGTAGATGCAGCAAGCGTTAGGAGGACCCATACGAGAAGAGACCAAGGGTTTGCCATGACTTCAAAGCTCTGCTGAAGGCAATGAAGGTGAGGATTCGGAAATTAGCTACAAATTCATATAGGTGAGGATCTTATTCTTTCCCTCATATAGCTATTCATTCTAAAGCTTTTCTTGCCATCATCATTCGACCATCATCCAATTCCTTACCAGTTTTTGTCCCCAAGAGAGACCTGAATTTTGAAACCTGGCTTGTGGTACTCAGTGCTTGAAAGAATAGGTGAAATAAAAAGAAGAGCTATTGCTTTGGAATTGAGGCTTTTCTATTCTAAGAGTCCATTAAGCCAAATTAAAATGGGTGCAAGTGTTTTCCCATTGTCAGAGTGAGAAAGAGTACCCAAAAAATGTGAACACCTAAAATTGGTGAGCACACTTAATACACTGTTTACAAAAGAATAAATGTTGCAATGTTTTGGTAGAATAATTGAAAACATGTTCCAAAAGCCTAAAGATAAGCATACCTGGGAATTTATCATAAGAAAAAAAAAAAACAAGTCCATGTTCAAAGAGTTATGTCTATACAAGGAAGCTCATTTCAGCAACATTTAGATTAATGAAAAGACGGAAACAACTGAGATATCCATCAAAAAGGGAGTACTTAAATTCATTATGGTACAACCATTCATGCCTCTATAAAAATTCAAGAATATATGCTATAGGTCTATTTTCATTGCTCCAGAAGAGACAGCTTAATATAATGGCAGGATCCAGGAGTCAAGACTCAGACCTACTTATGTCTGAATCCCTTCTCTACCACTAATTCATGCTCAACTTTAAGAAAGAATTCTTTGATTTCACTTAAGTTCTCAGTTTCATTAAATTTTAAATAAGGATAATATTTACTATTTGAGCTTGAATGATGATTAGACATGACCATGCATATAGAGTAGATGACAACGACACGTCCATATTTATGTCTATGTCATATTACCAGAAGATTAAAAAGCTTATCTATCATCATGTATAATATGAAACTATGTCTATGAGAGAAAGAAAGTGGGAGGAAAGGAGGGAGAGAGGGAGAGAGAGAGAATATGTATATGTACGTGTGCATAGAAGAAAGGTCTGGAAAGATGCACACCAAACAACTAGGGAGATTGATGCCTTTTATTCCCTTCATTACAGTTTTCTGTTTTGTCTGTATATTTTTACAGCAGGCACATATTAATTTTACAATCAGCCAAACGATGGATCTATTTCATTTCAGGGAAATTTTCCTTAAAAGGAATACTTCTGGGGACACCAAAGCTTTCCCTATGCAAGCCTGAGGGAGAGATGGAGCCGGTGCTTTGTAGTAAGTATCTCCAGACCACACTAAATCCAATCTTCTCATTTGGGGATATTTGCTTTCCGGACGGCAAGGCTGTGATGGATCCCAGATTCAGCACTCGTGGCATCTCAATCAGCTGTGTTTAGATGCCACTGTGACACAAGATTATGACATTTTGATGGGATTAGGAGATAACTTTGCTTTAATCCTTAAAGCCCTGTATGCTTTTGGATCTGATTACCTTGGCAATTCCCTTCCTGGGCCCTAGCAATTAAGATTAGCCAGAATGCTCCTGTTAATGATCCCCACATTGAAAGCTCAGGAAATCAGAAATGGGTGGTTTTATTTTGCCTTGTTTTTTCTGGTATTGTTCCTCCTTTTCCTTTTCTGATAAAGGCTCTGGGCTATCTCCAAGGCTCTTGTCTTCAGAGCCTCCTGGGCTGCCTATTTTGTTTCCTTTATTGCTTCCAGGAGAAGCCATCTTTGGGGTTCCTCTTTCTTGGTTTTGTTTCATTGGGGAAGGATTGCTTCTGCATTTAATTTAACCAGTTGTGTTTATGCTTGGTACTGTCAGTTCCAGCGGTAGTGAATGGAGTTTTAAATCGGTTTGAGAAATGAGAGCACAAAGACTTACAGAGATTTTAATTAAACCCCTTCTGCCTATGGAAATTTGGTTTGGTCTGCCCTATCCTTAAGGCTGCAGGTCATATTCTCCTGAGAGATCTGCTCCCCATATCCTTAGACTGCAGGAATTTATGGTCTGTGGTCAAAATATCGTAAAGCTCACCCATACACTCATTTCCTCTAAAATCCAGTAGCATGGCAGCAAAACAAAAACAACAATACAAGGAACAGGCAGGAGGATTAAATCATTATCATTTTAAGTTAGGTGCCTGTGAGAAGCAACTGAATATCATCCTCCAGCCCAGTTCTCCACCCCGCCTTCTGCCCTGGAGGGCTGACCTGCAGGATGGGCATATTTATTCTCTCTCTTCAGTCCATGCTGGGTCTGGTTCTGGTAAAGAATGATTTCCTCTGCCAAGGCCACAGCTCTTTTCTGACCACCCTTCCCTACAGCTAGAGCTGCTCCAGGTTCTGGTAATTGCTCCCTTCCTTTACTTACCTCTTCCAGTCTGGAGTAGCTAACACTTCACTCTATTGCCCACCCGAGATGTTTTACTGGCCTTACTGGTTTCCCTTAACCCGGCTCACACCTTTGCAAATGGTCCCTTAATTAAATTTTCTTGGATAACCCCCATCAAATATGCCTTTTCTCTCCTGGAGAACACTGACCAAACAAGGAGAGGGGCTGACAGCTCAGTTTTAGGGGTCAGGAAACCTTCGAATTCAGGGAAGCCATCCTTTCCCTGATATATATCAACTTTATCTTCCTGAGCCTCATCTATAAAATAAACACAAAAATAATTCCTAACTCATAGAGTTGCTATGATGAGTAAGTAGAATAAATTGTGATCACATATGGCAATAGTCATCACTCAATAAATGTCATTTTTCCTCCACAGCCTCCCAGATCCAATGTCAATTTCTTATTAGGCCTATTGCCCAGTATTTTTTAAGGCTTCTCCTCTCTGAACCAGTTTTTTTTCAATGGTTTTGATTGAGACACAATGGCACTATTGAATTGCCTATGATGAAAAATGAGGCACAAAGGAGAGACTCAGTGCAAGAAGGGCTAGCTCAGGTGGCCATCAATTGTCCTCTTTCCTTCACTAACCCCATCAAAATAAGCCCATGACCTGGTAAAATAGCAATAGCTATTATTAACTGAATACTGCCTTTCCAAAACTGTGCGACAGTTTTTTCTCTATGCTCCCATAGCCCTCTGAACATTGTCTTCCTTAACATTTATTTCAGCGGCTTGTGATTATTTTTTGTCTCATCTATCCCTCTCACTAAACTTTTAAGATATTGTGGCCTAGGATTTGTCCTCTTCTGAACACTCAGCACTTAGCTAGTTCCTGGCAATCATGAGAATGCTCATAAAGTGTATTAAAAGAATGAGTGAATGAATGATGGCATATAGGTGTTGATGCAAAGTACCACAAATCTTTTGGTATGAAGGGTATTTATTTGGGGTTAAAGCTTACAAGGCCCTAACAAATCCAGTTCAGGGCTGCTTTCTCACCAAAGTCAGTTTGCCACGTGTTGAAGCAAGATGCAAGACCGTGGGTGAGCACCACCTGGTCTCTCCTTCCTTCTTCCTCTTAAGACTCTGTGGGCCCAGCTTCTTCCCATCTCAGCTGTAGGCTGGCATAGGCCTCATTTCTTTCCATGGGCTTTAACTGTTTGAGCCTTCTCCTTTCTGTCACATGGCAGGACTGAAATGACCAAGTTCTCTCCTCTTCTGTGTCTACGGAGCTCTTTCTCTTCCTTTATCTTCTAGATCTTCTTGAGTGAGTGTCCGTTTATATCAGCCCACCAAGGAGATGGGGACTCATCCCTGAGTCACACCCTACTAATGTGGTCAAATCAAAAGCCCAAAATTGATTTAATCAAGCAAACTTAAAACTTGTGAATTTAATACAATAAAGAGGAACAGACCAGTTAATAAATATAATCCTTCTCTTTTGGGGGGATTCACAAAAATAATCTCAAACTGCCACAGATGGCAAGAAACATAATGGGTCTCTTGAAGGATGGGTGATATGGGAAGTCTTCATTAAAGATATGAGCCTTAACTTGGCTGCTAAAGGTGAACAGAGATGCAAATAGGAAGAATATAACTGAAGTTGGTCCAGACAGAGGACGTATAAGCAGAAGCATAGAGAGGAGAACTGTGTGAACCCTTTTAGCCAGAATATAGACTTTGCATATTAGAAGAGAAGGAAATAAGACTGGATACTCTACCCAGTTAAGCTAATACTAGGGGTTGTAACAGACAAACCCTCCAATCTCAATGGCTTAATCCAACGAAGATCTCTAACTCACACGAAGTCCCAAACAGCAATCCGATGAGTGGGCAGCTCACTTTCAGGTGGTGATTCCAGAACCAGGTTTCTTCCATTTTTCTGAGGTTACACAGAAGTGAAAAGAGCATGGCAGATTGCATGTGGGTCGTGTTTATGGACCACAAGGTCAGCATCGCTTTCATCTATGTTCCATTGGCCAGAACCCAGTCATGGCCACGCCTAATTGCAGGGAAAAATAGTCTAAGTGGGTGCGCAGGAGAAGAGAGCATGCGTTTGGGAGAACTAGCTGGACTCTGCCACAGGTTGCTAAGTTTGAAGCCATTCTAGAGAACTCTAAACGCCAGACTCAATCTTATGCATTCCGTGACTGGATCCCATCCCAAACTCCAGGAACAGTGGAGGTTTCCAGAGAAGAGCTGGAGAAGGTCCCTGAGCCCACAAAGGAACAAGTCTTCTCTCATGTATAAACTCAGAAAGCGGCTTTCTTCAAACCCAGCCATTATGCATTTTCAGTAATTCTTGATCCTCAGACAAAAGTTACTACTCACCCAACCTCTTCTACTGCAGTACAGCATTAAAGAAAGATGAAGGAAAGATGGATGGATAAATGAATGGATGGATGAATGGAAGAAAGGAAGAAGGAAGGAAGGAAAGAAGGAAATATTATCCTTTAAATATGCTCAGAATTTGTAGCATCAGGTTGGCTGCATCACTTCCTTTCCTTCTGATTATAGACCTTCCTGGTTTTCCCTGGACTGAGGGATTTCTGAGGACAGGGGACTTTTGTGGCTAAACCTGGGAAAGTCCTAGGGAAACAGGGACTGGTCTGTCTCCTTAGCTCTGACAACTGAGAAAACTGAGTTTAAATCCCCGCTCTGCCGCTGAGTACATTTGTAACTTTGGACAAGTCACTTCATCTCTGTGAGTTTCAGTTTCATCACCTTTAATCTGGGAACAGCAAAAGGGCCATCTCATTGGATTGATATAAATATTGAATGAGTTAATGTGTGTAAAACATTTGACAGTGCATCTTGGCACATAGGACATGCTCAATAAATGCTGAATGGGGCGCTCTTCCTTGACTACAATGAGACTTGTTTGCAACAGGGCCCGGGAGATCTGAGGCTCTTCCTGAGGAAAAGTGAAGCAGGAGCACACTTTGCGAACAGAGGAAGTACCCCCACTCAGGTCTTGGGGGAACGGATGGGCAGGTGGTCCTCAGATGCGCAGGGCAGGCGAGACTGCACACAGCCTTCAGCTGCTTGTCAGCTGGGAGATGACGGCAAATGGGGCTCAGATGATGGGAGAAGGAGGCAGCCCACCCAGGGGGCTCTGATCCCCACCTCTCGCCACCAAGGGAGGAAAGGCAGGGGTGCGGGTGATGTGATAAGAAGGGCTGAGTCGTGCTTTATTCCAGAGCTTTCAAAGTTCTCTCGTTCCCCTGGCAGGAACCAAACCTTAATAACCAGAGCCAGGGAGTGAAAGAGAAAGAAACCAGATGAGCAAACCGTTCCCCTTTAAACAGGTCATGTTGTGTTCAGAAGGAGACTTTGAAATTGTGCATGTGTAACCACAGCAGAGAGGGTGTGGGCCCCCTCTGTTCCTGCCTGAGGGGGCGCTGGGGAAAAGGGAAGAAATGAAGGGAAAGGAAAGGACTAAGAGAGAACGGGGGAGAGAAAAGGGAGGAAAGAAAATCACATCCCCTTGTGTGCACTGAACACAGAGATGAGCCAGCCATGGGGCCCCACCTTCACGAAGTGTGTGGTCTTGAGGTTGCAGGGGATGGCCAGGGGGCATGATGTGTTTTGAGCACTACCTGGCACCACTCACTTTCTGTGCATTATCCAATCCTCATAGCCAGTCTCCAATTTCAGAGATGAGGATGCTGAGGCTCAGAGAGGCCACTCGTCCAAGGACACAGTCAGAAAGTGGCAAAGCCGGGATTTAGACCAGACTGGGGTTCCTAATAATGTAGACATGCAGAAAGTGAGTCAGCCAACTGCCTTTACCAGCTACCCAGCCAGCTCTAAAGGCAAATGGGTAGGACAGGGGCCACAGTACGGGAACACAGGGAGAGGCACGTCAGCACGCACGGCCGAGTCCGGGTTTCTCACCTCGGCGCTACTGCTGTTTGGGGCTAGTTGGGCCTTTGTTGGGGGCAGCTGTCCTGGGCACTGGAGCATGTTGAACAGCATCCTTGGCCCTTTACCCACTAGGTGAGTGTGTGCCCTTGCAGTCAATTCAATGACAAATGTCTCCCATGTGCCAAATGCCCCTTGGGAGGCAAAGTGAACCCTCATCCCAGCCTGCCTTGACAACCAGCGGCCTAGGGGAAGGAATGAACAGGAGTCATCGCCTTGGACCAAGAGGCATCTAAGTGAACTGTGGACGGCATTTCACCTCATTTAACGTCTCATTCAATCCCGGCAAGAATCGTGCCAGGTAGGCAATGTTATTCCTGCTTTATACATGAGGCATCTCAGGCTCAGAGAGTTTCAGTAGCACATCTAGAGACAGAGCTGAACCAAGGCAGGATAGCGCCGCTATCTATACTCTCTCCTCAGTACCGTTCAGAGGACAACAGAAGATGGAACGTGGGTTGGACAGCGAGAGAGCCAGAGCTTCACAAAGGGCAGCCGCAAATAAAGACACTAACATGGCAGAGACAGTCCACCAGACGGGTGGCCCCATGCGGCGTCACCATGGGGCACAGAATCTCTTTAAGCAGCCACGTCCCAGGCAGCCCGAGAGCCTGCACCTCCACCTGGTAATACACGGCTTCCTACGAGCGCGCCCCGCACGTGAGTCCACTTGACTCTCTCCTCCTCTCATATCTCACGAGGAGTGACAGTATATCCCAAATGCCTCAGAGATTTATGGGGGAAAGCCACTTCCCCTGACCAACCCTCCCTCTTCACAGGGGCGCATATGTGGGGAGCATCTATCCCAGGAATGACCCACATTCATTTTCTGCCAGGAGCCAATGGCCTGGGGAATTCGTGAAATGCCCCTAAATTACAAATGAGTGGGGGGACCTTCCTCTGGAAACCTTTTCCCAAGCCGGAGCCTCCCTATAAATCACCCTCCAAGCATCGCGCACTGCCGTGAACCGCAGATGTGTGGGGACCAGCTAGGTGAGTGTCTTCCGGCAAGGAAGACAGTGAAGTTGACCAAGAATTTGGAAAAGCTGACCTCCCCCACTCCCGACAGCCGCTGGCTTGACATCGCGAGGCCGATACCCTTAGAACAGGAAGGAAATTTCTCCCAAGGATCCTTCTGTAATCACCCCGCCCCTACTTCACATCCCCTGTGAAATAGTTCTAGCATTTGTTCTTAATTTTTCCAGGGGTGAAGTTTCCCTTTGAAAATCTGATGAAAACTAGGGACTCCTCTCTTTAAACGAAGGATTGTTTACTGGTGCTAAAAGCTTAGAAAATGGTTAAGACCGATTTGCAAAGGTTTTCTAGGGGAAAAGGGGACTTTTCCTCAAGTCACATTACAATATTTATTATATGTATTGCTTTTTTAAAAAAAAAACTTTTACTGACATAGAACGTAATACAGAATAGTGCACAAATCCTAAGTATGCAGCTCAATGAATTTCATAAACTGAACAAATCAGTGTAACCCTGCACCCAGATCAAGAGTCAGAGCTTTATGTGCATCTAGAAGACTCCTCATACTCCCCATTCAATCAATATCCCCACCAAGACTGATCACCAGCCTGCTTTGAAATAGCCTAGACTACTTTTGCTTGGTTTTGTTCTTTATATTTAATGGATTTGTGTGAGATCTGTGTCATTGTGTGTAGACGGAGTGTTAATTCTCATTATGGTATAGTATCCCATTGTGTGAATAGCCCACAATTTATTTCTAATCTACTGTTGGAAGATGTCTGAGATGGATTCATTCTTACAGCATTTTTTAAAAAATGATGTTCTATAGTGATGTCAACTTAACCTTCCTTATCTTTGAGTGTGGGCTTCACTTTCCAATTTCTGATGGGAATGCATAGCAAGTTCTTTCTGTGAAAAAAACAAACAAACAAACAAACAGCATTTCAAAAAATAGACAAGCAGTGGATGTTATCTTTGCTTTTTCCCCTCCCTGCACCCACCTATCAGCTCCATTGTGACTGGTTTGCCGAGCATCCTTCCAAACATTTCTCCATGAATCTATATACAGATATATGTGATATACAATGATGTGGTTTTATATTTTGTTTTTATGTGAACGTAATTGCTCAGCAATTTGCTTTTTTCACATATCAATATGTCCTGGAGCTACTCCCAAGTTACCGTCATAGATCACCCTCATTATCTCAAAGTGCTGAGCATCTTCCATTGCATGGCCATGCTATGATTTATTTAACCTGTCTCCTATTGATGAGCATTTAGGCTGTCTCCACTTTTCTGCTTTTGCAAATAGGGCTGCAATGAACATCATTTTATGTGATTCTTTATGAGCATTTGCAAGTATTTCTCTAGGAGAGAAATGGAGAAGTGGAGTTGCTGGGTGTACACATTTGCCTGTGAGTGATTTTTATGAGATCAGATGGACTGTCCAAACCAACATGAACTCTGGGTATTGCTTGCAACGTACATGAAGGCATTTGGAAGAACGACTGAAATTCACTGGGGTTTTCAAAGACTACACAGATCCCTGGATTTGGGGAGAACAGAAGAGAAAGCTCACTTAGAAGATTCCACTCAGCGACAGTTTGCCAGCACCTTGGTCCCTTGCCATGCTGACACTTTCCAGAGAGTCCATGAAGGGAAGAATCTACTGTCAGCCCATGGGTGAGGCTGGTTGGAAATCATCTATCTGAGCTGCAAAGGACAGCCCTTTGGGGACATCTGTAATAATAATGATGGTAATACAGCTAACATTTGTCACGTTCTTAATACGGTCAAGCCCTGTGCGTGGATTGCTTAATTTAACACTTACCATGCTCCAATCAGGAAAGTGCTATTTGGGATCTCATTTGCCAACTGAGCAAATGAAGGCTCAGTCACTTGCCCAAAGTCACACTTACCCACCATACTAATTGTTGGTGATAATAATGAGCAACCTCGACCTGGTTTTTGCCCAAAGAAGACTCACTGTCTACTGGTGGAAATAGCACAGCAACTAGGAAATTACTATGTCGTCATGATAGGACTGTGCTGGAGCCAACACAGCATGCTTAACAGACCACTTAAAATGGCTGCGATTGAAGGACTTTGAGAAAGAGAAAACCTATAGCCTGGCATGTGAAGGTAAGACCCCTCTTTCTCTCTGGTCCCTCCAAACTGCTGTATCAAATGTTGAAACCCTCGCCAGGAACTTCTTTCAACTAGTAAATCATCACTGCACCCAGCAGACGCCATCTCTGTGCTCACCACTTCACCCCCACTAAATCTCACAACAGGTCTTCATGGTAACAGGCTGGGAGGGGAGAAGTGACTTGCCCAAGGTCCATAGTTAATAGGGGGCAGAGCCAGTATTTGCACCCAGGTCTGGCTAATTCTGGAGCCTCTGAACATATACCCCCCACCCTCCTGTCCTTCAGCCAGTCATGGTCTGACATTCCCCAATCAAAACTATTCCAGGGCCATATCAGCCCTGATGTGCTCTGTCAGTAGAGTGGGCTGAGAGTGAAAACCTATCTCCCAGTTTGAGTCCCAGCTTGTGGTCCCCTCACTGCAACACAGAAATATAAACATATAAATGTAAATAACATCACAAATAAAAACACAAAAATAGAAATAAAATACAAATATTAAAATAAATGGAAAACACATGAATAAATACTAAAACTCTCGAGGCACAGCCCATTGTTCCCATGTCAGATTGATGGATTACAACTTTCTCCTATAGGATTGATGCCTCCTGACTTTCTGATGGGGAAACAATTGATTATTACCGTTTAAAAAATATATTTTTTTAATTTGCAAGTTGGCTAACCAGGCGATTGCTGACACTGTCCATACATTATGGGCCTAATTTTGCAGAGGTCTGTCAAAGCGACCGGCAGTGGTAGAAGATTAAGCTATCCAAATTGCATAGAGATCAGGGCGAGCCCAGATTGAACCCACCGAGACGGAGGTGGGGGTGCTGGGGGCGGGGGGATACCCTTTCATTCCTGCCCTTTGGAGACCTCCAGGACTAAACGGTTTAGGCCACATCTTGAAGAAAATTGCTTTATCCTTTCACCTTTAAGTGGATTCAGGCGCAATCAGTTGACTCGGGAGCGTGTGGAGGTCAGCGCACACACGCCAGGACGGGGGGCGGGGGGCGAAGGCAAGGGAAGGGGGGCGGCCCAGAAAATAAAGGAAGACGTAAAAGCCAGGGCAGTCAGCTTGTAACCTCTAACATCTGGCGCCAAACAGGAGTGTGCGAGGAGAGGCGCACGGGCTGGGGGAGGACAGCTGAGGAAGGGTGCTGGGGAGGAGGCGTTCAAAGATTGTGACTGGGACCAAGGCCGCCCTCCCCTCTCAGATGTCACAGGAGGAAGTAGAGGGGGATGAAGAGAGGAAGAGCGAGGGAGGAAGAGGTCAGGTCTCCAGGCCCCAGAGCGAGAGGACACTCAAATGCTTGCAGATGGGGTGGGGAAGGCGCGCAGAGGCCGCGCCGCATCTGGCTGCCTGTGCGCGCTGCAGAGACCGATTTCACCAGGAGGACCTTTCACAGAGGGAAGAACAACAAAGCCCTCTGACTGGAGAGGATCCCCCAAACCAACAGGCTGGTGGGGAGGGGTCTGCAGAGCAGAGGATCGCCCCCTACCCGAGGTCCTCCCCTGAACCCCTGCTGTTTCGCTGCCATCGACTTCATGAGCCCGTCCTCCTCAAGGTGGCTAGGGCGGACACCTGCACCTTGGATCTTGAGAAAAGATACCCGGGAAGGGAAGTCGAGCTTCAAGCACAATTTGGCCCCATTCCTTCCCAAGTAGCGGGGAAAGCGCTTGGGCTTTCTCTGGCCTGCCTGAGGGACAGGCTGGGCTTCTGAGAAAATGCTAGTATTTGTGTGACCGTAGATCTGGATGTGTTCAGAAACGTTTACGCGTCAGTTTCAGCAACTTCATCCATCTCTTCTCACTCTGTTCTTCTACTACAAGCAAAGAGATCTGGCTCCACCTCAGCTTTGCTGGCACATCTCTTTTCCCCTTTCATCTTTCTCAGAACCTTTTCACAGGGGCCTTCTAGCTGCTTAAGAGCCCAAAGACTAAACTGATGCTGACATCATTGAGGATACGTTCAGCTGCAAGTAAGAGAAAAACTGTGTATTCAGTCTTAAAGACATTTCACTGGACATATCTGGGCCTCTCTAGACAGCAGTTGCTTCCAGGTTTGGGGCAGCTGCTCAGCAGAGACATCAGGGCAGGCCCTGCCCATCCTTCTGCTCTACCACACTCAACATACTGGCTTTTCTCCATGCTTATCAACTCACACCCACAAGATAATAGTTGCAAGCCCAGGTATCATGGCCTTATCTAAAGGCAGAAAGAATGGAGAAAGGGGAAGATATTTTTCTGTAATCATTTTCTCCTTTGATCAATCAAGAAACAGCACTTCCAGAGTCATCACAGCCTCCAACCACATCTCACTGATCAAGATTGGGTCACATGCCCACATCTAGACCACAGGCCCAAACCTGGACAAAATCTGTCTGTAGAGAATTAGGGGGATGGCTGCTGTCTGGGTAACAAATGTGACTGCTTACCACCTCCCCCATTTTTCCTCTCTTCATGTCCTAATCTGATGTATTGTCTGCCATCCACCATGTCATCCAAACCATAACCATGGGTGCCATTCCTGTGTTCTCTGTCTCCTTCACATACTCCTTCCTCAAGTCCTACCTCTAAACCCCTCTTTGATCCTGTAAAACCCCTTATACGATGCTGGTCGTAGAGCAGGTCCTCAATAAATACTGAAATTTGCTTTGCCATTTCTACTTTATAACACTGCAGCTTTAGGACCTAATTAGTCAACAAGGAAATTTACATTGAGAAACTCAAATTTCTGGGTTCCAGTCTTATTAAAAGAACAGGTTAGTGATTAAATGACCCGGTATTGGAGTCATAGAACCTGGATTCAAATTCCTGCTCTGCTATATGTTGGCTATGTGGCCTGGACAATCTGTTTAAACACTGCGATCCTCAGTTTTCTTACCAGCAAAATGGCAATTATTATCTTTCATAATTCATAGGGTTGCTGGATGGTTAAGTATGATGAAGCATTTAAGGTCATAGCACAGTGTATGGTACATGGGATGTAATGAATGCTTGTATAATAACTTTCTCCTAAAACGGTGCCATCCTTTGCCACTTGATTTTTAACCTCCCATCCAATACTAGATACCCCGCCTGGCTCCATATATCTCAGAAACTGATTTTATGGGCCTGCTAGGTGGAATGGATGTTTTCTCCCCAATCCCACCCTCAGGACTTGGGACACACCAGACAAGTTTGAGAGAGCCACTGACTTCCCATTACAAAATGGAGGTCACAGCCCAGTCCTCATCTGTCCTGGGGGCAGTGCGGTGGCTCAGTGACTGCGGCTGATTTCTATTGGTTTAGAAGGAAATTGGGAAAGGGAGCTCTCAGCAGCTTCTTTCATATTTATTTCTAGCCAGATCAAAGGTCCTGTCAGCAACCTGTCTTGATACCTTGATTCTTATGTAGGTTTTTTTGTTTTTGTTTTTGTTTTTTTTTAAGCTATCTATTCTTTTCTGCATGAAGTTTAATCCAAATAAGCTATTGAGAGGCTCTCTGGGGGTAAAAGAAAGAGAGTGAGAGCCTGGATGGGCAGATTTTTGCTGTCTTGTAATAAATAAATGCACAAAGTTGTGAATGTCTGGAATTAGCCATTGTTCTCCATGGTAGAAAAAGATGAGCTTCGGCTTATTTCAGAATTCCCAGTGGGATTCAAACAGTTCACAGGATACATGGTGAAGCCTGGATTAATAAAATACTAACAGTTATCATTTATTGACATGGAATATTAGCTAATGGCTAAGGGTATAGAATCTGAAGTTAGATATCATTTGAATATTGGTTTCACCACTTAGTGTGTAACCTTGGGGAAGTGACCTCACCTCTCTGTTCTCAGTTTCCTCATCTGTGAAATGAGGACGATAATGGTTCCTACCTTGTAGAGTTGGTGGGAAGCTTAAATAAATTAATGAATGTCAAGTGCTTAAAAGAGTGCCTGGCACATGGTCACCAAATGTTAGTGCATTAATACTTATTGGACAGGCACTGGACACACATCACTGTGCTCAATATTTACAGGAATCTTTGACATAGATGCTACCAATTCCGTTTTGCGGGACAGGAAACAGAAGCATAGAGAACTGAGCAACTTGGCTGCAGCTAGAAGCAGCAGAAGTAGAGTTCAAAGCCAGGTTTGCTTAGTTGTGAGCCCTATGCTCTTTGCACTCTGCCTCACCTGGCTAAGCAGGACCAGCTGTGCTGAGAGCTGCACCAGCAGGATACTATATATTTACTGATGGCAGATAGAGCAGGGCTCATCTTGCCTGCTTAACTCTGAAGGGGGTTACCCCAACCATGCAAATGAGCTGCTCTGAGCACGTCACGGCAAAGGGAGATGAGTCACTGCTGCTTTGTCCTTGGTCTCCAGCTCCCTGGTGTGGTTTGCAGGCTGGTCCTGGACCTGTGCAGACATGAAGCAGGTCAGGCCCCAGGCCAAGCCTGCAGGTAGCATGAGGAGTGACTGAACAGTCAGTGAGAGTTCTGGGCAAATCAGTTCAGGAAAACTTTGACTACCAACTGGTTACACCACTCTGGCTAGACACTGAAAAGCACCCACTGCATATAACACTTCCTGAAGCTCTGAATTGACAGCTACAAAATTTCAAGGATCCTCAGGGCTTGGGGAGAAAGTGTTCTGGTTCATTTAAATGTTCCTTGAGTGAAAACACAGACACCAAAACATGTTCTCCTATTGTACTTCAAAATTTTTCCAAACACATCCATCATTTTCCTGTTTCAGTCCAAGTAGACACTTTGAGGATTTCTTTGGTAGTTTAAAATCTTGAAGAGTCTCTGGTTCCTCTCTGGAAGCATCAAAGACATTTGTCAAAACTGGGCAGGGGCAGAGCAGGTATAGCTCAGTGGTTGAGCACCTGCTTCACACATATGAAGTTCCAGGTACAATCCCTGGTACCTCCTTAACAATAAAGATGAGACAGGGAAACAGTGAAGGAGCTTGAGCTGTGTTTATATGCAGCCAAGAAAGAGGCTTTCTTTTGTTTTTTTCCTTCCCTAATTTATGACATGACCATGTTTCCTCTGATTCATTTTTCCACTTAAAATCTGGCTCCCTAGGTTCCCATGGAGATAATGGCAACTTCCTTTTATTGAGCAATTCCTATAAGCAAAGCACTGTGCTAAACCCTTTATACAAATTACCTCCCTTAAATTTACAGCAAACCTGTGAGTTGCTGCTGCTGGACTATTATGCCCATTTTACAGATCAGGAAGTGAAGGTATTAATACTTACCCAATGTCAACCCAGTGCATAAGTGGAAGTGCCAGGTTTGGAACAACATCTATCTCCAGAGCCCATGTTCCTAACCTCTATTCTGTTCTGTCTTCCATTGCTTCATTCAGATCTGATTTAGCACCTAACACAATATATTATAATTTTTCCTATTTACATATCTGTTTCATTTGCTAATAGTAAAGTTAATCCTAACAACCACTTATTAAATAAGCACTTGCATGTCTCAGGCACTGTGCTAGTAATTTTTTCCTCCATTTTTGTCCTTTTGCTATTTTTACTACTGCTTCTCTCTGCTGTGCTAGTAGTTTTATGTGCATTTTCTCTAATCCTCCTGATGCCCTGCAAGTTGGGTGTCAGGCACTCCATTATACAGATAAGCAAACAAGTTCGGGGAGGTTAAGTGCGTGGCCCAGGACCTGGGAAAGGGGAGAGCCACGTTTTGCAATCAAGTTTGATGGGTCCAAAGCCCATGTACTTTCTTCTGTGTCTTAGCCACTCCCACTAGGCTGTGAGCTTCTCAAGGATGGGACCCATGTTTTATCATCTTAGTGACCCCAGAACCCGGCACAGGGTCTGTCTGTGAACTGGGTGAACCAGAGGGGTAGTGGAGGGAGATGGAATCAAGGGGCCTGTAGCAGTTTGATATGGTTATGAATTCCAAAAATAGATATTGGATTATATTTGTAATCTGGTCTGAACCTCGGCATGATTAAGTTATGATTAGGGCTTTGACTGGGCCAGGTCATTAGGGCATTGATCCCCACCCCTTGGTAGGTGGGGGCTCACAGATAAAAGGCATGGCAAAGGACAGAGTTAGAGGGTTTTTTGATGTTGGAGTTTTGATGTTGGAGTTTGATGCTGAAGCCCTAAGCTGGAACCCTGGGAAGTAAGCCCACAGAGGAGAAGCAAGTCCCAGGAAGCGAGGAACCCTGAGCCCAGGAAGAAGCAAGCCCTGGGAAGAGAGGAACCCTGAACCCAGAGAGAAGCCTGAGAAAAGAAAGAACCCAGGAAGCCTGAACCCTTGAAGACGTTGGCAGCCATCTTGCTCCAACACGTGAAAATAACTTATGCTTTATGGCCTGGTATCTGTAAGCTCCTACCCCAAATAAATACCCTTTATAAAAACCAACCAATTTCTGGTATTTTGCATCAGCATCCCTTTGGCTGATTAGTACAGGACCAAACCAGTTAGCTGAGTATTCTGGTCGGTGTAGATTCAAAAACAGTGTACAAAACAGGTACAAAAACAGTGGAAACAAGATTTTTTAAAAAATGGATCAACTGGAGAAGGCTGGAAATGGATCATGAGTTGTATCAATTTCTTATATCCAAGATGACTTAAGTTCAATGTGTGTTTAAGTCCAACAAATGACTGCTGAGTATACATGTAAGCCTTCTTTCAATGAATCAGCCTCCTTGGGCTTCCTGCTGACTCACCTGAGTTCCATCTTCTCTCTTCCTTTCCTCTTCTCTTCCCTTCTCCAATCATGTCTCCCCGTAATACTTGGGGTCAAAATCTGTTCCTCCACTAATAGTCATCTTCAGCTGGTTCAAGGGCTACCTTGGGCCCCTCCGTCCCCTCTTTCCTATTCCCAGCATTGCCTATTTCAGCTCTATAATATGACTTTTGGTCCCCATAACAACCTATAAAGCAAACAATTCCTAAATTACTATATGTGTGTGTGTGTATGTCTGTGTATGTGTGTATATATATTTTAAGGGTGAAGTGCAAGAAGAGGAAGAATGGAATCTAAAAGAAAAATACTAAATAAACCTTGACAAGAAATAAATAGAGACCTTTCTAGGGCAGAGCAAAGGGATGTGGAGCTGACTATAATTAGCGGCCACCACATCCCAAAACAAAATCAGACTTTCAGCCTGGCAGCTTTGTTGCTATAGAAATGGGACCCAAGACCCGTCAGGCTGTCTTCCTAAAACCATTCCTTCCCTGACCATGCCCACATCAAAGAGAGCCTCCCAGGCTCCTTTGTGGATAGACAGTACCCAGCGCCCCCAGCGCCCCTCCTGAGAGGGAGGGCGAGGGGAGGGGAACAGACCGGCTTGGAAAAATTCAGAAGTGCCTCAAGGCAGACACTCTGGCTTTTCATGAGACACAGGAGGGGGAGGATTCAGCCACGTTGGATCTCAGGGAACTTCTAGCCTATGGATGTGTGTAATGGTTCTTGGAAGCCACCAGTGGTCACTTTTTGTAGAATTTTATTTTGAAATTAATCACCTTTGCTAGAGGGATTCAGCCAGCAACAGCAAGCAACCAGGAAAGATCATATCTCTTCTTCCTCCTCCAGCCTTCTAGTCACCTCCTGACACCCACCTACAGGGAGACTCGCTCACAGAAAAGTGGTTGCAGAGTCCTTGCCCCAGTTTTACAAAGCCAGGCATAGAAGGATGGCTTCGAAGCCGGGAGGCAATGGGTAAGAACCCATTATTATATAGATGTCACCTAATTTAACCAATTCCCTATCGTTGGACATTTAGGAGGTCTCTAATACTTTGCTCTTATAAAATAGTCCTCAGTGCATCTCCTGCATCTATAATGTTGTGTGCATTTCAAATTATTTCATCATAATATATTCCACAAAGTGGAATTAATATGCCGAATGGTATGGTCATTTTTTAGGTTCTTGTTACCTATGGACAAAATGTTTCTCTTAACGGCTGTATCAATTTCAGTCCAACCTATCAATATGCATTCTAAATCAGTGGGGGTGAAATTAGCGTGTGCAGTTTACAGATCTCCAAATTTTATTTTCTTTGATCTTTTACTGCTTACTGCCAGTCCACGGTAACCTATTCTTTCCTCTGAATCTCTGCAATAGAGTCATTCTCGCTCTTTATCACTAACTTCATACTCTCTGGTCCAACATTCCTGAGTACTCCAACTGGTCAGTGAAGCATATTGGTTAAGAGAAAGTTGGGGACTCCAAACTGGACTCCAACATTTACTAGCTGTGTTGACTGCAGGAGATAGCCAAGTCTCTAAGACTGAGTTTCCTTATCAACACAATGGTAGTAATAATACTATCTGTTTCTGAAGGCTGTGAGGCTGAAATGTGATGATGTAGGGTTTGGTGAGTAGTATGAATTCAATAATTATTAGCTGTTGCTGCTGTGATTATTGATATTATCCTTATTATTAGATAGTAAGTTCCTGGAGGGCAGGAATCATGTCTTATAACCCATTTTCATCTTCTTCCTGCATCAGTCAGCCAAAGGGGTGATGATATAAAGTACCAGAAATCTCTTTGTTTTTATAAAGGGTAGAGGCTTACAGTTACTAAAGAGTCCAACTCAAGTTACCATAAAAGGTACTTTCTCACCCAAAGCCTGTTGCCACGTGTTGATGCAAGATGGCAGGCAATGGTCTGTGAGGGTTCAGCCTTCCTCTTCCCTCTTAAGACTCTGTGGGTCCAGCTTCTTCTGATCTCAGCTGTAGACTGGCCTAAGGCTCATCTCTCTTCCCAGGGTTTGTTTCTTCCTGGGTTCAGCTGCTCTGAACCCAGGTCAGTTGTAAATTATCAGGAGAATCACTCAACTCTCCCCAGGGCTCCAGCATCAAAACCAAGTTCTTTACTCTGTAGTGTCTATTTCCATTTATCTACTTTTGTCTTCTCTCTGAGTGAGTGTCAGTATATACAGCCCACAAAAGGGGGTGGGGTGGGGACTCAAACTGAGTCACCCCAATGATGTGGTCAAATCAAAGCCCAAATCTCTTTTTTTGTTTAAGATCTTAAAATGGTATTTATTTCTAACCCATCCCTCCATTGTCTGCTCTCTGTATCCATTCACTGTGTGTTCTTCTGGGTCTGCTTATATTCTCATTAGATGGACCTTTTGGAGTGAGAGAGAGGTGATCATTCTCTTGCACCACCTCAGCTCCCTGGTCTTATTATCTCTCCTATGTTTCTTTTTTTTTTCTTCCTTTTTTTTTAATTGAAGTATATCATTCATACATGAACACACATAAACAGTAAGTGAATTAGTAAAGATTGTGAACTTACAAAATAAACATACATAACATCACACAGTGGTCTCATACATCACCCCTCCACCAACTCTTTGCATTGGTGTGAAACATTTGTTACAAACTATACAAGAGCATCGTCAAAATATTACTACCAACTATATTCCTTATTTCACATTTGGAATATTTTTCCCCCAACCCCTACTACTTTTTTTAAATGTATTTATGCTACAGATATTGTGAACTTGCAAAACAATCATACAGATGTGTAGATTTCCCATACAACTCCACACCCTGGTGGAACATTTGTTACAGATTATGAGATAATATCATCAGACTATTACCACCAATCATGGTCCATAGCGTACATTTGGCACACTTTTTCCTTATACCTCCATTATCAATCCAGTATAGCTTGGCATTAATGCAAGAATATTATAGTATTGCTGTTAACCACCAGTCTATAGGTCACACCAATTGTAGTTTTCCCATGTTTCTCCATATTCCCATCACCTGTAATAGTGATATACATCTGCTCTAGCTCACAGAAGGACTCTCTTGCATTTGTATCCTTAACCACAATCTCAACCGCCTCTGAGTTCACTGTGTTATTCAGTCCCTAGATTATCCTTTAGCTTTCTTTCTATTGACATTTACTTCCCCAGACTATTTTTCAGTCACAATCCCATTTATAAACCAGTTGTTACTCACTATAATGTGTTACTATCAACTCTATCCATTGCCATATTTTTACAGTCAAGTTAATTAAAACTACGTACATTAAGCATCCATAGTTCTTCTCAACCCTCCTCTTATCTCCTTATAAACTATACTCTAGGTTCTAATTCCATGTGTTTATTATTTGTATTTAATTCATATTAATGAGACCATGCAATATTTGTCCTTTTGTCTGTCTTACTTTGCTTAGTATAATGTCTTCAAGACTCATCCATGTTATCACGTATGTCCCAATTTCATTTCTTCTTATTGCAGCATGGTATTCCATCATATGTATATACCACATTTTGTTTATCCATTCATTGGTGGATGGGCACTTGACAATTGTGAATAATGCTGCTATGAACATTGGTGTGCAGGTGTCTGTTTGTGTCATAGTTTTTAGTTCTTCTGGATATATTCCTAGTAGAGAAATTGCTGGATGATATGGCAGTTCTATCTTTAGCTTTCTGAGGAACTGCCAAACTGTCTTCCACAGAGGCTGCACCATTTTACACTCCCACCAACAGTGAAGGAGTGTTCCTGTTTCTCCACATCCTCTCCAGCCTTATTGTTGTCTGTTTTTTTAATAATGGCCATTCTATGTGGTGTTAGATGATATATCATTGTTGTTTTAATTTGCATTTCCTTAATAGCTAGTGATATGGAACATTTTTTAATGTGCTTTTTGGCCATTTGTATTTCCTCTTTGGAGAAATGCCTGTTTAAATCTTTTGCCCATTTTTAAATTGGATTGCTTACTCTTTTATTGTTGAGTTGTATGATCTCCTTACATAGAATGGAAATCAACTCCTTATCCAATAAGAGGTTTCCAAATATTTTCTACCATTGACTGGGCTGCCTTTTCATCTTCTTTTTTTTTTTTTTTTTTTTTTTTTTTTTTCTTAGTTTGTTTTCTTTTTTTTTTTTTTTTTTTTTATAATTTTTTTATTTTTTATTGACTTTGTAATAATATTACATTAAAAATATATATGTGAGGTCCCATTCAACCCCACCCCCCCACCCCCCCTCTCCCCCCCCCCAACAACACTCGTTCCCATCATCATGACACATCCATTGGATTTGGTAAGTACATCTTTGGGCACCTCTGCACCTCATATACATTGGTTCACATCATGGCCCATACTCTCCTCTATTCCATCATGTAGGCCCTGTGAGGATTTACAATGTCCGGTGATTATCTCTGAAGCACCATCCAGGGCAGCTCCATGTCCCGAAGACGCCTCCACCTCTCATCTCTTCCTGCCTTTCCCCATACCCTTTGTCCATTATGTCCACTTTTCCCAATCCAATGCCACCTCTTCTATGTGGACACTGGATTGGTTGTGTCCATTGCACCTTTATGTCAAGAGGAGGCTCAGATTCCACCTGGATGCTGGATGCAATCCTCCCGTTTTCAGTTGTAATCACTCTAGGCTCCATGGTGTGGTGGTTGTCCTTCTTCACCTCCATCTTAGCTGAGTGTGGTAAGTCCAATAAATCAGATTGTAGGTGCTGGAGTCTGTTGAGGCTCAGGATCTGGCTATCACATTGTCAGTCCAGAGATTCAAATCCCCTAAATATATCTTAAACCCCAACATTAACTGCACCTCCAGCACATTAGCATGAAAGTCTTATGAAGGGAGATCCCATCTGAGTCCAGATTCATCACACATAAACACCATTTCCAAAGAGGGGCCATCTGCCCTGGTAGTTAACCCCATCGGCCATGACCATAACTCCCATGGGTCTCTTTAGCCCTCAAAGGAACCAATATCTGGGGGTTGTATCTGCTTTATCTGTCTCTCTGACTCTGCTCAGTTGTGCATGAGGGCAAACCTTCTGCCAGCCTCCAGACTCTTTTTTAGAAACTCGTAGCCATATAAACTCATTTCTCCTTTCCATTTCCCCCTTACTTTAGGTCAAACAGCATTTTAAAGTCATGGTATTTTATGTAGACATGGATATTCTGCTGATCCGCATTGAACCTTCCGTATAAGGTCATTTTCCAGTTGCATCATCAGTTGGTAGTTGATAGTGGTCCCTCGTTGCCAGGGAGGCTCATCCCCGGGTGTCATGTCCCACGCTGGGGGGAAGGCATTGCATTTACATGCTGAGTTTGGCTTCGAGACTGGCCACATTTGAGTAACATGAAGGCTGACAGAAGGAAATTCCCAGGCACAAAGTTGCTCTAGGCCTTGTTATTATTTTGGGTTTATCAGCTCACAAGCATAGTCATTAGTCATTAGTATCAGGGGCTCACTGTTGAACCCTCACTCCCTCCCGGTCCCCACCACTGTACCTGGGAGACTGTCGCTGCTCCCCTAGGGACCACGACAGAGCACCACTGGCCAGGAACCCAGTACCCCCCCTACTGTGGTTTTTAATTGTTGCCACTATGAGTATATCCAAACATTGCCATGCACCCTGGACATATGTTCTGTACCGCTCCCTGTCAGTCATATATCACCTGTCATTGGTATCCCATACCAGTATCCCTCCATTGCCATTGTTGAAACACTCTGTGATCCAGAACTCCCCGAAATTTGAAGCCCAATATAATGTCATGGTCCCTTACTAGGGGATGGCATATAGCGATGAGTTTAAAGGATAGATAAAGAACTTGGATAAAGTTAGATAAAGAACTTAGATAAAGAATGTTGACTTGAAAAAATTCCACATCCTATTTTTTTCTTTTTTTTTCTTTTTCCCCCCCCCCCCCCTAATTATTCAGCTTTTCTTCACAGGAGTCCTAGACCACAGCAATGTATATATATAATATACAGCACTCCCACACATCCACCAGAAAACCTTTTCCCTTCCACAGTGATACTCTTACGCCCTATTCATATCATATTTACTTAAAGTGATGTACAGAGTCTGAGACATTAGCTTTCTAACAAGGTGACATCTGTGTTTACATTATGGTGCATACTTTAGGGTACACAGTTCTTTACATTTTTAGTTATCCTATGTTTTACATTATGGTTTACATTATCAGTCTGTCATCTCCTATATGTTATGGTGTAATATTACATGTTTTATATCCATCCTTGTGTACTCTCAAGAAACTCCTCTCTTACCCCCCATTTACTTTGGTTTCACACATTTAACGTCCATTTTCCCTTCCACCTTGGTGCCCTCAGTGATAGCCAACCTCCGTTTCCTGAGGAGCCACTTCCAGAGATAGATGGAATAGTGTTCAGGGCCTAACTTGCTCAACTGCCCCAATGCCCTGGGAGCCACCCTTTCTCTCGAGGGATACAGTTCCCTCTATTGGATGGCATTAGTCCTCCCCAGGATGTGGGTCCACCCCCACTCTCACTACTTGGGTTTCTACCCCATGGTGTCACCCACTCTGGCAGAATGAGCATTTAGACATTCCCCAGGAGCCCGTCCTGCATCAGACCCTCCCCTCCGAGCATTCTAAATAGGTAACCCTCTTTATTATATTTTGATATGATTTTCTCTGCATTTTACTCTCCACCAACACCTGACCCTCTCCTGGTTCGTATGCTACCCCTCCCTCCCCCCACTTTTGGGCAACGTTACCCACCCGTCCCTCCCCAGCCACCCTCAAACCCGCAAAGCCCCAAGCAAAGGCAACCCCTTGCCCCCCTTTTGTCTCTTCTTTGTGTTCATACTTACCACCATCTCGTCTTAAATTCACCCCTGCAGACATCGGCTCATATCCTTCCTCCACCCTCCGATTTCCTGCAAGCCTATCGTTCAGTCTCTTGCTATCTAGGGCAGCTTGTTTATTTCATATCATTGAGGTCATGTAGTATTTGTCCTTCAATGTCTGGGTTGCTTCACTCAACATAAGGTTCTCAAGATTCATCCATGTTATCACATGTGTTTGTAGTGTGTTTGTTCTTACAGCCGAGTAGTATTCCATTGTGTGTATATACCACATTTTATTGATCCACTCGTCTGTTGATGGGCATTTGGGTTGATTCCAACTTTTGGCAATAGTGAACAATGCTGCTATGAACATTGGTGTACATATATTGGTTTGTGTTCTTGTTTTCAGTACTGCTGGGTATATTCCCAGCAGTGGTATTGCTGGGTCATATGGCAAATCTATGGCTAGTTTTTTGAGAAACCGCCATACTGTTCTCCAGAATGGTTGGATCCTTCTGCATTCCCACCAGCAGTGGATGAGTGTTCCCCTTCCTTCACATCCTCTCCAGCACTTGTATTCTTCTGTTTTTTTCATAGCTGCCAATCTTATGGGTGTAAGATGGTATCTCATTGTGGTTTTGATTTGCATTTCCCTGATAGCTAGAGATTTGGAACATTTTTTCATGTGCTTTCTTGCCATTTGTATTTCTTCTTCGGAGAAGTGTCTGTTTAAGTCTTTTTCCCATTTTTTAAATGGATTGTTTATCTTTTTATTTTCAAGATGTAGGAGTTCTTTATATATGCAAGTTATAAGTTTCTTATCAGATATATGATTGCCAAATATTTTCTCCCACTGTGTGGGCTCCCTTTTTACTTTCTTGACAAACTCCTTTGAGGTGCAGAAGGCTTTAATTTTGAGGAAGTCCCATTTATCTATTAGTTCTTTTGCTGCTCGTGCTTTTGGTGAGATATTCATAAATCCATTACCTATTACAAGGTCCTGTAGATGTTTCCCTACACTGCTTTCTAAGGTTTTTATGGTCTTGGCTCTTATATTTAGGTCTTTGATCCATCTTGAGTTGATCTTTGTATAAGGTGTGAGATGGTAATCCTCTTTCATTTTTCTACATATGGCTATCCAGTTCTCCAGACACCATTTGTTGAATAGGCCACTCTCTCCCAGTTGAGAGGGTTTGGTGGCTTTATCGAATATTATGTGGTTGTATATGTGAGGTTCTATATCAGAGCTTTCAATTCGATTCCATTGGTCTATATGTCTCTCCTTATGCCAATACCATGCTGTTTTCACCACCGTAGCTTTATAGTATGTTTTGAAGTCAGGTAGTGTGATTCCTCCAATTTCGTTTTTCTTTTTCAGTATGTCTTTGGCTATTCGGGGTCTCTTTCCTTTCCAAATAAATTTCATAGTTAGTTTTTCTAGTTCCTTAAAGAAGGCTGCATTGATTTTTATTGGGATTGCATTGAATGTGTAGATCAATTTTGGTAGGATAGACATCTTAATAATGTTCAGTCTTCCTATCCATGAACAAGGAATAGTCTTCCATTTATTTAGGTCTTCTTTGATTTCCTTGAACAATCTTGTATAGTTCTCAGTGTATAAGTTCTTTACCTCTTTAGTTAAATTTATTCCTAAGTATTTGATTTTTTTATTTACTATTGTGAATGGTATTTGTTTCTTGATTTCCTCCTGATCTTGCTCATTATTGGTGTACAGAAATGCTACTGATTTTTGCGCATTGATCTTATAACCTGCGACTTTACTAAACTCATTTATGAGTTCTAGAATCTTCGTTGTAGATCTCTCAGGGTTTTCTATGTATAGGATCATGTCATCTGCAAATAATGAAATTTTGACTTCTTCCTTTCCAATTTGAATGCCTTTTATTTCTGGTTCTTGCCTCAGTGCTCGAGCAAGTACTTCTAAGACAATGTTAAATAGGAGCGGCGACAGTGGGCATCCTTGTCTTGTTCCTGAGTTTAGAGGGAAGGAGTCTAGGATTTCTCCATTGTAAACAATATTGGCTTTAGGTTTTTCATATATACTCTTTATCATGTTCAAAAAATTTCCTTGTATTCCAATCATTTGGAGTGTTTTTATCAAGAAAGGGTGCTGTATTTTGTCAAATGCTTTTTCTGCATCAATAGATATAATCATGTGATTTTTTTCCTTCAATCTGTTTATATGGTGTATTACGTTGATTGATTTTCTTATGTTGAACCATCCTTGCATACCTGGGATGAATCCCACTTGGTCGTGGTGTATAATTCGTTTAATGTGTTGTTGAATACGATTAGCAAGTATTTTGTTAAGTATTTTTGCGTCTAGGTTCATTAGAGAAATTGGTCTGTAATTTTCCTTTCTTGTGATGTCTTTGTTTGGCTTTGGTACTAGGGTAATGTTGGCATCATAGAAGGAGTTGGGTAATGTTCTTTCTGTTTCGATGGTTTGGAATAGTTTCAGCAGGATTGGTGTCAGTTCTTTCCGGAATGTTTTATAGAATTCACCTGTGAAGCCATCTGGCCCTGGGCTCTTCTTAGTTGGGAGATTTTTAATAACTGATTCTATCTCTCTGCTTGTGATTGGTTTGTTAAGATCATCAATTTCTTCTTTTGTCAATATGGGCTGTTTATGTGTTTCTAGGAATTTGTCCATTTCCTCTAGATTGTCATTTTTGTTGGAATATAGTTTTTCAAAATATCCTCTTATGATAGTCTTTATTTCTGTGGGGTCAGTGGTGATATCACCTTTCTCATTTCTTATTTTGTGTATTTGCATCTTCTCTCTTTTTTTCTTTGTTAGTGTTGCTAAAGGTTTGTCAATTTTGTTAATCTTCTCAAAAAACCAGCTCTTGGTCTTGTTTATCTGTTCAAGTGCTTTCTTATTTTCTATTTCATTTAGTTCTGCTCTTATCTTTGTTATTTCCTTCCTTCTTCTTCCTGTTGGGTTACTTTGTTGTTGTTTTTCTAATTCCTTCAAATGTGCAGTTAGTTCTTCAATTTTTGCTCTTTCTTCTTTTTTGATATATGAATTTATGGCTATAAACTTCCCTCTCAGTACTGCTTTTGCTGCATCCCATAAATTTTGGTATGTTGTGTTATCATTATCATTTGTTTCAAGGTAGTCATTGATTTCTTTTGAGATTTCCTCTTTGACCCACTGTTTTTCTAAGAGTGTGTTGTTTAATTTCCAAATCGTGGTGTGAAATCTGGGCTTCTTTCCCTTGCAAATCTCCAGCTTGACTCCACTGTGGTCAGAGATAATGTTTTGTATGATTTCAATCTTTCTGAATTCGTTCAGCCTTTCTTTGTGGCCTAGCATATGGTCTATCTTGGAGAATGATCCATGTGCGCTTGAGAAAAATGTATATCCTGCTGTGTTTGGGTGTAGCGATCTATATATGTCTATTAGATCGAGCTCCTCTATTATACTATTCAGATGTTTTGTTTCTTTGGTGATTCTCTTTTGAGATGTTCTGTCCAGAGTTGATAGTGGTGTATTAAAATCCCCCACTATAATTGTAGATGTATCTATTCTTTCACTTAGTTTTTCCAGCGTTTGCCTGACGTATTTAGAGGCACCCTTGTTAGGGGCATAGATATTTATGATTGTTCGATCTTCTTGACAGATTTTCCCTTTGACTAAAATGTAGTATCCTTCTTTGTCTCTCACAATTGTTTCACATTTAAAGTCTATTTTGTCTGATATTAATATAGCTACTCCTGCCTTTTTTTGGTTATTGTTAGCTTGTATGATTGTTTTCCAGCCTTTCACTTTCAATCTCCATGCGTCTCTGGGTCTAAGATGTGTCTCTTGTAGACAGCATATGGATGGGTCATATTTCCTTATCCAGTGTCCCAGTCTGAATCTTTTGATAGGTGAGTTTAATCCATTGACATTCAGTGTTATTACTATCAAGGAATTATTTGTGTTAGCCATATTTTGATTGGATTTGTGTTTGTCATATTTTGTTTGTATATTTTTTTTTGTCTTTTTTGTTGTTGTTGTTGGTCTTATACTCTCCTCCAACTTTGCCTTTCCTGTTTTTTCCTTTCTTCCTGCAGAACTCCCTTTAGAATTTCTTGAAGGGGAGGTTTCTTGTTGGTATACTCTTTCAGTTTCTGTTTGTCTGCGAATATTTTGAACTCTCCATCATGTTTGAATGCTAGTTTAGCTGGATAGAGTATTCTTGGTTGGAAATTTTTTTCCTTTAGTACCTTGACTATATCATACCACTGTCTTCTTGCCTCCATGGTTTCAGAAGAGAAATCAGCACTTAATCTAATTGAGCTTCCCTTGTATGTGATGGTTTTCTTTTCTCTTGCTGCTTTTAGGATTTTCTCTTTGTCTTGAGCATTGGATAATTTGACAAGTATATGTCTTGGGGTGGGCCTGTTGGGGTTTATGACTTGTGGAGTGCGCTGTGCTTCTTGGATATGTACATCTGTCTCTTTCAGTAGATTTGGGAAGTTTTCAGCCATTATTTCCTGCAACACTCTTTCTGACCCCTTTCCCTTCTCTTCACCTTCTGGAATGCCTATAATACGTATGTTTGAGCGTTTTGCATTGTCATTCAGGTCCCTAAATCCTAATTGGATTTTTTCTATCTTCTTATTGACCCCTTCTACTATCTGTTTGATTTCTGATGTACTGTCTTCCACATCACTAATTCTCTGCTCTGTCTCTTCTAGTCTGCTGATATTTGCTGCAAGTGTATTTTTGATTTCTTGAACTGTGGTGTTCATTCCCATCATATCTGTTATGTTTTTGCGTATGTCTGCAATTTCCCCTCCAAGTGATGTCTTCATGTTGTTAACCTCTTTCATTACTGCATCAAATTTGTCGGTGATAAATGTTCTGAGATCTTTCATTGCTTGTGCCAAGTTTTGCTCCCCTTCGTGATTATTGGTTTGTTGATTGGATTCAGCCATGTTTTCCTGATTATTGGTTTGGTTCGTAGATTTTTGTTGCTTTCTGGTCATCTCTTTATTTTGACGAATTTAATCAGTTCCTTAGCTTCTTTGTCTGCTCTTGGAGGTTAATTAGTTGTTATTTTTGCACAGGTGTTATATCTTCTCTTTGTCACTTTTTTCTTCTTATTCTAGTTACTTGTTGTTGGTTAAGTTCACTTTAGAGGAAAGTATTAGTGTTGGGGAAAGGCAATTGTGTAAGCAAGGGAAAAGTGTAAAGTTGTATTGGTGATGTATGTTAATAAAGCAGGAATATGAGATCTGGAAGGATGGAGGTTAGATTCATGTAGATTGTATAGAGTTATAGCTGTAGGTAGAGTACCTTTTATGAAGTTGATGACTGAATTTGGGAGGAATATGGTATGAACTACACAGCTATTGTTTTCATGAGAGAGGGAAAAAGAAAAGAAAGGTAATAGTTTCAAGAGTGGATAATAGACAGAAAACAGAACAAAGGTATTAGAAATTAAGAGTTAGACACTTTGTGGATCAAAGAACGGGAGGTGGGGGGTGGAATATAGGAGAGACAGTAGATGATAGTGGATATCAAGATGCAGGGGAAGGGGGATAGTGTAGGTAGCCTAAATCAGTTCACACAGAAATGAGGCAGTGGAGGATGGGAAAACCAAGCAAATGTGAGGTGTTCCCTGTAGCACCTATTGTATACTTGAATTAAAGTAAAAATAAGTGGAAGATGAGGGACAAGAGGGAAAGAGAAAACCGAAAAAAAAAAAACTAATTATAATAAAGAAAAAAGAAAGGCAAGAAGAAAGGAAGAAAGAAAAAGAGGATGGGCAAACGGTGGGGAACGGATAGGGAGAAGAGAGATACAGGTACACACGTGTCACAATTGCAACACTATCTAAAACAACAACTTCCCCCCGCTTTGCCCTAAAACCCCCCCGTCTGTCTGCCCAAATGGGTCTGCAAGCACCTCCCTTCCCACAAACCCCCAATAGGCCGCCCAGGGCCCACGAACTCCCCGGTACTGCAGATGCTCAAAAAAAAAAAAAAAAAAAAAAAAATTAAGTAAAATTAAAAAAACAAACAAACAAACAAACAAAAAAAACAAAACAAAACCAGAAACCCCTCCGCAGGCCCGGCTCCGCCCGCCGCGGAGGCTTGGACCGGCTCTGCCCGGCTCCTCACGCCGCCTTGGCCTGGCCTGGCTCCGCCCAGCTCCGCTCGCTACAGCGGCCCAGCCGGCTCCGGCGTCCACCTCCCGCCACCGCGGCCTGGACCGGCCCTGCCCGGCTCCGTACCCGCCGCGGCCTGACCCGGGCCCGCCCGGCTCCAAACGCTACCGCGGCCCGCAGCCGGGGCCTGCACCGGCCCCGCCCGGCTCCAAGCGCTACCGCGGCCCGCAGCCGGGGCCTGCACCGGCCCCGCCCGGCTCCAAGCGCTACCGCGGCCCGCTGCCGGGGCCTGCACCGGCCCCGCCCGGCTCCAAGCGCTACCGCGGCCCGCAGCCGGGGCCTGCACCGGCCCCGCCCGGCTCCAAGCGCTACCGCGGCCCGCAGCCGGGGCCTGCACCGGCCCCGCCCGGCTCCAAGCGCTACCGCGGCCGGCAGCCGGGGCCTGCACCGGCCCCGCCCGGCTCCAAGCGCTACCGCGGCCGGCAGCCGGGGCCTGCACCGGCCCCGCCCGGCTCCAAGCGCTACCGCGGCCGGCAGCCGGGGCCTGCACCGGCCCCGCCCGGCTCCAAGCGCTACCGCGGCCGGCAGCCGGGGCCTGCACCGGCCCCGCCCGGCTCCAAGCGCTACCGCGGCCCGCAGCCGGGGCCTGCACCGGCCCCGCCCGGCTCCAAGCGCTACCGCGGCCCGCAGCCGGGGCCTGCACCGGCCCCGCCCGGCTCCAAACGCTACCGCGGCCAGGCTCGGCCTGGCTCGGCCCCGCCCGGCCCCGCTCCGGCGTCCGCCGCTGCGGCCCGGCCTGGCTCAGCCCCACCGAGCGGGGCTAGATGCCTCGTCTCCGCCTACCCAAGAAGGGAATCCTCTACAGGTAGCTGGGATCTCCGTCCTTTTCATCTTCTTGATGAAGGCCTTTGAATCACAGAAATATTAAAGTTTGAGGAGGTCCCATTTATCCATGTTTTCTTTTGTTGCTCATGCTTTTGGTGTAAGGTTTAAGAATCCACCACCTACCACCAGGTCTTGAAGATGTTGCCCTATATTTTCTTCTGGGAGCTTTATTGTACTTCCTTTTATGTTTAGGTCTTTGATCCATTTTGAGTTAATTTTTGTATAAGTTGTGAGGTAGGGGTCTTCTTTCTTTGTTTTGGCTATGGATATCCAGTTCTCCCAACACCATTTGTTGAATAAACCGTTCTGCCCCAACTAGGAGTGCTTGACAGGCTTGTCAAAAATCACTTGGCCAGAGATGTGAGGGTCTGTTTCTGAACCATCAATTCAGTTCCATTGGTCTATGTGTCTATCTTTATGCCAATACCATGCTGTTTTTACCACTGTAGCTAGGTAATATGATTTAAAGTCTGAAAGTGAGAGTCCTCCAACTTCACTTTTCCTTTTTAAGATGTTTCTGGCTATTCAGGGCCTCTTACCCTTCCAGATGAATCTGATAAATATGTTTTCCATTTGCTTAAAAAATGCTGGTGGAATTTTTATTGGGATTGCATTGAATCTGTATATCAATTAGGGTAGAATTGACATCTTAATGATATTTAGTCTTCCAATCAATGAGCAAGGAATGTTCTTCCAATTATTTAGGTCTTTTTAAATTTCTTTTAGCAATGCATTATAATTTTCTGAACATAAGTGCTTTGCATCCTTGGTTAAGTTTATTTCTAAATATTTGGTTCTTTTAGTTGCTATTGTAAATGGAATTTTTTTCCTGATTTCCTCCTCAGATTGTGCATTATTAGTGTATAGAAACACTATTTTTTGCATATTGATCTTGTATTCTGACACTCTACTGAAATCATTTATTAGCTCTAGCAGCTTTGTTGTAGATTTCTCAGGATTTTCTGGCTATACAATCCTATCATCTGTGAATAGTCAAAATTTTAATTCTTCCTTTCCAATTTGGATGCCTTTTATTTCTCTTTCTTGTCTGATTGCTCTAGCTAGAACCTCTAGTACTATATTGAACAACAGTGATGACAGTGGGCATCCTTGTCTTGTCCCTGATCTCAATGGGAAAACTTTCAGTTTTTCACCATTGAGGACAATGTTGGCTGTGGGTTTTTCATATATGGCCTTTATCATGTTGAGATAATTTCCTTCAATTCCTATTTTTTGAAGTATTTTTATCAAGAAAGGATGCTGAATTTTGTCAAATGCCTTTTTGGCATCAATTGATAAGATCTTGTGATTTTTCTTCTTTGATTTATTAATGTGATGTACTATGCAGATTGATTTTCTTGTGTTGAACCAGCATTGCATGCCTTGTATAAAACCCACTTGATCATGATGGATAATTCTTTTAATGTGTTCTTGAATTCGATTAGCAAGTATTTTATTGAGGATTTTTGCATCTGTATTCATTAGAGAAATGGCCTGCCATTTTCTTTTTTTGTAATATCTTTATCTGGTTTTGGTAATAGGGTGATATTGGCTTCATAGAATGTGTTTGGTAGTGTTCCTTGTTGAATTTTTTGGAAGAGCTTGAGTAAGATTGGTATTAAATCTTCTTTGAGTGTTTGGTAGAACTCACCTTGAAACTGGTCCTGGGCTTTTCATTTTGGGGAGCTGTTTGATGACTGTTTCAATTTCTTTACTTGTGACTGGCTTGTTGAGGTCTTCTATTTCTTCTAGCATCAATGTAGGTTGTTTGTACACTCCTAGGAAGTTTTCCATTTCATCTACATTGTCTAGTTTTTTAGCATAAAGTTGTTCATAGTATCCTCTTATGATCTCCCTTATTTCTGTGGGGTCAGTAGTAAGGTTCTCTTTTTTATTTTTTATTTCTTTTATTTGCATCTTCTCTCTTTTTTTCTTGGTCAGTCTATCTAATGGTTTGTCGATTTTATTAATCTCGAAGAATTTTGTTCTCAGTTTCATTTATTTCTGCTCTGATCTTTGTTATTTCATTCCTTCTACTTGCATTAGGATTAGTTTGCTGATCTTTTTCTAGTTCCTTCAGTAGTGTAGTTAGGTCATTGATTTTAGCTCTTCTTTTTTAATGTAAGCATTGAGGGCTATAAATTTTCCTTTCAACACTGCCTTCGCAGCATCCCATAGGTTCTGATATGTTGTATTCTCATTATCATTTGTCTCAAGATATTTATTGATTTCTCTTGAAATTTCATCTTTGGCCCACTGATTATGTAAGGGTGTGTCATTTAATCTCCATATATATGTGAATTTTCCCTTTATTTGTTGTTGTTGATTTCCGACTTTACTCCATTATGATCAGAGAAAGTGCTTTGTATAATGTCAATTTTGTTGAATTTATTGAGATCTGCTTTGTGTCCCAACATATGGTCTATCCTGGAAAAAGATCCATGAGCATGCAAAAAGAATGTATATCCTGCTATTTGGGGGTGCAATGTTCTGTATATGTCTATTAGGTTTAGTCCATGTATCATATTATTCAAGTTCTCTGTTTCTTTATTGATCTTCTGTCCAGATGTTCTATCCAATGCTGAGAGTGGTGTATTGAAGTCTCCAACTATTATTGTAGAAATGTCTATTTCTTCCTTCAGTTTTGCCAGTGTTTGTCTCATGTATCTTGGGGCATCCTGGTTATGTGCATATGTATTTATGATTGTTATTTCTTCCTGGTGAATCATCCCTTTTATTAAAATGTAATGTCCTTCCTTGTCTCTAATAACAGTTTTGCTTTTAAAGTCTGTGTCATCTGTTGTAAGTATAGCTTCCCCAACCTTTTTTTTTTTTTTGGTTACTGCATGCATGGAATATCTTTTTCCAACCTTTCACTTTCAATTTACTGGTATCCTTGGGTCAAAGGTGAGTCTCTTGCAGACAACATATAGATGGCTTATATTTTCTTATCCATTCTGCCAGTCTGTGTCTTTTGATTGGGGAGCTTAATCCGTTAACATTCAATATTATCACTGTAAAGGCAGTTCTTATGTCATCCATTTTGATCATTGCATTTTGTCTGTCATTTTATATTTGACACCTTTAGTTACTGTTACTGATACAGTTGTCATTTCTAGACTCTCTTCCAGGCCTCTCTCTCCTGTCTTTCCTTTTCAGGTTGTAACATTCCCTTCAGTATTTCTTGCAAAGCTGGTCTTTTTGTTATAAACTCTTTCAGTTTCTGTTCATCTGTAAATATTCTAATCTCACCCTCATTTTTAAAGGATAATCTTGCTGGGTATAAAAGCCTTGGCTGGCAGTTTTTCTCCTATAGTATCTTAAATATATCATACCACTACCTTCTTGCCCCCATGGTTTCTGATGAGAAATCGGCAGTTACTCTTATTGGGTATCCCTTATATGTTATAGGTTGCTTCTCCCTTGCTGCTCTCAGAATTCTCTCTTTGTCTCTGACATTTGACATTCTGATTAGTACGTGTCTTGGAGTTGGTCCATTTGGATTTATTCAGATGGGAGTACGTCGTGTTTCTTGGACATGGATATCTATATCCTTTCACTATGGTTGGGAAATTTTCCATCATGTCTTTGAGCTCACCGATCCTTTCTTCTGCTTCCTCAAATCTGCTGTTATATGCCTTCAGTGTATTTTTAATTTCATTTATTGCACCTTTCATTTCCATGAGGTCTGCTTTTTTTCTATGTATGCTTTCAAATTCTTTGTGCTCATCCAATGTCTTCTTAATATCCTTCATCTCTTTAGCCATCTCATTGAATTTATTTGTTTGAACATCTGAAATTAGTTGTCTCAACTCCTTTATGTCATCTGCTGGCTTATCTTGTTCCTTTAACTGGGTCATCTCTTCCTGTTTCTTGGTATGGATTGAAATTTTTTGTTGATGTTTCCACATCTGGCTTGCTAGATGTATTTATTCTGCATGCAGTTTCTCCCTTTAGTTTAGGGATTTCTTATCTTTTCTCCCTTGCTGGTTGTGTAGTAGGAACTAAGAATGTAGTTGTTGCTGTAAGCAATGGAGGCTGAAGCTGCCCATGTTGCCCCAGGAATTGATGAAGTTTCCCCCACATTTTTCCTTGTTGTCCAGAGAGACTGTGGAGACACCAAAACCCTCCTATGCTATTGGGAGTGGAGGTAGATTCGTAGACATCCAATAGTCCAGTACATGCAGGCTGTAGGTCTGCTGTTGCCCAAAAAGGCTGCGAAAAGATCAGTTCCCTTCTTTCCTATTGGCAAGTGAGGGTGTGTACATAAGTACCCACCAGACCGGGCTGTATGGGCCAAAAGCACCTGCAGTTACCCAAAGAGACTGGGCAAACACAGTCTGTCTCTTGTCCTATTGGGGATGGAAAAGGACCCACAGGTACCCAATAGTCAGACTTGTGCAGCCCAAAACTTTTGCCCTGAGAGGCTGAGGCAACACCAGCCCCCTCCTATTCTGTGGGGGGACAGAGGTGGAGATGGGCTCAAAGGCACTCAACAAATCTGTATGGGCTGAAACTCCTGCCATTGCCTGGAGAGGCTGAGGATACCCAGCTCCTCTCCTATTCTCTTGGGGTGTGGGGATGCAGCCCCAGGTGTCCAGCTATTCAGCCTCTGCCAGCAGAGGGTACCTGCAGTTGCCTGGAGAGGCTGGTGAAGGTCCCACCAGCTACCTCTATGCTGGAGGTGGGGCTGGAACCTAAGCTAGGGCTGTAGTCTGATCTTGGTGGAAAGAAGCCTTTCTCTAACTTCACTGGATTTCAGCCAGCCAGGCTCACCCTGATGCCGGGGGTGGAGTTAAGATGACAGCTACAGGACTCTTTCCCACTTGGACAGGCTCAGACCCTAGCTCTCTCTAAGATTATGCTTTAGCCAGCTGAGTCCACAAATCAGTAGCTGAGGTCACTGGACATCTGTCTATTCTTCCACCATTTGTGGGAAATGGAACTTCCAGCTCCAGCCACAGAATAGCTCCACAGAATAGCAGAATAGCGTCTTGCACCCCTAGAGTAGGATGGGCACCAGCCTCTGTGGTGTGGCTTACAGCTTCTCCGAGAGGTGGTACAGGTCCCCCCAGCTTCCTCCCTGCTGGAGGTGGGACTGGGGTTTAGGCTAGACCTGCAAGCCAACCTGGGTGGAAGGAAGCTGGTCCTTATAAGCACTGATTTTCAGTCAGCGCTGCTTCCCCTCCTGCCTGGGGCAGAGTCAGAATGGTGACCACTGGCTTCCCTCTGACCTGGACAGACTCAAAGTTTAGTTGTTCCTAGGATTCTACTTCAGCCCACTGAATCCACTAATCAGTAGCTGCTGTTGGTGCCACACCATGTTTTCCTCTTATTTTTATTGGGGGAGATGAAACTTCCTACACCAACCATGGAACAGCTCCCGAGGTGGCTTGCACACCACAGGCTTGGAGTGCTCTATTCATGATTCCTCTGTGCAGATGGGTAGTCTCCTCCTTCCACACTGTCAAGGATGTTGCAGGATACTTTTCTGGTCTCCTGGGTCCTCCAAAAGTTGCTTTAGGTAGCTCTGGGTGACCAACAACTGCCCTGTTTCAGGAGCTGTCTCCAGGAGCTCCTTAGTCTGATGCCATCTTGGCTCTGCCCTATGTGTCTCTTTTTGTTGCACCATCTTGCTGTGCCAGCGTTCCACAGGAGCCAGCACTCCTGAGTGGGGAAACGCAGGCCAGCACTCTGGATGGGTCAGCTCACCACATGGGCCAGCTTGCCTTCACCAGGAGGCCCTAGTAGATGGAAGCTCAATTGCTTGAGCCACATCTGCTTCTCCAAAGTCGTAATCTTAACATAATTTAATCAAAGACATCTCAGCTGAATCTAATACAATCAAAGGGTATCATGCCCAGAGGAACAGACCAGTTTACAAACATAGTCTATATCTCTTTTTTGGAATTCATAACTAATATCAAACTGCCACACTTCCCATCTTAACATGCTTTCAGTGGGTTCCCAGAAACAGAAACCCAGTCAAAGTTAGCTTAAGTGAAAGGGACTTGTAGGAGTTGGGAATCTCAACAAATCCAATTTTAAGAACCAGGATCCAGTCCTATGGGACCTTCAGGTCCTCTCCAAGGCCATGTGTTCACTCATCTCTGCTATATATCACCTTTATTCCTTCCCTGACCACCAGCTTCTTTTAGGCTCCAGCTCCTCTTTCTGTATATCATCAGCCATCAAGGAACTTTGAGTTGTTATAGTGCTGACACTGTACCAAATCTATGTGACCTTACAAGACTCTTTGTCCTTACCCCATGTCTCTTGGATTAATTACTGAAAACAAAGAATTGACTTTTTCCAACCTGTGCCTGTGGTCTACCCTTGCCCTAATCAGATAAGACCAGGGGTCACAAGCTGCCTGGCCAAAGCTTAGCTGCCTCTGTCTATTGCTCAAGAAGGGCTTGGAGGGAACAATTCCAAAGATGAGCATGGATATCAAACATGCATGCTTCTCTCCCCATCTCCCAATGCCCAGCACTGTACTTAATACAAAATAGGAACTCAAGAATTCTTTATGGATTGCTATTTAGTGAAGGCATTCATGCAGTTGCTTATTTCCTACAAACTCAGCGCCACCTACCTCTTGATCACTGCTTTCCAAACTTCCCCCAGAAATGTCCCCAAATGCAGAGAGGGAGACCCATCTGGTTTAAAGAGGTATCCTCAAAGAATCCTACTCAAGTAGAAAAGTTTTTGAAATCCTGCACTTTATCTTAGAAGTTCCCATGACCTTTGAGTTATACTTTGTAGCCCATCTTCTTTTTTTTATTTTCTTCTTTTATTGTCTTTTTTAAAAAGGATAAATAGATCACACAAAACATTACATTAAAACACATAAGACTTGGCCCAGTGGTTAAGGCATCCATCTACCACATGGGAGGTCCACGGTTCAAACCCCGGGCCTCCTTGACCCGTGTGGAGCTGGCCCATGCACAGTGCTGACGCATGCAAGGAGTGTCCTGCCACGCAGGGGTGTCCCCTGCATAGGGGAGCCCCACACGCAAGTAGTGCGCTCCATAAGGAGAGCCGCCCAGCGCAAAAGAAAGTGTAGCCTGCCCAGGAATTGCTCCGCACACATGGAGAGGTGACACAACAAGATGACGCAACAAAAAGAGACACAGATTCCCGTGCCGCTGACAATAACAGAAGCGGACAAAGAAGAAGACGCAGCAAATAAGATAAGAGAACAGACAACTGGGGTGGGGGTGGGAGGGATGGGAAGAGAAATAAATAAATAAATAAGTCTTTAAAAATAAATAAATAAAGACAATGAGTGGATTAAAAAAAACACACACATAAGAGGTTCCCATATACCCCACTCCCCACGCCACGCCACTCCTCCCACATTGACATCCCCTTTCATCAGTAATGTAGCCGATCTTCTTTATAATAAAAAAAAAAACCCTTCAATGACTGACTATTGAGTAAAATCAAACCCTAGGAAGATATGACATATTTTTCATGCAGACTTTCATATTCCCTGATGGTCTGTGAATTACCCACATTAGGGTAGGACCTACATCCAATTTGATCTCATTGTATATTACCAGTTCCAAGCACAAGTTGGAACTTGTGCTCAACTACTGCACAACAAATATCTCTTGAATAGAAGACTATATGAATGAATGGGCTAGTGTATGAATTAATGAATAAGTGAGTGTATGAATTAATGACTAGGTGAATGAAATGAAGAATGAATGAATGAAAGGATGGATGTTTGACATATAGGTATTCCATTTTAAGAAGCACTGAATTAAAGTCTAACCTGCTCACTCCCTCAATTCTCAGGTTAACCTTTCATTTTCTCTGAGTTGAAGCAAATGGCATCTCAACCAAGAATCAGCTGTGACACTCACCAACCACCTTCCTAAATATAAACATTCTTTCAATGGAAGAATGCAGCTGGGGCCCAAGAGTGCCCATTTATATTGATAAAGTTGAATCAGTTCTCTTCAAGCAAGATAATCCTCTGATTTTGTATTAAAGGAAACAAAGGTGGTCATACACGTGCTGCGTGATCCAACAGGAAATTAGATGCCCAAAAGTGAGAGATGCTTTTTGTCTTCTCTCTTTTTCCTAAGTTCAAGAAGAAGAAATTGGAGGAAGAGGGTGAGAAGAGAGAGGGAGGGGAAGAGGGTAAAGAGGAAGAATGAGAAAGAAGAGGAAGAAGTGGCTGCCATTTTCTGAGGGTTTCCCAGGTGTCATATGCTATAATATTTTTTAATATAATTTTTATTTTCGATAAAATATAAATAACCAAAAATTTGCCCTTTTAACCACATTCAAATATATAATTCAATGTTGTCTTACCGTCATCACTATCCATTATCAAAACTTTTCCATCACCTCAAACAGAAATTTTGTACCTTTTAGTCATTAATTTCCCATTCCATACCACCACCCTTGCCCCTGGTAACCTATTTTCTAGTTTCTCACTCTATGAATTTTCATATTCTTTTTTTTTCCACTCTAATCCATATTTTTTGTTACTTCTTTACTCAGCAACCATGTATTGAGCCATTCTCCTAAGGCACTGAGGGCATGCAGTGAATAAAATGAACAGATTACTGCTTTCATGGAGCTAACATTTCTAGTAGGAAAAACTGACTTGGCTCCCCCAAGATTCGAACCTAGCTTGCAAGATTTTAAGTGCAGAATGACAAACTTCACCCATGAGAAAACCAAGGCACAGAACAGTTAAGCAACTTACATAAGAAGAAAAACAATGTGAATGCATAAATGAAGAAACATGAAATCACATCCCGTCTCTCTAAATAGAACCTTACCTCCTGCAGGGCAGGGACCAGGCTCACTTTACTTTCTAGCTCCCACAAACACTTCTTGCAAATAATTTACCCCAATTAAACCTACACTGTGATGGTAGGGGACAGCATATATTCAAAACAAATCTGTTTTATTTTGAGCTGTGGCCTGGCTCCCCAGGGAGATAAACATGTTTCCTCTGACTCAAAGTACAATCACACTCTTGAGTGTTTTTAGATGAAATAATGAGCATCAAGAAAATGACATGGAGATTTATTCTACAGCTCAGCGCTCTTCACATGCTAATGAAATCCGTATACAAAGTGTTAATTGTGCTCAGTAACTAGGCAAATCCTGAACTGATTTGCCCAAGGGAGATTAAAACAACCCTAGATAGAAGTTGAGATAAGAAAGCCAATAAACACTTTGGCCTTTAAGTACCCAGACTGATCCAGAATGTTCTAATTCCCTCAAATGACTCAAACCACAAACTTCTTCCTCCATTTCAACAGATTGCTCTACTTCTGCCTCTGCCTGCAACCACTGTGTCACCAAATCCTGCTCATCCTACAGCCTAAATATTTATCAGAAGTGTCCACTTTTCTATGAATCAATCACCAACCCCTGCTCTGAACCACCATGGTATCTTAGCCAGTCAAGGCATATCTCCATACCTACCTATGCGCCCTCCAGTCCGTTCTCCACACTGCAACCAGACTGGCATGTTTAAAAGCAAATTTCATTAAGCCCATCCCCGCTTCAAATTTTTCATTGGCTCCCCAGGATAGGTGCCAGAATCTGTTCCCTGACCTGTGTGGGCCTGTGGGGTATGGCCTGGGCTTACCTCTCCTGCCTCACCACCTCTCTTTGCTTCATTACCTCCACACATACGGTGCTCTCTGCTTGGAATGCATTCTTATTCCCTCTTTGTATCAGTTATCTATTACCGTATAACGAAGTGCATAACTTAGCAGTTAAAACAACACAACATTATCTCATGGTTTCTGTGGGTCAGGAATTGGAGCATGACTTAGAGTCTCTCACAAGGCAGCAATCAAGTGGTTACCTGGGGTTGGGGTCTCATCTGAGAGCTCAACTAGGGAAGAATTCACCTCCAAGCCCGTTCATATTATTGTAGGGGTCAGTTTCTCAAGGTCTGTTTGCCTAAGGGCTTCAGGTCCTTGCTGGCCATTGGCTGGAGGCTGTCCTCAGTTCCTTGCCACATGAAACACGCTTGCTTCATCTAAGCATGCCAGCCAAGAAAGCAATAGTGTTGGCTTGGAAGACAGAAGTTACAATCTAATGTAATGCAATAATGGAAGTGGCAACATAACACCTTTACCTTACTCTATTAGTTGAGCAAGTCACAGGTCCTACCCACACTCAAGAGGAGGGAATCACACAAGGTCATGAACCAAGAGATGGGGATGGCGATGATGGACACCACTCTAGAGTCTGCCCACCACACTCCTAGTCTAGCCTACCTCCAGATTACTTTTCATCAGATCTTTGCTTACATGTCACTTCTTTAGGGAAGCCTTCCCTGAAATTCCCAAAGAAAATCATTTTTCACCCCTTACATGCCCACATAGTAGCTTGAATTTTCCTTAAATGATACCTATGTTCTTGTAATGCCTTGTTTTATGGTCATCTTCACCATTAAATTGTTGAGTTCCATGAGGTCAGGGAACTCATCTGTTCATAGCTGGAGTCTGACTCAGTGCTGGCCCATTGTAGGTGCTCAACAAATGTATTAATGAAAGAATGAATAAATGAATGAATGAATGAATGAATGGATTACCAAATGGAAGTATTTTGTCACAATCTAGCTGCACACTGGGCAACTTACAAAACTGCCCAGACCCTCAAATGCTAACCCCCTCAATAGCTCTCCTTTCCTTATCCTTTCTGACTTGTTACCAGTACCATAATGGGAAAAGATGCTGGAAAGTGTTGGAAACATTCCAAAGTACACTGCCTATCATGGGAAACTGTCCCATCCTGCATTTTAAAATGTGCACTCTTTCCTACTCAATGAAGTTTATTCATCAACCCACAAATCCTAAGGAAAATTAAACCCATTACTAACTTTCAGTATTAGTTCAGGAAGAAGACAGGAGGTCAAAGAGGGAGCTAGTAATTTCTTAGTACTTGCTATGTGCCAAGGACCATGCTGTGTTAATACTTGTGAATTCTTTGAAGACAAGGACTTACATCCCCATTTTTAGATGGGGAAACAGACTGAGAGAAGGGAAGTGAATTTCCCAGTGGTTTGTTGGTCAACTGGCTGGGGGTGGGGGTGGGGAATGCTCAATTAAAGTGGTTGCAGATTTGACTGTCTTGATGTATATATTCCCACCATGGTCAATCTCAAGCTACTATAGTTTAACAACTCACAAAATTCCTGAATATTTAACAATTGGTTCTTGCAAACTCATTAGGGCTGGCTCCAGCACAGCCCTGCAACTTCTCAAGAGCAGGTCAATGGTCGGTTTCCTTTCTGTCATCTCTCAGCAGCCACCAGATGAAAACTCTGTTGAAAAACTGAGCTCAGGGAGGATGAGGCCATGCCTAGCCATGGGCCTAACTGGAGGCTAATGTTCAATAAATATTTGCTGTGGTATTGTGATTGACAGCTTCAAGGGCAACCTTGAGAGCCAGATCACCACCTGGCAGGGTCTACACAGGGAGAGAAGAAGCTGTGGGAACAAACACACTGAGGGAACAGAGAATTCTCTCGTGATGGTCTGGGGATAGGAGCCTGTGGGATACAGCATCCTCCAGCTGAAGCAGCTGAGCAGGAAAGTAAGCAAACTGGCGTTCTCCCAGTCCCTGCTGCTTCCAAGCTGTTGCCCAACAGATGGATTTGTGAACTTAGGATCCTGGGAGTTATAGAGAAGGCTAGTAACTGCAAGGTGCCAATGACACACCTAGATCCGTCTTGCTGCCCCAAAGCTCCAGAGATCAAGCACTGCAGGAGGCCAGAGTTGAACAGGACTTTGGAGGGCATCCATCCCTTTGTTTATTCATTCAACAAACATAGATTGAGGGCTACGTGCTAGGGACAGGGGAGTAGAGATGAATTAGGCAAAAGTAGTCCTTGACCTCGTAGAGTTTGCTGTCTGATGGGGGGTGGGGTAGGGCAGGGAGAGAGACAAGGCATAACATGGGTTACTTTTTTTTCCTATGTTTTTTTAAATTAAAATTAATAGATCACAAGGAATGTTACATTAAAAAACATTAAAAAAAGGTTCCCATATAACCCACTCCCCATCCCCCCACCTCATCATTTTTGTAAATTGTACTTTTTTGAAGATATATACATCACAAAAAAAAGTTACATTAAAAAATATAAGAGGTTCCCGTATACCCCCCACGACCCCACCCCGCTCCTCCCACACTAACAACCTCTCCCATGATTGTGGCACACTCATCGCACTCGATGAACTTGTTTTGGGGCACTGCTGTACTACACAGGTAATAGTTTACCCTGTAGTTCACACTCTCCCCCAGTACATTCAATGGGTTATGGCGGGATCTATAAAGTCCAGCATCTGACCCTGAAATATCATTTAGAATAACTCAAAATCCCAAAAATGCCCCCACATCACATCTCTTCTTCCCTCTCCCTGCCCTCAGCCACTACTGTGGCCACTTTCTCCACCTCGATGCTAAAATTTCTTCTATTACTCTTCACAATAGTTTTATAGTAGAATATCAGTAAGTCCACTCTAGTCCATATTTTATCGCTCCACTCAGTGGCCCTGGGATGGTGATGTCCTCTCCACCTCTAGATCAAGAGGGGGCTTAGATTCCATACGGATGATGGATGCAATTCCTCTGCTTGCAGTTGTTGGCACTCTTGATTCCCTGGTGTGGTGGTTGACCATCTTCTCCTCCCTGTTAGCTGACCTGGGTAAGACCAAGGAACTAGAGAGTAGGAGTCACCACTCTGCTGAGCCTTAGACCCCAGCTGGCACATGGGCAGTCCAGAGCTTCAAGTCTCTTGAGTATGCACCATCCCTAGCACCAACCACAGGTTCAGTAAAAGTGATGGAAGAGGCAACACTGGTTACTTTTGATCCCTGCTGCCAAGGTGAGAAGGGTGGAGCACCAGGGAGGCACCAAGTCCACTTTATAGCAACAGCAAACGCTTCCTGGCAGAAGTGGTATTCTAAGGGAAATCAGCCCTACTGAGGCCAAGAGAGGGGAGGGAACAAGCCTACTGCTTTACAACATCATATTCTATATATGTAGCCACCCTTTGTCAGGCTTGCCTTTCTTTACCAGAAAACTGAAATACCTTCCTCTGAACTGATGAAATCAATTTTGTTACCTTCTGCTGTGTCATAAACTACCTCTAACTTAGAGGGAAAATGATGATGATATTTATTAACTCAGGCACAGACATTATTCAGATTTTACCAGTTTTTACCTATATGGACTTCTATTGAATTTTATCAATTATATTTAGATTCAAGATTCCATCACCATGGTCAAGATATAGAACTGTTCCACTGCCACCAAGCACTTCCCTTGTATGGGGCAGTTTTAATCTACTACAAGGTCTAACATTTTGATTAGACAGCTTTCACTTTGAAGGCCAACTCTGGGTTTAAAGGTGTCTCCTTTGCTCTAAAATGTAGATCAATGATCTCAAAACAAAGGTTTGTGGAAGAAATTCAATGAGATAATATGTAGAGATCAGAAAGCTCACATCACAGATCTGGCTTCCTGTCCCAGTTTCACCCCGTACCTGCTCTGTGAAGACAGGACAGTGAGCTTCATTCCTTAATGGGGAAAAGTGGGATAAAACAGCGCATACCTTGTTAGATCATGATGAGGATCAAATGAGATAATGTGTGTAGCACATAGCAGGGAGAAAGCACTCAGTCAATGCTTCCTTCCATTCCTCTATATCTTACAACTTATTAACAATTCTGGCATCTTGAAGAGTTTCTATATTTACATACCAGCCTTCATGGTACTTGTTTTTGGTTAGCTGTTTGCATAATCGCTTAAATAATATCCTTAATTGTTAACAGGCATTGTTTAAAATAATCCATGTTTTAAAAACTTCCAAGTCAAACTGTCTTTCTTCATTACTCTGAATAATTGTAGATCCCAAAAAGGGTCTTAACATGATGAGAGAAAATCCAACGTGAAAAATTTTACCATCTAATTTTCACATAACTTCAACAAAGAGTCGATATCTGGTCTGGATTCTGAACATCAAAATCTTCTAATTCCTTGCAAAGTCACTAAAGGAAATATGAAAATCGACATCAAAGGCATGGACCAGCAATTTCCCTCCCAGGACGAAAGAATCATTTCTCCTTTCTTGTAACGTTAGCATCTTGTCATGCTCAGGAACTCCTCTTCAGTTCTCTGACATGTTTCTTCTCCTCTGACATAACTTGCAATCTGACTTCAATTCTGACAGGCAGAATCCATAGGCCTGGAATCAGAGCAGAATCTCGCCAAGGCTTTAAACAAAATGTCTTGGTCTGAAAAGACTTGAGGCTGCCTCCTTCTCTTACACAACCCTGCCTCCAGTACACCCCATGTATGGGTAACTGGGGGTGTGCAGACGCAGGCACATGGCATTTGTATGGCTTTACTTAGGGAGAATTTAAACTGAAACAGCTCCATAGCACGGTTTTTCCTTTCCTCTTTTTTTTTTAGGCAGTCAGTTCTGAGAGTCTGCCATGGTGCCAGGCAATATTGGACAGAAATTATTAAATTATGACCATTTTGAAGGAAACAAGAGTATTCTTTTGTTCATCTGCCCTCGGAGGGAGTGTTTTTGCTCAGCTGGGTGAAACTTCTGGCTCCTTTCCTAGAACATCATGGACTTCGCTTTGTACATATTTGCTGAAGAAGCGCGCAGGTGTCTGTTTTCCACTTGACGGAATCAGCATCAAGTGACAATGAGAAGCTCCGTGTGTGTCACGAGTTAGACTCCCGGAATCAGTGGCTGGGGACACACAAACTGCTTTTGCTTGCTGACCCCCATTCAGGGCCACTTTTATTTCATTTTTAAAAGGAACCCACCATCCTCACACTCACCCTGAGGGCTTCTAGAGAGATGGGGCGATGCAGTAGGTTTTTAAAAATAGTACATCTCAAACTCTAACGTGCACACGTATCTCCTGGGGATCTTGTTAAAATGCAGATTCTGCCTCAGTAGGTCTGGGGCAGGGCCTGAGAGTCTGCATTTTATCTAACTCCAAGAGGGTGCTGAGGCTGCTGCTCTGGGGGCCTCTAAAGCATTCTTTGGTGGAGCATTGGGAGGAAGCTTTGAGATCCCTTACAAAGATTTTTCTCTTCAGTTATATCACCTCTTGAATGCCAAGAGTGTTTGGGGTAAAGTTATAGAATCCGTGGTCACCAGTCTCCAGGTTCAGCCTCCCTCGGAGTGAACACAGTTTGCAGACAGAGTTTTCCATGTGGAACATGTCCAGGCGTCAGAGCCAGGAAGCTGAAGGACTCTTCCCTTTGTGTTAGGCTCCTGTGGCTGCTGTAACAAATCACCATGAACTCACTAACTTCAAATGATTCAGATGTATTATCCTACCATCATGGGGATCCTAAGTCTGAAAATGGGGTTTATTGGGACAAATATCATCATGTCAGTAGGGCTGGTTCTTTCAGGAGGCTCTAGGGGAGAACTGGTTTCCTTGCCTTTTCCAATTCCCAAGACCATCCACATTCTTGGGCTCGGGGGCCCTGCCTCCTTCTTCAAGGCCAGCAGTATAGCATTTTCCCATCTTCCCCCATCCTCTCTGATCCCTGCTTCCATCCTCAAGTCTTCTCTCACCCTGACACTCCTTCTTCTTCTGGTCTCCATCTCAAGAACCTTAACTTAATCTCATCTGCAAAGTACCTTTAGCCACGTAAATTAACATAGTCACAAGATTTGGGGATTGGGATGTGAACATAAGGGGGACAAGGAGCTGACAGCATTATTCTCCTTACCTTATCTTATATCTGCTCATGAATCCAGGTAGAATATCCTTACCCTGGGCAGGGACTAGGATGCAGGTAAGTCCTCCAGGAGATAGTCTTAAGGCTTTGATTTCAGGGGTTTGGAGAAATATCTTCCCCCAAGTTAGAAAATGTTTCCCAGAGATGCACATTTTTGTTTTGTTTTGTTTTAAGGTGTGTGGCAGATTGTACTTTCCAAAGATAACCACAACAATATCTCCCATCTCATAGCCTCTTGCCACTCCCACCCAGAGGTAAGGGGACTCTGTCCCACCCCTTGAATCTGGGACTGTGACTATTTTGAGCAATAGAGTCCAATAGAGTAGAGCAGAAGAGCTATCCTATGCCTTCCAAGGTTAGACACTTATGCTAAGACCTTCAACTACCATGTAAGAAGTCCAACTGACCCTGAGGCTGCCAAACCATGAGGAGGCAGCATGGAGAGGCCACTTTTAGCTGCGGAGTGAAGATATTTCCAAATGATTTCAGCTTTCAGGTATGGAATGACCCTTCCCCCCGACCCCTGCACCCTTGGCCAATAAACTCTTCTCAGTTGAGATCTCAGATACATTGGCGCTAAGACCAACTGTGCCCCACAGGCCCCATCCAAATTCCTGATTCAGTGAATCTGTTACATAATGAAAGGGCTGTTGTTATGCCACTAAGTTTTGGGATAGTTTGTGACACAGCAAAGATTACTGGAATAAGATGCATCTCATTAGAACACAAACGTATGCTAGTGAGAGTAATACATTAAACAATCTGGATCATAGAACATTTGTTCACGTCATTCAGTCACTCCCTTATATTACCATTCATTAACACATGCATGCTATCATCACTTAACTGTGCATTTACTTAACAACTTGTGTTCTCACTATGTGCTAAAAGTGGAACTGCAGAGATAAATGTGACTGACTTATTCCTCAGGAGCTCACTTGGCAGTGGGGATTCGTTCATTCATTTATTGAGTGCTGGAAAGTGCCAAGGAATATTCTGGAGCAGAGATCTGCTAACTAACGCCCACGGGCCAGGTCCAGAGCAATGCCCCTTTTATCTGAATACAACCACACCCATTCACTTACATTATGCCCATAGCTGCTTTTGCAATCGAATGCAGAGTTGAGTAGATTTGAGAGGGACCATAGGGCCTGCAAGGCTTTCAATCTTTACTATCTGACCCTTAACAGGCTTTCTGATCCCTGCTCCTGACTGTTGTAAAGATAATAAACAGTAATTGTGTACAAAGAGTTGAGGAATCTCAGCAGGCTTCACAGAGGAGGTGACATTTGAGCTGAGTCAAGAAGGGGGACTAGGGATTTCACCAAAAGAGGCTTTCAGAAAACTATCATGAAGCTGAAGGAGGTTAAATCCACCATAAGAGCATTTGGTACATCAAGTGAGTTTGTATGGCATGAAACAAGGTCAAGCCTTTGAACCTGACCTATAGAGCAGGTATATTTTTAATGGGTTGAGAGACAAATCCAGAACATTCTGGAAAATGGGATCTCCCGGGTTCCATATTGCAGCGGAAAGTCTGAACTTGACATGAGGTTCCTGAGAGACCAAAGAGTGAGACACGAAGATGGAAAAGCACTAAGCAGATACAGATCCAATGCAATCTCAATAAAAATTTCACAAGCATTTTTTTATTGAAAACCAGAAGATGGATCAGCAAACTACAGCTGGAGGGCCAGATTTGGTGGCCAACTCTTTTTGCTTGAGCATCTGGTGACTGAGGTTTATTTTGAAGCCTGCACTCCATGGAGACTGGGGGCCAGTGTTGAAAATCACTGCCCCACAATGTCAGTGATTCACTAGATTCTCAACAAGCTTTTATTGAGCACCTACTACATTCCAGGCACAAAGCCGGGAGTTGGGGCGGGGGGTGCATCGTTCTTACCCTGAGGTGGTTCTCAGTTTAAATTCTAGAAGAAAATGCTCAACAGTCAAGAAATGATAACTTCCATTAGAAGTAAACCCAGGAGGTTGTTGGGGCACAGATGAGAGGCACAGACCCCAGTTTGGGGGTATGCTTTGGTAGGGGTTCCCAAGAAGATCTCTTTGGGGGACTTGAGTTCTCTAAGTTAAGGCTCCTTCACACTCTCAGTCATCACTGTCCCATGAATTAACTGAAGCTCGTGGGCCCCAAATTATAAACTAGAAGATGGATCAGCAAACTACAGCCAGAGGGCCAGATTTGGTGGCCAACTCTTTTTGCAAATAAAGTTTTATTGGAACACAGACAAACCCACCTGTGCGTGCATCACCCTGGGATGCCTTCTCACTAAAACCGTTGTGTGGGGTAGTTGCGACAGAGACCCTGTGGCCCGCCAAGCACAAAATATTTACCGTCTGGCTCTTTACAAAGTAAGTTTGCCCACCACTGACTTTGGCATGAGGTTCCCCAGAGAGAACTCAAGAATGAGGCAAGGCGGTGGAAAAACACCACGTAAGCACTTGGCTGATAGTTTAAATTGAAGCACAAAAGCAGCCCTTGAATTACAGGGTGCGGTTGGTGTTCAGGTAGTTGCGCAGCAGGTTTGTGGGGACTGGTCGGTGGTAAGAGCCATCGTCACACATGGCTAGCTCTGCAAAAGCAGCCATCCTCTGGCCTCAGCTGGGGACAGCCTGGCACCCAGGACATCAAGCGCTCTGCCTCACCGCTAATGCTCCTCCTGGAATCTGCCTGGGTCTTGCGGTCTCAGTTTCTCTTGGTTGCTATAACAAATGACTTCAAACTAGGTGGCCTAAGACACCAGAAATTAATTCTCTCCGCATTCTGGAGGCCAGAGACCTGAGATCAAGGTGTGGGTAGGGGCCTTCCTTCTGGAGGCTCTGAGGGAGAGTTGGGTCCGCGCCTCTCTCTGCGCTTCTGGGGGCTGCCTGTGATCATTGGAGGCCCTTGACTTGTAGATGCATAACTCCAGTCTGTTTCCCCATTGTCACATCACCTCTCCTGTCTCCTTCTAGTCTCTTCTCTCATAAGGAAGCCTACCTTTGGGCTTAAGGCCCACCCTAAGCCTGATGACGTCATCTCGACATCTGTAATTACACCTGCAAAGACCCTTTTCCAAATAAGGGCAAATTCACAGGTTCCAGGTGGACATGTCTTCTGGGGAGGCTGGAGTCTAACCTACTTATTGACCAGAAGAAAGAAAGTCTGCCATCCTTGGGCACACTGCCCTGCCCCAGCCCCAAGCTCAGGGATTGTGTCTTCAACAGCGTTTTCCTCTCAGCTATTAGTGACTTCATGCTCTCCCTGGAAGGGCCCTTTTCTCCCCTCGACTGGATTCCATCCGCTTCCTCCCTACTGGGTCTGGCAGAGTTGGTGGCAGCACTAACCTGCCCTATCACCTTTCTTCCGGCCAGGGAGTTTGTGCTCTCTGTATCTTCTACCCCTGCAGAATGTAAACTCCGTGTAGGCTAAGAACTTCTCTGATTTTTTTGCTGTGGTATCTCCAGCACATGACACAGCATTTGGCATAGAGTAAGCCTCAGAAGACATTCTATGGAATGTGGAGTCAGCACCCATTCATCTAGAGAAGATGTGGTTGGAGTTCTATCATGGGGTTTTGGAAATTAACTAGACAGAAAGAGAGAATGAGGGCAGGCTTCCCAGGAAGATGGGAGATGGCTCAGGGTTGCCCCAGGTATTGGAAGAAGGGCAAGTGTTCCTTAGAAAAGGAACAGCTCTTATAAACACACACAGGATGAAAGAATATGGTTCTAGGATGAGAATTCAAGGCAGGCTAAAGATCTAGAGAGAAATGAGGTTAGTAAGGTCAAAAGGAGGGAAGTTTTATTTTGATTACGATAGGGACCCACTGGATTGTTTCATGTAACTGGATCACTATTAAACCTTCAGCATTCACTGATTCCCAAACTCTCTTTTCTAAGGGAATCTGTAACATGGTGAATATGACCTTTAATTAGTGTGACCAACTCAAACTGGTTTGCCCACAACTTTCCCGGTTTGAGCACTGAAAATCCACATCCTGGGAAATTTCTTAATCCTGGGAGAACCGCGATGGTTGGCCACCCTACCTCAGCTACCCCTGAGCTTTATTGTGTGTATGTGTGTGTGCATGTGTTTGTACAGATGTATTTGAGTATAAGTATCTGTGAGTATGAAATAAATAAGGGTGAGAGCATGAACGCCTCACATGCATGGCAGGTAGGCATTTACAAAGTGTGGGTGAAAGAAGGCGCAAGAACAGTATCCAGATGGGAAGGGCACCTTCTTCCTGATCCTTAGCCTGCTCCCCTCACTGGGTTCAGTTGCCTCAAAATGTAATGTGGGACCCTGGAGAAAGGAGTGGGACTATTTCTACCCACCTGCCCCCCAGTCCTGGAAGAGCAAGGAGAAGAAATCATTTTTGCTGAATGCAGGATGTATTATTAAATGCCCACAGCCCCAAAACAAGATGAATTGTTGGACCAGTTTGGCTTCTTTCAGAAGAATATGTTTCAAGATGCTTTCTTCTCCTTTTTCTTGTTACCCTGGTGACCTCGACTGCCTCCAACTCAAAGTAGAGACCTTTCTTTAGGTAAGTAGCTACACTCAGATTCCTTTTACTGCCTTCTTAAGTCTAAAGCCAAGAACTATAGTCACATGCACATTTGAAGGTCAATATATCCCAAGTGAACACTTGATCATCTCCCTGCCCCTAAAAGTTCCTCCACACCTAGTCCTCCACTATAACTGGTGACATCATACTCTCAGTTGCTCAAACCAGAAACATTCCTATCACCTCCCACCCTCTCACATTCTGCATCCAGTCCTGGCTTCTCTCCACTTCCCTTTGTGGCCTTTGCCACCAATTTCAGGGCCATCGAAATTTCCTGCTGGGCTCTAAGTGCTTTTTTTTTTTGCTTCTACTTATGTCTCTAATAACCTATTCTCCACAAAACAGCCAGCCTGAGTTTTTTCCTAAGATGAATATACAAATCTTATCATTTTACATACCTGTTTCAGACATATTAATGACTTCCAGTGCTCTTAGGTTTAAAAGCCCACGTTCCCCAGGGGAGCCCTGTTCTGGCTCTTGCCTACATCTACCATTGCCTTGCCCCATTCTCTCCTCTAATCTCTGTCCTCCAGCCACAATGACCTTCTTATAATTCTTTGACTGAACCCAGCTCTTTCCTGTACCAAGGCCTTTGAACATGCTGTTTCCTCTCCTTGGAACCTCCTTTTCCCTACTATTTTCTTGGCGAACTCTACTCAGTTACTCATCAGAAGGGTCTCTTTGGATTCCCTCAGTAAATCAGACTCCACTGTTACTCATTTGTGACATTTTATCCTTTTTCTTCATAGTATTCATGGCAATATAGAATTATGTATGTATTTTATTGCTTATCTGATGATCATCTGTTTCCCCAACTGGAACGTAAGGTCCATGATCACTGTATCAGTGCCTTATACAATGTTTGACATATAGCAGACAATAAATATACACTAAAATCCTCAGTGCCTTACACAATGTTTGGCATATAGCAGGCAATAAATATACATGGATTAGATGGACCAAAATAACCAAATAAAAGAGTCAATGTTTTCTTTCTGTTGTTTCTTTTGCAACATGAACCACTTTTTTTCATATTGAACCCTGGGCCCTACTAAGGTAGCTGTTTATTCCCTCATCTCCTTGAATGTCCTACACTACGGGCCATAGGGGCAGTTGATGGGCAAGGTTATCCCTGGCTCCAGCCAGGGCATTCCTCATGTCAATTCTTTAAAGTCACAGGTAAAAGTGTCCTGCAGAACTTCTTATATGTAACTTCAAGAGATGCTTGCAACTGGGGTATGGGCTCAGACAAGTTCATTAAGTGGGGGCCTCTTGGGCCCAGAGGTGCACATTCCCCGCTTTGCTGTCTGAAACTCTGCAGAGGTGGGACCCTCAAAACACTGATTCTCCCTATGATTTCAAAAGTGTTATAAAACTACATTCTCAGTCTCCAGAATGTTGATGTGGGCCCCTGGTCTTTATAGTATCATGGCTAACTGTTGAGGCTCTGAAGTTCAATTGCCCAGATGTAAATCTTTCTAGCTATGTGACTTGGAGCAAGTTATTTAAATTACTAACAATTTAGCTGTGCCTCAGTTTCCTCTTCTGCAATATGAGAATGACACTCTTTAGTCTTCTTGTGAGAATAAATAAACTAAAATACTTAGAAGAAAGCCTGGCACAAAGCAACTACTCAGTAAATGTCGGCTGTTATTACCTTCGAAAATAAATCAAGGAGGATGGTGATGCAGAAGCAGCAGGAGAAGGAAATGGATTTAAATGGCAGCCGGATACATTAAAGTCAAAACCAATGGGGACTTTCCTCACAGAAAGCTCTGCCTGTCTGCCAGGTGTAATGGATCCTTCAAAGGATTTAAGAAGCAGGTGGGGGCTTGATTTAAATGAGCTGCTTTAGGGCAATATGGTTCAGCGGGGAGGAGGGCTGTCACCTAGATGGTCTCCTGCTAACCCTCGTGGTCCATCACCGCATAATCATGCATTCTTCTGCTATTGACTGAGAATCTGTTCTGGGTCAGTCCCTTGATGGACACTGGGAATAAATGGATGACCCCAGCCCTCACCATTTATTCATCAACAAACAACATCCTGCCAATACTGTGCCAATGCTCTCAGGGAACTTGCTTCCTAGCGAGGGAAACTGAATTGCCCAATACATGCTCAGAGGAGGGTATTGTCTAGTAAATTTCTTTCTAGAATTATCTATCAACAACACTTCCTAATACTTTTTTTGGCAAGGGGCTGATGTTGGGTAAAGGAACTTTCTGACTCTCTTGAAACACTGACAAAAGCCATGTGCTTTCTACCAATGCAAATAGGCATACACTTGTTATATAACTTCAGGGGTCCATGGAGGTCTAAAGTGCTTCCATGAGTCCCCCCAAAATCCATGGAACTCAGGAAAGAATTTCTGGCTTAGGAAGTTATTCAAAACACGTTTTCAAAAAACTTGTAGTTACCCTTGTCTTCAACTTAGATCCAATATGTTCTTGACAATAATAGTAACATTTTGTGACTGTGTGCCATGTTCCAGGCAACATTTAGGAACTTTACCTCCATCATCTCAACTAAGTCTCACAAAAGCCCTCATGAGGCAGGTTCTATTAATACCCTCCATTTTATGGATAAGGAAACTTAGATACAGGGAGACACCCAGCAATACACAGTAGATCGGGAAGTGATCTCAAATCAGCCCAAATGAATTTGTGCATTTATTCATGACATCATACTTCTCAATAGTCAAAGCGTGATGTATGGATTAGTCAGGACTCTTGGACTGATTAAAAGTAGCAGAAAACCCAACTAAAGTTCGTTAAGGCATAAAAGGAAATTTATTGGGGGGGCTCATGTAACATGGGAAAGGCAGGAGTGGGGGTGACCCTCAGGTAAAACAGAAGCAGGAAATTCAAATGCCACTAGAAGTTTCTCTCCAATTCTATTCTCTTCGGCTATAAACTAGCTTCCTCCATGTGGCAGAGAACATGGCTACTGTCAAATGCTTATACCTCACCCCTCACAGATTCACCAAAATAGGGACAGAGCCTTTTCTTCCTGCTGAAATTTGGACAAACCTCAGGTGAGGGACTCTCATTGGCTCTTCTGAGTCAGGGGTCCAGCCCTGGACAAACCACCGGGGCCAAGAGGATGGCAAACTCACCTGGGCAGGCTCCATTCACATCACATGTTTAGCAATGAGGCAGAAGAAATTCACCCCAGGGAGAAAGAGGGGTGCCAGTCCCTGAAGAAGTAAGGGTGCTGGCAGGTGAAACAGTGGCTGTCCACTACAAGACTTTCTTCAGCTGCTCCCTGTTTCAGCAAGCTCAGCATGGTCATCATGCATCACCTTTTGTAGTAACAGGTTGTTCCTCTACCTGCCTTGGCCTTAACTTCCAAACTCTAAGAGTAATTTCTGATACCCTGAGGCAGCAACCAGGATTCTTCAAGACAGCTGCTTCTATTCCTTAGCATAAGTTCAGGCAAGCTATAAAAACTTATTTGTATCATCCCCAAGGAAGAGGGAAAATAATCGTAAGGAAGCTCTACCCTCCATAGGCAATTCAAAAATGTCAACTCTCTGATGATACACTGGGAAGGCTTGGTTCTCTCAGGGCATCTTTTCTTTTTTTTTAAAAAAATATTTATATTTATTTATTTCTCTCCCCTTCCCTCCACCCCCCACCATTGTCTGTTCTCTGTGTCCATTTGCTGTGTGTGTTCTTCTGTGTCCACTTGCATTCTTGTCAGCGGCACTGGGAATCTGTACCTCTTTTTTTGTTGCATCATCTTTCTGCGTCAGCTCTCCATGTGTGTGTGGTGCCACTCCCAGGCAAGCTGTGCTTTTCTCACGTGGGGCAGTTCCTTGAGGGGCACACTCCTTGCACGTGGAGCTCCCCTACGTGGGGGACACCCCTGCGTGGCAGGGCACTCCTTGTGCGCATCGGCACTGTGTTTGGGCCAGCTCACCACACGGGTCAGGAGGCCTTGGGTTTGAACCCTGGACCTCCCATATAATAGGCGGACACTATCAGTTGAGCTAATCCACTTTCCTCTCGGGGCATCTTAATCAATATGGGTGTTAAAAAAAAGAGAACATATTTTGGAGTCAGAGAAAACTGTGTTTGAATGTCCTTGTTCTGTTGTTTATTAGCTATGTAACCTTGGGTTATTTATTTTCCGAACCTCAGTCTTTCCATTTTTAAAATGTGCTTCAGGATCCTCCTTGCTCTGACTGTTTTCAAGAGTTGATATGACAAAAATAAATTAGTTAATGGATTGGAGCATGCATTACAAAGCCCTACACATTTCTTGGTGATTATTATTATTATTGCTATCAAATTTGGTAGTGAGCCAATAGGTACACATCTTTTCTCATATAGAATTGAGGGGTACTCAAAAAATTAGAAAGAAGGCTCAACAGTGAGGGGAATGGAGGAACAAAATGGTGGATTGTGCATCTAAATGTGAAACTCAAACAATAAAGCTTCAGAAAGATGCTCTAAGAGAAATTTTTAAAATTTATTCAGGAAGAAAAAAATTCATATACAAGACTCATGCACTGCTCCCCTAATAAAACAGCACATTAAAAGTAAGAACTTCAGTTCATGAAGAGACATTATTAAAAGTATAAAGGCACATCAAAGAATGGGAGAACATATTTGCAACACTTTGACCTATTAAAGTTTTTTTCTTGGAATATATTATATAAATGAAATCTATAAGAAAAAGAGATAACCCAAAAGAAAACTGGACAGGAGACGAATAGGTATTTCATAAAAGAAATCCAAAAGGAAAATATATGTATGAAAAGGTGCACTTCCCTCAACAGTAATCAGAAAAAGTCTAGTTAAAACCACTGTGACTACACACTTAGCAGAATGGCTAAACATTAAAAAGACAGACAATTCCAAGTGTTAACAAGGACATGAAGCAACAGAACACTCATATATTGCTGGTGAGAACACAATTTGGTAAAAAAAATTTTTTTGTATATCTTTGGAAATCAGCTTGACATTATCTACTATAGCTGAGTATACACCTATTCTTTAACCATAAATCCTACTGCCCATTATGTACTAAGAGAAATAGGTGTACGAAGAGTCAGAGAGAAGGATGTTTATGATGATGCTACTCATAGTACCCCCAAACTGAAAACAACCCAAATGCCCATCAACAATAGTGTCAACCAATAAATCATAATGTAGTCATAGAGTGAAATAATACTCCACAGTAAACACACAAAAGTCTTCACCCAAACTGGAGACAAAGGTCACAGATACAGGGTTGAGTCAAAGAAGCCAGTCACAAAGGAATCCATACAGAAAGAGCTAAAGCTAATCTTTGGTGTTAAAAAATCAAGTTAGGGGTTACTTTGGGGAAGAGGGGTGGTGTGATTTGGGTAAAGACATGAGAGAGATTTCTGGGGCTGGCCACGCTCTAATTCTTGATCCGGGTGATGACTGAGTGGGTGAACGTGTGTTGAGCTATTCACTTAAGTTTTGTGCTTTTTTTCTCTGTGGTTAAACTGTCATTCATTAAAAATGTTGAAGAAAAAATTAGAAGGTTCCCATCGTGGGCGCCACCACTGACTTGTGTAGGCAAAGCGCTCCGGGCAGCGGAAGCCCAGAGCTGTTTGCCTTAGGATTGGGAGGACATGGGCTTGCGGCTCCATCACCAGACCTCCCTCTTGGGGGCCGGCCGCTCGGATAGCTCCAGTTGGCCTCTGGCCAGCTCCCTCCACTCCTGGGGTCTTTTGTGCTCCTCAGGTGGAAATGTTTTCCCAACATTCTCCAAACCCTCGGTGCGGAGGACTGGGGGGGCCTGCGTTTTGTTTCCTCAGCATCACCCTTCCCTGTGGGCTGCTTCAAATGAATCCTGTGGAAGTCAGAGAAATGAGGAGGCATTAAAAATGTCAGAGGCAGATCCTGAGATACGCAGCTGGGTAAATAGAGCCCATGGAGATGTTTTTATTAGTGGCTTTACGGTTATGTTCACTTTAAGTTATGGATTTAAGGAGAGGGGTGGGGCAGCGGAAGAGGCCTAGGGTACTTCCATCCATTTCCAGACCTGCTCACACCAAAGCACCTGGCTCCCTCAGATTGGGGGCCCCTCAACTTGGGGGACTCTCGCCAATTCAGGGAACTGTAGACCTTTGTGTCACCTAGAGACGTTTCTTTCTTGGTGACAGAGTTTAAAGCTCCACTTTTCTTATGTTTTTCTAGGAAGCCTCACTCCCCAACCTTCAGCCTTGGAAAGAATTGATTTCAGATTATTTAGCAAAGTTTGGCTAGTTTTCAACAGGGGAATATAAAATGGCAGGGATGGAATTCTTGAAGTGCAGAGGATACAAAGTTCTCTGACCAAGTGTCATAGTCAATGTCCTCATAAGCAACAAGAAATAAATATTATCTTTATAATTATAATGCCCACAGTTATCACTTCATAAACACGCATTACAAGGACCAGACAGAACAGAGTTCAGATTCCAGTTTAGCAACTTGTTGGCTACATGACATGACCTTGGGAAAATTATTTATGCTTCTGTTTCCTCATTTTTAAAATATTCATAATAGTACCTTCCTCAGAGTGTTATTGTGAGGATTAAATGAATATATACCCATAAAACACTTAGCACAGTATCAAGCACATAGTGAACCCTGAATAAATGTTAGCATTATCAATGTTAGAATACATAACAACATTAGAATACATAGCACAGAAGAGATAGTATTTGAGCCTTGTTTCAAAGGATAAGAATAATACTAATAGCTCAAGATGATTTAGTTATTATTGCTCTATACTAATCTATTATGTTTGTGTATTTGGACAGGGCACAAAGGATATGGTTGGTTTCTGCTCCACTATGTCTAGGTCCTCATCTGAGAAGACTCAAACCACTGGGGTTAAAGAATTCATTTGCAGGTGGCTTCTTCACTCACATATCTGGTACCTTAGCAGGGATGGCTGCAATGCTGGGCTCTGATGGAACTGTCAGCTGGAGCACTTACCTATAGTCTCTGCAGAATGACCTCCTCAAGGAAAGTGGACTTATCTGGTGGTTCAGTGTTCCTGTGAACAAGAAGGAAGCTACACTGCTCTTAATGACCTAGCTTTAGAAGTACATAATGTCACTCATGTCATACTCTGTTGGTCAAAGTAGTCTCAAGCCCACCTGGTTCACTCAATAGGAAGAGTGTCAAAGGTATTCTGGGCAAGTTTTGGGGAAACTACCACAATAGAATTACTCTGTGCCAGGTCCTATGCTAAATTCTCACTACACATGATCTCATTTGATTTTCAAAATAACCCAGTGAATGGAGAATGGTCAATTATCACCTTCATTTTGTAATATATGGATGAGGAAACAGAGGTGCCAAGAAGTTTTTTCTGGCCCAAAGTCACATAGTTAAGTCATTTGAACCCACATCCTTCTGAACCATGTGATCTGATTCCATTAACCCCAATGCTCTCTTTAACCACATAAATATTGAACCCAACCATAAATACACAAATGGATGATAGAGAAGAGAGAGATCAGGAGAGAGATTGTATTATAATCAGGGTTCTTCAGAGATAGAGAAAACCACGTGTGCATGCGTGCTTGCGTGTGTGTGAGAGAGAAACAGAGATTTATTATATGAATTGGCTCATGCAACAACCTTGGGGCAAGTCCAAATTCCATAGGGCAGGCTGCAAGTTGGGAACTCTGATGAAGGTGTCCATTAATTTGCCAGGAGAAGCTGGCTGGCTGAAGGAGAGATAGAAATTCTTTCTGATTTGTGAAATCATCAGTTCTCTCTTTAAGACTTTCAACTGATTGGATGAGCCTTCACTCATTGCTGAAAGCACTTTGTTGACTGTAGATGTAATCAGTCATAAATGTAATCAACTGACTAATGATTTTAATCCACGAATTATCTTCACAGTAACAGTCAGGCCAGGGCTCACTTGACCGAACCCCTGGTTACCATAACTTAGCCAAGTTGACACATGAACTTAACCATCACAAATATAGACAGACAGACAGACAGACAGATAGATAGATAGATAGATGTAGATAAATGCCAATCCTAAGTTGAAGGAAATTTAAGACCAATTTCCTAAGAACATCAAGACCCTGCAAGCCTCAATCAAACTTAGCTCTGAGCAAAAGAGGGTAAGAAGTATTAGAAAACTGAAAGAACACAATTATCCCAGAGAAATACACCTAAGGAATGCTGACAAAGGCCTCCTATGTGGTGTCTACTAGATGCTGAACATCTGGCTACTTCCAAATATTTGGATGATGGACTAGCATATTTTGTTCAACTTTTCTTTCATTTGTTTGATAAACACAGCTGGTTTCAAAATGGGAGGTGGAATCTTAATGCAGGGAAAGCCCTTAGAGATTTTCCCATCCAAACCATCTTTATACAAATAGTAAAAATGTAGACCCAAAGAGAGGAAGGGGCTTGGGCAAAACTACCTCTCAAGTGGCTTTGGCATCTTTAGTTTTACATGACTTGATCAGACTCCGGCCTGATTTAAAGTAGGTGTATATCCTAGGATCCAACAACCCTACCTCCAGGAAGAATCTTGCAGAGATCTTTATAGTGCTGGTTGTGGTCAAGCAGAGTTGGGGGCAACCTAGGTGTCCATCTCCAGGGGAATGATACAGAAAATGTGGTGAATATGCACAAGCATTTGCTGAAAATAAACAAAACACACGAACAGGCACACATAAAAATATATAATAAACATACTTAATATATGCATGTAATAACAAAACAAGAGCATATTTCAGACATATGAAAGTGAATGCCTTTAGTTGGGGAGAGGGATGAGAGGGGATTGAGATATAATGAAATGAGGTAGTATAAACAGTGAAATTACTATCTAGCTTATAATAAGATGATAATAAATTATCAAGTCAAGAATATGATTCACTCAGCTCTGCAGATGAGATAAAAGAAATCTATCTTTTTTTTCCTTTTGGAGTAATGAAAATGTTCAAAAACTGGCTGAGATGATTACAGCACAATTCTGTGATAAAAATGAGAGCCACTAAGTGTATATTTTGAATGGACTGTACAAAGCATGGGTCTGTATAACACAAGGAATACAGTGTTAGAAGATGGACTGTGGTTAACAGGACAAATATGAGAATGTTCTCTCATGAAAGATAACAAATATGTAATACTAATATAGGGTGTTAATAATCGGGTGGGTTGGTGGAAAAATACACTTAACGAGAGTTAGAGACTAATCTATTCCTCTGGGTGTGATACCCTTTGATTGCATTAAATTCAGTTGAGAGGCCTTTGATTAGATTACTTGATAAGACTGCTTTGGGCTTATGATTAGATTATGCCAATGAGCACTGACTCAGGTTGAGACCCCTCCCTTTTGCTAGGTTTGATATAAACAGACTCATGTGGACAGACACAAAAAAGAAAAGAAAGCTGGTATATTTGATTCTGCAATGTGAGAGAGAGGACTGCAGGAAAACAGAAGCCCCCAAGAGGTTCAAAGAGCTAAGACCCAGAAAGAGAGGAGCCCTATGTCTGGATGTGCACAACTGAGCTCCAAGAGAGAGCTTAGAAGAAAGCAGAGACCTCCACAGATCGGCAGCCATCTTGCTTCACCATGTGGCAAAAATGCCAGGATCAACGGTAGCTGACTTTGGTGACAAAGCATCTCTGCTGATGCCTCAATTTGGACATTTCATGGCCTTGGAACTGTAAGCTTTTATCCCAAATAAATCTCCATTAAAAGCCAACAGATTTCTGGTACTTTGGCTTTTGACAAACTAAAACAACACCAAATGTAAGATATGGGCTATAGTAATATTTTGATGATGTTCTTTCATAGTTTGTAATAAATGTTTCACAATAATGCACAGTGTTGGGGGGGTGATATAAGGGAGCCTTGTATGATGAGATGCATGTTTGCTTCGTAAGTTCACAACTTTTACTATACAGACTGTTTGTGCATGTTCATGTATGAATGATAATACTTCAACAAAATTTTATTTTAAAAAAAGAAATCAGTCCTGTTTAAATCCAATGACATCGTGGGAAATACTGGAAATTCTTTAGCTGCACATAGCACTCCAGCTTTTGCCCAAAGGTCTGTTGAATGAAATTGAAGGGTGAAAGAAGCATGTCCTTTAAAAATCCTGTTTTCAACAGCGATAATGGGCTTAAGGCAGATGTGAAATATGGCCCTGGTTTCACTTTCAGGGCTGTAGGAACCTGGTTTCCCTTTGACCGTCTTGGGGATTTACCTCTCAGCTGGTGATCACACTGTGGTCTACCAGGGACGTCACCGTTGAGAAATGACAAATGAATTTCCATCTTCGCAAAGGCGAGGTCTTTTGGGAGCCATCCTTGCTGGATGGCACCACATGCCGCCAATATGGTGGGTGAGAAATGTTCCTTCCATTTCCTGAAATCTTTATACTTTATAAAGCCCTCTCACACTTACCATGAATAATGTGAATGGATTAAGAATTTTTTTCCTTATGAAAAGAAAGTGAAAAAGAGAGACATACAATGGCAATGATGGGCTCAATGTCACACATGAATCTTTCAAATCCTCTCTTAGATCTTTCTAATATATTCCTTCTATTATCACTATTATGACGACTACTACTATTCTCACTACTACTACCACTACTAAGAGTTTTATTGATTGACTTATTATGCTCCTGCTACTTTACATGAAGGATGCTATTGAGTCCATCTATGTGTGAGACACTACTTTCTCTATTTTATAGACTAAGAAACTGAGGTGCAGAGACACCAAGTAACTTGCCCAAAGTCACAGAGGTAGTCTGTGGCAGAGCAGAGCAAACCCGGCTGCTTGATTTCAACTTCTTGCCCTGTAACCACCATATCTTGCTACATAGATCCATAAGTGCCATCTGTCTTATACTATTTTCTTGATATACAAGCAGAGGCATAGAGACATTTCTTTCATTGATTCATGTATTAAGTATTTCTTGAGCACCTATTATCTGCCAGATACCATGCTAGGCCCTTTAATAGAGGACACCAGCAGGAGTGGCAGGGGGAGTAATAAAAAACTCAACACTATTTAACCCTGGGTTCCCCAGAAAACAGAGGCTGAGAACAAAGACTTTTGTGTTGGTGCTTTATTGGGGACTGGGATGCCAGTGAGATGCAGGGGTGTGGAGCAGGGCAGGAAAGAGTCACTACAAGGACGTGCTACCATGGCCATTAGGGTGTGATATGTCTGAGAAGCCACCTGGAACCACCTCAGGCCCGTCTGTCCAGGAGGAGGAAGAGGAAGACTCCTCTCAGGCCTGTGGCCCCCACTGATCAAAGGATTGCCCAGACAGCGTTAAATGCCTGCCGTTGCCAGGCTGCGTATGTGGGTGATGAGTGGGGGAGTCTGCTGTGTCCCATACTGTGACAACAACACAAAAGTCCCAGGGCTGGAAGCAACAGGTACCCAGAGGGCGGCCAAGGTGAGGCCCTGGCCAATGTCCAGGGGTGAAAGCTGGTGGGACCTTGCATAGATTGGGTTACCTAGTGGTGGCTGGGTGAGAGACCAGCAAGTCAAGGGAATTGTAAATGTGCGTCAGAGGCCTCTGATTCAACTGTTTACTGAGTGAGTTCAGGAGCCAGATATAAAGTACTAATAGTCACTGTTACTATTATATAACTCTTATTAATATTATTAACATGGAACCAGCCACAAAAGAGAAATTAAGAGTGCATCTCAGGCTCTGTGTTTTCATGTACACAGACCAACTCACCGATTCTTAGCATGACCATATGAACAAGTATGGAGACAGGTATGTTTTCATTTATAGATGAGAAAACTGAGGCTTGCTGGAGAAGTTGGTTGCTAAGGTTACACAGTCAGAATGATGGAGGGGGCTGGGATTCAAACTCAGATCTCTATGTCCAGGGCTATTCGTTGATATCTGTGAAAATGTCGAATTCTTTCCCTATCCCATTTCAGGAAAAGACAGCTGGGCGGGGGAAGAACAGCTGCTATCAGCCTCATAAAAGATGAGTTTATTGCCCCCCGCTGCTGTGGAAAGAAAGGAACAAATTCTTTGGTCCTAACTGGAAATAAATAAAATTTAGCTAAATATTGTGGGAGAAGGGAGGAATATTTTCACAATTTCATCCAGAAGTGGCATGAACTCATTCCAATTTCTTTAACCAGCTACTAAATGTGTGATTTGGGGTGAGTTGCTTTTCTCCTTGCTTCGGTTTCCTTACCTGTAAAATGAAGATAATATTAGCACCTAATCCTGGGGCCACCTTCAGGTCCAGCTGTAAAATCTACTGAGGTGGATTATGAGTGTCTACTGTGGAGGAGGGGTATTCCATTTGCCTTCTGGTCAAGCGGAGATTTGAAACACCTTTTAGGGCCTCCTTCAATTCCACGTCTTCATTCAAAATGGACCACATGCACCTCTCCCCGCCCTCAACGAGACGTGCATTCGCTCTCCATCCCGACACTCCCAGGACTTTGCCCTTCCTCCGAGGACCTACGTTAGCTTTATGCACGTGATGGTCGGTCCCTCGAGGGCAGTTCATCCTTGATTCCGTAGTATGCCTTAGGCATGGTTAGGAATTATCTTCAGAAACAGGAAAGTGAGGTTTTCCAGTTTTCTGTTTGTCTCGCTTATTTTTGGTGTTCTTGTTGTTCTTGGTAGTAATGGGAGGATAATGGTGGTGACGGTGATGCTGGTGATGGTGGCATTGGCAATGGTGGTGATGCTGGTGATGGTGGCATGGGCAATGGTGGTGATGCTGGTGACGGTGGCATGGGCAATGGTGGTGATGCTGGTGACGGTGGCATGGGCAATGGTGGTGATGCTGGTGACGGTGGCATGGGCAATGGTGGTGATGCTGGTGACGGTGGCATGGGCAATGGTGGTGATGCTGGTGACGGTGGCATGGGCAATGGTGGTGATGCTGGTGACGGTGGCATGGGCAATGGTGGTGATGCTGGTGACGGTGGCATGGGCAATGGTGGTGATGCTGGTGACGGTGGCATTGGCAATGGTGGTGATGCTGGTGATGGTGGCATGGGCAATGGTGGTGATGCTGGTGACGGTGGCATGGGCAATGGTGGTGATGCTGGTGACGGTGGCATGGGCAATGGTGGTGATGATGGTGATGGTGGCATGGGCAATGGTGGTGATGCTGGTGACGGTGGCATGGGCAATGGTGCTGATGCCACAGTTGGTGGTGATGATGGTGATGGTGGCTGGGTTGACAGGGTGATGTTGTTGCTGCTGGTGGTGATGGTAGTGACGGGAGTACTGGTGGTGCCAGTGCTGGTGGTGGAGGTGGAGTGGTGGCAGTGCTGCTGCCACTGTTGGTGGCACTGGCGGTGGCGTGGATAAGTAGTGGGCTTGTTGCTAGTGGTGGTGGTGGTGCTGATAATGGTAGGAGCATTTTGTCATTGTTGGCTTTTGCCCTCCAGTTCCCACAAATTGACTGGAGTGTATCGTACTGCAGTAGGGCGATGGATCACAAGAAGCTGAAATGCTTCCCTCCAACTCTCGAGTTCATGTATCAACAATATTTCAGTATCTTTCACAGGTAGCACAATTTTCAGGCAATTCACACAACTCAAAAGAAAGAGGTACAGAGGGTAGTTAGAAAAAACGCAGATGTAGCCTTACATTTGAAGGCAATTTTCTTTGCAAAATATATCGGACTGTGATATTTGCATTATGCTTCCAAGGAACACGTGTCCTGTGCTGAGATTTATTAAGAGAATGATCTACACTAAGCACTTTTCCTTGGCCTTCACTCCTCAGAGGAAATAGAAAGATGGGCCTACTTTAGGTCTCCACTAGACCCTCCCTTGGTGGTCCCAGTATTCATGGGCCTCTAATGCCATTCCTGTTTCTCACTCAGCCTGAGACTTAGCCCTGATGGTCGGCCGCCCTATGCCCTGAGCACACCCGGCCACTGTCTGCTCCACACAGTGAGTGTCCTTGCCTGTCTCCCTCTCCCAATGAAGCCCCTGTGGGAAACACATCTGGTCCTGCTCTGACATCCCCTGTATTTCCCTTTTTCTATATCTCAGCCATTTCCCTATTTTCCAGTTGCACCATCATTTTACTCTCCAGCCAAGCATCAAGACCCTCTTGTGCCAGGTCTTGGACACACCCAGGCCCTGTCTGTGTCTTGGCAATGTGTGAAACCGATAGCAAAGCCCCCACCCTCTTAATAGAGCATTCAGTTTCCAGTTCTACTTGATGGCCAGGGATTGTAAAGTCACTGTGAAGGTTCATCCAGAGATAAACTTCATAGAATTGAATGGCATATGCATACAGTTAGGAGTAAAGGAAGACTTTTGAAAACAATCCACCACCCAGACTTTCTGACTTCACATGTTTTTACCAAAAGCCAGTTTGGAAAGGAATTTTTGATTAAAATAATTTCTTTTACTCACTAAGACCCATTTGTTATTGAGCATGTAAAATATGCAATGCATAAAAATATTATTGCTTTTTTCTGTGCTATTGGTATTTTCATTTTAAATAACATTAGTTTCAAATTACAAAGAAAATTGTTCCTTGTTATAAATACAAAAGCATAAGAGAAAAAAACACACACACACAATCCTGTCACCCAGATATTGGTATATTTGTATAGAATTAATAATATGCATATATTTATACATATATACATAGAAAAGCATAAACAAACAAATATTTTTAGGATGCTTTTCATAAAATCGGTATCATACTCTATCACATTAATTTACTATGTCATGAATTTCTTTTCTTCCATTTAATATTCTTTGATGATATATTTATTAGTACCTAACTAGAATTCTATAAGCATAAACCATGACTTCTATAATCAACCTCTTTTTACACTTAATGTATGATTTTACCGTTCTGACAATACTGCAGTGAGCTTCCTTGGGACTAAATTATTTTGTCCATCCATTCGTGATTATTTATCAAAATAAATTTCTAACAGAGATATTTTTAAACCAAGGAAATAAACTTTTAAAATATATAACAATTGATACTCCCCACTCATTTGTAAGAAATGGAAATTCTCACTTTTATTCCAAGTGAGGTGAGGTTTTATGGCATCATTTGCATAACTGTCGGTGCAATAAAGTGGCTTTCACTCCAAGTATTTTTTTTTACATTTATTTATTTATTTTGTCTTTATTTTTTTAATGTTACATTCAAAAAATATGAGGTCCCCATATACCCCTCACCCTCCTCACCCCACTCCTCCCATAACAACAACCTCCTCCATCATCATGGGATGTTCATTGCACTCGGTGAATACATCTCTGAGCACTGCTGCACCACATGGTCAATGGTCCACATTATAGTTTACGTTCTTCCCCAGTCCACCCAGTGGGCCATTGGAGGACATAAAATGTCCAGTAACTGTCCCTGCAGTACCACCCAGGACAAGTCCAAGTCCTGAAAATGCCCCCACATCACATCTCTTCTTCCCATTCCCTACCCTCAGCAGCTACCATGGCCACTTTCTCCATATCAATCCTACATTTTCTTTGATTACTAATCACAATAGCTCATGAATAGAATATCAGTAAGTCTGCTCTAATCCATACTCTATTCCTCCATTCTGTGGACCTTAGAATGGTTGTGTCGACTCCACATCTATATCAAGAGCGGGCTTAGATTCCACATGGATGCTGGATGCAATTCTCCTGCTTTCAAGTTGTAGGCACTCTTGGCTCCCTGGTGTGGTGGTTGACCTTCTTCACCTCCATGTTAGCTAAGTGGGGTAAGTCCAATAAACCAGGGGGTAGGAGTTACAAGTCTGTTGAGGCTCAAGGCCTGGCTATCACATGGAGAGTCCAGAGATTCAGGTTCTCTGGGTATACACTAAACCCCAGCACCAACCACAGATCTGGTAAAAGTAACAGGAGAGGCTTGTGAACAAAGATCACATCTGAGTCCAGCTCCATCACACAGGAATATAAACTCCAAAGTAGGGCCAACTGACATGGTGCTGAACTCCATCTGCCATGACCATAGAACCTGTGGGTCTCTGTAGCCCTCAGAAGAACAATACCTGGGGTTGTATCTACTTTATCTGTCTCTGGGACTCTGCTGAGGTGTGCATAAGGGCGACCCCTCTGATAACCTCCTGCTCTTTTTTGGAGACTCATAGCCATATAAACTCATTTGTTCTTTCCATTTCCCCCTTTTATTCAGGTCAAAAAGCATTTTTAACTCCTGATATTATACGTAGGCTGAGATATTCTGCTGGTCTGAGTTGACCCTTTTATTCAAGGTCATTTTCTAGTTACATCATCAGCTGGTACTTGGTAGTAATCCCTCAGCACCAGGGAGGTTCGTCCCCGGGAGTCATGTCCCATGCTGGGGGGAAGGTAATGCATCTACATGCTGAGTTTGGCTTCAAGACTGGCCACATTTGAGCAACACGGAGGCTCTCAGGAAGTATCTCTTAGGCACCCTGCAGCTCTAGGACTAGGTCTTATTTCAGGTGCACAGGATCACAAGCATAGTCATTAGTATCAAGAGCTCATTGTTGGACTTTCCTTCTTTTTTGGTCTTTGCCATTGCACTTGGGGGATTGTTGCTGTTCCATTAGGGACTGTGATAGAGCTCCCCTGGCTAGGAACTCAGCACTCCCTCAGTTGTTGTTTTTAACTGTAACCACTATGAAAATATCCAAACATTTTTATGTACCCTGGAGAACTCCCTGCCAACCATGTGTCCCCTGTCAATAACATCCCACACCAGTATTCCTCCCCTGCCATTGTTGAACCTCTCTGTGATCCAAAATGTCTTAAGAAATGAAGCCTAATATATTGCCAGGTTCCATTAATAGTAAAATGGAATATAGTGATGAGTTTAAAGGTTAGATATAGAATACATACTAATTTAGAAAAATCAAGATAAAAATTAATTGGGGTATCAAAAAATTTAAAAATGCAAAAGCTTTGTTTTTCATGTTTTGCCTTCCATCACTGCAATAAGTGTTCCCTGTATGCAAATTGGCAAGGCAACTTCCTCCATCTTTTCCTCAGTGTCTACATCCTTTCCTTTTCTTTTTTCTTTTTTTCCTAATTATTAAGCTTGTCTTCACAAAAGTTTTAGATCACAGTAATTCATATATACAATATATGGTACTCCCACATATCCAACATAAAACACTTTGTCCCTTCCCCAGCAATAATCTTTTTACATGTTCATACTATATTTACTGCAACTGATGTACAGATATTGAGACAATAGCTTTCAAACCCAAGGTAACACTTGGGTTTACATTGTGGTTTATATTTTAGACTATACAATTTTCTAAATTTTTAGTTATCTTATGTTTTACATTATGATTTACATTTTAGCCTATAGGCACCTATACATTTTTGGTGTAATTTAACATTTCCTATATCCATTCATGCATAATCTTGTGAAACACTTCCATTGCCCCATAGTTACATTGATTCCATCTATTCAATACCTCTTTTCCCCTCCCCTCAGGGCCAACAGTGACAATCAATCTTCATTGCTTGAAGGGCCATGTTCAGTGATAATTGCAACAATGTTGAGGGCTTGACATGCTTGACTGCCCTAATGCATTGGGAGCCACCATTTCTCTCAAGAGATACAATTCCCTCTATTTGAGAACATCAGTCCTCCCCAGGATGTGGGTATACCTTCACTATCATTGTATGAGTCTCCATCCAATGATATAACCCACTATCACAAAACGAGCACTCACACACTCCCTAGAAGCCTGTCCTGTGTCAGATTCTCCCCTTTAAGCTCCTTAAACAGGTAACCTTCCTTATTATATTTTTGAAAAAGTTTTCTCAACATTATACTCTCAACCAAATACCTGACAATCTTCTATGTTCATATGTTCCCATGTTCCCCCACCCTCCCCCCCAATATCATGGGCAATATTACCCATCCTCCCATCCTTAGCCCCCTCAAGCCTGCAAAGCCCCACCTAAAGGTATCCTTATGCCCCCATTTTATCCCTTCCTTGTACAAATACTTACCTCCAGTTTATCATAGATTTCACCCATGTAGGTGTCAGCTTGCAACCTTCTTCTACCCCCCAAATTCCTTTAAGCCTATCATCCAATCTCTACCTCTCTGAGGCAGTTTGGTTTACTTATTTCATATCATTGAGGTCATGTAGTATTTGTCCTTCAATGCCTGAGTTGCTTCACTCAACATAAGATTCTCAAGATTCATCCATGTTATCACATGAGTAGTATTCCATTATATGTATATACCACATTTTATTTATCCATTCATCTGTTGATGGGCACTTGGATTGATTCCAACTTTTGGCAATAGTGAACAATGCTGCTATGAACATTGGTGTTCATGTATCGGTTTGTGTCCTTGTTTTCAGTCCTACTGGATATATATACAGCAGTGGAATTGCTGGGTCATATAGCAGATCTATAGTTAGATTTTTGAGAAACCGCCAAACTGTCCTTCAGAATGGCTGGATCCTTCTGCATTCCCACCAGCTGTGGATGAGTGTTCCCATTCCTCCACATCCTCTCCAGCATTTGTAGTCTTCTGTTTTTTTCATAGTTGCCAATCTTATGGGAGTAAGATGGCATCTCATTGTAGTTTTGATTTGCATTTCCCTAATAGCTAGAGATTTGGAGCATTTTTCATGTGCTTTTTAGCCATTTGTATTTCCTCTTTGGAGAAGTGTCTGTTTAAATCTTTTTCCCATTTTTTAAATGGGTTGTTTGTCTTTTTATTTTCAAGATATAGGAGTTCTTTATATATGCAGGATATAAGTCTCCTATCAGATATACGGTTACCAAACATTTTCTCCCATTGTGTAGGCTCTCTTTTCATCTTCTTGACAAACTCCTTTGAGGTGCTGAAGGCTTTAATTTTGAGGAAATCCCATTTATCTATTTGTTCTTTTGCTGCTCATGCTTTTGGTGTGAAGTACATGAAGCCATTTCCTATTACAAGGCCCTGTAGATGGTTCCCTACACTGCTTTCCAAAGTCTCTTTGGTCTTGGCTCTTATATTTAGGTCTTTGATCCATCTTGAGTTGATCTTTGTATAAGGTGTGAGATAGTAATCCTCTTTCACTCTTTTACGTATGGATATCCAGTTCTCCAGGCACCATTTGTTGAAGAGGCCGTTCTCTCCCAGTTGAAAGGTTTTGGTGGTTTTATCGAATATTATATGACTGTATATATGAGGATCTATATCAGAACTCTCCATTCTGTTCCATTGGTCTGTATGTCTCTCCTTGTGCCAATACCATGCTGTTTTCACTACTGTAGCTTTGTAGTATGTTTTTAAGTCAGGTAGTATGATTCCTCCAATTTCATTTTTCTTTTTCACTATGTCTTTGGCTATTCGGGACCTCTTTCCTTTCCAAATAAATTTCATAGCTAGTTTTTCTAGTTTATTAAAGAGTGCTGTGTTGATTTTTATTGGGATTGCATTGGATGTGTATATCAGTTTTGGTAGGATAAACTTCTTAATAATATTTAGTCTTCCTATCCATGAACAGGGAATATTTTTCCATTTATTTAGGTCTTATTTGATTTCCTTGAATAGTGTTGCATAGTTCTCTGTGCATAAGTTTTTTACATCTTCAGTTAAATTTATTCCTAGGTATTTGATTTTTTAATTTACTATTGTAAATGGTATTTGTTTCTTGATTTCCTCCTGAGCTTGCTCATTATTGGTGTACAGAAATGCTACTGATTTTTGTACATTGATCTTACAACCTACGGCTTTACTAAACTCATTTATGAGTTCTAGAAGATTTCTTGTAGACTTATCAGGATTTTCTGTGTATGGGATCATGTCATCTGCAAATAATGAAATTTTGTCTTCTTCCTTTCCAATTTGAATGCCTTTTATATCTGGTTCTTGCCTCAGTGCTCAAGCGCGTACTTCTAAGACAATGTTAAATAGAAGAGGTGATAGTGGGCATCCTTGTCTTGTTCCTGATCTTAGAGGGAAAGATTTTAGGATTTCACCATTGTAAACGATGTTGGCTGTGGGTTTTTCATATATACTCTTTATCATGTTCAGAAAATTTCCTTGTATTCTGATCTTTTGCAGTGTTTTTATCAAGAAAGGCTGCTGTATTTTGTCAAATGCTTTTTCTGCATCTATAGATATAATCATGTCATTTTTTTCCTTCAATCTGTTTATATGGTGCATTACATTGATTGATTTTCTTATGTTGAATCATCCTTGCATACCCAGAATGAATCCCACTTGGTCATGGTGTATACTTTGTTTAATGTGTTGTTGAATATGATTAGCAAGTATTTTGTTGAGGATTTTTGCATCTAGGTTCATTAGAGAAATTGGCCTGTAATTTTACTTTCTTGTGGTGTCTTTGTTTGGCTTTGGTACTAGGGTAATGTTGGCATCATAGAATGAGTTAGGCAATATTCCTTCTGTTTTGATTTTTTGGAAGAGTTTCAGCAAGATTGGTATTAGTTCTTTCTGGAATGTTTTGTAGAATTCACCTGTGAAGCTGTCTTGCCCAGGGCTCTTCTTAGTTGGGAGGTTTTTAATGACTGATTCTATCTCTTTACTTGTGATTGGTTTGTTGAGATCGTCAATTTCTTCTTTCATCAATATAGGCTGCTTATGTGTTTCTAGGAATTTGTCCATTTCCTCTAAATTGTCCTTTTTGTTGGAATATAGTTTTTCAAAGTATCCTCTTATGATAGTCTTTATTTCTGTGGGGTCCGTGGTGATATCGCCTTTCTCATTTCTTATTTTGTGTATTTGCATCTTCTCTCTTTTTTTCTTTGTTAGTCTAGCTAAGGGTTTGTCAATTTTATTGATCTTCTCAAAGAACCAGCTCTTGGTTTTTATTCTTTTCTATTTCACTTAGTTCTGCTCTTATCTTTGTTCTTTCTTTCTTTCTTCTTCTGTGGGGTTACTTTGTTGACTTTTTACTAAGTCCTCCAAATGTGCAGTTAGTTCTTCAATTTTTGCTCTTTCTTCTTTTTTGATGTATGAATTTATGGCTATTAATTTCCCTTTCGGTACTGCTTTTGCTGCATTCCATAAGTTTTGGTATGTTGTGTTGTCATTTTCATTAGTTTCAAGGTACTTATTAATTTCTTTTGAGATTTCCTCCTTGACCCACTGTTTTTCTAAGAGTGTGCTGCTAAATTTCCATATCTTGGTGTGAAATCTGGGCCTCTGGCCCTTGCAGATTTCCAGCTTCATTTCATTGTGGTCAGAGAAATTATTCTGTATGATTTCGATCTTTCTGAATTCATTGAGACTTTCTTTGTGGCCTAGCATATGGTCTACCTTGGAGAAGATCCATGTGCACTTGAGAAAAATGTGCACTTGAGAAAAATGTATATTCTGCTGTATTCAGGTGTAATGATCTATATATGTCTATTAGGTCCAGCTCCTTTAATATATTGTTCAAAGATTTTGTTTCTTTATTGATTCTCTTTTGAGATGTTCTGTCCAAAGTTGGTGTGGTGTATTAAAGTCCCCCACTATAATTGTAGAGGCATCTATTCTTTCACTTATTTTCCCCAGTGTTTGCCTCATGTATTTGGAGGCGCCCTTGTTAGGAGCATAAATATTTATGATTGTTCATTCTTCTTGAAAGATTATCCCTTTCACTATTATGTAGTGTCCATCTTTGTCTCTCACAATTGTTTTGCATTTAAAGTCTATTTTGTCTGATATTAATATAACTACTCCTGCCTTTTTTTGGTTATTGTTTGCTTGTAAGATTGTTTCCCAGCCATTCACTTTCAACCTCCTTGCATCCCTAGGTTTAAGATGTGTTTCTTGTAGACAGCATATAGATGGGTCATATTTCCTTATCCAATCTTCCAGTCTGAATCTTTTGACAGGTGAGTTTAATCCATTGATATTCAGTGTTATTACTTTCAAGGAATTATTTATGTTAGTTATATTTTCTTCGGACTTGTGTTTGTCATATTTTGTTTGTTTTTTTCCTTCTCTTTTTGTCATTTTAGTTGGTCTTACATTCTCCTCCAACTCAGCCTCTCCTGTTTTTTTCTTTCTTCTTGCAGAACTCCCTTTAGTATTTCTTGAAGGGCAGGGTTCTTGTTAGCTTACTCTTTTAGTTTCTGTTTATCTGTGAATATTTTTAACTCTTCATTATTTTTGAATGCTACCTTAGCTGGATAGAGTATTCTTGGTTGGAATTTTTTTTTTCTTTTAGTTCCTTGACTATATCATATCACTGCCTTCTTGCCTCCATGATTTCAGATGAGAAATCAGCACTTAATCTTATGGAGCCTCCTTTGTATGTGATGGTTCTCTTTTCTCTTGCAGCTTTTAGAATTTTCTCTTTGTCTTGAGCATTGGATAATTTGACAAGCATATGTCTTGGGGTAGGCCTGTTGGGATTTATGCTGTTTGGGATGTGTTGTGCTTCCTGGACATGTACATCCATCTCCCTCAATAGTTTTGGGAGGTTTTCAACCATTATTTCCTCCAACACTCCTTCTGTCCCCTTTCCCTTCTCTTCTCCTTCTGGGATGCCTATAATGCATATGTTTGTGCGTTTTGCATTGTCATTCAGGTCCCTAAGTCCCAGCTGGATTTTTTCTGTCTTTTTATCTATCAGTTCTACTATCTGTTTGATTTCAGATGTACTATCTTCCACAACACTAATTCTCTCCTCTGCCTCTTCTAATCTGCTGTTATTTGCTGAGAGTGTATTTTTGATTTCTTGAATTGTGCTGTTCATCACCATCATATCTGCTGTCTTTTTGTGTATGACTGTAATTTCTTCCGTATTCTCTCCAAGTATTTTCTTCACATTTTTAACCTCTTCCTTTACTTCATTAAATTGGTCACTAATATATGTTTTGAGAGTTTTAATTACTCGTCTAATGTTTTGCTCCTCTTCCTGGTTTTTAGTTTGTTCATTGGATTCGGCCACATTTTCCTGAGTATTGGTTTGGTTTGTAGTTTTTTGTTGCTGCCTGATCATCATTTTATCTTGATGGGTTTAATCAATTCCTTAGCTTCTTTGTCTATTCTTGGGGTTTAATTAGTTGTTGTTTTTGTGTAAGTGTTATGTCTTCTCTTTGTCACTTTGTTCTTCTTATTCTGTTTTCTTGTTGCTGGCTAAGTTCACTTTGAAGGAAAATATTAGGGCCAGAGAAAGCAAAATGATTAAGAAAAGAAAATGTATAAAGTAGTATTGATAATAAATGTTAACAGAGCAACAATGTGAGATCTAAGAGAATGGACATAGACTCATGTAAGTTGTATAGGGTTATAGCAGTAAGTAGAGTACCTATAATGAGATAGTCAGCTGAATATAGGGGGAATATAGTATGAATTAAAAGGCCAGTGTTTTCATAAGAGAGGGAAAGAGAAAAGAAAGACAATAATATAAAGAGTGAATAAAAGACAGAAAACAGAACAAAGGTATTAGGAATAAAATGTGGGAAGCAGACTAGGGCATCCGTCTACCATATGGGAGGTCTGTGGTTCAAACCCCTAGCCTCCTTGACCAGTGTGGAGCTGGCCCATGCCCAGTGCTGATGTGCGTGGGGAGTGCCGTGCCACGCAGGGGTGTCCTGGTGTAGGGGAGCCCCACACGCAAGGAGTGCGCCCCGTAAGGAGAGCTGCCCAGTGCAAAAAGAAATTGCAGCCTGCCCAGGAATGGCGCCGCACACATGGAGAGATGACACAGCAAGATGACGCAACAAAAAGAGACACAGATTCCCATGCCACTGACAACAGGAGCAGACAAAGAACATGCAGCAAATGGACACAGAGAACAGACAACTGGGGGGGGGGGGAGAAATAAATAAATAAATCTTAAAAAAAAAAAAGGAAATATAATGTCAGACAATTTGTGGGCCAAACAAAGGGAGGTAGAATGTAAGAGAAACAGTAGATGATGGAGGATAGAAAGATGTAGAGGAAAGGGGATAATATTGGTGGCCAAAATCAATACACACAGAAAAGAGGAAATGGAGGATGAGGAAATACAGCAAACGTGAAGCGCTCCCTGCAGCACCTATTATATATAAATAAAATAAAATAAAAAAGAAGTAAAAGAGAAAAAAAGTGAAAAAAAAAGAGAAAAAAGGGGGGGATGGACAAAGAAGGGGGAAAGCAGGCAAGAAAATAAAAAGAGAAAAAAACTAAAGAAAAGAAAAAGGGCCTTGGGGGAGAAAATGGGAGAAAAAACCAGGAGACAACACAACAATAGTGACCATGACAAAAAAAAAAAAAAATGAACCAAAGTTTCAAGCTAGGAATCCTCTTTGAAGTTAAATAAAACACTTAGGGATCTGACATTATCCCTTTCTCCCTTCCTCACTTCTCTCTCTCCCAGGGCATCAGGAAAGCTGCATGAGAGATCCAGTAGGACATTCAAGCAGATCCTTCGTGAACCAACTCAACACAGAAGACAATGACTATTTCCAGCGTGAGAGCACGTGCACCTCACCAGAAACCCCAAATATGCTATTGGAAGCTTGGATAGCATGTCCTACAGTCCCTCCCCCTTAGGTGTGCTGGGGGAGGTCTAATTGATTTTCTGATTCCACCTTCTCCCAGACCAAGTTTCCTATCCCAGGATGTTTAGGTAAATTGGGCTTTCTCAGCAGATTCACCTCTCCTTTCTTCCCAGACTCTCCCCAAGTCAGCTACTACACTCCTCCAAGCTCAAAGAAAAACAAAAAACAAAAAAAGCGGAGGGCTAGGGTAATCACCAACCTCAGACGGACCTCAGAGCACGCTGGATTCGGGAATGGGAAGTCCAGGATATTGCAGACTCAAGGTGTGTGAGTCTCTGGAGCGTGGGTTACCAGGGTTTAGGAGATACAGACCTGGGGACCATGCATCCGGTAAACACAGGGTTTGGGAACACCCCAGCACAACAAAGATTTCAGGGATTTCCACAGCCAGGCCGCCAGCCCTAGGGGGAAGGGTCCCGCCCACAACTTCTGACCTCCATGTCAGAAAACCAAAATTTCACCTCTTGCAAGAATCTCTTCTGTCACTGTCTCACCAAATCGATGTCCAGACACCTCCTGCCCTGCAAGTCCCTGAAACAACCCTCTCCGACAGGACTCCAACCCTACACAGCCACTTCTTTGCAGAAGAGATTATCCCTCCAAGTATTTTTAATCAACTTTATTTTGCCATTGTAAAGTCATCTTTGCCTAAAAGGAAAATCTTCCTTCTTTTGAAAACATACATGTAAAGTTTAATTTATTTGAAACACCTGAATAAAATATGAGAAGATTATAATAGTTATTAAATTGACACCCATGAGTGTTTATTCTCCATTTTTTCTGTATGCTTGAATAATTACATGGCTAAAAGGAAAAGGAGAAGAAGAGAAAGTGGAGTGAAAATACTGGGGACAGCAAAGAGAATCCCCATTTCTCCTTGAGAAGAGCTTAAGAGGCTCCAAAGAAAAAGTGAAAATGAACCCAGCAGAATGGGTGAGTAGAGAGAGAGGGTGTTCCAAACAAAGGATCGGCCTTAGACAAAGGCCACAGCAAGGAGTCTACAGGAACACAGTGGGTGGGGGTGGGGTCCCCTGGCCATGCCTCTTCTAGAGACATAAAGAAGAAAGACATGTATCTTCTTCATGTATCTAGACTGCTCCATGGTCTCCTCATTTCTAAAATGAGCTGCTACCAATACAAGCCTCCCATGGTTGTGTGGAAGGTTTTGTTAGATAGCACCTTTTGTAGAACCTGGAGCTTGCTAAGCACCCTAAAAACGTGAGCTATAAAAACATGCTTTTCAATATGGCAGATACAGAGGGTACAAGTGAATTGAGTAGGACAGAGAGAAGAAATAATGCAATTAATTAACCCATACATTCAATATTCAGTCTGGGGACACAGTACTGAACGTCATGCTAGTCTAGCCTTGAAGCATTCCAGTCTACAAGAGGAGAAGAAAATAGAGTCCCTTCAATACTGGGATTCAAGGCGGGATCCAGTCAAAGAGGTGGGGTTCCCTACTTTGGAGAGTCTTCCAAAATTCCTTAGCATAGCATGTAAGGCCCTTTCATTTATTCACAGACACTGTTTGATATGTGCAGGAATTGGCAGTGTTGAAACAGCTCTACATGTCACTCTCAACCCAGGGTACACATCCCCTCTGGGGGACTGTTATTCCAGGCAATGGCCAGCAAAAGATAATGGGAACTGAGAGGCAGTTCAGTGCAGTGGTTAAAACACACAGACTCTGGGGACAGTCTGTCTGGATCCAAATCATGTAAGCAAATCATATACTCATAATAACGCCAACCTCACATGGCTGTTAGGAGGATTAGGAGAGTAAACACATGTAAATTTATTAGAAGACTGCTTATGACCTGGCCAACATTTGGTTATTTTTATATCTCATCATATCTTGACATTAGATGAATGAATGAACTGTTTCAAGCCAAAGAGTGACACAGTACACGCAACATTTTAGAAAGAGCTAGCCTTATTTACTATTCCCCTGAGAAATTCTCAGAGCACCGCTCCAGAGGAATTCGTTCATGAATGAGTTCAATGGGGCTGATGAGGATTACATTCCACTTGGTCCCAGAAATATTCTCAGCTTTACCCCACGCACAAGGACCTCCATATCACACAGGAAGCATTTGTTCTGAGGTTGGCACTGTGTGGGAGGGAGGACTTGGCCCACACACCTCAGTAGCTGATGGGCAGACATTCACCTGGAACTAACCTGTGCAGGAACAAGAACCACTTACCCTAGTTTCATCTGATCCTCAGAAGAATGCTGAAAGGAGGGGTCTTATCAGTCCCATTCTACAGTGAATGGCGCATGTATTCCTATATATGCAGTGGGAATAAGATGTTTAAACCTGGGTCAGGAAGCAGATGGGCCTCAATCAGTCAGGCTCCCTCTACCATATAGGAGGTCCAAAGTTCGATATCCAAGGCCTCCTGGTGAAGGCAAGCTGGCCTGTGTGGCGAGCTGGCCCACGTGGAGTGTTGGTCCACTCAGAGTGCTGCCCCGTGCAGGAGTGCTGCCCTGCGCAGCAGTACTGGCCCATGCAGAGAGCTGACGCAGTAAGATGATGCAACGAAAAGAGACAAAGAGGAGAAATAATAAGAGATGCAGCAGACCAGGGAGCTGAGGTGGCACAAGAGAATGTTCACCTCTCTCCCACTCTGGAAGGTCCTAGGATCGGTTCCCGGAGTCACCTAATGAGAATCCAAGCAGGCACAGAACACATAGGGAATGGACACAGAGAGCAGACAGTGGAGGGAGGAGGGAGAAATAAATAAATAAATCTTTAAAAAACAAACAAACAAACTTGGGTCAAAGGTCAGTAAGACACCAATTGTCAGCACAGTAGATTCCCATTCCACATGGCCCGGAACATCCTGTGCAGCCTCAGGTATGCTTTCCAGAGGCTTACTGCTCCAGAGATTTGAGATGAAACAAAGTCTCATCACTTCAGGTTGTCTGCACTAGAACTTTTCCTTTCTTCCGGGCCATGCAGACCTATTCTAATTCCTGCAATGTAAATTATGGCACTAAGTGCGAAGAAAATTGAAAGGGACTGAAAGTGTTTTCTGTGTCTTTGTGTTTGACACTAACAGGTCTGGCTTCCATGTCATCACCATCTTTCAAACACTTGGCACATTCCTCTTATTCACCATCTGTGTTCACCCCTTGGCTTCTCCATATCCTGTGAGTTCCTAAGGGCACGGACTCTGTCTTATTGATTTTTATCTAGATGGTGAGTTCTACCAGGGCAAGCCCATGTCTGTCTCACACAGTAGCCCTTTCCTCCAACTCCCAGCATAGTACCCAAAATATACTAGGCCACTCACTAAATGTCTGTTGAGTAAACATATGTATTCCATAGCCCTAAGCACAGTATTCTGCACATACTAAGCAATCAATGAGTATTTGTTTAATGGATGAGAGAGTCTAGGACAATCCATAAAAATAACTTTTGTTCATTCAGTCATTCATTCAGCAAATATTAATTGAACAAATATCACGCAACATAAGAAATACAAAGTCAGAAATACAGTGCTCCTCATTTCAGTTAATGGGGAAACCATTGACCTAATTGCTTGGATGCCATCCTTTGTGTAATCCTCAATTTCTCTCCCCCCACACATCCAAATCATCCGCAAATCTTATTGAGTATCTCTACAAGACATATCCAGAATCCTCCCATATCGTATCACCTCCACCACGCCCACCCTAGCCCACCTACCCTAACCCCAGGCTCCAACATCTCTCACCTGGACAACTCTACCAGCTTCCTAACTGGTCTCTCTGCCTCTACCCTTGCCCCAGTAGCATCTGTTCTTCACACAGCTGCCAGAATTGTCTTGTTAAAACATGAATCAGATCACATTCCTGCCCTGCTTCAACCCTCCCATGACCTGCCATTATATTTAGAGTAACAGCCACACCATGGCTGGCCTTTGCCTTGCGTGATCTGTCTTCAGCTCACCTCCCTGTCCTCATCACCTCCTACTCTCCCCCATTGCCCTCCATGCTCTGGTTACACTGGTGGACTTTCTGTTCCTCAAACCAAGTAGCATTTCTCACCTTGGGGCCCTTGCAGTGTCTGTTCACTCTGTTTGGAACTCTCTTCCCCACATAATTGCATGGTTCTCCCCTGCGCTTCATTCAGAATGGCCTTCCCTGATCGTCTTGTCTAAAATAGGCCCCCATCACCCTTCTTGCCCTTACCCATTATCACTTTTCTTCTTAGTACTTATAACTCCTTGGAATGCTTATTTAATTGACTTCTCCACCAGCAGAATGGAAGTATCACCAGAGTGAGGTCTTAGATTCCTTACTATCTTGTTTCTTAGCATCCAGAATAGTGTTTGGCATAAAGCAGGTACTTGACACATGTCAAAAGAGAAAAGGGAGGGAGGCAAAGAGGAAAGGAGGGAAGGAGGAGATGAAGACTGGAGGAAGGAAGGATGGAAAGAAAGGAAGGGAGGAAACAAAGGAAAGAAGGAAAAAAGAAGAGATGAAGAAAGGAAGAGAGGGAGGGAGGAAGGCAGAAAAGATAAGAAAGAAGGAAGAAAAGAAGGAAATGCATGAATTAGTATGTAAACAAATGAATGATGCAGGCAGAGCCCCACCACAGAGGAGCCTGCCCTGGCCCAAATCAGTTCTCTCCAAGGCTCGCCTTCCAGTCCTGCCATGTCTTTGCCTGCATCCTCTGAGGGGCTCCTTGCCCACAGCGGTGTCTTTTGTTTCTCCCCTCTTCCCCCCAGCCCCTCCTCCCCCCCGCCCCCACCTCTGTCCTTGCCTCTTGCCTCCATGTTACAGATTAAAATCAAGAGCCAAGCAGGCATTTACTGACTGTCAAACACCTCTTTGAGTTTCCTCAGAACAAACAGACTCAACTGACTTTTTTGTTTGTTTTCTTCTTTTTTCTAAGCTGCCGAGCCTCCCCGCATTGTGTAAGAGGTCAGGCCCAGGGACTGTCAACAGCTCCCTAATGCAGCTCTCAACCCAGAAACGGGGTCCGGGGTTTTATGGGCCTCAGCGCCTGGGCAGGAACACACACACATAAGCTGCTGTTTGTTTTCTCCGACAGGTCTGGCATTTCCCCCGTGGGAGAGGGGATGTTTGAAACCCAGAAGGTCCCCTTCCCTAATTGGACATGAAAAACAGTTTGTATAAACAGACACATGTCACCCCAACTGTGTAATCCCTTCCCAGGGAGGAAGAGGGCTGAAGGCTTTGAGGGATTGTTTTTTTACTTCGTTTTTAAATTTTAAAAAATTTACAGGAGAACATTCATGTGCTTCTTATATAATGAAGTAAAAGACCCCAAGTACCTAACAAAACCCTTATTTAGTTCCACATCCCCAAAGAAAACAATTACAGTCTGTTGTTTATCATTCATCCATTTATTCACTCAACAAATATTTGCTGAGTGCCTACTGCGTGCCAGACACTGTTCTGGGTGTTGAGATGCAATGATGAGTAAAAGCAGGCCCTGGGTTTGCTGGAAAGTTCCTCTGTGTAGTCAAAAATAAAGAAATAATCTGTTACAAATAGGGGAGAAACATGGTCACATCTGCATCATCTCACATCACTGTCAAAGTGTGATTGTAATAGACACACTTTTCTGAGGCTTACATTTTTTTATTTGAAAATATATCTTGGCCTTTTTTCCACATCAGCTCATAAACCTCTACCTTACGTGTTTCAAGAGTTGCACAGGGCCCCATTGTTGACATGTTCCATAATATATCTAAACAATTCTCTATAGTTGGACATTTCGGTTGTTTCCAAACTAATTTCTAGAAGTGGGATTGCTAGAAAAAGAAAATAGCAAAGGGGGCTAAAGACTTGAAAATAAAGGTCTTACTTGACATCTTCCCTAAGTTTTACATAATCCCTGTGCCTCACCTCAAAAGTTAAGAAGCTTGTCCTGTGACACACAGAGGATTGAGGACTTTACTGAAGTTTCCTTAGCTCAAAGGTATGTCCAATCCTAAGAAATCCCAACTTTCACCTGTCTTGTGGGATGGTAATTATCTAGTTAAATGTTGGTTCCCCCCATGAAACCATGCACTTCTGAAAATCAAGGAACTGATCTTTCCAGTGCCTAGAACAGGGTTCTTAACAAGGGGCCTATGAGCTTGAATTGAAATTCAAAAAAGCATTACTCTTGTGGGGACTTGTTGGTGCAGGTGTGATATATTTATTAAATAATACACAGTATAGTGTGAACTTAGTAAGGGATCCATTTTCACCTGATTGGTAAAGGGGTCCATGGAACAAAAAAGGTTAAGAATCCCTGGCCTAAAACAGGATTAGGGAGAGAGTAAGCACTCAGTAAAAACCTGATGAATGAATAGTTAGAGAATATAGGAGAAAGTTAATGAGTGAGTAGATGGATGGATAAATAGGTGGGTGGATGGATGGACAGACAGATGGATGGATGGACAGATGGATGGAAAGGTGAATGGATAGGTGGTATATATACAAAATACAGGTATATATATATATATACCCATATATACCCATATAGGTGGGTATATATACAAAAATATGAAAGAATGGATCAATGGTTGAATGGATAGATAAATGAGTCAATGAATGGATATACAAATAAATGAAAGCATACATTCATGAATAAGTGTATGAGTGAAAGGATGGAAGGATAGATGGATGATGACCCACAATGAAATTTAGACCATTAATTTGCTAGGTAAGTTATTAATTTACCTAGCAAAATAATTAATTGATGACTGAAGAATTCCTTTGTGGGACTCTTTTTAATGCTAAGCTCCTTGGATGCATTTAACAAATAATTCAATTTACACACTTATAAAGGGCATGCCAAGTGTGATAAGTGAACCCAGTTGCAATTCATTCCACATCATGGTGCATTGTGTCCAATGGGAGTCCAACAGGTAATAATTAATGAAGTAATGATTGGAAGGAAGAGAGCACATGCCCACCGGGCCAGATGTGCCATGTGATGTCACACTACTAACATCTGCCAGCCAACATCGAAAACAGAGGGGATGTCCTGACGAGAACCTTCTGGGCCTGGAAAATCACTGCCTAAAACTGCTGCCTCCTTGAATATTCTTCCTCCTGTCCAGAGCATTTAAATGCCCAAGCCATTGTCAAGACATTAATCCCAGTAGGTGACATACTGCATCTTTCCAAAAGCAACAGATTAACAAGTCACTCCATTTCGGCTCATTGCATCACCAGGTTTCTGTCCCAGCTTGTCTGTCAAACCCCTTTGACTTGACCAGGAGCCTCTGGGTCTCCCCATCCCTCACCCCAGCCCACAAAGGCCATCAGTTAAACAAACTACCTTGAGAACCATCAGTGCATCTTCCAAGGCAAACAAGCTTTGGCCCAGTGAGGTCGGCAGCAAGGAGGCAAGGTGATTAAGCCAGTGTGTTTGTCTGCAGCCTGCCTCCACTGCTGTTCCTGACAGAGATTGTGATAGGAATTGAGGCTTCACAGGAGAGGAGGGGAACAAAAGCAGAATTCACTGAGCAACTACTGTGTGCAAGAATTATGATGGGCTCCATACAAACAGCATCCTCTTTCATCCTAAGAATAGAGGGCAATTTTCAAATGAGAAAACTAAGGCTCAGAGAGGTGAAATGGCCTGCCCAAAGTCAGACACATAGCAAATGACTGAATTCAAAGATCAGGTCCGCCTTTTTCCAAGCAATTTAAAAAATATATTTCACCTTGTGGCTAAAAAGGAAAACAATGCATCCTGCCCTCTAGTTCGGTGTCCTTGTGATGGAAACTCCAATGACTCAAAACATCAGGAACTATGAATGCATTTATTCTTAAATAAAATAAGAAAGCTGCCACAGAAGGAGGTCTTCTACAGCTCAGGTTATAATGTATAAAGGGAGAGGGGGAAACTGATAATTCTTCGGTGTCACCTACAGACCAGGTGGCCCCAACAGTGAGTCCCACCCCATAATACCCTGCGCTCGTGGAGCTTTCAGTCCAGTGAGGAAAGGAGAGATTAAGCAAAGACTCACACAATTAAGTCTGTAATTGCTAATGAGAAAGGAAAAGTGCAGGGGACACTGGTGTCTAAGAAGGGCTCCTGAATGTGTCTGGTTTTCAAGGAGAACTTCTACGAGGAATTGTCATTTGAATTGAGATTAGAAATAAGTAGCTACTGGTCAGTTAAAACCAGGCAGAAAAAACATTTCAGATAGAGAATAAGCAAAGGCCCTGAGGCTCAAAAGTATGTGGCACTTGAGGCAATGAGAGCAGGTTAGTGTGACTGAAGCACTGAAATTGAAAGCACAGTTAAGTGAGAAGAGACTAGGGAGATCTTTAGGCCCAGATCATGCAGGGCCTTACAAGGCACTAAAATTGACAAAAAGTCACACTATCCAGATCTCCTGTTAGGGAACCGTGACATGGCACCCCAGCTGCTGGAATGGCCATCAGCAGTTAGCCTGCAGCCATGGACTCCTTCATGGATTCCCCAGGAGCAGAGAGCAGCCTAGCCCAAGATCATGCTCCTCGGAAGACCACTATCCAATGACTGTCTGATGCTGATCCAAAAGTCTAGCTATGCTGGCCCAATATGGGACAACTCTGAAGGGCCATTCTATCTCCAGGACTCACTATGGGTTTGGCCAAGTCTGTTGCCGGATCTGCATCCCTGCTCCTGCTTCCTTTGCCTCCTTCCCCAAAACACAAACCAAGTTCCTTATCCTGTCATAACGCCACAGCCAGATAAGGAATGTGGTTTGTATCCTAAGAGAAATGAGACACACTAAAGAAGGGTTTTACAGAGCAGGTGTTGCAATTCTACTTGCATTTCTAATATGGAAGTGGACGGGGGAAGTATTGGACGTAGGGCCTCCCTTCTATGGTCCCAAGGTCTTTCACAAAGCAGATGCCCCCGGCCCTGGAGTCTTCCCTAAGCATGTTCATGAAGGACAGCTAGAGTAGAGGCATGTAGGTCTTTTGGTCCTAACTAAGGCTGTAGGCCATCCATCTTTCCCCTCACACGACCCCAGTATTTCATATCTGGGCCAGATGCACCATCACCTACCCAGGCACTCGAAGTCATTTTGACATCCACCCACCATCTTCCACCAATTGGTCATGGGGTTCCACATTTGGAAGACACTGCAGTCTGTCTGTCCTGGAGCCATAGGATGCCAGCTAACAAATACAGAGTACTCAGCAGTGTCTGGAACGCGGGTGTATTTTACATGAATTATCTCAATTAGACCTCAGACAACATTATGAAGTACCATCAGTAGACCTTATTTGGGGTGAAAATACTGAGCCTGGGGAGATTAAGTAATTTGTCCAAACTCTCACAGCTAGTAAGAAAAGGAACCTTGATGCAAATGTAGATAGCCTGCTTCCTCAGCCAGCACACTTGGTTGCTTCCCTAACTTACAGCACTCTTTACCTGCCTCTTGCCTCTCCTTCACTCCCACCTGCTTTCATCTCCGTCCCCCACTCTCTATACTACTCCAAAACTAACATTCTAGAATGAAAAAAAAAAAATCTAATCTGACTATGTCCTCTTATACTTAAAAATTCTTGGTTAAGAACTTAATATCATGCAGATATTAAAAGATATGTACAAACAATATTTAATGACCTGGGAATAATGGTTCATGATATAATGTTTAAGGGCACATTTTTCAGTAGTGTGATCTTAACTATGAGAGTAGCACAAAGAAGAGGAGAGCAGTACTCAAGAACATCACAAGTAGTCATGGTGTGGTATGGTGTGGTGAACGTTCACTGAGAGAGAAGGTCCAGACTACAGGCTGTCCCCAAAGTAGATGTCCAAAGATGCAAATTACACAAGGACTCTATAATTTGATAGTGCTCATATAGATTTTTAAGTAGAAAAATACCACCTGTGCGATCCAGGGATCCTTGACAGTAGGCGCCAAAGTTCTAGAGTCCCCAACCTTCCGTGACCTGCAGCTGCCAGACAGCATGACCCCCATGGCAGCAAGAGAGATGGGGTCACTGAGCCAAGAGCATCCTTCCTTAACCCCTCAGATTCTGTCCTGAACTAAGGAGACCGTGATTTGTGTGAGAACTTGGTTATGAGTGGGCAACCCAATTTGCTAGTCCAGTACAAGTGAAGAGATAATCATCACCTCTAGGAACTTCTCTTCTGTATTCTTCCTCACAAACATTTGTATGCCTGGCTCAGTGCTAGGTATTTGGAAATGATGTCTTCTTAGATACAGCCCTTGCCCTCAAGCATTTCTGCTGAAGATGGGTAATTACTTCTGAGAAGACCATTTAAATACACTATAGTAAGCAAAATTAATTTTTTAGATATTACCTCATAAATTCTCTCTGAACACATATGAAAAGGGTGTAAGGTCATCACTCTATTTAAATGAAATTGAGATGCAAAAATGCTTGGCACATGGTAGGTGCATAACACATACTAAATGAATAAAAGAACCAGCCATTTAGGGCAGAGACTGACTAGCTGCTCATCCAACCTTCTTTTCCTCTTGGGTAGACAGCTGGACTATATTTCCCAGCTTCCCTTGCAGTTAAATGTAGTCATGTGACAGTTCTCACCAATGGAATGTGGCAGAAGTGATAAGTGCTACAGCTAGGCCTGGACCATAAAACTTGCATAATTGATCCTCTGCCCACTAAACGGAGAAACTGAGGCCCTAGAAGAGAGCAGAATCACAAGAAAGAAGAAACCTGGGTCTGGAATGGCCACATGAAAGGCCTCCCACCAATAAGGAGCACCTGGTTGGTCTTTAGTACAAGACAGATAAACATTCATTGGGTACAGCCACTGAAGTTTGGGGGCTATCTGTTACAGAAGCAAGCTTTTGCTGCCTCACACCACCCAATGATTCACTACCCATTGTCAACTTCCATGGCCACAGCTAGCACATACAGCACCTTCACAAGATTCAGAAAAAGACACCCTTACCGTGGTGCTGACCCTGTGCTCTAGCTCTCTGTTTCTCATCTAGACAGGTATTTCCCCAACCATCAATCAGTCTTCTATCATTTTCATGGTTTTTGTATTATCCCACATGCTACTTGTATTATTGTACTTAGTAATTTTCTTTAGACTAACTTACTTTTTTATTAAATACATTTATTTCAAAGGACAAGATTATATTGCTATAGTAGTTGGAAATTAAGGATCCTTCACACTAAATAGAAAGTCATCTTAAAAATAAACACAGGGAACACAAAATACTATTGCTAAATTCTAACCCAATAACTGACAAGGGTGCTGAGTCTGAGGGGTGCTCTCTTTCTGCTTAAGAGGGGTAGCAAGTGGTAGAGAGGAGTTAAAGCAGTATTAGCACCCAGTTGAGACCTGCTACCAGAAGAAATCAAAAGGAATAAGAAGGAGTAGAAAAAGGAACATGTTTTTCACTGCATGGTTCAGTGTTACATAGTACTCTGTTCTTGTACCTCCTAAAAGTCTCTCCCACGTTAAGAAAGACCACTGATAGAAATATGGTTGGTCTGGGGGTCCTGAGTACATGGTTAGACTCAGCGACATCTGGAGGGTCTTTGGCATTGCATATTTCACCCTTGGCTTTTCCTGCCCACATCCACTGGCCCTTGGAAGGCAAACTTGCAGAGCTTATGGGGTCTACCCCAACTTGGCTGGAAAACCAGAAAACAATTCCCCCATTTTTCCAGACAGTATTATACCAGCTTATTTCTCTGCACTGGCCCCCCATTTTTTCTGCAGTCCCTTTTTCTACACCTTCCCTGACCTTTGCTAAGCCATCCTTTCCCCCAGGAAACTGGAACTCAGGAGTTAGCCAAGATATTTTTCCCCAATACACGAATTATCTATGACCATGACCCTCTGAGTAGTATCTAAGGGGAAAAAGACACATACACACACACACATAAACATCCATCACTGTACAATTGTGCTCTACCTGAGGATGAGAGGTGAGGGCTGTGTAAGGGGGCAGTGTTCCCAAATGTCCTTGCCAGTCTGCTGAACCAGTTATTATTATTTCAATGACTTTGCAATTTGATCTGCACAGAATGGAGTGTGCACTTTTAAATGAACCCCAAAGTTCATGCCAATTCTCAAACTGATAACAATAATAACAACAACAACCATAATAATAATTCCACAACTCTGCCCTGGAGTCTATGGATAACCAACTGTATCACCTTTGATGAGTCGCTGGGCCTTTCTGGCTCTTGTTTCCCAACCTATATTCAACCAGATGCTCCCTAAGACCCCATCCAACTCTAAATATTGATGACTTTATAGTTCCAGATGGTATTTACAAAAGCCACTGATACTAGGGAGAAAGCATAGAGCTCTACCACCTACTATATATGTGTCCTTGGCTAAGTGGCTGAATCTCTTTTTCCCTAGTACCTTCATCTATAAACAGGGATAATGAAGTTCCTTCTTGGTTGGACCATAAAGAGCATTTGGTACAGCATGTGGTATAACGCAGTCGTGCTGGAATAAAAGCTGGGTGACATTCTCCAAGCCTCGCTCTCCTTATCTGTAAAATGGGGCTGCCAATGGCACACCCTTCATAGAGCTACTGCGAGGAGTAGAGTTAAGAGCACTGCCTGGCATGGGGTCAGCTCTCAATGTGCAGTAGCTATTATTAAGGTTGTTGTTTTTCTTCTTCCCATAAAGTCTCTGAGACCAGATGAGATGACTTCAGCAGGTGAGACGGCTCCTCCTACAGGGGTTGAGAATCTTTCAAGACTGGAAAGTTCAGAAATCCAGAGATGGGTGGGGCTGATTGGCAAAACCACCGCCCAATACTCAGTCACCTGCCAGCCCTGGGAAGCTTAGAAGGCAAGGTGGGCAGGGGTGGAGAGAAGGGAGGGCTGAAGCCAGCCGGCAGGAAGGGCCTCTAGTTCCTCACTACCACTCTGAAGATTACAGGAAGACTAACAGGGCCCCGAAGGCCTCAGGGATGAACAAACACAATCTTTGTGGTGTGCCTTTGTTGAGTAACCAAGGCAAACTCTCTCTGTGTGTCTGTCTTCCTCCCTTTTATTTCACTAATGAAAGAGAAAGAGAAAAAAGATTTCCCTTTAGAAAGCAGAAGACAAGGGGGAAAGCATTAAAGGCTGAAACCCCAGAGGGCATCTTTAGAATCTACCCACATAACGCGAATTCCTTGTCTCTCTAAATCCTTCCATCAGTGTGGCCCAGGTGTTGGCCGCCAAGTTAATGTTTGTCACACAGGAGATGAACAAGTTCAAGTTGGCTCTGGGACCTGTGGGTGTCAAAGCCAAAGAGAGAGAGAGAGAGCCTTTGCTCTGTGATGTTCTAAGAGGTTGGTGGGGTGTGGCATCTGGGAACAGAGAGCTCAGTCAGGAGAAAATGAAGCCAGGGAGCATTTTGTAGCAGAAGCACTGGCCTGGAAACCCGAGTTCTTGTCTCAGGTGGGCAACTCACACGCCTTAGGCAAATTTCATCCCTACTCAACAGATTCGGTTGAAACGTCTGAAAAATGGCAAGGTAGAAACAAATGGAGTCTGCCCTCCTTTCCAGTCTTACTGATTTGTACTGAGGAAGCGAGGCCAAGCTTTGAAATACCCCCAGGGGTATGACAGTAGCAGAGCAGTTAGAGGCCATTATGGTGAATCCTTCTGCATTTCTGTTAATCCTTATATTCAATACGTGCCATGTTTCATGAGTCCTCCTGTTATGGGATTGTTCTAGTATATTCTTTCCCCATGTTTGGGTTCAGAGAAGGAATCAGAATCTTTCAAGACTGGAAAGTTCAGAAATCTAGAGATGGGTCTTAGTGATAAATGTTTAGAATGGAAACACTGTTCTGAGTATCAGAATTCCAATGCTTACATGATCAGCCAGCCAGCCATTCCTCATCCATAAACACATCTGCTCATCTATTCATCCATACACATCTGCTCATCTATTCATCCATACACATCTGCATGTGTTCATCATCAATCCATTCATTCAACCATCAAAGCATCCATCCACCCATTGATCTATCCATTCATACATATACACACCCATCCATATATGCACTCACCCATTCATCCATGCATTCATATAACCATCCATCCATCCATTTACCATCCATGTACCCATGTAACTATCCATCCATGACTCCATCCATACATCTATCCATTCATCCATGGACCCACATAAGCATACACACACATACATGCAGCCAGCCAGCTATCATCTATACAACCATGCACCTATAATTCAAACACCCACCATCAATTCAATCCATCTACCTGCTCTTTGCATGTCCTTGGGGACACTGATGCCTTTAAGGATCTCACTATGTAGCAAAAGACAGAAAAGAGAACAGATTCTTTCAATAGAGTGTGTAAATTCCTATAACAGAAAGCAAAGAAACAGAGATAAGAATGGGGGGAAATGTCAATAGCTACCAACTAATTAGCCATCCCTATGTCCTTCATTCATTGCTAATAATACAAATTGTATGTGTTCCTCATTTTGATGATGAGGAAACTGAGGCTAGAGTCCTTAATTAATTCTCCCACAGTCACAGAGCAGGTTAATAACACAGCTAAGATTCAAACACCCCTACATTAGAGCCTAAGCCTCTCAGTCCATATTCACCAATTACCAGGGAAGAAGTAGGAATAAAAGCAGAGAGAGCCAGAAACTTAAATAAATCCTCAAAATCCCCAGACTGGAAAGGGCATCTAGAGATCCTTTGTCTTTGGTAGATGAACTATATCACAGGGGAAGATGATTAACTGTTTTCTTTTTGAAATAATGGAGATGACTTGTGGGAGACAGAATAATGGCCCTCCAAGGATGTCCAAATCCTGATCCTGAAAGCTGTGAATATTTCATCTTATTTTGCAAATGTGTATTAAGTTAAGGATCTTAAGATGGGGTGATTATCCTGTATTATCCAGATGAGTCCAATGTAGTCACCAGATCCTTATAAGAGGAGGCAGACTTGTCAGTCAGAGAAAGAGATGTCATGATGTAAGCAGAAATCAGAGAGAGGTGGATCCATGAGCCAAAGAATGTGGGTGGCCTCTAGAATCTGAAAAAGTCAAGAGAATGGTTTCTCCCCTAGAGCCTCCAGAAGGAACACAACTCTGCTGACTCCTTGATTTTAGCTTGGGGAAATTGATTTTGAACTTCGGATTTCAAGAACTGTAAGATAATAAATTTGTGTTATTTTAAGATGCTAAGTCTGTGATTTTTGTTACAGTGGCAATAGGAAATTAATGCAAATAATTTTGTTGTTCACTTCCGCATTCTCAGCTTTCAGTGGCTATTAAATGAGAATATAATATATGTAAAATATTTAGCACAGTTCCTGGCATATACTAAGTGCCTGATCAATACTGACCTGCTATTATTATTAATTGAAGGGAGTTCTAACCCAGTGTCTGCTGCATGCACTCTTATGTGCATCCTCCCATTGACATCTCTTAACAAGCCTTTAAAAAATGTAGGGATTATTATCCTCCTTTTACTGACAAGGAACCCAAGGCTTGAGAGATAAATTATGGTAGGTGGTAGAGCCAGGATTTGCAGCCAGCTCCCTGTCTAGCCCCAAGCCCAGGACTCTTTCCAGTACCAACAGCTGCCTCAGCACTCTTCTAGGTCCTCTCAGATAGCACAAGGCAAAGACTAGAGATTGGTACTTGATTCAGGAGAGGACTGTGACACTCAAGAAACAGAGCATACATGTAGCAGCGTAGGGTTTGTGCTGAGGTCCCTGGGACAGGCTGGAGTGACTGGGAATAGGGAGAAAAGACTGGGGGTAGGGAAAGAAGTCTGGGAGACCCAGAGAAACCAGGTTAGGCTTCATGGACGTGATGTCTCTTGAAAGACGACAGCATTTGGATGTTTAAGGCAAGAAGATGCTGAATAAATAAAGATGGGTGAGTAGAAAGGACAGAGAGAGTGCTGACTCAATGAAAAATTTGTTTGGGACAAAAGGGAAAACTTAGTAATAAATAGTTATAGTAACTATAAACAACTATAACAATAATATATGCCCACATGTATATAGTCCTTACCAGACTCCAGATATTTTTCTAAAGCTTGTATAAAATAGTTGAGTCCTCATAATGAGACTTTGAGGCAGGTAACATTATCATCCCCACCTTATAGAAGAGAAAATTGAGGCACAAAGAGATTAAATAATTTGTCCCAGAGGCCACATTTAGAACTAGAAGAAAACCAAAATCAGCCAGCAGGGCTACTGTGAATGATGGATGGCATCAGAACAACAGCATTGGCATTCTTGGGTTGACTCTAGACATTATTAGGTTCAAATGATTGCTCTACTTTCTTCCCATCTATGGAATCCAAGTCTCATAACTTTCCAAGTCCGGTTTCCATGCCTGAAAAATAGGACACAGAAATGGATAGCTCAGTCTTCAAAGCCTTCAAGTGCAGATTTCTAAAGATCAGAGTTGTCAAAGTAGAGACTCAATAAATACATAAATTTAGGGAGATTCTGACATTACTGTCTTTTCGGGTAAGGGTCTTAGAAACTTCAGGTTCAAGTCAGGCAAGGTCAAAGGATATGAGCAAATATATCATGTAGTTTAGAATGCCACCTTTGAACCAGACTTTTTGGAGTCAAATCCCAGCTCATCACCTTCCTAGCTATGTGCCTAGAGACAAGTCACTTTGTTTCCTTGACCCTCACTTTTCTCATATGTAGAATGGGAATGGAAACAGGAGCCGTCTCCCAAGGTTTCACCGGGGAATGAATGAACTACTAAGCCACATAGAGAGCCTGGACCGGGCTTGGCCCTGGGGGAGCTTGCTGTGAGGGATCCCCGTATTTATTGCGAGGGGTCAGGCCCTTGAGGCATCAGAGCACATCACCGGGCAGGGCACAGTGCATCAGCCACACCGCGGAAAGGACGCGTGTGCCCCCTTTTATGCCGCCATCAATAGTTCTGCGGCTGGTGGCCTTGGAGCATCCTGCCTGGGAGGCAGGAATCCAGCATTTCACTCTGCTATGCATGTGAGCATTCAAGCATCAAGATGGGCCTCATTCTGCAACGGAAAAGACTCCAGCCGCTAACACCCATCCCCAGCCACAGGCGCGGGAACGCGCGCGCACGCGCACACTCGCGACAGGAACTGGCCATTGTGTGATGCGGCCTGAACTTTCTACTGTTCATATTTGAGTCAGCACAAGCAATTGCTTCCCAAGTCCTATTTATGGCCGTTTTGTTCTGGAGGAGTTAGGGAGGGTGCGGATGGCAGGCGGATATTGTTGTTGTTCAGAAAATCTATTTAAAAAACAGAATGCCGTGACTGGTTGGGTCTGAAACAATGTGGATAAACATACGCTATTGGTGATGTTTTTCCCTTCATTCGTTTGGGCTTTTGTTGAAACCCAAATCTGAAATGACGACTGACACAGATATCCTATTGTGCAGACAAGTTTTTTTTTTTTCCTTTATTTGTTAAAAAGATAAAGAGATCTTAAAAGAGAACCTAAATATTTGGATTCGACTCCTGATAAAATCTCTATGAGAAGCCGCACTTGTCCCCAGCAGCTCTTGTATAATCCTCATTAGTTTGATCTATGTATAACCTGCATATTTAAGGCACGTCTTCCTTGCTAGTCAGAGAGGGTCAGTTACCTCAATAGGGCCTTTTAGCTCATGAGTCTAGGCAGAACAGAAGTCAAATGTTGGTTCTGCCATTTACTGCCTGTAACATCCCTGGCACATGATGTCATTTGAGGGTCAGAGCCTCAGTTCCCCTTTCTGGAAAATGGGGATAGTAAGAATTATTTTCAATCATTCAGTTCATCTGTTCCTTTACTCAAATAGTTTTTGAGCACTAACTTTGCGTCAGACGGTATTCTGAGCACTGGAAATAGGGCAGTAAACAGAGAGGACACAGATTCCATTCTCAATTTTGTGCAGAAGTTGTTGGACCATAAACAAAATAAGTAAGAAAAAATAAGGAAAAAACATATCCTGTTAGATGGTGATAAGTATCAGGAGAAAAATCAGAGCAGGAAAGGGTATAGGGGGAGAGAGAGAGGGAGAGGGAGAAGGAGCAGGGGAGGGAAAAGGGGGGAGAGAGAAGGGAAGGGAGAGGGGGAGGGAGAGGGGGAGGGAGAGGGGGAGGAGAAGGGGGAGGAAAAAGGAGGGAGAGGGGGAGGGAAGAAGAGGGAGAGGGGGAGGGAAAGGGGAGGGAAGGGGGAGGGAAGGGGAGAGAGAGGGAGAATGGAAGGAAGTATAATCCAAGCAGAAGGGATGGTCAGAGCAAAGGCCCTGAGGTGGGAATGTGCCTGGGGGGTTGGATGAGCAGGGAGGAAGCTAGGGGTGTGGGAAAGGAAGTAGGAGATGAGGTTAGAGAGAGAACTCTATAGGCTTGTCCTGAGGATTAAATCACTGTAGGAGTTACAAACGTGAAAGGTGCGCAACCACCAGGTGTAAATGATGAACCTGTGAAAGCGAGTGAGTAAAGAAGAACTGAACATCACATTCATCCATCAGAGCACCAGGTTTTAGTGAGGTGTCCAAGGCCACTCAGCTGGTTTGTGAAGGACTTGGGGCTACTTCAATATCCATCTCACTATATTTTCAGGGGTCCATCTTTTCTAAGTTACTGACACGATAGAAAACTTGGCCAATACCTTCCTAGCCCAACTCCAAATGTCCACAGATGCCATTGTCAAATGAAGCCATATCAGTTTAGGGAAGTGGTTCCCAACTGGGGGCATTATTTTAACTCTGGGCAGACAATCAGCAAGGTTTGGAATTATCTGGTCCCAAATTTCAACAGAGCTGGGGTTGAGGAAACCTGGCTTAGGGAAAGAGTCCCAAATCTATTGTTTTTTATTCTCTTAAAACTCCCATTGTTTAAAGTACCATTTGATGATTCTCAAGGGTGTGTGGGGAGCTGATAGTACAATATTGAATGGGGGGTGGGACCCACTGACTGGTCCACCCACCCCCTGCGATTCCTGGCTAGGATGAACTCAATTCTGTTTCCCCTCTCAGGGTTCTTTGTTGAAGGTGTTAGCATGGATTAGGGGGAAAGGGTGGAGCTAGAAGCAAGCTAGTTTTCCAAAATAAAGTAATAGATATGAGATAAAGATCCAGGAGACTGTTGCTCTTCTATTCACCGCACAAAGCCTTTATCCAGGGCCTTCCCTCGCACGGAGGGTAACAGATATTATCAGGGTAACACATGAAAATAACAATATCTTGGTTCAAGAGGGTGGGTCTTCTCTCCTACAAAGAGGGAGGCGCATACTTCCATCCAAAGCAGTCCACGCCCTTTCACAAGGATGGGGCTATAGTGACAATTTACTAAGCCAGTCTGGAAGCAGAGACTAGAACTGAGGACATGTATGACAGCCCACCCAGTGGGAGCACCGTGGGGGCAATAAGGAGAATCAACCGGCTCTCTAGAGGCTTAGCCTACTGCATCACTCATTCAATCAACGAACGTTTACTGAGTGCCCACAATGCATCAGGTTCTGTGCTAGGTGCTGCAGGCAAAACTGTGGACAAGACATGGTCCCTGACCATAGAGGACTCAAAGGCTAGAGAGGCAGAAAGACAAAGATTTAGGTGCCACCACATCTGGGCTCTTCACCTGGCATCCAAGGACCACGAAGAGGGATGGAGGCTGTTGGGAGAGGTCAGGAGTGTGTGGGAAGGCTTGGTGAAGGAGATGAGGGCTATGCCAGGCTTTCTCAGCCCCCATCTTATTAACATTGGGCCACATAATCCTGTGCTGTGGGGCCATCCTGTGCAGTGGAGGATGTTGAGAAGCATTCCTGGCATCTACCCACTAGATGCCAGTAGCATCGTCCCCCATCCCAGCTGTGACAACCATAAATGTGTCCAGACACTGACAAATGTCCTGGGGAGGGGGGGAATCACCCTCCCCCACCCTGCCATCTAACTGCCAATGAGAAGCACTGGTCTAGAGAGAGGTGTAAAGGATACCAGGCAGGCAGGGCAACGGAAGGCTCCAACCGCTGTGCTGCGTGACCTTGTGCTTGAGCTTGGATTCTAATCACTCCTTGGGTAAATAGATGGGAGGGGGTAAGCGTGGCCCAGAGAGACCAGAAGGAAGGTCTCCCCCAGAAAACCATTCTGGGGCCTGTGAGTGACCTCAGTGGACATTGCCTGGGGCCAGGACTGCAGAGATGAGCCCCTCCCCAGCTCAGCCTGGGTCCCCGAGCTGACACATCCTCCCGGGCAGCGGTCCAGGAGTTGAGCAGGGAGGAGTTCCTCTCCCAGGTCCACTGGCTCCAGGGGACAATGCTGATGTTCCGGCTGCCCCGTGACTCAGAGCAAAGGGCCTTTCCCTTTCTGGAAGGTCAACCGTCACCCAGTTTTCAAGGAGGATTGGGTGTCAATGGGAGAACACCCAGATTTCACACTGGAGCCAAGGCGCCAGGGGAGATTTTGCAACGGAACCTGCAACAGGCAAACGTCAGGGACCTCAGTCTGAAGACCACAATGTGCCAGGTGGGGCTGGGCTCCCCCATTTTTAGAGGGCCCCATTTTATAAGACTCCACAGGGACCCTATATTTAAACCAATAGCATGCTTTCTTTTTACCTTTATTACATATGGATGACCGATTTTCAAGGAAAGAGAATAAAATGCACTTAACAGTAAGTTAGAAAGCTGTATATCCAGGAACTCAAATTTGATCTAAGAAGAAAATCTGAGCTTCCCCACTCTGCCACTGCCCAGCCTTTCAAGGCTCATAAGACTTCACACATGAACATCTAAGACGATGAGATAGTAACGCTTCCTAAAATTCTGAGTTTTGGAATGAATGGGGAACTATAATTACCTCTGCATGTTTTTTAAATGTCTCAACAGAAAAATATATATATATGGGGCAGGAGTCTTACAGCTAATAAAAATGATAGAAAAGCGACCCATTCATAGACTGAGACGTGCCTATATGGTACATACAATCTCTCTCTTAAAGCCCAAAACCATGCTATGAACTCAGTTCTGTTATGGCTCCCCTTTCACAGAAGAGAAAACCCCAGACTCAAGAGAGGCTCAGAGTGGCCCCCTAGAAAGTGGCAGAGCCACAAGGCAACGTGAGGTCTGTTTGACTCCAACGCCTTCAGAGAACACAGCCCAGTGTTTATGCCCTGCTCACACCTCCTTATTTTTCCTTGGGCTGAAGCAGCAGTGACAGCTGCAACCAGCAGGGCAGGACAATAGCACCTGTACCACTGCCTTTCTCTCCTTGGAAATAAGAGGGCTTTTATGCAGCACCGGGGAAGGATCTGAGATGCTCAACTTGGCCTTGGGAACTCTCAATAGGACTAGGCTTTTCTCTTACTCCCCAACCCTTTCAGACCTGCAACTCTTCTGAAAACACAGGCACCAAGGAAGGTCATGCGGACAAAGGCATCCACAGAAGGCCTTCGGAAAAGAGGCTCCAGAATTCTTCTTGCACAGCTAGGGCCACCTTCTTAAACTGTTTTAAGATCAAGGCACTCCCCTGTTTTGAAGGCTCCCCATTTCTTTTGGCATCAGTTCCAAACTCCTGTGTAGCCTCTGTTGATTTGGCCCAGCCAAAATGTCTACCCTTTTTCTTTAGCTTACCACATGGGCCTTCCTGCTGTTTCTCCAATACCCAAAGCTCATGACTATCCCAGGCCTCTACACTTACTGTCCTCTCTACCCAAGGCAATGTTCTCTCTGCTCTTTACTGGTTCTATAATCTCCTAAGGTCTGATTGGGCTGATAGCAGGGAGCCATGTGAGGTTTCAGAGCAGAGGAGTGCCCAAGATAAATTTACTTCCTTTGGTTACCCATAATGTTGCAAGCAGCAGATAACATTTAATTTAATCTTCTCCACCATTCAATTAGTTAAATAATATAATTCTCATTTTATAGAGGAGGAAGCTGAGACCTAAAGAGGCATTGTCCTGGTCAAGGTCATTGACTTTATACACAAGTCACTGGTCTGCCCAGCTCCCTTTCCTTTCTCCATGTGCTTGGTCAGAGCTTTTGAGTTATGAGCTTGGGAAATTGCTGGAAATTCAGCTCTGGGGCAATTCAGTCATCCCCACGGAAGCTGGCAGCCTTCACAAAGCATCATTAACCTCCCAGAAGGCAGAGCACAGCAAGGATTTTGACTTCTTGCACAGCCAGCCAAGTCACTGGAGAATAAAAGAGCAAAAGCATCTAGGAGCATAAATCCGTCCATTAAATCTGGGGATTAAGGGCCTCTTAGCAATCCTGCTACCTGTAATTACAGCCCCCAACAAAGAGGAACCCTGCCGATGGAGGATAAGCAAGAAGCTGACCAGTAACTGGCATGGGAGTCACGTCAGAATGGTTTATGGCCCTACCTTGGGCCTCCCCCAAACAACCTTTCGCCTGATCTCTATCAAGCCTGGCTCCAAAGGCAGCTGTCCTTCCCTGTTATCTGCAGATCAGCAGCACCGGCTAAAGAACCAAACAAGGCTTAAACTCCCACCCAGGGCTTGTTGGTGGATTAAGGCAAGACTCCCAGACATCACCCGGGGAGCTGCAGGGAAGCCTGCAGCAGAGAAGGTGTGCAAGCCTTGATGGAGCTGTCATCTGTTCTCAACATGCCCAGGGCACACCACCCGCAAGCGAGATGCCTGTAAAAGGCCACAAGCAGAGAGCAGGCCCTCCTCTCCCTGAATTCCAGGGCGCCAGGATGGCTTGATGTTTTTCTCCCTGACCCAGGCAGTCATATACACTACTTAGGAAACCCACGCATCTGGACCCCAAGGCGTTCTCCACAGCAGGCTCAGCACACTTTTTCTGGAAAGTAAATATTTCTGGCTTTGCAAAAATATTGTAAATATTTCTGGTCTTTGTGGTCACTACTCAACTTTATAGCACAAAAGCAGCCACAGACAATATGTTAACAAATGAGCATGACTGTGTTCCAATAAAACTTTATTTACAGTATGTCCTAGTTTGTTGACCCCCACTTCATAAAGCACATAAAGCAAATATTTGTATCCTGCATTTTCATGAAATTGTATTTTGTCTAAAGTAGAAAGAAGGTCCTTTTCAAGTGAGAATTTCCCTAAAAGGGTGAATTAATATGACTCTGCCTCCTTCTGTTGCCCTACCTTCCCTGGGTCAGATCAAAATGGCATGGGTACCTTGCCCCATTAAAATCAGGGTTGGAGGAAATCATAAGTACTATTCACAACTGTATCCCCCGTGTCTAGGAAGTGCCTAGCATACAGTAGGTGCTCAGTAAATAATTGGTGCATGAATGGATCTGCTGAGCTTTTGGCTATAACTCAAAACATCCTGGGAAAACGTTTTTCACCTGTTCAATTATAGCCTTGCTATTCCAGCCTGGCTCGTCCTGTCAGCTTTCAAGAGTTCAATTGGGAGTTCCCAGGCGTGCAGCACCCCTGACTTCGGCCACTTATGACAACCAGAAATGTTCTTCCCTCCCCCTCCCTTGGCCAGCCTACCTGTTCATCACCATCCAGACATCTAACTTGGCAAGTATAAGACGCTCCAGCGAACATTTCTACATGAATCATTCTATGACTGTTCTATCTTTAATTACTTATTAAAAACAAAGCAGATTGTCTTAATTAGTTACAGTGAACATGTGTCACCTTTGCATTTAAAAAAAAAAAAAGTATTTTTTCGGTGTGCAAACCAAGATAGAAAACCAAGAACTTTCTTCTGAAATTCTTGACAGGTGTCAATTTTGGAGAACTAGTCCCTGGCTGCTTGTTAAAAACACCAGTTCCCAGGCCCGGTCCTGAGAGGGCCCTCTGCAATAGGTGGTGCTGGGAATTTGCGTTTTGGAGACAGGGCCCACCCCACCTCTGGGGGTCTAACCCAGGGGAACCTGGACCACACCTGGAAACACCATCCTAGTTGCTGCCTCCTTAATTGGCTTCTGCCACTTGCTGCAGCTTTTGAGGGAAAAGTCCAAGACACCAGAGGCCACCCAGAAGGACTCTACGTTTTTTAAAAGGGCCATCGACCCCCGTGCATCCTGTGGCTGCTCCAGAGGAATCCAGCCTGAATTACCTGTGAAAGCCTTTGACCCAATCCTAGTCTCCCCCCAGGTGACCTTCTAGGTCGCTTGTTTATTCTATCTCAAAAGGACACGGAGATACCTTCTACTCCAAAGCGACTCAGGCTGCTTAATTACACTAATTGTCACCCCAGGCTGTAAATTTCAGGTTAATGCTCTACCAGGTGATTCATGTGGTAAATTACACACTTGAGACTTCACCAAGGTTTACCTTCTAATCCTAAACTCATTTAAGATACTAATGCCCACACCCCAGCCCTGGCAGGAAGGAAAGTACAACCAGGTCTAGGGACCTCACACAAGGCCTCTTCGCATCCCGGTCTCCACCTTGATTTTCCTCCTTGTCATCTATCCTTGGGCAACTGTGACCCTCCCTTCCCCACAGCAGGCAAGGCCCCACTTGCAGATAAATGCCCTGGCTATGTCGTCAACTCCCAGAGAGGGATTACAGGCTGTTCAGGAGGAAGAAAAGAAGGGATCCAACCTTGTAACCACCTCTAAACAGATGTTCCACATCCATCTCTCCTTACTCTCCTCTTACCAGGCCAAGCCTCCAGTTTAATCTTCCTGAAACACGGCTTTGACCACATCACCCATGATGCCCACACCTTCTCTGGCTCCCACTGGCCAGGGTTTTAAATCCACCCTCTTAAAACAGAATTTCACAGTCCAGCCATGTTCTGGTTATCTACTGTTGAATTAAAAAAAAAACCAGGGAAGCGGACTTGGCCCAGTGGTTAGGGCGTCCGCCTATCACGTGGGAGGTCTGTGGTTCAAACCCCGGGCCTCCTTGACCCGTGTGGAGCTGGCCCATGCGCAGTGCTGATGCGCGCAAGGAGTGCTGTGCCACGCAAGGGTGTCCCCCGCGTAGGGGAGCCCCATGCGCAAGGAGTGCACCCCGTAAGGAGAGCCACCCAGCGTGAAAGAAAGTACAGCCTGCCCAAGAATGGCGCTGCACACACGGAAACCTGACACAGCAAGATGGTGCAAACAAAATAAACGCAGATTCCCGGTGCCGCTGGTAAGTATAGAAGCGGTCACAGAAGAACACACAGCGAATCGACACAGACAGCAGACAACTGGGTGGGGGAGGGGGGAAGGGAGAGAAATAAAAAAACAACAAACCCAAACTTAGTGAAGCAAAACAACAATTCAGTTGGCAGTTTGGTGATATCACTTCTATCAATGTCTTGATACTTTAGGGTATAATGTCTCAAGTGTGGGTACTTTATTGCCTTAGTTTCCTGGCCAGATCTTCCTAATAATCACCATCTATTGCAGGGGCTCTTAACCAGGGGTCCATGGACCCAAAGATTTCAGGGAGTCCATGAGCTTGAATTGAAAAGGCAACTTATTATCTTTATTTTCTCTGACCTCCAGTGCTGAGTGTGATAAGTCTATCTATTGCTACATTCTGAGAGGGGTTCCATGGTTTCGACCTGGCTGGCAAAGGGGTCCAAAAAGGTTAAGAACCCCTGATCTATTGAGTGCTTACTATGTGTCAGGCACAGTATTTGGTCTTGAGCTGGCATTCATTCACCTATTCTGGACAAGCTGGAAACACAGAGATTATTTCATTTTGCTGATAAGAAATGAAGGCATAGATAGGTTATCTTATATGATTAAGTTCACTGAGGTAAGAAGTGACTAACTGAACCCATATCCTCTATTCTGAAATCTAATCTCTTATTCCCTTTGTTGGCCTGGCTCTTATTTTTATCTGTCCTCCTCTCCATTGCCTCAGTCAAGGCTATGCCCAGGACAGACACTCAAAAGAACCCTGTCAATTTGTTTTTACCTTCTTTACTTTGACTTTCCTTCCTCTACCTGGGGCCTGGGTACGATACTGCCATAAATCTAGCATATAGGAACATCTTAGGGAAAGATCAAGTGTATCCAGGTAATATGTTTTGGTTGGATAGAGACAGGGGGAATTTAGTTGCAAAGATAATGCTGACACAGTTTTGAAGACTTTGGAAGCAACCATCAGGTCTTCTCCTGGTTCTTCACTTGGCCTTATCACCTGATCCAAAATCTTCCCCATCACAGGGTTTCCCCACTTTCCCAAAATAAGCATTACAATCCTCCACATTCTGTAAAAGCTTTCTCAGTGAAGCCTTCCAACTCCCTGAGCCACCACCAGCCGCCCTTCCAAGACTAGAAAAGACCTCACCCCCACCTTCCACCTTCTCCTACTCCTTCACTGCATTTGTCACACCTAGAATCAAGTCATTTGTGTTTTTCTTTAGTGGCCATCTCCCCCCGAAAGTGTCGACCCTGTGAGAACATCAATGCCATCTTGTGCACTGCCGTGCCCTCAGGGAGCACACAGTAGGCCCTCAACAAATAGCCCAGGTGTGCATCCATGAATGGAAGGCCCCGCCCTCCCTAATAGTGAGTATCAAGGCCTGTCACTCTTCATGAAGGCTCCAGAACCACACAGCTATGGTGGGAGCCAACTGGGCTGGATTTTTGCTTTGCTCAGTCAGCAGAGAGGACATGTGAATTCAGGAGGGCGCTGCTAGGGCGCAGTGTCTGCTCCATCCCATCCATCTGACCCCACTGCTAGGGTGTACCCTGAGGATCAACATGGGCCTGTCCCATAAGCTTCTCACCTCTCAGCAATTAACTAACGGGGAGTTGGAGGTAATCAAAGCTTCCTGTAGCGTCTAATAGCCTAGCCTCCTTTGGAAGACTAAAAACAAAGATTATCTGTGATACACAGGTCTCAAAACCAGGGAAATATACCTAGACCCCATGTATTGACTCAAACCCCCTGCCTCAAATTAAAGAACACAGAGGCTCCTGTGGCAGCCTTCCGTCCGGCATTCTCATGGTGAGAACTGTATTCAGCCGCTGATCTTTCTCCTCAATTGCTCATCCAAGAGAGACCGTTATTATAATGCAGCACCTTTGCCGGGAATGCTCTTGGTCTCAGCTAAGAGGTTTTCTTTCTGACCGGTGAACTCACAGGCACTACCTTAATTTGGGGAGCCTTCCCCTTGGTGTTCTTGAGAGGACTCTGGCAGGCCTCTTTATATTTTATTTGATTTGCTTCATTTCAGTGTGTGGGTCAGCATGACCCAGTGCTAATGATGATGGAACTTGGAAAAGATAGGGTAGCCCCAAGTAAAGATTAAAGAAAGACAGTCATCATTTTAGTGAGGAAGAAATGGGAGCGAAGCCTCCGGTTCTAGAAGGTTCGACATTCTTCTGCCCTTCGGGAGGCAGAGGGCTGGAGGGGAGTGGTGAGGCCTGAGAGGTTGCAGCTCGGGACCCTCTGGGCCTCCCAACCTGTAAAATATAACGGCCACTGCGCAGGGCTGTCTCCAGGAGGCTGCCTTTCAGAAAGGGGTTCCAGCACAATACGGAATTCTGAAACCGCAAACTCCAAATCCAGGCAGGCTGAGGGGTGGGAAGCCTAGTCAACAAAATCAAGTGTTTGCAGTCTGTCGGCCACTTGAGACCCTTTTTCGTGAGATCTGCCCTCTCTCCCACCAACTAGACTCCATTCACAAGGGTCTCAAAATGGTGGTCTCAGAGCCAAATCAGGCCCCCAGATGTGTTTTGTTTGGCCTTCACAGTGCTTGCTCGTTTTCTGTTTTGGTCAAGATAAAGAGAATGGTAGACTTCACATTAAAATGTCCAATTCCACTTGGGTGATCAGAAGCTGTGGCTCCCTGGGCCAGTATTTCTCCACAATACCAGCTGGCTGGAGCCCTGCTCCTTAGCTGGGCATACCTGTTCCTGCCCACCTCCCGCATTTCTGTGGCCCCCTGGCTCCATGGGCATGTTAGCCTAGAAATCCCGCAACTAAGCATTTGACAACACTGCCCTTCTGAAGCGGCTAGTAAGACAGGGAATTAATAGATGGATCTGGGACCTGGCAGAGAGTCCACATGGGCATCAGCAACCATCAAGATGGCTGCTGGAAGACCCCCACCCTCAGGATTCTGCTGTCCAGAACAAAGACTTTTTCTGGATGCAAGGAAGAGCCCCGGATGTTCCCAGGGGACTTTATCATTGGGTCCTCACTGGGGGATTGATGGGTGGGGTAATCAATCAAAACAGCCAACAGCCGGAACCCCTCCCCTGCCATTAGCAAAGGGGTGGAATAATTAGTAGTTTATAAAGCAGACCACGAGGCCTGAGATCTCACCCAGCTCTCTTGCCTCTGGACCCCATTCCTGCCCTCTGTGCCCCACTCTCGCCATTTTTCCTCGGCGTTGTGGCCACGCACGTGAACCTGGGGATTTATAACCTGTAACAGGGAACTGTAGTTTGTAAATCAGCCCTCTTTATCCCTTTTCACCCCCTTCCTCTTTACCTGGGACCCCTGATCAGTTATTTTCTCCCATTTCTCTTCCCTCCCTACCTGAACAAATTACTAACCTAACTCACCCCGCGTGCTTTTGAAATTCATTTCTCCAGCCTAGCCAAGAACCTAAACGAAATCCAGTCTAACACTTCTACCTATTTTTCAGCAACAAATCAAATGTCACTCTATCCACCAAGACTCTTCCCCACCTCCCAAATGGAACTTCCCTCCTGAATACAGATGTTCCCTCTGTCTGGGCTACCAAGCCTTAGAGGTGGCAGGAAGTAGATTTCCACCAACAACTTTGTCAACCCTCCCATCCCATCCCTCAAATAATTATAATAACAGTAACCTACCAAGGCCTAAGTGGCAGTTTCTGTGTGCCCGGACTGTTGAGCAGCTATAGCCTTCCGCTCCTCTAACCCTCCCAGAGACCTTTGTCACAGCACTATTATCCCAGGTTCACAGCGGGGGAAACTAAGGCACAGAGAATGAAGAGACTAGCCCAAGGCCACAGCTTTTAAAAGGAAATCATGCGAGTCAAACCCAGACAGGCCACCTTTTTAAGAGCTCTCTGCTCACTTCAGCAAATCAAATAAAAAGGACATATGCCAAGGATGAAGAATTGCATCTTTGGAAAATTTGGCCACTTTTATTGATCTTTCTAATAATACATGTCGTTCAAAAGCCACAGCTTCATGACAAGTGCATGTCCCCAGTGCTCACCCCTCTCCCCGGTGGAATGCAGGCCCCGGAGGCGAGGGCAGGTGGCTGCCATCGGGGTCTCTAGTCAGGCCCACAGAGCGCGGCTGTCGTCTCGCTGCAGGTGGACAGGGCAAGTCCACAGCGCCCCAGCCCGGGGCCAGGCGGCCCGGCCCTGCGCGCTCACCGCCCTGCGTGCCAAGGCGAGGCCGCGCCCCCGGCCCCTGCTCGCGCCGCGCCTGCCGCCGCCACCCGCCTGGCCGCCTGGCCCGGCCACCACCGAGCGGCCGCCGCAGACTCGGAGGCGCCAGCGCACCTGCAACAGGCCCCGCCGTCGCCGCCTCGCGCGCCCAAGGCCGCCCGCGCGCCGCGCTGCTCCGCTGATAAGACTCGACGGGGGGCGGAGGAGGGGGGGAGCTGCGAGGGCAGGAGGTGCCGGGGCGGGCCTCGGTCCCCCACGGCTTCCTCCCCTCGCCCTTCCTCCCGATCTCTCTGCTCCGTGTCTCTCCCCTAACGTCTCCGACTTGCCACCGTCTCCCTCTGTCTTTAATAGCTGTTTCTCCAATCCCCCCGCCATGTGTCTTCAATCTCTCCCGTCGCTGACACCTGTCTATCTGAGTCACTCTCTGGTCCCTCATCTTTCTCTCTTTTTCCTTCTGACCTCTGACTCCCTCCTTCTCTCCCTCACCTGTATCTCCCCCTTCCTTTTCTCTCTGCCCCCCCCCACCCCAGCCCCCCAGCCCTGCCTTCCTGTCCCCATTCTGAGAGTCCTGTGGCTCCTAGCCCCTGTGGCTCCTTCTCCATCTGAGCCGATGGAGCAGGGAACAGCTGGACCCCGGGCGGGGCTCTCAGCAGGTGTCCTGGCATAGGTGGGCAGGGCTGTGCTCGCCTTTCATCTGAGGCTCTCCACGCACTTCACAAACAGTCATTAAGGCCTGCTGGGGGCAGCTCAGGGAATCACCGCTGGCGCTGTTTGGTTATCTTCGTTATTAATATGCACCCCCTCCCTTAAATGAGTTTAGTGCTGGGGACAGAATCCCTGCTGACGCCCAAGAGATTAAGGTCTTTCAGAGAGTTGTGCAGGCCAAAGATGAACACCTGATAGAGCAGGGACCTGAGCTGCTGCTGCCCCCCTCCTGCTGGGCAGGCCTCTGCCAGCAGCACAGAGGCTGCCCTTTCTGAGACTGCCTCAGGGTCAAGAGAGGGCTCTGGAGTTCCCACCGTGTCCCAGCCCAAGTTCAGGATGCATGTACCCCTGCTGCCTCGGCCGGGTACCTCCCAGGAGGAGCAGGGATCCCAGTGGGACCACAGCCCCTTTGCTCTTGGCTAAATCCAGAAGGGATGACAAAAAGAGGACGGGTGACATGGGATGTATTTATTTATTCATTCTTCTGATCGGGAAGTGCATCTAGGTATTACCCAGATACGAACAGGTAGGCATCTGGGAACCTGGGCCACGGGCAAAGCCATGGGGCAGCCTGAAAAGGCTGTGCTGGAAGCACATTCCTTGGGCAGCACAGAGGCTGTGACTTTATCAAGGCAATTCAGATTCATGTTCAATCCAATTGTTCAACTAACTTCCCCCTCCCCAGGCTCCCCAAAGGGGATATTTCTGGCACTACTAAGGTGGCAGCAGTCTCAACTAATGCATATTGTCTGAGCGCATATCTCCCCATAAATAAAGACAGGGTGTGTGTGAAGCCTCCATGAGGGTCAGAATGGGAGGAAGGTGATACTGAGAAAATGCTGGGGCTACGTGAGTACATTTCCAACGACTCTGCCTCCAGCGTAAGAAATTATTGGTCTAATACAGTCACTGAAAGGCCTTTGCTTGTGACTTCAGGCAAGTCACTTGCCCTCTCTGGGCCTTATCCATAACATAAGGTACTTGAGCTAAAGATTTCTTCAGTCACTTCAAGCCTCTAGCCATACAAGTTTAATCTTCTGACCTCAGATATTCTTACCCATGGAGGACTTAAAAAGTATTTTTTTATTCCAAAGCCGTACTCTCTATTCCTAATGCCTTCATTATGTTTGTTTAATTTTTTGGAGAAGAGGAGCTTTTAAAAGAATAGACAAATTTAGTGAATAGCATGACATTTTATTTTAATGACTCCTGCTAAGATTTGTTAGCAATATAAAAATCTTCTAGAAATCTTCTGCAATCTTCCTTTGGTAGCAAATACTTCAGTCTACTGGCGAGGAGCTGAGAGATTTAAAGATATTTTTTAAACCTTTATTAACATTCGCAGATATTTTTAGAGATTTTTAATAGTGCCACTTACTTTGTCATTGAAAAGACCTTTACCTCTTTGCTTGGTAGTAGTTAGCAAATTAAAATAAAACATAAAATGTTAGTTGTAGAATCTAGCTGGTGGGTAGATAGGTATTGACTGCAAAATTCTATCCACTTTTTTGCTTGAAAAATTCTATAATAAATGCTAGGAATGAAAGTACAGGACATCAGCCAGCACCTATCTTGTTCTTCTAAGAGAATACTTAGTCTATAAATCAAAACTTTTGTTGTAAGAGATCAGGATCTAGCTAATGACTAGATTTCATTAGGAATCTGGACGCTTAGGGGCTCTTTTTGAGGAAAAAGAAATGCACCCGCTTTCATGGCCCAAAGCTAGCCTGGAGGAGCCACAGAATGGCCTGTGGATTGAGAAATCTGCAATCTGATTACACAGCCACTGACTCACTCTGACCTTGGGTAAGGAGGTTTACCACTTGGTGTCCTGTTTTTCCATCTGTGAGATGGGAGTGATAGCATAGGGCTGTTGGGACATGCAGGCAGATAACTTCCAGAAAGCCCTTTGAGCTTCTTGGAAACAGCCAGCGAGATATGAATTGGCGCCGGCGTGCTGTTGAGATGCGTGCCCAGTGGCAGGTGGAATGAGCCGGCTTTCCTTTGGACAGATGTGATCATCAGGCTATAAACGGAGCTTCTCAGCTCCTTCACGTGGTGTCAGTAACTGCTCACCCTCTCCCACCCCCAAATCAGCCACCACACACCCAGTTCATCTTGGCTCCCAGCTCGGTCTCCATCACCATGCTGCCTCTGTAAGCTGCTCTGCCAGTTTCAGCTTCCACACTTGAGCTCTGTCATCCCCCTCATGCAATGCCCTCTCCTCCTAAAACCGGCTGCTCTCTCGGCCCAAGCATTCTTTGCAGTAATAGTATCAATAAGAACCATTAATCACTACTAGAGCAGCTGCCGTATTATGCGATAGGCCTTGTGCTAAGTGCTTTGAAAACATGATCTCATTTAATCCTCATACTACCTCTCTGCCGTAGATACTCTCCAAGAAACTTTTCCTAACTCATTCCTTTAAGATACAACTCATGACAGGTGCTTTACAGTCATGATGTCATGAGCCCTCCTGCAAAACAGGACTTCCCTTCTCGGTTCACAGGGCCCTCCTTCCAAGGCCTCTTAATGCTGCAACCATCCGCCAGAGTTCAGTACATTTTTCTTGGACTTCATCAAGAAGCTGCTTTGTCACTTTCCCTAGTATTTTAAAGGTGCAAAGATACCTGGGAAACACATATCCTTCAGGGCAGACAGACTAGCTACTGTAACAAACTCTCAAGTCTCAGGGCTGTATCACAATAAAAGTTTATTTTTCTACTACAGTGTGAGTAGATAAGGACCATATAAATCAGTAGGGGGCTCTGTTCCATACAAGTCATTTAGGGACCCAGGCTCCTTTCATCTGGTAGCTCTGCCTTTCTCTTTGTCCTTGGAATCATCTTCATTTGGAAAATGGATGGAAAAGGGAGCACGGAGGATGATGCAGGAGGTTTTTAGGGACCAGGCCTGGAAGTGGGGGACATCACTAATGCCTGCCATCTACTGGCCCTAACTTAATCACACGGTCTCACCTAACTCCCAAGGAGACTGGAAAATGTAGTCTAACTTGTGCCCAGAAGGAAAAAAAAAGAATTTTTTGGGAAACACACGGCAGTCTCTGCCACTAAGTATCAAGAATACATAGATGGAACAAAGAGACATTCTTCTGGTACAATTCCAAGGTTAGGCATTTTCAGAGCTGTCCAAATTAGCCCTGGCCCTAACTCATCTCTCAACAGTACACCAGCTGGGATTTCCAGCCACTTGAACTTAAACGGAAATGAAAATACCTGCCCTGGCTGTCTTGACTCGATGCTCATAACACTTCCTCAGGACAACAATAGGAAGTCTGACCGCCGCCACGTTTAAAGCCTAATCAATGACTCCCCAAGAAAATCCACTCTTCTTGGCAAGAATTGCTGGCCCTTCAGGATATGGCCCTGCTCACGTCCCTAACTTCACTTTGCAACCCTCCTCCAGCAGAACCTAACCTGCCACAAGGGCGCCATGCCATTTCCTGACCACACCAGGCTCTTTCTCATCCCAGCCCTTTGCACACGCACTTCCTGCTAGCTACGAGGAGTGCCCTTCACTGGCCCCGGACAACCGCTGCAGGGCAAATTCCTCTGTGCCCTTCAACACCCAGCTCAAAAGTCATGTTTTGTATTAATTCTTCTCAAAGGCCTTCAGTTCCTTTGGAGAACCCTACAGGACTTACTATGTTGCTGTAGCTGTTGGGTTGCATTCTCTCTCAACAGTGACCAATTCCCCACTCCCCCTGTTGGCTGGGACCTCCCACAGCATACGGTCTTTGAGGAAGAGGGGCTGGGGTACTGGAAACAGCTGGCCTCTTAGCCTACTAAAGCACTTGCTCGTTTGCCTACCCAATAGCCGCTGTCCGTTTTCAGAGAAACCTGAATTTTAAGAGGAAAAGAGAGGGCAGTACTTAATCCAAACTGACCAATCTCAAACCCTCTGGCAAGCCCCCAAAGGGAAACATGAATGGTTTGGAACCACCTTGTTCCCTCCTCAGCCCCATTAAATGTTCTATTTATCTCTGGCCTACAGTTTTGCTAAGTCTTGAAAGACAACAGGTGGGTAGTGACATGTTTTTAAAAACTGAAGGCCTCAGTTCAAAGGAAAGTCAGCTTCTTGATCGGATAGTTTGAAATATTCTTTTATAGTATTTAATATGCTTTCCTTATGTTTAAAGAAATAACACATGAATGTGGGAAATACAGAAATGTGCAAAGAAGAAACCAAGTCACCAATCAGAAAATTACTGTTACTATATTTACCCATCCTTCTACTTTTTTCCTGGGTGTGAAGGTACTATATTTTGGGTTTTGGCAAAAGTAGTATTCAAGCTCTGCAGATTCCTTTATAACTTGTTTATTTTTCCCTTTTTCTATCATAAACTTTTCCTTCTATTCTTTGAGATTATGGTTTTAATCACTATATATGATTATTTCTTTTATGACTATATTTTAAAAAGAATCTACTGATGGATAGCAAATTTCTTTTTTTTCCCTATCATGCTGTCACAACCATCTTTGTATATACATATCTGACCATATTTTTCCTCATTACTGCAACAAGTATCTATATTGCTTTTCCATTTGATGGGCAAAATCCAGTATCTCATTGTCATCAAAATTTGCACTGAGCATAAGTGCTATGGAATTTTTAAAAATAATTTTAATTAGCGATTTATATTCCTCCTCTGGAAATTCACCATGTATATCCTCAGGCTGTTTTTTTAACTGTATATATACCTTCTTGTTGATTTCTAACTTTCCATACAATAAAATCAATAATCATTTTACTTTCCTAACATGTATTTTTTCCCTTATAGTTATCTTCCTTTTGATTTTTTATGTTGTTTTTGTGTTTTTATTTTTCATTTGGTTTAATGTATCATTTGTAGTTTTGTTTTTCCTGTTATGAATAGAAAATCTCCTCCACCCAGGGTTCAGATAAATATTCATCTATATTTCCTTGTAAGTATTTTCATTTATAATTTCACTGTTTACATATGACTCAATGCATTTACATTAATTTTGCCACATGGACTTTGACTTCTTTGGTCAGAGTTTATGTCATTTTTCACAGCTTCATTTTCCACATAGTGATCATTTCTCCATTGATTTGAACTGCCATTTTTATCATGAATTATATTGATATACTTCTCTGCATAGGCCTATTTATGGGCTTTGATATGCAATTCCATGTATCTAGTTGTCTATTACTGCATTATGCCCATTCTTAGTCATAATCATTATAGCATTGGAATATATTTTAAATATTGGTACTGCATTTTTTTCCCCATAAAAGTTTATGGCTAGTCTCACGTAATTTTAGGTTAGTTTTGATGAGTTATTTTAAAAATCTTTTCAGAATTTCAGTGAGTTGATTTTTAAAAGTAGAGACTTTGATGATGTTTTTTAAACTCTTATTCTTGAAATTGTCCATTATTTCGATCAGATGATCTAAAGATAATTATATTTTTGTCTCATCATTTTCAGTTTATGTTCATGTTACATCTTTTTTTTCTGCTTTATTGCATTGGCTAAAATTGTTCCTGATTTTAATGGGGAGACCTCCACTAAGAATGAGGTTTGCTTATTGCTTTGAAAAAGGTATTTGGTATTCTGTTAGTGGAGAGTACTTCTATTTCTAATTTAAGAAAGCTTGGGGACATGGATGTGTCTTAAGCAATTGGGCTCCTATCTACCATATAGGAGGTCCAGGGTTCGATAAACAACCTGGCCCATGTGGTGAGGAGGCCCATGCAGAGTGCTGCCCCATGCAAGGAGTGCTGCCCCACACAGGAGTGCTGGCCCACACAGAAAGCTGACACAGCAAGATGACACAACAAAAGGAGGCACAGAGAAGAGACGATAAGAGACGCAGGTGACCAGGGAGCTGAGGTGGTGTAAGAGAATGAGTGCTGCTTTCCCACTCTGGAAGGTCCAACGATCGGTTCCCAGAGCTGTCCAATGAAAATACAAGCAGACACAGAAGAACACACAGCGAATGGACACAGTGAGAAGACAATGGAGGAAGGGGAGAGAAATAAATAAAAATTAAAACTTAAAAAAAAAAAAGTGTGGATGTTGTCCTTGTTTGAAATCACATGGATTTGAAATTATCAAATATCTTTTAAGCCTTTATCAAAATAACCCTGTGTTCTTGTCCTTTGAACCATCTTTCATTCCTGGGATAAACCACATAGACTATGGTGGTTCTTCTTCTAAGATAGGGCTTCCCACAGTGCTAGAGAGAACACTGGAAGTTGGTTCAGGGAGCCCCTTGGGGAATATGTGGGAGTGGATTTAGGGAAAGCGTCGGGAAGCAAGAGGTGAGGTTGAGGGTTGGTGGGCAAGCAATGACCCCGCAGGAGAGGTCTGCCCATACCCCTGGGGCAGCAAATTTTATCCCTTTTTATCCAAATACATATTGTGCCTCTCCAAGTGATTATTTGAACAAAACTTCTTAGGTTAACAAACATAAAAACACTACCTTCACATACCCCATGATTTATCTTCAATGCTAACTTGTTTACTATGTTCTCATTTATATTCATAAGTGGGTGTGGCCTGTGTCTCTTTTTCATGCTGAACTGGCCTGCTTTCTTCCCTTGAAGAGGGGAAAATTTTAGATGGAACATTTAATCTGTGTTTGTGTGAGACTTTCCCACTTTGGGCACCAAAAGTCCCTCATCCCAGAGTACTCATCGGTCGGGGGCAAACGGGGTGGTTGATCAGCTAGGATGCTTGAAGAGAATGGAAAAGTATTCACTGATGAATTCCTTTTCACCCAGGCATGTTTGTTTCTGTTTTTTTGTAGAGACAACAGTTGACAAGTTTGCATGTTTACCCTGATTTTCACAACACATATGCATACACACATATGTACATATACACATACATTAATTTTTTCAGTGGATTTCATTAATATTTACTTTCCTAGAAAACTTGTCATGTCACTAAGATTTTTCAAAGTGATTAATATAGAGCAGCATTTCTCAACAGGGGGTGACTGTGCCCCTCAGGGGACATTGGCCATGTCTGGAGACACTTTTAGTTGTCATAACTTGGGAAGGGGGTGCTACTGGCCTCTAGTGAGTGAGGGCCAGAGAGGCTGTTAAACACCTTATGATTAAGAAACACCCTGCTCAAACTGTGAAGAGCGCTGACGTTGGAGAAACCCTACCATTGAGTTACATATGGCACACTCTTGTAACTTTATATATCCCCTTTATAACTTTATATCCAATTTCTCATCATTACTTTGGAGTATTTAGATCTCATTTTTTTCTCCTTCTTCTTCAAACTTTTCAGTAACTTGTCCTTTTAAAGTTTGTTTCTCAAAACGCAACCCCTTATCTAATTCGGGTCATTTTTCACAGTTCTTACTTTACGATCTTATACTTTCTTTTCTTCTTTTGCTTGCTTTGTTTTGGTGTTCCTTTTCTAACTTCTTGAGTTGAAAGCGACTCGGTATGGTGCAACGAGAGCTATGTAGACATTCAGTGACACACACTGGGTCTTTTTTTTTTGTCTTTATTATTTTAATGTTACATTCAAAAAATATGAGGTCCCCATAAACCTCCCACCCCCCTCACCCCACTCCTCCCCCCTTAACAACATCCTCCTCCATCATCATGAAACATTCATTCCATTTGGTGAATACATCTCTGAGCACCGCTGCACCTCATGGTCAATGGTCCACACCATTGCCCACACTCTCCCACAGTCCACCCAGTGGGCCATGGGAGGACATACAATGTCCAGTAACTGTCCCTGCAGCACCACCCAGGACAACTCCAACCCCCAAAAATGCCCCCACATCACATCTCTTCCCCCACTCCCTACCCTCAGCAGCCACCATGGCCACTTTCTCCACACCAATTCCACATTTTCTTCTATTACTAATCACATAGTTCATGTATAGAATATCAGTAAGTCCACTCTAATCCATACTCTATTCCTCCATCCTGTGGACCTTAGAATGGTTGTGTCCACTCCACATCTATGTCAAGAGGTGGCTTAGATTCCACACTGGGTCTTAATATTATTTCAACTATCAGCATACCAAGAGGAGGCAAAAGTGGTCAAAACATACATTATGAACCTTGTTTCAGCAGAAGCTCTGGCCCCAACAGCTCGATCAATTCGACTCACTGTGTTACTTAAGCCCGCTAATGTCTACAGTTACAAGATGAGACCCTCTTTCAAAAACATGCTGAATTTTAGATAAAATAAAAGATCCATAAGGAGACCCAACTTATAATAGATGTAAGAAATGAGATAAGGTTAAGACGTTGAAACAGCTGCAAGAGGAATGAGGTCGGAACAAAAACCAAAAATGAAGAGAGATAATGGTGGTGGGAAGAGAGAGTTCAACAAGGATAGGTGTAAGGAGTCAAAGAGAAGGCAATTCGTACTAATAATGACCATCCGCACAGGAATCCTCTAAAGTAGGTCTCAGCGTTCCCATTTTATAACAAGGACACCGGAGGCTCAGAAAGGGTAGGTAACTTGCCCACCACTGCAGGCTCCAGGAGGCAAACCTGTGTGTTTTTCTAATACCAGAAACCAAACATCTTTTCCGCTACCATGTTTCCTCGCAGGTAAGAACTAGTCTAAGACTCTCACTACAAAGCACTTTCTCAGGGTACTCCACTTTAACACACTTCTGCCTGAAGGGAAATACAACTGAAAATTCAGCTAAGCTGGGAAAAAATCTCTAGTTTACAAGGACAAGGAAAATTTCCCTTGGGAAGGTTCTGGAGATGGCTCAGAAAGACCAAGTCTGGGAATTATGAAAGAAAAGCTAAAATGGGTTGACAATGATCTTCGTGAGTTGTCACATCCTGGGGTCACCCACATCTGTGGGGATTGCTGACAAGGATGCTTATTATTTGATCGTGGTGAAGGTTGCCAAATGGCCAACAGGGCAGTGAGGAGGCAGATGGGGGATAAACTTTTCTTCTAAGTGGTGTCTGTATGCAGAATCTAGTAGCTCTGTCTCTGCTCGAGTTTGCCCGTGGAACCTTTTCTTTAATTCAACTCAATGACCACTGACTAACCCAGATGTTGGAGATTAAGAGATCATAAAGAAAGGGTCTTTGCAGAAAACGTACGATCGGTAGAGAAGATAACTCCATAAACAAATTGCTACAACGATGTTCTTCACGAACAGCATGTTACTGCCAAATGAAAGTTCAGATTGGGTGGGAGCGATGATGGTCAAGGGTCAAATTCAAAACACTGATCTCTTCACTGCAAGACTTCTCAGAGTTTTACTCTGCTAAGGTATATCTGTAAATTTTCCTGGGGTGGATCAACTTAGCGGCATTCCCAAATATATTTGACCTTGAGAAATCTTTCTGTTCAAGGATCATCTTGGAGAACTAGCATTCTTCCTCTCCACTATAGGAATTTAGAATAAATAAGAGTAGAGGTAGATAGAATTTGGGTGGAAGAAGATATTCTTGGAGATGAAAAGGATGGAGTGGGGGGATGTTTGGGGAAACGGTAGAGGAGGTAACATTTGAAGTATCTTGAAGATGAAGAAGACACTTCATATCTTCCTGACATGGGCAAACAGGTAGGGATGGGAGGCGAAGGGCAGCAGAAGGGGACTGAAGCAGAGGTGAGGGCATAAACGAAGGCCCAGGGATATGGGCCATGTGGTATTTTCAGGAAACAATGGGCTACTGGGTGGAGTTCTATGCCTTCAGACTCCCTACCCAACCTTACTTTTAATGGCAGTTGGAAATGCAGTGCTTGCGGAAGCTCCCTGGAATTCTCACCTGCTGAGTCAAAGCTTCTCCTGGTGTTCCTAGGAGAACGCATGGGCTTAGAAGTCAGGAAGTACTGGGTTAAACCCCAGCTCCACCCCTTTTATTGTTGGGCCTTGGATAAATCACTGTCTCTTGCTCAGTCTCAGTTTCCTCATCTTTAAAATAGAGACTACCAAAATAGCACCTAACTTCTTGTTGTACAAATAAAACAGATTCTGCAAGGACTTACAGGGAATGCTGAATCATGGCAGCCCTTAGCATTTATCATTATCAATATTTTTGTGCCAATGGAGATAACAGGTCCTTTCTCTTTGAAAATACCAGCCCCTTGCACAATAAATAATATGTAGCCACATTTATGGTGATGAATACCCAAGAAGCAACTCTCTGGCCTCTGCTTTCAGTGGTTGAGACCATAAACTTGAGCCAGCCCTACAAGATCTGTGACGCTGGCCATGTTATGCAACCTCCTGTGCCTTCATTTTCTTATCTGTAAACTGGAGGTTAAAATAGTATCAACCTCATGGAGTCCCTGTGACAGGTAATTGGGTTAATTAGATGTGACAATTCAGCACAGTGACAGGCACCTGGTGAAGAGCCCTGTATGTGTCTGCTGTTATTAAACAGTTCCTTCCTCTAGAAGAAGGAAACTGGAACTCCCATGAGCTGCCAGCTTCCTAGTGGGTCTTACTGGAGAGGTGACCGGTGGCTCTGGCTTAAAGAGAAGGTGGAGAGGGTGTTAGCCTCCTCTTGTGCTGTAGAGAAGTATGCAGAGGCAATATTCCCATAGCTCAGGTAGCCTGACCCCTTTGGACTCAAACTGCTGAACTTAAACAGGACCCATGTGCTGTTTTGAAAAATGGGTAGTAAGTTTCCTTAGGAGCAGCACAGCACAGCACTCTCTACTCAGTGTTTTCTTGGTGAGCAGCCAATATTTATTCATTCTTTCCTTCAACAAGTATTTATTGAACCCCTACTATGTGCTAAGCTTTGGGCTGGCTCTGGGACCCCAGCAGTGATGGCAAAGTAGGGAACTGCCCGTAAAGAGCTTCGTAACCCAACCAGGAAACAGACAATGTTAAAATCTATTTTATTCTGGTGGAGAAATAAAGAAAATGGCCTCTTTGTAACAGAAGTTCTGCAAAATATGAGCATGCAGCCATATGGAAAGAAAATTTGGATACAGGATTTTTTAAAGGCACTTCACTCCAGTTTAGCAAACATTAATTGAGCACCTACTCTGTTTAAGGGTCCCTGTTAGGTTCTCTGAGGACACGTGAACAAGAAGCTACCCTCAGGAAACTCAGTCTATGCCATGATTATGACCCAAAGATATTGATTTCTCAAAGGGCTGAGTGGGCAGTGGCTGGGGTGAGCACCCAGGCCACCTGCCTGCATCTGACCCCTCCTAGCTGTGACCTTGGGTAGGGGAGTTAACTTGTCTGAGCCTCAGTTTCCTCATCTGTTCCTCCTCAGCTCCTACCTTGTAGGGTGGCTGTGCAAACTCAATGATGTACTGTGCAAAGAGCAATGAGCCTGGCAGGCAGAAACACAAATGACAGCTATTATTATTGCAATTATTTTCCTGAGTAACAACAGAGTAGAAGGATATTATTTTTAAATGTACTTTTATTGAATTAATAAATTAAGCTCCTAGATTTAATAAAGAAGACTTTATTGAGTTGTGTTTTTTTCTGATAAGGGTTCTTTAGAAATAGTCACAATTGACCTTGCTACTCTCCATTGTGTTTTTCTGTTCTACTCATTGTTTGAGGGCCCTGAACTTAGCTTCCCCTTGTTTTTGGTTAGTCTCCTTGTGAACAAACGGACCAAGTTAGGGTGACCAATCATCCCACGTTGCCAGGGACAGAGGAGTCTCCCAGGATGTGGGACTTTTGGTGCTAAAACCAGGTCTGTCCTGCGCAAACTGGAATGGCTGGCCCCCTTATTGGTCCTACATGTAGAAATACTGTGCAAATGTACATGTGCAAAATCCCTGTGTGGCATGCGTGTGTGTGTCAGAAGAGGAAATAGACCTATGGCCCACACATGGCCACATCCGTCACCCAGGGGTCAAGGTCCATGTGAACAGAGCCGAGGCACGAGACTCGCTTTCATCCCCTCTGCCCTCCGCCCCCACAGTGGAGCCTGAGCCCTGGCTCAGCCGTTCCATGACTCAGCAGCCTTCGAGCAGGAAGACTGCGAGGACTGCTAAGTGTTCTGGGCCTCAGCCTCCAACTCCTCAGGGCAGCCCTGGCTCCTGACAGGTATGACCCAAATCATTCCACGAGGGTTTGGGACGTGGATGGGAAAGAGAGATGAACATACACAGGTGAGAGCCCTGGCTTTGTTCTGAGGGTTGGTCTTGGATTCAAATATGAATATATATGGCTCTGCCATATTCTGATATATGACTTTGGACAAACCACTGAACCCCTCCAAACCTCAGTTTTCGGATTGGAGGACTAAATAAGATTATGTCTGTGACCCATGTAGTGTAGGGAAGGGCACACCAGCCTCCCAAATGGCAGTCATAGGGGACAATTGTCATTGCCCCTGTATTGACATTATCATGAACAGTATTAACATGACCACAAACTGGAGCACGACTATTCTCCATTACTCATGCTTTGAGAAGCCATTTTAAATAGCTACGAAATCTCAGATCAACACTTCTGGGCACAGTAGCGATAATTTAGAACTGGTGATAAGTCTGTATATAAATTTAAAAAGAAAATGAGGGAAGCAGTCTTGGCCCAGTGGTTAGGGCATCCGTCTACCACATGGGAGGTCCGCGGTTCAAACCCCGGGCCTCCTTGACCCGTGTGGAGCTGGCCCACGTGCAGTGCTGATGCGTGCAAGGAGTGCTGTGCCATGCAGGGGTGTCCCCTGCGTAGGGGAGCCCCACATGCAAGGAGTGTGCCCCATAAGGAGAGCCGCCCAGCGTGAAAGAAAGTGCAGCCTGCCCAGAAATGGTGCCACACACAGAAAGCGGACACAACAAGATGATGCAACAAAAAGAAACACAGATTCTTGAGCTGCTGACAACAACAGAAGCGGACGAAGAACACACAGCAAATAGACACAGAGAAGAGACAATTGGTGGGGAGGGGAGAGAAATAAATAAATAAATAAATCTTTTTTAAAAATTAAAAAAGAAAAAAGAAAATGATGGGTAAGTAGGATGCATGAAAAAGATAGATATAAAATCTAGACTGTTTTCAAGTCTTGGAGACAACAATTCATCAAGTTCTCTTGGTTTAAATCAATCTCTCCTGAAACATATTCAGGAGAAGTATGTCTTATTTTATTTCAAAAAATAGAATACAATAAAATTAAAATTAAGAGGAGGAAGTCATCTGGTTAATCCAGATGACAGTGTAACATGCTCCAGGGCTGTGTCCCCCCACAGAATCTTTGAACAATTACCAAAAACTGGCAGAGCCATCTTCCTCAAAACTCCAGGCAACGGTTAAAGGACTGCAATAACTGGGTGAGTGATGAATTATGAAAATGCAACTACAGGTAGTGCTAAAGGGAGTTCTTCAGGCTGAAAGGAAAGGACATTAGGCAGTAGATTTCAGTGGCATAAAGATCTCCGTTAAAGTAATTATAAACTCCAGTACTATCGTGGTTTTTTTTTGTACATAATGTTACTTTGTACTTCTTACAAGTTCTAAAAGGCAAATACATAAATATTAATGATAAATCTACAGTTGTGGACATGTCATGCATAAAGATATAATTTATAAATTCTACAAAATTGGTGGGAGGTTGGAGGGATGTAGGAACGGTATTTTATGTATGCTGTTGAAATTAAATTGGTATCAAGTCAAACAGTACAGATTTTTACTGTGTTGAGTGAAATAAGCTAGAAATAAAAGGACAAATATTTATAATTCCATCGTTTTATGAAATAATGAGAATATGCAAATTCAGAGTCAGAAATTAGAAAACAGATTACCAGGAATCAGGTGGGGGTAGGGAATGGGGAGTTAATGCTTAATAGTACAGAGTTTCTGTTGGGATAATGGAAAATTCTTGGTAACAGGTGGTGTGAATGGTAGCACAATATTGTGAATATAATTAACACCTCTGAACATATATATTTGAAAGTGGTTAAAATGGGAAATTTCAAATTGTATATAAAGTACCAGAATAACAATTAAAAACAAAACATAGAGCTATAAAGCACAGTGAACTCTAATGTAAACTGTGGACTACAGTTAAAAGGATAATTATAATATTGTTTCACCAATTGTAACAAAGTACCACACTAATGCAATGTGCTGATAACAGGGAAAACTGCTTGGGAGGAAGAGTTATATGGAAACTCTATACTTTTGGCATGATTTTGCTGTAAACCTAAAATGTCCCTAATAAAGTTTAAAAAAAAAACAAATTAAAATAAAAAGGAGGGGCTCTGTTGGAGGTTGAATTGTATATCCCAGAAAAACACGTTCTTAATCTTAATCTATTCCTGTGGGTATGAACCCATTGTAAATAGGACCTTTGGAAAATGTTATTTTTAGTTAAGGTGTAGCCAGCTGTATCCATTCATTTCTGACCTCTGCTTTTACCGTTGGGTGAATCTCCCCCCACCTCCAAATGAGCTGCTAGGGAGCATGACACCAGAGGCTGAACAGTCACAGGATCTTCTCTTTCTATCGCATTCCTCCTTTCTGGGAAACTTGGTTCTGCTTTGAACTACCAAAGCGTTCCATTTCTCCTAGGAGAGCAGTGCCATTTGATGAGGACGACGGAGATGCTGATGACCATGATCGTGAGGATAGAATAATAAAGCACTTATCTCCACAGAGCAAGCATTTCCTGCAGGCCAGGAATTGTGCTTTACCCGTGTTATCCCCATTTTACAGGTGAGGTTCAAGAAGGTTGTGTGATTTCCCAACTGGTAAGTCACGAAGCCTGTGTTCAGGTGGAGTGCCAAAAATTGGACTGAATGCAGAGATCAAGTTCTTAAAACGATATGATGCTGATTCTCTCAGACATATGGCAACTAAAGATCATAAATGAACTCAAACAGGTAGGCCATAGGCAGAACTACTTCAGAATGTTCGCACATAGGTTCTCTGCAAAACTTCAGCTCCCTCCACCCACTAACCTAGAACGCCTCAAAACGTAAGATGAACGAGCATCCTACCCCCCACAGCTAGGAAACTAAAACATTCCCTCACTCAGAACTAAGGGAAGTGCTCTTGTTCCACCGCCAGAAGATGCTTCCTTGACCTGGGCTTCTTGGCCGTTGGATCCTTCGCCTCTTTAGTAACAGGCCTAGAATCCTCCCCACCCACTCCCCTACCCCGCCCAGAGGAGATAAAGCGCAGCCCTACTTCCTGCATCAAACTGTCTTCTTGTCACATTGGCGCCGCCAAGAAGGCTGGCGCCCGCCGTCACCTCCCACCCCAAGAGGTGGCAGCTTATCTTTGAGGGTGAAATGAAGTGATGCGTGTGTCCACACAAGGGCTGATTGTAGAAGCACTTGCCGGCTCTTAAAAGGTGCTGTATAAATCAATTATTAATAATCAGAGCATAATAGCACTAGGAGCAGGAGACAGGAGGCCTGGAGACAGGCCCCACACCCTCTTTGACACAGTTCCTAGGAATTATGAAGAGATGTGAGGAGAGGCGACCTAGAGCAAGAAGGATCAACCCATTTTCCATGGAGCCCACTGACCCTTTAAAGCCCCCAACCTGACAGTACTAACTAAGGTAGAGAAGTTTCTGGAACTTTAGAACGATGGGGCTCTGTGAGCAAGGTCTTAAGCCTTCATAAGGTCTTAGAGCCAAAACCTAGTCCTGGACTATCCGATGCATTCAGTCAGGACTGCTGCCTGCCCTCCTTAGACTCTGAGAAAACAGTGCCCAACAAGACATGGTTCTCAGAAGCCAGCTTGCCACTTCCTGGGATTGGGGGGTGCCATTCACAAGCCTTCTGAGCTGGGTTTATTTTCTCAAGCTACTTCCTGCTTCCCCCTGGGCTCCTCCTTGCCAGCCTGGGGCAAATGGAGCAATTTATTAATGCAATGATGTGATAAGTTGATTTCATGTTCCTTCTCTGACATTCTAAGACCCTCATCTGGTTTGGTGATCCTCATGACCATTCCACTGTCTCCATGGGTAGGACAAATATGTTAAACAAACAAAATGTCCTGATCAAAGTTCACTTTGGTTCTTTTAGTTAAAGAAATAAATATTATGCCTCACCCGGTGGTTTTAGAATGTACTGGTGGCAAGGTAGCAAATTGCAAATGGACAGTGATTGATATGAACATCCTCAAGGTTGGAAATCTCTGTCCTAAGAAAAATTCTCATAATAAAAATGAATATTTGCCTGGCATAAACTTCCTTAGAATTTAAAGAAATACAGTATAGGAGGGTAAAATGGATCTTGGAAGAAATGAAACAGAGGAGACCAAGAGAGACATGGCTTAGAGAAGGAGCAAAGGTAGAACGTGATGGCAGACATCAGCTCCAGGAGAAACTCTCTGAATTGCCATTTTTTAAAAATTGGGGCTGATAAGGTGGTCTGAAAGGCAGAATAATGCACCCCCCCACCCGGTTGTCTACATGCTAGCCCCCAGAACCTATGAACATATCTTACTTGGCAAAAGGGACTCTGCAGATGTGATTAAGTTGAGGATCTTAAGACACAGAGGTTATTCTGGATTATCCATGTAGTTCTGATGTAATCACAAGGTTCCTTAGAAGAGGGAGACAGGAGGGCCAGATTCTGAAAAGGAGACATGACCATGGAAGCAGAGGTTGGAGCAATGCAGCCAGGAGCAAAGGAATGCCAGCGGCTACTAGAAGCTGGAAAAGGCAAGGAAATGGATACTCCCCTGGAGTCCTCAATGGATCATGGCCTTGCTGAAACCTTGGTTTTAGGATTTCTGACCTCCAGAACTGTAAGATAATGAATTTGTGTTGTTTCGAGTCAACATGTTTGTGATAATTTGTTACAGCAGCAACAAGAAACTAATACAGGTGGTAAGGCTGATCTTTCTAATCTCAGCCTTCTAAGGCATGTGTGTACAACCAATTGGCAGAAAAATGCTGGAGAGCTCTGATCGACTGAGGGGTGTCACACAGACTTTATTTCTAGTAAGAGTTCAATTGCCAAAGTTTGGGAATAATTTACGTAAAAATTTAGAATAGGCTCCTGAATTTATTAATTCATCCAACAACTATTTCTTGAGTACCTCCTATGTGCTAGCTTCTCTTCACTAGCCTAGGGATGCAGATGTGAACAAATGAGACAAAACTGAGGCTTTCATGAAAGCTTAAAGGAGAGACACATAGTGAGTGAATGAACAACTAAATGAATTACATCCTTGCAGAGAGCGTGAGGGCTATGAAGAAAGGAAGAATGGATAAGCAAAGGCTTATAAGGAGTTGACATTTGAAGGGTGATGAACCTGTGAAACCCTGGGGAACACCTGGTGATAGACCTGAGATAAGAATTGGCTTCATAGGCCCAAGGAATAGCAGGGGACTGGTAAAGCTGAAATGGAGTGAGCCTGAGAGGCAGGTGGGGAATGACATACAAGGAGGAGCTAGGGGCAGATCACATAAGGTCTGACAAACCTCGGAAAGGAATGGCATTTCATTGTTAGTGAATAGGAAGCCCCTGGAGGGAGCTGAGGGATTCTTTATATAATATTCTTTAAAAATGATCTATGGTTATCACATAATAACTGCACTCTTTATTGCATTTCTGGGTATTTCCAGAGATATATAGCAGGAACTAACACGTACCCTACCTATGCATGTAGAAAACAGTCAATACATGGTAGCTATCAGGATTGCTAACATTTCTCTCCTTCATCAGGCCATAGACTCATAAGGGCAACTTTTGTACAGAGTATTTCTCTGCCATATGTTCTATACTGAGCCTGGATTTTGGCAATTACCAAGTGCTCAATGTGCCTGTTGAATGAACTAATAAATGAATGAGTATAAGTAGGCCCAATCAACTGATCTTCAAAGTCACAGTCAAAGGAAGGAAAAGGGGAAAGGGGAATTCACATTGGTTGAGCCCCTACTGCATGCCTTGCATTATGTCAGGTGCTTTTCATGTTTCATTAAACTCCTATTCACAAGAGTCCTAGGGAACAGGGAATGGGTTCTCAGTGGGTTGAGGTTTAAAGAGGTAAAGACACTTGCCAAAGGTCCCGGGGCTGTTGCGTGACAGAGGCAGGGCTCAAAGCCATTTTTACCCAGGACAGCATTTCCTCACCAGCCCTACCACAGCAAATCTTCCCTGACCCCAGTATTTTTCTACCAAGAGAATTAGTCACAGTTGTCTTTGGGCTGCTGGGTGGCCAATGCACACCCTTATCTTTATTAACTGTGAATTTATCTCCCTATGGAGATAGGGCTCTGGGTGAAGTGCCCCCTGTCCACGCCTGGGCCAGTCTTACCTGCTTCAAACAGGTCAGCAGGCAACTGGGAGCCTGTTTATTGCCTTCTTCCTCATCTGACCCCCTCCCTCAAGTTCAAACCTGCACTGTAAACACAGTCTCCGGGACCAAAGGTAAGGGAGATGAGGCATGTGGGTATTAACCTGTAATCCCCTTGATAAGACCAGTGCGTTTCATAGCACCATAAATTAATCTTGCCCTCTGTGGCCTGTCAGGAGTGCAGAAGATAGAGAATAACCTGAAAAGTCAAGGGAAGTCAACAATTCCACAGTCAGAGTAGAACGATGCAATCAGAGTAGCAAGAAGCCAACCCAAGGATGCCCCTCCTAGGGGTGAAGGGTCTGAGCCAGACTATCCTGTAACTCATGGCCGGCGTCACAGAAAAGAAAATGCTCTGCAAAGGGACACAAGAGGCTTGACCAACCACGTCTGCTTCTAGCATGAAGGTGACTCCCTCTTAAAATCCAAAGAGAGATAAATAGTGGCTTTCATTTTTTCGACAAGGTAGAGGGTTCCCCAAATCAAGTTTAAATCCATCCTCTTCCAGTGGTCTTACAATTAGTCCCATTTTAATATAGTGTCCTAAAAGCACGATTAAATTCATATGAGCCATGTGGGTCAAAGGCTGCCATCTGGACCCCAGGGTCCCTCAGTTAGACAGATTCAGTTCCCACAAGTGTTGTAGTTCTAAAAAGTTCTCCCTTATGATACTTGAAAAGTATGTTCAAAAGTCTTCCAGCATATGATGATTCTTAATGAGCAGAGTCATTTTCCAAGTACATCTTTGCAAGATTGACAATGTCTAGCTTGCTCACTTATTTCCTTGCTTCTAACAAAAATTTTTGTATGCCCACTAGATATTGCTGTAAGCCCTGGGGATACCTCAGTGTACCAGGCACACATTCATGGCTTCTTAAAATTCCTGAAGTGGAAGATACAGACAAGTCTCAGAAAACTATAATATAGTTTGACAAATGATGTGATAGGAGAGAAATGCAGTGAGGGGTATAAACCAACCACCAGATGGGTTTGCTTTTGCTTCCCAGAAATTATCTCTCCAATCTTTCACCTATATGCAATCAGTGAATACTTGGAGAATGCCAATTCATTTCATTATTAGCTAAATTCAAGGAACAAGGTAAAATTGCTATTCTGATTTGTAGAACACATTCCACCACAACTATGAAATACATTTGGACTTTCTGCTTCTTGCAATTATCTGCTCACCAGTTCTGTACATATATAGATGGTATGAGGTTGTCCATACTTCAAATGTTTTAAGAACATCATTTGAGTTGTCAATCACCATGAAACGAAAACCCACTTAGGCAATGTAGAAAAGAGATTGCATAAAGGGTTCAGCTTTGAGAAACTGGTCAAGGACAGAGGTACGGTTAAATTCAAAGACTTATTCTTGACCTGAAAAACATGTTAATCTTCCTGACTCACCCAAACCCAAACCAAAACAAACACCTCAACACGGATTTTCAAAATCAGTCTACACTAATGTTCATGCTTAAAGATGTTCCTGACAGTGTTATTTATAATACAAGAAATTGGAAGCATCCTAAAGGCCCTTTAATAGGAGAATGGCTAAGTAGCAATCAAAGAAATATAAAAAGCTTTTAATGCCATGCAAAGAACACTTCTGATGCTTGGAGAAAAAGCATAATACAAAATAAAATTTTAGATTTTAGACACATTTCAAAAATCACAGACAACAGGAAAGACTTCCAAAAGCTAATAAAAGCTGCCTCTGGGTAATGGAAATAGTACAGTGGTTAAACAAATGAGATTTGGTGCCAGAGACCATTGGATGAAATCCTGGCTTTGCCACTTTCTACCTGGGTTGCTTAGGGACAAATTAATATTCCCTCTTAACTTCACTTTTCTCTTCTGAAAAAATGGGGCACATAACAGTGTCTGTTTCATAGGCTGTTGTAAGAATGGAAAGAAATAGTGTATGTACGTAATACATATAAAATGTTCAATAAATGAAAGCTAATATGTATGCATATATTGATAAGCTATTAAGTATGTTTATATAGTTTTGTAATTTTTCCACAATTTAAATATACTATATGTTGCATCAGAAAAAGTTAAACATTAAATGCTTTTTAAATTTTATAATTAAAAAATCAGAATATAGCTATTTTCTTGAAAGTTGAGGGGGAATTTTGTGCTGTCCATGTATAAGATAATAAATAGCTAGGCTACACAAAGAACAGGGACTTATAAATTCCTAAGTAGACAGAACTTTTCATTAATCACTATTCTTGATCCTGCTCAAATTTTAGAGAACAAAAGAGGATTTTTTATTAGAAGTTTGGAGAGAGAAAGAGAACTTCTAGAAATAATTTTGCCAATGCTTTCAAGGTCTTGGCCTGGACTCCACAGCACCCATGGCACCCATAGGAAACCATACTGAAAATGAAAGAAAAAGGATGGGTCATTTGGGAAAGTTCATTGCTCCCTTTTGGATTCTAAAAGGAATCTGTGACCCCCAAATTTTTAAGAAATTCTGCTTAAACTCTTCAAGCCTGGATGAGAAGAGATATTTAAGATGATAATAGATCATAGAACATGCCAGGGAAATGTGCAATTGCCTCCCCTAGGCTGGCCTAGCTAACCCCTGCATGCCTGGTATATAGCAGGCACAGAGTGGATGAATCACCACTGTGGAGGAAATAGGATACAAAAATGACCCACATGAAAGTTGGGTGGTGTCAGGCACCCAGATTCCATGTGAAATCCCAGCTACTCATAAAAGTCACCTCCTCTAAATACCGGATTCCTTGAACACAACAATTAATACTGTCATGTTTGAAGTTTTCTATTTCAGAGAAGCTGCTGGGGTGGAAGCTCTAAAGAGGAACAATCCATTCAGTGTCACAGCAAGGAAGGACCAACAGGTTGGAATTGTGCAGAGTAAATATTTAAACATGTGATGTTCAATAGCTGTTAAATAGGCTCATTCTTAAAAATCAATACTCTTACTAAGAGTAATGCACCAGCCTTCAGTGCAAGCAAGGCACCTGAGTTGGAGTCATTTGTGAGCTGGAAGTCAATACGAACCGGGGTCTCAGACAAGTTGCCCCAAATTGATTTGGGTCAAAAGCACACAAAACCATGATAATGCAGCTGAATGCTAGGCTCTATTTCCAGGAAGCCTTCCTGGATTGCTGATGCTAAGGAAGACCATAGATTAGGCCTATGTGAGGAGGAGCATGAAGAATGGCTAGTGAGGAACAAGTAAGGTAAGGGAAAAGGAATTATTTCAGCAAGCAAAGATTTGGGCTTTTTTGGCCTGCTTGTAGGCACTGGCTGTGCCACCCTGAGTATAAGGAAGTTGAACAACCTGAGTTTTGCAGACTCCATCAGGACCCTGCCAATTTCCCCTTGACCTTGACCATTTCAGTGCAAGGGTCAGACTTCCAGCAGTCATGCCTGTGCAGGAAGGAAGTGGCCTGAATGAATGCCTCTACTCCGTGGCTGACAATCCTTGACTGATGGGAGCTGGCCCCTTAACCATGGCATGTGCTCTCCAGCCCCTCCTACTGTGCCCCATGGGACTCAGCCCCTGGTGCCCACAGAGGTGGCAGGATCCACAGCACCCTGTACTGGCTGCCATTCCTCATTTCTTCAGCCTATACTTTAGGACCACATCCCAAATAAACTACTTTCACTTGAAATCTTGTCTTGGGTCAGGGGGGATCATTTCTGGGAACACCCAAAAAGACTCAAAGCATCTATCTCTGTATCTGCAAAATGTGGTGAACAACAGCACCTCCTTCAGAGACTCAATGTGTGAGATAAATGAGATGATGCCATGAAGCACTTGGCACCATGTCTGACACTTACCGTACACTCAACAAATGTCAGCTATAGTTACCACTAATACCTTAGCTCATAACAGGAATCCTTCAAATTACTCAGAAGATGGCGGGGCTATGAATGGCTTCTACTTTCTTCTTTCTACTTTTCCATGCTCACTACACTTTGAAAATAAGCAGGCCTGGGAGGCAGCAGAGCATCACAGAACCCAGGACCCAGGCTACCTGGGGCCATATCTCAGCTCCATCTACCACTAGCTGCCTGGCTACTGCACCGCTCTGTGCCTCGGTTTCCTCATGTGTAAAATGGTTGGGGGAGAGCATCTACCTCGTGGGTTAGGGGGACATTCTGATGAGAAAATGTATGTAAAAGTCTCAGCACAGTAGCTGGCATGTAGTAAGAGCTGGATAAACATTAGCCCTTGTAATGAAAGAGGACTGTAAATTATTAAGAGATGATATATTATATATAGAGAGAGACAGGTATGTGGGTGGGTGAGTAAGTAGATAGGTGATAGATGATACACGTAGATATATAGAGATATACAGACAGACAGACAGTGTAGATACAGTTACAGAATATTCTCTGGGTCAAGATGAAAATTTGCTAAAGAAGTTTTCTATTAAGAATTAGGTAAATCGATCTTCCAGGAAGTGGTTTTCAAAACAGTTTATTGCCTTTGCTGTAGAAATAAGGTTGAAATGCGTAATCTTTTAAAAATTACGTATCAGTAATGGGCAAAAGGAATGGCTAGAAATAAATAGATCCAAGCTGATGACTGGAAAAAAAAACAGATATAGTAGATGTTAAATAGGAAAGTTGACTTAAAGATGGGGGACAGGCAAGCAGAGAGAGAAATGGCAGGGGCGGGGGGAGAACAAAGAACATTTGGTCATGACATTTTACCTCCTATAGAAAAATAAATCCATAGTAAAGAAAACTTGGGCCCAAATTGCACATATAGTGCCTAGAGAAAGCTAACGACTTCAAAGAAGAATAATCTGGCAATGATTGCTTTACCTAAAAAACTGCCTTCTGTTCATTTATTCATTCTTTCACTGTAGCACCTACATTCCAAGAATACCAACAACAACATAATGCCAAGAATAGCAGATAGATTTTTACTTGGCTCTATTTTTAAAATTTATTTTATCTAATTATTTAGTATAATTTTAAGTCTTTTACTCACATTAACTTTATTTCATTCTCACAGCAACCTAAGAGAGGTATACTAGTATCCCTATTGTGCAGCTGAAGAAACAGAGGTACAGAGAGGTTAAGTGACTTGTCCAAGGTCACACAGGTAGGAAGTGAGAGAACCAAGATGAGAATTCAGGCACATTGGCTCGAGTGGCCCCCCTGCCTATTTTTTAACAATTATGCTCTATGTCTCTAGACTCCTGGCATATACTCAGCATCAGTAATATTCTACTCCCATCCCACCCTCATGCTCTTTCCCACATCTGGCCCAGGCAGGCATTGCTAATTGAATACCACTCTCTTTCCACAGCTCTTGGATAAGTCCTCTGAATTCTTCTTAACACGAAACTCTCAATAGCCACAACTGATCAGTTGAAATGGCACAGTTGATAAAACCAGTTCAAAAACTGAACTATTGGGACTGTTTGATTGCAAGCAACAGAAGCAGACTCTGGGCAACATAAGCAAAAAAGCAATTTTACTGAAAGGATATGGGATAACTGAGAGGGTTGAAGGAAAGGTTTAGGAGCCTGGAAGTCCTGGAGGCCTTGAGAGAAGGTACTGGTTAGGATGACAGTTTTGCTTGGATATCCCCACTAAAATCAATGTGTTCTAAGCATATTTCCCCCATCACTGGGTCCCTCTGCTCAAGACCTAAAGGTCTGAGAGAGTGTCTATTAGTTTATCTCAGGTCATTTGCCCAGTGGAACAACACAGAGTGAAGTTGAATAAATGCCACAAAGGAAACTAAGAGGCTATGTTAAGCAGCCCAAAACTCCAACCAGCACTATGACCAACTATATGCCACACCAGGCCTGACCCACACAATTAACCAGACCCAAGAATTCTAACAGAGCCACGGATTGCTAAATGGGTTAATAGGTTGAACTGCAGGCCATCACTAAAACAGTTCTGCTGCTGATTATAAATCTAGCCTGTGTGTCCTCACCTGGGGAACCAACTCATAAACCAGAGAAAGAGACAGCAACCTCCAGGATGGGCTTTTGAAAGCCTCTGATGAAATCAGCCTGTTGATTAACGCAATTAGCACCATTAGGAAAGGAAGTTGTTAACCTAAATCAATTATCCACAGACATCTATCATGCTAAGTGTTTCTCTTTTTCTTGAGCATATTGCACTGTTTGGTGTTTCAGTAGTGATGACCATTAAAAATAAATGACCATTGTTGATTTTCTATTGATATAGCTAATGTATTGTATAGTTAATGTATTGGTGCCTATGTGTATAAGCCGCTTACATGTAGTGTACAGAAAATAGATGTACTAACAATAGGAAGAAGCTATGGACTCCCATTTCTCACTTCAGGATGTAAATATTGACCAACAAAAAGCAGCTACTAGCTTATGATAAGCTAAAAGGCAAAATGTTCTTAGCTCAATTTCTCTTTAATTACTTGTATCATTTATCTTCTGTTGGGCAGAAGTTCATCCTCATGGACATAATTCTTTATCCTTGTGTCAGTATCTAACTCAGCCTTCTTCAATTAGGTTCCTAATGTACATTCTGTGAGCCAGTTTACACCTATATGAAAACTCTTGCTTCTCTTGTTCTCCCTGAACATTTCTACCACCAGCAAACTTAAATCTTCTGTTATCTTCCACACTAACTCAGATACCATTTTCTTAAGTTCAGTCCCAAATGCACAGAACAATTGTCAGTGATAATAATAGTTACAACTTACTTAATTCCCTCTACCACCCAGCAGAATACATAGCTCCCTTGTGATTATCCCCATTTACAGAATTAATGATAATAAAGACAATAATAATAGCTATTGCTTATATGCCAGGGACTATTTTGAGGGGAGAGGATGCTTACTTTTTTTTTTATTGAGGTGAAACTAATGTAACATAAATTAACCATTCAACAATTCAATGGCATTTAGTATACTCACAATGTTGTGTAACCACTACCTCTTTCTACCTCTCAAACCTTACCTTCACCTCAAAAGGAAACCCTGGACCCATTGAGCAGCTGCTCCCCATTTCTCCCAGGTACTTTTATTATGTATTTTCCATGTATGAAGTAATTCAAACTCCCAACTAGCTGTGACAAAAATATTTTTCTGAAGAGAAAACTGAGACAGAGAAAAGGTTAGTCCTAGTACATAGCCGGCAAATAGAATAGTGTAACCTATTAATTCTGACTATAACTTTTCCCCACTTGTCCATACTTCTCTGTATGTATTCACTTAAAGGGGTTTTGTAGCAGAAGTCAAGTTTCAGGAATATGTTTTTGCTTTCATAGAAACTTGCCCTGGTATATGTGTGCATGAGGGTGTGTGCATGTGCAAGTTGTGTGTGTCTCCCCAACCTCCCATCCCCAGATGAAGGCGCTGATTTTAACAAGTTCAGTTAACTTCTTAAGGTTTCACAGTCAATAAGTGAAGCAAACTCTCAGAATCAGTCTTTGTCTCCAAACTTTTCTCTTTAGGGCAATAGAGAGTCCTAAAGAGTACGACCTTTTAAGATAAACACAGGGGCTTCAAAAAAGCTTTTTGTTTTCACCAGGAACCATACGTTTTCTCCATTGCAGCTGCGCCGGGAATGAGAGCTACTGGAATAGAGAGGACCTATTATGCTTTATGCGCCCAGCGGGGCCTGGAATATGATTGCAACATCTTGAAATATCTGCTGGATCGATTGGAGTGACTGGATTCAACAAAGCGAGTAAATCTAGGCAGGGAAGGGGAGGGAGTGTTGCCGAGGGCAAGCTGGGGAGAATTAACACGGAGAAAATCGCGTTGTAAAGGAGAAGGAGCAATTGTTCTAAGCGCCCTGCCTGACAGTGACCAAGAAGGTCACACTTTTACAGAGTCATCAACAGGAGGTTTAAACACGGCAAACCAGAAAGGCGAGCTAGGCTCCCCCTTGGGACCTAAATTGTCAAGAACTTATTTCAAAACTCCTTAGACTTTCTGCCAAGAGGACACTTCTTCAGCTGGTTAATTAAAACGGGGTGTCAGCAAAGCTCCAAAATCACCAGGAGAGGTGTCGGCTTCAGGGCAGCTGAGGAAACCTCACAGGTTTTGATCTGCGGGGGATTGCTTAAGGATCTGGGCGCCTCCTGGGGAAAAAAGCTAGAGAAGAGGGTGGGGAGGGAGGAGAGCTGAGCTGAGCAATTCCAGGAATGGAATGGGGGGTAGGGGTGCGGCATTGAGACATGGACTCAGGATGGATTTATTTTTTCGATTCATTTAGAATTACAAAGAACCCCAATTTCCTTGGACTGAAACAGATGAAACTTTGAAATTCCCATCTAATATTTGATCATTGTTCCCGTTGAAAGTCTTTAAACACTAAGGAAAGTGTTCAGAAATGTACTGAAGTGATAATTGTACAACACTGTGATGAAAGTGAGAGCCACTGAGTGTGCACTTTGGAGAGAATGTACAAGGCATGCGACTGTCTTAACACAGGCAGCATGTGGTAGAAGATGGACTGCGGTTAACAGTACAAATATGAGTGTTCTCTCACAAACTAAAACAAATGTACCATACAAATACATGGTGCTAATAATAGGGGTATATGGAAAAAATATACCAAATGTAAGCTATGGACCATAGTTAGTGGTAATAGTCTGATGACTGTTCATAATTTGTAACAAATGTTCCACAGCAATGTAAGGTGTTGGTGGAGGGGTGATGTATGGGAATTCTACGCATTATGCATGATTGTTTAGTAAGCTCACAACTGCTCTAATAAAAAAATTTTTTTTTAATTCTTTAAAAACAATTACAACACTATAAAAACTCAGATCACCATGTATTACATAGAAATCAGAAATAACTTCATTGGTAGGGGGGATGGTGTGACAGGCAGAAGAACAATGCATAATGCAACCCCCCGGAGATGTCCACATCTTAATGCCCAAAACCTGTGAATATGTTACCTTACATGACAAAAGGGACTTTGTGGATGTGAGCAAGAGGGTCAAAAAGAGGAGATGTGATGGTGGAAGCAGAGGTCAGAGCCATGAGCCAAGGAATGTGGGCAGCCCCCGGAAGCTGGAAAAGCCAAGGGAGAGATTCTCCTCTGAAGCCTGCAGAAGGAAGACGGCTCTACTGACAACTTGATTTTAGCCCCATATGGCCCATTTTGGATTCTGACCTTCAGCATTGTGAGATAATAAATGCGTGCTGTTGTAAGCCACTAAGTTTGTGGTAATGTGTTACTGCAGCAATAGGAGAGCGAGACAGATGGCTAACTCATTTAATGCTTCACTCTAGGAAGGTTGTGAAGCCACTTCCAAAGACACATAAAATGCAACAAAAATAACCTAAAGTAAAACTGATTTAGGCTTTTTTCCCTGAAAAAAATGCAAAACCAGGGAAGCAGCTGTGGCTCAATCAGCTGGGCTCCCGTCTACCATCGGGGAGGCCCTGGGTTCGCATCCCGGGGCCTCCTTGTGAAGGCAGGCTCGCCCACACACTGCCGAGCTGCCGGCCCACAAGCACCACGGGGAGCCGACTCAGCAAGGTGATGCAACAAAAAGGGAGACAAGCAGAAACACAGACGAGCGCTCAGTGAACGGACACAGAAAGCAGACAGCAAGCAAAAAGCCACAAAGGGGGAGGGGATATATTAAAAAAAGCAAAACCACAAAGGGTGAGGACGTAAAACAGAGCAGGGACAGAGGCTGACAGGCTTCCCATGGAGAGCTGTTCACTTGTCATATGTTGGTTCTCAGCGTCCTGTACCAAGCTGAAAAAGAGAAATCAGAAGGTTGCGTGATTCCCAATGTCTGCACAGAACCAAACCATTTGCTCAGAACAACTGCTTTTCATATTAAGGCCAGAAAACTTTATTTCCAGAGGTCCTCATCAACGTCCTCATTGTATGATAGAATGAAACAGCAGGAATCTGCTCCTTTATTCACTCCACAGCATTCCTGGAGCATCCACTCTGAACTGGGTGCTGTAACACAGAGATGAAGGGTGGTCTCAGGGATGAAGAGGAGACAGAGAAGCAAAAGGATAAATACAATGCAGTATAACGGGGAAGATCAAGTCAGAGAGGATGGGAGTTGCTTCCGAGAGGTACCCAGGTTGAGACTTAAAGGATGGAGAAGAGATAACCGAGCAGAGAGTGGGTGCTTATGTGTGTGTATGTGTGTGTGTGTGTTTGTGTGTGTGTGGATGGGGAGGCTAAAGGCATTATGAGAAAAAGAATATGAAAAAATGCAGAGGCCGGCGAGCTAGTGGGGCCCAGCAACTTGAGTCATGTCCACCAGCCCCTAGAATGGCAGGGGTCAAGGCTAGGGAGGAAGGGAGAGGTCAGAACTCAGAGGGCCTTCTGAGCTGGTTTAAAGAGTTCATACCTTTACACTCTTCCCTCCGGAAGAGGCTAAGGGCAGGGGTGAGCCTCGACTGCTACGTAAAAGACTCCCTCACGGCATCTTCCACAATAATAAGATTCTAGCATAGAACTAGGGTAGAAACCTGGCCGCTGTCTAGCAAGCATGCGCCACGTCCAGGCACCGGGCTAACGACTTTATTCTGATTCGCTCAAGGGGTGGATGGAATCGTTTCTCCCGTTTTCCAAGGAAGAAAACCAGAAAGGGCCTGCCCAGCATCACAGAGCAACAAAGGGGCTGCGCAGGGAGCCGAGCCAAGACTGTGTCCAGCCCAGGCCCATGCTCTCCCCCAGATCTAAGCACCCATCTGCGACGAGGTCCTCCCTCCCTCTCCACTCTGAAACTACCACCGTGGGTAAGAAAGCATTTCCCCAGCCAACATCCATTCGCTCCATCATTCAGTCAGTAAATTCTGAGCACCTACTGAGTGATAAGCACTGTGAGTAAAGAAAACAAAAGACAAAATCCTTGCTGACACTTTAGTTGAAAGACAGTCAATGCACAAACAGATACAATATTTCAGGTGTTAGTAAATGCTATATCACACATAAAGCCACGTAAGGGGTGAAAATCCATGTTAGTGGCTGCACTGGGCAGGGGAGGGGGAGGAGGGGTGAGGCAAGGGCATGGGCTTGGGAAGCTAGAAAGAGGCAGTTCCAACAAAAGCGGTCATGCTTGAGCTCTTGAATTGAGTGACGTGGTCACAGGTGCTTATTTTACTATGGGGCTTTCATAACTTACATATATCCTGCATATCTTCTTTTGAGTATTTCACATATTAAATGACTTCAACTTTTGATACTGCTAGAGAAGCCGATTTCTACTGGTGGTCAGGGCAAGCCTGTGTCTGAGTTTGCTATATTCTCCACAACAAAGTACCATAAAGTTGGATAGCTTAAAAAAATAGAAATGTATTGCCTCACAATTTTGGAGGCCAAAAGTCCAAATCACGGTGTTGGCAGGGTCATGCTTCTTCTGAAGTCTGGAAGCTCCCGGTCAAGCTCCCATGTCAATCCTGTTCTCTGTCACATGGCTTTCTTCTCTCTGTTTGTCTCCTACTGACTATGCCCAAATTCCCTCTCCTTTTAAGGATACCAGTCATATTAGATCAGGACCCACCCAAATCCTGGTCTCATCTTAACTATTAGCATTTTCAAAGGTCCCACGTCCAAATAGGATCACAGTCACAAGACTGGGGATTAGGCCTCAGACATATTTTGGGTGGATACAAATTCAATTCATAGCAGCCTCCATGGTAAGTTGATACTTGAGAAGAGACATGAAGGAAATGAGAGAATGTTCCATGTGGATACTTGGGGGAAGAGTGTCCGGGAAGACGGGATAGCAGGTGGAAAGGCCCTGAGTGCTTGGAGTGTTCGCAGAATCAACAGCGGGAGCAGCCCTTGGAAGCCGGGGGTCAGGCAGAACCTCTTTTTTATATGGATATTCTCCATATTTTATATTATTCCCTCACTTCCAAGGCCTACAAACAAGACAAGAAAAATTAATTTGTGCATGCATGCCTTGGCTATGTGTTTATTAAGCACCTACCGTGTGCCTATCACTGAAAATATAAGGCAGTGAAAACATGGAACATGCCCTTGAGGAGCTTACAGCTCTAGTGGGGGGACTGAAGACAAGAATTGGGGAAGAAGAGGCTCCAGCACAGCCCCCTGGCCCCTTCCCAGGGGTCTCGCCCATGAAGAACTTGATGTGGGATCTTCCTCTAACCTCCCTTAGCATGACAGAGTGACGACTCCTGGCTGAGAAAACCCACCCAGGACAGGAAGTTAGCTCACGACTCAACAATTGGAGGCGGTGACTTTGATGTTCCACAGTGGGTGGCTTCCCCAACCTGGGTGGAGCCAGGACTGCTGAAAACAGAGGTCAGGTGTGGGGCAGCCCTTCCATGCACTTAATAACTTTTCCAGCCAACCTAGGTCCAGAGAGCACCAGGCTCCTCTTTGACTATCTGTGCCAAAGATTTGCCCAAACGCTTTCTTCAGATAGGTTATGAACAGGAGTATGTTTAGGCTATTCCATAAGACCTGGAGATTCCCAGAAGAATTAGCACAGCCTTTCCAGCTCTCTGCCCACAATCAACTGCTGAGGAAAATCATAGGAGAATCTGGTAAAAAAAAAAAGTGCTTTTTGCGAATTGGAAAACTACATTTCTAGTGTAAAGGCTTCCCGAGAACCTAAGGGGTCAAGGCAAGTTGCATTAACAAAAATAACCCCAACTTTCTTTGGCTACTCTTCCCACTTGCTGAGGCAAACCTGGGGGAGGCCTTCCTGCCCCCAGGTTTTCCCTTGTGTCCACTAGAAGTGTCTTAAATGTGCTTAAAAGCAAATCAGATCACCTGGGTGCTGTGACCAGCCTGCACTCTCTCACTAAGTACTGTAGACTCCCCTCGGCCACCACCAGTGGCCCTGGGTACAACGTGTTGGGCAGAGGTAACTTTCCCTTGCCAGCATCCATTGGGTACTACTTGGATTTGATTTCAAGTGAAGTGCAAGCAGGAGTCACTCGGAAACAATAACATGTGCAAAGCAAATTATAGAGTTTTGGGTCCCACGTACACCAGAGTCCTTTCAACTTAGAACCTGGGAAAAGGATTAGCCATTTGCCATTCAGGAGGCCACATGAAAGCCAATCTGTCTGTTAAAAGACTCTTGTATGCACTCCCCAGCCCAAGCATCCCACTCCCCTTGCCCTTTGATAAAGCCAGACCTGCTTATATGAATGTGCAGCAAGGGAATAATGAACACCTGTTAAGAGAATAAGAGAAGTTTATTGGGGGGAGGGGAGACTAGACACGAGCACTTTCCACTGTACATCATCTGTATGGCTGGTAGAGGATGAATTATTCCTTCCCAATTCGGCGCCATCATCCATCACCGTCAATTTCCAGCCCATCTGGAAGGTTTCAAGAACCCCAGAATGGGATCAGAGCTGCAAAACAGGCACAGCAGCAAGCCTCTCTAAATGGATTACAGTAAATAAAAATAGAAAAATAGTTCCCAGGTTAGAGGAATTTACTCCATGCTAGGGCCTACTCTCAAATCCCCTTCACAACCATCCTACATGGTAACAACTGCAACCATTCCCGTTCTGCAGATGAGAAAACCAAGGCTGAGAGAGGCCAAATGAATATTTTCTGATCACACAGATCTAGGAAATGACTGCAGATTACACTGACTACAGATTCCACATCACAATCATGATGCTAACGGTACGGGCTCACTGAATGATAGACTTCTCTGTCTACTCCCTCTGCCCCAAATTCACCTTGTTTCTTAGCAGTGAACTGGAAGTGCATCAGAGAAGGAAATCACTCCCTTTGGGCCCTTCTGTCTTTTTTCCATCTGTCTTGGATTTGTTCTCACAGCTGAGCATAGAGGTAACTTAGAAGACACAGGACACAGATGTGAGGACTCAGGAAAAGAGGTGTTTTCTATGTACTGAATTTGGCTCTCTGGGGGAGGGGGCGGCTGGTTCACCCCAATAGTCCTGGCTTTTGCAGGTAATATCTGAAAACCTACGGGAGAAAGGAATTTGAGAGTGTGAGACTAAAGGGCAAGACCAGGTTCCCCTTTTCCTGGGTTAACTGATGAGGATCTGGTGGAGAAGTTCAGATCAAGGACTATTTGGTTATTGCATAAATATCCATTTAGTGCCTCCTCTGGCCTAACCCTCTGCCATGCGCTAAGGACACACAGCACGTAAGAAAAGTACAGTCCCTGCCCATGTGGAGCTGTCTGCACTACTGGAGAGGTGTGGGTTAAAAAATAACTGTAAAATAAATACTGTATTCCAACATCAAAGATTACTATGAAGGAGATCTACTGGGTACCACAAGAACTTACAGACAGAGGCTGAAACAGAGAAGGTATAGAAGGAAGAATACCTGGCTGCAAGTGACAGAAAAACCTAGCATAACAATGACTTTTAAAAGGTGCTTTATTTCTCTCACACCTAAAAAGTCTGGAGGTAGGCAGGTCAGGGCTGTTGTGGCAGGGAAGCTGTGACACCAGGGACCCAGGATCCATTTGTCTGTGGTCGTTCTACTTTCTAGAATGACTTGTGAGCCAAGGCCAGGGCCCTGGTATGTGTGGGACATGGTAGAGTGGGACAGTGAGTTAACCAGTTTGGATGGAGCAGGGGGTTCATGGTTGAGCAAAGGATAGGGAAAAGTAGGTCCAAACCAGTTCATGGGAAGCCTGGAATTCTGGGGTAAGATGCTTAGACTTTACTCCAAAGGTAACAGGGAGACATTGAAGGTTACTAAGCAGGATAGTGACACAGTGTGGGAAGCCTAATCTGGGTAGGCTATGCAAAATAGATTCTCCAAGTTATCATTAGCCCATTGGACAGATGAGGAAACTGAGACTCGAGAGAGGTTACTTAGATTGCCTAAGCCGCACAGCTAGGAAGTAGCAAAAGCAGATTCAAACCCTGGCCATATACTTGTCCTGCTGCATGATGGGCCATAGTATTCCCAAGGTAAAAGGACCTGTAAATTACATGGGAGGGTCATTAAACCCTAGCATGGAAATGCTGCAAATTAGGGTTTCTGGTTAAGAACCATCAAGAGAAAGCCTTGGTCACAGGAGCAGGCCTTTCTCCAGGCCTGTTGGAGAGACTTGTAGGCTGGCCTGGAGCTGTGGCCCTTTGGGCTTCAGTCTAAGTTCTAGGGCAGCTTTCTCCAATCTGCCTGCATCTTCGCCAAGACTGATCCTTCAGTGACCTCTAAACTTCCTTGCTTCATGGTCCTTGGGGAGTAGGAGGGGCTCAGAGGTATCCAACTCTGTCACCCTGGAAAAATGGGATAAGGAGGCCTCAACAATGGGGAAGGACCTTCAGGCCAGTATTTCTAGCAAATAACTACTCTATTATTTAAACAACAGCCACTAGAAGAGCTCATTAAAGAGAAAAAGGCAGCAGTTACCAGGTTTTATCTGGGGAATCTAAGAGAAATCCCAGGGTTACATTTCAAAGTAACCTAAGAACCTGAGAAGCCCAGCAAAGCAGATCCTCAAGGCCAGGACCAGTTGGCTGAAATGCCCTCTTCAGGGTTCACTGTATTCCAGAATGATCACAAATAAGGCCAATGTTAGTGAGCACTAAGTATCTGCCAGGAATTAGGCTAAGCGTATGGCTCAGTAGGACTCTGAGGTTTCATAGTATCCCTAGGAAGGAGATGCAATAAATAGCTCCATTTTATGGATGAGGTACCTGAGGCTCTGAGAGGTAGTGTGGCATGCCCAGAGTCATCAGGCTGGTAGAGAGCAGAGCTGGGACTCCAGTGCATGCAGCTGGCCCCATTCTACTCCCAACCCAAGGTCTTCAGCTGTTAGCACCTCCATCTCAAAGCCTGGCCAAGGAGGATACCATAGGACTCAATAAACACTCAATAAACACTGCAGCCTCCTGTGATCCAGAGCCCCAAAGTTTGGTGTGCTTGGCTACTAAGGGCTGTGCCATCACCCCTTACATGGGACCCTCAGCCAGGCAGTTGCCACAGCAGGAGATGCCAGACTATGGCCCATGAGTTAAGATTAAGAAAGGTTTTTACCTTTTTAAATGGTTGGGGGAAAGGAGAGATTTTCATGACATGTGACAATTACATTAAATTCAAAATTTAGTGTCTACAAACAAAATTTTATTGGGGCACAATCACAGTCATTTGCTTGCATATTTGGCTACTATGACACATAGTTGCATCTGAGACCCAGAAGTCTGCAAAGCCTACAATATTTACTGTCTGGCCCTTTAAGAAAGACTACAGACCTGAGCTAGATCATGAAGGTTTAACCTGTGGACATCACCTTGGCAAGTTTAAGGATATGCCATATGGGAAAACCCTAGCTTTTTAGGAGAGAAAGAGATGGAGAAATATACCAACATCCAGGGGTACACACAGAGGATTAAACCTTTGGTGGGCTCTCAGGAGCATGCAGTCCTCTAGTTATGTCTCTACAGAGAAACACAAATATTTAAAGGAACAGGCAAAAACTACATATATTAATAAACATGTCCCAAGAAATTGGGGGGAGGGTGGGGGAATATATGAACATAGGAGATTGTCAGGTATATAGTTGAGAGTATATTGCTGAGAAAACTTTTTCAAAAATATAATAAGGAAGGTTACCTGTTTAAGATGCTTAAAGGGGAGAATCTGATGCAGGACAGGCTTCTAGGGAGTGTTGAGTGCTCATTTTGTCATAGTGGGTTATATCATTGGATGGAGACCCATACAATGAGTTGAAGGTATACCCACATCCTGGGGAGGGCTGATGTTCTCAAACAGAGGGAATTGTATCTCTCGAGAGAAATGGTGGCTCCCAATGCATTAGGGCAGTTGAGCATGTTAAGCCCTCAACATTGTTGCAAGTATCTCTGAACATGGCCCTTCAAGCAATGAAGAATGATTGTCACTATGGGCTCTGAGGGGAGGGGGAAAGAGGTAATTGAATAGGTGGAATCAGTGTAACTGTGGGGCAATGGACGTGTTCCACAAGATTATGCATGGATGGATATAGGACATGTTAAATTACACCCAAAATGTATAGGGGCCTATAGGCTAAAATATAAATCATAGTGTAAAACATAAGATAACTAAAAATTTAGAAAATCGTATAGTCTAAAATACAGACCACAATGCAAACCCAAGTGTAACCTTGTTTGAAAGCTATTGTCTCAGTATCTGTACATCAGTTGCAGTAAATATAGTATGAATATGTAAAAAGATTATTGCTGGGCAAGGGACAAAGTGTCTGATGTTGAATATGTGGGTACTGTATATTGTATATATGAATTACTGTGGTCTAAAACTTTTGTGAAGACAAGCTTAATAATTAGGAAAAAAAAAAAAAAACAGCAAAGAAAAAGAAAAAGAAAGGACATAGACCCTGAGGAAGAGATGGAAGAAGTTGCCTTGCTAATGTGCATACAGGGCAACACTTATTGCAGTGATGGAAGGCTAAACATTAAAAACAAAGCTTTTTCATTTTCAAATTTTTTGATACCCCAATTAATTTTTACTTTAATTTTCTAAATTAGTATGTATTCTATATCTAACCTCTAAACCCATCACTATATTCCATTTTACTATTAATGGAACCTGGCAATATATTGGGCTTCATTTTCAGGGAGGTTTTGGACCACAGAGGGGTTCGATGGTGGTGGGAGAGGAACACTAGTATGGGGTGTTATTGGTGGGGGGTGCATGGTTGGGAGGGAGTTCTCCAGGGCGTATGTGTGGGGTGCATAAAAATGTTTGGATATTTTCATAATGGTTACAGTTGGGAATGATGGCTGGGGGAGTGCTGAACTCCTGGCCAGGAGAGCTGTCGCATTCCACAATGGAACAGCAACAATCATCTGAGTGCAATGGCTAAAACCAATAAGGAAGGATGGTCCAACAATGAGCCCTTGATGCTAATGACTATGCTTGTGGGCCTGTAGGCCTGAAATAAGAACTAGGCATAGAGCTGCAGGGTGCCTAAGAGTTACATCCTGAGAGCCTCCATGTTGCTCAAATGTGGCCAGTCTTGAAGCCAAACTCAGCACATAAATTCCCCCCAGCGTGGGACATGACTCCCGGGATGAGCCTCCCTGGCACCAAGGGATTACTACCAAGTACCAGCATATGATGTGGCTGGAGAATAACCTTGAATTAAAAGGGTCAACTCAGACCAGCAGAATATCTCAGCCTACCTGTAATATCAGAGTTAAAAATGCTTTTTGACCCTGAATAAAAGGGGAAAATGGAAAGGACAAATGAGTTTATATGGCTATGAGTCTCCATAAAAGAGCTGGGAGGTCATCAGAGGGGTCGCCCTTATGCACACCTCAACAGAGTCCCAGAGACAGCTAAAGTAGATACAACCCCAGGTATTGGTTCTTCTGAGGGCTACAGAGACCCACAGTTTCTATGGTATGGCAGACAGACTTCAGTGCCATGTCAGTTGGTCCTACTTTGGAGTTTGTGTTCCTGAGTGTGATGGAGTTGGACTCAGGTGTGATCTTTATTCACAAGCCTCTTCTGTCACTTTTACCAGATCTGTGGTTGGCGCAGGGGTTTAGTGTAACTTGGGGGACCTGAATCTCTGGACTGTCCATGTGATAGCCAGGCCCTGAGCCTCAATAGACTTGCAACTCCTACCCTCTGGTTTATTGGACTTACCCCAGCCAGCTAGCAGGGAGGTGAAGAAGGTCAACCACCACACCAGGTAGCCAAAAGTGCCTACAACTGCAAACAGGAGAATTGCATCCATCATCCAAGTGGAGTCGAGGCACCCTCTCAATAGAGGGGTGGAGTGGACATAGCCATCCCAGGGTCCACAGAATGGAGAAATAGAGTATGGATTAGAGTGGAATTAATGATACTCTATTCTGGAACTAATGTGATTAGTAGTGGAAGTAAATGTAACACTGAGATGGAAAAAGTGGACATGGTAGCTGCTGAGGGTGGGAATGGGAAGAAGAGATGTGATGTGGGGGCATTTTCAGGACTTGGAGGTATCCTCGGTGGTACTGCAGGGACAGTTACTGGACATTGTATGTCCTCCCATGGCCCACTGGATGGACTGGGGGAGAGTGTAAACTGTAATGTGGACCATTGACCATGTGGTACAGCAGTGCTCAGAGATGTATTCACCAAGTGCAATGAATGTCCCATGATGATGGAGGAGGTTGTGGTTATGGGAGGAGTGGGGTGAGGGGGGTGGGGGGTATATGGGGACCTCATACTTTTTTAATGTAACATAAAAATAAATACATTAATTAAAAAATAAAATAAAAAATAAACAGAATTAAATGTAAAAATAAATAAATAAACATTCAGGTGTGCACATTCAGAAGCTTGGAACCATCTAAGTGTTCCCAAGACACTAAAATATCTAGGCAAGCAAACACACACAAGCAGGAAATGCACACCTCCACACATACAGACATGTGCAAGCTTCCAGGGACCCAAGGAGAACACACCAGTGAGCAGGTATGCAAATATATATGATGCCTCACCAACATTGTGAGGTGCACACAGCCATCCAGGCACATTTACTCACACAGGGAGTCCCCAACTGGCCAGGCATCACACCCTCATGGGTAAAGAAAGCAATATCCAACTGCATGTAGAATTACACAAATATTTGGGGGTGGGGGGTAGAAAGGGAGATTGAAGGGGAAGGAAGAGGAAGGAGAGGAGGGGAGGAAGGAGAGGGGAAAGGAGTAAAGGGAAGTGAGACCCCAGGCCCCTGCCTTCCCACCATTTAACCAACCTCTCCTTCTGGAAGTGCACTAATCTATGAGCATGAAGATTTCTCCCTCACCAGCATCACACTGCCATAGAGGAGGACAGTGGGCCCACCATCCGAACAGCCCCTTTCGCTTTACACGTTGGCGTCATGGACGCCCCCCCCCACTTGGCCTTCTGTTGACGCCTATAGACCCCAGCCCAGAATAATATTTGTAAATGGCTAAAAGGAATGCCAGCGCCACTGAAAGAGACTTCAGTCCCTAGAACCCTGCAGGAGAGAAACCACCAGCCACCTTATGCTTGTCCTTTCCTTCTTAGGGCTCCTGTGTCCTCATGACCCAGTCCCTCCTCCTGTGACTCTCATGAATTCCATTCAGAGAGATGCATGGAGTCCCAGTTGGCAGAGAGACATGGATCAATTGGTTGTGGTATCTCCTCAAGTCCCTCACTTCCATTCGCATGAGGGTGGAAAGGGGAGGACCCAACAGAGATGCAAGTCAGACTTGCACCTAGGGGCTCTGCAAGTCTTAACCTGGACTGCCTCTGTGGATCTTGGCATACCCCTCTGCGGTAGGTACTGGTATTACTTCTACTTCATAGAAGAGGAAACTGCAGGGAGGGTAAGTGATGGGCTCAAGGTCATGCTGGGGTCATGGCAGTCTGGCCCTGGGGTCCCCACGTTACACTAACTCTCCACGACTGGGTACAAACATTACATAGAGGTCTTCTCTAGGACTTGTGTTCTGGGCCTGGAACACAGTGCGGCACGTGACCCTGCAGGACAGCCAAGCAGATAGCGGAAAGAATGACAGAGGAATAAAAAACTGCCCTCGCAGCCTCCATTCAGTAGCTGTCTGTGCTATCTAGTGACACCCTGCCTAGCCGAATCCTCCCTCTTCACGTAGCCTTCCCCGATCCATCCAGAGAACTAACACCTTCATGCTTGGAAACACCAACCCACTTACAGCCTTGGATAGTTCACCACACGCCGAGCCTAGAGTGTACAGCGATAGGACAATGGAGAAATATAAAAAGATGGGTAGATGCCACTTTTTGGGGAGCAGTATTCTTGTGCCAGGCACTGAGTTGAAGACTTTCCATGCAGGGAGATACCCAGCTAGTAAGTTGCAAAGCAGAGATTCAGACCCGTATCTGGGTGGTCCCAGAGCCAACCACCCCTGAAACTCTCCTCTGCTTGTTTCTTCCTCTTAACAAGCTCAGAATTCAGTCTTATTTATTTCAGAAGCCCTCAGAGAAGTGCCTTGCCCATCACAGGGCACAAAAATAATTGCAGGATAAACAACGTCATTCTTCTTACCAGCAAACAATTATCAATGGCCGAGAATGGCTTAATCATCTCCCTAAACTTCACAGCAGCCCTAGGGGTAGGATTTCTTATCCTAATCTTACTGTTGGATACACTGAGGCTTAGAGAGGTGAAGGTGAACTTCAAAATCAAGACTACCATCCAGTCTGTCTCATCCATGAATCCTACCTCTTTGTAGTTATACATTTGGTTTGAGACATTTGGGGTCAGGGGAAGGTTTTGTTTTTGAGGGGTTTTTTTCTTTTTTCTTTTCTTTTACAGAAACTATGGGGACAAGGTGAGAAAGCAAACAGGATATTACCAAGATTCATCTCTCAGTCTCCCTACCCACACTCTCCATGGTCACACAGAGGGTGAGACCCTTTTTGCCTGGCCCCTTCCCTGCCTCCAGGGAACTCTGAGAAACAAGCTAACTGATAACGCAAAAACAACAAAACAAAACCAACTCCAGTAAGAAGGCATCTGGCCTTCCCCTCAGCTGGAGGACAGATGGTCCTGGGCTGACTGAGCACTGCAGGTTTTGTTTGTTCACTTAGGCCATGCCTGCTGGGTCGGGGAGGCCTGTCACATCTTGGAGTGGCAAAGGAGCGTACTGGGATAGAGAATGGACCCTGCTCTTTCCTGTCATGCCAGGCAGTTAGAAGAGGAAGCAAACAGGAAACATGAGGCAAAGGGATAGGGTATCTGCCTCCCATGTTACAGGAGGTAACTGAGGCTTGGAGAAGTTAAAGCACTTGACTAGGGTCACACAGGGAGTAAGAAACAGAATTTGGTTCCGATTTGGCATTGTGAGGGCCGAATGAAAAAAATAGGTGGATAGGTGAAAGAATGACTTTAGACCTCGAAATTCTCCAATGCTAACTCTCAAAAGTGCATGATGCTGATTATCATCATTGTATTAGTGAGCTATTGCTGTGTAACAAATTGCCGCATGTTCTGCTGGCCAGGAGACCAAGCCTAGCTTAGCTGGGTCATCTGCTTCAGTATCTCACAAAACAAAACTGCAATCAAGGTGCTGGATGGAACTGAGGTCTCAATTGAGATTTGACCGAGTAAAGATCTACTTTCAAGTTCACATAATTGTTGGCAGAATTCAGTTCTTTGCAGCATATTGGACTGGGAGCCTCAGTTTCCTGCTAGCTCTCAGCCAGAGAGCTCTCTCAGTTATTTGCCACATAGGTCTTCCCAGCATGGTTGCTGACATCCTCAAAGCCAGCAAGGAAGAGAGTCGGCTAGCAAGAGGCAAGTTACGATCTTACGCAACATTATCATGGAAGTGACAACCCATCATTGTCACCTTATTTTATTGGTTAAAAGCAAATCACAGGTCCTGTCCCCACTGATTATACAAGGGTGTGAGCACCAGGATCATGGGGTCACCTCTGAGTCTACCTGCCATAATCATCAGCACCATAATAATTATCTTTGTTCCAAGCATTGGAGCACAATAAAATATTGCGCTATTCTTAAGAGAGGAGCTGGAGGGGTAGGCAGAGGCCACGTGGATCTTCCAGGCCAAGATAAAGCTTTTCATTTTAATCTTAAATTGATGGGCACCACCGATGAATTTTCAGCAGCCAATTGGCATGGTCAGATCTGTTGCTTTTTAAAAGGTCACTCTGGTTGCTGTACGCAGAGAAGGCAAGAGTGAGAGCTAGGGCGCCCAGCAAGAGGCAACTATGGCTGCCCATCGGCGGGCAAGATGAGATGGCAGCTTAAACTGGGCTGGCAGCTACAGACAGAGAAGGTGAACATACTTGATGCAAATAAAGTTTTCCCCATGAAGACTCTCTGGGCTCACTCTTAAGAAAAGTTCTTCAGAGAAGGGCAAGCAGATTGGTGAGATGGGCTGGAAGTTTTCTACCTTAAGACGGTGGACTTTCCTGGTGATGGCAGGCATAGGCTTTCAGTCCAGACCACCAGGGTTCAAATCCCTGCTCTCCCTCAGGTGTAAAGGGAGGTCATCGAACCTACCTCTTGGGGTTTTTGAAATTAAATGCAATGACTTAGAGGCAGTGTCTTGAATCAAGGATGTGCTCACTAAATTCCAGCTGAATATGCCATGCAACCAAGTATAGAGTGAATTTATCAGACATCTAGCCTGTCTTCCATGCTGCCTTTGGCTAAGATGGTTTGGGATGGCAGTGCCATGTGTCCTACAGCCTCTTGTGGCATCGGCACCACCACCTGGCTCATTGGCAAGTGAGTCAGTACTGCCAGGACCCCTTCCTCTACTTTTTCAGACATACCTACTTGAATCTTCCCCAATGCCAGGCCTTGGTGCCTTGGTCCCTACCAGTGATTGACAGGCTCCTGAATTATGAAAAAGGGTGAAAGATATTTTTATCTCTGCTGGGGCCTGGCCCCACCCTTCAGAGGGAGTGGGAAGGTCTTTCCGTGCAGGGGAAATCTATACAGTCCTCGAAGGAAGCATTTTTCTGCCCTTCTCAGCAGACTCCTTTAGCTCCGTTCCCCCTTGGCAGACAGCTGGCTCCTACTTGTCTGTCCAGGTGGAGGGTTGGGGGCAGGGGGCAGGGAAGGGAGAGAGAGTAATGGAGCGAGAAAGGGGAGGAGAGGCACCACCTGCCATTCCCCATCAACTCTGCACCCTCCTGAAGCCCTGTTCTCATCCGTGTGCTGAGGGACAGCCAAGCCTTTGGATATTAGCCTCCTGTCTCTGTAATAGCCTCTTTTAGGCCAACCTGAAGCAGGATGGAACTGGGACCCGGCTCTGAGTGCCTACATCCACTGTGGCATGCAGTATAGTGGCTAAAGGTATAGGCTATGGAGCCAGGCTCTCCAGGGTTCAAGTCTCAGCCCTACCACTTACTAATAATGTTGACCTTGGGCAAAATGCTCAGCACCACTGTGCCTCAGTTTCCTCTTCTGTATGATGAGTGGCTAAGAGCAGTCCTTGGCATGTTGTAGGTGCTATTTAAGTGTTTGCTCCCATTGGCTGTGATCATTGAGGTGACCACCAGAATACGGGCTTAGAGGGAGTGAGGAAGTGAGTCATGCAGGTATCTGGGGAAGAGAGCTCTTGGCAAAGGGATCTTCAGGGATGGGAGTGTGTTTGGTGTGAGTGAGGAGGCTGACGTGGGCAGCATGATGGCAAGAGTAGGAGATGGTGGCGAATTAATAAAAACCATAGCTACTACATTTGAGCACTTATTATGTGCCCTACACAATCTCATTTACTCTTCTATGGGTATGGCACAAATATTGTTAGCAAATGAAGAAACTGAGTCATAGACGTCTTGGATCTTGCATGAGGTCATGGAGCTAATAGGTGGTGGCTCCAAGGATCCTTTCCCATGCATTCATGGGCCAGGGGCTCAGAAGCAGGAGGCATGTTGACAGAGGGGGTGGAAGACTTGGTTTGCTTGGATGGATGGGGAAATAGGAATGGGTATTCTAGAACAAAAGAAAAGTATGAATACAGAGGGATAGAGAGGCTGGACATCACCATAGCACTATAGAACCTACATTTCTAGATAACCAGGCAGTGAGAATTCCTTTACTCATTCAACAATCATTTAATGAGCACTTTCTAGGTGCTAATACTGCTTTGATACTTGGGGCACGACAAGGAACAAGGCAGACAAGGCCCCTGCCTCAAGGCACTAACATCGGCATCTCCATCTTACAGACACTGGTCCAGATCTGCCTAATTCGAAAATCCTGAGAGTGCTGGGTTTTGCACTTAGATGTGGTCTTTTTCCTCAAAGTAGTATAACCCCAGAGGCAGGTACTGGCTCTCAGACCAGTCCAAACCTGCCCTTAGTCAAGTACTCCCAGGGGCGGTGCCAAGAGATGAATGGAGTCATGAGGGCAGCCAGGCTGGACAGGGTCCTGGCAGGGAAAGTCAGTGCACCTTCCATTCTCACACTCATCATCCCCAGGGAGAATTCAGGGTTTGGATTCAAATGCTTTCTTTCCATCACTTACCAGTAGGGCCTACGCTTGGTCACCCCAGCACTTCCACCATGATTTCAGATGGGAGCTCCCTTCTGTGGAGCCTTTACATTTTTCCCAGTCGTCCTCATGCTCTTCACCTCCATGGCCCCACGACAAGCCCATGAGCTCAGTATTATCATTGTCTCCATTTTACAGATGAGAAGGATCCTAGGATTAGGAGAGGGACAGAGATCTGGCCAAGGTCTTCCAGCCAGGGAGTGGTTGAGACTTGAACTCTTATTTCAGATCTCAGGGTGTGGATTCTTGTGGCTAGTAGAGACCTGACTATTTTTCTCCATTGCTCATAAACCTTCAATGGCTCCCATAGGCCCCAAGATAAAGTCCAATCTCTGTAGCATGGCCTATAACGCCCTTGTGTGAAGTGTGGCCTCTTGGATGATTCTCAACCTCATCTCTCACCACTTCCCAAGGAGAACTTGGTGCTCCATCCATAGTGATCTTCCCTCTCACTCCTGGTCTTTGCATATGCTATTTCCCATTCCCCAATTGCTCTCTTCCAGCCTCTCATCCAGAATAACTGTCTTCACTCCACTGCCTGGACAGGAAGCCCCTCTGCTGAATTTCCTATACCTATATCCTGACCCCAATTACCCATGGCAGAATTATCCTATTATTCGTCCATTTTTCTACTGTCCTGGGAGTTCCCTGGGGGATTTGGAGGCTTAGCATGTGATAGGTACAGGGCACACTCATCAAAGTAGAATGTAGGGTCTGGATTCAAATCCTGCCTCTACCACTTACCAACAGGGGACCTGTGGTCGAAGCCTTCAGGATGGCTCCCAATGATCCCCACCTCTTGCTAGCCACATCTTGTTAAATACCTTCTGGCATCAGGATGGCCTGTGTGTTCAAAAGAATATGGCAGAATTAATAGAATGTCACTTCATAGGTTAGGTCATAAAAGACAGTGTAGCTTCTGCCTCTTCTCTCTTGAACGCTTACTCTGGGAGAAGCCAGCAGCCATGTTGTGAGGATGCTCATGCAGCCCTGTGGAGAGGCCCATATGGTGAGGAGCTGAGGCTTCCTGCCAACTGCCATGTGCATGCACCATCTTGGAAATGGACCTTCCATTCCCAGACAAACCTTTGGATGATGGCAGCCCCTGCCAATATCCTCACCCTAACTGCAAGTGCCCCTCAGACAGAACCACACACCTTAGCCACTCCTGAATTCCTCACCCACAAAAATTTGGGAAAATTAATGTTTGCTGTCCTAAGTTGATAAGTTTTATGATAATTTATTGTCTGGCAATAGAAAACTAAAACTTCACAAGTTGCTTGACCTAAATCCTTGTTTAATTCTTGATAAAATGAGAATAATAATCTCTCTCAGGAGATTGAGGTGTTTAAATTTTTTAAAAAGTTTGTAAATAATAGCACGTGCTTAAGCGGCACTTTCTAAGAACTTGGTATTTCGCATACACTAACTCACTGGAGCACAACTTAGCATCATTGAAAGGTTGAGGAAACTGAGTCTCAGGGAGGTAAAGTACCAGAGAGTCCCTAAGTGGCAGAACTGGGATTGTGAACCAGAAGATCTGGCTCCTAAGTCTGTGCTCTGAGCCATTGCTCTCTCACATATGAAGGATTTAGCACAGTACCCAACATAAAGAACGTGCTTAATTAACATCAGTGAGTCTCATTAAATGACTTTTGATATTTCTTAATTATTAATTTAACTACTGAAAATTTAAAAATCGATCATTTGCTCTCTGTCATAGGGTCCTTTTCATCTCTAGGAACTTCCCTGCTTTGACCTAAGTTTAAGCCCCTGATCTGGAAAGCCAGAAGGAGTAATCGCATGTATGGTGCACCATGCTAAACACTTCGCATGTGCTATCACATTTAATCCCCCTCTGGCCTTTGGAGCTGGGTAATATTCCTATTCAGTTTTACGGATGTGGAAACGGAGGCAGCTACTGAAGTGGCCTTGCCTGAAGCCATATAGCTGGAGCATGACGAAGCTGTGTGAATCCACACAGTCCAATGCTCACATCCCATGCTCTAACCTACCACAGGTTCAGACCTGGCTCACAGAGGGGGAAACCTTTCCATTCAACCCCACAAAGAAGCTCTCCTGAGCACATCCAGTGGTTTCTACCAAAACACCCTTCCCCAAGGCCTTCAAAGCAGCTTCTTGATTCTCTGAAACTCCCCTCTGGGGACTTCCTTCCTGTTTTAAGAAGTGAAAGCATGGGGGACACCAGATCAGGCCTAATATAGCTTCAGATCTAAATTTAACAACAATAATAGGGCTCCAGCCTGACCCTGCAGAGAAAAAAGGGGAGAAGGGAAAGGGAAAAAAAAGCAACAACTAATTCTTCACAAATTAGGACAATAATAAACGTTCCTTTCAAGTGTCAGGCATATTCTTAGCAAGAGCATAACACCTAAATCAACTCCAGGCTGTAAAAATGGCATAATAGCAGGAAGCAAGGCTACAGGCCTGACTTCCTCAGAGGAGACAGGGATTTGCGGGGGTGCCGGGAGGCTGGGTGGGCAGAGCCTGACTCACTGGGAGGTGTGGCCCTCTGCTTGGCCTGTGTGTGTGCTGAGCTCCAACAAGGGTCCCCATGCAGCTCCCTCTTGGGCCTCCAGGATTTGCCACTGTGCTCCCAACCCACCTGCCCTAAGCCAGACTTCTTGGAGCCACCCAAGTACACGTCCAAAGTCATTTGGACAACCGTGAGAATGCATTTAGTAGACCAGCAACCTCAGGGAGGGCAACTGGCAGCTGAGGTGCTCAGAAAGCCACCCCTGCCTTTGTTTAGAGGCCACATTTCCCAGGCGCTACCCCCACCCAATGCCTGAAAATGTCAGGGATACTAAGGAAGGTCCTTTCCCGGGAGACCCTTGATGCCTATGACAGCCTGAGGACTCCCACATGGCTCTGCCATAGCTTCCTTAGACAGCACCGCAGCCTAGGATGCTGCCACCCCACCTTCCCTCCCTTTCGCCTTCACTTGGATTCAGAGCTGCATTGCTGTCTGGTGGCTCTTGCATCCCTTTCTGGCCCTCTCCCCATTTTCTATCAAACAGGCATTTTCCCTAATGAAATCCTTGTATCAGCTTTTTAGAGGACCCAGCTTAACGCATCAGGTCATGTCCCTTCTCAGCTTAACGCTCTTCTAGAAGCTTCTCATCTCAGCAGAAGAAAATCCACATTCCTTACATTGGCCCCCAAGAACCTTGCCACTTCTCTGACCTCAGCTTCCAGTCTCAACCCTTGGTCTAGATGACCTACTTTTTCTTCAACATTCTGAGTGGTTTCTGTCTCAGGACCTTTGCATCTGCTGTATCCTCTGCCTGGAACACTCCTCTCCAGCCTCTTGCCCAGACGGTGCCTCATTCATTCTCCAAGTGTCAGCCCAAACGTCCACTTCCTCTGGGAGGCCTCCCTTGACCCACTGCTTCTAAACAATCTTCCTGCCTCTGGTCCCCAGTAGCTGCTCCTCAGACTGAGAAAACATACTACGCTATGCAACTAGCTGATTTGCTGAACAGCCTTTCTTCACTGCAAGCATCTTGAAATAAAACAAGAGCCAGACCTTACTGAGGACTGCCCCGTTTATTTAATTGATTCAATCCTCCCCAAAGCCCCATGCAATACAGGTGTCATGTTATCCCCATTGTACAGATGAAGAAACTGAGGCACACAGAAGTTGAATGGATTGCCAAGCTAGTAGGCAGAAGAGCAGGAAAGGATTCAGGCCTAAACTGCTCTGTATTCTAGCACATATGAAGGACTGAGCACGGTGCCAACACACAGAAAGTACTTAACAGCAGTCAGACTCATTAACTGACTTATGTTATTTTCTAATTTATTATTAGTAGCAAATTGGTAATTAACTATTAAAATTAAAAATTGATCATGTAATGCTCCACCACAAGGTCCTTTTTATATCTAGGAACTTTGCTAGAAGTTGTTTTGCCTCTCAAGAAGAGCAAAGTCCTTTGTGCACTGAGTAGCCCCCCTGCCTTGCCCTGTGTGGCACTGAGTAGGCACTGAACAAAACAGAACTGATTTGTTGTTACTGACTGTGAACCAGGGGCTGTTCCTAAATAACCCTATTCACTTTTCACAAGGACCCTTGAAGGTGAGGTCCTGGTTATTCTCCATTTGCTCCCCCATCCCTACTCCCTTCCACCTCTGCCCTGCTCTGTGCCACCAAGGCTGGCCCCTAGGAATGGATCACTGCACTTCCCCAGTGGAAGCACCAGCAGGAGGCCAGAGCGCAGAAGGAGAGAGAGGCTGGGGTGCGCTGTCCCTAGCTGGGGCCATGTCTCCAGCCCTCGCTGGGGCCCTTGAGCCTCATTTCCTTATCTCCTGCTACTTTGGCCTAGGAATGGTGACTGCTTCCCACTGTGGCTAGTCTCTGGCTGCCTGGGCACCCTTGTTTGTTCCCCTTCACCCTGCCCACCCCACTATAAGCAGAACTTTCTTTAAGTTTCTGTAATTGTGGATCATCCAGGGAGGCTCTACTTCCTGCAGGTACCCTGACAAATACATGAGCAGTAAGACACTCCATCCCATTTTACAGATGAGGAAAAAGAGGCTTAGAGGTTTGAGGCCACTGGTCCAAGTTCACGTGGGTTGGCCAGGCAGCAGAACCAACGCGGGCTGCCCCAGTGTGTTTGCTCTGTTCTCTGTCGTGTTGCTCACCCTCCCAGGTTCACCTGGACCCTGTGGTTAGAAACCCAGGCTTCAGAGACAGGCCAACCCCAGTTCGTGTCCCGGCCCTGTGACCTTGGACAAGTCATTTGCTCCCCTGAGCCTCATGCTCCTCATCTGAAAAATATGGACAATGGTAAGAGTTTTTACTTCCCAGAGCTGTTGTTAGAATTAAATAAGTTACTGTCCATGTAATACCTAACAGAGAGCCTTGTGCATAGTAAATGCACAAGACATCTAACTACCATCACTACTGGTTTTGCCATTGTTGTCATCTAACATCATTTCTAGACTTGCAACCTCCAGAAGATTACCAGAGAACTCACACAAGGGATGATGAGCTAACACCCTCAAGCAATTCACAGCCTCTGCTAAGAACTTATCCTTACTGGCACAGGGGGACAGTAGGCCACAGAGCCATCACTTAAGTGGGTCAGAGGTACCCCGGCCCCTCCCTTCCTGCCCCCCACCCCTGCTCTGGCACAGGAATTAGCAGAGTGTCCAGTGCCTCTGAAGGCCATCCCTGCTGTGAAGCTTTGATAGGGAAAGTGTGAAGAACAAAGGCCATTGTTCACAGAGGCGGCTGGTGCCTCTCAGGCCACAGGCCAGCTTCCCAGGGGTGAGGTCTGGCTCTGAAGACACAAAGACGAAAGTCATTAGGACCAGGGACAAACAATGACGGAATCCCTTCTATTTACCTGAACGGGTGGGGGCTGCCAAGTGCGGGACAATGAAGTTGGGACACAGGACGTATTCTCTCTCTGCCCTCCCCTTGCTAAGTTTCCTTCAAAATCCTGGGATAGAATGTGGTCTTTGAGGCCCAGGAACTGCCTCCAGGTCCTATTTATGAAAAGACAGAACGTGACAGTGCTTAAGAGAGTGGGCCACGGTATCCAACTGCCTGGGTTCGAATCCCAACTCCACAGTAATTAGCTATGCAACCTAAGTGGCTTAATCGCTCTAACCTCGGTTTCTTCCTCTGTCAAGTGGTGAAAATAAGAGTCCACACCCTCCTACAGTGTCCGTAACTGTGACCTTGTTCAGGGCTCACTCCAGGACAGCAATCATCACCATCATCATCATGGTTGGTGACTGAACTGTGTCCTCCAAAAAGAAATGCTCAGGTCCTAGCCCCTGGTGCTGTGAATGCTGACCTGCTTTGGACACAGGGTCTTTGAAGATGTTATTAGTTAAGATGAGGCCAAACTGGATGAGAGCAGGCCCTAATCCAAAACGACTGGCGTCCTTATAAAAAATTGAAAATAGTGACACAGACAGGCAAAGGAGTCAGCCATGTGACAGAGGCAGGACTGAGTTATGCCACAAGCCAAAGAACACCAGGATTGCCAGCAAGCCACCGCCAGACCCCACAGCTTCAGAGGGAGCACCGCCCTGCCAACACCCGGACCCTGGACTTGCGGTTTCCAGACTGCGAGAGAATCGTTTCTGTTGCCTGAAGCCGCTCTGTTAGGGAAGGTCAAGGAAACTAAGACGATCACCACCAGCATCCTCCATCTTCTCCTCAGGTCTGTGGAGCCTTGGGCAAGCTGTTGGTGAGCCATTGTTTCCAGATCTGTAAAATGGAACTAAGCTGCCAGTTTTAGAAATCATGTGAGGACCAAATGAGGAATAGAAGTCCTGAAGCTGTATCGGTTTGGAAGGTGTCCTTCCTTCTCAGGCTAGTGTCTCCATATACAAATGGGGACAGCAACAGTATCTCTCTCCCAGGGTGAGGGCTGGGAGAATTCAGAGAGGTAACGACGCTGGTAAGGTGCTTAGCACAGGCTTAATGCACTGAAGCGCCCAACAGGTCAGCTCTTATTTTCCTAGTAAGAGCTTGATGTTTTCATCAAGGTCAGGAGCAGACCTAGGCAAGTAATTAAAGGAAATTCACATGCTGCCCAACCAGAATGTCTGTCCTGGGCAGGAGTCCCTCCTATTTTATGGAAGGAGAAAACTGAGATCTGGGAGACTAGCTGGGGTGGGCAGAGGGAAAATGCATCTTCTGATGTCCCACAGCACCTGGTAAGCTCAGGCTAATTTTACCAGGGTCCTATCAGCCAGTGAAAGTGGCAGTGGCAGGACATTTAGAGTGCACCCACTTTAATCTCCTTTTCCAGCCCTCATCCAGGGAGGCGCTGATGGAGGTGTTGGAGCAGACAAGACACTTCCTAGTCCCAACACAGAAGCCAACTCAGGTAGGTTTAAGCCAGCCTTCTCCATCTCTCAGCCCTGCTTGTACTGGCTTCATTCTTAGTCAGACCCATCTCTCCTGGTGGCAAAATGACTCTCAGCAGTTCCTGGCTGATGCACTACTGGTTTGGCAAGCCCAGTGAAAGAGAGAGCCCTTTTTCCCAATAGCTCCAGCCAAAGTGCTAGGACTGCTGGCTTTCATTCACTGCCTTGGGCCACATGACTATCTGTGAATGTATCACTGGGGGCCAGGGGAAGGGATGTGCTGATTGCCCACATCTGAAACAGAGGGTAAACCCATTCCCCTTGAGCCTCAGAGACAGAAAGTGGGGAGAAGAATGGTACCTCAAGGGAAATTCAGGGCATTATTACCGAAGAAGGAAGGGTGGGTGTAGGGTATGAACAAACAACAGATGTCCACTCCACAACCACAGTCCTTACACTGCTGCCCCTTGGGACAGGCTCCTCCTGCCTAGCCTCTGCTTAGGGTCCACCTCAGACATCTCTCCATATACCTTCTGGAAGGTTCAGGAGACAGGAGGCTCCACTCTGATAGGCTCAGCTAAGTGACCTGGGAGAGCCCCTTAAATTTCTGGTCTCAGTTCTTTTCTCTGTCTTATGGGGCAAAAAAATAAATACCTGACCCTAGGATATAAAGGGGCTAAGTGATACAAAAGCTCTTTGCAAAGCTTAAAGACTTTCAAGTGCAAGGTCTTAAATTACATTTGACTGGTACCTTTGCTTTTAGGGCAAGAATCTCAACCTCATTTGTAGCTCCCCTAATCACTCAACTCATACCACCTCAATATGCTCAATAAGACAGCTGTCATATAAGGATATGCTTGTGGTGCTTCACGGGTTTTATTTACTCAGTCGATATAGTAAAACCTCTAACACAATATAGATACACACTAGAGATGGATACCGTTTTAATTATAATCTTTACAAATGAGGCACCTAAGGTTAAGACATGTTTAATAACTTACTCAAGATGACACAGCTGTGAAACAGCAAAGCTGAGCTACAAGACCTGCTCAGCTGAAATCTGTGCATGCAGGGGGAGGCATCTGCTTCCAAGTTTCTGAAGGCTGTGCCCACAGCATGCATGGACATTTTCTTTTCATGCAACAATTATTAAGTACCTACTGTATGCCAGATACTATGCAGAGATAAATAAAGCCTCATTCAAGCCCTCAGAGAGCTTGCCATCTAGCTCGGTAGCTGTCAATCAGGGTACTTTTGATCTCCCAAGGGACACTGGGAAATGTCTGGAGGTATTTCTGATTGTCATAACTGGGGAGGTGCTACTGGCATCCAGTGTGTTGAGGCCAGGGACTCTGCTCAACATCCTATAATACACAGGACTGGTCCCACCACAAAAAGTTCCCCACAATACAATACATTTTGTCTTGACACAAAAAGCATCAATAGTGTGAAGCTGAGAAATTATGCTCCAGGTAATGGAAAAATATATAATTCAATCAAGGATCAAAGTACTTGGGCTCATCCAGGTATTCTTTTTTTTTTTTTAAGATTTATTTTATTTATTTACTTCTCCCCACTCACTCGTTGTTTGCACTTGCTGTGTCTGTTCATGTTTCTTATTTCTTTAGGAGGCACAGAAACTGAACCCGGGACCTCCAATATGGAAGTTGCCTAATTGCTTGAGCCTCAGCTGTTTCCTGCTTTTTTGTGTCTCTCATTGTGTTTTTCTTCTTGTGTCTCTAGTCACATCATCTTGTGTCAGCTTGGCATGTCTGCTCGTCACGTCGGCTCACTGTCTTGCTCGTCCTCTTTAGGAGGCACCAGGAGCCTCTGCTCCCTGCTTTGTTGTGCCTCTCACCGTGTTTTTCCTCCCATGTCTCTTGCTTGCTGTGCCTGCCCTTCACACCAGCTCGCTGTCTTCTTTAGGAGGCACCAGGAACCTAAACAGGGACCTCCCATGTGGTAGGCAGGAGCTCAATCACTAGAGCCACAGCCACTTCCCCCAGGTGTTCTTAATACGGCTGGATTGTAAGGCCAAAATAGTCAAATGCCTACCTGTCTGAGTTGCAGGAACCGTGTTTCCTCTGAACCTCTTTTCTCTCTTTTTTTTCCATTTGTATGCAGGATTGGCTTTAACATCTTTGCCTTTTCTCCAACATGCTTGATCTCCCTCCTGTCAGTGCAGCCTGTTGTCATTCAAGGATCCCATAATGGGAAGCGGCATTCTCAAATCAAACCAAGTCTAAACCACAACCGAATGATCGCACCCAGCATGACTCAAAGTAGAATCCCACCAAGCACTCCACTCTGAAGATATTAACGTGGTGAAATGACAGAAAGGAGAGTTAAATGATCATGTTTTCCATGAGCAAATATGTTGAGGAAATGTTGGAAGAGAAATCATGCTCAAGGTTTTCTTGAACTGCAGGACTCTTTGGAGCCTAATATGCTGTTGTGCCTTATCACATTTCAAGGATGAAAAGGAAGACTACAAAGTTTAATCCCAATTCACTTCTCCAAGGAACTCTGTTATTGAGGGCTGCCTCCTTGTTGAGTGTTCCGTGGAATTCTCTATAAGAAATGCAGCCCAAGGCCAACAGTGGGTTCCATCTAAAGCAGTTGCTCTTAACCTTTGCTGGAGGCAAAAGACTCATGGGCCTCTAAGAAATTGGGTAGAGCTATGAGCTCTTTCCCCCAAAAGAAAGCATCATATGTTTGGCTCGAGTTCACATACCCCATCAAGCATAAAATCCCCTAAGTTAAAAAAAACCTGCCCTTAGAGCTTGAATATTTTAACTGACCCAAATCTTAACTGCTTCTTTAAAAATAAATACATAGCCCACATGGTCATCATTCACCAAATATTTATTCAATGCTACTATGGGCCAGGCTGCATACTGGGTTTTTCATGTGTTGGCTCTTTATTATATCCATTTTACAGATGAGGGAACCAAGGCTCAGAGAAGCACAGTCTCCTGCAAAGGGTAACACAGCTGGTAAAGAGTCAGGATTTGAACCTGGGGACACTCAGTCTCCCAAACCCATGCTCCTCTGCCTATCTAGCTGGAAAGCAGAACAAAGCCCATTGAAAAATGAGAGCATGGCCTAAGGAAAACACTGAAGCTGTTGGAATGGCATGCTTAGCCCTCCTTGGGTGACCCCAGGACAGTCAGGCACATACCCCAAACCTCAGTTTCCCCATCTGTAAAGCAGATATGGCCTTCCCAGCCATGTACAAGGTGAGAAGGAGAAAGAAGCAGGAAGATGGAAGTGAAGCCAAGGTGACAAACAACATTTTCAGAGTAGCAGCCAGGAGTCCGTATCTCACTCCCAGAAGAGCTTTGCTTGCCAGCATGGCATGGTTATTATTTGTATCAACTTTCTATTGAAATGAAACATACAAATAGTAAAGTGAACACATCTTAAGTTTACAGCTCAACTTTCACAAGGTGAACATATTCCTGTAGCTATCACCAGGATCAAAATGCAGAATAGTACCAGCACCCCAACACCTCGCTCATCTCTCCTTCCGGTCCTCATTCCTTTCCAAAGGTAACCCCTACTTTAACTAATCCACCATTGTTTAATTTTGCCTTTTTAATTTTAAATAAATGGGACCAAAGAGTGTCATTCTTTTGTATCTTGATTTTTTTGCTCCATGTTACGTCTGTGGGATCTATCCATGTTGCTACAAGTGGCAGCATTTCATTTTTCACTTGTGTTTAGTATTCCATTGTAAGAATATACCACAACTAATTTATCCATTGAACTGCTGGTAAGTATTTGAGTTGTTTCAAGTGTTGACCGGCAAGAACATCCTGAGGCATGTCTTTCTGTGAATATATGGACACAGCCTGTTGGAGAAAGTAGAGCTCTGGTCGTAGATACACAGTTCTTTCTGAAAATCACAAATACTTTTCCATGAACACATGATGTGGCAGCTTGTACCAAAAAGAGTCCAACCTGGCTCAGTACTTCTCTCTGTTAACAAGAGTGCACCCAGGTTTCATGGACAACTGCACTTGTTTGGTGAACTTCTCCTAAACCAACTGGCTCTGTGGACACCACCCATGAGGCCCAGAGCCCAGGGTTTTTTGACTCCAAGATTTTCTGAGCAAATTGCATGAGACAAATGCATGTGTTAGGATATAGTTGGGCCAGAAGATCATGTCTTCAGAAAAAACAATAACTGCCTTTTCAGATCTTCAGCCTCTCCTTGGCTGGATTCTAATCAATTTGGTTGGTAAGGGTGGCCTAAAGTTAAAATCAGACTTTTGACTTACATTCTCCAACATCTAAAAATCTACCACTGGCCAAAGTGCTTGTTCACCCAGTAAATACATCATTCCTGAACACCTCCTGCATTCTAGGCACTGCAGCCAACCCTCTCTAATGGTAACAAATAGGAACTAGTGGGGTGGGGAGGAGGTGTCAGCAAGCATGGGCCTGGCATTCGAGGACCTTAAGACCTCAATTGAATTCCCAGTCTGGCCACGTTCTAGCTGATGACCTGAAGCAAATTATGGAATCTCCCCGAGGCTTGGATTCCTTATATATAAAATGACCATCATGGTGCTGCCTTGCAGGGATTTTGTGGAAACTGAAATATCAGAAGTGGGAGGGACTGGAAGGAGTGCCCGCTACCTTACAAGAGAGTCAGTAAGTGGCCAGTATCCCAGCTAATAGGTTTAGACCACTTGCTACACGTCAAAAATATATAGCATTATTTAATCTTAGCTCATTTAATTCTTACACTAATCTTAGGAGGTAGTGATGTTATTTCTCCCATTTTACAGATGAAGAAACAGAGGCACAGAAAGGTCAAGCAAATGGAAAAAGTGGCTGCACTAGGATTTGAACCTGGGCAACTTGAATCTACCACTCATACCTCTCTGCTGCGTTTTTTCCTTGGGAAAAGTTGGTTTCAAATCTGAAGAATGGGATTTGAGATTGAGGGCATGAGGCATGTCCAGAGAGAAGGTCATACAAAGAAGGGTGTAAAATGAAGAATCCTATTCGGAAGGAACCCAAAGAAGAGGACTAAAATCTTAGAAACATAATAGGGAAGAAAAAAGTATAAGACTTACTAAGAAAGAAAAAAATGATGGTGACATAAGAATAATGGGGAGTGCATAAAGAGAAATTCAAAGAAAAACTAAAATGACGTCCTGTTTTGCAAGACTGCACATACCTAATAAGAGTAAGGCAATATTGAATGGGCGCTTATTGCGTACCACAAGTGCCCATTTTACAGATAAGGAAAAGTGAAGCTTAAAAAAGGAAACACGTTTCCCACATTTTGCACAGCTATTAAAAGACAAAGGTTGGATTTATTAGACATCAAAATCTATGCTTTTAACCCAAAAGATTTTCTGTAGCCTCCTTTTGAAGGTTAACTGTCACCTTTGAAGTCAGTATCTCCTCCATGTGCCTCAAGGCAGAAAAACACAGCCTCACACCCACATGTGCCAGCAAAGCCACATTATGCAGTGGAGAAGTTGGATATTGGATTTAATTCTTGACCCCAGTCCAATCCCAGCAAACAGCCCAGCTGTGACCTTGACTACCTGACTCACGGTTGCATATTTTAATGTGCAGTTTCCCAGCAATAATTGAAATGCAGTAATTCCAAGCTTCTGCCACTGCCAGCCTTGTGGCAAGGCAAGAAGCCAGCAGGTTTGTTGCAAGTGATCAGACCCTCACTCTGTATTTCCAACCTCAGAACCTTACGCAGGAGCCAAGATTGGCAGTGCTTGCTGTGTGGGGTGCTATCTCCCGACTCATCTCCCTGCTTCTCGCCCTTCCAATCCATCCTCTACAAAGTAGCCAGGCTGCTTTTGCCAAAACTCAAACCTGACCATGTCACTTCCCTGTCACAATCCTCCACTGGCTCCCTGTTGCCGTTAGAATAAACTTCACAGTTGGGTGCAAAAGACTCTTTACTGTCTAACTCCTGATTATCCTCATTTATTGAAATTTCTGTTCCAGCGTTCCTGGATTACTGCTAACTCAGCACACTCTTGCCAGCCTCTGAGCCGGTGCATGGCTGTTACCTCTGCCCAGAAGGCCCTTCCTCCAGGTGGTCTACCTGGCAGCTCCTCTTAACCCTTCCAAACCCAGCTCCTCCGTCTTTGAAACCTTCCTTGACCAGCCCTATGGAGTCATTCAGCTTCTTATGAATACTCTGTTATTGTCCAAATCTCACTGTCCACCCCACTCTCAAGTTCCTACTGTGATCACTCATACAACCCTTAGAGTACTTTATCGTTTGGCTCTTTCAGTGCTTTGTCTTCCCAACTAGACTTTGGTTGGCCCCCTTGAAAGCAGAACCAGCTGGCCATGCTCCTCGTCATGTCCCCATTGCCCGGCACATAAAAGGCACTCAGTAAATAATGTTGGAAAACAAGAAGGAAGAAATAAGTAGAAAAGGAATTAAGAAAGAAACCAAGTGTTCTGACTATTCCATTAGATTGCGAACCTTCTTATTGATCTCTATATTGTCATAACCCAGTATGGGGCCTGACACATAGTAGCCCTCCAGTAAATGTTTGCCAAGTTCAATGCCAGCGACCCAGCTGCCTCCACCAAGTCCAGCATGGATCTAGCTGCCAAACGCTTTCTCCACCACTTTGGCCCAGAAGCCCTCATGCCTTCATTTTCCATTAGCCACTGTTCAAGAACATCCTACAAGCCTTCCTCTTTGAGGTCTTGCAAGTCAGAGTGCCTTTGTTTTCCAACACAAGGCCCTCCAGTGATTTTGTTTTTCATGGAAAAGCCAGGCAAGTTCATTACATTGTGTTCCTGCTGTGGAGATCATTGTCATTCATCTGACATCAAAGTTGGAGCCATGATCAGCTCATTTAAGACTTGTTCCACCCATATTTTCTTACAACCAGGAAATGGGGAATTTCCTTCATTTTCTAAACCATCCCAGTGTGTCTCTGCCACATGGCTTCCTCTGCAACCTTTTCTTGGAACTCAAGGATGGAGTCAGGCCTCCCCCCACTGCAGTGGCTACCAAGAGTTCCCGCCTTCCTCTGATCCTTATCAAATGTTTGTCAAGCACATTGTAATGAGTGTTTTTTATTTATATAACACCTTTTTGGGGGGGGGGGGCACAGTGTTGGACCTGACACCAGGTGGGAGCCAGATTTAAAGGCTTATACAAACTTTCCTTAATTTATCTGGAAAGCTAGAAATGATAGTCTTTAATGGACAAAGACACACAACTTCAAGAGGGCAGTGATTTGCCACCAGAGCAGGGAATGTGCCAAGACTGGAAACCATCTACCTAAACTTCCACATCTTTGTCCCATGTTTATTGCAATTGATTTGCCCCGATCCTTAAACCACTCGGTTTGAGTTAGCACTCCACCTAATACCTAACAATCCAAACGAGTTTCTGCTAGCCACCTTCCCTGCTAGGTCACCAAGCTTTCCTCCACTGGCAACCATGATGCCACCCTCTCCTGGCTGTCCTCCCACCTGCCACCATTACCCTCTTTGGGGGATCCTGCCTCCTCCTTTGCCCCTATCTTAAAAGTTGATATTCCTGAGCACTCAGGCCTCCAGTCCTTTCTCATTTCACTCTTTCTCAGTCATTTCAGGTTCTCTCATAGCTTTGATGGATGATAATTCCAATCTCAGTAATACCAGCCCAGACCCAGACGGGCTCCAGACATGGCTGGTAAGTTAGGATAGACTGCTGAAACAAACAACCTCAGGTCTCTGTGAATTGACATGGCAAAGGATTATTTCTCATTCATGTCACAGGCTAACATGGATTGGTGGGGTGAGCTCTGTTCCACACAGTCATTCAGGGACCCAGGCAGCTTCTGTCTTGTGGATCTGCTGCCTTCTAAGGCAGTGGTTCTCAAGCAGGGTGACTTTGATCCCCCATGGACATTTGTCAGTATCTGGAGATATTTTTGGTTTTCAAAACCAGGCACAGGGGCAAATGATTCTAGAGGGTAGAGACCAAGGATGCTGCTAAATATTCTATAATATGTGGGATCTCCCCTCCCCCCAATAAAGAATCATGCAGCCCACAATGTCAAGGCTGGGAAAACCTGTTCCAGGGCTTCAGAATCCTCTGCTGAATCCTCCACATTTGGCTGGCAGGTGAGCAGAGATTGGATCATGGAAGATTGTGTGGGAGCTTTCAGAAACCAGCCCGGAAGGGGTGTGTATGACTTGTACCCCATTCCATTGAGCAGAATCTGGTCACATGATCCTGCCTGGTAGTTGGGGCACCTTGTCCAGGTATACGGCTTGAGAAAAATGAACTCAGCAAACACAGTACTGCCTTGCCATAGATGACCTCAACTTGGCATGTTCAATTCTGTGTGTCAGCCTCTCTGTCTCCCAAACTCTGCCTGTCCACCTGCCTGACTCACCTCAGTTCCCATTCATTCCAGTCTGTCCTCCATTCAACCCTATCTCCTACCAAGGATGATAACTTCATCTCCAAGGAACAACTTCCTGAAATACCCTCTCTGTCCAGAGCACCCAGACAGCTCTTCCAGAAAATCTAAATAGTACCCAGCACATCACAACATCCTGTTTATTTTCCTTCATAGCACTTATCACCACCATATACATATATATTAGCTTGTTTATTATTTTCTCCAACATAACAGTGAAAACCCCAGACGGGTGGAGTTTTTGTCTAGTTTACTGCTATTCCGCATACCTAGTAGAGTTCCTGACATACAGTAGGCAATCAATCAATATTTTTTAAATATATAAATGAATCCTTCCTGTACAAAACAGCTAGACTAGTCTTTCTAAAGTATAGATTTGGATGTAGCTATTCCCTCTTCTAATCTCTTAAAATACTTAGGTCCAGACTCCTTAGCTTGCCATTCAAAGCCATTCACAATCTGGTCCTATCCCACCATCCTCCCTTCTTCTCATATATTCCCAACCATGCACCTTACACTTCAACTCACAAGTATCTGTATATAACATGTTTTTTATTCTCAACTCTATACCTCATATATGCTATTTCCATTGCCTGGAGTGTCTTCCACTTGACAAACTCCTATTCAACCTTCAATACACTGTTCCATGTCTCTTCCTCTGAGAAACCTTTTCTGATGACCCGGCAGTTGCTGACTTCCTCCTGATAATTCTCTATATGCTTTGCAAAATACATGGTGATTATTTTCTCTCCCTCCCTTTATTGTCCCTCTCCTCCACCAGACAATGAGCTCCTCAAGAAAAGGGAGAGCATCTGACTGGGTTGTGTGGTCCCCACTCCCACCCCAGTGCCTAGCAGAGTGCTGGGCTTCAAGCGGGGCCTCAGGACATGTATGTGGAAATATAGCACGGATGGATGGATGGATGGATGGATGGATGGATGGATGGATGGACGGATGGATATTCTCTGGACAATCTCCCCATGTTCCCTAGGCATTTTCTAGATGGAGCCAAGGACCCAGTGTGGTTTCTGCTATCCTTGCTTGGAGTCACAGCCACTTTGGCAGCAGAGTCAACTGGTGCTCAGAATTGTCTATGATTGGATCCAAATCACCCTAATTGAGAGCAACTGGTGAACAATTGCTGGAAGCAAAATGAGCAAAAGTGCCAGGAAAACAGGGAGGGCAGGTAGCAGCCAACTCAGCACTGTTGGCTGATGCCATTAATGTTAGCTCAGGGGCTCAAAAGACCTCCCCCCATGCCTCTCTATGCTGACAAACTCCTCTTTAGCCTTCAGAACTCTGCTTTAAAATGCTACTTACGTAAAGAGGCCTTTCCTGGCCTTTAAGACAGTCAGGGCTCCCAGGCACAAGGACCCTGTACTGCCCCTTCATGTAGTGTAGGTCCTCATGGGTACAGGCCTGGACCTGGCTCAGTTTTTTAGCTCTATAACCGTGTTTCCAGAGCCTTCTGTGTCAGCCTGAATCCAACCATGGAAAGAGAAACCTCGCTGGGTATTTGAAGCTGAGGAACTTTAATGCAGGGAATTGGTTACTCAAGGGATGGAAGAACCTGAGAAGCCAAAGGAGATGGTGAGGGAAGCAGAGTTAGGTATAGCAGGAAGCTACTGCCACCCCTACACTGGGGATAGAAAGGAGAGTTGATGTCATTGAGGCCTCAGGTTGGGGCCTCTTGGCAGAAGGTGAAGCCATGACAGGCCTCACGGAGGGAGCTGAAGACAGAGAAGATGCCATTATTGCTGGAGATGCTGCCTGAGCTGAAGAGGGAGAAGAAACCCTCTCACCCTCCAATATGTCACCAGGACCACCAGTGCAGACTAAATGATAGAAAAGCCTGCTAACTGTGGCTGGCAGGTACCAGTCCCTGAGATGCAGAATGGAAAAAGGGAAGGGCAAAGAATGTGTCTGACAGCAGACAGGCCCTGGACCAACCCTGTAGGAGACCTGGCAGCACCTCTACCTGAGACTTTGAATTAGTTAGGGTGAGCTACGTTACACCGCAGTAACAAAAACACTTACCTCAGTGGCCTAAAACAGCACAAGTTTATTTTGTGTTGTTCATGCTATGTGTAATACATGGCTCAAGGGGTGGTGTCTACTAATAACTATTTTTCAGCAGCCGAGGCTAACAAAAGTACCGTCTAGACATGTATTTCCAAACTGCCCCAGCAAGAGAAGAGAGGGTTGAAGAGTGGAGCACTGGCAATTAGATGCTTTTACCTGGAAGTGACACCTGTCACTTTTTCTCACATTTCACTGGTGAAAGAAAGTCACATGGGAACAATGTCAAGGGAGTGGGGAAGTATAATCCCATCATCTGTTCAGAAGGGGCAGAGAACTGGAAATACAGGTGAGCAGCAATGTCTACCACAAATATCTTACCTGACTCCTGTCCACCAATCCCAGAGTGTCTGCCAGTTGTTGTAACAACTTAAAACACCCCCACCATACATACCCACACTTCCAATTGCCCCCCAGAGCTTTAAAAATCTATTTATTTGCAGCTAATGATGTTGATCATAATATACTGAATTGGAAAATAGCAAGTATGTATATACGATGGTGTCATTTTTTATACAAAAAATGCATGAGTATTATCTGATGTTGGATATGTGTGTAACAGTAGCCAGACACCAAGATAACTCCCAATGAGCCTCACCTTCAGACCTGAGTAGTATCCTCCCACATTGCAGCAAGATTGGTCAGTATACCCAAGAGAATATGGTATGAGTGATGGAGCGTGACTCTGAGGCTAAGTCATAATAGTCAATGCTGCTTCTGCTTTGCCCTCTTTTGGATCACGCACTCTGGGGGAGCCAGGGGCTGTGTTGCGAGGGCATTCTCAGAGTCCATGGAGAGAGTGCTCTGCATAGTGAGAAACTGAGTTCTCCTGCCAGCAGCCACACCAACTTGCCAGCCGTGTGCATGAGGCCTCTATGGAGCAGATCTCCCAGCCCCACTCAAGCCTTTGCATGAATGCAGCCCCTGTGACATCTGACTACAACTGCATGAGAGATCCTGAACCAGAACTACTCAGTCAAGTTGTGCCCAGATTCTGGACCCACAGAAAATATAAAGTTTTTTATTGTTTTGAGATAATTTGTTATATATCTATGTATGGTTTTATATGGGAAAATACATATATATCCAGAGAAGATGTCTAGAAGAATAAGATATGGAGGAAGCATTGATTTCCTTCTTAGTGCTTATCTGATTTCAAATGTTTCTACCATGAACACATATTATTAGGAATAGAACAGGAGACACGAAGGAAGAGAAGGGGAAGGAGAAAGTGCAGCTGTATCTGGGTGATGGGGCCCTTTATCTACTACTACAAGCACCAAAATATAGCTAGACTATGCCAGAGAGTCATCATAGCTGCTAGTCCAGAAGGCTTGTTAAGGAAGCTGGATGAGCCACAGGAAGAACCTGCCAGTGGCCATGTTGGGCCTCTCCACCAGTTTGCTCTATGCTGAGCTGCTCAGAGGACATGTTTGGAAAGAAGGTAGTACTAGAGACCTGCCGCTAGGAAGGGGTGGGGGCGCTGCATTTGGAAAACCTCAAGCTTTCTGAGCTGGTGAGATATGTCAGCAAAAAGCCCTCGCCTGTCTAGACAAAAGTTTGATTTTGAATCAAAAAAGGGAACGTTTGCAAATAGCAAAGTAGTTTAAGCATCTTTTCTCCTTTGAAAATAACCATGAATTTTTAAATATCCACCCTAAAGAGAGACAGCGAGACTCCAGCGGTGACACCAGGGATTTTAATATTGCCTACTAGCAACCCTCCCCCTCCATATAGATTGTGAGGTGGGCCATTTCTGAGATTGGACATTGACTCCTTGAGCTGAAAAGAGATGCTTAACAAGGCCCCAGGGCCTGAGGGGTAGAGACAGGTTTCCAGGGTCATCTGAGGCTCGGGAATAGGCGTTACTCAGGCAGCCTGAGAAAATGATCAATTTGGCTGCTGACAGAGGGAAACCACGATGCCAGGTTTCGCTGACCTTGAGGGGGAAGAAACGCACGTTGGTTCCCCTGGCCCTGATGGGAAGGGTTCCTGTGCTGCTGTCTGAAACCACAGCTATAGATGTGTTGGAGGGATAGAGGAAAGGGGTGCTCTGGAGGGATTTCCCCTGAACATTTCTTTGCCCCATTGGTTTGACCCAGCTCTAGGCAGGAGAGTAGGACATTTAAGACCAAGCAAGGTGGGTGAATCAGACTCCTGTGGTTTTAAGAGACAGAAATGTGACTGGGGTATCTCAAGCAGAATAGATTGGAGAGGGTAGGGAAATCTCAAAGAACCTGAAGGTTGGAGGGTAGCTGGAACTGCGGCGGGCCTAGGACAGGAAAAAAAGGTCTTTGGGGATTTAGGTGGAACCCTTTCTTTACTTCTTGTCTGTCTGTCTTCCCCGGCTGGCTTCATTTTTCTCTCTCTCACTGGAAACAATCTCCAGTTGTTTCTCCACAGCACCCAGGTTTACATGTTATTGGTTCAACCATGAAAAGAGAACAAATCAATATGCATGTGAGTGAGCAAGTGAGCAAGTGAAGGAATGTCTACTTTCTTTCCCTTTCTCTCAATTCTAAATTAGCAGGGAAGGAACTCTGATTGGCCGATCTTGGGTAAGGAAACCACCCTGCTCTAAGCAGGATAATGAGTACCAGGCACAGAAGGCTGCCAAGACCCATTGCTGGGAGTGAGGGAATCACAGTGGGCTGGGAATGTATGCTGGAAGAATCCTGTTGCTCTCCAAAAAGGACTCATGCACCAGCCAATGACTGCACCAGGGACGCAGAAATATCCTGCTTGCTGGAAGCAGGGTTGGATGTGAATCCAGACAGCCTTCTACCAGAATAGGCTGCCCTCTGTCCTGGACCTGTCACTCCCGATGCCATTCTTTGGTGTTTCTCACTACACAAGCACCGGCACTAAGATTTACTTTTGGTTTTCTCTATATTATCCCTTTCTGCCCCTAAACTTAGCCTTACCCTCAGTACCTACATCAATGAGATCACAAGCTTGATGTGATGAGAGGCACTATTGTGTAGAAGTTTGGAGCCAGACTGGTTGGGTTTGAATCATGAGCCATGTGACCTTGGACAAGATACTTCACTTCTCTGTACCTCTGTTTCTCGAACTGCACCATGGGCATAATGGTAGTAGCTACATTATAGAGGTGTTTTGAGAATTAGATGTAGGTATACTTTGAATAGTGCCAGGAACAAGATAACTCTTAGCTATCTTAGTAGCATACTAGCAGTAGTGTCAGTATCATTATTATGTGTTTACCATTTGCTTTTATCATATAAATAAAATGAATGAAACTCATAAAACTTAAAAATGACAATCTATGGTCTACATCTGCTAAGGAAATGACTCCTGATATGTTTTTTCCTAGTAGTGTTTTCCACTGCTTAACAACAGACTTTGCATAAAGCAAAGGATCAAGGTCTCTGGGATGAGAGTAGTGAAACAAAAGGATAAGAATTAGATGACCTAATGGATCGGCAATGCAGCATGTAGTAGAAAGGCAGTACAGGGTCATGCTTTAGAGTACGGGCTTAGAAGGAATACCAGCTTGAATTCAAAGCACACATCCTTAAGTTATTCCCCACATAATTTTGGGCAAGTGACTTAAACCTCACTATGTCTTAGTTTTCTCAACTGTAAAGTGGAAATTTTAAAAGTACTTCCCTATTGTGCTTCCCTTTGGAAAATCAGTACTCTCAGTTTCTTTGGGAAAAAAATCCCTTTTCCCCATTCTCTCCCATATGGCTTGGGTTGGGTGGCCCAACCCCTCCCCGGCTATAAGAATAGGTGCTGATAAGCCTAATCAGCATGATGCATCCCCCTGGCCACAGTGATTTGCCTGAAGGTGGACACATGACCCTCTAAGAGACATAATGAGAGACCATGAAACTTCTGCAAGGGCTTCTGGGAAATAGAGGTAATAAAAGGCAGCAGCACACCTACCCGGTGACCTGCTTGGCTAATTAGCCCAGTGTTAACAGTTGTTACTTTTACTTGCCAGAGATGATGTTTTACAAATCTGGGATGAAATATTTAATCAAGGCTGCTCAGCCAGTTGTCATAGCGAGTCAGTGTGTGCCTGGGTGGGAGGTCAGCACTCGGCGGGAGGATGCCAGGGCAGACATCGCCGGGGACTTCCATCTCCTTCGCCATGAAAACCAATCAAAAAGCATCAGCCATGTGGGTCAGCTTAGAGCAGTTGCTCTTGGCAGCTGACATTTCACAGCTCCTAGGTGTCCGCGTACCCAGCAGCAGGCCGGCATCTGTCCACAGGGTTTCTACAGTACCTTGCTGGAGCAGCCTTGAAATTACACAGTTTAAGGAGTAGACAGTTCCCCTGGGGGACCAGGTCAGGGGAGAAGATGCCCGGTTGTGGTGTGTCTGTGTGTGTGTGTATAGATGTGTATATATAAAAATGAATACATGTGTATATACATATTCTGTATGTGCGTATGTATGTGTATGTACCTCTGTATATAGGTGTAGGTATGCACATGTCTATGTATGTTTTAACCATGAGAATGCATATTTTAAATTCTAGTTTATTTTTTAATTTTAATATTTTCAAAGATGTAACATACTCATGTTTCAATGTTTTAAAAAATAGCAAACACTTGCATAGCAGTTGCTATGCATTTTATACATGCACATATGAATGCATTTAATCTTCACAAGGACCCTGTGAGCTACACACTGTCAATACCACATCCGCTTTGCTGATGAAGGAGCAGAGGCACAGGGAAGCTAGTCACTTGCCCAAGTTCACACGAACAGGGAGCAGCACACCACGATTCAAAGGGAAGAAATCTGCCTCAGAGTCTGTGCACTTATGCATGAGAATGGCCTCTCATTGCTTCTGTGTTTTGCTTTAGTTTTCAGGTTATAAAAGTAATGTGGCCACTGGGGACAAAACTCAGAAAGTACAAAAGAAGAAAACAGGGATCCCCGGAAAATGCACCACACTGCAATAGCCATTTGTTTTATTTTGTTGTGTATCTGTCCAGCCCTGTTCTGTGTAAGTTTGCAAGGTTTATGTAAAGATGGGATAATATTTTACATATGCTTTTGAAACATGCTTTGTCACTGAATATACTGGAAATGCAAAAGGGTATTCAGGGAGGAGCCTCTTTTCTTTCCTTGTCCTCAGTTCCCTCTTTGGAGGCAGCCAGGGTCATCAATTTAAGTTTCTATCTTGAAATATTCTATGCAGATACCAGCAGACACACATACATTCATATGCACATACATACTTTTTTTCTTTCTGTCTTTACACAAATGGTAGCATACTATATGCACTATTCTATAACTTTCTTTTCTTTTAGACTTTTAACTTACTTTTTCTTGGATTTCATTCCCTAGTCACATAGAAAGAGCTTCTTTATCTTTTTCTAAAATTGCACAGCATTCCATTTTCTGCTTGTACCACGATTTATTTTACTAATCCATATTGGTAAAATATTAAGGTTATTTTCAATCTTCACTGAGAAAGTGACAATTGAACTGACACCTGAAATGAGGTAGGGAGGTGAAGGTAAATAGAAAAGGGTAAGGAAATAGAGTCAATATATAGGAAATAGTACATACAAAGGTCCTGAGACTGATGAGTGGAAAGAAGATGTAAGTGGCAGTTGCCCGGGGCAAAGCAAGATATCAGATGGTGTCAGAGAAGTTCTCATGAAAAGTCCCATGTTCATCCTAAGAGCAACGAACACCACCAACGGTCATTAACTTTGGAGAGTTAAATTGCAAAGCTCCACTTCCACTTTCTAAGAAGCCCTGTTCAGGCTGAAATTGGAGCTCCCCCAGCCTCCAACAGTGCGATTCAAAGCCAGCAAGGAACCTTGACCCCATTGCTCTGTCCCAAGTAGCCTGCCCTTTCCATCTCCTTCCAGTTAATCAGAACTCAAGGACCTTCTTCCATCCTGCCAGACCCCCTCAAGTTTTTCCCCAGGGCAAATGTCCTCTGGAGTGCTTTGAGAATTCTTGTCACCTCCTACCCAGGGATGCTGGGTGAAGTGTTAAGCCTCCAGTAATTATCACCTCCTGGGGAAGGAGGGAGTCAAGATGAGGTCAACAAGAAAGACAAGTTTATTTTCCCTCCAAATCCTAGTGAATGCCATGTTTTCATTAAGGCCCAAAGGTCCTGGACTCAGGGGATTAGAAAGAAGGAGAATCACTACACTGCCACCTGGTCTTTCAAACAGAGAAGACTATCTTTGGCACTGAAGGAAGCGAAATGGCTTGGACTGGGATTGGGGTGGGCATGTTGGCAGCACCCTCACCATTTAGGACCGACATTTTATTGGATTGGACTCAAAGGGTCCTCCTGCACTTTTATGTGAATCAGGCACACTTCCTCCCAAGTTTCAGTTCCAGAATGAGGAATGCTCATGTTTTTATTAGGATTTTCCCATTTTGTGAGCTTCAGAGTCCTGAGACAGAAATAGAAGTGGATCCTTAATTTTAGAGCTATTCTAAGACCCCATGGCATGGCCACTATAGTGACTAGCGTGAACTGGTATTCTGGGGCCCAAGTCATATATTTTTTTTTTTAATTTTTAAAAAAAATTGTTTATTTCCTCCCCGCCTCCCCTTGCTGCTTACTCACTGCCTGCTCTCTGTGTCCATTTGCTGTGCATTCTTCTGTGTCTGCTTGTCTCCCTTTGCTGAGTCATCTTGCTGTGCCAGCTCTCCGTGGGCACAGGCCATTAGCTCTCTGCGGGTGCAGGCTGTCTGCTCTCCACGCCTTCACAAGGAGGCCCTGGGGCATGAGTGCAAATGTGAACCCAGGGCCTTCCCTATGGTACACGGGAGCCCAATCTATTGAGCAACAGTCACTTCCCTAAAAATTGTATTTACTCAGAAGCATTCAGAATGTCAACAAAACAGCAGCAACTTTTTTCTTTGCAATTACAGAGTGATATTCAGTTAACAGAATGACGATTATTTTGGAGAAGCTGCATCAGAGACAACTGATGATGAAAAAACTACCATCCCCTTTTATAACTAATTTGTGCAGCATACCAGCAAGAGCCTGTTTTAAATGTCCATGTCAATTTACAACCCCCTGACTGCACCAGGCAAGGTTAGTGGCTACTGAAAAGACCACCAGGACAGGGCTAGCTAAAGGCATATTCAGTAGTGTGTTAACTATATAAAAAAAAAGACACCATACAGTTTTAAAACAAACCTTACACAGCCTTATTTCAATTTTTTTCTTTAGAAGGAATGAGTTGTGTACAGGGGAGTTAAATGCTTTATAGACAAGGGAAAAGAAACTGTGCTAGAACCAACTTATTCATCCTCATCAACTTATCTTCCTCATGTTCGTGCTTTTCCTCCTCTTCCTTCATTTTCTTGCTTTTCTCAGCCCTGACGACTCCCTCTTTTGCTGCATCAAGCTTTCCTTTAGCCCAATGTGCAGCAATATCCTTCTCGTCTTTCTCCTTCAGCTTAGCAGTCTTCATTTCCCAAGGCTGCTTGTCATCTGCAGCAGGTTGATTCCACATCTCTCCCAACTTCCTTGCAACACTGCCAATGGAGAGGCCAGGATGCTCGCCTTTGATTTCTGGGTTATACTCCAAACAGAACAAAAAAAAAGGCTGAAGGAAGACTCTTGGGTGCACTGAGGTCCTTGAACTTTTTTGTTTCCCCTTTAGGAGGGACATAGGTGTCATTTCTCTTTCATAATGGGCCTCGTCTGCCTTGGCCATGTCTTCAAGTTTTCCTTTCTCTTTAGCCGACATGGTCTTCCACCTCTCTGAGCACTTCTTGGAAAACTCTGAAAAGCTGACTGAAGCATCCAGGAGCTTCTTCTTGTGCTCCTCCCAGCAAGTTTACATGAAGAATGCATAGCAGCTGATGGCATTTTGCCTTTCATCTTCTTCAGATCTCCTCTGCCCATGTCTACTTATTTTTCATCTGCAAGGCTCAGAGTCACCCAGCACCCACTGGCTCACGCTTGCCCTGGCACTGTCTCTATGGAGCTCAATGTACTGCAATGGCTGTCCCAAGTCATATTTTTTACCATCATCCCTCCAGCTCATCCACAAGTCTATTTGCAGAGAAGTTGCCAGTAACAAATGTCTAACTGGTCTACCTATGAACACTCCTGGTGGTTCCAATTTATCTTCTATAGCCCTGGCAAGGTGATGGCTGTCTTCAAATAGTTATTATGATGATAATTGTTACTGTGTATTTTTTAGCTCCTTACTTGCATTAACTTATTTGATTTTTCTCATTAGCCCTATTAAGTGTGCCCTATTATTATTTCCATTTTACAGATGAGGAATCAGAGAGATACAAGCACTTAGCCAGGTTATACACCTAAATAATGGTAAAGCTGGAATTTAAACCTAGCTGGTCTAGCTCCATAGCTAGCCAATACCATAGCTACTTGCCACCACTGGCTATTAAGCACTGGAAATGTAGTGAGTCCACATTGAGATATGCTGCAAGTATAAAAGTGTATTCGATTTTGAAGTTTTAGTACAAAAAAGAGAGTATGAAATTTATCAATAATGGTATTTGATGTTAATTACACGTTAAAATGGGAATTCTGTGGACATTCTGGGTTAAATAAAATGTATTATTAAATTTAATTTGGCCTGTTTCTTTCTTTTCAGTATGGCTGCAGAAAATTTTGAATGACATGTTTAACTCATTGTATTTCTACTGGACTCTAGTATTGGGCTGGGCTCAACCATTGTGCTATTCTCTCTCTTAAGGCATAGAGGATCATGCTGGAAGCCTGCAGTGCCTGCCCATTTCTCTTCAGTGAAAGACCAGTGTTAATGTGCTCTCCCCCCTGCCACATGCCATCCTATGCTGTCCTGCCTTCTTCTCCATCTACATCTCCCATTTTTCACCTCCTCACAAAGCCATCTTGGAGGGAGAAATGGCAGGAAGCCACTACCACGCCTAAGATTGGAAAAAAGAGGACTTGTGGGAATGATTACAACTGAGCAGTTTAGAGGAAGGGCCCAATGGAACTAAAACTTAGATGGGTTCTCTAAGTTCAAAGAAGGTTCCTGTTACCTGGACCTGGCCTCTGGGGAAGAGGCACTGTTGGCTAGTGATGGTGTCTCATAGGAAATTTGATGAAGCTAGTTCTGCATGCATTGGAAAAAAGTACAAATAGGATTCTGCTGTTGCTTCAAAAGGCACTGCTGGGGGAAGATGTGCTGCTGGGTTCACAGGAACCACAAGAAGACAGGAAGGAGCAAGGCCCTTCCCCTCTTCTAGCCGTCTGGTCTCCCTCTGTGTTTCCCCATTGGCAGAACCCAAGAGGGGGCCACAAGCAAAGCAGAAATGCAGTTTTCAGAATCCCAAAGCCAGCACCACAGGGCAAAAGGGTGGGTGGAACTGGGGGTCCATAACTGGCACAAGGCTTACTGCCCTACCAGACTTAACTTCCGTGAGCTCAGGGGCCAGGCTAGTTCACTGCTCTCCTAATGCTTGGCATACATCAAGTGCAACATGGGAATAAAGAATGATCACCTTCACCTTGGAATGGGAGCATAAGGGAAGTCCCTTCAAAGTCCCAAGAACCATCAAGGGGTTGTTTTGGGGATAATTTAAAGATGACTTGATTAAGGACCTTACATTTAAGAGTTAAAATTATTCAACTCTAAGAAAATAACATTGGGGAAAAAATCTTTACAACTTGGGATTTGGCAATGGATTCTTAAATATGATACCAAAAGCACAGCAACAGAAGAAACAATAGATAAATTTGACTTTATCAAAATTAAAAACATTTATGTATCAAAGGAAATTATCAAGAAACTGAAAACCTATAGAATGAGAAAAAATATTTGCAGGCCATACACTGATAAGGGCTTAATATCCATAATATATTAAAAAACTTGTACAATGCAACAACAAAAAGACAATCCAATCAAAAAATGGGCATAGGAGTTGAATAAACATTTCTTCAAATACGATATACAAATGGCAACAAGCATATGAAAATATGTTCAACATCATCAGCCATTAGGGAAATGCAAATCAAAACCACAAGGAGATGCCCCTTCACACCCACAATAGTGGCTATTATTTTTTAAAATGGAAAATAAGTGTTAGAGAGGATGCAGAGAATTTGGACCTTGAATGCATTATTGGTAGGAATGTCAAACTGTATAAGCCAGAGTGGAAAGTAATATGGAGGGCCCTCAAAAAATTAAATATAGAATTACCGTGTAATTCAGGAATTCCACTTCTAGTGAAAATAGGGTCTCAAACAGATACTTTTATGCCAACATTTACAGCAGCATTATTCACAATAGCCAAAAGGCAGAAACAACCCAAATGTCCATCAAATGAATGGATGAACAAAACGTGGTATATAGTGGAATATTATTCAGCTGTAAGAAAGAATGAAGGAATGAGATGTACTGCACATAGAAGAACCTTGAAATCATTATGCTTAGTGAAGTAAGCAAGGTGCATAAGGGTAAATATATGATATATATGATATCACTTTTAAGAGGTGACTAGAAATAGCAAATTTGCAGAGATAGAAAGTAGACTAGAGGTTACTAAGGGATGGGGGAGGTGGCAAGGAGTAGCATTTGGGGGAAATGTGAATTGTATATAACGTGAAATATATCTCAGTAAAGATGTTAAAGGTGGGGGAGGGAGGTGACTGAAGGAATTACAGCCTCTGTTATTGCCCTAAATCTCACTGTCTACAACTTTCTCTTACCAACGTGGTCTCCATGCACCAGCTACATTGATTCTGTTTTCTAACCTCAGCTGGGATCACTGGCCTGACCGAGGAGAGGACAAACTACTTTAAATCAAGACTTGATCAGAAATGTTGGACAGTATGGGTGCCAGAGCTTATGTTCATTTTGCCCAATGACTGGTAACTACTGGGTCGCGGGTAAATATTTGTTGAATAATAAACAGATGGAAGAATGGATACAACCATGTGTGGGGACAGCTTCATCTAGAGAACCCATCTAGAGATAGGATGCCATGTGCAGAAAAGCCCATGGACAGGGTTGCAAGAAACAATGGGCTCAACTGAAATGATTAACAGTGAGGACTCCCCAGATACGAGCTCTCATCTTTCTTACCAATATTAGTTGTTTTCAGATAAACTCCTTATGTCTATTGAAGATTATAAAAGTGAAACTTGTAACAATGTAAATGTTTAATTTGCTAGTGCCCAGTTCAATAAACAATGTAAGAACAGTTTATTTTTAACTTCAAACATTAAAAAATTAAGCTCATTGATTTGACCTCTTGTTTTTTAAATAAAACGTGTCAGAGATGCTCATATGCCTCTGCACATACTTTTTTGTTTTCATAAGTTGCTCATGACAAAAACACCAAGCTGACAAGTAACAGCTAAGGAAATGATGATTCTCACAGTTAGACCTATAGGTACTCACGGTAGACCCAAAGAATTGGGACGAGTTTTAATTCTCTTCACATTGACTCCTCACTGAGCAGGTCTGCAGTTAGAATTATCTGGGCAAACCAGAATGTTTGTTATATGCCCCTAAAAATCTGTATGACCTTGGGCAAGCATGTGCCTTCTCAGAGCCTCAGTTTCCCAATCTGAAAACTGTCAACTATCTCACAGTTTTCTTTTAGCCATAGCCAACTAATCAAATAACTGGCATCATCAGCCCCTGAATTTAGCAATTAACCAAATCTGGCATTCCATGGGTCTTTTTCACTTCTAATCGTGGACACAAAGTGATTTCAGAAACCCAGAAAGGGGTCGTTGGCTGCATACACACGCTAATAATAAAGGAATTGGACTCACGCACAAAGGAAATGAGCTTCCCAAGAAATGCCCCCATTTATGAAAGGGCAAAAGGAAAAGAGAGAGACTTTTCATACCGGTGAGGTTTAAACACTCAAGAACATTACCCAGACATCGGATATCTCGGGAAACAAGGGAGCTGGCTTCCCACTAGGCTAATACACATATGGAAAATGTTAAATGGGGAGGCAAGGGAAGTAAGAGCATACATGAGTTCAAGAGACACCTCGATTTGTTTCTGGGAAAGGAGGAAATTGGCGTACACGGTGAACAAGCTGAAAGGTTGAATTAAGCTAAATCCCAACAGGGAAAATCAGCACAGACTGGATGGGCGGAGAGGATTTTTTTTTTTTCTTTCCTTCCTTCATATAGTTTGTGCCTGAGTATGTGAGTATATGTACGTATGTGTGTAAGTATGCACGTATGGGTACACATGGATATATATGTGTACATGTATGTGTGTGTCTGTGTGTTACAGCATATATATGTATCTGTCTGTATGTATGTGATGTATGTATATATGTATGCATATTAGTATTGTCATCGCTCCCTTTCTGGAGAACACTTCATATTCTTCTATTAGGAAAACTCATCTGCTCAAAAGACTTGACCAAAACACCCTAGAAACTCAGGAATCTTTAGTTCTAATCCCGATGTCACTACCAGCTTGATGAGTGACCTCAGCAAATTTCTTTTTTTTTTTAAGATTTATTTTTTATTTATTTCTCTTTCCTTCCTCCCTCCCCCCGTTGTCTGTTTGTGTCCATTCGCTATGTGTGTTCTTCTGTGTCTGCTTGCATTCTTGTCAGCAGCACCAGGAATCTATGTCTCTTTGTTGCATCATCTTGCTGTGTCAGCTCTCTGTGTGTGCAGTGCCACCCCTGAGCAGGCTATACTTTTCGCACAGGGTGGCTCTCCTTACAGGGTGCACTCCTTGCACGTGGGACTCCCCTATGTGGGGGCACCCCCATGTGGCATGGCACTCTTTGTGTGCATCAGCAGTGCACGTGGGCCAGCTCACCACATGGGTCAGGAAGTCCTGGGTTTGAACCCTGGACCTCCCATGTGGCAGGCGGATGCTCTATCAGTTGAGCCAAATCCACTTCCCAGCAAATTTCTTAACCTCTGTGGGTTTCAGGTTCTCGTAATGGCATTGGTGCTGACTTTGCTTAGGTAGGCACAATTGGATCAAGAGCAGACCAACATGATTTTAGGCCCAAGGTACTTGTAGAGGCACCTTGAGTTATCCAAAGTTCCATCCACTCATCTCAAAGTTGTCCTGAAATTCACCCAATCTCTTGAAGAGAAAGATGCAACCTGAGCATTCTCTCCCAAGTCCATGGGTGAGGACTGTTCTGATTTTGAAGGAAGACAATGTTGTAGAATTCTTTACAACTTGTAACTGAATATTTTTTCACTTAGAAGGTACAGATTAAATTTTAGCATACCCTCGATAGCCAAAGAAATGGGAACAACCTGTATTACAAACTAAAGGGAGTTGTTAAAAATATATAACGAACATTTATGTCCTAGAATCCTGAATGGCCATTAAAAATCATGTTTCCCAAGATTATTTAGTGGCATGGGAAAACTCTCATATGCAAAAGTGTAAAAAGCAGGATTCAGAACTGTACATATAGTCATATACAGTTCTAAATTATAACATCTATGTCAGTGCAAGAAAATATTGCAGCAAGGATTCAGAGATCTGCAAACAATGGTTCATGGGCCTTATGCAGCTTGCTGTCTGTTTTTGTATAGTTCATAAGCTAAGAATAATTTTTTTACGTTTTTTAAATGGTTAAAAAAAATTAAAAAAAGAATAGTGCTTTGTGACATGTGAAAACTATACAAGATTCAGGCTCGTTCATTTACTGTCAAAGGTGCTTTCTCACAACAGCAGCAGATCTGAGTAGTTGCAAACGAGACGATATGGCCTGAAGAACAGAATATAATTCTTATCTGGCCCTTTACAGAAAGTCGGCCAACCTGTGCACTAAGGAAAGGGAGGGGAGAAAATATGCCAAAAAGTTCACTGTGGGAATGTTGGATCATACAGGCTTTTTATTTTACTCTTAGAACTTCTCCAATAATTTCTGCCTGTTCTAAGAATGACTTTTAGATGCATTTTAATGGTTATCAAAACATGTTCATTTATGAAAAATCTTTCAAAGAGAAAACAGTTGATTTGGAGAAGGCACTCTCCTGGGACTGGAGTGAGCAAAGGGATGCTCCAAAGGATAACGATAAAGTGAACTTTATACTCCAAAATTACAATAACAATGGCTACTACCATTTATTGAGTATGTACTATGTACCCAAATTATGCAAATGGCTTCATCTCTTGGCTCTCATTCAAACATCACAGCTACCCTGTAAGGCATCTTCTATTATTATTTTCCTTTTACAACTGCCTAAACTGAGGCTTAGAAACTCGAAATGACTTTTTCAAGAACACACAATGAAGGAGTTAGAAGTTGAGCATTGGTTTTCCTGACTGCAAGGTCTTAATTTTTAACCACGACATACTGCCTAGCCTAGGGTGGAAATCGAACATGGCAGTTGCAAGCTTGACTCAAATTCTTCTTCCCCCAGATGGCAGGACAGATAGACCTCTGAAGACAACAGTGAGGAGCTAGTTACCCCTCCTGCTTCACTTGCCAGGATGTCCACTAAGGCCTGTGCCTCTGTTCATCACAGCTGTGTGTACTGTTCTGTCATTTGCCCTTTAAAATTCTATTCAGCCATCACATTGCTTTTGCATGTAAGAGTGAAAAACCCAGCCACAAATTGCAAGCAATGACCTGGGCTGCTGACCAGATGTGCAAACCTTAGAACACTTGACCTGCTGGCTCATAATAGTTAACACGGGCTCCCCTAGAAAAGCCTGTAGTTAATAACATCCCCTTCTGAGCTCTCAAGGGACCCTCTGTTTCCTCCACTCCTATTTCCAATACCCCCAAGGCATGCCGAGCACAGAGCACCAGGAGAACAGAGCTGCAGATCCTTCTAGGACCATATGACCACTTGGCATCTACTCTACGGGCAAAGGAAGTGGGGTTGGGTAGAAGAGATCGAGAATTACCAAAAGGTTGCTAAACACTATAATGACAAATGAGGGACATTTCCTCAGAGGCAGGATCTGCTGGAGATGCCATGCTCATGATCTGTTGATCTAGCCCAGACACACCTGGGTCAAGTCCCAGGCCTGGGGTAAGTACCTTAACTTCCTAAAGCCTCAGTTTCCTAATGTAAAAGAATAATAATAATAATTGCCACTTTCTTGGGCTGTTATGGGAGTATGTAAATCAGAGAATGGAAGGAGAGGCCTTAGCAAGGTGTCTGGAACCCACCAGCCACTCAATAAATAATAGCCATGTTGTTACTATTACTAGTTTATTCCATCATTATTGTTGCAATGTTATGCTCATTGGTTTGGAGGTGGTTTCAATGCTCCAGGTCCTTCCAGATTCAACTGGCAAGATGAAAGAGAGAAACTCTGGGAGTCCTTGGGATCACATGAGGGAACATGGGATGGAGGTGTGAACGCGGGTGTTGGAATCACAAACCCTGGCTGTCTGAGCCCCAGCTCTGTGGCAAGTTATTAATTTCTCACCTTCTAAGCCTTGGTTTCCCTACCTGCAAAATGGTGGTAATAATACCTACCTTACCAGATTTTTGCCAAGATTGTAAAACAAAGACTAAAATAAAAGCCTCTCTATACATCAGTTACTTTCCTTTGCTTTTGTGTGAATTGATCTGTTATATGTGTGCAGGAGTCGACCGTATTGACTCTTGTCCCACTGGCATCACTCTTATCTGATCAACACACACGCCTGCACTCCAGCCATCATCCCATGCCCATCCCATCACCTGGTGCCAGTGTTCTGAAATCACCTTTCACATTCCATGCTGTCTGGTCTCTGAAAGGCCTCTATTCTCTATTGTGCATGTACTGGGTAGGTTTCCTTGCAACAGCTGCCTGCACCATGCACTGCCTGCAGGCTGCAAGGGGAGGTGCCAAGGTACAAATGGGAACCAGATTTCTCTCCTTTTGAACCTTCAAGGTTGCAGACAATATTCTGAATCATTGGGCCAAGCTTTGTCTCGCAAAAGAATATTCTTCATGACTAGAGTGAGAGCATGGAAAGAGGAAAGTATATCTCAGGAGAAGTTTATCTCAGGGATGGCAAGGTTGGAACAGCCTTAGTTGGGTATTGGGACTCACTGATATGTGTCCTCCTTTGGCAAAGTGCCTTGCTGAGGATGCTTTGGGATGCAAGTAAGAGAAATTCTGGCTGATAGTGGCTTGAACAAATAGATTTTTTTCCCCCTCATATAGCAAGGAGTCTGGCAGAGGTGGTCCCAGATTTGCCACAGTGGCTGATAATAGCAGGAGCCAGGGGCAACATCTGTGATTCTCTTGGCCTACTCCACCCCCAACACACACACAAAAGCCCAAGACAGACAGAAGGGAAAAGGGCTCTCCTTGCAAACCTCTTTCATTAGGGAAGAAAATCTTTCCTGAGATTCATCTTACATCTTATTGGCAAATTTTGAGTCACCCGCCCATCCTAAACCAAGGGTATTTGCCAATAACTGATAACTTAGATCAATTATCTTCATGTTCTGGGGCTTGGCTAATTGTCACCTTGAATGAAATTCTTAGTGAAGAAAAAGTGAGAAGTGGCTGTTGAGGAAGTAAACAACAGCTTCTACCCTCAAAGAGAAGCTACTTAGGGGCACATGATCTTCTCAAGTCCATTCCTGGCTCACTGAGCACAAAGTGAGGGGTCTGTAAATCTCTGTTAAAAGATTGAACAAATTTACACAACTCAGCCCCTACCATAACACTTTGAACTTAATAGGCACCCAGTAAACATCTGTTGAATAAATAAATATATCTCTCCCAGTGCCTTGAGCGGGACAGAGGGCATTCAGTAATAATTTGCCAAATGAACTATGATCCTCAATTCTTGGATTCCTTATTTCTTAAGGAAATTGATAGACACCAAGGACAGGGGTCATGCTATTTATCCAAATGCTGTAAAAAGAACCAGATATGCTGTTCTAGACCAGGGGCCAGCAAACCTTTTCTCTAAAGGACCAGAGAATAAATATGTTCAGCTTTGCAGGCCCTATGGTCTCTGCTGCAGCCACTCAACTCTGCCATTGCAGCACAAAAGCAGCCACAGACAGTACATAAATGAGTGGGATTGGCTGTGTTCCAATAAAAGTTTTTTTAGAAAAACAGGCAGTAAGCCCAATTTATGTATTTATTTGTTTGTTTATTTATTTTTTTAATGTTACATTAAAAAAATATGAGGTTCCCATATAACCCCCCTCACCCCACTCCTTCCCCCATAACAACAACCTCCTCCATCTTCATGAGACATTCATTCCATTTGGTGAATACATTTCTGAGCACCGCTGCACCTCATGGTCAATGGTCCACACCATAGCCCACACTCTCCCCCAGTCCACCCAGTGGGCCATGGGAGGACATACAATGTCCAGTAACTGTCCCTGCAGCACCACCCAGGACAACTCCAAGTCCCAAAAACGCCCCCACATCACATCTCTTCCTCCCACTCCCTACCCCCAGCTGCCACCATGGCCACTTTCTCCACACCAATGTCACATTTTCTTCGATTACTAATCACAATAGTTCATGAATAGAATATCAGTAAGTCTACTCTAATCCATTCTCTATTCCTCCATGCTGTGGACCTTAAAATGGTTGTGTCCACTCCACATCTATATCAAGAGGGGGCTTAGATTCCACATGGATGCTGGATGCAATTCTCCTGCTTGCAGTTGTAGGCACTCTTGGCTCCCTGGTGTGGTGGTTGACCTTCTTCACCTCCATGTTAGCTGAGTAGGGTAAGTCCAATAAACCAGAGTGTAGAAGTTGCAAGTCTGTTGAGGCTCAGGGCCTGGCTATCACATGGATCATCCAGAGATTCAGGTCCCCTGAGATTCAAATCCCAGCATCAACTACAGTTCCAGTAAAAGTAACAGGAGAGACTTGTGGACAAAGATCACATCTGAGTCCAGCTCCATCAAACAGAAACACAAACTCCAAAGTAGGGCCAACTGACATGGCACTGAACTCCATCTGCCATGACCATAGAATCTGTGGGTCTCCGTGACCCTCAGAAGAATCAATACCTGGGGTTGTATCTACTTTATCTGTCTCTGGGACTCTGCTGAGGTGTGCATAAGGGTGACCCCTACTGATAACCTCCCAGCTCTTTCTGGAGACTCATAGTCATATAAACTCATTTGTCCTTTCCATTTCCCCCTTTTATTCAGGTCAAAAAGCATTTTTAACTCCTGGTATTATATATAGACTGAGATATTCTGCTGGTCCGAGTTGACCCTTTTATATTCAAGGTCATTTTCTAAATTACATCATCAGCTGGTACTTGGTAGTAATCCCTCAGCACCAGGGAGGCTCATTCCTGGGAGTCATGTCCCACGCTGGGGGGAAGGTGATATATTTACATGCTGAGTTTGGCTTCAAGACTGAGCAGGCCCAATTTAACCTGTGGGCTGCAGCTAGCCAGTTCCTCTCTAGGGCATGAAAACAAAAGCCCAATATGTAACATGGCCATCAAGCTCTGGCAGCAGAAGCCAAGGGTGCTTGGTCATACATATCTGTAACAATTAGGACCCTCCAAGAAGCAGACCCAAGACAAGGTAAGATGTGCAAGTGATAATGAGAGAAACACTTGTGCAAGATTAAGGGGAGGAAGCAGAAGGGGACAAGGAAATCCTATGGACCACAGTGCAGGTCTAACACCTCTGAAAGGAGAAGGGGAAGGAAGGAAGATTGGCCAAAAAGAGTTTGGATCACAGGGCAGTTCTAAGAAAGTCTCAGCTAGGCTGATGGGGAGACTTCAAGCCAAGGTCATCCATCAAAGGAACTCTGCCGCTTGCAAGAATGCATTTGCAGTAGTGCCCCCACTTCACTCAGTCACTGGCTGGAAGCAGGCTAAGAGAAAGGGGTTCTCGGCAGGATTGAACACTTTTTGAGGATCCAGAGGGGCCACCACTGAGGTTTTTCCATCAAGGTTTATGTTCTCCTGGGCAGGAGCTCTGCAGAGTCCTCTACAACCTTTCCAAAGGTCATCGGTGAGGGAATCAACCAGAAGTTATGTCCGTGGGCGACAGGATGCATGGCAAATCCCTGCTGGTGCATCCCATTCCGTTCAGGACAAAGACAGAAAATGCGTAAAGCTCTAGGTGTAGCTCTTGGCACTCAGGAAGTACTACATACATGGTTGCTTGTATTATTGTTTTAACAGCCCCACACTAAACTTGGGGTGGCCTGGCATTGATGAAATCCATTTTCCCCTTGCCAGACTTTGGAGGAGTGAGAGTCTAATGGAGAGACTTGACTGACCTTGGCATCTGGGTAGGACACTACTGCCCAGAGTGGGGTCTGTGAAGCCCTAGTCCACAGGAAGATAAGGCTGTAGGTCAGATGATACACAAAAGCATTCCATAAACAACCAAGTGTAAGAAATACTGCTGAGTTCCCTTTCTGAGAAACTTCTCAGAACCTCTGATCCAAGATTCTGAGAATTTCCCAAACATATCACACATGGAACTCATTGTTACTGTTGTTGAACAGCTCATGGATCTAACAGGACGGAAAATCCATTGTAAAATTTACAGGTCCATGGAAACAATCCTCGTGGCCTCTCTTTGGTGAGTCTGCCAGACTTTAAAGGAACAACTAGATAGTAAGGATTCCTACTGTTTTTTTGAGAGGCCTCTAAGAACCAGTATTGCTCTGTGGTTGAGAATAAAATACGGGGCTGTGGAGCAAAGCCCACCTGGGTTTGGCCTCTCTGCCTCAGTTGCCCCATCTGTAAAATAGGGATAACAATAGCTCCTATCTCCTAAGGTTGTTGTAAGAATAAATCAAACTGTTAATGTGTAGAAATACTTAAAACAGGCACTTAGAAAGTGGTATGTGTTACCGAAGGCTGCATGCTAGGCATTTTCTCCCAGCAGCTCTTGGAAACTGGCTGAAAATGCTGAACACAACCCAGTTTAGAGCTTGTGACTTTGAAAGGGTTTCAGTGAAATTTGGTAACTGAGCTGAGGTGAGATGATTTCCTGGAGGGACAATTACAGGTCACAGAGTATGTGTTTGCAGCATGACTCCAGGTGGTGACTGGAAGGTCCTCTCCAGAGCCCAGATGCATCGGAAACCCTGCAGGGAAATGCAGAGAGGCCAGAGCCCCAGCCACCCTCGGTGACATTCCCCAGAATCTTTTCAAACTGTCAAAGGATATTGGAACCACGCTAGGGAGAGCAGCATATTTTTAAACATTGTGAAAATTGGCCACTTTGGAAATAATTTGGTTATACTCTATGTATTAAATCATTTTCCTATTTTATGAGCTATATAAAAAATAATAATAAATTATTTTCCCCCAAGGTACAGGGAGCAATTGTGCCACAGTATTAGGTTATGATCTCTCATAGATATTCAAGGCTGTTTTATTTTAATATATAAGTATAGAGATTTAGTGAAAAGTGTGATGGGAAATATATATTCCTAGCTCCTTGGGGTTTTAACATGGGAGTCTCTTCCATCTAACTCCAGAGGAAAACTACATTTCACTTATACGAGTCTTTCCAGAGCCCAGTGTGCCAGGTGAGTAAATTACTTGGTGGGTGAGAGTCAGGTGTTTACAGAGGTCCATTGATTGTGTCAGGGTATTTTATTGAACTACAGTCCCAGTGACCTAGCTGATGGTGGGAAAATGCTTTTCATTATCAACCCTTGCCTCTACTCTGTTAATCAAAGGAGAAGCAGATGTGGGGGTCCCACAAAACATGGAATGATCCTGTATTTGATTCTGGTAGAATCAGGAATGTACGTTTCATTAAAAGACATTCATTTCTACACTGAATTCTCCAGGTTAAGTGGAATAGGAGAATAAGACAAGACAGAGAAAGAATGAAAGCAGTGTCATGGAGGACCTACAATGTGCCAGGCACTGAGAATTAGAAATAGTAGTTATTAAAGCCTAATGTCTGCCCCCATGGACTCTGGCAGGCAAGACATGGGGTGATGTTCAAAATATTTGACAACTGTAGTCCACAGACTTCTAAAATGACCCCATTGATTCCTGCCTCTTGGTAATCCCAGGTAATCCTGTTTAATCCCCTCCCCTTGAGTAAATTGCTTCTAGCCAATATAATATTGCAACATTGAAGGGACATCAAGTCCAAGATCAGGTTTCAAAATGTTGGGACTCTTGTCTCGCTAGCAGGCTCTCTCTCAAAGTGCACCCCTACTCAATTTGCGTGCTTTGACAATTCCAAGAGGCCCATGTGGCAGGAAACTGAATAGTGAGGGGAAAATGAGACCCTCAATCCAACAACCCATAAGAAATTAAATCCTGCCAACAACCGCATAAGCTTGAAAGCAGATCTATTCCCAATCAAGCCTTCGGATGAGACCATGGCCTTGGCTGACACCTTGATTGCAGTCCTGTAAGAGACCCTGCAACAGACAAACCAGTTAAGCCATGCCTGGATTCACAACCCAAAGAAACCGTGAGATAATAAACGTGTGCTGTTTTAAGCCACAAAGTTTTGGGGCAATTTATTGCACAGCAATAGATAACTAATACAATGGACAAGGTTTTGACTCTGAGGAATCAGAGCAGATATGACTGGAGCTGAGTCCCAACATCACCTGATATGGCAGGGATTACCCTGCGAGTTGATAATTCCTGATGTGGCTTGGAAATTCTAAGGGAGATGCTGGAGGGGAGGCAGGGGGAACATTCAGGGGTATCAAGGAAGAAGCTGGGAAACGGACTTGGCCCAGTGGTTAGGGCATCCGTCTACCACATGGGAGGTCTGCGGTTCAAACCCCGGGCCTCCTTGACCCATGTGGAGCTGGTCCATGCTCAGTGCTGATGCGCGCAAGGAGTGCTGTGCCATGCAGGGGTGTCCCCCGCGTGGGGGAGCCCCACGCGGAAGGAGTGTGCCCAGTAGGAAGAGCCGCCCAGCGCAAAGGAAAGTGCAGCCTGCCCGGGAATGGCGCCCCCACACTTCCCGTGCCACTGACGACAACAGAAGCGGACAAAGAAATAAGACGCAGCAAATGGACACAGAGAACAGACAACCGGGGGAGGGGGGGATTAAATAAATAAATAAATAAATCTTTAAAAAAAAAAAAAAGGAAGAAACTGTTTACTAGGTGGTATGATAATATCACAAAATTGTAACAACCAGGATGGCCTCAGCAGTACAAACTGGTTGGACAGTAGGCTGTCTCATATAGATATGGAATTAGGTATGGATATAGATATAGATATGGGTGATACAGATGAAATAAATATGATATAGATACTGACATAGACATACAGATAGAGATACAGATGAGATGATAGAAATAGAGACAGAGACAGAGATAGAGATTGAGACAGAGATAGATTTCTGTACCTAATCTGGCTTTTGCCTGGAAGTGGGTGCAAGGGTAGGAAGCAGGCATGCAGGAGAAGATGGAGACAGAGAGGGGGGAAAAAGAAGCATGTTTTAAGTACCTATTATGTGTGCCAGCTGGACTTTGAGCCTCAGAGGAATTGCAACACCTACCCTCCAGTTCATTGGACTCATCAAGAACAGCTAACAAGGAAGTGAGGATGGACAACCACAACACCAAGGAACTGACAGAGTCTAAACTGCAAGCAAGAGAGTCCCATCCATCAGTCATATGGGACTGAAACCCCCTCTCAATTAGAGGTAAAGTGGGCATCGCCTTCCCAGAATCCTCAGGATTGGGGGAAAAAATATGGACTACATTGGACTTACTGGTGTTCTACTATAGACTTATGATGATTCTAGCAATGGGAAAAATTATATCATTGATGTAGAGACAGTGGCCACTGGTGGTGCTGAAGGCAGGGAGAGGGAAAAAGAGGTGTAATATGGGGGCACTTTTGGAACTTGGAATTGTGCTGAATGACATTACAAAGTCAGATACAGAACATTATATAATCTGCCATAACCTACAGAATTGAGTGGGAGAGAGTGTAAACTACAATGTAAAAACTATAACCCTTGCTGTGTGGCAGTGCTCCAAAATGTGTTCATCGATTGCAATGAATGTACCACATTAATGAAAGAAAATTGTTAATGTGGGGAAAAGTGGGAGGTATGGGGAGTGGGGCATATGGGAATCCCTTATCTATTTTTATGTAACATTTTATGTAATTGAAGTTTCTTTTTAAAAATTTTAAAAAATATTTTTTAAAAAAAGAATTCTGTGATGTGCTGGAGCCAGCTTGTAAAGGTTCACAAGAGTTAACTGTTACATTTCCAGGAAATTTGCAAGTCCAGTTGTTATACAGGGCCATTGTAAAATGTAATGTGTATGTAAATTATACCTTGAAATAAATTATACTAAAACCAAAGAAAATAAATACTCAAAACTCACCACTTCCTGGTTAGTTTGTATCTTTTCCTACTATCTATGCTGTTGGGATTATGTTTGTCTACTGTACCGGTATGGTAGAAATATGACATAATGCTGTGCTACTGCACATCTCTTCTCAATTCCATGCTCAATGATGTCAAATGCATCACTTGAAACCAGGCATAATGGAAGTATTCAAACTCAGAAATTGGCAAAGATTACAAATTTAAGGCCTTTTTGCCCTGGAGAAGCAGTTGTTAAAACAGTGTTCAGCATGTCATGGGTAACAGTAAAGCAAAGTAGTTTCTGCACTCAGGGAAAAGCAAAATGGTGGCAGAGGTAGACAAGTAAATAGTTAAGTACTGGGAAGTGGACGTAGCTCAACTGGTAGAGCATCCGTCTACCATATGGAGGGCCCAGGGTTCGATTCCCAGGGCCTCCTGACCCATGTTGTGAGCTGACCCACGTGCAGTGCTGCTGTGCACAAGGAGTGCCATACTATGCAGAAGTGCCCCTGCGTAGGGGTGCCCCACACACAAGGTGTGTACCCCACAAGGAAAGCCACCCTGCGTGAAAAAAGCGCAGCCCGCCCAGGAGTGGCCCCACATACACACAGAGCTGATGCAGCAAGATGACGCAACAAAAAAGAGACACAGTTTTCCAGTGCTGCCTGACAATGCAAGTGGATGCAGAAGAACACACAGCAAGCAGAAGAACACACAGTGAATGGACCAGAGAGCAGACAACAGGGGGGAAAGGGAGAGAAATAAATAAAATAAATCTTTAAAAAAAACAAAAAACAGTTAAGTACAACAGAGAGTGCTCAGTGCTGCGATGGAATGAAACACAGAGGAGCATAAAAGCATGTCCCTAGCCCCGGCAGGGAGCATGTGGTCAGGGGAGGCTTCCTAGTAGATCAGGACAGAATTGGAAATAGCCCAGAACAGTCAAAAGACTTCACTGGAAAGAACCCACACCTTGGAGCCTTAAGTTGTGGATTTAATTGCCATCTCTGCTGTGTGATATTGGGCAAGCCTCTAAGAAAATGAGGAGTTTGGAAACAGGATAGCATTTAAGGTCCTTTCCAGGTCTCTATAGCTTGGATATTAAAATAAGCATGACTTCCTAAATATGTATAAACCTTTGGGATATGGAGAAATGGATGGTGGGCCTGAGATAGTTTGTAAACAAACTTGCAGGTAACAATGAACCTCTCTCAGGGATTCTCACTTGTACACTCACCGTCACCACTCACATACACACACCATCTCAGCATACCAGGGTCCATCAAAAGAGGGAAATTCATAATAGTTTGTCTGTCGTGGACCTTGTCCTTTAGCACCATCAGTAAACTTATTTGACCTTGAGTATTTCTCAGTTGAACAAGGACTGATTCAGCCATGCTTTGGCCATTTAAAGACTTTTCCTTCTGAAAACCTGCATGTCCTCCAGGTGGAAAGCAGGGAAAAGTCAGTCTGGCCATTGGCTCCCTCCAAGCAACTTAAGTGACTCAGAGCTGTTACCAGCCACAGCAGGCCAATATCCTTGCACCCAGGGAGGCACTCAAGCATAAAAACAATGAATATTGTTATCTATGTAGATTACAGAGAAAGGTTAGGGAGAGAAAAAGGTTCTGGAGCAGCAGAACCACAACATGAGCAAAGGAGAAAGCCGAGCTGGATGGAAGGAAACTTTCCTCTTTGGCCTCAATTCATCATTTCTGGTTTGGCTTTGGAGTGCAGGTAACTGGTGACATAACTAACAGGCTATTCTGGAGAGTCAGAGGAGGAGGGGAGACTTTGAGACAATATGGTAAAGTGTTTTTTAACCTGAGTTCTGAGCTGGACTGACTGGGATACAATTCTAGACCTGCCACCTACTCATTGTGGAACCTTGCTCATTTTCTCTAAACTCTTGAACCTCAGTTTCCTTATCAGTAAAATGAGGTCATAAGAAAACTCACCTCTGAGAGACTGTGCGGATGAAAGGAAGAGATGTGTTTAAAGACACCACCACAAAATAAGATGTTTAGTTAACGTCACTGTGAATTAAAATGGCCGCGAAAGAATGAAAGATGAAAGGATCAAACAGACCTGTCTGTCTTTCCCCACTAATTCAGGGCTTTTGGAAGTATGATCTCCACTGTCAGGACCCAGTTGGAAGTTTTGAGACACCCTGGGCTAGACTGAAGGGATCTACATGACCTTCTGCTGTTCTTGGAAAAGCAACAAGGTGTAGGTAACAGAAGGACTTGTGGAGTAGGAGGTGTTTCATTCCTTATGACCCTCCTGGGTGGGCGTTCAAAGAGAAAGACAGTAGGCATCGTGGTTTAAGACAGAGAAAAACAGAAGGCTCTGGAGCTGTGGGGTGGCCTTAAGCCAAACATTATGCAGAAAAATCCAGGTCAGAATTCAGAAGATCCAAATGGTGTTAGAAGTGAAGCTCTAAGGCAAGGGATTGAACTCAAAAATTTGGAAGAGCTAAGATGAGTTTGAACAAGAACAGGAGTGGGAGCAATGGTTGAGTGGGGTGGGATGAAAGAGCTGGGAGACAGTCTTAGCAGTGCCATCATTCATTTGTAAAATTACCTTAGATCAGGGATTCTCAAAGTATGGTCCTTAAACTTTTTAGAAATGCAAATTTTTGGTCTCTATCCTAGACCTACTGAATCTGAGGGTGGGGTCCAACAATTTGTTTTAACAAGCCCTCCAAGTGATTCCGATGCAGGACAAAGGGTAGGTGCTGCCTTAGACAAACCATTTACCCTCTCAGTTTTTCAGGTTTCTTCCCTAAAAAATGAGAACAAAGGCCTAGATAAGGTCTAATCAGATTTCCTACAGTTTTATGTTGGTAGGTTTTTGTTTGCAAAATGCTCTCAGAGCATTCATATAATTTGCCTGAGGTCACCCCACAGATAAATTGAAAAGCTGGGACGAGAATTCACATCTTCTGACTCCACGCCTGCACCCTTTTCATATTGCCACTCCACCATTACCACTTCCACTTCGAGGCTATCCCTTGGAAATTCAAGAACATTATTTTTTATCTAGGAAAATTCTATTTCCTAAGAACCTTTGGAAGAAAGTGAAGGGTGACTCTCTTTCTCATATAGAAACATAAAAGACAGACATTTTGGTTGAAAGTTAAAGATTACCTGGAGATTTTTAGACCAGGGAGTGTCTTGAGGTAATTTTCCCATTTTCAATGAAGATGTTTGAGTCCACAGGCAACTAACATCCTAATTAAAGAACACGTAAGACATAACATCAGAGATAAGGTGGTTTCAGCTCATTGACAGGTGCAACTGTGTCAAGAACCAGGTTCTTTCAATCTTTCTCCCTCTGCTATCCTCCAGAGGTTGGCCTGTCCTCTTAGGCTTTTTTTTTCCTCTCTGAAATCGAATTTCTATTCTGAAAAACTGTAATGGCTAGAAAGACAACAGTTAAAACTTAAGAATACTTTTATAAATTGGAAATTAAAAGTATTTGATGTGCAGGAGAGTAAATAGTGGAGAGATACCCTATAGCTTTAAATAATGGTTATATAACCAAGAGAGCATAAAAACAATCAATGTCTTTCTAATACACAATTGGATATGTATCATTTATAACAAATAACATGGAAGTAAGGGAGGGAGGGAGGGAGGGAGGAAAGGAAGAAGGGAAATAAAGAAAAGAGAAGAGAAAAGAAAAGAAAGGATAAGAAAAAGAAAAAATCTCCATGAAATACCAAACTCCAGAAATTAACTTTCATTTAAGAACACATGGTGAAGGCTTTTGGCAGCAAAATTTTCACAGTTCTTACAATGGGAATCTTCTAAAGTTTTTCTTCAAATTCAAAAGCTAAAAAAAAATTGAAGAGGGAATAGTTACACTGGCTTAGGAGAGTTGCCACTTGTCATGGCTCCCAAAGGTTGCGCAGGTCAAGGCATCATGGAAATCAATTTCCAGATGTAGGAAAATGAACCTCCCTTTCACTGTGTCACTTTTCAACAGTGAGACCAAAAACATTCCAGAAATCCCCAGCACATTTCCCCTGATATTTCTTATTGGTCACAACCACTTTCATATGTCTTCACCTAGACCTATCACTGGAAAGCAGGAAGGAGTTGCCATGATTGACCTGGACCAAAGATAATTCACCCCTGGAGCTGGGGAAGGACCCATCTTCTTGTGAAGTGCATGACCAAGTTATTCAAGAAAAGCAAGGAAGGTAAGCAGACAAGGCCCAATGGATAGGACGTCTTCCTGCCACATGGGAGGTCCACGGTTCAAACCCTGGGCCTCCTTGACCATGTGGAGCCAGCCTATGTGCAGTGCTGATGTGTGCAAGGAGTGCCGTGCCATGCAGGGGTGTCCCCAGCATAGGGGAGCCCCACGTGCAAGGAGTGCACCCCATAAGGAGAACTGCCCAGAGCGAAAGAAAGTGCAGTCTGCCTAGGAATGGCACCGCACACACAGAGAGCTGACATAGCAACATGACGCAACAAAAAGAGACACAGAATCCCGGTGCCACTGAAAAGGATAGAGGTGGTCACAGAAAAACACACAGCAAATGGACACAGAGAGCAGACAACTGGGGTGAGGGTGGGGGAAGGGGAGAGAAATACATAAAAAAATAAATCTTTAAAAAAAGAAAAAAAGAAAGGCATGGGAGTTCTGATTCCAAGAAAAAATGGAATGGTGTTAAGCTTAGGTTCTGGGCACATGCTATGCATTTTGCTATTATGGTGGTTAATTTCACGTGTCAACTTGGCTAGGTTATGGGGTCCAGTTGTTTGGTCAAGCAAATACTGGCCTGATTGTTATTGTAAGGGGATTTCATAGATACATTTGCATCTGTAGTCAGTTGATTGCATTGACTGCTGATTGCATCTATAATCAATAAAGGAGATTGTCCTCGGCAATGAGGGGAGATGCCTCACCTAATCAGCTAGAGGTTTTAAAAGTCAGAACTAAGGATTTCAGAAGTTAGGAGAATTTCTGCCTCTACCTTAGCCAGGAGAACTCAACTTCACCTTCATCAGAGTTTCCAACTTGTAGAGTGCTCATGGAATTCAGACATGACAATTCCCACAGTTGCGTGAGCCAATTCTTATGACAAATCTCATGTGTGTGTATGTATTAATATATGTGTGTACATGTACATGGGTATATGTGTGTATATATGTACATGTGTGTGTGTGCGTGTGTGCATTATCTCCTGTCGCTTTGTTTCTCCGAAGAACCCTATTACAGACATGTTACTTCATTTAATATGCATGTCAACATTATAAGACAGATACCATTTTTATCCTCATTTTTATTGATGAAAAAACTGAGGCTCGAAATGGTGAAAAGCAACACAGTTAGGAAGTGGCAGACTCAGGGCTCCTGAAATTGGAAGACTCTATTGCTGCGCTGTCCAATATGGCAGCCACCAGCCACATGTGGCTACTGAATTTTGAAGTTCTTAAAATTTAACTCCAGTTCCTCAGCTTCACTAGCCACATTTTATGTGCTCAATAGTGATATGTGGCTGGTGGCTATCATATTGGAGAGCGAAGATAGAGAACATTTCCGTCATCACAGAATTTCGGTCGAACAGTGCTATTCTAGAACCCAAGTTCTTAACCGCTCCACCAAAATGGCTCCACAATGAGTTACATTCCGTGGATGGATGGTCTTTGTGGAGGTTTCCAAAGCAATGCTATCAAAGGAAGGAAGAGTTCCACCTCTTTTCACCCCACTTCCAAGACAAAGGCTCTATCACAGCCCGAGGTTTTTACCTCTTTTCTGGGAAACTTCTGAACAATGAACCTAGTAGGGGAAGAGAGAGATTGAAAGTCATTTTCTCAGATTCTTTTGGGAGTGACTTAGAGGAGGAGGAACTAAATAAGCAACAAGTTCATAGTATCCTTTGATTCTGGTGACAATCAAAACAGCATTGTAATTACCCTTTTCCTCCATAAACCTACCCAGCAAAACCACTGCCTGACCCACATTCCTAAGCTCCTCCCAGTTCTCACCCAAACTGCCAATCCATGGCAAATGTGTTTCCCAATCCATGTCAGGAATACATTGTGTCAATACCAGGTGACATTGTGGTATGAGGTACAACACCCAAGGAAAACCCAAAAAGTTCTCATTGTTCCTCCTTTGCAAAAATTTCCCAAGGGCCAGAGCCTATGAGTTAGAGTGTGCTCTGCTTAATCTGACTTTCAAATACTGGTGAGTTAGGGGACCTTGAGAGATTCCTCGCCAAGGTATTATAACAGCCACAGAGATATTTAAGATGGCACATGAGTCTCTTCCTTTCTTGCTCAGGTGGGTGCCAACTCCAGACTGCGGGATGAAGCTGCCCTCAAGAGGATGGGTGGTGCCCAGGAAAGTAAATGTACTCAGGAGTCACAGACCTAGGCTTAACCCCTGCTCTGCCATTACCAACCCTGCAAGAAGAAAGCCACTAAATTTTTAGATTCCACCTCTATAAAAAGGGGTTAAAATGAAAACTTTTTAAGGTTGTTGGGAGTGTCAGAGGAGATAAATGTTACAAAGTGTCAGGCACATAGTGAGTCCTCACTTAAATGTTGTGTCCCCTTTCCTCTAGTTCCTGAACATGTGCAGTAGAAATTGGGGTAGAATGGGGTTGGTAGTGGGGGATAAATTCAGAAAGTATTATGGACAGGGAATCAAAAATACCTAAATCCTGACAATTACTCTTTCCAAATGGGGCCTATTCAAAGAATAATACAGACAAAGTGAAGGCAAAATAGCACAGTGTCATTGACTGAAGCTTTGGTGCCCATCCCCAAGGCAGGGCTCTAGTCACTTGGGCTGGGTCACACCACATAGACATCTTCTTTTCTAAGGCTGATACTGTCTAAATAATCTCAGATCATAGTGAACCTCAAATCCAGCTCTCCTTCACTCCATATTGCCTCACCTGCAAATTGAGACTGGGCATTTAGAGGTGAGGAGCAGTTTCTAAAAAAGAGGCTGTAACTCTGTGTTACCTAGCCAAAAGAAATAAAAGAGAAAAAGAAAAACAGACAGCCAGGCCATGCTGCCCTGCCATGCGATCTCCAGCCCTAGAAACTGAAACCTACCCAGTGCCTTCAAATCTCACTAGTCAGCTCTAAATTGCTCCTGATGATTGGGTGGAGTTTCTTGCCCTTGATTCTGACTAGGAGCAAGGAGGTAGGTAGGAGTCTTGAACTAGCCTTAGAAGACTCTAGTTGAAAATTTCTCTTGTCATGGACATACCTAAAGTCTCATCCCAAAATGGTTCTAGGCTGGTTTCACCCTGGGGAGGTGGTTAAAGTACAGACTCCTGGATCCAGCCCTGGGGGCTGTCATCAGCAGGTCAGCTACGAGCCCTGGAATCTGTGTTTTGCAGGTTGGACGCCCAGCCAACGCAGGAAGCTTTTGGGACTGCTGGCTTGATCATCTGGTTCTTTGGGCTGATCTCCTGACAACTCATCTACTTCTCTTTCTCTTTCCATTTACATATCCTTCCTGGGCCTTACCATTCACGGATGTTTTCCTTAATATCTTCTGCTTCTTCCACAGGTGCAAGGGTCCTAGCCTCCATTTAAGGACTCTTTCCACTCCAATTTGCTTGACCTTCAAAACTACCACTGTGGTGATAAGTGGGTTTTAGTGGGCATTATTTTCACCCTCACTTTCATTGCTGGCTACATATCTTTGAGAAGGCCTACAACTTAGACAACTCATGTCCATCTGACAATTGGGCATGTAGAAAGAGTCTGGAAAGAATTTGTTATGGAAAAATCTGCATCTTAAGAGCTCAAAAGATCAAAGAACTGTAGGCCAAATGTGTGGATTCAGACACACACACACACACACATGCGTGAACACAAACAGGAAACACAACAAAATGTGGAACTGTCTATGTATGCACATAAAAGACCCATATAGACCATGGAAAAGTCCATGCACACATTGACCTATATTTCTCTAGGCAGGATGCAACCCCACCAATGTGTCTAGCTCCATTCCTCATACAACTGCAGGCCCTAAGCATGCAAAGACCAATATCATGATTCATCTTAGCCCCATTCCTTCTGTGCACACAATCTCATACCATCAGCCCATCCTTGATCATTTTACTCTAAATTCTATCCTTATCCACCACATCCAAGACCAACTCCCCACTCCATTTCCTAGCTTCCCAGCCATCCTTGATCCCCACTCCAGAGGAGAAGGCTGAGCATTAAGTGAGTCTCAGGAATGGCATGAGAATGTCTATGCATCTTTCAATTGACGTCACCTTCAAGGACAGATCTAGCTACAGAAAACAGATTTTGACTTATGAAAAGAATAAAGGTATGTATACCACAGAAACCCCAAACCCCACGGAGCTTTTCAGAAAGTAAAATACCTTAGGCTTTTCTTCTTAATGGTCTACAGATAAACGCCATCAGAGACAGAAGAAATTTCATCTGAGGCCCTCAATGGGAAGCAGGGCAATGCACATGTACGTGTTTTAAATTGGAACAAAAAGTCTGAGACGCAAGGGAGCTGTGTAAGGCATACACATACATAACATGTGGCCAGGCCCCTATTCTATCAGTAGAGTTACAGGTTCATAAACAGAGGGAATAGTGTGGGAGACACCTGTGTTCTGACAGCTATTATGTGTCCATCTGCATATGCTCATTCAAAGGGAGATGGAGATGATCCTCCAGCCAACTGGCAGGGTCAGGGAGGACATAGTAGTACCTTCATAGATTTCCAGAACCATGGAGTACTAAAATTGAAAAGTACTAGAGTGCCTTAAAACGTGTTCTAGAGAAAGAATCCCAAATGTGTTAAATGGTATAAAAATGGGGAGGGATATAACAGGGGAAGGATTGGGGAGAGGCTGCAAGGTCAAATAAGTCTGGGAAATTCACCCTTAAAGTAAAATATGTTTTGTTGTTGCAGGGCTTTACAGAGCCTTGAGAGTGCTAAAGTGCACTGTGGATTTCAAAAGGGAGATAGAAGACGTGATGTTTTCCAAGAGGACTTGACACAGAATCCTTTTGTGTCTTGAGAAAGTGTTCTGAGAAACATTTTTCAGGACATGTGTTCTGAGAAACATTTTCAGTGGAAAAACAAATTCAATCTAACTTCTCCACTTTCTTGACAGATGAGAAAGCTAAGACCCAAGAGCAAAGGGACTGGCCCAGAGTAGCACACTGGAGAGTGGCAGAACTGAGAAGGAGCCCCGGTTCCCTGATTCTGATGAAGGATCAAATCTCTACACATCTCTTGTGACATACGAGATTCTGGGTGAGGAACTTAACCCATTCATTCACTCCATGGACATTTCCTAGGCATCAACACTATGCCACCCTCTGGGCTGAATGCTGAAGATACAAAACAAAATGAGGCCTAGTCCCTGCCTTCAAAGAGATTACAGTTTACTGAAACAACAAAAATAAGACATTGATTATAGCATAGCTCCTTGCTTTGCACAGTTCCAATATGCAAGGATCAGTTACCATAAGTTTTAAATAACATTCTTCCAATGACACAGCTCAAATTTCAGGTACCATGATACATTAACTACAAAGAATTGTGTTAAATACAAATTAGGCTGCCAATTCCCCAGTCCATGAATCTCTGTGTAAATAATAGACACATCATGGGCAGAGACCAATCATGTCCCTTCTTTTAGTCCTTTGGTGATTGGTAACTGGACATCAGCTGGTCAGTTCATTCACAGACAGCAAAGTGTGGAGTAGTGTTTCCTCCTTATCTCCCAGTGAGAAACCCCTATGACATTTTAGGCAAAGGGAAAGTCAAAAGAAGGAACTGGACAAGAAAAATGAAAGGTAGCAAAGAGCCAAAAAATGATAATGCTGAAGTGAAATTCAAATAAAATACAAATGGACTTACAGAAGAAATAGTGGGCTGTGGAAATGTTAACACTACTCCCATTTCAGAGACTCTAGATATGCAGTCTGGAACTTAGTGAAGATGAACTTATCAATAGAAATAAGGAAAATGACAAGAATGATGATGTCTCATAGGAAGGGACACCCACCCAAAAACTTCATATTAAATAACTTGGAGATATTTCAAGACACTGAAAACTAAAAGGATAAAGTGTTAGGAACTAATACAAATTTAGAAAGGAATATAGTTGCCAGAGAATAGAAATGATGTCTGCTCTTACTACAGAACAAGTAAAGGTAAGGATTGTTCAAACTACTAGGTAAGTTTTTTACAAAGGGAAAAAAACACACTTTCTCAATATTTCCACTGTTTTAAACTTCAGTGTATAAAATATTATTTTTTCATTTCTCTATATATTTATGTCTAGAGTGAAAGAGATTTTAATGTTTTGACAAAAAATGTATAAAAGTCATAGAACACTTGGAATTTCTATCATTATTAAGATTTAAGATTGTGTACAGTTTCAGGTTGTATGGACATTTTTATGGGTCTGTACTGCTGCACAAAGTGGGGACTGTTTGTACTTACACACTCTAAGCCTAACTTTCTCTGTTTTAAGAGAGAATCAAATCAGTTGGAGTTCCAATAGGAAAGCAGAGGAACACTCAAATGAAGATAATTCAAGGATGGAGGGTTTTTTTGTTTTTGTTTTGGAAAGCACTATATTTAAAAGCACAAGTGTAGCTGTAAGAGGACCTGAAGTCTCAGAGAGTGCAGAAACTTGGGGCTGGCAGCAGCACAGCTGTTACCACACCTGGGTCCTAAGGGATTATAGGAAAGAGAGATTCCTAGAACTCAGAAGAAAGGCAAGTATGCAGAGCAGTACACTTTTGTTTGAGGCCCAAGAGACTTTTCAGGAAGGAGCCTATAGGACTAAACCCCACCCCCCTCTCCTCCTTCCCTCTGCCCATTGGCTGACATTAATTGGATGCCCATAGGTATTGCTGACCCTGTATCATCACTTGGTAGTCTCCTGGGACACAGCACAAAGTGCCAAAAGGAAGAGATGCAAAATAGCACACTTTCATATGTAAATTCTGGAATGTGATGATTTTAAATGCCTTAGAGGGAGCTAGGCTTGTAACAAGTAGCCAAAACCCAAGCTTAAACTTTTAAAGAGGAGTTAGGGAGGAGAGAATGGTGCCTGGCAGAGCCCAGTGGCTAGAAGTGCAGCCTGGCTCTAGGAAGAGCTAGAAAATCATCACGAACCCAGGCATCCTCTCTCCAACCTTCTCTCTCTTGGGCCAGCTGGTCTCTGATTCCTTCGCTCTTTCTGTGGTCAGACTTGCTCTCACTCTCCCCCCACCCCCATGTGAAGAAGTTTGCATCTCAGTTTCCAGCCACCGACAGAAGCCAACTAACATCTTTTTGTCCCACTTCACATTCCTGTGAGAAAGAATTTGACTGGCTCAGCTTGATTCCGGAACTCAGGTCTGATCCAGTCAGCTGCCGCCAAGAAGGCATGACACCAGCATGACTGCTAAAACCCATGTGGGTGGAGGAGAGGCATCTTCTCAGAAACGAAGGCTTGGGGGCTGGGCAGCCACTCTGAAAAATGCCCGTTCCTGCACTTGGTCTATTTTTATTTAACAAACTCTTTTATACACCAGGTTCTCTTCTAAGTGTCTCATTACAGCAACCCTAGGAGACAGGCTCTATTATTTGCCCATTTTACAAATGAGAAAACTGAGTCATAAAGATATTAAGTAATTTTTCGAAGTTCACACAGTTGGTTAATAGCAAGTTGGGATTTGAACCCACACAGAGTAACTCCAAGATTCATGGTTTTAACCACTGTATTCTACTATCTCTCAAGTTTAAGTAGGTAGAAACAATAGTCTTATCTACCAGCGTCTCCAACCCATCATAGACTCAAGGTGAAGATGGGCTCGACAACCCTAAAAGGCAGCGTATTGAGCCCAGAGAAAAACACAAGTCTTCAGTGATCTTTGTCTCCAACCCTCCTCATCTCCTCCCAATTCCTTCAATCTTGCCCCAGGATCAGAGAACAGAAATGAAAGTGGAACCAAGAAAAAGAAAATCCTTTTCTGCTTACCATCTGCAAATGATCAGTAATGGTATAATTCAGAAAGCAAAGCTCCACAGCAAACTGCAAAAGGAAGAAAACAGCTGAGAACCAAGGACCTTAATCCTCATCTTCCAGCAGGTGACATGGTGGCCAGTCCACAGAGCATTGTGGCATCAGGGACCACATGCTCCTGTCCCAGGGCCCCATGCCTATGCAAGAACTTTGGACCTGTCCTCTTTGAGGCAAATCAGGCTTGGGGTTTCTCGGGGTTCTGTCTAAAAACTTCTCCTTAGGAGACCTCATTCAGTGCCGTGGCTTCAATTAGTTACCAGATGCTGGTGACCCTCCCATCTTTATTCAGTTCAGACCTCCCTCCTGCCCTGCAGACCAAAGAGCCAACCACCTGCTGGTCATCACCATTTGGATGTGCCACAGGCCCTTCAAATGTAGCATGTCCGAAACTAAACCCCACATTCCCTTGCCCAGATTTGCCCTCCCCTACTGGTCGCCATGTCAGAGAATAGTGCCTCCGTGTACCCAGCCATCTAAGTTAGAATCCTAGGACTCGTCCTTGACTCCTGCTTCTCTCTCATCTTCCCTCCTTCTCATCAATTAATCCCTGTTTACTTGACCTCCTAAATATCTCTGGAGTCCTTCCACTTCTCTTCTTCCACTCTGCCACTTTCCTAGTTCAGGACGCCATCTTGTTTGTTTCGATTCCTGCAGGCTTTTAGCAACAACCATTGCCTCCCTCAGTCCATTTCCCAGGTGGCAACCCAAGAGACCTTTCTAAAATGAAAATCTGATCAGGTTTCATTCCTCCCCAAATCTATCCAAAGTTTCCCTATTTCTCTTGGATAAAATCCCAAATCCTTAAAATGGCCTAGAAGCCTGCCTGCTCCAGTTCCCAGTTATTTTTCCAGTCTTACCTTGTGCTCCCCTTTCTTTCACACATTATACTCTATGCACACCAAACTTAGTACTTGGACATGCCTCCAGTAGGCAGCCTCTAAAATGGCCCCATTTTAGCATACACACACTTGTGTAATCCCTGCCCTTGGAGCAGGCTGGACTTGGGACCAGCTTCCAATGAAGAGAATATGACAAGAATAATGGAATGTCACTTCTAAGATGAAGTTACAATAGACTCTAATATCCATGGTACACTTGTTTTCTCTCTCTTTCATTCTCTTATTTCCTCTTATTTCTCTCTCTCTCTCATTCTTTCCGAACCTCAGTGGAAACTAGCTGCCATATTACAAAAAGCCCTATGAAAAGGCCCAAGTGGCAAGAAATTGATGTCTCCTGCCAACAGTGAGAGAGGGCCTAAGGCAAAGCTTCTCCCAGATTCCTAACCCAAAGAAACTGTGCTGTAACAAATACTTGTTGTTTTAAACCATTATGCTTTGGAGTAATTTCTTATGCAGCAATGGATGACTAATACGACACCAAAGACTTTCTTGTCTCTGAGTGACTGCACATGCTTTTCCCACTGCCTGGATTGCTCCCTTCACCCTTCCCAATGCCGACCCATTTCACCTAACTCCAGCTCACTCTCAGGTCACAGGTTAGATGACACCTCCTCCAGGAATCCTTCCCTGACTTCCCATATCATAGCACTGCTCACATTAGAGCCTAAACTCTATGAGGGCAGGGAGCATGGTTATCATGATTCACTTTGGACCCCCTGTGTCCACAAAAGAGCTGGCCACAATAAGTAGGTTGTAAATATTGGCTGAATGAATGGAGGTTATAGAAACTCATTCTCTCTCTCTATGCAGGGCTGGGGTTTCTCCTTGGACAGAGTGTATCACTTGAAATCATGCAGATATACCACATCCTGAGTTTCTGGAAGCCATGATTTTAATCTATAGAGTTACAATATTGAATTTAAATCTGTTATTTCCACTGAGCTTTAATATCCTTTCCTGTTCATTCTCTCTTGTCACTTTTAATTGTGGGACATTATTATCCTAATTTTACAGATAGGAAAAAAAAGGCACAAAAACTTGAGTAAGGACTCATCGATAACCAAGTGCAAAAAACATTTCTTTGAACATACACCCTAATTACTGAATCATGTTGCTAAAAACAATGCAGATTCGCTCTATGTCTGGGACTGATGATTATGTTTCATCACCCAGATGTCTTGGTAAGCAAATAAAAATTTTAGTCTCAAAAGGGAAAGGATATCAGAATCAAGGAAATAAAGTAAAACTTAATTAAATCAGACCCGGAAAAAAGGAAGAAAAAAGTAAAGCATGTGGAAAGAAATTAGTTTTCATGCTTCCAGATACATACTGGCCATCTTATAAATTGCTAGGGAAAAAAATTAGGTAGTAATAAATAAAACAGGTTAATTTTTAAAAGGACCATTCGCAATAGGTGACTTTACAGACCACAGCATCAAATATGAGATTCCAGACTCAAACTGTGCTTTATGTCTTTAGTAGCCCAGTTTAATTTTTATTTCTTTTAAATTCATAAGGATCCTCTTCATCATGTGTGAGAAACATTTTAAACCAAAAGATTCTGAATTAAAAACAACGCAATAGAAAACCACAATTATACTAGTTTCTGAGTCCATACTGTGGAGGAAGATGCTTTAAAACCAGTGACTTTTGCTTCATCAGTACCTAAGCCCCTGTGAACAGCTCACAGACAAACCCACCTCGTGCTCCCTCCACCAATCAATTATAGAGAAAATTCTAGAAACTATACCAATGACTGCAAATTGAGGTATAGGATGACTCAGTCTTAATAGTCATGGAGCAAATAAGTACTAACAAGTAATATTTTAAAATTACTAATCAATATTGAACTATTAGAGGAGAGTTCATATAAAATACAAATTTCTAGCATCTCTTGAAAAATGAGATCTGGCAGGCAGGTACTCAAATTTTCCCACAGCAAACATGAGCCAGAGAGGTAAAAGGGCTTCCCCCTTCATTCAGGACATGTGGGCTACATTTTCTCAGTCTTCATCACCCTTATTTTTTATAAATCCAGTCTCTCTACAGTATTTACAGCACTTCTCTGGCTTCTATGGGTATAATTTTGAGATCCCTATACTAGAAAAAGCATGCCTTTCTTTAAAACATATTCACAGAAGTTACATTTAGGTAAATGGAATTTTTTGAAAGGTAGTGACACCAGGAACCCATCAGGAGCCCTCCCATCCCTCTCTCTCCCTAACTTCTCCATCAGGACACCTCTGCTGCTTTCTGTTTCTCTCTGCCCTGCTATTGTACTCTCGGGAGGTCAACTTTTATTTCTTCAGTTGCAAGCAGCCTAATAAGGCCATTCTGACCCGGTATCCACCTTCTGATGTTCAACTCAGCTCTCACCTCTTGCCTGGCCCAGTAGCTCATTTTCCCAAATCCAGTTTGCCCAAACAGGAATCAGATTGGTCTGGTCATCTATTCAAGCCATTCCAAACAATTACTCTATGAATCACTCTATGAATCGGGATGACTGGGGCCCTGCTCAAGCACCAAGAGGGATTATGGGGCATACAACATGGCTGCCCAGAGCAGCAGGGATTCTGGGTAAGACGCACACTTCTTTCAAGGGCAGGCAGGCCATGACCCCATTCGCAGTACAACCACCACCTCTCCCAAACAAGGTCCCCACTTTTAAGCAATTTCCCTCTGCTCCTATGAGGTATGGCCTGGCCAGGGCCTGGCTTCCAGAAGGCAGGATCATGCACAAAGGAGTTATGTACTTTGCTTGGCCACCAAGCCCTCAGCCACATGCACAAATGGAAGCAGTTAGTTTCTATAATGAATTTGCAATGCTCCTTTGCTTGTTTCCTCTCAATGCCTGTTGGCTTTCAAAAACAGTGTGAATTCCCTGTAGAACAGTAATTGTGCTTCTCCTCGCCAGTCTGGGGGTCCACACCCGCTGCATCCCCCCACCCAGACAAGCCGCACACCTCCTCTGAAGTGTCCATGACAAATTCGCTTTTATTGGCCTGAATTTGGGAACTCCACGTTATTTGCCTTTGAGATAGAACAAAGAGACTCTCTATTTCCGCTGGCTCCTCCCATCTCTGAGATGGCCAAGAGCATGCTGCTCAGGCTTCAGTTCCACCTGGAGAAGTAAGAGGATGCTAACAGAGCAGAGGCAGAAGGGCCTAGTGGTTCTGGGCACAGGACCCGGCTCTCCTCCCAGCTCTGCAGGGTCATGCTGTGTGACCTCTCTGTTATTTGCACCATTGCATTCCCCATCCCAGGTCAGAGCTTAGAATGCATTGACGGCATCAAACTGAGCAAGGAACTCAAAGTGCAAATGGAAATTTTCTAGACAGAGAAGATGGGAAGGGCTTTCCCAGTGGAGGAAACAGGAAGTGAAAAATGAGAGGTGCAAATATACCTGCCCAGCATAGCAAAACACTGGCAAAGGGGCTGGGGTCTTTAAGGCAGTGTGGTCTGCCATCCTTTTGGGGAAGGCTTAGAGATGGACCTTTGGAGAATCTGATGAACGTGTAGAGGCACTCCCCAGGAGTGGACACGTGAGATTTGCACACAGACCTGTAAGGGCTGTAACAGAAATACAGCAGTTCAAACACCTACACATTAGGAAGGAAGGAAAGATGAAGGGAAAGCAATTACGGATTCTGAATGTATTATGGATAAGATTTCTTCTGAAAAATGTGATCTTAGGGTTTCTTTAAGTGTAAAATGTTCTTTCGGTTCTTTAAATTTTGCTAGGTGCGATGACTCGTAACCACGGGCAAGATCTTCAGAACTGTTGGTTCAAGTGAATAAGGAAAGCAATCAGTAACTGTAGCTTGCCTACCTTTGCTGAAATACAGGGGTGCACACCAGTTCAAAGTGTCTGCGTTGACACAGCCTGTGTCCTGTTGGTCTGCTTTAGGTTCCTTTGCAGGGTTCACAGCAGTCCTTGGTTACTCTGCCTAGAGACAAGGATCATCGTTAAGCAGGTGTAAGTACTAACCTGCGGCTTTGATCCAACTACTGCATAAAGACCACCAGTCTTGCTTGCCACCTACGTGTTTCTCAAGTCAGGCAGTGCACATCTAACCAACGAGGGCTCTTAAGAGTTCAACATCAGATGGCTGAAGTCGGAAGCGAAATTAAACTACAGATTCAGGAATGTGCATATGACTCCTTTTTACCAGTCATGTCAAATTAGTTGTTGATGGGCTGGCACAGATGAATAACAACCATTTTACATCAGTTACATCAGTATGGAATTAAATTCCAGGATTCAAACAGTGGCTAGCAAGCAGGGCTTAGGAGTCGTGAGATAAAATAGTAGGTTTTTGCCTTCTCAAAAAAAAAAAAAAGTTTTCCCCAAGGTTTTTTGCCTTCACCATGAGTGCCCAGGCCAAGGGTTCGAAGCAAAGGGGGATGTGCTGGGAAAGAGGCTCGGATCAGCTGCAAGGGCCTGGCTTCATCTAGTGCAGCCACTAGAGGTTTAGGTTAGGGTAGAGGGCTGCGACCCACAGAGGTCGCAACAGACCAGAGGTGAGAGGACATGAAATGAGACGGGATGGCCTTGAGGGGCCTGTACTTGCTCTTGCTGTGGCTCTGGCCTGCTCTACTTTTGTGAGTCCCAGCATCTATGCCATTGAGAGGCAAAGGCTGAGCAGGTCAGACTTCAGGTTTAAACATAAAAGTAGTAAGAGTTTCATGGTCTGAAAACATCCACACTACCAAACACTGAAAACTAGAAACCTACAAGCATCCTGCCATACCCCCCAATGTAACCTGTGTTAATTTTTTCAGTATCTTCTCAGAAATATTACCTGTAGGACTTTCTATTTCTCATGTTTACTTTTTTTTTTTTTTAAAGATTTTTATTTATTTATTTAATTTTCCCCCTCCCCTGGTTGTCTGTTCTTGGTGTCTATTTGCTGCGTCTTGTTTCTTTGTCCGCTTCTGTTGTCGTCAGCGGCACGGGAAGTGTGGGCGGCGCCATTCCTGGGCAGGCTGCTCTTTCTTTTCACGCTGGGCGGCTTTCCTCACGGGCGCACTCCTTGCGAGTGGGGCTCCCCCACGCGGGGACACCCTTGCGTGGCACTGCACTCCTTGCGCGCATCAGCACTGCGCATGGCCAGCTCCACACGGGTCAAGGAGGCCCGGGGTTTGAACCGCGGACCTCCCATATGGTAGACGGACGCCCTAACCACTGGGCCAAAGTCCGTTTCCCAAAGTAAACAAAGTCATGTTTACTTCCTTACAAGAGAGGTTGTATTAAGTATCATGTCAAAGTCACACAGCTGGGAGGTGGTGGGGTCAGGATTTGAACTCAGGGCTCGGGTGTCCGCATGCTTGTCTCTCCCCCATTGTGTACATCAGGGGTTCAGTTGCTCTCCTTTTGGTGACCACTTAGGTTGTATCCAGTTTTTGCTGTAATGCACAATCCTTCGGTAAACATCTCCGTACGTATAACTCTGCCCACGTGTGTGAGTATTTTTGTTGGATAAAATTCCTAGGAATTGCTGGGTCAAAGGGTTTTTGCTACTGACTGCCAGATTTCACAGGGCTAATTTTAACACTGCTGGTTGGCAAGGGCCTCCCCTAGGCTCCATCAGTCACCCCATCCTCAGCTTCCTCCTCTCTGGAAGGAGGCAAAGGGATGCCCTGGCTGGCTTCAGGCTGATTTCGTGCTTCCTGGCTTCTGCAGCTGGCAGCAGGCCCTCACTGCTTCCGCCACGGAACGGGCTCAGGAGGAGCTCACATTTCTAAGTGAGAATGGGCTTTCAAGTTGGACAACCCCAGCTCAAATCTTTGTGCCTCTCACTGGCTGCGTGATCCTGGCTGAGTTACTCATCATCTCTGTGCCTCTGTTTCCCCAAAAGAAAAAGAGGGGGTCAAAATGAGTATCTAAAGAATTGTTGAGAGGCTCAGAAGTAAAGGCTATAAAACCCTGAACACAGTGCTATTATTATTTTATCCCTGGTACACGGGATTTATTTGAGAATGATGCATTTCTTAGCCCAAGCTTTCCTGCCCCTTCCCTTGACATTGGACCAAGAATGCTGAACCAGGAGCTCGGGGAGAAGAAACGCAGCTCCGGTCCTGTCTTCCAAGTAGAAGCCTCAAGGTCCATTGAAAACTTAAAGTGAAGACTTTCAACTTGAGATTCAATAGCTAAGGAGAACAATGACTCACTGAGGATAAAAAACCAAGGAGGCATTTATTTGTCTGTTTTAACCTCAGCAAGTTGTTGTGATAATCGAGGGCTCTTTTGGAGAGAGCAGGACTATTATTATTACTATTACTATTAGGATGATGATGAGAGTGGTGATGGCACTGAGCTCTCATTCTTATTCCTTTACACAGGTGAGGGAATTGGAGGCCCAGTCTCACAGCTCAGAGGAGCACTGCCCCTTCTGAGATACCACCGCCAGATTTGGAGTCTACCGTAGAAATCTGCATGTGGTATTTACTCCACAAAAACACACCTATTTATTGAGAAAGTGCTGGGAATGCAGAAGTGAGCAAAACAGACAAAAGCCCTTCCCTGTGGCATTGAGAGTCTCATAGGGGAGACAGACACTAGATCAGGGCTTTGGTTGTTTTTTCAAGGACATCTTGACGAACTGTGATTCTTGCTATAAAGAAAATCCACAGGCTGTTGTGCTTAGGACTACTCAGGGAAGGAGGGAGGAAGACCTTGGGATGTCCAAGGATTGAAGGAGGCCCTTAGAAAGCTGTGTGGGTTTGGGCTAAGTCCTCACCATTCTGGGCCTGTCCCCCATGTCTTATACGAGGACATTACTTGTCCCAGAGTGACTGGGGGAGAAAAAAGATCTCCTATGCAAAAGGCCCAGCAGTAGTCCCTAAGTGAGGCTAGTTCTTCCAAATTTCCTGGCCCTGAACATGAGTTCCCAGATCCCTTAATTCTTGGAACATTCCAGTCTGTGCTTGGGGAAAATACAAAGACCCCCCAATTGCCTGCCCTCTGCCAAAGGCCTCCAGAGTTTAGAAACTTTCCAAACGGCCTCTTCAGGGTGAGTCTTGACTTTGGGAAGGGACTCTGCCTGCCTTCTTCCTAAAATGTTATGTCCTGGTGGCATAATTGAAAGGGCCTTGTCTTCTTTATAGCTATTGTCACTGTTGAGATTTCTGTTGCTAATGATAATAATAATGATGGTGATGATGACACCAAAGTCCGGTGCACAACTGAACTGTTAAGGGCTAACCATGACAATCTGTGTGTGTCCAAATGTCCACCAAATTATCCCTCAAAGAAGAGGAGTTGCCTAATAGTTCAATGCAGGGGTAGGAAATTTTTTATCAAAAGGGGCAATTAGTAAATATGTTAGGCTTTGTAGGTTGGACGGTCTCACAACTACTCAACTCTGCCATCGTAGTATGAAAGACAGCATAGAAAATAAGTAAATAAATGGGTAGAGATGTGTTTCAATAAAACTTTATTTGTAAAAGCAGGCCATGGGCATTTGGCCCAAGGGCTGTAGCTTGCCACCCTCCAGGCCTTAAAACATTTATTGTGTTTATATGGAGGTCGATGCTCTCACAATTACCGTATTTTGAACATATCAGTCTAACATGACCAAAATCAATGACAGTTGTGAAAACGTTTAAGTCACTTGATGGACTCACTTAATGGGAGAAGGAGGCACAAAATTCTAACGCAGAGTTAGCAGATAGTAACAGGAGTCTGATTTCCCAATTGCAGGTGTTAGAAATTGCTGTTAAGCCTTTGTATATTGCAGATAACAAACATAAATCCACAGGACAAATGAAATGATTCTATCAAAATGTGAAGTGGACAGGTAGGTGCTTGTGGCTTAGCATAAAATTTCCAGCAATGGCATAATGCAGGTATTAGAAAAAGGGCCAGGTCTCGAAAAAAGTAGATGAAAATGAACGTGATCTACTCTGGACCCACCATAAGTTTCCTGAGAAAGGATGCCCAGTGATGAAAATGAAATGGATGCCAAAGATGCATAGGAAAAGTTTGAAGAAAGCAGTTTTCAAAATGTGAGGGTTGGGTGGGGGAGGGAAAGCAGTATTGCTAAATTAATATATTATTTTACAAAAGTAAATAATTTAAAATGTTCTTTTTACAACTAAATTGATACATTACGTATTATAATGAGACATCTGATTATTCTAGCCCCACATTCTTAAAATATGGTGCATCATTCTATCATTGGGAAAATAGGAGTATACTATATGGTCAGATGTATCTGGCATCGTCCGCCTCATTTCCAGAGCCTATGCAGGGTTTGGAACAGAGTGGCTGGTACTGAATGAGTGAATGAGTGAATAATCCTATCATTCCCTAAAAGACACACCATGTCGAAGGAGCTCCAACTCCAGCCATAAAGGAGATCCATATCCATTTGAGCAGAAATGGGGAATTAACTTCATCTTTGCCTGCGGGTTGACCTCTCACAGAACTGAGCACCCAAATTCCTTTCCTGACTTCGAGAAAGCCAGCTAGTCCCCTCTGCCACAGGGTGCCCAGACTTCAATGCCCCCAAAGCAGAGTAAACCAAGGTAGGCACAGCCCTGACCCCAGCAAAGGAGGGCATGAGTGCTAGGCATGGGCAGAGACGGTTGGGGTGGGTTCTTGAAAGTTTTTTTCCTGGGAAGAAAAACAAAGGCGACTCAAGACTCGCGGTCATCCCTGGCGGCTCTACAGTGAGACCCAACAAAGTGAGAGATGGAAGGAGAGGGACAGTGGGGCGCGCGCTCACAGGAAGGCAGCTGGTACAAAAGAACTGTCAATCATGTGCTGAGGGTCCCTCCACGCCAGGTGCGGCACCCAGAGCTCTACCTGCATCAGCTCACCAGGACCATTACCTCCACCTGACTGCAGAGGCAAGCCATTCGGCAGCACTGCTCCAGGCCAGACCCAACCTGTTTTGTCTGCAGAGTCTGAGCTTTGAACCTCCACATTCAAACTGCCTCTGTTTTTTTAACACAACAAAAATGATAAAAATAACTCACACATTAACACTTACTATAAACCAAGCACTGTTCTAAATGCTTTCATGCATCGGAATCATTACGGTCCCATTTTACAGATGAAGAAACTGAGGCATGAAGAGGTTGAGCCATTTGCCCATGGCCACTTAGATAGACAGTGGCAGATTCAGAAGTCGACTGACCCACCAGTTGGTTTTCCCCAGTCTAGTCCAGTTTTAACTCCGAAAGTCCAACATCCTGGGAACCTCGGAGCTCTAGGAAAACTGGGAGAGCTGGTCACCCTAGCCAGGAGCTCCCAGACGGGGTGGTACTCAAGGCCGTGCCCTCAGCAGCTCCTGATGCCCTCCTGGGAAGCAGTGCAGTGTAACCGGACGGGCATGAGCTGTAAAGTTAGGACAAGACCCAGGCTCAAGAAATGGCGTTGACTTTTGTTAGCTCTGTGACCTGGGCCAAGTCACAGGACTTCTAAACCTTAGTTTTCCTGACCGCTAAAATGGGAATAAATCCACGTCATTTCGTTGTTTCAAAGGCTCAGAGAGGTGATCCCTGGCAAGCCCAGGGCTGGACACGGGGTCAGTAACCAGTAATGGTGAGATTGTACGGTCACCGCCATCACTGTAATTAAGATATTAATAGGCTGCTCCAGAGGGAGTGATCTGGGAAATGCATGGGCAGGAAGGTGAGTTAAGAAAGGATTAATCCGGGCATCTGCAGCAGCAGGGGAAAGGGAGTTGGTGTCAATCGCAGGTCACACCAGCTGCTGTCATCTCCCATCACAGGCACCCAGATATCCTGGTGGGTCCAGCTGCCCGGGCAAGGAGGCATCTGTGTCGCCCACGGAATCCTGTCTCAGAGGCTCCAGCCAGTAGCATTAACCTCTGAAGCCCGAGGAAGACTCCTCTGGCTTCCTCCCTCTTTCCTCTGCTATTTGTGGCCCTTGTCCTGTTCTAGGGACAGGGAGGTGATGCTGTTCTCTTCCGCCACACATTCTATTCCCAAACAATGGGAGTCAGGATGTTCGGCCCATCAAGCCCTTGATTGTCTCAACATTCTCCCAGCATCCCAGGGGCAGAGCAGCCTGCTCAGCCTCAGCATTCCAGGAACAAGCAGGCCAGCGTGGAAATGAATTTCTGTGTTTTCTCCACCTCGGTGCTTTTTCTGATTCCAGCCCTGATGAAGGGCATCACTCAGTCAGTCAACAAACACTTGGGGGGGCCAGAAGCACAATGGTTGAGTGTGTGCTCTGGAGCCAGACAGTAGAGATCATGATCACAGCTGCGCTGCCTACCCCCTACCTGATCTGGGTCAAGTTCCTTTTATCTTTCTTTCTTTTTAATGAAAGAAGTTATAGTTTTATAGTTTTATAGAAAAACCATGCAGAAAATAGAGAGTTCCCATATACTCCCCCCCCCCCAATTATTAATACCTTGCATTAATGTGGTCCATTTGTTACAATTGTTGGAAGAAAATTACTATATTTGTACTATTAACCATAGTCCATGTTTTACAGTAGGGTTCCCTGTTTGTGTTGGACAGTCCTATGTATATATTTTTTTAAAGTTTTTATTTTAGCAACATATATACAACCTAAAATTTTCTCCTTTTAATCACATTCAAATGCATAATTCCTAGCTGTGAATTATGTTACAGAGTTGCACTACTGTCACCTCCATCCATTACCAAAACTCTCCCATCACCCCAAATATAAACTCTGCACAATTCAACCATTAACTTCCTGTTCCCTTCCCCCACCACGCCCCTGGTAACCCTGTTCCCAGTTTGTGACTCTATGAATTTGCTTATTCTAATTACATCACATCAGTGAGATCATACAATATCTGTCCTCTTGTGTCTGGCTTATTTCACTCAACACGATGTCTTCAAGGTTCATCCGCGTTTTCATCGGGGTCAAGTTCTTCACTCTCTTAAACCTCAGCGTCCACATCTGAAAATGGGTTAATAAGAGTACTCACTACATAGGGGTGTTGTGTAAAACCCTTAGAACAATGTCTAGCAAACAGTAAGTGCTCAGTAAATGATACCTAGTCTGATTAACAGTATTATTAAAAGTGGTATTTCTTGGACTCGGCATATGCAACCCTTTCATTATATCCTTATATTCAGGGTCACCATGAAAGTAAACATTCCCAAAGGGGAAAATCTTACAAGTAGATGAATATTAAAACTGAGAATCCAGAGAATGGTTTAAGCACAACTTTCTCTTGCTACTGCTGTCCACCGAGGGCCAGCTTCACGGCATGTGGTCAGTGCAGTCGCACGGGGCCTGCACTTGAAGGGCCTCATGCCTGAGGTTGAATGTTGCAAGGTCTGTCCTTGACTTTGGGTTTTCTAAGTGAAGACCAGTGGGACCATGGAGCACGCACTGTAGGCTTGGATCCCAGGGGTGGGTGTACAGTCATCCTCTTCCCTGATCCATGATCCCTGTTGCCCCAGCCTACCGCCCTGTAGTAAAGGATTGGAAGCAACTGAATTGTGAACATGAGGGGTTTTCTAAGTCAGTGTTCTGGCTCTCCTTTGCTGTGTAACAAAATCCCCAGACTCAGTGGCTGAAAGCAATCACCATCCTTTATCTGTTCACTTGTCTGCACGGTGGGCACAGCCCCATGGGGCCAACCCTCTCTGCTCTACAGGGCCTTGGTCCTCAGCTGGCATGACTCAAAAAGTTCGGGACTGGGATGGTGAGAGGCTGTGGTCCCTTGACATGTATTTCCAATATAGTAGTCTCAGGGTAGTATGACTTTTTCAGTGGTGGCTCAGGACTCCAAGAGGAGGTATTCCAAGGCACAGGAAGTGGAACCTGCCAGATTCTTAAGGCCAGGGACAGCAAAAAGGCACAGCATTACTTCTGCCCAATGCTATAGATTGAAGTCAGAAGACACACTCAGCCGCAGACCCCAACTCTAGACAGGAGGACAGAATCTGTGACCATCTCTAACCTGGGCAATGAGTTTTTCTCTCCGTACAATGCAATGTTCTATCATCATTAAAAATGATGCTACTGAAGGGCTTTTTAAAAACACATGGTGGAATTTTTATGCTGGATTCAGGTTAAGAAACGAAAGACAAGTAGAACACAAAATTTTATAGATAGCCTAATTCAAACAACCAAAATCTCTGGTAGCCAGGAAGATGAGTTTCTTTATTTTCTTTTTTCCATTTTCTGTAATTTTTTCCCTAAGATTTTCGCTGGCTATGTCCAGCCCACAGGCAAACTGTGATATCTAGGCTAAGAAAGTTCATGTCCAGGGAAGCAGATGCGGCTCAAGCAGTTGAGCGTCTGCTTCCCACATGGGAGTTCCCAGGTTCAGTCCCCAGTGCCTCCTAAACAAAAACAAAAATTAAAAAAACCAAGTAAACAAACAGAATCCAACACAGGGGAGGTGATGTGGCTCAGTGGTTGAGCACCAGCTTCTCACACATGAAGTCCCAGGTTCAATCCCCAGCCCTGGCCCCTCAGGAAAAAAAAAAGGTCACGTTCAAATCACCTTACTTAGCTTCTACGAAGAATTTGGGCCACTTGTGGTACCAGCTGGCTGGCTGGGTAGTGGGGGCCCCTTTAGAAGGAAGTAGACTCCCCAGTTTGTCATGGCATGCCTCCCACATTTATGATACCTGCCTGCCCCCTATGGGCATTTGAGTTTGCAATCCTAGAATCCATATTTATAACTGAAAATCAATAAAAACAATAAAAACAGCTTCATAAAACAAATCCAATGCAAAACACATAGGAACGATTTGTCTGTGGAGAAAAGAATGGAGCCTTGGATGCAAAAACGCTCACAATTTCCCTATACCTCATCTCAGCTCCGTCTGCTTCTGCTCCGCCGGTTCCCTGCCTGCCTCAGTGTCCCTTTCCGGTATCACCTTTCTCCCAAAGGCACACTGGAGGTAACACATGGTGGACTGTGAGCTAAGGTGTGCTACCAGCAATCCAGCCAACCCCAAAGGAAGGGGACAGTGGAAGGCTGAGCAGCTGAAGGAAGGGCTAGAACCCGAGGAAAATGACGCGAAAGATGCCAGCATCTACGTTCATGCCTTCGGTTTAGGAAGAAGGAGCAAAAGAAGAAGTCAGTGATAAAAGGAAAGGGTGTGAAACGGCCATTTCATGCCTTCTAACAAGCAAGGTGGAGGGCGCCAACTGTGGCCACCCTGAGGTAACCTCCCTCTTATGCTCAGTCACTTGCAAAAACGTGCCACAGACATCTGGAAGGAACCTGGGGCCCTCTTTCCAAATTTTCATCAATTGAGTACCGACTTCATGCTATTTGTGTCTTTGCAAATCACCCGTGCCAATATTTACTAATATTTTTCTTTACGTTAATTTCAAATTGTATCATTTTTTTAGTCTAGTTTTGTCCTGTGGAATACCCTCTGAGAAATCATGGGGTTCATGGGTGATGCGCTACCCACACACAGGCGCACGTAAACACCAACCCACACGCACACGGTGTGCTGGAGTTGGCTTGCACTGGCTCACGAGAGCCACTGATAAATTTTCAGAAAATTTTGTGAGCCAGTTGCTAAACACATATGAACTTCCAATTAAATTACCGTTAGAACAAAGACTACAAATAAAATGCATCTCTTCCTGGCTAGTTTCCTACCTTTTACTATCATTTACACTCTTAGGGTTGCTTCCATCTTTTACACCTATCTATGGGGTGGGAATGCTATGTGACCGTAGGCTATTGTGCGTCTTTCCCCAAGTCCGTGCTCAGTTGACCTAACATGAGTGGCCTAAAATCAATATTGACAGGAATATTTACACCATGGGTATCAGCAAATGCTACTAATCAGGGCTTTCTTTTTTTTTCTGGGGAGCTTGTTAAACATTTACCAGCACACCATATCTTTGTGCAGTTACATATAGAGAGTTGATAGCATATTATTATATATTATATACAATGTGTGTATTGCATGTACTTGAACATATTTCCCCTAATACGCACTAAAAATTAGCTGTAAATTACACAAACATACACACACGTTCCTACATCTAGCCCCCTAAAAGGGTTTTGGATGCCAGCAATGGAGGGTGTGCAGTGTTTAACACATACTCACTAGCCCAACAACTGTCCCTCAGGGAAGCTGCAGCTCCAAGGAGGGAGGTGAGCTCATTGAGCCCACAGGGTTAGTTCAAGACCCATTGGCAAGTGGAACTCCGGCTGCTGCCCCTCCCCGCAGCACTCTGCACCCCACCCCCACCCGTTCAAAGCTGCGTTCCTGTGCGGAAGGTGCCACAACCCATCCCCAAAGCACTGTGTTCCGGAACAGCTAGAACAAGAGGGAGCAGCCCCAATGAGGGAGGAAGGGAGGGGGCTGGGGGGGCTAAAAGGGTCATTAGAAATTCACACAATTAATTAGCCCAAGCTGGGGACACAGCCTTCTGGATAATCCATTGATAAAGATGGCAGGGGGCCCACTCCCCTGGCCCCTTGCGGGTTACCGCAAGCAAAGCTCAGCACCCACCCCAAACCGGCTTCAATATTTGATGCAAAATTAAAGCCCATTCCAACTTTTATGAGCAGTGCAGGAGCGTCTGCCGCTGCCGGGCGCCCATCGCCCCCATCATTTCCCAAGGAGCCCCCACCCCCATCCTGCGCCGCCTCATCCTCCATCAGGCCGAGTGCATTAGGACAATTAGCACCAGCCCACTGGCGCCAATTAGCAACCAATAGTGTCTATATTATGGAGAGGGGGCGGCGGGCGCCTGTGTCTCCAGCCGGCCTTCACACTCAATTACATTAAGTGGAGGCTCCGCGCTGCGGTCGGGTGGACAGTTGCTGGAGTAATTGCGTCTTCTCTGTTGCTGCGGGCAATCTTCTCCCAGGTCCCTGATCCCGGGGCTGACTCCTCTCCTTGTCCACTTACATCAATACACACTTCTTCAAAAGGCGAGGGTGGGGGAGGGCCGGGGGCTGGAGGCTGCAGCGTCCAGAGAAACAGGAAGAGAGTCCCGGAGCTAGGTCACGAGCTGGACCATTCATTCACTCATTCAGCAAATAGTTAAGGAGGGCAGCCGAGTAACTACCAGGGCTCCATGCAAAACAAAAATACGAGACCCAATGCTCAGAAATTATTAAGACTTTGGGTAACAGAGCAGTAAATCAAGGGTGCAGCCTTCTAGGCCAGGGTGCTGGGTGACCGCACAGATCACACATCCATGAGTCTGGCCCTGTCTACAGCTTAAATACAACAGTGAGCAGATCTGAACAATCATTCCTGCCCCCAGGGACCTCACATGTCAAGAGAGGTCGACTGTCAACAAAGAAGAAACAAAGCGGATTTAGTAAAGTGCCTACTGTGGAAGGTGATGAGCAATGTAAGGAAGAAAAATGGCGCAATGCAAAAGGGGTCAGGAGGACCAAGAAGAATGGGCAGGGTGTAGACTTGAATGGGGTGGTTGTGATAGGGCTCATTGAGAAGGTGAGATCTCTGCCAAAATTTGAAGACGGAGTGAGCTTTGTGAGTCTTCCAGGAGAGGAAACGGACAGTGCAAAGGCCCTGAGGCAGGGATGTGGTTATTGTGTTCCTGGAATGGCAAAGGGGCCAGTGAAGCCAGAGCAAAATGAGCAAGTGACAGAGGAGAAGGAGGAGGAGGAGAAGGAAAGGAGTGCTGAGGGTAAGGAGGCAGGATGGTGGTGCTGGGGATTATGTTGGGCCTTCTTGACCATTGTGAGGACTTTGGTTCTAACTGAGTGACTTGGGGTGCCACTGAGGGGCTTTGAGCAGAGAGGTGACGGTCCGACCTACTCATATAAAGGATCACTCAGAAAGTTGGTGTTGGGTCAGACCTACTCATATAAAGGATCATTCAGAAAGTTGTGTTGGGACCAGGCAGCAGGGAGGCAAACAGGACACCAGGAGACCTGTGAAGAGTCTGCACCAGGGATTGGCAAATGCTTCTGCAAAGGGCCAGAGAGCAAATATTTTAGGCCTCTGTCACAGCTACTCAACTCTGCCGCTGTAGTGTGAAACTCAGTCATATTCAATACACAGATGAATGGGCAGGTCTGTGTTCCAACTTCATAGACAATGAAATTTCAATTTCATATGATGGTGATATTTCATGAAATACTGGTTTTCGTTTTCCTCCCAATGATTTAAATATGGGCCTTTCACAGCTTCCTGCCCAGTCCAGCTTTCGCTGACACCACCATTACTCAGCTCCGAGCAGGGAAGGCCCAACGGCCTTAGGAGAGAGTTAATTCCCTGTGAAATTACCGGGGATTATTGACGTCTTTACGGGTGTTTTCTATCTTTAAGTGTTTTTTGATCACTTAGAAGTTAAATCCCAGGTGGAGGCCAGAGGCCTTAAGAGAAAGCCCTTGGCAGGCTCAAGCTGGACTTGGAATGGGCTGGCAGATCTGGGACGGTTGTCTGCTAGATGGGCGGTTCTCCCCTACACCTTCAGCAGGGCCCGCCTCCCGCACCCCAGGAACGGCTGCCTGGCAGCTTTCTGGCCTCCAGTCTCAGGAAGAACTGGGCATGTGCTGATGCCCCTGGATGCTCCTGGCCAGGTGGAGAAATGGATAAAGATGGAGCAGAACAGCGCCTGCAGCTGGGAAGCATGCAGTCTGGAAATCTCTAACACAGACGCCTAGAATCGGCTTCTGAGAGCTTCCTTCTGACCCTCAAATGCAGAAGGCAGCCAGTGAGTCATTCAGCACGCATGGTGCCCCCTCTGTGGCAGGACTGGAGGTGCCCAGTGGTGGCCAGCCAGACACAAGGTTTCGGCCAGCACAGAACTTTCTGTCCAGTAAAGTATGTGCAATCAGCGAACAAAGGAGGTTGGCAATGTCTTCTCCTAGGGCAGTCTTGAGCTCGATTCTGAAAAGATTCTTTCACTTATCAACTTTTTTATCGAGCTCCCAAGTACTCTGCTGAGCAGTCCGAGTTCCACAAGATTGTGCCTATAATTAGGAAGCTTAATAGGGAAGTCATTTATTAGTCTTTGCCTCCCTCAGAAGAAACTGAAAGCCACAAACTGGAAAGGGGCTCGGCTAGATATTAAGTGATCTGAAAAATGGGATGTCCAGTTTCACTCATCTCTGCACCTGGAGATTGCATGCCCTCCTGGTGGCCAGGACAAGCCTTTTTTTTTTTTTTTCTCAAACATATATAACATAAAATTTAGTGTTTTAACCATTCGTAAGTGTATAATTCAATGGCATTAAATACATTTGCAATGCTGTATAACCATCACCACTATATATTCCCAGAACATTTCCATCATTCCAAATTAGAACTCTGTACCTGTCGAGCAATAACTCCCCATTACCCCACCCTCCAGCCCTTGGTGACTTCTAATCTACATTATCTCTATGAATTTGCTTATTGGAGTTACTTCATATAAGCAAAAACATAAAACATTTATGTTCTTTTGTGTCTGGCTTATTTAACTCAGCATGATGTCTTCCACGTTCATGCCTGTTGTAGCAGGGATCAAGACTTCGTTCCTTCCTACAGCCGAAGAGTCTTCCTTTGTGTGGACAAACCTCACTGTTGATCTCATCAACTACTGATGAGCACGTGGGTTGTTTCCATCTCCTGAAAACTGTGAATAATGCTGCTCTGAACAAGGGCATACAAGTGTCTGTCTGAGTCCCTGCTTTCGATTCTTTTGGGTATATCCTAAGTCTTTAACCCTCTTGAGCTCATCTCCTCACCTGTAAAATGGAGATGAGAATCCCTCTCTCAAAGGGATATTTTTAAATATATTTTTTATTGAAGTTTATCATTCATACATGAACATATATAAACAATAAATGTACTGTAAAAGTTGTGAGTTTACAAAATAAATGTGCGTAACATCGTACAGGGTTCCCACACATCACCCCTCCAGCAACACCTTGCATTTTTGTGACACATTTGTTACAAACTATGCCAGAGCATCATCAGAATATTACTACTAACTGGAGAGCATATCCTACACCCAGTGCTTTCCTCCCCCAACCCACCCCATTTTAAAAAACATATTTTTATTGCACAGGTTGTAAACTTACAAAACAGTCGAGTACATGTGTAGAATTCCCATCACAGGGCTATTTTGAGGGGGAAATGAAATCAGATGACCAATGTGAGTAATAATATGAACTGCAATAATAAGAAGAGTTAATAAAGTTTGAGAACCTATTCTACACCTAGCATTCTGCTCATCTATTTACATGAATTCTATCATTTTACTCCTTCCAGGCACCTTAGGCGGTAAGAACTAGTACCCACCCCATTTTACAGACAGAGAAACAGAGATTAACATGGGCAGACGGTCTGCTCAAGCAGCTTGCTCAGCTAGCAAGGACGGCAGCCAGTGTACAAAGCCAAGCCTGACATACGAACACTGCTTGGCACCCAGGTTTTTAGAAAGTCCTTTCAGATGACGCACTCATGCTCCGGACATGCAGCTTGCACCAAGGTGAACGCCGTTTATAATCAGCCTTTGCTGCAGGGATGAGTGTGGCCGTTAGGGAAATCCATCCCAGGCATCAGTTTCCTTGTAAGAGAGCTGGGAACAGAGGGAAGCCAGCCCCCTCCTCCCCTGTCTGGACATTGTTTATCTTAATCCACTGTGTTAGTCCGGGTCCTCCAAGAAGCCGGCACCAAGATGAGATTAAATGTGCAAAGATTTTATTAGGGGAAATGCCTGTGAGAGAACATTGGAGGGGCTGGGGGAAGCAGGAAGAGCTGGGAGAGCCATCAGAGGGACATCAAATCTGACCCCCCGAGGAGAGAGGGAGGGAGAGCTCAGTGGGAGAGGCCTAGACTCATGTGCAGTCTAAGGAAGGCTCAGCAAGGCCATTCGCCGTTCTCGGACCAGGGTGACCACCAGAGGAAGCCCGCGTCTCCCAGGCATGGGCCTGCCTTAGTACCCCTGCCACACACTGCCATTGCCTGGGAAGGGCTGCGGGAAGCGTGGCCTCGGTGCACATGTGGACATCCGAGCAGCAGCTGGGGCTCCCGTGGTCAGAGGTCAGCAAGGCGCATCCTCAGGCCACCGCCTCTGCCAAGGCCTCTGCATATGCCGGCCTGCCCCAGCACTAATGGAAACGCCAAGAGCTGGAAGAGGCAGAGTGGGAGGACCGGCCCCGTTTTCCTGGCTGCAAGGGACAGGACACGTCAAGGGAGGTGGTGGCCACGTCCGCGTGCCTCCCTGCTACATACGATCTTCATTCTGCTCACTGCAGTCACCAAATTAATTAAACTTTGGCTCAAGAAAGCGTCTCCACACCCGCAAGGGGGGCACCCAGGGAGACAACGATGGTGTGATCCCTTCTGACCATGTGTCTGAAGCACCCTTCCAAAGCTCACCACCAGAGACATCACGCAAGGAAGGAGCCGTCCCCAAATCAGATTAGGCCTCAGAATTTCCTTGTGAACTCCAGAGCCATCGGCCATGACCGAAGGACCTGGGTGTCTCCGCAGCCCTCAGGAGCACCACTACCTGGGGTTGTATCTACTTTGGCTATCTCTGAGATCCTGCCGAGATGTGCATTAGCACGACCCTCTGATGACCTCCTGACTCATTTTGAAGTCTCTTAGCCATATAAACTCATTTGTCTTTACCATTTCCCCTTTTTAACCTATAATCCATGCTGTATAGCAGTGCTCCAAAATGTACTCATCAAATGCAATGAATGTACCACACTAAAGAAGAAGTTGTTAATGTGGGAGGAGTGGGAGGGGTGGGGAGGGGGTATATGGGAATCTCTTACATTTTTTAATGTAACATTTTGTGTGATCTATGTATCCTTAAAAAAAAAGGATAATTTTTAAAAATTTCCACGTGAAAAATGGGGTGTTGCAACCAGAAACACAAGAATTCATGGCTAGCAGAGAGCATCAGCTTTCAGCATTATAGGCCCTGCCCCGCGCTGTGTGCGGAAAAAACCTTCTCTCAACCCCAAGGAAGGTCATGACCCCAGGTCACCAGTGTTCCTAACACCATGTACATGTCTTCCTTACAACGTGTCCAGATTGCGGGAAAAGGATTATTTGGGTAATTATTTGTTGAAGGATCAAGTGGTGCAGCGTCCCATTGCTGAGAGTCTCCACGCTGTGTTATTTAACCTCTCTTATGCCTCAGTTTCCTCACCTGTGAAACGAGGAGAACAGCATCGACCTCATAGGCTGTTGTAAGGAGTAAATGGTTCATTCAGGTAGAGTGCTGAGAACTGATACATTGCAAGATACAGTGTAAGAAACGAGTAGTTTTTAAAAATTATTCCTGTTTCCCATTTAGAGAGGGGAAACTGAGGGTCAGAGAGACAGAGCAGTCTGAAGTCAAACAAGCAGTGAGTGATGAAACCTGGGCAGGAAGTCAGGTCTCTGCGGCGTCAGCGTGTGCACGTAACCTTGTCAAGCGTTGGTTCCTGATGGCCCCTGACAGCTCCTGGGGGTGTTCGTGACCCGCTACTCATCGCCCTCTGTCCTTTCCCCTGCCCATTGCCCTCTGTCCTTTCCCCTGCCCAGCGCCATTCCATTTGCAAACCCTGGGATCAGCTCTCGGAGCCCTGGATTAACCTGGCAAAGCGGAGGCTGAACAAGCACCTTCTGCTCCCTGGGAAAGAGTCGTGAGAGCCTCGGCCCCTGGCCCAGCCCAGGCTGGGAACTTTCCAGCCCCTGCCCCAGCCAGAGCCCCCAGGGGCCCCAGGCTCCTCCCCGCTCTCATCTGCCTGTTAAATCTTGGTCAAACTTGTCTCCTCTGCTCTGTATTTTAATTAGTCCAAGTCCAGCCGTGTTTTTTTTTTCCTTCCTTCTTTCTCTAATTCCCTTAAAGCTTGGCCTCTCTGCCTCCACTCCTCTCCCACCTAGATGTAGACATTTCACACACACCCTCCACCCTGCGTGCTCAGACTCCCACAGCCGACACGGGACCGGCACACACGGGTCACGTGCGTGCACACCAACTGTGCACACGCTTATTATCCACCAACTTGGACTCGGCGCTCATCTCCTCAGTCACCCTAACTTGCAGCAAGTGCTGAGACTCCACACACAGGCTGAGCACATACATGGGGTGAACACAGACACGCACACACACGATAATTGTCACTATAGTAACTAACCTTTACCGAAATATTAACTACATGCCGGGCACTATGCTGGGGCCTCCTATAGCAATTGTTTCCTCTAATCCTCCCAAAAATCTAGGATGAAGGCATAATTATGATCTCTATTTTACAGATGAGGCAGCTGAGGCTCAGAGAGGTTAAGTAACATGCCTGGGGTCACACAGCTAGTAAGTGGCAGAGCTGAGATAGGAACTAAGGCTGTTTAAGTCAGGGGTCAGCACATTGTGGCTTGGGTCATACACCACCTGCCACCTGTTTTTGTAAGTAAGGTTTTACTGGAACACAGCCACACTCATTTGTTTACATATTGTCAACAGCTGCTTTCTAAGGACAATGGCAGAGCTAAATGGTAGCAACAGAGACTGATGGCCCACAAAGCTGAAAATATTTACTATCTAGCTATAGGAACACTTTACTTGACCTCTGGTCTAACTCCAGAGACTGCCCTGGTTTTCTTCGGAATAGCAATACACAATTTCCATTTGAAATAAGTGAAAAATAAATTAAAAAGTGAATTTGTTCTCGTCCATGTCACTCGCTTTACAACTTAAGATGGAGCAGAAGTCCAAGGTCAACCAGCAAGGTCAGCCACCTACTGAGTGCGGGCACATAACCCACCCTGTGTTTCACTTCTTCTGCTCAGCCCCACGTAGTTAGACCGTGGTCCGACATCCCACCTGCCCTGGAGGAGTGCGCACATGTAAGTGGCGTGCACACAAGCACGCACGTCGTGTGCGTGTGGGTGTGGGTGCCCCATCACTCCCACACAATGGGAACCAGGGCTCTGTGACACGCCCAGGGACTCAGCCCGCAGACTCCCAGCCTAGGTGTGCCTCTGTGCACTCCTGCTGGGAACACCTGCTCCGTCTGCAGGCACTCACAGCCCAGGACAGACAGACTCTCCCCCCCACGCTTGCTCAGGGAGCACACGGGGTCGACCTATCAGATGCCCGCGCGAGTGTGCCCTGCCCAAGCAAAGCGGCTGCGGGTGGGGTCGAGAGCGGGGAGGCTGGTGGTCCGAACATAGGGTTTGCAGCCCCGCCTGTGCCCAGCCTACGTCGGGACCTGTCTTCCTATCGAAAAAGTAAAATCATTTCACTGCACCAGCCGCTGCTTTCTTCTGGCCACTCAGTTAAAAGTAAATTTTACAACAATTCACAACAATGCTCTAACCAGAACACCAATATCCCTTGCCAAAAATAAAAGCGAGTAACTGAAAATAAGTGAAACAGTGTAATGAATCACAAAAGTGAACAGACAACATGCAGAATGGAAGAGAATATTGGCGAAGCATCTATCTGATAAGGGACTCGTACCTAGAACATATAAAGAATTCTCACAACTCAATAAGAAGACAAATAATTAAGAAACGGGTAATGGATCTGAACAGAATTCCTCAAAAGAAGAAACACAAATGGGCAGCCAGTGCATGAAACGATGCTTTCCAGCAGTCCATGTCACTGATGTGTTGTACATTCTTCTATTTGTTGGTTGCCTCTCCCCACCGTGATGTCAGCCCCACAAGGTCTTGTCCCCAGCTGTGTTCTAGAACAGTGCCTGGCACAGAGCAGGAGCTTAAGAAGGATTTGTTGAATGAATGAGTGAGAGGCTGGGTGATTGGAAAACCCTGGACGAGATGCTATCTGTGCTTCCCTTCCCTCTAATCCTAATGGTTTACAATTCACTTCTTGGGGAAGGAACATGGTTCAACAATTAGAGCGGGATCTCTGCCCTTCCTGTCACTGCCAGGTTGTGCAATTTTTTTTTTTTTTCTTTACAAACCACTCAGCTTCCTACTAAGGCCAGAGCTCCTTCATTCCCAAAATTGGGGGTCAACTCTTGCTCTCCAGGCCTGCAGAGCTGCTGGGCAACATGAAGAGTCTTTAATTGACTTTTGTAGGAGTCTGACATCCTTCATTCATGTTGGGCAGTGACATTAATAATCACAAACAACAATGATAATAAACTATGCTGGAGCCCTGAGTACACATCAGACACTGTTCTAAGCACTTGACATGTTTCAGCTTATTTCTTTCTTTCCATTTTATAGATGAGGAAGCTGAGGCACACAGAGGGCAAATAATTTGCCCAAAGTCACAGAGCTGATAGGAGGCAGAGCCAGGATTTGAACTTAGTCTTTCTGACACCGGTGACCACATTTCTAACTCCCCACAAACCTGTGAGGCACCTACCATTGGCTCCAGTTTACAGACAATAAAGCTAAAGAATAAGAAATTGCTCATCTATTCAAATTTAAATCTTTCTGACTCACTATTATAATAATAATAAGAAGGAGTGCTTATTGTGTGCCACGCACTGTACTAGATGCTCTCGATGCCTTATCTCATTTGAATTTCAGGGGAAATCAAGGCAGATGAGAAAACTGAGGGTCAGGGAAGTTCAGTACCTTGGCCAAGGTCACACTTCTATACTTCCACTTTCAGACAAGCCGTCAGGCACTTATCCCCAAGGGCCTCTGAGTAAAGGTTGTTCGACCAAGATGCCCCAGTTGGACAAAGTCTTGGCCAAACATCCATCCTCAAGGGCCCTGGAGAAGGAGCTGGTGGGCAGAGATGCCCCAGTTCAATCTTGTTAAACTTCCAGCCTACAAGGACCCGAGGCTCACGGTCAAAACGCTGGCAAACTGCTGACGCTGGGGCAAGGACGAAAGAGAGCTAATTAAGAGTGAAAGAAGGCAAGGACCCTGAGCACTTGAGAGACACCAGATCACCCTTACATTTCAGGGGTTTCTTTGGGGACAGCCCAAAGTGGATAAATTCCCAGGTATTTTCAGGTTATCTGTCTGCACCAAAGTAAGACTTTCTAGCCCAAGTCAAAGAAGCACCCATCCTGAGGAGGAGTAAGGAAATGCATATATTAAAATCAAACATCACGCAATCCTCATATTCTTGGTTATTAATGACCAATAATCTTAATTGCTCTGGGGTCCACATTATTTTTGTGGACATCAGGAAGACACATTTTTGTAACAAACATCTTGACTGAGAAGATACACTGTAGGCTCTCTCAGTCTCTAAATGGCTCATTCATTTATCCTTGAGACAATTTCTGATTCCTTTCTCCCTTTCATTCATTCTCAACACCTGTCCCTAATCCCTTCCCTTGCCTTCCTCTACAGGTATTAATTTTACAAAAAAATACTACTTCATTTCCCAAACTCTCCTGCATCTGTGTGCATCGGTGGTGGCTCTGTGGCTCTGTTTTGGCCAAGGAGGCATAAACAGGCATCTGCTAAAGAGGGTTCTGAAAAAAAGTATTTCTATTCCTGTAAAAATGGGGATGAATGTGGGCTAGCTGAGGCCTTTCTCTCCCTTCTCCCTCCTTCTGGCCTGGAAAGCAGATGTAATGACTGGAGGCACAGCAGCCACCTTGTGACCATGAGATATCAAGCAGGACACAAATCAAGCCAAGAATAACATGAGGGGATGGTAGAGCTGCTAAACTAATGCTGACATCCATTCGTCTCTGGACTTCATATGTAAGGAAAAAAAATATTGTTTTCTCCGCATAAGTGCTTCCTATGATCAACCTGGGCACCATCGTCCTTTTCAGGGAGCTCCTTATGTAGTAAAGTGGGAAAAGAAGACAAGAAAAGAAGTAAAAGTAGATGTCAGGTACCTACAGCTGTGTTGTCACTGCCCAGAAAAATGGTGACAGCCATGCTCCTAAGGCTCTGCTTGTTTCCCTCTAAGAGAGCTCCCTGCAGCTCAAGCCACACACGGCCCTGCTCTAGTCGACGGCCTGCTTCTCTCCAGGGGTTTGAACTACATGCGATGAAAGAACTTCTAGACTTTCACCCATTTTAACTTGGCTAACACTTTTGATAGATAAAGTCCACTTCTTACTACCTCTCTTGTTATCCCTCCCAAACTAGGCATTTTTATTTCCTCCCTAATCCAGTGCCGAAGCACGTTCTCCTGCCTGCAACGAGCCAGCGAGGACAAGCATTCTTCTCTCTGAATCCCAGGCTGACCCCTCAGAACCGAGAGGCAAGGCCCCTCCTTGAAGTCCCAGGTCTAAAAAAAATCATCACAATTGCAGAGGTAATGCTGAATAATAAGGAAGGAAAATAGCAATGACTATTTCTAACAACGATAATGATGATCACAAACTCGTATTGTGCACCCACTGTGTGACCAGGGCAGCAGAGCCCGCACCCTCCTGATCTCCCTGAGATACTGCAAGCTCCTAGCAGGAAGGACTGCACTTGTTTCCACACAGTGTTCCCAGTGCCTGGCACATACTGGGCACTCAGTAAACATTTATCCAGTGAGTAAATTCCCAACCTAACTTAATGAGGTAAATATGGTTATCAGTCCTATTTTATAGATAAGGCCACTGAGGCACAGAGAGGAAAAGCAACTTGCCTAAGGGCACACAGCTGGCAAGTGGCAGAGCTGGGATTTGAACTGGGATTTGAGTCAGCCTCCAGGGCTCAGGGCAGTGTTTTCGTCTCTTTGGCTGCCCTTCAACACTTCCAATGAAATTTAGGCAAAACGAAACAAAACAAAACTATGCAGGTGTGACTTTAGTGAAAGGATTTTCTCTCTGCTAAAATGCAAAGGCTCACTGCAGATTCTGAAAATTGTTCTTCGTTGCTTTTCCTTAGAACCACATCTCATAGCGCCTAGGGAGGGCAGGTGCCACTAAGAAACTGCGATGCTGAAAACCCACTTTTGTTCGGCGCATAAATTGAAGGCAATTACTTGGATTACAGCCATGCCCCTCTTCTTGGCTCATCAATTCATTGACAGCTCCATCCATTCAGTAAATCTTAATAAAACTTCTACTGCATGCCAGGAACTGTTAGGAAGGGCTAGGACGCACCATAAACAAGACAGACAAAATTCCTGCCCTCATGGGGTTTATATTCTAATGCAGAAGACACAAATAATGTGGTAGGCTAAAAAATGGTTCCCCAAGAGCTATCCGTGTCTTAATCTCTGTCATCTGTGCATGTTACCTTAATTGGCAAAATGGGAGTAATGCAGATGGGGCGATTACCCTGGATTATCCAGGTTAGCCCTAAATACAATCAGCCGTATCCTTATAAGAGGGGGCAGGAGGAGAGCTAACAGACACAGAGAAGGCAAGTGAAGATGGGGAGGAGGGAAACCTAAGAGGCTAACCTTGGAGCCTGTAGCGACACAGCCACGAACCAAAGAAGGGCAGGAGCGACCGAAAGCTGAAAGGGCCAGAGAAGGGATTCTCCCGAGAGCTTCCGGAGAGATCTCGGCCCTGCCCACACCTTGATGTCAGCTCAGTGATACCTGATTTTGGACTTCTTGTCTCCAGACCTATGAGAGAAAGTTAGTTATTTTAAGCGGCCATGTTGGTGGTAATTCGTTTTAGAAGCCACAGGAAGTTAATATAAGAAATACTAAAACCAAAAAGAAACCCAGTGTCCCGTGCTGCTCACATGGAACTCGGTGCATGTGCATCTTTTCAGAGGGCTCTCCCTGCTGTAATGGAAAGCCCGGGGACCGCGTCTCAGCCCTAAGGAAAGGGCGCCTTCCTGGCTGCACTCTCCTCCGCTCCTTGTCAGCGCCACCCCAAGGCCACGGCGGAGCCTGCATGGGGCCTCCTGCTGCACCCAGTTTACGCCCAGGGCTTCACTTCCCTGGCGACAAGGGGCTTCCCCCTCAGCTGGTCCTTCTTCCCCCCACCTGCCGAGGAAAGCAGGTGCTGGCCATTAGCCAGCCTGTCCCCTCATTGTTCCCAAGTTGGCAACTGCTCTGCAGAAATGACACCATTTGTAAATGTTTCGGGGAGACTGAGCATATAGGCTGAGCAAGAGAGCTCCTCAGCCCTCTCCGGGGGGAAAAATAATGTTTCTCATAGCTACGGATTATCAAGCATCTCTCTTTTTGTTTTTGTCTTTTTATTTTTTTAATGTTACATTCAAAAAATATGAGGTCCCCCCCACTCCCCTCACCCCACTCCTCCCCCCATAACAACAACCTCCTCCATCATTACGAGACATTCATTCCATTTGGTGAATACATCTCTGAGCACTGCTGCACCTCATGGTCAATGGTCCACATCATAGCCCACACTCTCCCACAGTCCACCCAGTGGGTCATGGGAGGACCTACAATGCCCAGTAACTGTCCCCGCAGCACCACCCAGGACAACTCCAAGTCCTGAAAATGCCCCCACATCATATCTCTTCCTCCCACTCCCTACCCCCAGCAGCCACCATGGCTGATTTCTCCACACCAATGCCACATTTTCTTCAATGACTAATCACAATAGTTCATGAATAGAATATCAGTAAGTCCACTCTAATCCATACTCTATTCCTCCATCCTGTGGACCCTGGAATGGTTGTGTCCACTCCGCATCTATACCAAGAGTGGACTTAGATTCCACATGGATGCTGGATGCAATTTTCCTGCTTTCACTGTAGGTACTCTTGGCTCCCTGGTGTGGTGGTTGACCCTCTTCACCTCCATGTTAGCTGAGTGGGGTAAGTCCAATAAACCAGAGTGTAGGAGTTGCAAGCCTGTTGAGGCTCAGGGCCTGGCTAACATATGGTCAGTCCAGAGATTCAGGTCCCCTGGGTATACATTAAAGATGTAACTAGAAAATAACCTTGAATAAAAGGGTCAACTCGGACCAGCAGAATATCTCAGTCTACACATAATACCAGGAGTTAAAAATGCTTTTTGACCTGAAGAAAAGGGGGAAATGGAAAGGACAAATGAATTTATTTGGCTATGAGTCTCCAAAAAGAGCCGGGAGGGTATCAGAGGGGTTGCCCTTATGCACACCTGAGCAGAGTCCCAGAGACAGATAAAGTAGATACAACCCCGGGTATTGGTTCTTCTGAGGGCTACAGAGACCCACAGGTGCTATGGTCATGGCAGATGGACTTCAGTGCCATGTCAGTTGGTCCTTCTTTGGAGTTTGTGTTTCTGTGTGATGGAGCTGGACTCAGATGTGATCTTTGTCCACAAGTCTCAAGCATCTCTTATGTGCCAGGGTTCTTTCTATATCCTTGCTGCTCAAAGTATGGCCCCTGGACCAGCAGCATCAGCGAGGAGCCAGTTGGAAATGCAGTAGTTCAGAAGCTACCTTTTAACAAGATCCCCAGGCAATTCCTACACTAGCAAGAGTGTAAGAGCTTTTGCAAACTGCCACTGGCAGCAAGGCCAGAGACTGGGGGGCCGCACCTCCCTGGTTTCATTTGTCAAGGCAACTGATAGCTCTGATTTGCCTGCCTTAGTGGACCTCAGGGCCACACACACAGCCAAGGTCAAGAACTTTTTGTTTTGCTCATTCCAAAGCCCAGGATCACTGGTAGTCTTTGCAGGCCAGTATCCATTTCTCTTTTTTCCAGTAACTGCCCCAAGATTTTACCTGGGGATCAAGATAGGTCTAACCCTAACATTTTGGGGTGTCAGAGAGTGGCAGCCATGTGAATGTGCCTCCCAGACCTCCAAGGCAGGGAAGGCAATTGAGCAAGGCCCTAATGTCGGTTCTGAGTTTGCTAGGAGGCCCCTTTTCCCAAGGGTACCCCATCCGATGGACTGGAAATGGCAAGGATACTACAGCAGATGGGTTCCTGGTAGACAAGGGACTCCTTTGATGGCCAGCTTTGGCTGGAGGACTCTCCCACAGTCTTGCCAAGCTTCCTGAGACAGCCCAGCAGTCTAGGGCACTTTGACCCAACTTTCCCTCCCTCCTCCTTTGGCTCTGGGTCAGACTTGCTTCGCAGGCTGGCAGCTCCCTCGGCCTTCCCCGACTCCTTCCCTGTTTTCTCTCATTGGTGTTTCTCTTAATAAAATCCTTGCACATTTCATCCTGCCTTGACATCTGCTTCTTGGAGGACCCGTACTAAAACACAGGGCAGGAGCACGCACTACAAGCTACAAGGTTTCTCCTCACCCTTCCAAGTCCATAGTACACAGCGCTCCCTTTGGGGCCTCCCAGGACCTGTGACTCTAGAATCAGCCTTTCATGTCCCTCAAAGGACCCTGAGGCCAGAGGGCAGCTTTGAGTTTAGAGTTCTCACACCTATGAGAGTTGCTCATTAGAACACGTGGTGTTGGGAAAGCCTGCCTTTAGCCAACAGCGTGCCCTGCTTGTCTTTCCACCCCAGTTTTATCCACATGTGGGCCCCCAGTCGATAAATCTAAACTCCAACCATAACCCACTACACCCCTAATGCTTCTCCTCTGACCTAGGAGCAGGAGCATCAGCATCTGCTGGGAGGACGCATGGAAGGGAAGGTCCGCGCAGACCTGGAAGAAGTATTAGGGCCATGAGAGAGTGGAACGTGGGGGTCCCATGTACCTAGAGCAAAGTCTTCCTCTTGGCCCCAAGGGCTTCCTCCCTATGGGAAAGGATACAACCCAAAGAGGAGCCCTCCCAAGCACAGGCCCCGGGCCCCACATGCTCCAAACTATGAGTATCATTATGCAGCTTTCCCCACCCTCAGTCCGTGAAGCCAGCATGGGTCTCTACTCCTAAATCCAAGGATGGGCATATAGCCTACGTCTTAGCCAATCAGTCATTCAGTCTCTACCCCAACCGTCTGACCACAGTGACACTGGTTCTTGGATGGGCAGATGATCTGATTGGTTACAAAAAACTTCGGTCTGGGAAAGCTAGGAGAGAAGCAGGTGTTCTTTCCAGATGGACTTGGGCCAGGGAGGAGAGAGATTCCTGGAGCTAATGAAGTCAGTTTTCCTTGAGAGTAGATGAGGGCCTGGGCCTGCCAGAGGCTTCCTTGTGGAACCCAGTAATGAAGCCAACAGCAGAAGACAGAGCGAAGAAATGGAAAGAAACTGGACCTAGAACCAACCTGGAATTCTCATATATGTAGGTCCATCTCTCACTCACAACAGAATGAGTCCAAACAAGTATATATGGTTTCTACCTATAACTCCAGTCTTAGAATACTTGAGAACAAAAAGTGGGTGGATTAGTACAATCTCTGTCCCCACTCCTAGAAAAAAAAACGAAAGTTCACCAAAGAAGAGACGGGTCCGGCAAATAAGCGTGTGAAAAGATGCTCACCAGTAGTTGTCAATCAGGAAAGTCAACATAAAACTGCAATGAAATATCACTACACATGTACTAGAAAGGCTAAACTTTTTAAAAAGGAAAACTGGCAACCTCCAGTGCTTGTGAGGATGTAGAGGAAGTGAAGCTGTCATACACTGCTGGTGTGAATGCAAAATGGTACAGCCACTTTGGAAATTTCTTAGGCAAACATATTCTTACCATGTTACCCAACACTCCTAAGTTACTGACCCAAGAGATATAAAATACCTGTTTAAAGACCTATACGTGAACACACAATTGCCAAAAATGGGAAACAGCTCAAATGCCCATCACCTGATGAATAGGTATACAATGGAATATTACTCAGCAATAAAAAAGAACAAACTACATGGGTGAATCTCAAAGTGAAAGAAATCAAGCACAAAAAGCTAAGTGATTCTCTTTAAATGACATGCTAGAAAAGGTAAAGTTGTTGCCAGGGGCTGAGGTGGAAGAAGAGGCACGAGAGAGCTTTTTGGGGCAATGGATATGTTCTGTATCTTAATTGTGGCAGTGGTTACATGATCATATACATTTGCCAGAACTCACAGACCTGCACACTGAAAAAGGGTGAATTTTATTGCATGTAAACTATACTTCAATAAATCCGAATAAAAAATATTCCAAATGAATCCCACAGTGCTTATCACGTCTTAAGGTTTTTGCCCATATTAACTCTTTTAACTAATCTCAGGACAACCCTATACTGCATGGACTATTATTATCACCTTTATACAGATGAGGAAACTAAGACACAGAGAGGTTGAGTTACCTGCCGGGGTCACCCAGCTAGCAAGTGGCAGAGCTGAGACTCAAACCCTAGAAGTGTGAATCCTGCATCCATGCTCACATCCACCATAATACAGTTTGCAAATCAGGGACACAGATGCCAAGCCTGCTATATTCACAGGAGAAGTCAGAGAGTGGAAAATGGGTGCAAAGAGGATTTAGGAAAAGACCTTGTTACAGCCCCAAAGATGGAGCAGCACAAGCTGCTGCTCCAATTCTTCTGGCTAATTTTTCAATGCCAGTCAACTCCCTCTGGGCCCCTAACTAGAGAGCAAGCAAGATTCTGCAAGAGAAAACGACTGCTTCCTAAAAGCACTCGGTGAATTTCCCCCGACACGTCTTGTCGGCACTCAGAATGTCCGTGACAGCTTCTCCTGAAATATTTTCCAGGTGAGCTCTCTGGCTGCCCCTGCCAGCCATGCCTCTGATTACCCCATTCACACGTGGCTGGAGCAGCCTGTTGACAGGGCCTCTCATTCTTTCAGGGCCCAGAGCTGACCTACTCCCCACCCTGTTAGATCAAAACCAGGAGAAGGGACTTAAGGAGGGTCACTGGATAGTGTTAAAAGCCGATTTCTCCTCCTCTTAGCAATGCAAGTTGGAAGGTGGTGACCAGGGAGGACACGCATTAAGGGACGATGTCCCTCCAGGTGCCATTTCCCCTTGATGGGCCTGGAATAGAGGGCTTCCCAACAGGTGAAAGAAGTCAGCTGGGGCGGCCCACTCAGGTTCTCAGCCATAGAAGCACTGCTTGCCTGGCCACGTCTGGCTTCTAATCCCTGGAGCTCAGTGAAGAGTTGCAAATATCTAAGCCGAAATGTTCCTCCCAGTTCAGCTGGAGAGATTTTCCAGGCTCCACACAAAGGCTTCCCCAGGAAGTGGCTGGAACCCAGATTCCCAGGGCCCTCAAACATGACAGGAGAGTAAGACTGCTGAAAAAGGAAAAATGCTGGATAACTTGGAGAGGATATTTTTCTACTCTGCCCTGGGGTTTGTCTACTGTTAAGTCAGTTAAGGCAGGATTTTAACCCAGGGGAACAGAGGATTTGGCAGTCATGTTTTGCGTGTCATTTTGGACTTATTTATTCTCAAAGAGCTTTGTCATCCCTCTGTTTCTCTTCTCTTCCACTTACTATCACAGCAAATCCGTTTCATCTTGAGGGCCACCTCTGATTGATTGGTAGTGACTGTTTTGCATTGGGCAGGGTTCTGGGCCATCTATGGACACAGTGAGAAAAAATATTCTGATCCATTAGTGATATCTGCCATGAATGAGGCAATGGGAAAATACAGGGTGCATGCCATATATTTTCCATTTCTGTAATATATTAAAGAGATATGGCAATAGAAGGCAGACCAGAAAAAAATGGCAAAGATATCTACACTATAGTTAATTAAAAACCCGCAGATCTCTTTTAGAACCTGCACACAAGAACCATGGTTCCACAAGTTGACTTCGGTTCTACTCAGAGTGTCCATGAAACACTCAAAACCTGCTAAAGCCCATGATTTTCTTCTGAGGAGGACAAAATTCCTTCTAAATAAAGATGTCCCCTAAAATCCTGCTACTGTGGCCTCAACTGATGGGTTAAATCAAGAGTTGGCAAACTAGGAAGCCACAGTCACCTCTTTTGTAAATAAAGTTGTATTGAGATACAACAACACTCATTACTTATTATATATGGCTGCTCTCACACTCCAGTGATAGAGCTGAGTTACCGCAACAGAGACTGTGCTACCTGCAAAGCCCAAGGTATCTATTCTCTGACACTTAACAGGGAATTTTTCTAATTCCAGGGTTAAAGAAATGTCATTTAAGCTAAAAGCAAATGAAAAAAGACTGTTAATCATAAAGGTCAGCCATTTTCAAGGTGCTTTGGAGACAGTCTTTGTCCCATAAAGGATGCTATATTAGCTGGTGACAATTTATCTCAATCAGATCTCATGCTCCTTCTCTCTCTCTTTCTGTTTTATTTCTCCCTCCCTCCCTTTCTCTCTCTCTCTCTCTGCAAGTATGAATGGGAGATGCAGGGGAAATAGAGGTTACTAGGACAGCTCTGTATCCTGAATGGAAATAAACCATTGGTCCAGTTCTCCGTGAGGTTTCTTCTCTATCCTGGTCTTGGAAACATTGGGGTAAAGTGAGTCTATGGCTGCTCAATTCCCTATGCTTCCACACTTCTCTGAATTCCTCTTAAAAAAGGTCAAGAGACTTCAGTGCCATGCCACCTCTTGTAGTGCCTGCCTAGTACAATGTCTTGAGAAATGAGGCCTTAACAGGACTCAGAAGAAAAGCATACTGTGGTAGTTTACTGGTGTCTGCCATGGACAATGAATGGAGAGATAATGTGTGGTGTGGATTTGATAGCTTGGGGTTCAATTAATCTGAAGTGCCCATTCCTGGACATTTAGAAGAGTCTAAGCAATATGTCCACCTTATAACATCATCTTCTCTCATCTTCCTTGGAAGCTAAAGTTTGAATCTCATTCAGTTCTTGATTAAGCACCCTTTTGCAATTTTCTCCTCATAATTCCATATATCATTTTCATTTCCTCATCCAAATTACAAACATCTCAAAAACCATGACTACTTCTATCTTATTTTAAAAGACTCTCAGCAGCCTGCACACAGTATCCACTTGAGTCTGCTGAGCCCATAAATTGGAGACTGACGGCCCCACCTGTCCCCTGAGCAATCTGACCCTGCATTTATTCACCTACTTTGAGAAGATTTTCCTTTAGCAAACCTGATGTTTTTATATAGATACTCAATTCCCTTTATTCTTGCTAAGCTCACTGTGGAGAGGCAATGGATAGTACATGCCTACAAGTCCAGTGACGATCACAGGGCCACCGGTCAGGGCCAAAGGACTCTCCATGAGCAGCTGAAATTACACTGGGTTTCCAAGTTCTAATCCTGACCTGTGTCTACTTCCTTCCTGGCCTCTCATCTCCTCTAACCTTACCTCCTTATCCAAACCCTTCCCCCAGTTCCTCGGGGATCCTTCCCTCTGAAATGGGGCTGAGAGGGAGCCTCTGTGCAATCAGGTGATGCCCTCTTGCTGGTGAAAGAATTCTAAGCCTCCCCAGGCCTCCCCAGCCTCTTACCTAAGAAAGTTATTTTAATTTAAATACCCATATTCTTCTGACTTATGACCCCTACCTATGAAATTGTAGACCCCCAGCATCACCCCCTACTCCTTTGCCTTCCCCAGTTATTGCAGAGAGTGCCAAGGGGAGCCTTCAATTACTGAATTTGTTCTTTATCTCTCTGCCCATGTCCTTTACCAGGCAGGCCCTAAAGTAGAACTGCTTGGGCCGTGAGGTTCATCAAAATCTCCATGACAAGAACTGCTCAGATTTTGCCTCAATCCTCCCTCCACACACAGGAAATGTAGTATACATCTCTTAGGAAGGCTGTCTAGTCTAAGGTTTAGGTAAAGGATTTGGGGCTACACAGAACTGGATTTAAATTTAGAATTCACTCTGTAAAGTAATAGCCACTTAGATATGTTCAACTCAGCCTCAGTTTTCATATCTGTAAAGGAGAATATTAATATGGCAATATCTAACTTATAGAATTAAGTAGGCATGAAAGAGATGATGTGTGCATTATATTAAGGAGAGTATTTACTGGCCCATGGTAAACATTGTATTATTATAATTCTTTAAGGGAGGGTCCCTAGATTAGGAACAAATAGCTCTGGCTCTATTTCCCATGTCCCTCCCTGTCTTAGTTTGGAATCCATCAAAAGCTGAGCCTGAGACAAAGACTTGGACATGGGGAGTTTTACCAGGGGAAGGGAGGAGAGTCGAGGTGATTCCAGGCCTTCGGATGAAGGGCATGGGGAAAGGGAGACCCAGAAGCAAAAGCCAATAAAGGAATATTATTGAAGTTGCCGCTGGCACAATGGCAATTTACTTCCACTGGAACTTCTAAGTAGTATACAGAATTGTCCCAGGATTGTCCGTCCAGAGGATCAAGGTGGGGCATTTGTGTATCAACTCCCAGCTCCCACTGATTGAGGGTGTCCTCCAGGGATGTTGACTCTCACCGGCCCTTGGTCTCCTCCTGCTCTTGGGCTGAGTAGCCTCCTACAGCTGCACAGCCAGCACGGCACTCACTCGGGCGGGATGCTGTCGATTTGAGTCTGAGCTTGCCAGGAACTCTCCTTCACAGCTCCACAGCTGCTGCTGAATTCAGAGCTGGGTCAAGTGGATATGATGTGGGAACCTTAAGCCTGCTTTATTCCTTACCAAGAACCAGAGAATATGTATCTTCCACCGTGGCTTCATTTCTCCCATGCTAATTAATTCATCCCAACAATGCTTCATGGGATAGAAAGAGCTGACAATTTCATTGCCTAAACCAGTCTCTGAGTACCACTTTGGTTCAAATCGAATGCCCATTGCTATTGGGACTGTTGAGGAGGGAGCTGGAGTGGAGACAGGTGTCCCCTTCCAAATTGTGTGCAGATCACCCAAGTCCGCCTTCCCCTCTTCCACCCCAACCCTGTTCCTGAGATAGCTCCCAACAGCCCTGAGAGTGATGCCTTGACACCAGCCCAGGCAAGAGCAGCTCATCTTATGAAGAGACTTAGGGCTCCCCTTGCCAAGTGCAAGTACATCCATTTTCATTTCTTCAAACCACATGCTATTCAATTTCCCCTTCTCTCATTGCAGTAAACTGCACTTTGGATCATCCACATTAGAATTTTAGAGTTGTGTGGACCCTTGGCATCACTGAGACCCAGGCTTCCCCATTTATTCCTGGAAAAATGGAGCTCTAACTTTATCACCTACTATCCCAGGCCTGGGTCCTGCTCAGGGATGGGGTAGCAGCCATGGCTCTTTATCCCCCATCCCATCTCCTGTCCAGCTCTCCAAGCTGACCTTGGTCACATTCTCATTCCTTTAGGGTTAGGCCCCCAGGGTCTTCATACCCTCTCTTCAATCTGCAGCGGGATTCTAGACTTAAAAAATCTAGCCAGAATGCAGGCAAGAAACCCCCACTGATGCCAAGGGGCTAATGAGAGCCATTGTATGTATCTTCCTGTGAAAAACAGGGTGTCAGCACCTTTGATTGGCGCTTATGAACTGTCAAGTTCCTCCTACTGCACTGGACTGGGCAGATGATACCTTATCGTATACTCAGTGAAGAAATGTATAGATAAATGAGAACACAAAATGGGAGGTTAAGGACAGGGAGAAGTGAGGGAGGAGAGAGGAAAAGAGGAGGAAAGAAACCCTTAGTAACACACAGAAAGCTCCATTTGTCTGCTGATTCCATTACATGTTTTTACAACCTAAAGAACTGTATCATCCTATAGTTTTTTTGTACAGACTCATAGTCTACAATGTCATAAATAAGCACAGCAGACACATAATTTCATGATTACATCTCAAGCTGTTTTTGGTTTTTGTTTTTTTTATTTGCTAGTAAAGGGATGCCCTGAAGAGTGAAATCCACAGAAAATCCTCAAACCTGTTGCATCCAATTCTTGACGTGGTCCTTCCCCCAAATTTCTGATCACTCCCTGACCCTATCAGAAAACCATACAGCTGGCATTTCACCTCCTTTTGTTGATTCTGCTCACTTTCCCCAAATAGAGAAGTGTCCTCACAGCAGGAAAAGAGGAGCTTCACTAATCTCTAATACATGCAAAGAATTTCTTGTTCTCACAGCATATTTTTGTGTCCCTTCTGGTGGTGATGGGTTGAGGTGATTTATTACAGAGTCTGATTTGGGGTCATGAGTTGTATGCCCTTAAGTGTATGTATCACTTAGTTATTGCTGCATAACAAAGTAATGAAAAACTTGATGGCTTACAACAACTCATCTTTTACTTGTCTTCAAATTGTGTAGTCCTCCTGATCTGGGCACAGCTGTTCTCACCCGTAGCTTTGTGGTCAGTGGAAAGGTTGGCTGGGGGCTGGCTATCTAGGATGCCTGAGCTCAGATGACTCATACCTCTCTAGTAGGCTAGCCTGGGATGTTGTCATGGTAGTTGCTAATAGAAACAATTACTTTTCCACACTTCTGTTTGTGTCAAATTTGTTCCTCCTCATTGGCCAAAACAAGTCACGTGGCCAAGCCACACTCAGGGTGGGAGGGTACTACCAAAGCGTGTGGGCCCAGGGAGGCATGAAAATCAAGGCCATTGATTCAGTCAAGCTACCAGAGTGCAAACACTTCACAGTTACTCAACAATTATATGGTAACTCCACGACAAAGCAGAGAATTTGGAAAATTATCTAATCATCCTTTAAGTCAGGGGCCAAACTTTATTAAAGGGCTAAATAGTAACCTTTTGGGTTTTCAGTCCATACTGTCTCTGTCACAACTACACAATTTTGCCCATGCAGAGCAGAAGCAGCTGTAGACTGGATGGATGTGCCCGTGTCCCAGGAAAACTCTATTTACAACCAGGGGGCTGGCCCATGACCTTGGTCTTCATCTGTGCGACTAATGTTTACTAAGTCCCTACTATGTGCCAGGCACTGGGGGTATGACGATAAATGAGACACGACCCTAACGAGCTTTCTTTCTAATATGGAGATTGATACATGCTAAAAGCGCAACAAATATTTGTGGAATTAACATTAACAAGAAGACCAACAATAAGGAAATGCAAAGGAAAGAAGCATTGTGGAGGCCTTGATCGAGGTCTAGAAAGGATGCCAGTGACGGGGAAGGAATCGCGCCAGCCTTCCCTGAAGAGGTCTAGTGTGAGGGCTGTCCGGGTCTTCTCCAGGCACTCCTGAGTAGAGATGGGACTTCTCGGCTGAGCGCGCCGAGGGCAGAGGCATGGGGGTGAGTACCGAGGTGGGGCTGGACCAAAGACTGTTACACTTTGGTTTCATTTGGGGGCTCAGTCTTGACACTCTTAAGCCTGAATCATTTAAAGGTCCCAATTTCTACACCTTACTTGAAGTATTGTGACACTGATCTTGTGCTACCAAATTTAAGAAGGCGATAGAACGAACCCGATTAGGAATCAGGCAGGACCGGGCTCTAGCTCCTCTCACCCTTTCTGCTATTCACTTGTGTTATCTTGACCAAGTCTTGTCACCTCTCTCTGCCTCAGTTTTCCCATCTGTAAAATGGGGCAAGCAATATCTCCCTCATAGGGTTGCTATGAGGATTCAAAAAAATTGTCCAAAATGTGCTTACATTCAGTGACTGGCTCCTGATGAGGACTCAGAGAAGGCTAGCTATCCTCATCATCTTCACTGTTACTATTGATTACTGTCATCTCATCAGCTCCTCTCTTTAGCCCACCCCTCGTTGGACTCCTCCGCCCCAAACACTCAAGCCGTTAGAGATGAAGCCAGCACGGGCTCCAGAAATAACTGCCACCCCACCCCCACCTCCCACCATTTGCTGGGGATTGTCTGGATCTCTTCGTGTGTACAAAAAAACAATGAGGCCAAGAAAGAAACATCAGCCTTGGGTCAGGCTGGAAACAGACAGCCACAGAGGCTGCGAGCTTCTCGCCCACAAACAAAAGCCGCCTTTCATCCGATCCACTGCTGCCGAGGCGGAGCCACCTCCTCCTGCCTGCGCGTGCATCAAAGCCGACGGCAGAGGCGAGAAAACAGCCAGCTCTTTCTGCACGCGATAAAACCATTACAATCAATTTAGGCAGCTCGCGGGCTCGCAGACAGACTCTGTGCCGACTGGATTCTGTTACCACGGGGCGGGGGGGCACGAGGGAGCCTTCTGGGAGGCTGGAGCATTTGGCCTTCCTCGGATGGGCCCATTATGGCTGGAGGCTGGCGCCACTGTTGCAGGGGGCTCGCTACCCAATGAAAGTGTCATCCAAGTGCACTCGGGGAGGAAGCGAAATGGGGGGGGGGGGTCCTAGTGTTAGCTTAACTCCTGTGGTCTTCCAGACTAATTGCTCACGGTGGAAACACGCCTCAAAGTGCTTTGGCCTCGTCAATAATAGGGTATTAGATGCCTTCCATTCCGCAGCGCATTGATCTGTTTCCTTCCCAGCCTCCCCCCTGGCTCTGCTCCCTGACATCCCCCCACCGGTGCTGCCCCAGCTTCTACCTCTGATGACTCCCCCCACCGCCTCCTTTTTTTAAAAAAGTGTTTTCTAAGCGTGTGTTTAGCATGAGTGGTGCCTAAGTGCTAATTGTTACACCACAGATTGATTGGCGACGAGATGGCTTGCCAAGTTCCTCCAGTCTCCTGGGGGGGTGGGGCGGGCGATAAACAGGAGAGGAGGGAGGAAGCGGAGGGCGGGGCAGCAGTTGGAAGGAGAAGAGGGGGGAGAGGGGAATCCTTGATGCTTCTAAGCTTCCTCTCCGTGTCTACTGGGTTGAAAACTCTAGTCCTTTGCGGGAGGGGCAGGGTGGCCCTGTGGAGGGTCACCCTCTTTTGATATATTGTTATTATTCTTTTCTGCCTTGAGAAAGTGAGAAAGATCTCTCTGCAACCACAGACCCTGGGCCAGGCTGCACCTGATGGAGTTAGGCAGGGGGGAAAGCTGAGAGGGAGCACCAAGCCTTTCCTGCCAAGCCCTGGGCAGGAAGGAGGCTTTGTCCAAAAAAATCATCCCAGCCACCAACCCAGGTATAGGTTAGGGATCCCTGGTGTGTACCCTAGACGACCCTGCTCTTCTCTCTAGGGTTCCTGGAGTGACTTTTTCAATTATCTGTCTTTTTTCACTAGCCTGTGACCCCAAAACCATTCTGCATCGCTGGGTCAACCACGGCTGGGTCAGCACAGCACAAGACCTGGCAGGTCATGTTGCTCCAAAAACAATTATTTTCATCCAGCCAAACCACTGGGTTTATTGAGGAGTCTGGAGAACTGGGTTAGGTCTGACCTTCAAGATTCCCACCAGAGACGTGGGACCTCTGGCACCCAGAATCCCTCCAAAAGACAACGTTGGGTGCTACTTTTTAAAGGGCAGAACCTCAGTCTTGGCAAATGATGGCCCTAGGCATTGCTCCCTGAGACATGGGCATAGAAATATGGGGCACGTGCGCCTACTCAACGTGAGGCAGTCCAGTCTAGGAGGCCAATCACGAAATCAAAGCAGTTTTGGAGAGCAGCTTCTGGCCTGCTGCCACACTCCACCTTCCAGGCAGAGGGAACGAGACCCACGTGGTGCAGTGCACTTTGAAGTCAGACAGGCTGGGTGCCACGCACGCATATTATGTGACCTGGGCAAGACACTTAACATCTCCGGACCTTAATTTCCTCACTTGTGAAATAGGAAAAATTACAATGCCTGACTCTTAGCAGGAGTGGAAGGGCAAAATGAAAGGACATCCTGGTGAGTGCTCGAAACGGAACAAGCAGCCGCCGTCAGAACCCCAGCTCTGTAATCTAGTTTGTTCTCCTGATACTCCATGTTTCTTCTATTCTTGCCACTCCAAGCGTGCTCCCGGGAACAGCAGCCTCAGCTCGCCTGGGAGCTTCTTAGAACTGCAGAATCTCCAACCTTGCTCCAGACCTACTGAATGAGAATCTGCATTTTCGCACCATCTCCAGGTGATTCCAGGGCACATCAAAGCTTGAGAAGCACTGGCTTATACCACTCGAGGCCCCTCCATTAGTTTCCTGTGACTGCTCTAACAAATTACCGGGAAGCAGACTTGGCCCAGTGGTTAGGGCGTCTGTCTACCACATAGGAGGTCTGCAGTTCAAACCCCGGGCCTCCTTGACCCGTGTGGAGCTGGCCCATGCGCAGTGCTGATGAGTGCAAGGAGTGCTGTGCCACGCAGGGGTGTCCCCCGTGTAGGAGAGCCCCACGTGCAAGGAGTGCGCCCCGTGAGGAGAGCTGCCCAGTGCAAAAGAAAGTTCAGCCTGCCCAGGAATGGTGCCACCCACACAGAGAGCTGACACAACAAGATGACACAACAAAAAGAAACACAGATTCCCATGCCGCTGACAACAACAGAAGCAGACAAAGAAGAACACACAGCAAATAGATACAGAGAACAGACAACTGGGGCAGGGGGTGGGGGGGAATAAAATAAAATAAAAAAATCTTAAAAAAAAGAATAAATTACCACAAATTGGGTGGATGAAAACAACAGAAATTGATTGCCTCCCAGTTCTGGAGGCTAGACATCCCAAATCAAGGTGTTGGCAGAGCCATGTTCCCTCTGAAATCTGTAGAGAATCCTTCCTTGTCTCTTCTAGTGTCTGATGGCAGCCAGCCATCCTTGGCATTCCTTGGCTAGTAGAAGCACCATTCCAATCTGTCTCCATCTTCACATGGCCTTCTCCCTTGTGTGTCTCTGTTTTCAGATCTCTTTTCTTCTAAGGACATGAGTCAGATTGGATTTAGGGCTAATTCATTTATGACTTCATACTTAAGTTGATCTTATCTGCAAAGATGCTACTTCCAAATAGGACCAAAGCCACAGAACTGGGGGTTAGGATCTCAACATATTTTGGGGGGGACACAATTCTATTTACAACAGCCCCCATGATGTCCCTGTGTATGCCAGATACACATCTCATATTTGAGCTTCTCAGGGAGGACAAGCGAGTCATTTGGCAATCACCGGGGAGTGGGGCAACTTTGCTCACTTTACAGTGGACGTGACCATGACTCTCTCTTTAGAGTTTTGACTTTTGGCAGAGCAATAGCTCTAAGCATCTAAGGCCTGATTTTGCAGCTTTATTTTGGGACAGGCATCCTCAGGGTTGTTGTTGCTTCCTGGGAAATGACGACTCTCGACAATTCTTCCCTGAAAATAGCTAGTGAGGTCATAGTTCAACTGCAATCTTCACCATTAGATGGCGTGTCTGGGGATGCAGTAGAATGTGGTGGTGTCAGCTCCAGGGCCAATCCTGGGTTCAAATGCCAAGAGCAGGTGATAGGACACGATTTTCCTTAATTTACCTTTGCTTGTCCCATGCCTGCCCCAGGGCCTTTTCACATGCAATTCCTGCTGCTTAGAATGCTCTTCTCTCTGACTTCTTCCTTCTCCTCATTCAAATTTGACCCAGCATCACCTCCATAGAGACACCTGAGCAAAGCAGCCCTACAGGAGCCCTCTATCACATTACTCTTTTCCTCTTCTTCAGCACTTACCAGTGCCTGAAACAATCTGAATTTTTAATGTGTTCATTATCTGTATCCACCTGTCCACCAAATAAAATGTAAGTTCTTTGAGGGCAGGAGCTCTGTCTTTGTCACCACTATAGCCACAGGGCCTAGAACAGCACAAAATAGGTACTCTGAAAATAATTGTTAATAGACTGCCTCACAAGTTCCCCCATCTGAAAATGAGGGTAAAATAGTGCCTTATGCAAAAGGTGGTCTGAGATGATCATTTAAGCTCTTAGATCAGGAACCAACTGACACCTGTTGATGAGTGCTCAACCAAGAATAGGTATTATTCATGGTCGCGAGAGCAGTGTAATTTAATACTAAAAGCACACCCAAAGCCACCTTCCCTCATTTCATCCTTGAGATAAATACTACCACTACACCTACTTAAATGCTGCTACTAATCTAAGAAGGCAAGTCACAAAAGTGAAAGTACATTCTCATCTCTAACTGGCATTTTGGTTTATACATTAGCTCATTTGGGAACCGAGGTTAAAACACGCAGGGAGGCAGTCCCAGAGTCTAGCACTGAATAAATATTTGGTGACAGAATAAATGAATAATACTTTCCAAATGCATGTCTTTGAGCAAGCTACTGCACCTCTGTGAGCCTGTTTCTTCACTGCAAAATGTGTGAGAATGTAACTATTCCGTGGAGTTGTGGTAAAGAGAAAGGGAAAGAATGCACATGAAAGCAGCTGGCCTGGGATATGGAAGTCCTTCAACAAATGCTGTATTTTCTCATTTCATCCTCTCTACAGGACCTGTGATGAAGCCACCTTGGAAGTATTTGCTTCAATTTACAAGCAAGGGAATGAAGCTCAGAGAGGTTTTGTGCTGGTCCAAGTTCTCCCTCTTTCTCTGTTTTCCTCTTTCTCTCTCTTGTTCTTGCTCTGACTCTGTCTCTCTAGAAATATCTATATATCTATATACATATCTATCTATCTACCTACCTACCTATCCATATCTTTCTTTCTCTTTCTCTTTCTCTCCCTCTCCTTAACCAGAGAAGCAAGGAAATGAAAACCCACATTTTCTGATTCCAGATCATCCTCACAGAAAAAGGTCATTAAGATCAGACCAATTCCAACCTTTGGCTCTGAATCTTATATGCCTGTTGCAGCACCCTTGATCACGCTAGAGGGAATCTTATAGGTCTTTTGAAGACCTATCAACAAATCATGGAAAAATAATCCTTATCTGGGTAGAAGCATTGATCATGTTCTTCTTTCAGTCCAAGCTCAAAGATTCCTGTATGGGTTGTCCAAGTTCCTTGATTTTTAAGCTCTTTCCTTAGCTTTACAGCTATTCAGACACAGGCTGACATGGAGCCACAAATCATGATGATGATTATAATAATAGCTAGTATTTTTGAGTGGCCATGCTAACATTTTTACATGCGTTTTCTCATTTAATTTTCAGAGCAGCCAACCTCATGACCTAGGTATTTGTGTCTGTCTCTTTTTCATGCAAGAAAGCTGAGTCTCTGAGAGGGAATGTCACTGGTGCCAGGTCATGCCATTAGTAATTGGCCAACCTGAGACATGAAACCAGAGCTGTCTGACATGGTGAGTTCCAGTCACGTCCAATGGAAGCACCTAAAGAATCTCAGGGAACCCTTAGGCTCTGAAGAACACAGTCAGAAACCCTAGATTCAGGCCTTTCGAAATCTCAGGATCTGTTAGACTGTCGGGTTTTTCAGTCCCATAATCCCTCTGCTGATCATTATTCCTGGAGGAGGAAATGAAGAACTGACCAAGGAAGAGAAAAACACAAATCCCGTTGGTATGACTTCTTTAGTGCCCTTCTGGCCTCCTTACAGCAGACAAGTCACCCCTTACTGGCCAGCAGGGTCTACTTTGGAGATAATTCCTGAGATCCAATCCCAGCTGCACTGCTCTACTTGGGAACCCTACTGCTTTGGGCCAGTACTTTGACGTGTCTGAACCTCAGCTTCCTTAGCTGAAAAATGGGGTAACAATAGTGCCAACCTTGTAGAGTTATGAGGATTACTGGAGATCATCCATTTAAGTGTTAGTGCACTGGATGGACAATTGTAAGCACTCTACAAAATCTACACCTGTGAGGGATTACCTCTTTTTTTCTGTGGTTAACAAGGTAGACAATCACTCTTTCTGAACTTCTCCTTAGTATCTAAAATGTATCATACCAGTGCTTTAAAAATATTATACTTAGCAGTAAACACTTTGTTTTTCAAGTTAAATCTTAAATCGGCACCAATATATAAGGAAGGTTAAAGGGTAATTTCATTATTTGAAGTGACATTCCCCCCACTCCCCATGAGAAACCCCTTTCACACAACCACAGAATCCTTGGATTCTGGGAAAACCAGTTTGAAAATCACTGAACTACACAGCTGCATGTGCCCTGTCCTCAAGGTGAACCTTCCCACCTGCTCCAGGAGGGCACTGGATGGAAGGGTCTTAATGCTCCAAATAATGTTGCTGTTGTTGTTTTATTTCTACCCTCTATTTCTGGAGTTATCGAATGGAATTTTTGTGGTAAGGCATGATTTAGACTACCCTTGTTTATTATGCAATTACTCCGGATGGATGGAAGGATGGATGGAGGGGTGGATGGGTATAGTATAGATGGATGGATAGATGGTTAATGGGTGGATGAATGACGGATGGATGGATGGACGGAGGATGGATGGATGGATGAGTGAATGGCTTAGTAGAGAGATTGGTACTGGCAGGCTAACCTGTCTACATAAGCGCTGATGTTGTTCTGTGTGGCAGTGGAAAGAAGGCATGTCTGGAGAGGGAGTGACGTGACACAGAACCAACCAAGCAATTGCTATCAGGCTCTGTAATAGGTTATCTCACTTAATCCTCACTATTGCTCTAAGAAGAAAGTACTCTCATCCCCATTTTGCACAAAAGGAAAGTAAGATTCAGAGAAGCTCAATAACCTGCCCAAGGTATCCTTGCTGATACAACCATGCTTTTTGCATATTTTCCACATGTAAAGAATCTTCCAGGGATGAAGAAAAAAGTTATTAAAAGAAATATAGCTAAAGTAAGAAAAAAAAAAAAAAAAAAAAACAACAGAAGACAGGAAAAGGATGAGAAAGAGCTAAGGATTTGGAAAGAGTAACATTTATTGGGCACCCACAGTTTCCCAGGCCCTGGACTATACACTTTACACACTTTTTTCTCATTAACTCTTGACACTGAGCCCATAAGGTCAGGATTTCCACTTTGTTTTGTCATGAAGAAAGTGAGGCTCAGAAAGGTCAGAGAACTCTCCTGGACTCATGTTCTAACTTATCCAGGGCCAGAGCTGGGACTTGTACCCTAATGGGTACTTGTCAAATCATGATGTGAATCCCAGTTATCGAGGGATGCCGTTAAAATGCAGATTCTGATCCAGCCTTAAAGATCCCTGCCATTGTTACCATTTCATGAGACGGCATTTTTAAAGTAATAAGGAAAAAGAGGAGAAGAAAGAAGGAGTAATGGAGAGAATATGTTCATACCCCAAAACGAGGGAGACAAAAAAAGAAAAGAAAAACAAGGACTCAAAGAGGAAAGAGTGGAAACGTATTTTTAAAAGCTAAGGGGTATGAGGAAGGAAAGAAAAGGCAAAGGAAGACAAAGGATCCTTTTCTTGATCTGCTCCTGTCCAGAGAAACCGCAGCACAAATTGCAGTGGACGGTTTCCCTTGCACAAAGTGCCTTTTAGCTCACGCCTCCCTCGGAGGGCCGGGGCCGAGAGACGGCTGGCGTCGGCCGCCGCGCGTCTGAGGGCACTGGCAGGAAAATCCCAAGGAAAGCTCAGTGGCTGGGGTCATCCGATTAAAAGAGGCAGTGAGGCTGCAAATGGAGGAGACAGGGGAAGGGGAGAGACGGAGGATGGGGAGGGGGGCTGCTGACCCCGTGACCTTCTGCCTGCTCTAACCTGATATAACAAATAGTTCTGGAAAACAAAATAGTATTAACCCTTGGAGCCGGGTCAGCCCCTTCTGCGTTTGCCTGGGTCCCCTGGACTCTGCTTCCCAGCGGCTTTAACTCTTTCTTGAGGTCTTGCAAATGCCATTTTCAAGCCGTCCTTTCAAATCCATGCAGATTCAACACATCGGATGCCCACGGGAAGGGTAGCGGCCTTGGCACCGTGCCCTCAGCCAAGGCACAGGAAAAGCTGGTATCTGCTGCACGTCAACGCCAGAGAATTTCTATCAAAGGAGCCTTATTTCCTTCTCGCCCCCATCTCACTCCAAAAGATTAGTTAATAAAGGCATCGGCATGACCTGGGAGCTCCTTAGCAAGGCAGTCTCAAGAGCCACCCCGGACCTCTGGATCAGAATCTGCATTTCAGTAGCATCCCTCGGTAACTGGGATTCACGTGACAATTTGAGAAGTACCCATCACCAAGCTTAAGACATCGTTTTCCAGTGCAAAGTGTAAACTGTAACGTAAACTATACACCTTGGCTCGTAGCTGTGCATCAACACTGGTTCATCTATTGTAGCAAACGCACCGCACAAATCTAAGCTGTTATTAGTAGGGGATACTGTGGGAGGGGGAGGGGTGGGCACTATGAGCATGGCCTACCCTTTCGATGTGACTTTTCTGAAATCTAAAACCTCTCTTTAAAAAGTTTATTTTAGAAGGAATCATTTTCCTCTTGAGAATATCCATCTTAAGTAGACTATGAACATGTGTGTATTTCATACACAACAATCACATTCTAACAAAACCAGAGAGAACTGGAGGGAAGAGAAAACCTCCACCCAACTTTCCCTGTGGGCAGAAGTGATAACAACACCTTCAACAACCAGGATGGCTTGGGGACCCAGGACCTGGGACCGAATCTAGCCCAATGCAGCCAGCGGGGTCGGCGAAATGTCTGCCTGTTTCCAGGGACAGTGTCCCTCTGCCTGACTTCCAGTATGGGATCTCAGACCCATAGGGGCACCCTGGCATTCTGCTGAGACCTTCCTCTTCCAATTTCCACTATAAACTGACCCTGCCCAAGCAAAGCCTCCTCATCGTTTCTTGGCCATGTGGAAAAATCAGTTTACCATTAGATGCCAGAACTGGAAGAATCCTCTATGCCTGTCTATAAAGCCTTTATTTCACAATACGCTCAGCAGGTTCAGAGGAGGACGTAACTTCCAAATCAAGGAAGAGCAAGGTGAGAAGCAGAACCCAGCCTCAGCCCTCTCCTTTGCACTACACAGCCCGAGGAGGATGGGCAGCACATATGATCTTCATTAAACGCTGATGAGCCTGAGGCCCAGCTTGCTCAAGCACTCACCATGGTCAGCCGGAGGGAAGACGTGGATCCAGGTCTCCTGAGGCATTGCTCTTCTTGCTTCCTCTCTTCTTTACCAGTCTTTCTCTTTCCCTCAATCTGCGTTCCCGTCCTCCTTGTCTGCTTCTCCCTTTATTCTTCCACCTCAGGCACTGCTTCAGCCCCCTGGGAGTCCTGTACCTAAAGGTCCTGCTTACCTCCCGCCCTAAACCAACGTGAACAACTAATATTGGTAATGAGGGAGATGATGAAGATGATGACGATGGTGCTAATTATTTAGTGAGCTCTTGCTCTGTGGCAGGCACCATGCTAAGGACTTCCATGGATTAGCTAACTCAATCCGCAAAGCAAATTTATGAAGTCGTACCATTTATTCATGCACAAAACAGCTGTTTATTAGAGGTCCACCACATGGCAGGCCTTGGGTCAGGAGCCGACAATATGTTGGTGAATTAGTTACCTATTGCTGCATAACAGATATCCCCAAGACTTGCTTAAAACAACAATGCCATTTGTTATCTCACGCAATGTATGAAGTAGACACCCAGGAGAGGCTTAGCTGAGGGGTTCTGGCTCGGGATCTCTCATGAGGCTACTGCCAAGATGTCACCAGGGCCACAGTCATCTCAAGGCTCGACTGGAGCCAGAGGATCAGCTTCCAAGATGGTGCACACACCTGGTTGGCAAGTTATGCTGGCTGATGGCAGGGACCTCCCTTCACACCGGGCAGCCCCTCTACAGACCTGCTGGAGTGTCCTCACCTCACAATATGGAAGTCGACTTGCCTCAGAGCAAGGCATCCAAGACAGGGTAAGACGGAAGATGCCCTTTCTTGTATGACCTCACCTCAGTAGCCACCAACATCATTTCCACACTATCCTACCAGTGATCGGGTGGTCAGGGACTACACAAGGTACAGATACCAGCAGGTCTGGATCACTAGGGGCCATCTTGGAGCCTGCCATCACAGGTGGTGAATTCTAAGCCACGGAAACTATATTCATGGTACTTACTACCTATTGGACCATTGTGCCCATTTAAACAACAAAGCACACGAAGGCCCTAGAAAGAGAGCAATTAATGCAAGGTCCACATTTCAGAGTATAGGAGCAGAGATGTGAAAGGACCTCACACCCCAAGCAGGCTTCCCCTTTCTTCCCCACCTTTGGGAAGCCAGGTTCCCGAGGTGGACCATGTCACTGAGATTCAGCTTGGCAGAAAGCGGCACCCGAGGCTTGGCCAACCTCCAGCAACCTCACCTCTCCTGCCCTCTCCGTGGATCATTTATTCCAAGAGCCCTGCTATAAATATCCACTTAGTGAAATGCCTTGCTCCTCAGGCACCCTCCCCCGACCCTGGCCGCCTGCACCCTGCTCGAGCGATGCCAGCTTGCAATCAGTTTGCAATCTGAGTCCACTTTGCACACCCAGCACCGACAGGCTGCCCAAGCTAGTCTGCCGGAGTGTGCTGGCATGCCCCCAAGATTGCTATTGTAAGTTAATGACACAGCAGTTGGTTGTTAAAAACACTAATTGACATTAAATAGGGTGATGTTATCCGATAACTTACAGGCTGCCCTAATTATTTTCTTCTTTTCTTCCTCTTTTCTTTGTTCATTATTTTTTAATGCCCAGGAGTGCCCACTGAGGTCAGAAGTCACCCGATCACCTGGAAGAGCGTAGGGCCAGAGCACAAGTACCCACAAATTGTCACTGGCCCCTGTCATCAGCAAAAAGAAGCCCAAGACTGATGGGATGGCAAGTAGGGCAGGCCTCGGGCTGAGCCGTGCCCTTCCTTCCCACTGGAGGACCAGGAGCTTCTGGGAATGGCAGAGATGTATGCGAAGGGTTTCTCTTTTCTCTGTGCAATTTGGAATTCAAACTATGTTTGCTCCCCACACACAAAGCATCACAGAAAAGAAGCCCTGATATTTCTCTAGAACTGAACACAGTTTAGAGCCTTTTTTTTTTTTTTTACTTTTGCTGTTCCTTCTACTTGTTGGCTAAGAATAATCAAAGTGATTTCTTATAATTATTGATCACGTGCCATAGGGGCCAGATCCTGAGTTAAACTCTTACATTCGTTATCCCGGGGAAACTTCATGGCCCATTGCAAGGAGGAAAGTCAGGCTCAGAGAGGAGATGCTGCTGGCTCAAGGACACACAGCTGGTGAACCTGCCGCAGAGATTTACCCAAGGCCAAGGCAATTTCCCCTGCACATGCTGAAAGGCAGTGACCGCAGATGGCGCTCATCTTCATTCCTGTCCCTTTCCAGGGCTGAGTGAGGGAAAGCTCTGCCCTTCCCAGCTTATTGCAGAACCTAAAACCTGTGCCATCCCTCAGGGGAGACAGTACTTTTCCCTCCAGGCCTTTTTTTTTTTTGGTCCTAGTGTCATGATTGTGGAGGTTTGGCATCCATCATTCTATGAGACCTTAAAACAAGTCCAACTAGAGTCTGATAGGGAAAACTCAGGATTGCGGTTCTCTGAGCCTGGCCACAGTGTCCACATCCCATTTACTAGTTCTAGGCTTGAGAAAAACTTGCAAGAGGTAAAAGATGGGATTAGAACAGAGAGTAGGTGCCCCCCAAGATACGAGGACATGTTGTCTTTCCTTCAGAATCAATGGCACCCTTGCCCAGATATCGTGCTTTCTCCATGTTTATGCTACAGTATTTATTTCTGGTTCTACCAAGAACTCTGCCAGATAGGATATATCATACCCACTTTACACGAGAAAGCTGAGCCACAGAAACATCATTCCTCCTTAAACCTGGGGTTTCAAATCGGGTCCCACGGGAGTGGTGAGGATGGCCGTGGGGGTGGGGGTGGCAGGCCTCCCCTCGGCTCTTCAGCCTGTGCAGTGCCCAGTACCTCCACTGGCTTGTGCTTGCATGACTCAAAAAAGGGTGGAAAGCTCACTTTAGCAGCCACAACCCAGGACCCATCCAAAGCAGGGCCCGAGATGGCCTTGATCCATTTTTATCACTGATGCCCACCACTTAATAAATATGCACTGAGAGTCAAGTCCCTTACAAATGCCAGAACCTTCATATGTATTTCCATTTCATCTGCCAGTGACACGAGAGGCCTTCTCTTCAGCCCCCAGTTTGCAGAGGAAGCTGGATCTCAGAGACATGAAGTTCTCACTCATGGTCACAGACACAACAAGTAACAGAGCCGGGGTCGGCATCTGTGCAGACCATGTGCAATCTGCTAAACAGTGGCATCCCCCAAAACATCCACATCCTAATCCCCACAACTGGGGATTACTTTAGGTTACATGAAAAAAAGGACTTTGCATATGTGATTTTGTTAAGGATACTGAGACAGGGAGATCATCTGGATTATTCAGGTTGGCCTGTGGCATCACAAGAACACGTTACAGAATCAGGAGAGGTGACCGATGAAAGCAGGGTCAGAAAGATCTGAAGACACTACACTGCTGGCTTTGAACGTGGAAATTTTCCTGTTTTATCTACATGAACCCAAAGGTATCACTAGATCCTTTTAAGAAGGAGGCAGGGTCAGAGCAGAGAAAGAGATGTGAAGACAAAAGCAGATGTCAGAGTGATGTGGGCCCATGAGCCAAGGAACTCAGGCAGCCTCTAGAAGCTGGAAAAGACAAGAGGACAGGTTAGCACATCCAGCCTCCAGGAAGGAATACAGCTCTGCCAACACCTTGATTTTAGTCCAGTGAAACCCTTTTGTACATTTGACCTCCAGAACCATCAGGCAGTATGTGCTATTTTAAGGAAATAGGAAACTGTTGGTTCCTATGCCATGTGCATTCTTCACCACCAAACTACGATACTCTGCTTATTTTTGATTGTTCCTGAAATATTTTTAGGTGTGGGGAGCCAAATACTTTCTTTTTCTTCCAGCCAAGAGTGAGAAGTTAGAAGGCATTCATGGAAGAGAAGTGGGGCTAAATGGCCTCAGCAGCTGTTGGTGTAGACACAGCTAGGATAAGAGGCTGGAATCCATTTACCAGGAGAACTGTTTCTAACCCCAATCCTGTCATCCAAGGAGCAGATGGAAGGGAGGATTCCACAGGGCCACAGTTGTCTCCATGCGTCACTCTCAGGCTGCCTGGAGGTTTTGCCCACCTCCCTAGAGCCCCCAGGCCGGCAGGCACCTCGCCACCCTGTCGTCTGGGTCCCCTGGCAAAGGGAGCATCGCGTCAAGCCTTAATGGGGTGACGCGGAGGCGTCAGAAACACTTAGTTGGGCTTGTTAGAAGGACTCGGCTGGTCCCAGGAGGACCCAGGGAGCCACAGCTGGCGACAGGGAAATAGGTCTTTGGGGGCCTGGTGGTGCCTGTGTAGGCTCCAAGGGGACGGGGTGGCCTGGCCGCCACTGGCCCCCATGCCTCTTAGAGCCCATTACTTGCAGCCACTGGCTTGGGAGCTGAGAGCAGAGCATTTCGTCTGTGCAAATCGGGCCCTGCGGATCAATGGGTCGGCCGATGGGCTTTTCCTGTCCCCTCCTGTCCGCCAACCCCCCTTCCTTAACTAGATGTGGGCGCCAGACTGACAACAGGTCTTCGGCAGCTGTCAGTCAAGGGCCATGAAATATTCATCTCGTTTAATCTTCTGCTTTGGGGACCTGCCCGGAGCCCTGATGGGGGCAGAGTAGTCTTCATCACCTTGTAAAGGCTGGATGGAGTCGGGGGGAGAGGTGAGATGGGGCCGGAGAGGAGAGATCTGGCAGGAACCCACTGAAAACCCACCAGAGCTGCTTTCTCCAAAGACATCCCTTCGACCAGCATTTCTCCGGTGCAAGTTGCTGAACACACTTGCATCCACTACTTGGGTGCTTTCCAAACTTCCACTGGCCATGGACTACCTCCCCATTCTCAAAATATCCATGGACCACTTGGGCTATTAATCATGTTAATATTCTTCTTCAAATTAACGTGAACATTTTTTTTCTCTCACCTTCACTTTAAGCAATATAATCTGTGAAGTCACAATTCTGGTTATATGTTTTCCCCCCTAAAATACATGAGTATTATAAATATATAATATATATTTTTAGACAGCCTAAATATGTGTTCCACCCTTTAGGACATCCTGGGCCATACATCTTTCTTTCTCCTCACAATGCATAAGAGAAGGCATTATTGCCTCCAATTACAGGTATGAAAACTGAGGCTCAGAGAGGTAAACTGACTTGTCAAAGGTCACAAAGCAAGTGTTGACAAATCCTGGGTTCAAGCCCACATATCTGAACTACAAGCATAAGAATGCTTTTTAAAAAAAAAAACAGTAGTTCTGGGGGCACTTGGATAACATGAATTGTCTAGGACTTCCACATTCTGCTTTGCTTCTTTGGTAAATTGCGCCATTTCCTAGTTTCTTTATCAAACTACAAAACTTTTGAAAAGAAAAGTCCTTTCTTATTGCTATCCCAGAGTTCCAGGAAGAGCAGGTCCTCAATGACTGTTTCTTGGATGAATACATAAGCAGACAAGAAACACAAGATGCCCAAATGGCTCATTTTTCATCCCCTGCCCCTCATCAGGTCTGTCTTTGTCTTACTTTGCCAAGGATACCATAACAAATGCAATACAGTGGATAGCTTAAACAATAGGAATGTATTGGCTCACAGTTTCAGAGGCTGGAAGTCCAAAATCAAGACGCTGACAGACCACGCTTTTTCGGAAGTCTGTAGCATTCCGGTGGTGGCTTGCTGTCAAGCAATCTCTTCCTCCGTCGCGTGGTGATCTCTCTCCTTTGATCTCCTCATGTGGCTTCTGCTTCCAAATTTCCTTTGCTTGAGAGGGCTCCGGTCATATTGGACTAAGACCTACCCTGAGTCTCTCTGGCCTCATCTTGATAGGATCTTGGAGGTCCCAGTTAAGACTTGAACATGTCTTGTGGGGAGCATGACTCAACCCCTGAGGATCCCCGAGCTCTGCACAGGGTAATTCCTAATAAGCAGTGCTCACTCTCCCCAGTCCCGGCCAGCGCCATCTGTCACCTGGATGCCTGAGGATGACCTGCTTCTCCTTTTGTCCCCTACCTCGGTGCATTCTCCCCATGACGGACTGAGACTTCAAAATGTAAGTCCCATCCCAGCTTTGAACATTCATCCCATTTAGAACAAAATGTTCTTGCCCACACATACCCTTTCCATCATGCACCAAACGTGCCCTGCTTCTTTCTATCTTTCAAACATGCCTCAAGGATTTTGTATTGGTCTTTCAGCACCCAACATACTTTTCCCCCAGCTCATCCCACAGCTGACTACCTCATCCTCTTTCCGGTATTCCAGATTCCAGTTCCGGCTTTACAGATTGCTCTCCCATTGACTTGGGCAGGCTTCCTCTCTTTGAGTCTCAGTTTCTTCCCCAGTAAAAGGTCCATGTGTTAGTCTGGATCCCCCAAGAAGCTGATAAGACCATTGAATAGGCAAAGATTTTATGAGAGGAAATGCCTGAGAAAGAAAATAGGGAGGAAGCCTGAGCAGGCTGGGAGAGTCATCAGACCTTGAGTGGAGTGAAAGGGAGTGGGGAGAGAAGGTTGGGTGGGGGAAGGCTGCACGGCAGTCTAAGGAAGGGCTCTAAGGCCATTAGGGAGGCCTGGAGCCTCCATCCGCCATCAGAGGAACCCCATGTCTTCTAAGAGTGGCCCCCCTTAGTATCCCTCTGTGCTCCAGCATTGGCTTGGGGCTCCCCTGAGAGGTGTGGCCTCTCTCAGCTCCACTGCTGGGGTGGTAGGTGAGTCTACTGCACTCCCTGCTGCACGTCTGTGAGACACAGACCCTGGGCCTCCACTTACAGAGGCAAAACTGCAAGGGACCCAGTACCTGGTGGATAGGCTGAGTACTGGGAGCCTCGCGTCCCTGCCTCTCTGTAGGACAGGAGTGACGCTGCTAGCTGGCCTGCCATCCTGAGCTGCACTACAAAGCCAAGGCGTTATTCCCACCTTGTGTAGGGATCCTGGTTTCAGCTTTGTGTCTCCCTAGTGCCTGAGCCGGCAGAGGCCACGCGGAGAGCAGTTCAGCACTGCCGTTTAGAATGGGGCCTGTAGAGTCAGCCGCAGCTCTTCACCCAGGGGTGAACCCGGCCAGGTGGCTGCTCCTCACTGTGCCTCCACTTCCTCACCTGTGAAGTGGGGAGAGTGTGGGGTCCTGAGTCTCCAGGGAACCAACGGGCATGGGGTCTTATCATTATGCCAGCATCTGCGTGCTCTCAAGAAGTGGCCCGCGATGCTGAGCGGGAGTGGAAAGCACCAGGCAGACAATCGCAGGTGGCGAGGTTGTCTTGAGCACTGGAGCAGCGTGCAGATGCCATCCAACCCCCTCCCCAGAACAAAATGAAAGGTAGCCACACTGAGCGTACGTCCTTCACTTTCAACTCAACAGATGGCAGCTCCTGGGAAGTTGAGATTTTCCAACTGCTCGGGCAGTTTCTTCCCCAGAACTCCTGGCCCACACGTGGCATCTCTGCCTCTGGGGCCGGGGCCAAAGGTCAGCCTGACCCCATGTGATTGCTCACTGACATTTCCTCCCTGCCGCCTGGCCCCCCACCCACTAACCCTTTGCAGATCTCTCAAATAAGTGGGGCTCTGTTAGGCCGGGACCTTCAGGTGCCGCCACCCCAGCTGCTGAGCCTGCCAGCCCTCGAGGCAGGTGGGCCTGAGCTCCGGAAAGCGCCAGCACTTCCTCCAGCCTGATGGGGTCAGGGGATGGCGGCTAATTGGAGGATGCTGACATGATGCCTGTCTCCGGCTTCCTGCTGCCTGGCCTGGGGAGGTCACTGTGGGCGGGCGATACCCCACCACCACCCACTCCCAGCCCCTGCAACACGGAGAGAAGTTCATTCTCCATTGCAGGGTGTTCTCCTCGCCAGCTCGCAAATGCTGTAAATGGCGGCAATATATGGCTCCCTGCTCTGGGCCCCAAACTCCCATGCCGAACTTTGAGAAAGGATGGAAGAGCTGTGATAACCACTGTTAATGATGGGCCCCAACTTTTCAGTACCTACTCTATGCCAACAGCTTTAGGTACAGTATTAGTCAGGGTAGACAAGCTGCTGTAACAAGTAACTCCCAAGACTTGGTGGCTTAACTGAGGGGTGCGCTGCTTCATCAGAAACCCAGGCTCTTTCTGACTTGTGACTCTGCCATCTTCTGGGGCAGTGGCTCTCACCTTTGAGCGCACATCCACATCCCCTGGCAAGCTTGTTGAAACAGATTGCTGGGCCCCACTGCTGGAGTTTCTGAGTTAGTACACCTGGTAGGAGGCCTGAAAATGTGCACCTCTAACAAGTTCCTAGGATAAGCTAGTGCTGCTTATACAGAGAGAGACACACTTTGAGCATCACAGCTCGAGGGCATCCAAGTCCTCATTGGATCTTCTCCATTTGGTTAGCAGGTGAGGGGAGGGGAAGAAGGTGGGGTGGGAGGCGGTGGAGGCCAGGTCCACACTCCATTGGCCAGCACTCCATCACACGACGGCCCCCCAGCTTTAAAGGAGGTTGGGAAATGTAGTCTAGGGTGTGCGCAGGGAGAGGCAGAGAAGCGAGGCTGTTGGTGAGCACACAGCATTCTCTGCTACGGGCCCTCCCTCTAAATGATCCCCACAGCCCCCAATGAGAGAAGTATTTTTCCCTGCCACTGACAGAAGAGAAAACAGGCCTGGAGGGGTCATGCTGACCGCCCATGGCCACACAGCTAGTGAAAGGCAGGCCTGGGGTTCAAACCCCCATCTGTCTGCCTCTGAGGCCTGGGTTCTCCAAGCAGCGCTACCCCGAGTCTGGGCACAAGTCTTTGCTGTGTGCCTCGGCCAAGGCTGGGTTCTCACCCTACTCCCATGAGGAAAGCACTGTATATACCCTTTATTATTTTTTAAATTTTATTTTTTTTCCCTCTTCCTCGCCCCCCCCCCCATTGTCTTCTCTCTGTGTCCATTCGCTGTGTGTTCTTCTGTGTCCGCTTACATTCTCGGCGACGCAAGGAATCTGTGTCTCTTTTTGTTGCGTCATCTTGCTGCGTCAGCTCTCCGTGTGTGCGGCACCATTCCTGGGCAGGCTGTGCTTTTTTCACATGGGGCGGCTCTCCTTGCAGGGTGTACTCCTTGCGCGTGGGGCTCCCCTATGCGGGGGCACCCCTGCGTGGCACGGCACTCCCTGCGCACATCAGCACTGCGCGTGAGTCAGCTCCACACAGGTCAGGAGGCCCTGGTTTGAACCCTGGACCTCCCATGTGGTAGGCGGGTGCTCTATCTGCTGAGCCACATCCGCTTCCCTGTATCTACGCTTTAGAGGTGGGCAGACCAAGCAGCGAGGAGACGTGCCTGCACAGGCTCACATGGCCTGTATGTGACAGCACCAGGATTGGGTGGGTTCGGCCTGGCCCGCCAGCAGGGCGGATTTGCACTTTGGAGGATTTGGGGAACTCTGGGTCTTGATGTCCAAGGGGTGGCAAGTAACGGTGGGGTTTACCCCCAGGGAATAGGGGAAGTCACCCCCCACCGGGCCCTGCTGGCAAGTGGCAGGGGGCGCTCAGAGTGCGGCAGGGCTCAGATCAAAGATGGCCGCCATGCTGAGGGGGCGGGCCCGGGCTCCTGAGGAGGGGATAAAGCCACCTCACTGGGAGGAGTGGGGATGAGGCCTCAGACTGGGGTCTAGTTTTAGAGTAAAAGTGGAAACTTGAAGGCAGGTATGATGATACCATTGTGCAGATGGGGAAACTGAGGCTGAGTAAAGCCAGGCCCTTGGCCCAGGTCACTCAGCCATGAGCTGCGGGACTGGACTGTGGCCCCCAGCTCTCACTTCCTGCAGCCAGCTGCTTCATCCTGCTGAGGCAGTCAACTGCTGTCATTCACATTCACACAGGCAGCTAGGCCGACACAGGCCACGCGCTATGGAGTTCACTCAATCAGCTCGACAGACCGATGGGTGGATCTGAGTTCAAATCCTGCCCTGTCACTGTGCAGACTGGGACAAATGACTTGAATCTCTCTGAGCCTCAGTTTCCTCATTTGCAAAGTGGGGGTTAATCATAGTGCCCATCCCATAGGGGAAAATACGAGGCTTAAATAAGCTAATGCATTTGCAATTCATCCAGCAATTATTTACTGAGTGTCTACTATGTGCCAGCACTACTCCAGGCTGTGAACATAATGAAGCCCCTCCCCTCATGGAGTTTATAATCTAATGGGGGAAACACACACTAAACAAAATAAGGCACTCAATATACCGGACATCAAAAGGCGGTGAGTTGTATGGAGAAAAATAAAGGTGGGTTATGGGGGTACTGAACTGGATGGAATTGGGGGAGTTTATTTTGGACAGGGTGGTCAGCAAGGGATGGGGAAGTAGGTGTTGGAAACTGAAGATACAGAAGAGAAAACCAGAGCACAAATGAACTAGGAAACCTGAGCAGGACTGCTGAGCTGCCCTGTGGGCCCCTGGAGGTTCCCAGTAAGGAATGTAAAGTGAGAAAGTGGACCTGCTGGAGGGCTGTTTCCTCTGCGCCCCCCAGGCCAGTGCAGAGGAGGGGGCCCTTGGATGGGTTGGGATTTGTGGATGAGAGAGGCAGAGAGGGCCGGCACAGTGAGAGTGTGGGCAGAGGGCTGAAAAGGCTGGGTCCTAGGACCTCAGCTGACGGAGGTGGCACTGAGGACCTTTGGAAGGGGGGGAGGGTGAGAAGGGTCAAGAGACTGTAAACCCCCGGGGGTCAGGGACTGTTGGCGGGGCACAGCGGAAGGGGTAAGCTGGGAAGATGGGTGGTGGTCAGAGACCGAATCACAGTGACGGCACTTCTCGGCAACCACAGGGTGTGGGCGTGGGCGTGGGTGGGCGAGGTGGGGTTGGGGTGGGGCATGAGACAGCGCAGGAGGGCACGCCCAGGACCTGAGCAGCTCACTGGGGCACCAGGCAGAGGAAGCGTGTGGGAGTCAGCACAGGGGAGTCCAAGAGGGGGGAACAGCAACCAGAAGGGGCATCCAGGAGTCTGGAGCGAGGGCCCAAAGAGGGAGACATGGGGAGGACACAGGGACTAGGTGTGAAATATCACCACCATTGGAAAGTGGCAGGGGAAGTGGAGGCCGACGGGAGCGACTGGGCTCCAGTTAAAGCCAGAGAGAGAAGGGCACGTTCAGAAGGGAGGTTGAGGCTAATGGGCAAGAAACCGATGACACATCAGGGGTCCCGGGGCAGGGGAGAGGGAGTTCAGGAATCGGGTGGGCGTGGTACTAGCGGATCCAGGTGATGGAAGAGGGGCTCGGGGTTCTTGCCCTTCTTGTGTGGAAAGACGCGGCCCGATGCCTGGAATGGAGTGGTTGCTTGATAAATGGCCACTTTAATTGCCACATCCCTTGTTTCCCAAATAGGTAACACATCAAAGTGGCAGAGTGCAGGTACTGGACCCTGACCTGGTTCCAAGCCTCCCCTGCCGCTTAACCAGCTTTGGGGAATTAGGCAAGTGAGTCTACCTCTCTGGGCCTCAGTCTCCCCATCTGTAAAGTATGGGCCATAATCACATGTGCTCCTAGAACTGCTGGGAGGTTCACAGGCTGGTCTTCTCCACCTTTTCCCACACAGATCCCTCACCTCTGGGAAGTCACAGCAAGTACTCTGTAGCCTGACTTGCTGGGTGACCTCGGGAAGCTGATTTTCGCCTCACTTCTTTCACCCCGTGAACTGGGAGTATGACCAAACCACCAAACTCCCAAGTCACTGCACAGTCTTGCAAGGCATTAGACAGAAACCCCATCTTCTAAAGGAGCTGCTCTGTCCAGTACGGTCACCACTAGCTCATGTGGCTCCTGAACACTTGAAATGTGCTAGTTGGAATCAAGACATGCTATTAAGACTGAAACACCGGATTTCGAAGATGGAGTCCCAAAACGAATGCAAAATATCTCATATTTTTATATTGATTCCATGTCAAAATGATAATATCTGGGATATCTTGGGTGAAAAACATAATTAAAATTAATTTCCCGTGTTTCCTTTTCCATTTTCTTAATGTGGTTACCAGAAAATTTAAAATCCCACGTGTGACTCAATGTTCTATTGCTAAGCAACAGGAATGTTTCAGAGCAAAGTTCAGCAAACTATGGCCTGCTTTGACCCAGTGTCTGTTTTTGCATGGCCCATGAGCTGAGAGGGGCTTTGACATTGTAAACGGTTGAGAAACAAATTTTTAAAAGTAAAAATAGTTCATTGCATGTGAAAGTTATCTGAAAGTCAAATTTCAGGGTCCATCAATAAAGCTCTATTGGAACAGAGTCACTCCCAATCATCTGCTTATTATCTGCAGTGGTTTCTGCATTGTCACAGCAGAGTCCAGAAACTGAGTCAGAACCCTTAGGGCCTGCACAGCTGAACATACTATCTGTACCTTTAGAGAAGTTTGCTAACCCCTGTTCAAAAATGTTCTTTTTCAGCCTTTTCTGTACACCTGACTCACCTGGGGAACCTATAAAATACAGCTTCCTTGGCTCAACTCCCAGTTCTGATTCTGGAGGCCTGGGTTTGGGTCCAAGAATCTGCGTTTAATAAGTAGTTGCTGGCATCGCTGGAGCCCTTACACTGAGCCAGGCAAGGTGCTGAACCCCTTATACACATCCTTTCATTTACTCCCGGGGCGTCAGCTACTGGAACCGCCCCCATTATACAGAAGAGGAAACTGACGCTCCAAGAGGCGAGGGGCTTGGCCCACCACCGGAGTTGCTGGTGATCCCTGAGGCTGTGCAGAGGAATGTGTCGGCCCGTCCCGGCGCACCGCTGACGCCTGGCCTTTGTCCTGGCCCGGAAGTTCTTCCTGTCTTTCTCTGGTTATGTTTTCCCCGGATCCTGTGGGCCGAGCTGCCTCCCAGGGGGCCGCCCGCTAAGGGCTGTGTGTGGCGTCCTGGGGGGAGGAGAGGGTCAGAACTGGCTCCAGGCGGAGCTGTGATTTAATAAGCAGACACTTAAGGCCCTGATGCCGGCCCTGCCCACGCGGGACAGGCCTCTTTGCTAATTGTCCATTGGTTGCCGCAGTCCTGCTGGCGTCTCCAGGCTCATTAGGACGGGGAAGGGGGAGCGGTCTGGGAAGAGCTGCCTCTAGCTTGAGCAGCTTCAGAGATTTTTATCACACTGGACAGCACAATTGCACTCATTCCCCAAAGGAAGATCAACACCAAGGCTGGGGGCCACTTCTGGGCATCACCCTTCAGGCTTGGCTCAAAAAGAGCACCGGATCTGGGTTCAAATTCAAGCTCCTTCAGGTTTGCCTTAAAAAGGGCATAGGGTCTGGGTTCAAATCCAGACTCCAGCTGTGTGACCAAAAGCAAGAGGTTCAAACTCTCTGGGCTTCAGTCCTCATATGCAACATGGTGATCAGTTCTCTCTTCCAGAGGCAATATCCTGTTTGAGGGAAAGCACGGTCTCTGGAACCAGGCAACCTGAGTTGAATTCCAACTTCACCACTTACGAGCTGTGAGACTTGAGCAAATGATTGACCCTCCCTGTGCCTCAGTTTCCTCATCTCCAAAATGCAGATCACAATACTATTCCCCAATAGGATGTTGGAATTAAATGAGTAATTACAGTCGGTGCCATACGCATTTGCTTCTATTACTGCCTCAGAGTATTAAAAGATAAAAAATAAGGCTGAATGTGGAAAAGTGCTTGGCAGACATTAGGCGCCGAATAAAGGCTATTTGCAGTTATTGCCATTTCTTTTGGGGTGATCAGAAGCTGTGGCAGAAACAGAGAGGCTGCTCCCCTATCTCACCTGCTCTTGCTCTTAGGCACCACCTGGAGGATATTTCCCAGGCTCCCTTGCAGATAGGGGGGTCACTCACATCCGGCCACGGAGCATGCAGCAGTGGTGTGTGCCACTTCCAAAGTCTCGCCTTTCTCTCATGATCCTTGCGCCCTTTCCCAATTCCCCGTCTGCCTTCTGAATGGAGAGGAATAAAAGGAGACAGAAGAGGAGGCAAGGGATACAAGAAGCCAGAGCCCAAGATGGAAGGCCCCGGGAACCTGCACAGAAATGAGCAAGAAACTAAGTTGTCTTGGGTCAAGTCAGACATTTGAGAACGTGTGTCGTTGCTGCTTTAACAACTACTCCTCTCTGTCTGATAGGGAGGCCTCGCCTGGGAGGAACACCAGTCATCAGTTTCCATGGACCGTTGTGGCCATATTCTAGGAAGACAGAAAGGGCAGACACTACAGCGTTAGTTGCCTTATCTCTTGTGCAACGTCTCTGAGCTGCCACTTCTTCCCTCAGAAAGAGAGTCCTTCCTGAGGCGCAGTTCCAAGGGTGCCCCAGAATGCGCATTTGTGGTGGTGCCTAACAGAGTGCCCAGTACACAACAAGCGCTCAATGCTTGCTTTCTCTCCTTTGTGAGACATTGTGCAAAACTCTTCCCATCTTCAGGCCTTCAGAACGGCTCACGGTCCAACCCCCAGACTCTTTTCTGTATAAGATGTCACCCTGGTGGGGGGACCCTGACCCCCAGTAAAGAGCTGGGGGGCAAGGTGTGGGAAGGACCATCTCAGGTCACTTTCTCCTGGGAACCCACCATAACCTGGCAATCCTTGGTGGGACTGGCTGGGGCACAGGAGAGTCTGGTGTTGAGGGAACGTGTGCTTCCTTCTTCCTGGAATACCCTTCCTGCCACCTTTCAAACGTTGGCTTCCGGGCCCTTCAGGCCTCAGGATGGATGTCACCACCCATGGGAGAACCTCCTTGACTGCCCAGCTAACATAGGTTTCCCACTTAAACACTCTTACAGACTCAGTCCTTCTATTTCAAAACAGCACTGGTAGCAATTTATAGTTCTATTTCCTTGTTTGATAGCTCATTTATTGCCTTTCTCTCTCTAGAATGTAAGCACCTAGAGGGCATGAACTGTAATTGTGTGATGTATTTTATCTGCAGGGATTCACTGTTTCATCTGTAATGCCCAGAACAGTGACTAATGGTTGAAAAAATAATACAGACAAAACTTCAACACTTGCTGGCCGAATGATCTTGAGTAACGAGTTATTTAACCTTTGAGAGTTTAATTTTTAAAAATAAAGACAAAATAGCTTATTACGAGAAAATGATATAACGTCAATTTTTAAGTGATTTATTAGGTGCCTAGCACATATAAGGACTCAAATGGAAGTTTCTGTTGTTGTTGTTGGCTGTCTTGGGCTAGGTTTACCCCAAACAGACTCAGACAAGGATAGTTTATCTGGGAGGTGATCCTGGGAGATACTAGTCAGGAAGTAGAGACATGAGAGAGCAAAGGAAAGTGTATATAGGGAAGCCCAAGTCTCCTTCCCTTGAATATGGGCTGGATTTAATGAATGGCTTCTAAAGAACAGAATAAAGCAAAAGTGATAGTGTGTGACTGGTGACCATCTTAGTCTCTGTCTCCCTCAGACCACTCGTCCTGGGGGAAATCAGAGGCCATGCGTGAAATGCTCAAACAGCTCCACGGAGAAGCCCACGTGGTGAGCCACGGAGGCCTCCTGCCAAAAGCCATGGGAATAAGCCGGGAAGCAGAAACTCCAGCCTTGGCCAACATCCTGATAGCAGCATCATGAGATAATAACCATGAAATAATAAATGTTGGCCGTTTTCACTCATTAAGTCTTGGGATGATTTGTTATGCAGCAATAGATAACTGATACAGCACATCATGGAGCAGGTCCCCATTGTGAGCAACCGGGATGCAATCCTAACGGGAACTCAGGGAGCCCGAACAGAGCATGCTTCAGAGTCATGGCACCTGAAGGGTGAAGAAGCTCACCTATTGATCCTCCAGCTCCCATCCTTCGGGGGGCCTGCGGGCTGATCCTGGGACACGAACTCGGCAGCATTTTGGGCCTGCCTCTCACAGAGATGAAGAGAAAGCCCCCAGATGGAGAGTCTCGGGTGCTCGCCGTTGGCACCACAGGCATGCACTGGAACAATGAATGCCAAGGAGGTGTTGCAGGATACAGACGGGGTACGTTACAGTGGCATACATCCGGGATTTTCCATATGTTCCCAAATTCCCATAAAAATGAGCCATTAAAAACACAAAACCAAAGTGACTTAATTTGTATAACTTTCAATGATGTTTCTTTAAAATAAATCCACAAGCCACCAGAAGAATTTATGCTTGGGGAAGGGTTTTTCTCTCCCCACTCCCCCGTTAACAAACTTTCTGATTATGCCGTAAAAGCAAAATACAGAATAGCACCTTATTCTGACGTCGAGTGTAACACAGTGCAATTAAGCAACGGGGTCTCAGAAAATGTCATTTTTATATTACCTCGTAAAATATCTAATATCGAACTTTGTAAATTACATCAATGCCTTTGAACAAACCTCGAGTTCTTTCTAATAAATAAAATGTTCAAAATTATTTCCTGGAAGTGAATTTTAGACATTAATAACTGGCTTCAAATGAAATTCCGTTTCATAGCGATAAGCAAATGTAATTGCTACAAACTAAAACAGTCTGTAAGGCTTACCTGCTCCAGAAAGGAAACGAAATATTGAGCTAATGTCGCCATCAAGATATATAACCTGCTACTCTTTGAATAAACCAAATTCCATCCCTAAACACAGAGAGCTCAGAAATTCAGGGCCAAGGACATAAATATACGGTATTTCCTGGAATTAGTTTCATATGTTTTATACATTGCAGTTATCAATTGATCTGACACAATATCTTAGCCAGTTTAAAAATTAAATATTGTACATCAGAAAAATATACATTTTCATGACATCTGATATTCTGATTATAAAAAGCATACACTTATTTATTTTAAGTGAAAAATCAATATTTCCACACAGTTAAAAAAAAATCCAACAATAATTCCAATAATATAAAGTCTCCATTCCATTCCTTATGCCAGGGCTCAGCATTCTACAGTCCCCCACCTGTTTTTATAAGGCCCACAAGTTGAGAAGTTTTTGCATTTTTAAGGGTTGAAAAAGTTCAAAAGAAAAAGAATATTTTGTGATGTGAAAATTACAGGACATTCAAATTCCAATGTCCATAAAGTTTGATTGGAATGCAGCCACACCTATTCATTTCCATAGTGTCCCTACTGCTTTCAGGATAGAAAAATAAACCTGAGTGGTTGGGACAGTGGGTGTATGACCTTGAAAGCCTAAAATATTTGCCATCTGACCCTTTACAGAAAACATTTGCTGACCCCTGCTCTACACCATCGCCATTCCCACTCTAAAGAGTTAAAAAGGACTCGGGGTACTTGAAAGGGTAAACAGCAGCACTGGCTTTACCCACCACTTGCTGCTCCAGGGTCTGCTTGAGGCCCATGCCAGTCTAAAGAAAAGAGGAGTAGCCATCAGGTGAACTCTGTCTTAGGAGACCCCCAACCCAAGTCACTCATGGGCAGGCAAGACAAACGCTTCTTGTTTTCCTTCGCCTAGAGTGGATTTGTCTGAATGAGAGAACTACATAAATTACCTTCACTCTTCTACTTTATTTTAACCCCAGAAGACACAGATGAGTAAGCGAAGAGATCAAACACTGGATTGGAGAGTGGGACAGCAGGACCGGCAACTCGTAAAATGTGAATCCTTTGCCCGTCACTGTCCATCACTTTTCTGAGTTCGTTATATCTAGTTTGGCCCTGGTTCACCTGAATTCACTTTAAAAACACTGGGTGATATTGGCTGTTCTCTCTCTCTCTCTCTCTCTCTCTCTCTCTCTCTCTCTCTCTCTCTCTCTCTCTCTCACAAACAAACACACACACACACACACACGGGGGTAGGGGGAGGGAGAGAGAGGCATTCAATATTTTTTGAGGCTCTACTAAGGGCAAGTACCTTCTAGGTACTGGGAGTGTAGCAATGAACAGAACAGGCAAAAATCCCTGCTTACATTCCAGTTGGGGAGAGCAACAATAAACAAAGTATGTAGTATATTAGGTGGGACTAAGCGCTAACCAGGAAATAAAGAGGACATGGGAGGGACATATGCAATGTTCGGGTAGAGAAGGGGTGGCAATATTAAATAGGACCGTCAGAGAAGATCTCTGAGGACACATCTGAGCAAAGACCCGAAAGAAGAGAGACATCTATAAGGGTGTCTGAGGAAAGAGCATTCCAGATAGAGGGAAGGGCAGGTGCAAAGCCCCAGGGCAGGAGGGTTCCTGGAGGGTTCCAGGAACAGCAGGGAAGAGTTTGTGGCTGTAGCAGAGAGAGCATGTGCTAAGAAGAGAAGGAGCAGATGAAGTCTGAGAGGGAGGGTATTGTTTCATGATAAAACCTTGGTTCCTACTCGGAGTGAGAAGAGCAGAAAAAAGACACAGTTTGGGTTTTAACAGACTAAATCCTGCCTCTGTGCTGAGAAAAGAACTGGAGGGGACACAAGTGGGAACAAATGTGAGATGACTAGAATAATCCAGTGGGAAAATGGCAGTGACTTGACCAGGTGACCAGTAGTGAAAAGGATAAGCGGTATATTTTGAACACACATCAGAAAGATAGATACATGGACACACAGAAAAGTGGAGGAATATAATGGGTGGGTGAACAGATGGAGAAATAGGGGGTGGATGGTAAATGGATGAATGGATGGTAGGATATACATATATATGAACATATCAGAATCTGAGGGAGGACCAATCATATTTAGGTTAATCTAGAGAGGGTAGATATTCTAGAGTAACTTATTGTCTCCTCCCCCCTCCCCCCCGCCCAAAACCCTGGAGGTAAATAATATTATACCCAAGGTATGGAGGAGGAAACTGATATTCAGAGAAGTTGCCACACACCAAGGTCAAACAGCAAGTAAGTGGCAATGCTAGGATTTTAAAATTCTATCTTACTCCAAATCTTTAGCCCAAATGCTGTAGCCAGAAAATGGGGAAGAATATCCCCTACCACCAAAGAAAAATATGAGAAAGAGGAAGGAAATATTAATGGAAAAGGAGCACTACACCACACACACATAAAATAGTAATGCCAGCCAGTTTCTTTATGTATTAAAAAAAAAAGAAAGAAAGAAAGAAATAGAAGAGAGGAAAGGCATCAATAAAGAAAGTTGCTTGAAAGGAAACAAATAAAGATATTTCCGTGTAAGATGACTCGGGATGACAGAGTGGAGACTGCGCATCCGTAGGCGCCATGCCCTTTCCCCAAGGCTGCAATTATTTATCCGCTGGAGCTCTTGTTTTCCCCATGCTGTAAAGTGGAATGCGCAAACACTCTCACTTCAAAGAGAAAAATCCTCGTAAATATCATTTTACTGCTGGCCTACAAGAATAGCCCCAGCAGACCCTGAAAGCGAGGTGAAGTGTAGGAACCCCAGGCATGTCTGTGATTAGAAGGAAAAGTGGTCACTGGCCTCTTACTATAGATTGGAGGGCGACTTCCAGTGAACCCAGCTGAGCACATGCCTGTAGCAGCTAAGAGCATGGCACCATCTAATTTCAAATCCCACATATGCTTCTTTTTAGCTTGACAAGTCTCTCGAGTCCTCTGCACCTTGGCTTCTTCATCTGTAAAATGAGAGTGGTTTAATAGCAACCACCTCAAGGGCCATTGGGAGGATTTTTTTAAAAGTAATAAATGTAAAATGCCTAGCACAGTTGCTTGGCACTAAAGTCTTTAGTAGATCTTAGCTATTACTCACTTGTACGGATGGAGGTGGTTCTTACTGTCATGCCACACCCTTGTAGTAGAAAATGGGTGTCATCTTTTCATATATATGGAAATTACAGATGTAAATCATCAGGTAAAAATAGGTTCCCAGATTTAAAAAGGAAATGTGGAAGGTAGGTCAGAGAAAGTAGGCTGACACTATGGACTGAAGACCCAAAAATTGTTCCCACTCCCTTATCCCTGGCTGCCTCCCACTGCAGAGGCTGGAAGGCCACAATCTCAGGTTGCCAGCCTCCCTTGCAGCTATGAGGCTAATCTGGTATAGGACACAGAAATGTAAGTCTCCTGATGGAGGGAGATGGGATTGGAACTATATCTGCTTGATAAAAAGAAACTAGCATGGCCCACTTTCTGCCTTATAGAATTCAGGAAGTAACATCAAGGGAAAGCTCAAGTTAATCACAGTGTCTCCGGAGATAATTCCATTGGTTTACTGAGCCAATGCCAAGCCACTATAGTCAGGTTTCCTATTATGTGAAGCCATTTGCATATCTAGCTAATACAAACAGGTAAGGGAGAGAAATCCTTCCTTTCCTTAGGTCCAGCTTCTTGGGATCTCAACTTTAAGCAGCCTAGATGTATTTGAGGGTACCTCTGGGTTCAATGGAAAAAAAACAAAAGTTGTTCTCTGCTATATCAATAGCCAGGAAATAGGCAGAAAGGCACCATGACCTTCAATCCAAACTTAACTTAGCTTGTGAGACAAATTATCTATCTTTTCTCTAGGCCTTCTCAATTGATTTCCCTGGTGTCATCCCTGGACCTTTAGTGAGATGGTTTTTGATGGCCTGGACTGATCTCAAAATTGCTACAGAGACTTGGAAGGAGAATTTTGAGTGTGCCTAGGCAAGCTTATTGACAGGAGAATGGCTCAACCCAGGGAAATTGTTATCCTGGAAAAAAGAAATTTGTTCCTTTTCTGACCTGTGATGGAGTGGAGAATGATTTTATGCAGGGGCCTGGAAGGTCCCCAAAAGCTACAGCAGAGTTTTCCAAACATGTTCTTTCCTTAAGTGACCCAGCCATAGCAGAGAGTTCACAGATCTGTGGGCTTCCCAGCTCTGCTAACATTGCTCATTCACCCAGTTCAGTTTCACCAAAAGTTAAAGCATGTGTCCATTCTAGGTGAGGTTCTTCACATTTATCCTATAGAGCAAATGCCTTCTGCCATTACTGTCCATAACTCATTTACAAATCATTTCATTGGGGAAACTTCCTCCCAAGCATTTCATTCAACAATTTATCACCTGCTTGAGCTTCTTATTGTCTTTGCTACAAGAATATCTAGTCGCAGTTGCTCAAAAAAGTTTTGCCAAGTCACTTGGCAAATTCATTTTTTAAAATATCTAGGCAGGTTAAAACTTTCACTGGAGAATTCTACATGACTTCATTATGTCTTTTCAGAGAGCAAGAGTGTATGGAAGTATGTGTAGCTTTTGGAGCCGGGGACACATTGCTTTGCTCAGGACATATATGACTACACTACCACCTGGTGGTGATGCTGTACCTGAAGCCATTGAATAAAGATGGCTGTGTTACCCCAAACCTAAATTTGGGGTGACATTTATGAATTGGAAAGATAGATTTTTTTTTCATAGATGAAGCTAACAAGGCCAAAGAGCCCATGTTGGACCATATCTCAAGGATCCAATGGCAATTTAGATCAATACTCTCCAATTATGATCTCCAACTGCCATATTTATGGTAACTGATAACTGTTCACAGTGGTGAAAAGCTTTTTGCAGTGGTGGATGCCTTGAAATATGCCTTACTATTGCCTACATTTCGCAGCTGAGAAAACCGAAGCTCAGAGAAGTTATGTAACTGCCCAGGGTGCCTAGTAGAGTAGGGAAGCCAGAACCTAAGCCTTCGTTTTCTGATGCGGTAGCACACACTTTGCATTTTAACTCCCACTACCATTTAATGCTGGAGGTCAGCAGCATGGGTCAATGTTACACCAGAGCATGCTAGTGTGAAGACAGGCAAATAGAGTAAAGACACAAATCGGGAACGCCTCCATCACTGAGAACACACGGACTCTAGGTTGGCACCACATTGCCCCTGCCTTAGGAGAGGGCAGAGCCTGAGGCAAAAATTCAGGGACAAGGGACTGAAGGAGCACGCACCCTCAAGAGAAACCTAGACCAGTGTAGGCGAAGCAGAGGAAGTCAAGAAAGGATACGGTGTCAGGTGAAAATCTAGCCTTGGCCTGATCCCGAGGGGAGTCCTGGAGTGTTAACTGCACTGCAAGATTTTTCCATCGTAAGAAGGAAGGGGATAAGGGGCAAGGAAGGGAAGAAAGAAGAGATAAAAGAAGGGAGGAAGAGAGGGAGAAAACCTACCTACCTCTCAAACTCCCCTCTGAAGGGTAGTCCCTAGGATATCCAGTTTGAGGGTGGGAGTGCAGCCACGGAGGGAGAAGAGTTTGGGGCCACAACAAGAGCAGCCTTCCTCTGTGGAACACTTTCTAGGGTGCCAGACCCCAGATTAAGTAACCTGGAGCCAGAGTGTGGGTAAGCAACTTCAGCTCTGTGGGCCTTGTCAGACTCCTCTGCACTATAAGGATATCCCCATCAGGGCCACTCCCGTTGGGTGGCAGTGTCTCACTTAATATGTCTTCATCTGTACACCACTCTGATGAGACTGGCATTATTATTAGCCCCAATTTAAAGGTGAAAACACTGAGGCAAGGAGAGGAGGGATCCGATGTCACACCCATGGCTATTAACAAGCAGAGACAGAGCAGGTGTAGCTCAGTGGTGGAGCGCCTGCTTTGCAGGTACAAGGTCCTGGGTTCAATCCCTGACACCTCCAAAAAATAAAAATAAAGTAACAAAATAAACAGCAGAGACAGATTTGATCCTGTCCTCTAAAATCTTTCTTTTTACCCATGATATCTGCTGCCACTTAAAGCAGACCCCAAAAGAAGGGAGCTTCTATGTCCATGAAACAAGCGCGCTGCACCTAGGGCCATTCTGCACCCTGGTTCGGGGCACTCTAATGGTGAGCAGAGCATTTTTGTCTCTGCAGACCCCCGGGAGTGAAATCTTCCATGTTCAAGAGTCTGTGGTTCACCCAAGGTCAGAGTCATTGTACATGATTAATGGTTGATCTCTTCGTGAAAGCCCTACACAAAATCTCCAAACCCAGTTAGCCGTAATTTCATACTCCTCCCAGTCCATTTAGAAGAGCAGGGTTTTATTTCCTCTCCACACAGCCAAGAATCAGAATCTTGAGCTCTGGAAAAGAGCTTTTAAACCCGACTCACAGACTGTGATTTCCCTGGGCCAGTACCAGACAACATGAATGCGTCTGGCCCTTTAGGTGAGAATGAAAAGCGAGATTATAATAAAGAGAAGGAGAAGTTACTGAGTGTTTAGCATGCACGAAGCATCATTCCATGCCCTCTACATGAATTAACACCCTCGGGTCTCAAAATGAATATGCAGTGATGATTCCCATTTTATAGATAAAGAAACTGAGGCACAGAGAGCATAAGCGGCTTAGGTCACACAGCTCATAAGAAAGGGAGCCAGGATTTGAACCCTAGCAGAATGATTCCAGCACTATGCCTTAAAGAGGGCCCGTGTGGCTTTATTTTTTTAATATAGGCTCCAAATCTTCTCTGCTGTCATCAGTCAAACTATCCTGTCTTAACCCAGTTGATAAGTGAATATAAAATGGTTTCATCTCAAGCAAAGACATCTCCCAACCCCATTCCAGCCCAAAGATGCCAGCCTTTCAAGGCTCAGATCACATCACCAACCTCATTCCAGCCCCATTATGCACATAAACTATGCCTGGGTCTCAGCCACACCCATTCACTTTGTTTTCCCAAGTGCATCATGCTTTTTCACCCCTCCATGCCTTTGCACAAACTACCCCCTGCCCAGAATGCTAGATGGGCTCTGCCTTTGTCCACATGGCCAATTCCTGCTCATCTTTGGTTATAGGTTGAACGATGCCCTCCCCACCCAGGCAAAAAAAAAAAAAAAAAAGACATTTTGCAGCTCTAACCCCTGGTGCCTGTGAATGTGACTTTATTTGGAAATAGGGTCTTAGCAGATGCATTGAAGTTAACATGAGGTCATATTGGATTAGGGTGAACTAATTCTGGCAAAAGGAAAGACACGTGGGATGGAGGGACATGGGAAGGTGAAAGATGCAGAGATTGGAGTGCTGCATCCACCTACAAGCCAAGGAACACCAAGAATTGCTGGCAAATACAAGAAGCTAGAAGAAGCAAGGGATGATTCTCTTGTACAGGTTTCAGAGGGAGCCCGGCCCTGCCACGCCCTTGGTTTCAGACTGTTGACCTCCACAACTGTGAGAGGATTAAGTTCTTTTGTTTTAAGCCCCCTCTTCTCTGCTACCTTGCTACAGCAGTGTTAGGAAACTAAGATGCTCTTTGTGACGCAGGATGAGCATCTCCCCAACATACACTTGATGACTGGATGAAGCAACCTGCTAAATTCAAGGTCCCTAATTGGCATCCCACAGTCAAGATGCAGCCTTAGAAGACAGTTTGGCAATATGGAACTCTTAAAATTTGAATTAATTGCCTCTGTTTTTAAAAGTTGGAGATTTCACTTCAATTTTGGAGCTATGGTAGTTCTTGAAAAGCCAGACAATCTAGCAACATTTGACCTGCCACCCTGCATGGGGCTGGCTGGAGCTCGGCAGTGGCTGTTCCCTTTGGAGGGGACACAGCTCTCCAGATGGCCTCAGCCCCTGCTCCTGCCCACCTCTCTCATTGATCACACCTGGCTGACCCCTGTAGGTCTTTGAATTTTCACCCCTGCTCTAAAAAATATTCTGCAAGAGTTCTGGGAGCAGAGAAAGAGCAGTGTTTGATGATAATGCCTTCTGAATCATCCTTTCTATTCTGACACCTGCTTGCCTTCTCCACTGCCATTCCTATTATAAAATAAATCAAACCATCATCTTCAGAAGTGTGTGGATAGGATAAATCATATCCCACTCATTCATTCATTTCACAAAAATTTATGGAGCACCCACTACTTGCAAGGAATGTTGTCTCACTGGCATAAATCTGGGGGAAGATGGAAGGAGGTAGTCCCTTCCAATCCTTTATCTTTTCTCCTGAAACCTTTAAAGTGCAGCTTCACCAGGCTGCATACAAGTCCCCAGTGCTTAGGAATGCCACCTCTGGGAAAGGCCCCTTCCGTCCCTCCTTTCTGTGGTCCTTCTGGCTGTTTGATGTGGCTCCTTGATTTCAGGAGTTGGGTCTCAGCTAACATATACTTCCCATTCGTGTGCACTTAGTTAGAGGGGAAGTCCAGTGAGGGGCCAGAGCTCTGAGACTATGCCTTCTAGCCTTGGCCTGTGGAGAGGAGTGGCTCGAAGCCCAGTCTAGCACCGTTTACTGGGGCTCGGGCTTTAACCAGGGTATTTAAAGAGCTGAAGGTTTTATGGGAGACAACTGGAATTGCAGTGCCCACCGGGTGCTGCAGCTAGAGCTTCCAAACAGAAAACAGAGGGTTCCCCAGGCTGACCTGCTCTGCCTCCTAATGCCCACGCAAGGGAGGAAAGAAGCACCTGCCCGGTTGCCCTCTGACCTTTGAACCTGGACCTGTCAGCCTCACGAGGGAACAGGAGAGAACTCAGTCCAGGTGAGGTGACCCTGTTCGCTCCACTACAGATACCTCACCCAGGCTGAAACCCTAGGGCCTGAAGTGACAACCCCACCACACCCTTGAGGTCTGTTCTCGTTGGTGGCCTAAGGCCATCACTCACAAACAAGGATGCCCAACAGCCGGAATGGCGTGTCCTCCAATATGGTCTCAATATATCCTCCTGACTTTTTCCTGGTTGGTGACTCTAGGAGCCCTGACCGTACATAGGTGATTACCATGGTAACTGGGCCCAGATAGATTTGCTCTTTTGTTTGTTTGTTTCTTGTTATTTTTTTAAAAAAACAAGTTCTAAATACAAGGGGTGGTGGGTGTTTGGGGGTGGGGGAGGAGTGCAGCTGATGAAGAGAGCTACATCAGATTCACCTTCAGGCGCCTCTCCTTTTATCTCAGGCTCAGACCACGGCCTCTGTTAGAGAACAGGGGAATAATTCATGGTGGATTTGGCAGGGGGCCTCTGGGGATTTTCTGAGGCTTCCCCCCTTTTCCTCTTCAATTATGACATCACGAAAGCCCTAACAAGTTAAGCATGTGAGAGCCTGGAATGCCAGCCCTCCCACTCCCTTCCCCAATCGCCTTTCCCAGCTATGCACGCTGGCTCAGTGTTGTAGACAGACAGAAGGACGGGAGGATGGTGATCTGGGACCTTGGCTCTGCTACTCAATGGCTGTGCAACCTCGGGAAATCCACTTTGCTACTCTGGGCAAACCATGTGTAAAATGATGTGGGTGGACCAGAAGAAAAAAAAGGCAATTATGTTCTCTCTCGGATGCCATTTTTCCAGTGGATAGAGGTTGCCCAAGGCATTGTGTTGAGAAACAAGTTAGCAAATGCCTCTCTAAGTTGCACAAAGCCTGGTCTGTTGTTAGAGTTCCCACAGGCCTCATCTTGAGTGTCTAGTTTTGGCTTCTTCAAGGTGCAGAAGCAACCTAAGAGAGGAATCCTTATCATTTCTTCTACCCTAATCTCCTAAGGTTTTCTCACCTACACCTAATTCTACGGCAGCGGTTTTAAGCAACTCAAATCTACTTCAAGTGTTTACGAAGCACGTATTTTCATTTTTAAGGAAGCAATTCTTCCTTTACACTCTCAGTTTCCACTGCCTTACATGAAATTTTATTAAATTCCATAATAACAATAACAAGAAGGTTTTGCGGGGCCCGAAGCTTATTTAATTTGAGGGCCATCCTGAAGTAGAAGAAAACAAAATTACAAATATGAAATGAGATGCAAACATAGATATTTATTTAGAATGAGAAAAGGAATCACAAGTTCCTACTTTTAAAAAGTTGGAAATTCTATAAATATCACAAAATCCAGGTTAACAGATCAAAATATTTTTATTAAACTACCTCTCCTATCTCTAAAGTTATTTTTAATCCTACACCTTCTGGCTACAAACTCTTGATCGTTTTTTATATGGCAGTAATTTTGCAATAATGTTTTCTACAGTGATGCTAGAACAGTAATTCAGTAGTTTCTTTAGTATGGTTGATCAAATTTTCTTTTTTTAAATTTGGAATGCATAAAATATGCAAGTTCACATATACATATACTCTTCCATTTGAAGTATTGTGCCCTGGAATTTCAGAAATTGATAAATTCTGTTTTACTTGATTCCCATTAAAGGAAAACCTATGGGGTATGTTTGCCTGTTAAAGCTGCATTGTGAAACATATCCTAACATGAAAGAACCTCTCTATTTCGACCAGCTGCCATTTGAACTGAGTTTTCCACTTACAGTTTTACATGTCTGATGACTGAAAGGATTTCCCATAGACTAGCTCTGGCTCTGTATGTTTCAAACCTATTGCCCTGAAACATCTCATGCCAGATACCACAGATGATATTCCTAACTGCATGTGCTGTCTGACTCTGCATCTTTGTGTAATGACATCAGAGAATAAGTATAGTGGGTGGCAGGAAATTTTTTCTGAAAGCCATTCCTACATTGGGATGGCTAGGAAAAAACTTCACACAGAAATTACTTCAAACTGCCCAAACACATCCTATTACATACAATCTAATCCTTTTTAGGATCCCAAAAATTGCTCACAGTCACTCCAGTGATTTCTGACATTTAGAGAGAGTGGGGAGAATATTAACCCACTATGATTAAAATATTTTGCTTTTGAATAAATTTGAACACACTGCTAGGGCTTCCTCCAAGGCCTTGGAAGGGGTTGTGCAGGTGAGGGAACCTAAAGCTTAAATGTCATTAGTTTCTGCTGCTGAGAACAAGTGTAACTTATTCAAACAGGCCTTGGAACAGCAGGACCAACTCTCAGTAATATGTTCCTCGAGTGATGAGAATAGAAATGTAACATCTCAGAACTTCAAGCATACAGGAAGCCTTGGACACGGCTGTATTTTGCAATGATTAGGGAATGGAGTAGGTCAGCTATGGGTTGAATCCATTAACTGCAAGATGGTAAAGAGAGGTCCTACTGTAACTGCTAACAGTTGTTGTGCTGCTACAGAGAATGTACTAAGTGCTTTATATAACAACATCTTTTAAAATCTTTTCAACAGCCCTATTATTATTACCAATTTAAAAATGAACAAACAGAGGCTCAGAGAAGTGAAATGTCTTACCCAAGGTCACACAGAGAGTTCATGAAGCTGGGACTCAAACCAAGGTCTGCCTAGTTCCACTAAGACATGATGCCATAACCCTGGCCATGGGGTAACATATGCATATATGACTAGCCAGAGCTAGTCTATGGGAAATCCTTTCCCATAGGATATATATTATATCCTTTGCAAAGTGGGCATACTAGGACCAGCCTTGATATCTTCCCTGAAGTTGTACATGTTCAAATAAAAATGAAAGCATGGAATAGAGAGCTTCTTTTGACTCTGAGGTGTTACATATATTTGCTGGAATACAATCAGAAAACAGAAACCACTAAAGGCCATTCAAACAGAGGGAGTTTAATACAGGGAATTGGCTGCCCAGAAGATGGAAGGACTGAGAGGTGACAGGAAATGGTGAGGCAGTCCAAAGATTGGCAAGAGCAAGTTGCTTCTACTCCCTTAGGCTGGAGGGACAATGAGAAAAGGTGATTTTATCAGAGCCAGAGCCAGAAGCTGGGGCATACAGCAGGGGCTAAAGCATGGCAGGGGCTGTCCATGGAAGTAGGATAAGGAAGGGAGAGGGACAAAGCCAGAGATAAGAGATGGAAGCTTCTGGAGATGCCAGAGGGAGCAAAGAGGGGGGCAGAAATACCCTGGCTTCTCCCCTTCTCTGACCTCCCAGTTTTCTAGCACTCCTCCTACTGGCCAACCCTTCCCTGCATCCAGAGGGAGAACAGTCTGGACACAGTTCCCTGCAATACAGAGCACAGCAGAGCAAGGACATTTTCAGACAGGAAGTGCATTTGAGAACAAACTGACTCTTAACCACACCACAAATGACACTGTTATTAGCAGAGAGAGCTGTAGGCCCCCGATTGAGAAGAGGAGGGAGCAAAACACAGGGTTCCAAAATGTCACTCAACATGCCTTCTTCCACATGACTAGAATAAATAGGTGAGAAGAGAGCAAGAAGACATGGTCAGGGGACCCTAAGTTACCAGATAAAAACTTGACTGTAGGAAAAAGACAGGGTGGCAGATTCGAAAAGGAGAAGGGTGAGCAATAACTTAAGACCTTCTCTTCCTGCCTGAAGCCACACTGCAGAGGGACAGCAACCCAAAGCAGGCTTTATTTCCATCTTAAAATACAGGGTTACCCCTGGACTGATGGACGTGATCTGCCTCCTCTGTAAGGGGCCTCAGTCCCGGAATGACACTCTCCCTCGGCTCCCTTGATCCATCAGAAACTGACAGCACTCCTGCTTGAGGGTGGCGATGGCAGGGAGCAGGCAGCCCCGGGCAGAAGTCATCCTTCCCTCGCCTCTCTCATGACTGCCAGCTCTGGATTCTACCTTGAGAGGAGAATGCAGCCCCAGAGGAGCACTTGGGCCTCCCCTTAGGCCTCGGAACCACTGCTCCACAGGGCCTGGGGTTCACAAACGGCTCCTGAGTCCTAGACTGTCCCCATTTGCCTTGGGAGTCGCTGCACTGTACCCTGGAGCCCTGTAGGCCAAGTTCAACCCTGCCAGGGCGCCTCATGCCCTCTCTTCCTGGGGACCACAGCACTCCCACAACTCCTTCATCTCAGGTTAGTGCCGACGCATCTCTCAGAACTCGGGAAATGTCACCTTTTCAGGTGAGTCCTCCCTGAACAACCTCCTGAAGAGAGTGACTTAGGTCTCAGAGCACCCTGTGCTTCTGAGGACGCTATCCTTTGACTACTCGTGCAATTACCTAGGCCAGGGGTTGGCAAACTACAATCCCTGATCAAGGCCAATCCACCCATTTTTGTAAATAAAGTTGTATTGGTGCACAGCCATCCTCGCTCGTTTATATGTCGTTGGTGGCTGTTTCCATGCTACAAGGGTAGGTCTGAGTAGTGCGACATACAACGTAGGACACAAAAGTATTTACTATTTGGCCCTTTAAAGGAAAAGTCTGCCAAACCCTGATGATTGTTATACAAAATTATATAAAGTTTTTGTCTGTCCATCCCTATTAATAAGATGTTTTTTGAGCACTCTTCCTCTGTATGGATGTGTGTGTATACATGTGTATTTTAATTATATGTTAATTATATACATGTACTATTTAGTCATATTTATGAACAATATAAAACACACTCAAAAGCTGACATTTCGGGAAGCAGATGTGGCTCAAGCAGTTGGGCTCCCGTCTACCACATAGGAGGTCCAGGGGAAGAAATAATAAACAAATCTTAAATAAAAAAAGAGCTGACATTTCACAAGTATGGTTTAAATATAGACCTAAATATTTGGAACCTCTAATATTTTCTCCCTACCCCCCAACACCATGGGTCCAAAATGGTGCCTAAACCACTGGAGGGGCTTAAAAATGTTTATTAGATTAATAAAAAGCCTTACCAAGGTTGGGAATCTTCCAAAACTGTATGAGCTACTCTCTTGTGCCTTTTTAAGCCCTAAAGAGTGAATCAAAATCATCAGGATACAAAGGAGAAGAGCTAACCAACTGAGAGATGCCTCCATGGATTTTCCCAGAATGGCCACCACACTGAACTCCATCCAGGGAGACGCAGTGATTTGCGTCTCTCGTGTGCACTGCCGTATCCCCAACATCTAAAACAATGCCTGTCATACAGTAGGAATTTAATACATACTTGTAAGAATGGAGAAATGAAGGGATGAATGGATGAATGAAAGAATGAACACATACAGCTCCTATCAGTCCACACTGGGAAATAACTGACATTTTCTCCCATTTCTGTCTTCTTTCTGCTTTCCCAAAAGGCTCATGGCTCACCTGGAGTTGTGTTCCTTTCTTCAGTATTAAAGGATGGATTTAATTTGATGCTCACAAAAGATTGTGCTTACGGCTTTGCCAGACAACCTTTCTGATACCTATGATAAGCTGGGCCCATGCCTCTTTCAAGGGCTCTTCGTCCATAAGGCCAGCTGTTGACTGCTTGTGTCCACGGGACATTCCACAGGCACTTCAAACTCTAAGTGTCCGACACGTACCATCTTCCCACCCAATCATTTCTCCCTCAGCATTTGCTGTCACAGAGAATGTCGTCACCATCCAATCCAGCTCAGTTCAGAAACCTGGGAACTTGCTGAGCTTTCCTCTCTGCCTTCGTTCCGTGACAACCTCCAGTTACCACCTCCTGTGGACTCTACCTCCCAAGTGCCTCTCAAATCCAAACTCTTCTCTGCCTTCCTACTCCCTACGTTCCAAGCCCAAGCACCATGGTCTCCCTCCTGGATCCCTCCCACAGCTGCCCAATTGTTTTTCTGGCCTCCCCTCTCCTAATCTCTCTTCTATCTTGTTCCCCACAGAGAAACCCTGGGATTCTTGTAAAATTGACATTTAAAAGGAAATTCTTGTATTTCCCTATAGCTCCAGGGGAGGCCCAAACTCCCTACTTAAAGTAATATCCCGCCCGAACCTGCTCTCTGCTCACTTTGCAAAACTGCAGCAGACTGGAATGAAGGAAACTGGCATTGCCAAGCGACGACAACACGCCAAGTACTGTGCTAGCTGCTTCACACTTAAACTGACCCTGCCAAGTGCCCTTGGCACTTGGTCTTGCTTGTCTATCTATCAGACCTAGATCTCCATCGTACACCGTTTTTCTGGTTCTTTGATATATTTTTCAGAGAGTGGAACATTAACCATGTCTACTCCACTGAAGGTTTCAAACTAATTTCTTTTTTGCTGATCACAGTATTTCTTTATCAATCAGGAGATGGTGGGCTGTTTGTCCTGTGTTCTTGCATTCTTGCATGTCTTTTCTTTAAGGAGTGTTAACTTTTGCAGCAGATTTTATCAATGAGCAAAGGTCCAGCGTCTCAAAACTTTGCCGCATCCTAAAGGATTAGGTTTAGCTGCGTGTGCTAGAAAATCCAAAATATTGGTGTAAGCAAAGTAAGAGTTCATTTCCCTCTCACCTAAGAGAGTCCCAGTGGCAGGCAGCCCAGGGTGGTATGGAAGTGTCATAATCAACAGGGAGCCGAGCTGCGTTTCTCTTGTTCTACCTCTCTTAGCCTCCTGCCTCATAGTCCAAGATGGCTGCCTACACTTCAGCCTTCATGTCCTCTTTCCATGTGGAAGGAGGAAGGGAAAAAAAGACAGAGGCAAAGGCCTTGTTTCAGTTGTCTTTTACAGACATCAAAGCTGCCCCATAACACTACCCCTTAAATCTCATTGGCCGGAACGTACATGATCACACTTTGCCTTAAGTGAGGCTGGGACATGGAGTCTTTACTTTGAGCCTCCAGAGTCCAGCTAAAAGTGGAAGAAAGGGGGAATGGCTATGGAGTAAGATCTAGGGTAAACGACCACCAGTCTCGGAGATATGTGTTCAGCTGTTCCATGTTGTCACGGCTCAGACTGTTTTTACGCCCATTACAAAATTTTTAAAAATCAAATTTTAAAAAATCAAGCTGTGTTTCATCCATCCCTTTGTTTATTCATTCAACAAACATTTATTCAGCAACTATTGTAAGCAGGGCACTGGGCAAGATGCAAGATAAAAGGAGTGAATAAGAATGGGGAGAAAAGACCAAAGCGTTCACAAGCTTACTCCTGAAGTTATTTTAAATGAAACAAGGAATATCTTTTCATGAATGCGGTCGTTAATCAGGAGAGAGGTTAGCTAGAATAACGATACAAACCAGTTGTTTTGTAAAAGGTTAAGGTACCAAGTTCCTCAGTCAAATGTGGGATTTGGGGAGGCATCCGAGGTCTCTGGGCTGGGCTGTCTACAGCTCATCTTGCCGAGTAAACTTGAGTGCCCTGTGCTGGCCCCTCCCCCAGCCATGTCCAAGGTCAGAATCCAGCCCTGGGCCTCAAAGAGGCAGAAATATTTATGCCATGTCCAGAAGACCAAATTTAAGAGACAGAGCTGATGCCACTTGAAAGGAATCAGGGCGGAATCTCCGGAGATTAACAAGATGACAGTGACCCAACTGCAAAGGGGGACGGGGTGAGGAAAAGTGGAGATTAAAGGAGCCGAGCCATTCGTTATTTTGATTTTTCCTTTTTTTTTTATTTAAAAGGGAATTAAAGGAGATGAATTAAGACTTCATTAGATCCTGGCAACTTCAGGAATATTAATCCATCTTCCATCTGCATTAAGGCACACCAATCCCTCCGGAGCTGGGGTGGCGTAAAGAGAAAGCTATCGATACGTTTCTGTCTCCTGCCCTCCACCCCCTTCCTCTCCCCTCGGACCACTTTCCCTTTCAAGTCTTTGTTTGACATAGAGGAAAGAATCATGAGGTGTTGAGTATCATTAACTTCCAAACACCTATGAAATCAGTAGGAAAGTGCAAACACTGTGGCCCCCGACCGTCTCCACAAATGATCTGTTCCCAGGTCCTCCCTTTGGAGATGAAAAGAAGGAGCTTGGCAGACTGCAGTCTCCGAGAGAGGGGACTGCACCAAGAGGAGGGGGACACGCAGGACAAATGCAAATATGATTGGCTTCTTTCCTCCACCCGGCTCACACATGGTTCTGAGCATTTAATAAACAGGTTGACACTCTGAGTTCCCCTCATTAGGTGATGGTGAAAGCCTAGACTATCATAAATCAGAAAGGCAGGTTATCAAAGCTTGTGATCTTAACTGTGTCAGGGCGCCCTCCTGTCTGCTCAAGGGGAAGCAGCAACCTGCAAGCTGCAAAGAATTAGCCGGCTGCGCCACGATTTAAAACATACAGCCTGGAGGAGGCGGGGAGGCTGGACCGGCAGGGAAAGGTTGCCCAGGTACCCCGCCCACGGGGCCCATCCCTGGGCAGCTGTGCTCCCCCTGGCCCTCTGGCCTCTGGCTGAGTTTGACCAATGGGGAAACCCTAGCAGGAGACTGAAAAAAAAAAGGCAATGTGAGATTGGGGTGTCATCTCCTTCTCTGCGGGTCATCACAAGAAGCTGGCTGCATCTCTAGATCAGCTGCATCTCTAGATCAGCGGCTCTCCCCTCTCTCCCAAGGGGACCCTGGGCAATGCCTAGAGACATGTTTGGCTGTCACACTGGGAAGGCGCTGCTCCTAGCATCTAGTGGGTAGAGGCCAAGGATGCTACTGAGCCGAGGCCAGTCCCCACCCCACAACATAGATTACAGGATTATCTGGCCCTAAATGTCAACAGTGTGACCGTGGGGAAAACCTGTTCTAGTGGCAGGTCACAGCTCTTCTCAAGGAGATCCTCTCTCCTTAGCACCCTCTCTTTAGATCCTGGTAAGACACCCACCCTCCTTCAAGTCTAGCAGTTTTAAAAGTCCCCGTGTTGCTAGCCCCTGGGTACACCATCCCTTAGGCATCCCCTACAGTCCACTCACACTCTTGAATAGTCTCTTTATGAAATACTCTTCAAATTATCCTAAGTGGATTGCACTATTCTGTTTCCTGATGGAACAGGGGCAACTATACCAGCTTACCTTCAGCAAAAGTGCTGAAAATATCAATAAATATCAGGAAATATCAATAAATACCTGTTAAACAAATTAATGAATGAGTGAGGATCTCCCCGGGAGATCTGGGTTTACAAATCAAGAGTAAATCTTGGAACTTATGTTTTTTAAAAGATCCTCAGGTGATTCCATAGCAATAAACTCATTGCGTTAATGGGGAAACTGAGGTCCAGAGAGGGAAAACCACTTTTTTCAGGGTCACACTGTTGTCAGGAGCAGTCTGGTGTCCAGAAAACACCCATCCTTGGCATTCAATGATTTTGAAACAGTTGCCCTCTGACGCTTTCCTTGAACTATTCTTAGGGGGAGAATCCCTACCAATTGCCAATGCCTCTGGATATAACGAATATTCCAAAGTCCATCCTCTGAGATATTGAGGGGGTGCATTTAATATTTGTGACTCTAGTTCCTCTACACTCAGTTCTGAATGACCCTGGGTGGAAGGATACAGGATACAGCCACAGAGGGGAGAAAATCCTGCTTCAGTCCCAGGTCCTGCGAGACCCAAGTTCCTCGACCTCCTCAGGTTTCTCTGGAAACTGGCGATGCTAATGCTTATCTCTTGGCTCTGTTTGAAGGATTTCCTGATGTAGTGTCAATGAAGTGTGTGGCAAAGTACCTGCAGCACACGGTGAGATCTCAGAAGGGTGGTTATTGCTAAGGCAAGTGCAATTCTCCGCATTCGTGGTTCTAGAATTCTCAGAATCCCCAGCATGACTGAGAGAAAACAACCAGAATCCAGAATACTAGTAGTCGCAGCCTAGTATTTCCCTCTATAGTCATGGCTAAAAAAGAACCTGACAGAAGCCAGTTCTAAGTCCCTGTTGAAGACCCAGGGTGAGAGTTTAAATTACAGTTGGGTTAAACTTGCCATTTGGGGGTGGCGGGGTATTCCTTCTTAGGTTTAAGAGAACAAGCCTTCCTTATGGTTTTCTCAAACGAATGGAATTAGGATCTCATGTTTTGTCATCATACCCAGCTTAGAGTCTTTAATACCAGGGAAATTTTAAATTTTCCATTCAAGAGTGAACTGATCAGGGAAAAAAGGGGAAAACTAGCTCTTTCCCTCCATAATGTGCAGGGGGCTTTGGAGATCTGGACACTGATTAATCTGAGAGAGAACAATAATATATGCTTCTAGCATGGTTTATAACTTATATACAAGAAAGGTGCAAAGGGGCGGTGAGAACATCAGGCACACACTTTTTAGCAGAGACTTGAAACACAATGGCTCCAGTATTTCCTAGCTCCGAAGCTTCAGCTCCTTATCTGTAAATTGGAAATTTATCAGGATCTACCTCCTAAGGTTGCTGTGAGGATTGACTGAAAAGCACAATCATAGTGATTATTTACATCCCAAAAGATGCCCCCTTTTCAATTAACACTCTGTCTTGCATTGTCCCTAGTGAAAATTGCTTTTTTACTTTAAATTCTACAGTTAATATTATTGTAGAAAATTTGAATATATAAAGAAAGTAAAAGTCATCTGAAAGCCGAGCATTCTAAGATAACCACCATTAACATCTGGGACCAGATTTTCACACTTTTCATTATGCATTTTATGCTGTTTGTAAAAACCCAAACTAGTACTGGAATCATCCAAAAATGTGAATCCCAGGTATGGCAGTTTGGGGCTGTGTGATTTAGGAAAGTTATTTAATGTCTCTGGGCCCCAGTACCTTCATCTATAAAATGGGAGCAAGAACAGCTATATCCTAGAGCTACTGTGAAAAACTGAATGGGGTAATACATATATGCAGTTCTTGGCACAGGATAAATGATCAATAAAAGTGTATAATAATGAAGGGCATGGTTCCTTCAACTGCTTTCTGGGGGAATAAAGTAAGATATAAATAAACAATGTAAATGAATAATTTTGAGGTTCAAATGGGTGTCAGAAATATGTTTTTTCTTGAATTCTCTGCAAACTCTCTCTAGTATTTTAAAGAGAAGTTTTGATGTATTTGTGTTCTGATTTTTTTTCCTCTCTTTTCCCTATAGTTTTTTTCTCTCTGACTTTCCTTCCACCTGTCATAGCTCAGCGGGTTGGCCATTTTACTTGAAAGAAACAAAGCTGAGCCTGCCTGGATTCAATCAAACCTATTAGATGAGTTCCATTTTATTTAGAATGAAAAATTCACCATTCATTTCAACATGTAGCTGTCATACATTACTGACATTGACATTAAATAGAAATTCTTTGCAGCTTCATTATTTTAAAGTATAGGGTTGTTCAGATTTTTTTTTAAAACACAACAAATGAAAATGAAGACTTATGAAAAAGCTGAAAAAGGAAACAACTATTCACTTCACAAAAAGATGTGACCTTGAACAAAAGTCGCTCCTGGTGAATTTCTGGTGACTTGATTTACAAGAGGTGGGTAATAATAGGGCAAGGAAGGCAGTGAAGTGAGAGTCTGGAGAAGTGAACTTTGATCTGGGTTATGCTACTTGCTAGCCGTATGCTGTCATCCTTTTGAAGGAAACTTTCGGTGCCTTGGTTTCCCCACTGGGACGAGATGGCTGCTAAGGTTCCTCCCAGCTCTAACCTTCTATAAGTTATAAACCAAACGTTAACATTTCTCTATTCTTACTTCTAAACGATAATTTCAATCCCTTCACCAGTAGGCAGGGGAGCATCAGGGTCAAATTCAATACACTTTCTGCAGCTGAAGCTAATAATGACACTTTTTGACTTAGAACTTCCAGCTTTTGATCCACAAATAGGGTATTCTCTGCAGTGAATGAGCAACGTAGGAAAGAAACAACCCCACACAGAGAGCTGAAAAACAGTCTCAAGTGACCCATTCAGTCTTGTCACAAGGCTGTAACCTTGTCACTTGTCTGGTGACAGGATCAGAGGTGAAATCCAAGGGTGAAATAGCAAGAAGAACTTTTGTGGATAGAAAATTTGCCTTTTATCTTAAAGGAAAAGTGGCTGAGACAAGGAGCACATTGGGCTATAATTCCTAGTCCTTCCCAGAAAATCCTACAAAGAATTGGGGCTTGGTAAGCTCTTCCTGAGCAGAGGGCACAGCTTGCCCTTTAGAGAACACTGACCACAAGGAGAACTCTCCCGGAACTCAGGTGGAGGAGAAACGTGAAGAAGGGATGGCTCCATTATGGCTCTGGCTGGCAGCTGCCCTACCTCCACTTACCTGATTACCCCACAATGAGCCACTTGCCTCTTCCCTTCTGGGTCTTATTTTCTTCATCGTCATCATCATCATTGACAGAGCTGCCTTTTTTTTTTTTCAGTGTTTACTAAATGTCTGAGAATATTGTCATAACTGTCACAAGAATTGTAAGGAGGTGGGTCTTGGTCAGGATTCCACCCCCAAACAGATCCTAGACAAGTAGTTTAATCGGGAAGTGATCTCAGAAAGCATGGCATGGGACATGACTCCTGAGGATGAGCCTCCCTGGCGCCAAGGGATCACTACCAAGTACCAGCTGATGACGTAACTAGAAAATGACCTTGAATAAAAAGTTCAACTCGGACCAGCAGAATATCTCTGTCTACATATAACAACAGGAGTTAAAAATGCTTTTTGACCTAAATCAAGGGGGAAACGGAAAGGACAAATGAGTTTATATGGCTATGAATCTCTAAAAAAGAGCCGGGTAGGTTATCAGAGGGGTTGCCCTTATGCACACCTGAGCAGAGTCCCAGAGACAGATAAAGTAGATACAACCCCAGGTATTGGTTCTTCTGAGGGCTACAGAGACCCACAGGTTTTATGGTCATGGCAGATGGAGTTCACTGCCATATCAGTTGGCCCTTCTTTGGAGTTGGTGTTTCTGTGTGATGGAGCTGGACTCAGATGTGATCTCTTTTCACAAGCCTTTCTTGTTACTTTACCAGAATTGTAGTTGGTGCTGGGGTTCAAGATATCCCTAGGGGATCTGAATTTCTGGACTGACCATATGATAGCCAGGCCCTGAGCCTCAACAGACTTCAGCTCCTACACTCTGGTTTATTGGACTTACCCCACTCAGCTAACATGGAGTTGAAGAATGTCAACCACCACACCATGGAGCCAAGAGTGCCTACAACTGAAAGCAGGAGGATTGCATCCAACATCCATGTGGAATCTAAGCCCCCTCTTGACATAGATGTGGAATGGACACAACCAATCCAAGGTCCGCAAGATGGAGGAATAGAATATGGATTAGAGTGGACTTACTGATATTCTATTCATGAACTATTGTGGTTAGTAATCGAAGAAAATGTGGCATTGGTGTGGAGAAAGTGGCCATGGTGGCTGCTGGGTGTGGGGAATGGGAGGAAGAGATGAGATGTGGAGGCGTTTTCAAGACTTGGAGTTGTCCTGGGTGGTGCTGCAGGGACAATTACCGGACATTGTATGTCCTCCCATGGCCCACTGGATGGAACGTGGGAGAGTGTGGGCTATGATGTGGACCATTGACCATGACGTGCAGTGATGCTCAGAGATGTATTCACCAAATGCAATGAATGTGTCATGATGATGGAGGAGAATGTTGCTATGGGGGGAGTAGTGCGGTGAGGGGGGTGGGGGGTACATGGGGACCTCATATTTTTTGAATGTAATATTTTTAAAAATGAATTAAAAAGAAAAAAGAAAAAGAGAGAGAGAGAGAGGTGGGGAGGGAGGCAATAACAACAGGCGCATTCATGAGTGGTTGCCACTGCCGCTGACAGGAGCACACACCCCAGAATTGTCCCCAGGCAGAGGCCGGGATTTTTATCCCCCAAATCTCATTCCTCATTGGCCGAGGTTGCTCCTAGGGGCGTTTACTCCAACCTGCCTGTACTGGGCTGAAAGTCAGGGAAGCCCTCAGGCAGAAGGTCTGAACAACAGCACGTTGAGAACTGCCTAGATGAGCTGTACATATCTTGGGTGGTCCGGGGGGCTATGGGGGAGACACCCACAGCATCAATGCTATTATGATGATCCCTTCTTAGAGGTGAAGAAATTGAAGCTTAGAGGGGTAAAGTACTGGCCCCGATCATAGAGCTAAGTGGTGGAGCTGGCACTTGTACCTAGTTTGTCAACACCAGAGCCTGAGCTATTAACTCCAATGTACTCCAGCCCCATCTATTAAAGGTGGGGATTAGCTCTGATCTGCCTTCCACCACAGCTCACAATCTCTGGTTCTGGGTGACAAGATTCAGAATTGGAGGCAAGGGAATTTCACATTCTCTCTGATGCTCCTCTCTAATGTCCCTAGGATGCATCCCAGGACAGGGCTGGGAAGCTTATGAACATGAAGCTGATATCCCAGCAATCCTGGGACCTCCAGCTTCCACATTTGCTGCTGGATATCCCTCTCTCATACCAATCATAAGCTTTGAGGCTCTGCAACTTTGGAGAAGTCATAAAATTTGAATTTCAATGTCTTCGTCCCTAATATGGGGAAAACAGAGATGGGAGTTTACTTCATAGGATTGTTGACAGAATTAAATGAGATAATGCATAACAAGAGATTAGTGCAGTATCTGGCATGTAGTAAGTGTTCAATAACTCTCAACTTTTCGTACTATCGCATATTATGAATTATTAATAATTGCCCAGGTCTCTGGTCTCCTACCTATGAAGACAATGTTTCCAAACTAAAAACCAAGACAGAGTCTAACAACAAAAAGTAATAGGTAAAATTAGTCAAATTCAAGCTCCAGCTTCTCTCATTGGTCTACCAAACCAGGGCAGCTACAGCTGACTATGATATACAAGTCTTTATGGGAGGGGAAAATGATGCCTGCAGAGGCCGGCAGATATCTGGCCCGGTCTGAACTTAGACATTCCCTTTTTGTTTCCTGGAATCAAGGTTTTACTTGCTGGAACCCTGCTACTTTCCTTGACCCCTTGTTCTCAACCAGCAATAGCCACAGAGTGATCCTGATAAAATGTAAGACTGATCATCTCATGCCTCTGTGTAGCAATGATTTCCTTTTCTCTGGGACAAAAGCAAAGTCCTGACAATGGCCCCAAAGGCTTTACATGCTACATGGTCTGAACACTCCTCTCTTTGTGTCTCTGCCCACTCTCTGAGCACTCCCCTTGGCTCCCTCTACCCCAGCCAACTCCTGACCCTCTTGATGGTTCTCAAATCTACCAAGTCACCTCAGGGCATTTGCACTGGCTGTTGCCTCATTCTGGAATGTTCTTCTCCCATAGCCACATGGCTCACTTCCTTGATTTCTTCAAGTCATTGTTAAATGTCACATTTGGGAAGCAGATTTGGCCCAATGGCTAGGGCGTCCACTTACCACATGGGAGGCCCAAGGTTCAAACCCAGGGCCTCTTGACCCATGTGATGAGCTGGCCCATGCACAGCGCTGATGCATGCAAGGAGTGCTGTGCCATGCAGGGATGTCCCCCACGTAGGGAAGCCCCACATGCAAGGAGTGCACCCTGTAAGGAGAGCTGCCCAGCATGAAAAAGTGCAGCCTGCCCAGGAATGGTGCCACACACATGGAGAGCAGACGCAGCAAGATGATACAACAAAACGAGACACAGATTCCGGGTGCCACTGACAAGAATGCAAGTGAATATACAGCGAATGGACATACAGCGAACATACAGTGAATGGACACAGAGAGCAGACAACTGGGGAGAAGGGGGAGAGGAAGGGGAGAGAAATAATTTTGAAAAAATAATAAATCTTAGAAAAAAAAGTCACCTTCTCAAAAAAGACCTCCTCAACCACATCATTTAAATTACAATTTCCCATACCCACCCTACCACTGAGACTCAATCCACCCTACCCTTCTCCGTATTTTTCTCAAACTTCCACATACTTTATGATTTGTCTATTTATATCTCGTAGCATATTATCTGTCTCCTTCCCTACAGAACAGTGGTTCTCACCAGGATTGAGTTTGTCCCAATGTTTGGCAATGCCTGGAGATTTTTGGTTGTCATACTGGGAGGGGAAGCTACTGGCGCCTAGTGACTAGGATGTCGAGGAAGCTGTGAAACCTCCTCCAATGTACAGGACAGACCCAATACAGAATCATCTGGCCTGAAATGTCAGTTGTGCCCAGGCTGGAAAGCCCTGTTCCACATGGACGGGATTTCAGCCCAGTTTGTTTGTTTGCTCTTTGCAATACTCAGCATCTAGGACAAAGCTTGGCCCATAATAATCATTCGATAAACATTCTGGAGGTGAATAATCCCTAGAAATGTTCCCCAGAATAAAGACTTTGAGATTCACCAGTATCTCAGGAAATTCAAAATTCCTCTTCAAATCAGTGAGACAAATGCACAGGCACTGGCCCAACAGGGAGAAATACCCAGATCTTTGTTTGGAAAAATATCATTTTCACCGGAAAGAAAGAAAGATGTCCCTCCAACCGTCCCACCCGGAACTCTCACATTGTGTTCTAAGTTTAACACATTTTGTGTTCTCTCTGCCGAAACCCTTGGCTCCAGCCCATAATATCCCTGAATCCAGGAAACCATTATGACTGGTCAGGTCAAAGGTTGCTTCTATTGTAACCCACTTCCTCCATCAGAGTTTTAAATTTGGAAAACGTTCTTATTGCTATTGTATGGAATGTCAACTCTCAGATAACCTCAGAATTATTTTTATTTCTCTACCACTACCCAAACCAAAAAAAGAAAAAAGTAAAAACTTGCAGAGTGGGAGGGTCTTTCCTTAGAACATAATGTTAATAGACAAGGAGTCAGATAAGAGCCTGCTGATATTTTCAGCCTTTAACTGAATCAAAGGAAGGAGAGGTTGTCAAACTCCCAGAGGGCGCTCAGAATGAAATTCCTTTTTTTTTTAAGATGGCTGGGATAAGGAAAAGATTGGAATCCTAAGAAAGTAGCAATAGTAGGGGACGGTAAACACTTAAAACTTTCAAGAGGTTGTTCTAATAGCCTGGAATATTTCTGGAACTTTCTTCCCACCTTTCAAATCAAGAAGGGTCTTGAAACTTGTAAATGTGTTCTGGCATTTTAACTCTAGGGCATCAAGAGAAATCTCCAGATTTCATTGGGAAGAGAAGAGGACCCAAGGGACAAGCAGATGATAAAGAATGCCAAACCTTGAAATTACATGGAAAGTAATGATGGAGCAAGAGGAAGGCCATTTTGGCCAACAGTGTAGAAAAACCGGCGCTTTGTCATCTTCCTGGAGAATGCACACTAGAGCAAGGAGGTGGTAGACGGTCTTCAATGCACTTACAAGGTCAAAAGCAGTTATTCCATTCCATCCTGAAAATATTCATGGAGCTACTACTCTGAAGTTCAGTGCTAGATGCTGGCAATACAAAGACTCTACCATGTGGTGCCAAATGCACAGGTTTAGAAGCATTACAGGCTGGATTCAAATCCTTGCTTTGCCACTTTCTTGATATATAAGCCTGAGAAGCTCACTTAACCTCTCTGACTTGGTTTCTCCATCTGTAAAACAGAATTGAAAATAATAGTTATCTATTTCACAATGTTGTGTGGGACCAAGTGCCCAGCACATGGAAATAATGTTAGTATTATTAGAAGACAAGTTTCCTCCAAATGTGCTCACATTTGTTGTGCTTTCACTATATTCCACATTCTGTATTATATGCTTTAAAAACATTATCTCATTGAATCTCCACAACAACCTGTAATAGATGTAAGTGCTGCCTAACAAAATGCCTGGTTTTCCTTTTACCCTTAGGGCCACTGTACCTCTCAAAGTCCCTTGCATTTGGGTTTGGCCATTTGACTAATTTGGGCCAATGGGGCATGAGCGAAAGTCATGCTTGTCACTGCCTAACTGGAGCATTTAATTTCCAGTGTGTGACCCTGATACACCTGCTCTCCCCTTTGCCATTCCAGTTGATGGAGCCTTGGCTGACAGTGAGATGGAGCCCCAGCTACCTACAGCCAGAGCTACCCATTAATACACTCTGTACTAGCTTCTTTCCTGTCCATTCTCACTCCCAACTTCCCTGCCAGTGCTTTCCAGAACACTTCCCCAAACACCTTCTTGCACTCAAATCCCAGTTGTTCTGGGGATAACCCCTACTAAAACACCAATCTTAATCCAATGATGGTAGATCTACCAAATCTGGAGATGAGTCAAACATACCACCAGGTCACCAAAGTGGGTGCTGATCTAACTCATCAATCTAACTCATCTTGAGATATCTTATATTTTTGTGAATATTCTTTAGCCCCTCACAGTTCTAGGGTAAGGATGACAGAAAAAAGGACCCTGCTGATGTGCAATGAACATGTAGCATGAGAAAAAAATAAACCTCTGTGTGTTCTAAGTCACTGAGATTCAGGAATCCTTTTACTGCAGCATGACTTAGATTCTCCTGACTCTTACACAATCCTCTACAATGAGTATCATTCTCATAGCCACTTCATAGGCAGGAGTCTGAGGCACAGAAAGGTTAGTGATCTGTTCAATTTTTCTATCTCATCCCTAGCAAATGTTGGGGACAAGATTCACCCCCATTTCTGCCTGAGTCCAAAGTTTATGCTCAAAATCACTGTAATCATATAGATGAAGAGATCATTCATCTTTATTTAGGAAAAAATATATGTATATATATAAACTATAGCAGGGCTTTAAACATCATGAAAACTATGTTGACAGTGTAAAATGTTAGAAAAATCTACCCAAGGAAATCTACACCTTCTCCTGAGAGTTGAAATCAGGGCATAAAACCACTAAAATAAGCTGATACCTCTGATGTAGATAAAATGACCAAGCATAGAATCCAGAATGGAGAAGACAGTCAATACACACTACTATGTGGACAACAGGAGGACAGAAAGGAAGAAAGCTGTCCTTGTGTCCTATCACCATACATCACATGTCATCAGACACAGGCACATGAAGAGAATCTCTGGGACATTGGGGTTAGTCAAACCTTCCTTCTTTATTTGAGTCAACTTTTCCGAAGTACCTCCAAAGAGTTGTCAGTGCCAGCTCCTGGATCAGATGGTTGTCAAATGACTCTTAGAGCTGCGATATGCTTGATGACACTGGGCCACAGAAAGTTAATATGAATTAAGAACCAATATGTTTTAGAAAGACCTTGGAATGCAGGGAGAAGGACCCAAGAGTATCCTTTGTCATGGGTAAGACAAGTGTGTCTTTCTAAAATTTGTAAGTCCTTAAAATTCTGGGAAGGCAGAATCCCCCCTTCCCCGAGGATCCTCCCTCTCCCAGCATTTTCTGTCCTGTGATACTTGTTTACAGGCTCAGGAAAGACTATAGCAGATACTTCACCCACATCCCTCATCACTCAAGGTTTCCGTTCTTGCTAAATACTATCAATAGCAGCCAGGGTCAGGACCAGGGTGAGGAGAATGAGGCTTACCTGCACTTGCATGACCCTGAGTTCCTTCTCAAATTTTACACTCTCAGCATCTCACTCATCTCACCCTAGACCTTACCCTGCTGCAAGCACTTGTGTCCTCCTGGTTGTGTTTTTGTTTGTTTGTTTGTTTGTTTTTCTGGCCAAAGGAATGAGCCTAGCCATGTGCAAAAGGAAGGAGCCTAGCCATGTGCAGGGCACGACAGAAGTGCCAGGGGTTGATGTGGCCAGGAGTAACCCTCAACCCAGGATGCATGTAAATTAGAGGGTAAAGACCCCTGCTTCTCCACCTTTAAGGTGGGACAACTCTGAAGCATGTTATGCCATCTCCCAGAAGTCCTTAGTTTAGAGTTGTTAGATTTAGCAAACAAAAATACAGCAAGCCCAGTTCAATCTGAATTTCAGATAAACAATGAATACTTTTTTAATGTAGGTACATATGTATGGGATGCACTTACACTAAAAAATTACCTGTTATTCATCTGAAATGTAAATTTTTTTCTGGGTGTTCTATAATTTATCTGGCAACTATACCCCAGTGGGATAGGGCCCCAACTGCCCACAGATATAACTTGCTCCTTTATCATCCCCCCTCTCCCTACCAAGTGCTTCCTGGAATCACTTCCCAATTAACTGTTAGTCCTCAAATCCTAGCTGCTTCTAGAAAAACCTGCCTAAGACAGAGACCTTAAGACACCGAGGGTAGAGGCGTGGGAATTTCCCCTCTGGAATTTATCTGGACCAGAGCTAAGCTCATCACCAGGCCCATGACCACTGTACCACAACTCCTTACTAGAGAGTGGGTTCACACAACTCATCATTTCCAACATACCTTGCAATTTCTTCTGTTCTTTGGAAAGTCAGTCTAACCAGTAGGCCTCAGAGTACAGAGACTACTGTTGTGATTCTTGGGGCTCTCCTTTACTGACCCCCAAGTTCCACATCCTTTACTGACTAATTCATTCCACAGAAGAAATCTGTGTGGCAGCCCAGAGATCTGCCCCTGGCTTCCTCTATAAACTGGGACATGGGCGTGCAATAAAGGGAGCCCTGGGATTCCACCCCAATCTCTCCACGGTGTTTCACGATGACCAAAAACACAGCTTCTGGGCAATGAGACTGAGTCTGAGGTCTCGCTTTGTTGTGTGGCCTAAACAAGTAACTACCCTGGTGAGCTTCAGTTCCCACATCTGTCAAACAAGGGTAATAATAAGTATCTCCTAAGAGAATTGGGCATTTGGTGACACGAGGCAGACGTGTTGCTCATCATGGCTGTTGCTGAACTTGTTTTGCACAACCCCAGGCTGTTATAGCTTAAGGGTCTGTTTCCAAGTAGAAAGTGGAAGCAATGCCCATAGGGGTCAAAGGGTTTTAAGTCACTTCTCCCAGTATGAGGCTGAGGCTCTGAATGATTTGCATAGTGCCCGCTTTCAGGAAGGGGTCCCAAAGCCAAGAGTAAGAATGACCACTTTCTAATAAGTCCTCCAACAATATTTATGGAGCCTAGAGCTGAGCAGCAGGTGCCTCTTGAGATGGGCCATGAGTTCCTCAGTTTGCCAAGACCCCAACCGCCACAAATGTACTCATTTCTCACATCTGCCTGTCCCCTGTGGGTATTTGAGTTTGTGACTTCTGAGCTAATACTGTTGTGTTTTTCTCAACAGTTTTTAAGAACTTCTGTTTTTTCCCCAAAATCTTTGTCTGAATTTTGTTCTTGGCAGATGTTCATGGTTTTATGCAGCCCCTGGGAGTTTACATACTGTTTTCTGAAAGCACAGCTAAAGGCAATGATCTGTGTGCCCCCCTGGCCCTGGTAAAGGGGACATTATACTCTTCTTTCTGGTCAATAAAAGACTATCTCAATTTTCAACAATAAAAAAAAAAAATCAAGGGACTATCTTTTCCCAGTTCCAGGTAAGAAGAAGTTTTAAAATTGTGAAGCTAATCTTCATCCAAATAATCTTAAACCCAGTGTTTGTAGACAACAAAAACCATTCTAAAAATGCATTGAATCTTTACTAACAGGCCATTCCTAAATGATGACCAAAGTAAGGCTTTCAACTCTTAAGGGCATTTTGTTTTCAGATGTTGTTTCTTTTACCCGAATCTCGTCTGGTTTGGGAAAGATTATTTTTTATTTTTGATTCATAGGTCCTTAATGAAAGCAAAAATCAACCTTACATTGGTATTGTATTAATTAGGGACCGTGTAAACAGTACTTAACAGTTCTAATTGAAGGTCAGTAAATCCCTAAGAGATTAAACGAATCCTGCAGGGAGTCGTGTAAATCTCTCTCCCTTTTATGGCAGACCAGCCAGGTCCCCAGCTTGGCTTGTGCAAGACTTAATAAACATGGTATGCATCTAATCAAAACCATTTTGCACCCAAAGGGGTTAGGGGCGTAAATCACAATTACTCTTGGCACTAAACCCTTGGCCCAGAGAGACCCAATGCTGCCAAATACCATCAGAAAGCTGACTTCGAGGACTTAAGCTAGCTGTCTGGCATGGGTTTCTTAGGTCGGAGTGTCCAGCCTGCTTCTCAGCAGGAAAATCCAGATGGGGGCATAAAATTTGAAAGGATAGCAACTTCAAGCAAGCCCCTCACTCCTTCTGGTTTCTTTACTCCTTACCAGCTCTGGCCTGATTCAATAAAATATTATATATTAATAAGTGTCAACACCTAGATCTGCCCTTGAGGTGCCATGAATTTGTTCATCATGTCCAGACATGCGCCATTTTAAAAGGAGAAGATGGTATAAAGTCCCAAGAACCTGGCTGAAAGGAATCCAAAGTGAAGAGCAAAATCAAACTCCTGCAAATCAGCTAAGAGCTTTTTCACCTGCCTCTGAACAGCAAGATCAGGACAAGGTTATTCTCCACACCATGGCAGTTGGGGATAAAATAAAGACACAATAAAGGGAAATCCGAAAAACAAAAGTGTCCTGCAAACTTGAGGACTGGGGGAACCAGAGCCAGAGAAACTTTGCAAAACTTCCTCCAAAATCCTCAGTGGCCTCCATTCTGGCTACTTTGTATCTATTCATTCTGATCCTTGGATCATCCCTTCAGGTGGACATGCACACCCTTCATTTCACAAATGAGGAAAGGGGACAAGGGAAACAGGAATGCACAGCAGAAGAAGTCAGCCCATGATACAGCTGCAGCAAAGGCTAGGGAGTCCTTCAAGGAGCTCTGGAGCTAGGTTGGCCCATCAGAGCCATGTGGCATCAAGGCAAAGTTGGAGGGCCTTTATACACCCAAATCTGGCAGTCAATGGGTATAGGCAGCCCCTGGGAGAATGGACATAACCTTGGGCAAGTTAGCTCCCTTCAGCCAGAGGCAGTTCTGCAGAGGGTCTCAACTGTGAGCCAGAAACATCAATACTCTCTGGAACTGGAGGAATGAGCCGTTGGTCCTGAAAGAGGCACGTGGGTAGCACATTACAGCATTCACTACAGTCCTTCGCTTATTCATTCAACACACATTCATAATGCCCCTACTCTAGAAAGAATAGAAAATGTGCACCTTTTTCGACCTTGCCCTGCTTTCAGTCCCCTGCCATCCCTTCTCTGTTCCTTCCTCCTCCTGCTCCCCACAGTTTGCCTGGAGCCAGAGCTTCAAGACCTGGCTGGCGTCTTAATTGCTTCTCTTTCCTCTGTGACATCAATCAGAGGTGACATTTCCTGGGCACGGAGCAGCATCCCTGTGGCTGCATATTCCCCCTGTCATAGGAGATCACCGAAACTGTCACAAGTGGAAAGCTAGATGCCATCAGAGGAGCAGGGGGCACAGAAACTCTGGGTGGCATTCAAAGGGTTGGTGAGACACACTTCCTAGAGTGGGTTCCAGAGGCACTTACTTTCTGCCCCACTGCTCTCTGCAGGATCTGACATTTCAGGAGTTACCAGCTTAGCTACACCAACCAGGCCTCTCACCCAAAGCCAGGGGAAAAGGGCTGGATCCTGGGTGGCAAACGCGTCCCTGAGGAAGAAACTGAGCAACGCACACAAGGAGAGAAAAGAGACCCAGCAGAGTGGTTGCAAGACAGCCTCTGAGAGCACACACAGCTGGGTATGAACTCCAGTTCTGTCTCTTAGCTATGCCTCAGTGACCTCGGCTATAAAATGGGGATAACAACACCTACTTCAAAGGGTTGTTGTGAGAGTTTACTACGAAAATCCATTTGATCTAGCATGTAAAAAGCAGGGGCAGTTTTTTATTCCTTTCTTTTGATTCCTCCCTCTCCCCTTGTTACCTGCAGCCAATCCATCAGCAAACTGCATCACTTTATCTCCAAAAATACATCCTGAAAATAACCATTTGGCTATCACCCTCGTCCAAGCCACCACCGTCTCCTGCCTGGACAACTGCAATAGGCTCCTAATGGTCTTTCTGTGTCCCCTCTTGCACCTCTATAGACCAAGTCAAAGTTCTGTTTGCAAAACAGAAATCAGATCTCCTCATTCCCTGCTTGACATCTTTGGGGAGGCTGCACTTGGAATGAAAAGTCCCTCCATGCTCTGACTCTGAGCCTTCTCCAGCTCCAGCTCCAACCACTGTCTCCCTTGCTCACTAAGTCTCAGCTTCCATTGCCTTTGTTTCTTAGACACGCCAAGTTTGCTCCCACCTTAGAGCCTTTGCACCTGCTGTTACCTGAGCCTACAATGCTCTTCCCCTGAGGCACCTGGCTGATGCCTTGGCCCATGAGAACCCTGCCCAGATGTCAATTTTTCAAGGAAGCCATCCACAGCCACCCCCTTGATGGCGTTCCCTCTCTCTCTTTCCTTCCTAGTTTAGTTTCATCATCTCATGTCCACTTTGCCAATATTTTCTGGTTCCTTTATTTGCTCACTTGTTTCTTGTCTGCCTCCCCTACTAAAATCCAAGCTTTGTGTCATCATGGAACCTTCCCATCTCATTCAGCATTATAGCCTCAGCGGCTAGTGCAAAGGGCCTGGGACAGAGCAGATGCTTGACAAAGACATGTTGAGGAAGTGAAATTCGCATGTGCCTGGCCTATTGTAAATATACTATAATCATCTCATTACTATTACTGTTAGAAAGGAGAAGACTTCTAGCCCAATGCCAACTCTCAAGGCACCACTGAGAGCACCTTCTGCATTAACAGAGATGGAACTGGCAGCTGGAAATATCTTGTTTGCCTCTCAACAGTTTCCAGAGCTGCTCTTTAAATTATTATTCACACTGACAAAGGCCAAATAGGTGCTGTGGAATGTCCCAATCCATCTCAGTTTCAGTTTTGCACTCAAGGTTCATGAGCTCAGAGTCTGGAAAGCCTGAGAGACTGTCCAGCCCAGCCCTCTCATCTTTCAGGTGGGAATACTGAAGCTCAGAGAAGCTAACCACATCACTGGTTCTTCAATACCTGAGTCCCTGTCCTGGTTCCATCACTCTCGACTGGCCTACAGCCCTTGAGTGCATACTCTTCACCTGGCTCTTTGTGCATCCTTCTTGTGAGAGCTGAAATGTTGATCTGCCTGGGAGTAATTCCTTGACCCCTCCAACAGAGCCTGGGAGACCCCTAACTATATTCTCCCACAGTCCTGCTCTGTTTGCGTACTCTGTGCAACTCGAGGAATTGCTGATCTAGTTCTCTATCCTCCTTCCCCACAGACTCAACTCTGTGACATCAGGGATACATCTGCCTTATGCACTTTTTTTTTACTTCTTTTTTCTTTTTAATTAAAGTTAATAGATTTGTATCCTAGGCACCCACATGGGATGGAGAAGGTTCCCCATAATACCTGTTGGGGGGAAAACACATAAGTTTGCATTCAAATGCAGGATTTTGAATTCTCACTCATTTCCTCGTGGCAGCAAGAAAAGTCATTGCCTGCTTTCAGTCTTTGTTTCTTCTCACCGCACTTTTCCTTAGCACTTCCAGCATCAGCTGGAGTTTATTCTTAATAAAAATAGCTTATGATTTATGGAGCACCACGGAGCCCAGGCTGACTCAGGGGCCTAAGCCCTGCACATAAAAGTCCAGCCTGCTACCTGAAACCCAGCAGCTTGGTGAGGAAGGCGAGGGAAGGGGAAAAAGGAGACAAAGACGGCAGTTATGGACCAAGCCTTTGGGTTTCCTTCTGCCAAGCAATCCTGGTCGGTCCAGGTGAGTGAGCCCAAGTTCACCCTGCCACGCTCACCCTTTCCTCCCCAGGCTTCCATACAGGACAGGACTCAGGAACCAGTGTATACTCCCGCAAGTCAGAGAATCACCACTGAAGGCTGGAGAGAGGCCTCAAGATCAGCTAGATTAAAGATCACTGTTGGCCTGCCAGCGTGCTTTGTTTGGCCCATGTTACGTTTCTAAGAAATCTGAATTAATTGCAGACATCCAAAAATCAGATTTTACATTAAAAATCTTGATTCTTCTCTTCCCTTGAAAAATAAGGAGCTCTGGCAACGTTGGGCCCGCATTCCTGTCTGTCGGCAATTGGCAGGAGCTGAGTAATGAATGGCTCTGCCCTTTAGCGGGATGAGGGCTCCCCAGTTTACCCAGCCCCCATCTCTGCCTCCCCTGTTACTGCTGCAGGCCCCTGCCCTCATTTGCATAAGCAGTCTGGTCCCCACGAGCTCACTACCCATGGATCGGCCAACTCTCCATTTTACAGATGGAGATGCTGAGGTCCAGAAAGGGAGGGAGACTTGCCCACAATTACCCAGCAGGGTGACGACAGGCCTCCACCCAGGGCCCCTGACCTTCAATCCAGGACTCCGTTCGCCATGTGACCCTCTGCACCCCTCCTGGGGAAGCCGCTGTCTTAGTTTACTGTGGCTGCTGTGACCAAAAACCACCAACTGGGTGGCTCAAACAGACAGTTCTGGAGGCCAGAGTCTGAGCTGGAAGAGTCAGGAAGACCACACTCGCCCGCGGGCTCTAGGAGAAAATCCTTCCTGGCCTCTTCCAGCCTTGCGTGGCTCCAGGCATTCCGTGGCTTGGGGCAGCGTCACCCCAATCTCTGCCTCTGTCTTCACATGGCCATTATCTCCCCTGTATCTGTGTGTCTTCCTCTTCTGTCTGTCCTGTCTCCCTTGGCCTCGCTTTTATAAGGAATACCCCTCATTGGAGTTAGGGCCCACTCAGGTAGTCCAGAAATATCTCAGCTCCAGAACCCCGAGTTCATGACATCGGCAAATATCCCTTTTCCACATGAGGCCCCAATCACAGGTCACAGGGGTTAAGACATGGACATATCTTATTGGGGACCACTATTCAGCCCACTACCCCCACTAAGCCAAAAAAAAAAAAAAAAAAAAGCTCACTGGAGAGTCCCAGTTCCATGGATAAGAAGACTGCAGCCAGAACAGGTTTAACCTGGCCAATAGTTTCAGTGCATTCTGGTTGCACAGGAAGCTACAGGAAAAATACAGAGGTCCCAGAAAGCTCTCACAGTGACTTCCCATAGAGCAAAGCCTCTGAGAAAGAAAACAGAAGAAAAATAACTAGGGTCATGTGTACTGCTAATAATAACCATGGCGATGGTGGTAATACCAGCACCCACTGTAAGAATCCGGCACAGGTATTATTTCATTCAGGCCTCCCCAAAACACAGTGAGGAAAGTGATACCATTATACTCATTATATAGATGAGGATACTGGGGTCTCAGAGAGGTAAAATCATTTGACTAAGATCACACAGCATGGGAGCAGTAGAACCAGGATCTGACCCAGGTCTTGCCAACTCCAAATCCACAGTGTTAACCAACATCTGCCCTAAGCATGGCCATTTGTAGAAAGTAGAGAGAAGTTTTCAAATGTATGGACATGGGTTCAATTCACCCATCTTCAGTATCCTCTCAACATTTTTCCACGTTCAGCTTCCTCTGACTAAAAAATGGTTCCTGCCAAGGAAAAGGTACGTTCACCATGCTCCAGAGACAGGGCCATACAAAATGAGACAGTGTAAGCTCCCTAAATGACAGAGAAATCATGAAAGGGTTTGCAGGCCCTTCAAGAATCTAGATCAAGTAACATGGAATGAATTGAATACCTCACCTGCCTGGCATCTGTCATTCTCTAAAACAGGCCAGGGGCCACCCTCGAAGTTCCTGGGAGGTTTTATACCCTGGTCACGTAACTACTCCAAGGCAGGTGCTGACCTCCCACAAGCATCTATGTTCTGCACAGCTTTTGGTTTTGTCCTCAGAGAACCACTAAACCCATCAGCTCCTCTCACCCTCTCTAATATAACAGGATAGGTATTTTTTTAATATGACAAAAATATCTTTAAAAAAGACTAAAGGATGAAAATAATCCAGCATTTGAAGGTGGGTGGGTGGGCAGATGAGAGCTGGTACTGTCAAATATTAAAAAGCATTATAGGGAAGTGGATGTGGCACAACTGATAGAGCATCTACCTACCATATGGAGAGTCCAGGGTTCGATCCCCAGGGCCTCCTGACCCATGTGGTGAGCTGGCCCACACGCAGTGCTGCCACACGCAAGGAGTGCCGTGCCATGCAGGGGTGTCCCCCACATGGGGATGCCTCACACACAAGGAGTGCGTCCCACAAGGAGAGCCACCCAGTGCAAAAAGGGAGTAGCCTGCCCAGGAGTGGTGCCGCACACTCGGAGAGCTGATGCAGCAAGATGATGTAACAAAAAGAGACACAGATTCCGAGTGCCACCTGACTAGAGTGCAGATGGACACAGAAGAACACACAGCAAACAGACACAAGAAAGCAGACAACGGGGGAGAAGGAGAGAGAAATAAATAAAATAAATCTAAAAAAAAAAAAAAGGACAGTAGAAGCAGATGTGGCTCAAGCAACTGGGCTCCCACCTACCACATGGGAGGTCTGTGATTTGGATCCCAGTGCCTCCTAAAGAAGACAGAGAGCTGGTATGACAGGTAGGCATGGCGAGCTGATGCAACAAAAGATACAAGAAGAAAACATAATGAAAGACATAACAAAGCAGGGAGCAGAGCTTCCCAGTGCCTCCTAAAGAGGATGAGCAGAATGGCGAGCTGGTGTAAAGGACAGGTGCAGCAAGCTGAAGTGACAAGATGACGCAACAAGAGACACAAGGAAAAACATAATGAGAGATACAACAAAGCAGAGAATGAAGGTAGTTTAAGCAATTAGGTGCCTCCCTCCCACATCGAAGGGTCCCAGGTTCAGTTTCCAGTGCCTCCTAAAGAAACAAGAAGATGAACAGACACAGCAAGTGTAAAATGAGGGGGTGGGAAGAGATAAATAAATTAAATAAATCTTTTAAAAAAAGCACTATAAAGCCACAGTAATATAAACTGTAGTATTAATAAGAAGAAAGTAGGCAAATCAATAAGCAAATTTGAGAGCCAGATGGTTCAATAAATAATGTTAGCACGCTTGATTGACTATTAGGAAAAATTAATAATGGCCATAGTAAGAAAACTAACACTTGCATGGGCTTATTTTGTGCCAGGCACTAAGCTTTATAAGAATTAACTCAATTAATCCTTTTACCCACTTCAATTACTCACAGGTTAGAGAGAGGGAAAAAGGCACAGAGAGATTAAGTGCTTCACCCAAGATCAAACAGCTAAATTACAAATGGATTAAACAGTTTGTGTGAGTATTCTAAGTACGAAAAAAATTTCTGATCTATCAACTGGAGGTCTGCTAAGCATCAAGTCAGTGGCAGGATTCACTATACAGATATAACGGATGTGACTCCATGAAAAAATCAAAACACATCAAATGACCGAAAAATGAAGAATCAAAAGACAACTGACAAAATTGAGGGGATGTGTTTGTAAGTTATGACAAGAAAGGTTTAAAATATAATAGTTAACTTACAATGGACATTTACAAATGAATAAAAGCATAGACACCTGGATCAGTCAGCCAAAGGGGTGCTGATGCAAAATACCAGAAATCAGTTGGTTTTTATATAGGGTATTTATTTGGGGAAGGAGCGTATAGATACCAGGCCAAAAAGCATAAGTTACTTCCCTCCCTAAAGTCTATTTTCACGTCTTGGAGAAAGATGGCTGCTGACGTCTGCGAGGGTTCAGGCTTCCTGGGTTCCTCTGGGCTCAGCTTCTGTTTCCTCCACAGGTGAGCTGTAGACTATGAGGCTCTCTAGGCTTTGCCTCTCTCCACAAGGTCAGCTATAGCTATCAGGCGACCGGCTCTGTCTCTCTCCCTGGGGTTCCAGCTTCAGCATCAAACTCCAACGTCAAAACTCCAACATTAAGAACCCTCCAACTCTGTCTTTTGCCATGCCTTTTATCTGCAAGTCCCACCCACCAAAGGGCGGGGACTCAATGCCCTATTGACACAAGTGGTTTACTTAACCAAGTAAACTTCTGAATCCAATATAATCTCATATGCCCAGAGGAAAGGATCAGTTAACAAACATAATCCAATACTTCTTTTTTGGAATTCATCGATAATATCAAACTGCTACAACACCCTAATAGGAAAATTGGAAAAGAATATAAACAATCTATTTGTCAAAGCAAAACTACGAAGTCAATATGCATATAAAAAATGAAGTTTAATCTCACAAGTGAACAAATTGAAAGAAAAATAGAGATACAATTTTTTCTTCTCAAAATTGGCGACACTTTAAAGAGATGACAATGGCTAGCAATGGGGGGAGAGAGAGAGAGCTGGGCATTCTCATGTAGGTCCAGTGGGAGTATGAATTGGTCTATCCTCATGGGGAACAATTTAGCAAATTTATCCAAAATGTCTATACCAATCAAATAAGCAATTTCTCTCCTAGAACTTTAAGCTAAGGAAATAATCAAAGATGTACAGAAATTTATGTCCAAGGTGACTACTAAAAAATTTTAGGCCAAATATAAAACCAATTAAAGTTAGATATAGTCTTATTCTAATGGAATATTTTAACTGTAAAAATCATATATTTGAAAAATACTTAAAGATAAGAGTAAACATAGTGAAGCGGATGTAGCTCAAGCAATTGGGCTCCCATCTACCATATAGGAGGTCCAGGGTTTGATACCCAGGGCTTCCTGGTGAGGGCAAGGTGGCCTGTGTGGTGAGCTGGCCCACACAGAGTACTGGCCTGCAGGGAATGCTGCCCCGCACAGGAGTGCTGCCCCACACAGGAGTGATGCCCCACCCTGAGAGCTGGCACAGCAAGATGATGCAACATAAAGCAACACAGAGGAAAGACAATAAGAGATGCAGCAAACCAGGGAGCTGAGGTAGCACAAGAGAATGATCACCTCTCTCTCACTCCAGAAGGTCCCAAGATCAGTTCCTAGAGCCGCCTAATGAGAATACAAGCAGACACAGAAGGACACACAGTGAGTGGACACAGAGAGCAGACAATGGAGGGAAGGGGGAGAAATAAATAAAATTTTTTAAAAAAGAAAACATAAGAGAATACCGTGCTAAATGAAAAAAAAAAAAAAAAACAGTTTATGCAGTATAATCATGATTCCATCACCATGGTGGGTGCACTATGCTTACGTGTGTGTATGTGGAAAGAGAAACTAAAATGATATTTTTTTTCATATTAACAATGTAACAGTGGTTATTTCTACCAGTTAGGATTGAGATGATGCTTAATCTTCTTCATGCTTTTCTGCATTTTCTGAATTTTCTTCAATGAGCATGTAGGTAGTATTTATTTGTGCTGCTAACAATGTGCTTCTGGCTCTTCAGCTTCCTGGCACATAAGTAAAATTTCACTTTCTGGCCCCCTGCTGTTTGGATAGGGACATATGACCATATCTGGTCAATGAGTTGTGAGCAAAATTTCCAGGTGTCAATGCCAATGGGAAACAAGTTACAAGTGAGACTGTACCCGCTCAGTCAGCCAGGCCTCAGAATGTGCCTTACAAGCAAGGTCCCCCTTGCTGACCCAGGATGAACATGTAGCATAAAAGAGAAATAAACACATTTCCCTTTGTTCTTAAACCCATGGAGTGTTGGGAGCTGTTTCTTACAATGGCATAACCTAGTTTACCCTGACTGATACATTGTGTTGTTGCTTCTACCCATGGTAGGAGGGGTGGGAGGTGGGGGGACCCAAGAAGGAGAAAGTATTCCTATGCTGATCTTCAAGATATTTTAAGATCTTGAATGTTTGGATGTTGTTATTATAAAGGGAAAAATGCCCTTCTCACTGGCCAATTCTTCATAAACGTTCATCTGCTTAATATGACTATTTGTTCTTCCACTGAGGCTGGTATGAGAGATGGGTATGGTGTAGGGTTCAGCATTCCCAGCTCTTGAATGAAACTGGACCTGAATTTTAATCCTGCCTCTGCCACTTATAAGCTGTGCAATCTTGAACTAACAATTTCAATTCTCTGAACCTCAGTCTCTTCATAGTCAAATCTGGGGATAATAACTGTACCTGCTTCTAAGAATTGGCAATAAGATGATTGAATGAGATATATGGCAGGTGATTTCATAGTCTTTTGTCCAACTGGGAAACTTTGAGGAGTAAGTGCTATTAATACTTATTCTGGGACAACGAGGTAAGCAGTGAATGTCTTGGGCAAACCTGCATATAAAGTTACCCTAGAGCAGTGATTCTCCATCTTGGCTGTACATTGGAATCACTTGGAGAGCTTTAAAATTACTGATGCCTGGGTCCCACACCCAGAGATCTTGAGTAGATGGTGTGGCATGTGGCCTTGTCATTGTGAATTTTTAAACTCTCTGGATGATTCTGCTATGCATCCATGGTTGAGAACCACTATCCTAGACATACGTGAATCCAAGCAATCAGTACCACTAGTGCTAGTTACCATTACTATTGTTATTACATGGTTATCAATATTACTAGAGAGAATAATAGATATAATGCTGAGCCTAGAGTAATAATGATGACAACCATTACTATAATTAATGACCATTATTAACAAAGAAAATATCTTGCCAATTACAGTAAGCCTGACCTTAGAACAATGGTTCTCAGCCAAGGGTTATTCAGGCCCCCTAAAACCTGCAGACATTTTGGGCTGTCACAACCAGGGCAGGGAGAGGGGTGCTATTGGCATCTAGGGGGCAGAGACAAAGAATGCAGCTAAACAAGCTTCAGTACACAGGACAGTCCCCCACAACAAAGCATTATCTGGCCTAAAATGTCAACAGTACCAAGGATGAGAAAATCTGCTTTAGCAGTTGGGGTGGGGAAAAACTGCTGAAATAGGAAGTCATATCAGAAGCTCAGGAACAGCCTTTGTAGTCCTGCCCTTGCATTCCTGCTAGTCCTGCCAGCTGTGGAAGAAGACAGCCCCTGAGGCTGGCCCTGGGTTGCACGGTCAGTGCCTCACTTCAACCTCTCCCTGGATCCAGATCATCACACACCAGGTATGCACTTGAGATTGCGTTTCGACTTGGAGGAGCCTTCAAAAGTCTTGGCGTCCTCCAGTGCTGGAAGTGTTTATAAGAGACTTCCTCTGAAAAGAAAGGTCATCTAGGGAAAACCAGAAACAGATTTCTTTCCTTTCTCTGGCTAACTTCTGCCAGGCACTTCTAAGAGACTTGCTAGCACCTTAGCCAGGGAAGAGAAACATTTGAGAATGAGAAGGGGAGAAGCTGGGTCTACGCCAGTACATGAAGGCTCACACTGAGGACCCGGTCAGGCGATGGTCTGAAGGAGGAGGAGGCAGAATTAAAGAGAGGCAAAAGGAAGGGAACGAGGGAGGAGAGGAGTTAGGGAGGAAAGGTAAATGAGTTGATGGATAGAATGTTGAAAGAAGAAATAGATGTTTGGGTAAGTGGGAGGGTGGATAGACAGATATATGGGTGGGTAGTCAGTGGGTGGCTAGATGGATGAATAGATGACTGTAAGCATGGATGGATGGATGGATGGATGGATGGATGGATGGATGGATGGATAGGACAAAGAGTGGATGGGAAAATGGGTGGATGTGAGAATGGAGGCAGATGGATGTATGGGTGAGTGGGGAGGTGGATGGGTGGATAAGTGGATGAATGGATTGATTCATCTCAATCAAAAACATTATATCTTTATGTAAGATTGCAAACTGGTGGATCCTTAGCTGAAATATGGCAACCAACATGTTCTGTTTGGCTCACTCGTTACTTTTGAACAGTGGTTCTCAATCCTGGTTATATGTTAGAATCACCTGAGGAGCTTAAAAAAATCCTGCCGCTCAAATGCCACACTCCAGATCAGTTATGTCACTATCTCTGGGAATGACACCCAGCACCTATTCTTTTTTAAAGTAATCCCCACATGATTCAAATGGCAGCTAGGCTTAAGGACCAGTGTAAATGTAAAAGATGATAGGGGAACAGATGTGGATCAAGCGATTGAACACTTGCTTCCCACATGCCCAGGTTCCATCCCAGTACCTCCTAAAAACAAAAACAAGCAACAAACAAACAAACGAAAAAAACCAACTCAAGAGAACTGGCACTTAAATTCAGGCTTCCCGCATGTAAGGTCCCAGGTTCAATCGCCAGCCCCAGTACCAAAAAAAAAAAGACCTATAACTAGGCTAGTGTAAAACTTGATGAAAGCATTTGTAGCTGCTTTTCCCTACTCTTGACCAGCCTCTCCTACATCACAATTTCACAAGTGCCCACTCCTACTCTGGCACATGCAAACTCTGCTCAAGGCTGAAAGCCCCCACCCTGAACTTATGTCCAACCCACCTGCAGAGGGGAAGAAAGAAGAGGCCTTTGGCAACTCCATTTGTCCTCTTTCCTGTATGGAACTGCCAAAACAACATAAAAGAAAATTTGAGGGAAAGCCTCACCCTTCACTGCACTACCAACCTATCTCTGCATCCGTGGCACTCCAGGCCAACCTTGGCTCACAGGCATGATGTGATCCCGGAGCTGGGGAAGGAGTCACACACACCAGGTCTCCGATTTTGACTTGTGGTGTATTAGCCCTATTGATTTAGCAGCGTTACTGCCCTGTCCAAGCCTCAGGTTTCTCATTTGTAGAATGGAGCCAATACTCTCTTCATACCTTGTAGGATGGTTTGACAGATGGCTTGGGAAAAAGATGCAGCTGTTCAATGCCCAGTGCACAGAGGTACGCTAGACCTTCTCCCAATTATTCCTGCTTTTAGAGGTTTAAAGACAAGCAAGTCCTAGGTCCCCCGCTTACCAGCTGAGGGGCTTTGGGCTAAACATTTCACCTCCCTGAGCCCCAAACTCCTCATCTGTCTCAGAAGATGGGTAGTGACTGCCTCTTTGAATCACTGAGAGGATTAAATGAAAAAAAACAAAACAAAACATGGTTTTTTTACTAGCTGCTATTACTAGTATTAGCACCATTAATATCACTATTATTATTTCATGCAATATTTACATCTCAGTATTTACTCCCAGCAAAAGTCCTATATTTAATTCAAACTTCCACAGAGACAGATCCAGGTTCAGGGGCCTCTAACATATTCAATTGTGGTGGGGGTGTTAAGAGAAAGAATACAAAAATATCTCACTTCTGCAAATTTTTCAGCCTACAGGCCCATGGGCTTTGCTGGGGACCTGCTCAGGGCTCTGGAAGGGGGCTTGGGTTGACGCGGGGTCCGGAGGCAGAAGCTAAAAGCTAAAAAAAGCTCCACTGGAAGTCTGCCCTGACCCTGGAACTTTTTTAAGGAGGGGGGTGGCATTGTGGGGTGAGGGACACAAGGCCCCCCACTCTCGGGCCTTTCCTTTAGAGCCTTGCCAGGCCTGCTATTAAACGGCCTTTCGCGAGTTCCTCCCATCTGCGCCCCGTGGCTCTGCAATGGTGTCAGGCCAAGGGGTGCTCTTCCCGCCTCCTCCTCCATCTCCTCCCGCCCCCCACCACTCCCAGAGACTTGGCTGGCTCCTGAGGTTCCAGACAGAGCAGCTAAACATGTTAGCCGACAGACTAGCAAGACACAAAAGGCGGCAGGAATCAAATAAAAGGAAAACGCAGCAGCCACAGGTCAGCCTTGTATAAATATTTATGCTGGAGGAAAAGTTGGTGCCTGAATAATGACCTTGTGGCTGGTATTAATAGAGATAATGTGTGTCTCTAGGATAAGCCGCCAGAAGGAGAAAGGGGGTGCGCACAGGGAGGGGGCGGCAGAGCGAGAGCAGGAGCCGGGGAGGTTATAAATCTCCGTGCCAAGCCGGAGCCCCAGCTGACCTTTATACTTCTCCCTCCTGTCCCCTCCAGCGACCCAATCCCCATCTGCATCTTCAAATCTATTTTCCCTCCTTCTCGTCCATCATGTCCCTAGCCAGTCACTCACTCATGCATTAGCCATCTTGGGGCCAAGTCCTGTAATTGCAGCGGATGGCTTGGTACCATGCTGGGCACACAGTCGGCGTCTAATAAGGTTCAGGGCAGTGGACTGATTGAGCCACATATAGATCCAAGCCTCTGACATTGATTATAGGGCCCCGAATATGGGAGCAATTTTGTTTTAATGGTTTCCCTGTTTCCATCCCCCTCCTCCAATCCAGCTTCCACACTATCACAGCTCAGGGCAACTTTCCAAACGCAAATCTGATTGTGCTTCTTTCTCTCCTGCAAAAATTCCCTCAGTAGCCCCCGTGGTCTTAAGAACCAAATCCTCAGCACAACACATATAAGCCTTCGTGACGTGGCTCTGCTTACCTTTGTTGCTTCGCCTCCTACCCACCCCACTCCCTCGGACATGGTGCCTCTCCCCACTGGCAATACTAACCTACTCATAATTCCCACGATGCCACGTCCCCTTCACAGCCAGGTCTTTGTACATACTGGTCCTTCTAGCTTGCATGCCCTCTCTGCACTTTTTATTTGACTATTTCATCAGCATCTTTAGGCTTTTCTTAGATCTCACCCCTTCCTCCAGGAAGCCCTACCTGAATTAGGGGTCCTTTTCTCTGCTCCCATGCCTCTCACAGCCACACCACTTATCCTGTTGAAGGTACTTGCCCTTCGTATTATCTTTCTCTCTCCTTGGAGAGTTTGACTACTGTAAAGAATATTCATTTCTATAGCCACACACTTCACACATGGTCTGGCACACCATGGATACTCAGGAAATGTTTGTGAAATGAGCCACTGACATAGCCACTCTCTGCTTAAAAAGAAATCATCTGGGACACAAGAAAGTAGAGACCTTAACATTGGGAAAAGTCCCCATTTTCACCCAAGACCTGGGAGCCCAGGACATTTCTCCTCCCTTCACCTGCCAGCTGGTTCTCCCTACCTAAGGGAGCTTCTCCACCACTGGGCACTAGAGAGCCCACTTCCGTACTCTAAATAAAGGAGAGCAAGAGAACAAAATAGAGAACACTGGTCAAAGAGTGTCCAAGGCAGCACTCCAACTCAGCAGAGACGCCAACCCCAGGAAGGGAACATTGGATGTAAAAGAAGGTTCCTCCCTGGAGTTGAAAGCAGTTTCTTGAAAGCAAATGCAGGTCTCCCCGAGTAGGAGCCATGGAGCAAGGTGTTCCTAGAGGAAACTTGAGGCCTGAAGCCACTGTACCCACTGCCCATTCCTAAAGCAAACCCCAATTTCAGAATTTAATACTTCTGTGTCAGAAACCACAGTGGAAGAATCAGTTCTTTCAATACTCCGGTCTCTGAAGGCTAATGAAGGTCTGTGCATCACGAGGAAAGAAGGAACTCCGAATCGTCCAGCACCTTTGTGGCCTGGCCCTTAGCACAGGTTATTTCCTTTAATTTTCAAGATTCCTGGGAATAGGATGCATCATGCATATTTTCCAGATGAGGAACTGAGGTAGGTAAGGAACGCGGCCTAGATTTGACCGCAGTCTGGGTGACACCAAGCCCAAGTTCTCTCTCCTCCACCATCCTCCTGTGCCACTTAGAACTTGCATGTCCTGGTGGGGACCACCTCTGTCGACTACCTATTAGAGGGGCCATGTCTTTTCCTTATTTTTTCTCCTCTGTCCTGAGAAAAGGTCGAGTTGATGGACTATGCTTGTTATGTCCTTAGAGTTGGACAGCATGGCTGGGCCAACTGGGCTAAAAGACCAAAGCCAGTTGCCACTGGGAGAATTCCAGAAGAAGGGTACTTATCCCATGGTGTAAGTATAAAATGCTTCCCTGGAGAATGCAGGAAAGGCTGGGGGTTCAGGAAGGGGAGAAAGTATGGGAAAGTAAGTCAGGACAGAAGAAAAGGACGAAAGGAGGCTACAGGAAGACCCCTAAGGGAGGTAGGAGGGCAAGACAGAAGGTGAGAGGCAAGACCACCTGGAGTTACTAAGCCCCCCACATTCCCCTCTTTGAGACAAAGCTCTTACCAAATTATTGCACTGGAATCTAATTTCTAGAAACATGCACAACATATACTGTAACCCCCTTCTCCCACACACCTGAGGTGAGAATTACTGGCCTCACCACAAGTATCCAAGAATACCCACTTAATGACCCTGCCAGTGTCTTAACTAATTTGGAGCATGGAGAAAGAAAAGATAATAAGGGTAATTTGGTGGTTTGAAATGTATTTTACCCTCTGAAACAGTTTTAAAAAGAAGGAAAACCACAGCAAATTTTTACAAAATGAAATTTAGCCACCATTTGTCCTTAATATAGATTCATTTTCAGTTTTAACAAAACTCAAAACATCCAAGGATGCATTATTAACACTTTCCAGTGTCAGCTCTTGGGATGCAATTTATTTGGCCCTTCAGAGTCTGTAGTGGAAATCCTGAGCCACGACCTATCTGCCAGCATGGGGAGCAAAATGAAGCTGACTGGCCCTGATTACAGATTCGCACAGAATTCATCCAACAGTCCCCACATCTCACCTGATATCACTCACTTTACCGCCACCATGAGCACTCTGCTTCCTTGTGATATTTTCTGGCACCTGGCCAGAGCAAGGTGTTGGATTCCAAGGACGTGGATGGTAACATGACTGGCAATGACATTCAGCTTCCATGATACATCATCTGCACTGATGTAACTCTTACCCCACAATGACACCTGAGCCCCTGCAGCATGGAGATCTTTCCGGCTGGTGTCCTCTTGAATGGCAGGTGGCATGGAGCGGCCCACATCTGCAGATTTCACCATTCACCATAGTGTCATGATCCAGCTCCCCTTTCATATTAGATTGCTCTTCCACAAATGAGTCCATGCTCAACTTCCATCTTGATGGGAAGTCTCCTGTAGGCAGCTCTGTCTCCTCCACATGGTCACCCAGCAGGAAAACAGTAGGCAACAGATGCTTTTCAATGAAATAGCACATGTCTTATTTGCCCCTATCAGAGTGCTAAGAAGATAGATATGCAGACCTCAGGGAGCCTGGCATCTTGACTTTGAAAATCATTGTCAAGTCCCCTCACAACAGCGCAAAACAAAAGGCAAAGTAAGGAGGATATACAGAGGCTGGAAATTGAACTATAATATCTAAGGCCTCAGTGTAGCTTCTCAATCCCTCAATCTCCTCTCCCACCCATTTTTCTCATTTTTCCCTCCCTTCCCTCCTTCTTTCTCCCTCCCCCTTGCCCCTTTCTTCCTCCCCTTTCTGTCTGCTCCTAATCAGATTTACCACCCTTAACGCTATAACTTCCCTGCTCTTCAGAAGACTGCCCTAAGCCAGCCTCTGTAGGCTCCAGTCCCAGCCTTAGGGCCCTTGCCCTTCCTCTCGTTTAGCTCCTCTTACTTCAAATTCCTGAGACATAGTCTGAGTGGCCCCACACAATCAGTCTGGTTGGCTGCCCTTGATCAGGTACCCACCTCTCATTCCATCAGTCATGACCAGTGTGAATGAAGGGAGTGAAGTCCTCATACATAACACGGCTGCCTGGATCACAGGGATTCAGGCCAGGGCAATTTCCCTTAGGAGTGGGTGTGGGCAGAGCAGTCTTGCCCCATGCATTCCCCATTTTATAATTGAGGACTGTGTTTCAGAGAAAGGAGGTGACTTGTCGAGAGAAGTAACTTACAGAATTTTATAAAATAGATCAAGACTTGATTATAATTGAGGACTGTGTTTCAGAGAAAGGAGGTGACTTGTCGAGAGAAGTAACTTACAGAATTTTATAAAATAGATCAAGACTTGAAATTAGAAGATAGAAGTTCAACTCCTGGGTCTACCCCTTAGAGCAGTCATCTGTCCTCTCTGAGCCTTAATTTCTCCATCTGGTAAATGGAGGAAATAATTCCTGTCCTGCCTACCTCTCTGGTATGTTCTGTGAATCAAATTAGATTATTGATTTAAAAAAGTATTCTGTAAGCTGTAAATTACCATTTGCATATATAGTCTCATTATTATCCAAAACCACCCAGCTACTTATTAGAGGGATTTTATACAAATTAACTTGGCTACTTTGCGCATCACTCATATTCAGTACACTACCTTGATTCTACTGGAAATTAAGCATGGCTTACTTTTAAAAGGTGGCTGGGGGTGGTGGTGGGAGCAAATGTGGGTGGGGGGGCGGCCAACGTTGAATAACTAAAAGGTGAATTTTCCAAAAGGAAAAGGAAGAGAAAGAATATCTGTTAAGCCTCTAGTAGTACATGGAAGGCCCTTCAAATGGTGTCTCACTTACTCTTCACAACTCTGTGGGATTGTTCTCATGTTTTCTTTTATAAGATGACACAGCTAAATAACTGGGTACATTAGGACTCAAATCCCGGGCAGTTTTATTCTACCCCACTAATTTCCCCTCCCGCCAGCAGGTTTGCAAAGAGGCATCTTCATTGCTTCCCTCCTCCACTTGATTCCCAGCCCCCCCCCCCCCGCCTCCATTTTCTGGCCCTTCCTGAGAACATCAATACTTAATGCTTTCTGCTGTCACACTCGTAGCTGTGAAGGATCCAATTGTGCGGTTGATCTATAATGTAAGGTTAATGCCTAATTAGCTCGTTTAACATTTCTTTCGTGGATAATTCATGATAGGTCATTAACAAAAGCCATGGCAAACAGAGGGGCATGTTCATCGCCATAAATCAAAGGCTAAAAACATCATAGAAACAGGAAAATGCATGTATTATTCAGGTCAAACCAAGAGCCAGGTCTGTACCAGGCTCCTCAATGTTCTTCTGACCCTGAGGTCAAGGGACCAAGTGCACGGCTTGAGGGATATTTGCTAATAGCAAGAAATGGACTGTCCAGAGCCTTCCAGGGACACACGTCTCCTAGTCAGCATACGGTTACACATTTCATGTTAAACTTATGATTCCCCAGATGGAAAAGACCCCTTAAACAACCAAACAATGCACAACTACCACCACCAATAAATAGCTACATTTACTGAGTACCTACCAAGTGCCAGGCTATCTATCTATCTATATATTCCTATTGATATATATATATATCCATCCATCCATCTTTACCTATATGTGTATATATACACTTATGTATATATATATAAACATAGCCTATGTATCAGCTAGCTATTGCTGCATAACGAACTACTCCAAAACTCGGTCGTTTTTCACAAGTCTATGGCTCAGCTGGTTGATGCTGCTGATCTTGGCTAGGCTCATTTGATCTCAGCTGGGTTCTGTATGGTCTCACATGTCTGGTTGTTGACTGGTTGTTGGCTGGGTGATGGGTGACTGGGTCACTTGTCTCTTAAGAAGTCAGGGTTCCAGGAAATACATCAAAGCATACAAGAACTCTTGAGGCCTAGGATCAGAACTGGCATGCTATCACTTCTGCAGCATTTTACTGGCCCAAAGTAAGTCACAAGTCCAGTTTAGTTTTAGGAATAGGCAATTAATTCTACCTTTTGATAAAAGGAACTACAAAGTCACACTACAAAGGGTACAGAATAGGTACAACATTGCAGCTCTTTTTGTTATTCTACCACAACCCATTTTGTCCTTATAACAAATCATTTATCCATTCTCCAACAAATACTTATTGAGTACCCATTACATGTCAGACCCTATTCCAGGTGCTGAAGAAATAGCAGTGAGCAAGGCAAAGTACCCTCTCACATGGAGTTTACTTTCTAGTGGAGGATAAGAAACAAAAAATGAACAAGTGAATAAATACATTTATCAAATAATTTTAGATGGTGCTAAATGCCCCAAGGAGAACATAACAGAATAATTAGTTTTTAGAGAGCTAGGCAATTTTTGATAGGGTAGTCAGGGAGCGTGTCTCTGGAAAGTTGACATTTGAGCTGAGATCTGAATGATTACAAGGAACCGGCCATGTAGGGCTGGGAGCAGAAAATTCTAGTAGGAGTAAGAGCAGATGGAAAGGTCCTGAGGCAGGACTGCCTCAAGGAGCAGAAAGAAGGCCAGGGTAGCTGGAGAATAGTAAGTGCGGGAAGAGGAGTGCCAGATGAAGTCTGGGAGGTAAGCCAACCCTTGGAGAAGGTACAATTATTGTAAGGAAAATAAAACTCAAAGAGGTGAAGTGACTTTTCCAAAGAAAGTTCTGAAAATAGCGAGCAAGTGCAGAGCTAGAATTTGAACCTGGGACTGAGTTCAAGCCCATACTCCTTCTACTGCCCCATTCTGCCTCCTGGGACAAGTAACAAGCTGGGACTTTATCAGGTGGGCAAACAAGATCCCTGGAAGCAAACAGTCTAATGTTCATCAGGGATTTGCTGGTGGCCCAAGCAGGAACTCCAGCTCAGTCTGCGCTGAGGATGGCTGTGGTTGACTCTACCCCTGCTGCCCCTCTGACAGCCAACAGACAAGCCCACAACAGAGAGCCCCGTGACAACTTGACCTGAAACAGCATCACCCCATCTGCCACCCACCCCTACCCCAGTGCCTTCCCAAGGTTTAGCACTTCTCGAGAGTTCCATATTTTCCAGGCGGCGTCTACTCTAATTCTCCTCTCAGGTCTCTCTTGAGAAGGGCACACTAATCATACTCTCTAAGCCCTTTGTTGCATAAGCCCTGCCATTAGCTGGAAAAGAAAAAGAAAAACGAGATGTACTAATATCTACTGATAAGCCTTGTACAACTTCAAGGTACTCCATTTCACAAATTTAGTTGTCTTACCTGTTGGCCAAACCCTTGCAAGGCCCAGCATTGCTTAAAGTATGATATTCAACGTGCCAAATATTCTCACTGGGCACCTACTCTGTGTCAGAGACTGTTCTAGGCCAAAGGGATTTAGCAGTAAAGCAAACAAAGTTCTTGCCCTTGAGGAGCTTGCATGAACAGACAAGACAATGAAATCAAATACAGGACATGTGAAATGGTGATGGATGCTATAGGGGGAAATGAAGCCAGGTGAGGCAGAGAGGGATTGTTGGGCAAGGGGTCAAAGATGATAGGGGAAGGCCTCGAAGATAAGATGACATCTGAGTAGAAACTTGAAGAAAATGAGGGAGTAAGCCCAGCAGCTATTTGAGGAAAGAGCAGTCCAGGCAGAGGGAACAGGAGGAAAGGGCGTGGACTCTTCTAGAATTAAAAGGAAGCCAATGTGGCTGGAACAGAGAGGGGGGAGACAAGGTCAGAGGTCATGGTAGCTAGTCATGTGGGGCCTGGCAGGCCACTGTGAGGAGCTTGGCTTTTAGTCTGAGCAAGATGGGAGCCCCTGGAAAGTTCTGAGGAGAAGGAGGACACAATCTGCCTTAGGCTTTCACAGGTTCTCTTTGGCTGCTGTGTCAAGCAACAGCAGGGGCCAGAGGGCTGGGGGAAACGGGGACCTGTGAGGAGGGTGTTGCAGTTGCTCAGGAGAGAGACGATGGTGGCTTAGTCTGAGGGGGCAGCGGCAGAGGTGCGATGAGAGTGAGCAAGAGAGGTAATCAACAGACAATCATACAATGAGTAATTTGGTTGAAAAAATGAATACACCTACAAAGATGAGGTAAAAGATAGCAAAAGAATGTGTAATAAGGAAACTGGTCTGTTGTTTTTTTTAAAAATTAGGGAAGGGGTAATAAGGGAGGGAAAGCTTCCCAGAAGAAGCTGCAGTCTAAAGAGTGGGCTAGAGTTCGTTAGATGCAGGTGAGAAGGGCATCTCAAGCAGAAGGGAGAGCATAAGCAAAGGCCCTGGGGCGGGAAGGGGATGGGTGACTGTGGTCATTTGGATGCTGATAAGAACATGTTCTCCTGCTGGGATGGGCTGCCCTGTTCATTTGCCTTGAAATAATTAATGTTTCAGATACTTCATAGCGAGAAGCCCACACTGGCTCCAAATTGCCATTACTGCTTTTTTTTTCTCACTCCTCTGTAGGCAGTTAAGGAGGACTCAGACCTTTCCACCTAGTAAATGAATAATGAGGATGGATCCGACTGGCTAGGTTGGGGCGAGATTAATAATGACTTGGACCTGTTTAGAGCTGAAAGAGTCCAGGAAATTCTTCTTTGTCCCAAAGCCCTGCTCCCGTAGACAACCCTCCTGCTTTACTAAACTAAGCAGGTGTGGCAGAGATAGTAGGATGGCCCCTCAAAAGGGGAATCAAGACTAAGCACATAAACTGGCCTTTTAAAAGCTTAGAGGGCCTTTCCAATTGGATCCCAAATGGACCACACTTGAGAAATTAAATAAACAGCATTTGTCAAGGGCTTTTGTGGGCTCCCAGCTGTATTTATTTATAGGTGGGTCTGTTATTTATGGGCGCTCATGCTCCGTATAAAAGCTTTGTAGGAGAAAAATGGTAGGGAGGAGGAGGAGTGCTTTAATGCTTACTCGGACACTTAAGTATTCGCTCCAAGGAGCTCAAACAATGAGCATTTGCTGCTCTTGTTCCCCCGGAAGCTGGGTGCTCAAAACACAGCAGGATGGAAATCCTCGAAATTCTGGGCCACTGGGCACACCCCCTCAAAGAGTCAGGAGTTCCCTTGGAGAGCTAAAAGAACCAGTTCCCTGGGATAAGCTGAAAATCCAAGCCCAGCCCCATCTTTGACTTATTATGCGGTCTAATTCACAGCTGGGAAGGCCTGATGATTATGCCTTGAGAAGAAGAGCCCCAGCCACTCCCACAAAGAGGTGTTTAATAAATGTTGCTGCATGACTAGATGAAGAATGATGATAAATTGTCCCCACAGTTACGAAACTGAAAAATGAGATAGACCTCAAGATGTCATCTGGAATACCTTGCAAAACACCTTGACAATATGCATCTAGGGTCTTAAAAAGTCCACAGTTTGGGCTCAGTAGTTCTTCCAACAAGAAACCCAAGCATTAAGAGAAGTGAAGGAAAGGGAAGGAAAAAGGAGAGAAAGAAAGGGGAGGGAAGAGAAGAAAAAGAAAGAAAAGAAATTCCATGCACAAAAAGATGTTCATTGCAGTGTTGTTTATAATGGAAAAGAATTAGAAATGCCCTGAGTATCAACAGTAAAGGAATAATTAGGTTAACTTTGGTACATCCATAGTTTGAGGGGTTACTAAGCAGGTACTAAAAATGTGCTTTTAAAAACTATATAATATATATATAGAAATGCCTGTTAAAAATTACAGGAAAATGCAAGATACAATGTTAACTTCACAGGATTATTAAAACTATGGAATCTTTTTTAAGATAGAGAAAAAAGGACTAAAAGGAAAAAACAACAACTCCATAATGTTAAGAGTGGTTATGTTTAGGTAGGAGAATTAGGGGGATGCTTTCTTTATTTCTTCTATTTTTCTAAATTTCCAAATTTTCCTTGAAAATTATGAATCATTTTGATGATTAAAAAATAATCAGTTAATCACTAAATATATAAATAAGTAAATAGTGACTCTCCCCACTCATGGAAAACTTCTTTTTAAGGTATCCAAAAAGGAATCCATTGACTATTTCTTATTAGTACTATTATGAAAAGTGTTAAAATGTTACATACATTTATAATTATTTTACCAACACCAAAGCAAAAGAAATGTCTACAAACTGTAATCCCCAATTAATGACTCAGACTTCTTTTAAGTGTGATAAACAAAAATATCTGTTCTTTTCCTATGTTGGGCCTCTTTCTCCCTTGCTTTTTGTCAGCCTCGGACTTACCAACCCTCACACCCATTCTCTAGGACTCTTCCTCTTCCAGGAATCATGGTTTTTCCTGGTTCGTTGCCCCCTTTTCTTGTCGCTGATCCCCTCTAATTTTTCATGGTGACCATCACTTACTTACAACCTTAGGAACCCAGAAGGGAAGGCAGGGTGAAGAGGGGAGAACAGACTCAGAATCATGTGGACCTGGGTTCAAATTCTAGCTCTGCCACTTTCTAGCTGTATCACCTTGGGCAAGTCACTTAATCTCTCAGTGCCTCCGTTTCTAGGCATGATTATGGCCAAAATATTTACATGAGAAGATGGCAATAATAACAAAGTAAGCCTAGGATAATCCTGATTAACATACACTGGCCACCTACAGTGTGCTGGGCACTGCAAAGCACTTTCCATGCGGCAAGCCATTTTAGCCTCACCACAATCTAATGAGGTAGGTGTCTTTTTCCCCATTTTACAGATGAGGAAACAGACCCATAAGTCATAATGACCATTCATGGGATGCTCTCCTTGTGGCTCTATCCTGGCAACCATTTGTGGAGTGCTCTCTTTGTGTCCAGACCCTAGCAACCATCTGCGGGGTGCCCACCCTGAAGCCTGACCCTGGTCTCCTTCCATCTTTACATCAACTTGTCTATAGGTCCATAATTATACCCATTTTCTAGGTAAGGACACAGAGGTTCAGCAGAGCAAAGGGGCTCCACCAAGCTCACCCAGCTCACAGGTAAAGGAGGTAGGACTCTCCTTTGAACCTTTCTACCAGCCCCCCAAAATGGCTAAGTTACAAGAGAACTTGTTAGACACTTGATAACATTGTCATCCCTCCCTTACAACCAGGGAGCATCTGTAACCCAGCTGCTTCTTGCTGTCTGCTCAAATAGGTTTTCTTGGCTGTCACAGAGAATAGATTACTTCAAATGTACTGGGTTGAAGAGAGTCTTTCAAACTTCATGTCCACCTGGAACCTCACAATGTGCCCTTGTTAGGAAATAGGATCTTTGCAGATGTAATTAGTTAAATTAAGATGAGGTCAGATTAGATTAGGGTGGGTCCAAAATCCAATGACCGGTGTCCTAATAAAAAGAGAAAATGGACCCAGACAGGCATAGAGAGAAGATGGCCACATGCAGATGGAGGAGAGACTGGAGGAGTGCCAAAGATTGCCAGGAGCCACCAGAAACTAGAACAGGCAGGAAAGCGTCTCCCCTAGAGCTTTCAGAGTAAGGTGCATGGCCCTGCTGACAACTTGGTTTTGGGCGGCTGGTTTCCAGAACTGTGAAAGTTGTTGCTTCAAGCCACCCGTTATGTAGCACACTGAGATGGCAACCACGGGAACTAATAAAAGGAAGAGCAAGTCGCCTTAAGTCCACAGAGAATGACCTCCGGGAGAAGGAAGCTGGACACCTGCCACCCAGATCAGCATGGCCCAGCCCTTCACAGACTTGGGTAACCCCGACAACTGAAAATCACCCTACATCCAAGCCAGGGGTCCAGTTACAGGGAAAAGCTTTGAAGCAGGTCAAGCTCAAGGGATGTGGATGTTGCTCATTCTCCCACCAAATTTCTGAAATGATGACTACTGTCTGACCAGATGCAAGAGATCCATTTCTGCCCTTCCCACACTGATGGGAGGTCATAAAAAGAAATCTCCAAGGGGCCAGATGAAAGTTGGCGCCCAAGTTCTCATCTGGGATGAAAGCTGTTTTATCCGTCAACTCTGCCCTTTCGGGCACCAATGAGGAAGAGTGTGGGCTTGTGGGGATGTTATTTTTAATCTTTTCAAATGGATTCAACTGGGAGTTTGCCTGTTTCTTCTAGACGCCTGTAACTTGGAAGGAATTGTGGATGTTCTACTGGTAAGGACAGGACCATAACAACTCCTGCTATTTGGGGAGAAAAGGAAAGTGGGGGAGCCAGAGTTTCACATATGTAAGTCATTTGAGCACTTGAGGGGGGTGGGGTGGTCAGAAGGACGGGAAGAGGAGCTGCAGGCAGTTGGTTCCCATTAAGCTTGGTGGTCTGAGAATTCCCTATGTGTTAAATGTGTGCTGGCTCCAGCCCCATCCAGGAGGCCAGCATGCTGGAGTCCCTGACACAGCCGAAGAACTTCCCTCCTCCTCTGGCCACTAATGCATGGAACCCCATGTCTCCACAGGGCCTGGCAAGAGAAGTTGCCAGGAGCCCTCAAGATGCAGGGCCTTCCTATCTACTCCACCCTCCAAGGCTACTAATTTGGTATTTACATGACAAAGCAATTATGTCCCTGAAAGAGAGCTTATAGGCTATTGGGTAATTAGTGACATTTTTAAAATACATTTTCGACCACACAATGTTTACACAATGTTAAGGAACTGGCTTCAAACCACAGAAGTGAAAAGATCATAGCAAAAGCTGAAAAAGTCCAGCCTTGGAGTATGAAGGACAGATGTGTTCTCTTTAATGTGCAGGCCATGGGTTTGGGTTAATGGGCTCAGGGTTGATGGTCAACCTTGCCAATTCCTGAGACCTGAGGACCTACTGTGTGCCAGGGCCTGCTCCAAGAGATGGGGATACAAGATGAACCATAAATCAGTCCTTGATGTCAGCAGCTCACAATTCTCAATTGCATTGTAGCTGCTTTTTGCATTGCTACATCATTCATTTACAGACACAGTAATTCATTCAACAAACATTGAGTGAGCACCTACTATGTGCCCAGTAAGGGAATATACAGATAAAAGCCTGGTCTTCCCTGATGTGTTCACAGTTCTGGGATTACCTTGTGACTCTTTTTGTTATTAGTATCTTCATCCAGTCATGTCTCCATCCAAGCCCTGTAATAAGCCCAAGGGATTCAAAGACAGATAAAGATCAGGCTTCTCCCCAGTTCACAGGGGTGGGTGGTTTGATGACACCTTCTGTATTGTCTCCAATTCATTCATTCACTTATTCACAAATACGTGGAGCTCCTACTATGTAATAGATACTGAGCTAAGTACTGAGGATTAAGAAGTAAATAAGGTCTGGTCCCTGCCTTGAGCTTGAAGAAAGACACTGGTGAGTTCCATGGTGTGAGAGTCCCAAGGAGAGATTAAGCATTGCCTGGAAGACAGCCTTCAGTGGGGATGAATCTCAAAGAATGATTAGTGGTCAGGTGAAGAGGAGTGCGGGTTTATTCAGGCCCTGGGAAAAGAATGAGCCAAGGCAAAGAGAGCAGAAAGGGAGCCATTCGTGGTAGACTTGGGAGCCTGGCCAAAGATGGAGCTGGAAAACCGAGAAGAGGCAGCCATGGTGGATGCCCTGGCAGTAGCTTAAGAAACCTGTACTTCATCGTAAAGGAAATGGGAAGGGTCCAATTGTTGGCCCAAGAAGAAAGCAAAGTCCATCTTTAACTCCTCAAAAGGAATGGGGGTAGCAGAAGGAGCACTATCAAGAAAGACCGAAGAGGGAAGCGGATTTGGCTCAACCAACAGAGCGTCCGCCTACCACATGGGAGGTCCAAGGTTCAAACCCAGCGCCTCCTGACCTGTGTGATGAGCTGGCCCGCACGCAGTGCTGATGTGCGCAAGGAGTGCCCTGCCACACAGGGTGTCCCCCGTATAGGGGAGCCCCACATGCAAGGAGTGTGCCCCCTGCAAAGAGAGCTGCCCCGCACGAAAAAAGTGCAGCCCACTCAGGAGTACTGCCACACACACGGAGAGCTGACACAGTGAGATGACATAACAAAAAGAGACATAGATTCCTGGTGCTGCTGACAAGAATGCAAGTGGACACAGAAGAACACACAATGAATGGACACAAAGAGCAGCTAACAGGGGGGCAGGGGGATGCAAGAGAAATAAATGAAAAATAAATCTTAAAAAAAAAAAGACTGAAGAGTAACTGGTCACCTCCCAAACAGAAGAGAGTTTAGGAAAGATGGAAGAGGCTAAATGTTAGCCGGAGATGGCTGTGTGAAGAGTTTAAACAGAGCATTGTGGGAGGCAAGATAATGTCCAGGATGGGGCAGGGAGGAGGCAAATGACATGAAGACAGATTTTAATCTGTGCTCTGCCAGTTAACCAGTCTAGGACTTTAAGCAAGCCACAGAGTGTCTTTAGCCCTGTTTCATTTGTCAGCTGAAGAGCTCAATTACCTACTACATAGACCTGTAAGGATAACATGAATAGCAATAATATCCTATTAACTTGTATGTTAATAATATTAACTACTATTACTAACATTTATCAGCACTGTTCATCCAGTGCTTTCTACATATTATTCACTCAACCCTATAAGCAACTCCTAAGAGGTGGGGGATGGGGGTTGAATGTGCCCTCCCCCCACCCCCCGAAAAAAAGATATGTTCAAGTCCTACCTGTGAATGCGACCTTAATTGGAAATCGGGTCTTTGCAGGTATAATTAATTCATTAAGATGGGGTCATACTGGATTAGGCTGGGCCCTAATCCAATCTGACTGGTTCCATATAAGAGGGAAATTCGGCCCCAGACATGGAGAGACACAGAGAGGACAGCTCTGTGAGATGGAGGCACAGATTGGAGTGATTTTGCCACAAGCCAAGGAAAGCCTGGGGCTGCCAGAAGCTACAAGAGGCAAAGAGGGAGCACGGCCCACACCATGAGAGAATACATTTCCCTTGCCTGAAGTCCCCCAGCTGGTGGTACTTTTGTTACGGCAGCCCAAGGAAATGAATACGTTTCCATTTCACAGGTGAGGAAAGTGAGGCCCCGAGAGGTCAAGGAACTTGAGCAAGGACACAGAGCTAGTGAGGGACACGTGTTCTTTGTCACTATGAAAGGAGATCATATTAACGCGGAACCTCTATGCCTGACACATGGAAACTGCTCGACAAGTGTTAGTGGAGTCCAAAGCCTGGAGGACTATAAATACTGGCACATGTGCCAAGTAGGTGATAGCTAGACCTCCATCTGCATTATTTTTCCATTGCTGCAAAACAAGTCATCACAAATTTAATGACTTATAATCACACACGTTTCAGACCTCCCAGTTTCTGTGGGTCAGGACCACAGGCCCAGCTGAGCTGGGTCCCCCCACCAGGGTCTCCCGAGGCTGCTCTCAAGGTTGCCAGCCAGGCTGCCTTCCCACCTAGAGGCTCAGGGCCGGATTCCAAGCTCATGTGGCTGCTGGGAGAATTCCGTTCCTTGCAGCTGTGGAGCTGTGGATATCCACTCCTAGAGGCTGCCCACAGTCACCTGCCATGTGGCCACATCACAGGAGCTCACTTCATAGCAGCTTGTGTCCTCAAGGCCAGCAGAAGATAAGACAAGGTCTCATGTAACATGACACAGTCATGGGAGTGAGTGACATCCCGTCGCCTTTGCCATATTCTACTGGTTAGAAGTCAGTTGCAGATCCCACCTGTGTTCGAGGGCAGGGGATTAGAGAAGGGCCTCATTTACAGGGGGTCACCTTAGCGTGTGTCCACTACACAACAAAAGCAGTAAGTGTTCATTTTAAAATTAGAGGCCCCAGGCAAACAGTGACGCTGAACCAGACAGAGAGAGAATAGAATAACTAAGGGGATTATGGATTCATCTCTCTCTGGGGTTTTCCTAGCCTCCCCCAATTTGGCCAGAAATACCTTGTTTCCTTTTTGGTATTCTATAGCTCTTTTTACCTCTAAGATCCTCAGAGCTTCAACATTCTCACAAGAAAAATGGAGAGAGACTCACTAGCATGGTTATAGAAAGAATTCAAAGAGGTGAGAGGTGTAATAGCATTACTGAGCACCTACTATGTGCTGTGGATTATCTTAATAAAGCCCACCACAACCCTGTGGCAGTTTTAATTTGGTGAATCCCAAAAAAGAGAAAGACTCTGAACTAACCCATTCCTGCGGGTCTGAGACCCTTTCAACTGGACAACGTCAGAGAGGCGTGACTCAGGTTGAGCCAGCCCTTTTGCTGGATCTGTTGAAAACCGAGGCAAATGAAGACGGAGAGAGACACAGGAAAAGGAATCCACCATATTTCATCCGGCCAGGTGCAGAAAGGACAAGTTTTGCCCACAGCAGAGCTGCAAGGAGAGAAGTCCCCGAGAGGCTCAAAGAGCTGAGGTCCAGGGAGAGATGAGCTATATGCCCAATAGCTCAGAGCTGACCTCAGGAAGAATGCAGAGCAGCAGAGACTGATGGAGGAGGCCTGGTAACAGACAAGCCCTATGCCTGGTTGCCCTCAGTTGAGCTCAAACCTCAGCAGAGATGGGTGGCTCTCTTGCTTCAGTGTGGCAGCTGACTTTGGGGAGAAAGCACCTCTGATGGGTCCTTAATTTGGATATTTTACAGCCTCAGAACTATAAGCTTTTACCCCAAATAAACCCCCTTTATAAAAGCCAACCCATTTCTGGTGCTTTACATCAGTAGCCCTATGGCATATAAAACAAACCCTAAGAGTCTGTTACTATTATTGACCCTATTTTATAGAGGAGGAAATTGAGGCTTAGAGAGGTTAAGAAGCCTACCAAAGGTCACACAGCTAGCAATGGTAGAACCAGAATCCAAGAAGGGGGAGAAGCTGTGCTTTCTTAACAGCAATTCCAGAAAATGCCCGTGTTCAGCACAGGCATTGGTACACTGGAATTCACAGCTAGTAGGCATGAAGGCATGATTTTAGCCAGAAGTATCATCATTTATGTTGTCATTAAATACCTCTCTTACAGCAGGAGTCACCACTCTGTATAAGAGAGTTCTTTTTAATTCTATTTCCCCCACTAGACCCTGGGGATGTGTTCTTTCTGACTCACTTGTATACCTGTAATACTCAGCACAATGCCTGTACACAGTGGTGCTCAATAAATGCCTGTTGAATTGAATTTTGCTTTAGATTTGCAAAGGGCTTTCACAATAGTACTCACACTTATCCCAAAGTGTCCCATGAGGTAGAAAGGAAAACTACTACATCTCCCATTTTACAGATAGGAAAGGAATGAACCTGACTTGCCTAATCTTGCACCACTGATAATCAGGATTAGAACTCAGTTCTTCTGCCTCAACCTAAGACTGAATGTGCATTCCAGAATGATAGTTATGGTACAAATGTCACAGCCATGATGGTGACCATTTATTAAGCAGTTGCCATGGACCAGGCCTACACTTATAAATATACATGCCTTATCTTGGGCAGCAGTTTACAGATGAAAAAGTGAGGGTCAGAGGATGAGATCACCTACCCAAAGTTCCCCTGGCAGATCACAAAACGGTCAAACTCTTTTACTCCACCCTGTATTCACACGCTTTGTTAACCTGACTTTGCATCTTTCCCATCAAGAAGTGGAGAATAAAGTCTATTTTCCAACCTCTTGGAACAGGTCTGACCCTATGACTTGCTGTGGGCAACAGAATGGGGCAGAAGGGACATGTGCTAGTTCTGGGCTGGGCCTCAACAAATCTTGTAACTCTTTGTCTCTATCTCTTCTCTTTCTCTCTCTCTCTGTCTCAAGAGAGACTTGTTCACCTCTGCTATGTGAACAAGTCCTACCTAGCCCTCTAGAGGATAAGAGACTGCATGGAGCAAAGGTGAGCTGACCAGCTGAGCTAACTTAGACCAGGCAGCCCCAAGCTGACCTCTCTGCAGCCATAGGAAAGACTCCTGATGAGCAGGGTCTAAATCCATCAGAACCACCTAGTCAATCAACAAGCTTATTAGCTAGATAAATGGTGACTGTTTTAAGTACCAAGGTTTGGGATTGTTTGTTATTACAAGAATAGCTAAGGATATAGTCATACAGCTATTCAATGACCAACTTAAAAAAATCCCAGTTGCATCTGACTCCAGAGCTCCCTTGCTCTTGGCCACCTCATTAGGTACCTTTCAAATCCTCATGTGAGACAAAAGTCTCAAAGCTTTGCCCAATATACACATGCAGGGCCAAGGGTCATCTGCTTCACTTGTTCAGTCTCCTTGACCTACAGTTCTGTGCTGATCTCCAGAACAGACCTCAGCCTTTTATCAAACCCCCAACAAATCCCTAGCCTAGAATGTCTTACCCATTCCTTCTACCACATTCCTGAAGGTCTAGTTCTGATGCAGTCCCCTGAAGGAAAACTTCCTAGAGCCCTTTAACTCCCTCCTGTGAGCTATCCTAGCACCTCTATCTGTTCATCACTTCTCCAGCACTCTATACCACCTACATTTGCTTTCTTGTGGTTACCTTCCATGCCTTTATTTTATTTCCCTGCTTTGATTATATCTCCTTACATTTCTTATTAATTGTATTCCTTCAATCAAAGAGTAGTTGTTGTGTGCCTTGCATTATTCTGGCCACTGCAGATAAGGAAACAAGATATGCAAAGTCCCTGTCATCAGGGAAGCCATGTAATGAGTCAAGAAAATCTCCCACAGTGAATAGTACAATAAAGAAATGAATTAGCGTGATGTGCTGGGGGTAACCGGGGTAAGGGGCACTTCATTAAATACGGTGATCACAGAGGAATCTCTGAGCCAGAGGCTTATGAACTGAGACCTTAAGCAATAAAAGAAGTCTGCCATGAAAAGCACCGGGGAAAGAGAGATCCAACCAGAAGGAAGAGCAAGTGCAAAGGTCCTGAGGTCTGAAGAGATGTGGCTCTTCAAGGAAAAGAAAGCAATCATGCCTTGAAGGGTAGTGAGTGCAGGGAGGTAAAGTGGGAAGATAGCCATGGGCTAAGTCATGATGAAGGCCCAGGGCTGGGGGGGTTGGGGGGAGGCATGGTTTAAGTCAATTCTAAGCTAAGGTGGGTCAACAGGTCATTTCTATTTGAGGAGCCCACGAACTGAACTGCAGACAGTTAGAGGAACACACTGGCCCTATCCCTTGTGATATCACTAATCTCTTTCCAGTATCACTAAACTCTTCCCATTCTGTATCAATTAGGCCCCTGATTCCATCACTCCAACTTCAAAGGGGAGAAAATGGTGGAGAATTTATAAGGTCAATAAACCCAGTCCATGGCAGGCTGCAAACCTATAAACTTTCACTGGCCCCTCGACTGGCCAGCATACATCACTCCCTGTCTTGCCACCAAAGTACTGCCTTTATCCATAGCCAATACAATAATAATAATAAAAAGATGGAATGTCATACCACCTGGAAGAAAAATCCTGGAGAAAGTATTTGCCTCAATGAATCAATCTAATTTGAGACAACCGAGGCTAATTCTGGGGATGCTGGACTACAGTTTCAAATTACTATCCATCACTGGTCAAGGAGCCCCAACTTCACCATTCACTCGCTGTGTAAGCTGGGGCAAATCAACTTTCCTCCAAGACTCAGTTTCCCCTACTTGAAATGATGAGTCTGGATAATCTATAAGGGCCTCTCTATTGCACCTATCTAGAAGTATTTAAGTATGTCTTAAGTATTCCCTAAGAATTTACTGGATAACTGCACATTGGCAAGCGTGTGGGGACAGCATATTCATACACTGAAGGTGCCCTTATAATTGTAGGGCTTTTATGGATGGCAATAGGGCACTATGTATCAAGACCCTTTTAAGCATAGCACAAACACCAGGAGCCAGGAAATGATGACATGTAAAATATAAAAACGTAGAAACGTGGTTCTCAACCGGACCAATTGTGTCCCTTCAGAGGACATTTGGTAAAAACTAGAAACGTCTTTGGTTGTCACAACTGGGAGTCCCTCACAATCAATTATCATCTGGCCCAAAACATCAAGAGTTGAGAACCCCTGATTTAGAGTAAAGGATGTTCACCCCTGTGTGTTTCAAGAGATGTAAAATAATTTTTTTTACATTGAAAATACGAAAGCTACCTCAATGTAAAATAAAAAGGTGTGGGTTAAATAACATATATGAAACCCACACGATAGGATTCAATGCAGTCGTAAAAGGGTGAGCAGTTCCATGTCCAGAGCCTGGTTCAAATCTCACCTCTACCATTTATATGAGCATCCTTAAGCAAGTCTCTTTACTTCCTTGAGTCTCAGTTTACTCATCTTGGAAATGGGGATAAGAATCAGAGCTCCCTCACAAGGTTATTGGAGAGCCTGAACATCACATGGGGTGGACCCCACGCGTAGAAGGTTCAGCCCGGTCCCGGCCTCTATGTGTATCTAAGCTGGTGACTCCAGATACTAACACAGATGAGCAGCTGTATCGGGAACATGAGCCAGCAGCCAGCTGAGCATTGGGACTTTAGAACCCACTGCTGACATTTAACTATAAAAAAAACTCCAGTTAGGGACTTGATTTCACATTTTCTTAGCAATGACCTGTGCAGAGTATCTTAGGTGCATTATCTCCTTTCATGCTCACAACAATCCTACGAGGTAGGTTTTAGCACCACCCCTATTTGGTCAGTAACTTGCCAGAGATCACTGGCTGATAAGGAAGTGGCAGACAGGAGATTCCACTCCAGGTCTGTCTTATGCCAAAGGCCAGGTCCTCAACCTTCCACTGGATGACATTCCTAAGTGGCCCTACATGACACAGGTTTAAACTTGATTTATCTCTGTTGATGAGAGCTTGCCAAGTCACGTGGGGCAGGGTGGCTACCTTGTCTAGTTTTCCTGGGGCTTTCCTGGTTTCAGCAATGAAAGTCCCACATCCTGGGAAGCCCTTCAGTCTTGCGCAAACAGGATGGCCGGTCACCTCTTTGCAGGTTGGTGGCTTTGTCTCTGGATCCCTCAGAGCACCCAGATCTGGTGAGGGAGAGTTTAAGTATGTATATCCAGACTTCTAGAGCTCAGAAACTTCTCTGACATGGAGAAAAAACAAGGCAATGTGTCAGAAAAACCGGCCCTGCCACAAAAGCACTGCTTAAGCCCAAACTCACTGAAAACAGATGGGATTGGGTTAAATCTCTCTGCAGCTCTCAATTTCTCCATCCCAGCCTTCCACCTATCCACCCACCCATCCATCCATAATACAGCACTGTGCTTGGGAGCAGGGGCTTTGAGGCAGGCTGATGGGGACTGAATGCCTGCTCTGATACTCTTTATTTGTGTGACCTTGGGTCAATTATCCTACCTCTATGAGCCTCAGTTTCCTCATCTGTGAAATAGGGATACTAATGGAAATCTACTGCAAAGTATTAACACACAGAAAGTACTTAAAATGGAGCTTTGGGATCTGTAAATACTGTCTAATATTAGTTATTAATACTCATTTATGAATTCATTTATTTCATGCAAAAAAATATTAGCAGATCACAGTATATTTGGCACCAGAGACATATCGGTGAACAAAATCCTCACAGCCTTTGATGCCCTGGCATAAAAAGGCCCTGGTTCTAAATCCGAGTGAATTAATCAATTCTTCACCTTTTGAAGTCAAGATTAGAGAAAGAGGGAGAGAGAGACAAAGAAGAGGAAGAGGCTGCTGAACTCTCTCAGATGCACAAGCCAAAACATACATCCCGCTCTGCGCGGCCAGCCAGAAATCCACTGCCTGGTGAGGGCGCTTCCCAGCTGGCGTGGCCACTGTTTGGGACTCAGAGCATTATTCCTCCACAACTGGCTGTATGTACTAGCTGGATAATTCTTCGTCCAACCCATTTCCCGCCAATACCTTTCAGGCTCTGCAAGCAGGGAACAGCATAAGCAAAGACCCTTCCTTCCTCCTTTCCTGTGAGCCTCCCAACCTCCCAGCTGAGCCAACCCTGGGAGGTCCTTGCCAAAAACGCTCCCCCAGGAATAAGCTGGATTGCCGAGCTGAGTGTGCCAACGCGTTAAATTGTTTCATGTTTTTTTGTCTCTGCGAATTAGAAGCCGTTAAGAGAAGGCGGCCCAAAGAAGCCAAATGCAAAATACATTTGGTCACAGACGGATGGGAAAGGTTTGCGTGTTTTTCGTAAGACAGCAAGCATGAATTTTTTTTGTTTTTCTTTTTCAAATGACTGATACTTTTGGAGCTGGGTTCTTGGAGCCCAAAGGGTGTAAGGAACACATCCTTCTGGGCGTGGGGGAAGACTGTCCTCGGTAAACATCCCTGCCAAGGCAACAGGACTTGGCTCCGCGTCCGCCTCCACACACACGGTCAAGGGCAAGCTCTGGAAGCATGGACGTGTCTGCCGTGCAAATCCTGGCGCCGCCGGAGGGAGACATCGCAGGGGCAGCTGCCGCAGCCCTGGGAGCCTCTGCCCAAAAACGCAGCCAGCACCACCCCCACGTGACGAACCCTCTCTACACAGCCTTGCCGCCACGCCAATCTCCAGTTAAGCAGGAGGCTTCTGAAATCAGCGACCCAAGTACAAAGCCTGAATCCCAAATCAGCGACCCAAGTACAAAGCCTGAATCTGCCCCTCACCAGCCACTTCACTTTGAGCAAGTTATTCAACCCCTCTGTGCCTTAGTTTCCTCATCTGCAAAATGGGTTGAATAAGGGTACTACCTCATGGGGTGGTGGCTGGGATTTAATGAAGTAATGCTTAGCACCGTACTTGGCACATCCACATGCCCAATAAACATTAGCTACTATAAGTTACTTGGCTCCACTGTGCCTCAGTTTTCACAGCCTTAACATGAGGATCCTTTTGGGGGTTGTTGTGAAGATTAATTTAATTACCTTTATCGTATACCAATTGCTGAGTGCTTATTTTGTGTCCAGAACTGTGTTGAACAGTCTATGTACATTATTTTATTAAATCCTAATAATTTGCCAAGCTCAGCATTATTGACAAATGAGGAAACTGAGGCTCAGATAAAGTAAGACACTTGTTTGAAATCTGTCTAATGCCAAATCTATTAGATTGGAAAACTGTGTCTTTAATGTTTGCCTCCTTCTAGCGTGAGAATGTGCAAGAGCTTACTGGGGATCGGTCCTGCTTTCCTTCCATAACTGCCAAATGACTTTTGATTCTAATTTGCTTTCCTTGTCTCATGATTGAGAAGGCCAAGATAGTAGATCTGAGAATCTGTGATAAGAAAGAATAATTATGCACCACAAATTACCCAATTAGAATTGCTTCTGTCTCAGACTCATGGAATGTTAGTGAAGATGTGTCACTTTCCAGGATTCTCATCTACTTGGTTACACTGATCAAATAAGGTTTCTGGGGTGTGCTGACTACACAAAAGAACTGCTATCACCATCTCCACCACCACCACCACCATCACCCCCACCACCATCACCACCACCCACCACCACAACCACCACCACCATCACCACCACCCACTGCCACCATCATCATCACCACCATTACCACCACCACAACCACCATCACCACCACCATTACCACCACCACCATCACCACCACCCACCACCACCATCATCATCACCACCATTACCACCACCACAACTACCACCACAACCACCACCACCATCACCACCACCACAACCACTACCACCATCACCACCACCATTACCACCACCACCATCACCACCACCCACCACCACCATCATCATCACCACCACAACCACCACCACAACCACCACCACCCACCACCACCACAACCACCACCACCATCACCACCACCCACCACCACCATCATCATCATCACTATTACCACCACCACAACCACCACCACAACCACCACCACCCACCACCACCATCATCATCACCACCATCACCACCACAACTACCACCACAACCACCACCACCATCACCACCACCCACCACCACCATCATCATCACCACCATCACCACCACAACCACCACCACAACCACCACCACCCACCACCACCATCATCATCATCACCCTAACATCACCATCACCACCATCACTACCACTAGCATCTTCATAACCACCACTACCAACATCACCACCACCACTACCTCAACCCACCAACAACAACCACCTCCTCCACCATCACCATCTCTACCATCACTATCACCCTGGAAGGCCTTTTCTGAGCAAAATCTAAAATTTGGAGACGGGGAGGAATTTAGGTGAAAAGTAGAAAAATGGGATGCATTAGCAAACCTCATGGAGATGAAACTCAGTATGTTATACCATAAGTAGTAAGTAGTAAGATTTTCCCCCAATCTCCAGCTTCCTTTATGTCTACAGAGCCAGAGGCTCAGACAAACCAGATGTAAATTAAAGACAAGAAGACATAACAGATGCTACTCAGAAAGATGGTCACAGCATGGTGTCTGCAGTAAGAACATGGGATTTGGTCACAGACTTGAGTTTGGAACCAGTTCTACCACTTGTCAGCTCTGATCTTCAGTTTCCTCATCTGTTATATATGGATAATAATATCTTCCTTGCAGGTTTATTGGGAGGGTGAATTACAATCACATGAGTACAGTAGCCAAGACCAGGCCTAGCACATGCTTAGCTCTCAAGAAATATATCATATTATTAAACCCAGGATCACTACAGAGACTTATTCTTTATCTTCCTGCAAGTTAACAGTTTACTATCCTGAAGCTAGCATAAGAGAAGTTAATTCTGGAGAAATTAAGACATTTGAAAAATTTTTAATCTTATGTGTATTGTGGAAAAAAAAAAAAAGCCACAAAACAACATGATCAGCTGTTCAAAGGAGTTGCATTTCATTAGTGATACAATCTCCCAAGAAAAGGGGGTCATTTGGTGTGGCAGGGGATGACTGAACACTGTAATTTGTGCAAGTCAACAAGTCCAAACAAGTCTGAGTAGAAAGCTCTCTACTACCCTCCATTCTGCTTTCTGTTGTTTTATTTTTTATTTTTTTCTGTCTTTGGGTCACAAAAGAAGGCCCTTACATGATCAGAGAGATGAACCTCTCAATTTCCTAAACAGTTCTCAGACCATATGGAGTTTATGTGCCTCTAATGAAAGGACAGCCCAGAGCTCAAATGGGGTAGGTGATATAATAAGAAGTATAATAAGTAGGTGACAGTGCTTCCAAGATGGGTCCACCTTCCTCCCTATTCCCCAGAGGGAAAATAATTCAGTATTCCTGAAAGCACTTCACAGACTACGTGTTCAGGGTACCTAGAAAGAAAAGGCAAAAACTACCCAGCGAAGATGACCCAAAAGGCCCCTAAACTTAATCAGACAATGGCAAACTATGGAAGAGACAGAAAATGTACAAACTTGTCTATATGTTTATATATTCACTATCAAGGACTGCACTTTATTCTAAGATTCTGTTCTATCTATATTTATTATTAAAAGATCCTCTCTTCCCATATCCCACCCTAATAAACCCACAACTTCTCCAGTTTAAAAAAAAAGGATACCAAAAACACAACAAAACAAAAACCCTGAAAAATAAAAGATCCTCTCGTTTGCGATAGGACAGCAGACATACAGCCCACCCGCCTTTCTGCCCTACCCCTGCCAGCTAACAGGATTCGGGCAAATGCCTGCCCAGCTTCCTCCCTTGCCCTGCCTTTGGAGGGAGGTTCTGCCTTTGGTGGAACAATTCAGGGTTCAGGAGAGGGCTTTTCTGATCCTGAACCAGAGAAGGGGAGGAAAATGTCTACACCAGAAGAATGAAGGAGGGAAGAGACTGAAGAGGTGAAAGGTCAAGTAAGCTACAGGAAAGTGAGCTGGGGGACGGAGGCACGGAAGGAGGCACGGACGACGGACGGCGCTGGAAGGGTGAGAAAGTGAGTGTCCTGCTGAAGCTGGTGGGCCTGGGGTTTGGAGTGGAGACGCTTAGGAGAGTTTGGGAGGTAAGAGATTTGGGGAGGGGGAGAGAAAAGAGAATAGGTTTTCAGACCTTAGGAAATGATCATTTTTTCTGTCACTTGAGAAGATAAATTAAGAATGGAATGCACGGAGGAGGGAGCTCTGTATAGATTATACATCTTTAAAAGCAGCTTCACTTCAAAAATGAAACTTTCGGGTCATGGTTTTAATCAAGTTACACATTTACAAACTGATAGCAGTCGCAGATAGTGATTTTTAAAATATTTCTTAACTTGGCAAAAGAAAACGCAGGCAACCTGACGTCAGTCTCCCAAATGAGTTTTAGAATTGCATTGCTTGTGACATTCCAAAGTTTACGAAGCATTGCTTTGCCACACGAAGTTGATTTTTCTCCAAGGGCTGATCCTTTTTTTTTTTTTTCTGGATATAATGGGGTCCCTTCCTAGAGGAAAATAGGATAAGCCACCTTCCGAGTTCAATTAAAATAAACAATCTTTCAATATTTTATTTTAAAGCCGATTAATGGCATGTAAAAGCCTAAAAGATCCCAGGTTTGGGGGAAATGGAAATGGAAATTAACGTGTAACGTTTGGGTACATCTACATGGCAGGCACAGGTCAAGGTGCTTTGTGCACCTTCTGTAGAGGGCAGGGAAGGAGACACTGAGGAATTAAAGAAAGGAGTCTAACTGATGGGATGTGTTGGAGGAAGAAGAAGTCAAGGATGACTTCCAGACTTTCACCCTAAAATATTGAGTTGGCTGTGGAACACACTCTGAGCTAAGGCATATTACAAGAAGAAAAACTGGGGGAATAGAGGAAAACATAAGTTCTGTTGGAGAAAAACGAAGTTCCATTTTGGACATGTAGAGTTCCAGGTGCCTGAGAGCTATCCAAGTGCCAATGTCCACTCTAGGGTAGATGGATTTGAAATCCAGAAGTTGATATTGAACAAGGGATTTTTATTTAGACACGAGCCAAACAGATAGTCCCAGAGAAAATCTAACTTTGCATTGAGCTCCCCTCCCCATCTTACTGTCCTTACTTCTCCAAGTTTGGAATTCTTGTCAGTCTTCAAGGGTTGCTCATGAAAATGCCAACCCCCCTACCACAAGTGAGAAGTTATTCATAACCTCATCCTTTAACTCTCGGTAGACAATTTTGGAAATAATAATAACTACAACCAATGCCGCTACAGGATATTATGGTTTTCAAAGCATCTTTACATACTAGATCCTATTTCTGTAATAGGATTCTTTGGGTTGCAAATTACAAAGAGTCAATTCAAACCAGCTTAAGCAAAAATGGAATGTATTGGGTGGTGAGTGAATTGAGGTCCTCCAGCACGCAGAGGACAAGATAGAATCAGACAGTCAAGAGACTTATTGGGGGCAGTGCAAGTGAAGGATAAAGAAGGAGCCAGAGTAGGCAGGGAGAGCCTCAGACATAGCACAACTCCAAGACAGTTTCGGTGAGGCCGGTGAGAATCCCCAGAGCAAAGACTGCCCACTTGGGAAACCTCACTTCAGAGAGAAATGGCCCTGCTCTATTGGCTGAGAGCAACCTAGAGAGAGTGTACTGTCAGAGTGAGCAAACACTGGGGCACATTCAAATGCAGCACTTGGAGCTTCTACATGTGCTACTGATGGCAGGGAGATCGGCACAGCATTTCCCCATGGATTCCCAGGCGGCTGAAAGAGAAGCTTTGGGCAAGCTGGATCCAGAGGTTCACTCTAGATGTGATTAGATTATCTCTCTTTTTCTCTCTCTCTCCCTTTCTCTCTCCTTTTCTCTCTCCTTCCCGTACTCTCCATCTTTATAAATAAATAAATCTTAAAAAAAAAACTAATTACAATTTTTTAGGAAAATAAACAACAGTGAAAAGTATTGGGAAAGCAGGGGAACCTTAAAGTTAAACTTTGACAGTGATAGTTATTTCCAAAGAGCATGTTTTCCAAATTAAGTGCCTAGGCTATGGATTTCTCATTCCAGCTCAATAAACCCTCTAAGTGCATGATCTCCGGTGATAATGTCCTTGCATCCTTACCTCAAAACGGGGGAGGAGGGATGTATTTTACAAGAATTTGTTGAGATCATGAATGTACAGCACCCAGCATAGTGCCCAGAACTTAGTAAGTGCTCAGTAAATTTCTGTCTAAGATTATCAAACCCAAAAGGTCCATTGCACTTCAGCTATCCTTGGCTTTCTGCCCTCTTTTTTCAGATGAGCCTGTCAGGCATACAACAAGACTGTAAAAGCCCGTTGCTTCATAATCCAATAATCCCTCTGAGTTCTAACAGGGAAAGGAAAGGGTTCCAAGCCCAATGGGTTATTTTTGGAGAGGAAACATCATCCCATTATTTGCAGAAGAAAAAGGCAATGGGACAGAGAGTGACTCTTCATGTTATCCTATTCCTACAGTTAATTGTGCCCGCGGGAAGGTTCCATTAGACAGAGAGAGATGTTTCAACATCCTAGAACACAAAGCACCTTTACAATTGTCCTTGATTTATTACATCTCTGGGGCTTTCTTCTGGCTCCAACCACAATCTGCTTTGGTCTGCCTGAGTTTCTGCTCATGCAGATGTAAAGGCTGCCGGCCTTGGGGGGGGGGGGGGGGGAGAAAGGGGCAGGGAGGACACTCCAAGTTTCTTCAGAGTCCTTCACATCAGGCTTGTTTCTCACATCTGTTAGAGGCTCATGTCGCTAATCTACATATCACTTTACGGGCAGAGACTTCAAAAAAGAATGCGTATCTATTAAAAGGCTCTTCTTTGGAGAACAGGGGCCACAGGCATGTAGTATTAGGTGGCGAAACTCAGGCTTTCTCTTTGGTCAGGCGAAATAGAGCAAGTGGTGAAGAAGAATGTGTTCCTTGGGTAAATATTGGTGAAAGAAAGTCAGTGTTAACTTTGGCAGGGGATGGCAAGCTCTGTGTCTAAGTTTCCCAGGTAGAGCCTGCACAGAGGGATGCCTAACCAAGCACAATCCAACTGCTTCAGAGCGGTCAGGACTGGGTTAAATGAAGAGTTGGCATTGGCTTTGGGAGGAGGTTAGGTGAAGAAGGCATTGTCTAAGTCCATGTCATTAAAACGCAGAATTATCACTTTATGGGCAGAGACTTCAACTGCTAGAGTTACTGGGGAATTACTATGTGTTAGACTATATACCTCATAATCTCCATTTTCTAAATGAATAGATTGAGGCTTCAAAAGACAGAAGCAAAATGGTCCAGCAACTCCAGTCCTAGCTATGTACCCAAAAGAAATGATGGCATATATCACAAAAAGATAAGCCCAAGAATGTTTCCTAGTATCCTTATTCATAATAGTCAAACCCTGAGAATGCAACAGCATGGGTGACTCTTGTGTGTAAAAAAGGTCAGACACAAAATAGCACATAATGTATGATTCCCTGCATATAACTTTCAAGGACAAGAAAAACTAATCAATCCACGGAACAGAGAAGCCAGAGTGGTGACTGCTGTATTGATTACCTCTTGGTAGGAGTATCCATTGGGAAGCAGCACGGTGGAACATTATGGGGTGCTGTATCTTGATTGATCTGGGTGGTAGGTACATGCACACACATACATGGGTGTTATCAGTAGTCAACTAAGATTAGTGCACTTTATGTACTTTACTTTTTGTGAGTTATGCCTAAAAAAATCTGCAAAAGAGAAAGGGAGAGAATAAGAAAATAAAGAACAAAACAGGAAGGAGGGAGGGAGGGAAGAAAAGAAATACCATAAGTAATGAAGGAAGGAGGGAGGGAAAAAAGAAGGACAGAGGGAGGGAAGGAGGGAGAGAAGAAGAAAGGAAGGAGGGAGGCAAGCAAAGGAACTTGCTCAAAGTCTCCCACTAATAAATGGGAGAAATGGGATTTGACCCCAAGTTTCTCTGGATTCAAAATTCACATGTTTAACTATGAGGCTACATTGCCTCATGATCAGGTTTATTTTGACTGTTGAATAAACATCTATTGATAGACAGGTGTCTGTTTATGGAAATTTAGCTGTATTAGCTTACTGGCATTCAAGATTTAGATACTGGTGGATTCTTTATGACCTTTCCTGCCATACCTTTCAGTATCTCTCATGGTTCTTGATGAGGAAAATTTAGCTACAGCAAGACTATAATGAACTTCTACTGCAGGCTGAAGTTTCATGATGAATCTGGCCTTTTGGTCTTAGGTCATCATCAAGGGAGTGTGGACAAGAACAGAGACAGGTATTGATCCTTGTTCATTGTTCAAATGCATATGGAAGCAGACAGCTCTGCTCAATAAAACCCTGACAGAGAGAGTTGCCTTAGGCCTGAGTGATAACCCTGACAACACTAACTGGCTCCTCAAGGGGCCTGAGACTCAGTTTCCCCAACTCAAGAAATGAGAGTATCAAAAGGCCCATCTATCTGGTCAAACAAGAAGGCTTGGAGGGCTATTTTGGTTCAACTTAAAATGGGTGATGGGTACTTTGTTATTTTTGTACTTGGAGAGTGGGGGAAAGCTTTCTGTAATTTTTTCTGCTAAGTTTAATTTTATAAGCAGAGTATCTAATATACTGTGGTTCTATCAGAGTTTTGGGTTGTTCACATCCTTAGCATAGTGTTTAGGAATTCCAACCCTGGAAAGACAGACTTGCATTCTCATCCTTGTTCTGCTGCTTGCCAGCTCTGTGAGCTTGGGTCAGCCATTTCACTTCCCTGAACCTCAATTTCCGCTTCCAAAATTGGAGATAGTATATATGTAGACCTCATAGGGCTGTTGGAAACAGTAGATGAGTCCCAAGGTGTAGCACACTGTCTGATACTGACTAATCATTCAGTAAGTATGCTATTATGCTAGTGGCAATAATGATGATGATGATGGCAGTGATGATAACCATAACAGCTATAATATTTAACCAGATAAAATAAAGAGTAATCTTTTTTATTTATATTTGAAAAAAAAACATCAATTCTAAAACCTTATAGATGACATTTGACAAATCACCTCACCCTTCCAGTTTTTCATGTTTCTACCTGTCTAAAGTACTAGAGGGCCTACAAAGGCTTTCTTAGCACTAAAACTGGATTCTGTATAGATATTCTTCTTGGGAACATTTCATCTTCATGCCTAAATCTGAAGAAATGGAATTGCCAAGCAGAATCCTATAATTTTATTTGTATGAGGACTCCATGAACTGGGAGAGGGGAGTTGACGAAGACAGTTCTGGGGCTGATAAAGGAGCCCTGAGACCCCGGGAAAGACCTCGGGCCAAAAGTTTATCCTGCAATCCTAGGGTAGTTACTTAATTGGATGGTGTAGAATCAGAAGATGAGACGCATTCATTCATTTATGCATTCATTCATTCCATAAATCTTACTGTTGCTTCTCAAGCCAGGGTTGCTGTACACGTCCATTCTCACTTACAATGGAGCAAGGGAGTAACAAAGTTTCCAATGGATCACCTGAGTTCCACACACCCAAGTTCCCTTTCCCCACTGTGCAAAAAAAAAAAAAAAGCCTACCTCCTCCTATAGATCAGGGTGAATAATTCTTCTCATTATGGTGACTCCAAATCTCACTGGCCGGTTTCTTGACACAAGGGGTTCAAGAGTATGTCCCCTTTGTGTACCACAACCTCCAACCCAGCAGAACCCAGGGTAGAGGGGATGGGAACCACAAAAGCCCCCAGTGGGCCTCTGGGAGTGATGATTAAGTGAGGGCTTCTTCCACCACAGTAGTAGACACATGTTCTTCCTATTGGGGACAAAGCACCATAGAGGGGTTTCTGATCTAATGCAGACCCTGCCTCCTGAAGGATGGCACCCAATCAGGTCAGGGTGTTGTTTCTAAGCTGGGGCTATCAATCAACAATGTTTCCCATAGTGGGAGAGCTGAGTGGTGCATTTTCATGGCCACCAAACTGATGAACCTCAAATGACTTGAAAAATCTATGTGCACAAAAATATTCTAGATGCTGAGGATACCATGGTGACTAAAACAGACATGGCTTCTGTTCTCAAGGGTCTAATGGGAAATATTGACATATATATGTAATAGGTATAAGAATGATCCAAGATTGATATTCTATTAATATATTAAATATATTAATGGATTATCTTATATAAGTATTATATATGCATATATTAAAATATAATTGCAAGCCAACATAAAAGATCAAAGGGAAAGGAGCATAATTTTACGGAGGCAAGAAACAAAGTCACCTAACTGAGGTCACAGGATCATGGGACGCTTTCCTAAAGTGGTGACCCTTAAACAAAGGTAGAAATGATCAAAAGGAGTTACCTAAAGGAGAGTGGAGGGGGGAAAATTGCAGACAGATGGAGCAGCATATGCCAAGTCCTTGCAGTGGGAGGAGAAGGGCACTTTCAAGGAAAGGAAGCCAGAGTGGCTGCAGCCCAGGATGTACAGGAAGAGTGTTATAACATGAAGCTGGAGCACTAGTCAGGGACCAACTTATGCAGGGTTTTATAAACATGCAAAAGAATCTTCTTTCTCATCTTAAGGGTTACAGAAAACCATTGATAGTTTTATGCGGAAGGTAATATGGCAAGATTGCTGTTTCAAAGAGATACCTGTGACTATAATGCAGAGAAAGAACAAAAATGGGGCAACAAGGACATAAGAAACAAATTAGGAAGTGACTTCAGTGGCCCAAATCAGGTATGATGGTTACCTGGGCTAGGGTAGTGATGCTATGAATAGAGAAAAGAAAAAAATTAGATATATAGCTAAGACAGGGACACTAAGGAACAAATATGGTGGGGGAGGTAGAGATGATGGCTTTAGTCCTGAACTTAGGTTGGCAGTACCTTTAACATCCCCAAGTAGAGTGGAGATGTTTAAAAGGCAGTTTATTATATGCTCTGGGAGAATCCACAGGTGCAGATGAAGTCAACTAGGGGGAGTATATAGAGTAAGAATCTGAGAGAGCCTATGACTAAGCCTGAAGACATCTAACACTTGCTGGCTGAGGATAGGAGGTGTAGAATGCACAGGATGGAGAAGCAGCAATCAGGTAGAATAAAAATGGGAGATGATGAAGCTACTCGAGCCATGTATAAGGAGCATCTTTAACTGTAACAAATACTGCTGTGAGGTCACAAAACCTAAAAACTAAACATAACAATTGTATGGTCAAGTACAATGATTCTCACTGAGTGTAGAACATCACGGAGGTCCTCAGGGCTGTATAGAGAGAGGTTTGGGTGGAGAGAGAGAAAGGAAAGCCAGACTGGAGTGGGTTAAGATTGGGAGATGTAAAAACAGGGACAGTGAGTACTAAGAACTCAATCCAAGTTTGTCATTGAAAGTGATACCTATACTCTTGACTGTATGAAAAATGAAGTATGCAACATACTTCCATTCTTCTCTGTGTGGTTCTGAAAAAGGAAAGAAGCAAAGCCTCTCAAGAGATTTTTCTAACTTTAAGGTTTGAACCTCACTTTCTGATGAGTTCAAACCCAACAGAATGTGGAGCTTTCAATGGGCAAATGTGCTAACACACATACACACATTCACACACACACACACGCACACACACACTTTAAGAGGTTTATGTACAAGCTCATAATTCTTCCTGGACATCAAATGGCTCTTTATAGGCTCCATTTTGATGACCTAAGTATACTGCAAATTCAACAGAAACATAAGGATTAAATTTCCGCAAAGTACCAAGGCTTTGAGGAAAGAAAAGGGGAAAGAAAGAAATGCCTGGATGGTCACGTTGTGGTTTTTCTTTTTCCCCATGATTCCAAAACTTTGCAAATGCAGTATTAAAAAGCAATCAAACTCACGTGACATCAGCCCCCACATGCCACTGACACCCTCCCCGAAGCATCTTCTCCACACCTCTGTCCTCTGTGGACAAGAAGGAAGTAGATGACAGGTCAGTCTTCTCATATATTAAAGAGTGGAAGCAGAGCCATACAGACTAGATGCTTCTTAGAGGAAAAATTCAGACACAGCATCCTTTGTTTTACTCTGCACATCAGACCATATTCATGATGACAGGAGAGTGACCAAGTCTGGATAAAGACAGTGCCGATTGCAATCACCTGGTTCATTTGCATTAGTGGACAGTTGTTGTCTTAGCCTGGCTAGCATTACTTTCCCCTTCAGTTGTACCCCACCCCTAGTCCACATGGTTAAGGTAGGTGCTCACTCTGCTCCTGGTCCCTGCAGTAGATACACGATACAGACTCTGCTAAACATAGTACCGCACTCCACTAGACAGTGATTGGTTCAGGGATTGACCTATGAAACTGAAAGCTCATCAGGGCAGTGGGAATTAATCCCAAGTCTTTTTTTGGACACATTGGGAAGAGAGGAACTCCCTTTCTGGTATACTTCAAGCTAAAAGGGTTGCACATATATCTGGCTCTGTGAGTGCCATACTGTCATGCAATCACTAGGGGAAGGCCTGCCTGAGAATGGAGCAAACACAGCAGAAAGCAGATCCAAAGGATGACTAGAATAAAACTACATCCTGATTATATAATTTAAGCCCCTGGATCCAGCCATACCTAAATTTAAACTACCATGGATTCCCTATAAATTCCTTTTCACTTAATTCCATTGAGTCTATTGTTTTCAACTGAGAGTCTGATTGAGTCAAACTTAGTTTAGGTGCACAAAACATCATGAGATATCTATTATTTGGAGAAACTGTCTCCATCTTCATCTTATCCATGGGCTGGCAACAGTAAGGATCTTTGACATCTGGGCAGTACTTTGTGCTTTCCGGAGTGCCTTCACCAAGAGTGGATATTAGAGCAGCCATTCTAGTTGTTACAGCCAACATCTGTCCAACATCTGTTCCAACTGGTCCATCCCCATACCATACTGATCACTAAATATTTTAAATATAACCTCTGTTTTCACCTACATGATCACATTTATACTCCAAACCAAAGTGGGAGGGTAGACTGGTATCATAAAGCCCATTTTATGGGTAAACAAGATTAGACCCTGAAGTGAATTCTCCAAGCTAATAAATGGCTAAATCCTGAGTTTGAAATTGGGACTTTGGTTTGTACCACACTGTGCTCCACACTAGTTATAACAATGGGGATGATTTTTCCCTTTTATTATTTATCAGAAACTGTGCTGGGAAATAGATTTGGCTCAAGTGACAAAGTGTCCACCTACCATAGAAAGGTCCAGGGTTCAAACCCAGGGCCTCCTAACCCATGTGGTGAGCTGGCCCATGTGCAGTGCTAACGCGCGCAAGGAATGCTGTGCCATGCAGGAGTGTCCCCCATGTAGGAGTGCACCCCGCAAGGAGAGCTGCCCCATGCAAAAAAAAGTGCAGCCTGCCCAGGAGTGGCACTACACACATGGAGAGCTAACACAGCAAGACGATGCAACAAAAAGAAATACAGATTCCCAGTGCTGCTGACAAGAATGCAAGCAGACACAGAAGAACACACACAGCGAATGGACACAGAGAGCAGAAAATTGGGGCGGGGTGGGGCTAGGAAGGGGAGAGAAATAAATCTTTTAAAAAAGAATCTAATACATTATAAACTACCCTATCTGTGAAAGAAAGAAAGAAAGAAAGAAAGAAAGAAAGAAAGAAAGAAAGAAAGAAAGAAAGAAAGAAAGAAAGAAAGAAAGAAAGAAAGAAAGAAAGAAAGAAAGAAAGAAAGAAAGAAAGAAAGAAAGAAAGAAAGAGAAAGAAAGAAACTGTGCTAAGGGATTTATATACATTGAATAGTCAGAACAAACCCCAGGAGATGTATTTCATCATCATTTTCATTTTGCATATAAGGAACTTGAGACTTGGTGATGTTACAGAACTTGCCCAAGGTTGCTTTGCTAGGAAGTGACAAAGACAGGATTTTAACTCAGATCTATCTACTATAAAACTGTGTGACTCTCACCCTCAAGAATTTATTTACAGAGACAGGATAAGCAAACTTTTATGAATCACATGTTTGAAAAATACAATGGGTATCATTATACTTAGATAATAAATACTGTTTGAGACCAGGACAAAGAAGGGACAAGAGTTTGAGGCATCTCAAGAAAAACTATGGAACAGGAATTCAATTCAACTCAAAAAGCACTACTTGTGATTTTATAAATCTTGTGACTACTCAAAGAAACTCAATGAGCTACGTCAACTCTTGACTTTTGAATGGGTTTAGCTAGGTAGAGACAAAGGATTTCTGGATAAAAGAGTCAGTGTTCCAAAAGCATGTAAGTATGAAAAAACTCAGAATGTTCAGAAAAGGAAGCCTTCCAAGGTCAGGGATGGTAAAACAGATTTTTTTTTGCATGCCAAACCTAATCAATTGGGAGTAGTTGCCTGGGGTACTAGGTTGAGGAGGGCTATGAGACTGTATCAAGATGAAGAAGGAAGAGTGCTGTGATCACTTAGTGGTGTCTGCCATGGACATAGGTTGGGGACTTAGTAGCACAAATGCCATCATACAATTACAGATTACAGGGTATATTAAGGACGAGAAAGCAAGAAGACTGAAGAACTAGAGCCATCTTTAGGGTAGATCATAGAGAGTTATTTTCTGTGAGGATATGGCATTTAGACTCAATTCAGTGGGCAAGAAGGAGTCATTGTGTGTTCTTGAACAGGAGATGGTCCAAATGAAATCAGGGATACAGTATCTGGAGGAACTGGAAGGCAGCTATGTAACTTTTTCTGAGCATTTCCAGTAGCTTCTGAACCTGATCTTCTAAGGGAGCCAGTGATCATGTATAAAAGCGAAAGCTAAAAAAGAAATATGTGATTTATATATTCACTATTGGGTAAAAGCTTAGGTTGGGAGCAAACAGCAGCTTTCATCACAGCTGCTGGATTGGCTAACATAATTCCACACACCACTCTTATAGTCCTGGTATCTCAATAGTCATTATGCCATTTTAATTGTATTCTCTGATATGGTGTTTCACAGGGGGCATTATGTCATCCAATACCCAGGTCTGACCTGATCTCACTACAGGTCGCCATCCTGTGACACTTTATCATCATCATCATCATCACTCATTTTTATTGGACATGTACTGTGTGTTAGGATAAGCCTTGCTTTACATTTTTATCTCAGTTTATCCTCACAACAACTCTAAGAAGCGCCAGAGTGCCCATTTTACAGATGAGTAAACCAAAGCTTAGAAAGGTAATATAAGTTGCCCAAGGTCCCACAGAGCATGGGTGGTGGAGCTGGAGGCACAAATTAAGTTCCTGTCCGTTGCAAAGATAAACTTTTAACCATTATTGCCACTTGGGCTGTGACTCTGCACACCTGGGCTCCAGCACATTTTCTTCTCACTGATGCCACAGCATCCATGCCACAAATAAATCCATCCCTAGTGAGACCAATGAATTCTCTCCTACTCTTTTCCCATCAGATGACATCAACAACCAAGCCACAAGAACCTGAAAAGTAATTCCTATGTTAACCATACACATCAACATATCTACTGTCAAGGAAGAAGCTTGGAGGTGGGTGCTCAAGCCCCCAAAACATAATTCTCCAGTAAATAAGTCTGAAACATTGAATACAATTCTGAAATTGGAAAAATAAAACTCATAAATTACGACAAGGAATAAACCTCTAGTTTCCCAAGATCCTCAGAAATTCTTCTGCTGGGTTCTACTTCAATTTTCTGAAACATCTAAAACTCCCAGTTTCTAAGCCCAGTCTTCTGCCTTTATGTTCAGTTTAAGAGAAAAAACAAACTTCCATCTATACCTAATGCCACATCTCTGAAAAATTGGATGGTGACCAAATACTCTCCCATCCTGCTTCAAGAAGTCCTTGTTTATTCAATGGATACGAAATAAGCCGATTTTCTTTTACCTTTAACCTCTTAAAAACACTCTGTGGTTTTCATAGATTTCCTTTTCACATGTAGAGTGATACTGCTTCCGTTTCATTATACAGAAAAACTGTATGCTTTCCATCAAGCCCTTTTTTTTTCCCACAGGAAGCCATTTCAAGATATGAAAAGAACTAGGGGCAACCTTTCCCATAAAGCTAAAGAAGTTTGTTTTTCTCCTTGATTTCGTGTGGATCTGTATAATGGGATTTTGGTTAAATGTCATGGTGGTATGAATCACTGAATTATTTCATGAATGAAGATTCCTTTCATCCAGGTTCTAGTGCCTCATCTTCGTATCAGTCGGGATAAGCTGGGGTTGCTGCAGTAAAAAGAACCCCCAATCCAAGTGCCTTAAAACAACAAAGTTCTTATGTGTCATTCACACTACATCTCTACTGCACATTAGGTGGGGTCTCACCTCCCTCCCTGTGTCCTCGCTCTGGAACGAGGCTGACAGAGCAGCCAACATCTGGAATGCTGCTGGTCACTCAGTGGTATTTAGATAATGGCTAGGCTGCTCTGGAGGTTCCAAGTTGGTCTCATTCACATGCCTGGAGCCCAGGTAGGGACATCTGGAAGGTTGCGCTCAGCCAGGCCCCCTCCCTTTCCATAAGGTCTCAGAGCTTCTCCACATGGAATCTCCAGCAGAGTAGTCTGACTTCTTACACAGATGTTCAAGTTTTCAAGAGTGAGCATTCCAAGAGGCAAGAAGTGGAAGCTGCCAGAGTCTTAATGCCCAAGCTGCAAAACTGACATAACGTCACTCTGCCATATTCTATTTGTCAAGCAGTCACAGGCCCATCTGGATTCAAGGGATAGAGACAAAGAACCCACCTTTCATGGAAGGCTAGTGAAAATTTGTAGCCATTTTTCACCTACCGCACAATCCCGGCTCTAGAACAGGGGATCTTAACCAGGGGTCCACAGGTTTCAGGGGGTCTGCGAGCTTGAGTTGAAAAAAATCAACTTATTATCTTTATTTTCTCTGACCTCTAACTGAAAGCTAGCATTTCCCTCACTTATAAATATATGCAATAAGTAAATTACAGTAGTATTCATTTCACCTGACTGGCAAAGGGGTCCCTGGAACAAAATAAGTTAAGAACCCCTGCTCTAGAATAAACACAATTCAACCAACCAAGAGCCTTTCAAAAAAACTCTTCTAAAGAACTTTCTTAATGTCTAAATCTTCCCAAATCCTTTTGTCATTAAAACTAAAATGAAATTGCCTGGCTTCTAATGATCACAATTGTCTTTATTTATCAATTATTTACTCTATGTTAGGCGCAATGCAAAAGGCTTTATATACATTAGTTCACAAATAGTACACAACAGCCTTGGGAAGCAGGAATTCTTATTCTCCATTTACAGGTGAGGAAACTGAGACTCCTGAAGATTAAGTAACTGACCAGCGTCACCCAGCCAGAACTCAAAACTCTGTTTGTGTGGTTCCAAAGTGCTTATCCTCCTTACTCACTGGGCATGAGTTTCCACCCAAAGTGTTTACAGGTCAGAGTCATGTTTCCTTGAGAGCATCCTGCCACTTCTCCCTTATATCAAATGACACGTATAGCCAGAGCTGGCCAGACTCTCAAGCCACAAGATGGGAAGATCATACCTGACGGTGGCAAACACAAAATCAGAGAAAAACATCTTGGGTAAGGCAGGATTCCAGTGAGGAAAATCCCAAATTCCTTTCTGGGAATAACAGTCAGGTTGGAAGCCCCACAGCACTTTCTGAGATTTGGGAAATATTCTCTGTTCTAAGTCTGCTCTGTCCTATATGGTAGCTCTTAGTGGCTAGGGCAACTGAAGAACTGATTCTTAAAATTTTATTTAGATAGCCACATGTGGCTAGTGGCTTCTGTAATAGGCAACACAGGTCTAGAGAGTTCAAATTCAAGTGCTTAACCCCCCAACTTCAGAGCTTTTTTTTACCAGCTAACTCTGCCAAACCACTTCTCCCCTGCCAACCAGGGATTCACACGGCCAGGTTTTCCAGAGGGAGCATACCAGTGGCGGGCAGCCAAGACTGCTGTGTTTGGCTGCCACAGTGCTTTGCTAAATAGAAATTTCCCATGTTTTAGGAGGGCCTCGACTCTCCTTTTCCTGAGTCTTCATCATCCCATCCTATATTAGACCCAATGAACCTCGCTCACTGATGAAACCTGCCTGGCCCTGGAAGGTGTCTTAGTTTGAGAATCCTAATTCTACAAAGGCTGTCTCTTGCAATCCAAATCAGCTGTAGAACCTGCCCTGTTGAAATCCCCAATGGCTGACAACTTTCTTCTTCCGGCCCTATAGTCTGGTTCCCATCCCTCAGCCCAACGTTCCTTTCCATTAAAATCCTACCCTTTACTAATTTGGTTCCTGAAGGCCTGGAATAATTAACATATTTGGGCAAGAAAGGAGCTCAGGTTTCCTGGACGTGGTAGGAGATTCCATAAGATGGAGGAGTTTAAATGCCACCATCCTTTAAGTTACTCCAAAGCACGCATAGATTTTACCTTCTAACTTTGAATTTAACATTTTTGTATAGCCACAGAAAAAAAAATGCAGGTATAACTTTGGTTTTCCATTTAATACAATTGATTTCATGGAGATTTGATGGTCCTAAGCCATTTACAACAGTCACAAAATTACTTTTCCTGGGAAGTGGTTGGACAGGTGCTCTCCCCCCAAGACAGGAGTTCTTAACCTGAGATCCGAAGGCTCCCAAGGGGCCAAAGAACGAGATTCAATTCTATAAACTGGGGTGACCAAAAATTTACATCTTTATTTCCATTAACTGCTAACCAAAATCAGCATTTCCTTCAATACTGAAGGGAAGCAGCAAACCACAGTGGTGTATTAGTGCCACCTGTGAATTTTCCATGGTTAGAAATTACAAATTTTATATTGCACTTCAGTTGTCACAAATGTCTCCAAATAATGCTCATGCTCACCACTTTTTTGAAATTACAGTAATTATTATGCCCACCACTAGGCCTAGTTATCTGATGAATTAATTTATAAGCACATGTATTTCTATAACATACTTTCTTAAAGTCTTAATGTAGCTACTTAAATATAAGCGGTTGCTTTTGTACTTCTACATATTTTATGCATTTAAAAATTTTTGTTTCCAAATGACAAAAGGGGTTCATCCCACGTAAAAGAACACTGCCCTACAGTAAAAATGTTCTTATACTCCACCTATCAGGTAAAAACCACCATTACCCTAAAGGGCTAACTCCCCTCAGTCTGCCTCTCTTCCAAGAAGAGAGTGGTCTACAAAACCCCCAAATTCTCCTGCCAAGAGGAATTGGCCAATTCTTTATCTCTACTTGGATGACTTTTGTTTACGCCCCTACTGTCCCTAGCTCTGTGCTAGCTACTTCATATATATAATCTAATTTAATCCTCAGTAGACAGTAAGCAGGATCCCCCTCTAAAAAACATGAGGAATGCAAGGTCCAGAGGGATTATGGAATGCATCCAAGTGCAGACACCAGGGAGCTGTGAAGCTGGGGTTCCTTAAACTTGCCCTTGATAAACTGGCAGCAGTAAAATCATATGGCCCTAAACTTGAAAAAGTAAATGGCTACATTTTCCCCCTCCGCAACTCGAATTTCTCTCTCAGGAAGCAAAAAGAATGCTATACAAATGGCAATTATAAAGGACCATTGTTTATAAGTCAGAAGTTTTGCATCCACATTTTTAATGAACCTAAGGAGAATTTCCTAGCTCAGTCATGCCAAAGCCAGGAACTTAGAAATTACCCTTGACACCACCCCCTTCCATACCCCCTGCATCCATTCCATCATGAGTCCTTGCAATTTATCTCAGCTCTATTTGTCAAATCCATTCACTTCCTCCCAGCCTTACATTTGCTTTATTCAAACCACCATGCTCTTCTGCCTGGACTGTGGCAATAGCTTCTCCCTGAAACGGGCCTTCCAGCTTCCACTCTTGTACTGGTCTATCTCCACCCTGCAGCCCTAGTGATAATATCCAACTATGTCATACCCTTAGTGTGGTTATGTGACATCCGCCTAAACCCCAGGATCCTGCAGTGTCTGACGTCAACTACCATAGGTGTCTAAGTTGGATGGGCCCAAATTCCCTACTTCACTGAAGCATTTATAGTTGCCTGTCAGTCCCTTTAATACACCCTAGCTATTTCTCAGCTCTCTCCCCTACCACCACCTTGGAAGCTCCTTAGTTATTTTGGTATTCCAAGTGGCTGATCCAAAGCCTAGCTCATATTAGACAGTTAGTAAGTGTTTACCAAAATGAAGGGAGCTGAATGATATTCAGAGTCTTGTTCTAGAAGGAACTTGAAAGGAAAGGGCCTTCACCTTGTCCCTGAAAACCCCATCTAGAGTCTCTGCATAGAGATGTCAAGAAAGACCTAGCAGTTGACAACAAAGTTTTATTATCATTCTTCTCCTCCATCTGGTGCTTTCTCAGAGCAGTTTAGGGATTTCATTTCACTCCCTTGAATGTGGTTTCCATTGTATCCCAGTTCAGAAATAGCACTCATCTCCTGGGCCCCTTTTTATTTCCAAGTCCAGCCTAGAAAAGCAAAACAAAACAAATGCGCATGTACAAAATCCTATAATTACCAGATCTGATTTTCATTTCAACTTTTCCTCTCTGATATCACTGCAAAGTTCTGCGGTCAATGGCAAAGAGGCCCCAGTCTGTGTTTGTGATAGAATCCACTGGGGTATGAGTATATACTAAAGAGTGTGAGTGTGTAAATAAGAATGTGAATGACTTTTTTGGGTGTATTTATATATTATGTATGTATGTATGTATAAATACATGAGTGTGTGAATAAATGTGTACAAGATGAATGTGTGTGTGAAAGAATGTAATGTGTGATTGTGTTTGGGATAAAAATGTGTGTTTTGTGTGTATATGTGAGTGTGAGAGTATGTGTATAGGAAAGTATGAGGTTATGAATGAATATGGGAGTATATGCATGTGGACATGTGTTGTATGCATATGTGAGTGAATGTGAGTGTTTGTGTGTATGCGTGTGCGTGTATGTGAGTGTGAACGTGTGGGTATAAGCTAGCAAAAACTTACAAACTGAAGTGGTATTTGAAAAGATCTACCAAGTGTCAAGCAAGAAGTAAAGGAAGAGAACACACAGTGAGAGGGTCACACAAGGGTAGTGAAGGTGAGCATAAACTCACAGGTATCCAGCCTGGAGGGAGGCCTCAGCTCCCCAGGCAAGAAGTATGTGCATGCGGGAAAGCAGAGAAAATGTGGGTGCACACTGGACTCAACCTCAGAGAGCAAATCCAAAGAGTTCGGCCTCACAGAGCGCCCCTGACCAATCTGTGAAGAGAAGCATTTGATGTGAGAAGAGTAAAACATGATGCTCATTTGTGATGGAAGAACCTAGAAAGGTTTGCAGGGAAAATCCTGCCTGCAGTGGCAGTGGGCAGGTCCTTGGGAGTGGGAGCCAGATTATTTGTAGTGTGATGACTAAGACCAAGAACTCTGGAGCCAGACTCCAAAGATTGGAATCCTGGTTTTTCGGCATGATCTTGGGCAAGTTAGCTAACCTCACTCTGCCTCAGTTTCCTTATCTGTAAAATGAGAAAAATAGAAACTGCCTCATAAGGCTGTTACTGAAGATTAAATGGAATTAATATATGTAAAGGGCTTAAAATAATGTCTGGCTATTTAAGTGTAAATTATCATCATCAACTTCATCATCATCATCATCATCATCATCATCACATTTTTAGCAAAGCTTCAGCACAGGGCTGACTATAAACATAACTGGCATCTAATCTATGTTTGCTGAAGAATGAACGAGGTAGTATGGCGTGGCTAAGCTGCACTCTCACTCCTGAGGCCCTCACCCATGTCACTTCCTCTGCTGAAAGCATTCCCTCCCTTGTTATGACTCCTAGCTGACATTTTACCTGTCCTGCTGCCCTCCACTGACACTTCATTTGCTCCAGGAAGACTGTACTGGCCTCCCCAGCCAAACCGGATATGTACGTCCCCATGGATCCCTGCCCCCTCCTTCCTCTGTAAGTTCATATTCAATGTCTGTCTTTACTGCTTAGCTGGATGTTCCAAGAGATCAGGGACTTTGTTCTGGTCACTGCTGTAAACCCAGTGCTAGAACATTGCCTTGTACATAGTAGATGCTTAATGCATATTGAATGAATGAATGAATCATAAAGCAGTGCTAGTCAAACTTTAATATGCACACAAATCACCTGAGGATTGAGTTAAAATGCAGACTCTGGGAATCACGTTAAAATTCTGGGACTCTGCATTTCTAACAAATTCCCAGGTCATGCTGATGCTGCTACCCCATGGCCCCCACTTTGAATAGCAGAATCCTAGAATATCTACTTGTTTGAGGATTTAGAAAACATAATAATTTTGTACCACATAAACAGGGATGTATGATGGAGTAGAATGCAAAGATAAAGCCCACGATTTGAAGAAATACATAAACGTGCACCTGCAGGCCTACCAGAGGTCCTGTTTACACTTCTCTGATATGCATAGGGTTCCTTCAGCGAAAACATCTGCACACTCCTGCCCTACTCCACATCCCTGTCCTGAAACAAGACACAGCCAAGGCCACCCAGAGCCAGTCTTTAGATACAAGTAAACCAGTCTGTATGATGTTTTATAGGTTAGCAAGAAGAACTTTCTTCCCCTCAAATGTCTTCTACACTCATCCTGGGTTCCTGCAAGGCTGGCAGGTCTAACAGAATGGATACTGGGTTTGTTTTGTTTTTTAAATTTTTTTTTACTAAATTGTCTTTTTTTAAAAGATACATAGACCCCAAAAAGTGTTACATTAAAAAACAGAAGAGGTTCCCACATACCCCACACCCCACACCCCCGCTCCTCCCACATCAACAACCTCCCTCATCATGGTGGCACATTCATTTCATTTGGTGAATACATTTTGGAGCCCTGCTGCACCACATGGATTATAGTTTACATTGTAGTTTACACTCTCCCCCAGAACATTCAGTGGGTTATGGCAGGATGTATAATGTACAGCATCTGTCCCTGCAAAATCATTTAGGACAACTCCAAGTCTCAAAAATGCCCCCACATCTCATCTCCTTTCCCCTCTCCTGCCCTTAGCAACTACCGTGGCCACTTTCTCCAGATCAATGCTACAGTTTCTTCCATTACTAGACCCAATTGTTCTATAGTAGAATACCAACAAGTTCACTCTAATCCATATTTTTTCCCTCCATCCTGTGGACCCTGGGATGGTGATGTCCTCTCCCCCTCTAAATCAAGAGGGGATTTATATCCCACATGGTTGATGGATGTGATTCTCCTGCTTGGAGTTGTAGGCACTCTCTGTTCCCTGGTGTGGTGGTTGACCATCTTCACCTCCCTGTTAGCTGACCTGTGGACACCGTGTTTTTGACTGCCCACCTCTGGCCACCTGGTTCCCTCTGGGGGAAGTGTCCCTGTGCACTGCCAGATGAGACTGGCCATTGGGGGGCCCTGCTGCCCCCTCTTCTCCTGGCCTCGTTCCTCAGGTCCCTCTGTTAGGACACTGAGCAACTCCAGAGAACTTCCTTTTTGGCTCGAGCAAAGCAGGGTTGATTTTTTTGTTGCTTACAAGCAACAGAGTCTAAACAATACTTCCCTGTTGCTCTGGGCAAAGACTTTGGTCCCCCAACAAATAAATGTGAAGAGAAGATAAAAATTTCTGAATGACCTAATTGTCAAACAGTTAGAGGTCAGTAAAATGAATCATGGGATATTCATAAAACAGAGTATCTTTTTTTTTTATTGACTTTGTAATAATATTACATTAAAAAAATATATGTATGAGGTCCCATTCAACCCCACCACCCCCACCCCACCTCTCCCCCCCCCCCCCCCCCCCCCCAGCAACACTCATTCCCATCATCATGACACATCCAATGCATTTGGTAAGTACATCTTTGGGCACCTCTGCACCTCATGGTCAATGGTCCAGATCATGGCCCATACTCTCCCCCATTCCATCCAGTGGGCCCTGTGAGGATTTACAATGTCCGGTGATTGCCCCTGGAGCACCATCCAGGGCAGCTCCATGTCCCAAAGACGCCTCCACCTCTCATCTCTTCCTGCCTTTCCCCATACCCATCAGCCGCCATGTCCACTTTTCCCAATCCAATGCCTTTTCTATGTGGATATTGGATTGGTTGTGTCCATTGCACCTCTATGTCAAGAGGAGGCTCAGATTCCACATGGATGCTGGATGCAATCCTCCCACTTTCAGTAAAACAGAGTATCTTGTAGTTATTAAAGTAAATGTAGAACTCTCACAAGCACACTGTTGAACAAAAGAAGCTAGACCAAAAACAATACATACCTTACTACTCTATTTGTGTAAAGTAGGAAAAAGACACAAACCATTCTATGGTGTTGCAATTAGGATGCCGCATCCTGGCAGGGGGGCAGAGACTGGGAAAGGAGCACAGGGGGTTTCTGGGTGCCTGGAACGTTCAGCCTGCGAAATTGACTGAACTCTGCTTTTGAGACATGTGCATTTCTTGTAGGTGTATTATACCTCAATTGAAAATTTTTAAATGATATAGAACAGTTTTCAAATTTGCCTTCACAGATGCCAGAGGGCCACATGAAATTCCTCAAAGAATGGGCAGAGGGTGCCAGGGACATCTGGAGTGGAGGCCAAGGGAATGAGACTCCCCGTTTCAACCCAGGGTGGATGCGGAGCAGTTCCATTCTTACCTCTTTTAGAAATTAGGGAAGGAGGGAGGGGAATGCTATGGAGAGCAGTCCAGGGAGCCTCCACTCTATCTGTAAGGCTGTGATTAAAACGTGTCTGCAGCAGAAAGGCAACTATGAGGATGAGGGGGACTGGGGAAATGGGCGCTTGGGGATGATCCATTTTCCTACAAATGTTTGAAAAATGCTTTTCTGTAGGCTTGAAAAATATCTCATAATTATTACCAAGAGGACATCTTTTAAAGATGGGCTCCAGATTCTGAAAAGCTGTACGTGAGAAAGAGGAATTTAGAAACTGTAGTAGAATCAGTATTTACTATAAACAGCCTTTACTGGGTTTTAATCATCATCAACTCACTTAATTCTCACAATGATAATGTATGGTAGACATTATAGTCTTCATTCTATAAGTAGGAAACTGAGGTGCAGAGAGTTTAAAGTGTCACGCAGATGCTAAGCACCCATGCCTGACTCACTTCCTCTGTGCAACTTCCTAGTGAGCAAACAGTCTTGAAACAGAAGAAACAACTGAGAGAAAGAGACAGAGAGAGAGAGGAGATACCAAGTTCTATGGGATTTTCTGTTGGTAACTGTCAATCGCGTCCCAGACCCCTGGCAGTTGAGACCTCAAGGGCTCCTGTCCCTACTTATAATCTAGCACAGCGCTGGGCAAGTAGTGAATGCTAACAAGTGTTTGCTGAATGACTGAGAAAATAAACAGAATGGTTCCCATGCTTTGTCACACTCACCACCACCCTCCACTTGCTTGGTTCTTCCATGATACCTCAGCTATGTGCACAGAGATCCTTCCCATGCTAACATCTGCACATTGCCCCAAATCACCTCCTCCTTCTTACTCTGAAAATTTTCCTATGTCACTCCATTTCCCCTAGATTCTTTTCTCTCTTGGGTGATAGGGGATTTAACAAGATAGAACAGGGAAATTGTCATCTAGCCCTTCCTTAATTAAGATGTCTATGCTTCCGAATCTGAACTGCCCAATATGGTAGCCGTTAACCACATGTGGCTATTTAAATTTATATTTAATTAGAATAGAACAAAATAAAATATCCAGGTCCTCAGTTACACTAATGACATTTCAACTGCTCAAAAAATTACAATTAAATAAAATTGAAAATTCAATTCCTCAGTTGTACTAGTTACATCTCAAGTGTTCAGGAGCCATAGATGTGTGTGATGGTTAGGCTATTGTGCCAACTCGGCCAGGTAATTGTGCCCAGTTGTTTGGTCAAGCAAGCACTGGGCTAACTGTAATACAAGGGCATTTATGGACTTTAGTTACCATTGACTTTACTGCAGTGGTAAATCATAGATGGCTGGTTACAATCACACTCACCACCACCCTCCACTTGCTTGGTTCTTCCATGATACCTCAGCTATGTGCACAGAGATCAATCAGGGAGATTGCCATCAGCAATGAGTGACGCTTAACCCAATCAGCTGAATGCCTTTAAAGGGGAAATGATTCCAGCATTGAGAGAGAATTTCCCAGCTCATCTTTGGACAGCCAACATCTCCCAGAACTCATCAAGGACCTTCACTGGATTTTCACTGCAGCCCCTGGTTGCAGCCTGCCTGCGGAACCTGGACTTGTGCATCCCCACAGCTGTGTGAGAGACTCTTATAGAATCGCATACTATTGACAGATATCTCTTGTTGACTCTGTTTCCCTAGAGAACCCTGACTAATACAGATGCTACCATATTGAATATGCAGATATGGAAAATCTTCATCATTGTGGAAAGTCCTACTGGACAGCATGGCTGAACCTAGATGATTCTCAAAATGGACACTAATGACAAAAATGAAGGACATCTTTGCAGGCCATTGGAGTTCCACAGCAAGAGTTTGTCAAGCACTTTATATCAAGCCCCAGAAGTGCTGCCTACATGTGCATTGAATGAATCAATGTGCATACATTTATACCTAATGAAACCAGTATTCCAAATTTCCTTCCATTCTTCCCCAGTTCTCAATTGCATGGATCGAATAAAAATGACACCATCTTTATATGGGTTAGCTAAACAATCTATGCCACCTTTCCCAGACACACTGATTGGAGCAAATGTGAGCAGTGGTTGGGGCATGTGGGAAAGAAACTTCCTCTCTCTTCTACAGAGGCAACTTTGTTCCAAGAAGCAAGATGGTGATCTGCTGCAGTCAGTTTGGTACCACAAAGGGAATGAGCTTTAGCAAAAACTCAAGACTGCAAAGGGTACAACAAAAGGAAAATAAAAATCAGGTTCTTCCCACATCATTGTGCTCCTAGATCAAGACTTGCCTGAAGTCAGTCCTATAATAAACTTCCAATTACATTAAATTCCCTTTAGTTTGAAATCCAGTTTCAGCTGAGTTCTCTATCACTTGTACCTGAAAGGTTACCAACAGAGGCAGCCCCTTAATTTCTTTGTGTCTCAGTTTCCTCATTTGCCATACTGGTATGAACAGGTGAGGAAGATGTAAAGATACTTAAAAACACAGACCCTGGAGTCACGAAACCTAGATCCAAATCTGTGCTCCATCACTAGCTAGCTGCAAGACCTTGGGCAAGTCACTTCAATACTCAGAGCCTCAGGTTCTTTATCTATAAAATGGGAGTGATATCTAGTTGTTGAAGCTGTGGGTGGTATTAAATGAGACCATGATGGCAAAGCTCTTTGCACAACATCCAGCACATAGTAAACACTCACTAAATGTTGACTGGCTGTGAAGCTCATTTCCCTGACCTAACTCATAAATACTTCATACCAATGAAATGAGGTAGAGTTATGGGAAAGCACTTCACTGATGTTATAGATTATTATTATTATATTACTATTATTATTACCTGAGCAAAGTAAACTGATTTACAGAAACCAAAGCAGAACAAAAGCCAAACGGAGGTGAGAATGCTCCAGAAAACAAACCAGGGAAAGGAGGTACACACAAGTGGAAGAACCAGGCTGTGAGGCAGATACAAACACTGTTGTTCAGGGGAAGAAAAAGGCTAATGCAAAATGGAAGAGAAGACAGGCATTTTCAAGCTTTAAATGAACTGTTTTTCCCCGACTCAATTCAGAGAGAAAATTGCAGTCAGATATAATCAAGGGCTGACAAAGAGCAAAATATTTGTTCCAGTAAATACACTCATCTTTCCAAACTCACTTGAAACATTTTCTGCTTTCTAAAGAAGCTCTTATGAATTCAGAGCCGCAAAGAATCACCTGGTGAGCGTCTGTTCCAAGAGACATCTCGGCGCTTCCGAGAAATGGCCACCCCGCCCCGGATCCATCAGAGCCCAAGGTCTGGAGCTGGGTGTTACAGGGCGGCCTCGCACGGGCCCTGCAGCCGGGGCCTCTTAATGTGCTAATGGAAATGGCACTGCACGAGGCACCAGCCACAGATGGGGTTCTGTAGCCATGGAAGATGTGGCAGGGGGAAACTGAGGCTCCTCTCTGGAGGGAAGGGAGAGGCAGTTGTTGCCAAGCCTTGTTGTCTGTCGTTTCATCTTCTTGTGCGTAAATGCTGCTCTGCACTTACAGGGTATGGAGAGTGTGTGAGGGTCTAGGTCAGCATGGTCCAACAGAAACGTGAACTTGAGCCACATTGCCATTTTAAATTTCCCCACTTTTAAGAAAAGTAAAAAGAAACGGAAACTTCGTGTTTATAATATTTTTATTTAACCCAATATATCTTAAATACCATCATTTCAACAGGTAATCACATTAAGTTATTAATGAGCTATTTCACATTCTGTTCTTCCACACCAAATCTTCAAAATCCAGTATGTATTTTATACTTACAGCTGATGTCAATTCGATTGTGGCATGTTTCACATGCTTAAGAGCCACAGGAGGCAAGTGCTACCATATTGGAAAGTGCAGCTCTAGATGATGATCAACCCCAGGGATTTATATTTTATTGCCCTGTGAATAATAAAAAGCCTAAGTTTCAGAGGACTGGCATCTTTCAGGAAGTTGGAAGGGGGGCACTTCTTTTCCTCTTTGTAGCTCTCTGGGTGTTCAGGACTGGAGGAGGAAGTTTCAGTCTTTCTGTCTCTCTCTCTATGCCACAGTCTCTCTCTCTCCCTGTCACTCCTCCCTATCTGCATCTCTCTTTCTTTGACTCTGTCTCTCTGACTCAATCTTCACCTCTCTACCTCTATCTTTGCTGCTCTAAAAGTTCAATTTTTTTTTAATTATAAAAGCAACAAGAATGCATTCCAGAAAACCTCCAAATATGGATAAGGAAATAGAAGAAAATTTAAAGCCCATAAACCACCCTCATCAAGATAACCACTTAAGCATCATGAACATCTTGGTGTTATCTCATCTTGTGTTTCTGACACATGTTAACACATGACTGGAGGCAAACTGCCCACACTTCAGTCTTGGTATATGCTGGGTACTGGACCCAACACTGGATAAATTGATTAATAAAAGAGACCTTGTTCCTTCATCTGTAGAAGTTTGGGGAGACTGACTATAATAAGCAAGGTACTGGGATAGAAAATAACAGAGACCGAATGCGGCAGGGAGATTTTATCTAGATGGACTGGTTGGTCAGGGAAAAACTTCCTGAATCAATGTTATTTAAGGAGTGGCCTGAAGGATGGGAGGAAGCCAGCCATAAGAAGATGGGAACATAATTAACAGCACTGAAATAAATATCTGAATGTGATTAAAGGGGGGAAATGTTAGATTGTATATCTGGTAACAGAATAAAAATTTTTAAAAACCTATGGAAGTGGGAAGTGGACTTGGTCCAATGGATAGGGTGTTCGTCTACCACATGGGAGGTCCGCAGTTCAAACCCCGGGCCTCCTTGACCTGTGTGGAGCTGGCACATGCGCAGTGCTGATGTGTGCAATGAGTGCCGTGCCATACAGGGGTATCCCCCACATAGGGGAGTCCCACGCACAGGGAGTGCACCCCGTAAGGAGAGCCGCCCAGCACAAAAGAAAGTACAGCCTGCCCGAGAATGGCACCGCACACACAGAGAGCTGACACAACAAGATGACACAACAAAAAGAGACACAGATTCCTGGTGCCACTGATAAGGATAGAAGCAATCACAGAAGAACACACAACAAATAAATGGACAAAGAGAGCAGACCACTGGGTGGGGGGTGGGGGGGAAGGGGAGAGAAATAAATTTTAAAAAATTTATTAAAAAAACTATAGAAGTACATTACAGAAACAGTGAATCCTAAATTAACCGTAGATTATAGTTATTAGTACATTTATTAAAATGTGCTATCATCAATTGTAACAAATGTTCCACACCAATACAAAGTGTTAATTACAGGGTGGTATATGGGAATCCTGTATTTTATGCATGACTGTTCTGTAATAATTTCCTTTCTCTAATAAAGAGAGAGAAAATATGCTTATCCAATTACAGCCAAGAGTATACAAGTGAAAACACTTGAAGCATTGCTTTCTCTGAGATTATAGTCTCAAATATATTGAATTGAATACTGAGATTGAGAAAGAGGATCAGACAGAAATGAACTGATTTTCCTGAGGTTAAAAATGAGCCAGTTTCAAGACTGATAAAATAATTTCTTTGAATATCTAGACCAATGTTCAATCTACTATAGACAAAGTTACCTATTTCTATAAAACAGGAAAATAAAGCAGCCTTGACATTCAGAAAAAGAGAGAAGAGAAGAGAAGAGAAGAGAAGAGAAGAGAAGAGAAGAGAAGAGAAGAGAAGAGAAGAGAAGAGAAGAGAGGAGAGGAGAGGAGAGGAGAGGAGAGGAGAGGAGAGGAGAGGAGGGGAGGGGAGGGGAGGGGAGGGGAGGGGAGGGGAGGGGAGGGGAGGGGAGGGGAGGGGAGAGTGGGAGAAGACTGTTCCAGGCTGAGAAAACAAAGTGTGTGAAAACCTGTGTCATAAAGGAAGTAGGTGAGTTCCAGTAACTGATTTGAAAAATAGTCATCCATCAGGAGAATGGTGAGAGATGAGGATGAAAAGGTAAACAACGGCAGATAAAATGATGGGTGGATGAATATAACATTATTATAAAGATGATTTAGCCTTAAGATGTGATCTTGTTTGTAAATATAAGCAATATCTGAAGTAGAATATTTTATTAACATTTTCATACTATAATTTGAAAAATAAAAAGTGAGCTAAAGAAAACACAAATTTTGCATATAACTCTCATGGGTTGAGTATGTTTTCCATTTTCAGATGCAAAGAAAAATAAAGATGAACATCAACAACAAATCACAGGTAAAAATCATGAACCATGGATTAGGTCTGGCTTTCCAACTTTCCATGGTTCTAAGTTGTGCCTTGCATCTACCTTAAATGAACTTTTCATAGCAGATGTGTCCTTGAAAACGTCTGTGGTGATGGAGTACTAGAACCCCAAATGCAATTCATCCATTACCTACAGACCAATTGAATGTCATATCTGATTTTTTTTAATGAGCATTGACCCCTATCAAAATTCTCAGCCTATCTCATAGAATCATTAACCTCTTTATTCTTCTCTATCCTTTGTGCTTCTCACACTTAAGTGTATATTCAATCACCCTGGGAAATATGCTTGTAACTTTTTATTTTGAAATACTTTTAAATTTACAAGAAAGTTACAAAATTAAAGCAAACCCCATACAGGGAACTCCATCAAAGCCCTACCCCCTTCCAATTCTGAGATCCACCAATTTTAACACTGTGCTACATTTGCCATATCATTCCATCTACCAATCTACCCATCCATTTTCTGAACACTTGAAGTAGGTTGAACACATCGTGTTCCTTGAACACTTAATACTGCCAAGAACATTTCTTAAGAACAAGAATATTCACTTATGCAACCACTTTAAGTGCAGTTATCAAGTTCAAGAAATTTAACATTGATATACAGCTTAGAGTCTATATTTCAATTTTTTTCATGTACTATCATTTTGAGCCTTCACTCCTCCCTCACTAGATCTCATCCAGAATTATGTATTATGTTTAATTGTCATTGTGGAAACATATATACACATCAACTTTCCCATCTTGGCCACTCTCAAGCATAAATGGGGCTAAACACATTCACAATATCGCGATACACTCATCGCCTTCCATTCCTAAAGCTTTCCCATTTCCCCAAACAGAACCCCTACCCTCATTATGCATTAACTCCCCTTTCCTCCTGCTTCCCACTCCTGGCTACCTAGTTTCTGTCTCTAAGAGTTTGCATGCTTCTCAATAATTTCTTTGTATTCCATATATTATATACTATAGATGCGGAGATAAAAGCTGGAAAAGGCTAAGCAATTATTCAGTCACACAGCTAAAAAACAAGGGAAGACTGAACTGGGACCCAGGGTAAGAATACCCGGCACAAAAGAACTCTCAATAACGGCCTGTCCTGCCCACTAGAATACAAGCTTCCTCAAGGCTGGGGAGATTGACAGTCCTGTTAGCCTGTGTACACCCAACACTAAGCACAGTGCCTGGCACAGAGGGGCTCAATAAACATTTGTTGAACGGGTGAATGAAAGAATGAATGCAGAGACCTGATATCTGAGACTTGAGGAGGCCAAGGTATAGGAAAAGCTCATGGAAACACCCATTTCAGGCCAACATCTAAAGCATTCCTTCCAACTTCTTTGGGGATGTATCTTAACAGCTCAGACATGCTTTCCAGTTGAAAACATTCATTTAATTAGCAGGCATTTTCCAAAACGGATGTGCCTTTCTCAATCACTGTGGCCGCTGTGGACATTTGTTGAAAAGACTCCCCAAACATCAAAGCATGTGCTCTGCAGACCTTTCTCCCCCAATTATTTCCAGTGGGGAAGGACAGCTAAAGTGGACGGGAAAATGCTCACAACACACAAGATGTTTTCCCTTTATAAAAAAAGATGCCGGTAGGGTAAGTTCCTCTTCAAGAGGGGAAAAAGAAATTTGTATCTTTCAAAATGTTCCTTTTGTCAACATAGGCTGCTCACTGCAAACTGCCAAGAATTCATTTCTCATTGAGATCTAGCTTCCCCTCCCCAAAATAGAACTGAGAACAAGCCATAAGATAACTGTTTCATTGGGTTTATTTATTTCTTCCTGATGTTCGCGGTTTCCGGTATGGACATTCGGGTCCGCGTATTTAGCTCTGGTTTGATCATTTCAACTCGGCTTGAATCAAGGCCCTGCGCCATTTTCTCTCTTGAATCTCTGCATCCCACAGCCTGGGAGAACGGTAGTAATGGAATAGAGATGTCATCAATATTTCAGAAAGAAGATCCTCCTTGAGGAAAACACAATTTTCCAAATCCACTCTGAAGCATAGCTGGAGTTGGTTGAGTCAACCTCTTGCCCTGAACCCATCAATAGCTCTCCACTGTCATCTGGATAATGGATGGACACCTTAACGTGGCTCACAAAAGTCCTGCCTACTCCTCTCACACCAATTCTGGCCCTTCGGGGTCCAGCCAAAGAACCTTTTTGCAGTTTCCTGCATCTTGCTTCCCAGCATTTCACCTCCAACCCTTTTTATGTACTCTTCCCTCTACCTGAAACATCCTCTTTGTCCCACCTTTTTACTGGCTAAATTCTACTCTGCCTCGGTTCTCAGCTTGGATGTCAACTCTTCCAGGAAGCCTTCACTGCTCCTTCTCTCCACCCACCTCTGAAAGATTTGAATTAAGTGCTCTCTCCCCTGTAATCACAGCTTACCCCTTCCTAGTACTGACGATGCTATTATAAATGTCTATTTGCTTCTCTATTACCCCTACCAGACCCAAGTCCCCTAAGTGCTGAGCCTCAGAGCCTGGCACACAATAACCCCTTAATGGGTATTTAAATAAATTGGGCAGAGCTGGGTTTGGAGAGTATAGAACCCAGGTAAAAAGTAGTTGAGTTTCCCTCATTAAAATAGTTGGGTTACAGTGTGCTGAACATTATAATATAGGCAGCTCTATTCCAACTTACCCTCCACCCAAGAGTGCACAGAAAAAATTAAATGTCCCCACCATTGACCCAACAAGGAAATCAACTAATACCTACAAGGCAAATCCAGCCAAACAGGTCTGCTCGCCGTTCCCTAAGAAAGCTAACTTTGCCCCAGAGCTTTATCCAGCAATTTTGGCTTCTAAGACAAGCCACTTGGAAGGAGCCTTCAAGGTCATAGAGAAAGTAGGGGCCAGGGGGGAAGCCAAAGAAGATGTGAAGGCAGGTATTCTTGGACAGGAGGGCTCTGTCTCATCCACTCTGGGTCTCTGCTTGTATTCCTGTCCAGCAACTGCAAGCTAGCCAGGGTAAGAGACAATGGGAGAAAAGGCTGCAGTCTTAAATATTTGCAAAGTCTTTCCCTTCAAAGTTCAGAATGCCAGGGAAAAACAAAGTCTGCCTCACCCTTTGCTTATTCTGCTCCATACTGCACTGCATCAGGTAAACGGGCTTTAAAGTCAGACTTAAAAATTCTTCTGTTTTGTAAGAGTTACAATGCAAAGCTCATTGATAAAAATTGATTTTACCTAAATTCATTTCTTTAGGATAATAAGTTTACACTTCCATTTCTGAGTCTCTTCCACCTCTCTTTTCCTTGGGGCATCACTCTAAAGAAACTGCAAAGGAACTTCTGGCTCAAAGGATTTTCCTCAGTAACAGAATTATTTCTTGTCTCAAAATGTATGCTTGAAAATCATGCTTAAATATTCTAGTTTGAGGCTCATGCTCCCAGGGGTTTGAGTTCTAGCTTTGCATCTTTTAAGCTGTGTGAGCTTGGGCAAGAGACCTAACCTTTCTGAAATTGGTTATCCTATCTGTAAAATGGGAACCAGACTTTCCTCATGAGTTCTCATGAAAATTAAATGAGATGATATATGTAAAGCAGCAAGCAGACCTGGCTCCAACTAAGTAATAACCATACTGTGCCTTTCATTAGCAATTACTTTTCTTGCATTAGAGTGAATTTAGTTGTTGAATGAGGGCTGGGTTAGCCCACCATCTTTTCTAATTCAGATTTTGTAATCCTGAAACAGAAAGTTGATTAAACAAAACTAGATTCTTCTTTATTATATATATTTAAGGTATCAGAAAAGGCAAATGAGAAAAAGAACCAGTTTATGCTGATTGCAGGATGTATCACGAAGAAGTTTTATTATTTCTGTTGTTAATACATTCCTGATAGCCACTTGTTTCCTAGTTACTTGCCTCTTTGGCTCTGATTGGCCTAATGCCAGTTCGCTGAGGTTTTTACTGCACTTGGAAGCTATGTTATGAAGACCTTGAAGCCTCCATGGAAATGAAAACTTCCTTTTCATCCCCTTTTTCCCCCAGACTGTGGTGGCCAACCCCCATCCCCCACCAGATTTTCAGGACTGTTCCAATTTCAAATATTCTGTAGTATTGATTCTATAACCATCAATTGTGCCAGAAATTATAGTATTTTGACATCTAAACTATAATTTCCTGCCTTACATTGCAATCTGAAAAGTGGTTTAGAAAAATCTTTTGCTGGTTCATGCTTATCCTGTTTTGATTCAGTTAGTTAGACACTATACTCATGAGATATCTCCCTTTCACATTTACCCGGTATCCCCACCATCCAACCATTGTACTGTCTGTCCAATTGCCCTCCCCACTTGTAACCAAGTAACACGCACACAAAAATGCACACACGCATACACCTACACAGTCATCTCTCTTTTCTCTTTCTGCCACAGGCATCCCCATCATTACCTTTTATACTCAACAAAATTTTGGTTAAAAGGTTTGAGAAGACCCAAAATGAGTTTTATTACCACAGGGTATGTGAAGGTGTTGAAATCCCACTACTAACTAAAACATCCATTTTTTTCCGTGAAGGCCTGAAAGGAGGTGGATAATCCTAGGAAGTCACCGTCTTGTTTTCTGCTCAATGGTGGCGGGCCAAAATATACCACGGCAAGATAAATGGCTCCCTTCTTGCTGTGGCAAGGTTCTCAAAAGCAAGCCAGTCCACCATACGCAGCTCCTTGGCTGGAGAGCTTTCTTGCTTCTATATGTCTTTTGTTGACTATCGAAAATCACCCCCAAGTTGCCTGTCAACGGCCTCTCCCCAAAGACCAAGAGCAGCCTAGGAGCCGTAATCAGGGGCTGGACTGCCATCTGCTGGCCATTTTGATAAGACGGTTTCCAGTTTCTCAGCCTTCACAGTGCTAAATGTTTTCTCCCCATTTCAAAGCTGCCGAAAAATTGGATGGTATAACTTCAGGCATTGAAACATGATTTTTTTATTCTAGTAATATCCCATTATGGGGAAAAGGCATTTAGAAATAAAGCCGCCTTCTCTTTCTCTTTCTTTCTTTCTTTGCTGATCAGATACTTGGGAAAGACTGAATCTGCTTATAATTACTTCTATTATTGTTGCTCTTATTATTATCACTATTATTTACAGTGTTATATTAATGAAGAATAATAAACACTTTGGAACTTTGGTCTTACACACTCTTAATCCAGACCCTCTAAATCAGCACATCACAGTTTAGATAAAGATTTATGATCTTCGGCAAGTTTATGAGACCGAAGCACAACAAAAGCAAAGAAAATAAAAGGAAGAAAAATAAAGCCAAGTATATCTGAAATGAAAGAGTCCGTTTCCAAAGAAGAAAGAATCCAGATAAAGTAGGTATAGTTTGTGATTAAGTTGATAAGTGTTTCACATGAAAATAAGCATTTCAATTTAAGATCGAATGAGCTCGCTTCTTATTTTCCAGGTTTTAGGTTTCTGTAGGCCGTTAAAATTGAGAGAGAACACTGGGGGTTCTCCTTTTAAAATAATTTTGTCTATTCAAGAGAGAAAATGGAAAATTGCATGCCCAAATTTTCTTGTTTAGCATTTACTTTGCCTAAATTCCTTCATTAGACAGTGAACTGACAAAATCATTTGTAGGGAGAGGGCTTCTTTCTTTTAAAAAGCCTATGACACATTAAAGTGTGTCAATAATATACAAAAGACAAATATTCTCTTTCCAAATGCACCAGCTTTAAATGATCATCTTAATGATTATCTACATAAATTTAAACAAACATAAGTAAAATAGTAGAAACTATACATGTACACATAGATGTTTCGATCCGCCATGTTTAGAAGAGCTCGTCCGGAGAAGGTTTGTTCTCTGATTGGATGGGTATAAGCTTTCTACACCAAACAAGTCTCTGGATTCTAATATTTCCTTTTGTTTGTGCTTTGCTCAGGCTTTCAAGGCACTACAAGAGCGTCCTTTTGCAAGGGAGGATTCGGTTAATATTTCCTAGTATTTTCAACCCCTTCGTTGAGTTCCTTCCTTTCTAGTATTTTTAGTTCCTGAGATAAAACCTCATTTATAATAAAGTCAAAATCCCTGGAAAACATTTCGTCAATGAAGCAACCAGTTTAGCTATTCATTATTTTGTTGAATGAATGTTATTTTTCCTTGAAATCTAGAGGTCCAGCCCTGATTATTTAAGGCAGACACAAAACCAGAATTGGGTGTGTTTTTTTTAAATGTAAAAATGATATGTAAAATGTTCGCTCTTTGCCATAAAATAAACTTTGTGAAAACGCAAGTTTGCTAAGACCAAATTATTCACTTTAGAAAGAAGATATATTAGCTTCCGATTGAATTCTGACAGATCCTAAGTAAATGTCTTTCTCAAATTTTTTTATCACTGCATGCTCTATATGTATTGATGGTCCCCAGTCTACAATGTTAGAAATTTTGAAGCAGAATCTAATAACATTTTGTAATTATTTTGTCAAATAAGAAGTTCTGTTTCTTTATGGGATCCTTTTGTTAATTCCCCAGAAATTTAGGGTGGTATTTGCAATCACTCTACATTCGAAACACAAGCTACTAACTTCAACCCAATTTTCTGCCTTGTTTGAAAAGAACTTTTTGTTTGGGTTTAGTGGGTTTAGGATTGAGGGTGTGTGTGCGCATTTGTATGTGTGTGTGTGTGTAGAGAGAGCACAAATAGTTTTGCTTTGAAGTTCCTACATAATTACTGTTAAGATCTACCAAAATGTACTGTGAGACAGCGCTCCTTGCTCAAATCTGATGAATGTCAAGACAAGCGACATCCAGAAAGACTTTTGAAAAGAATGGATCAAATTAAGAGCAAGAACAAATGCACCCAAGGTAGCCCAAAAGATGTTGTTTGTATTATTGCTATTTACTTAAATGGGAGGTACTGGAAGAGTAAAGAAGGGAGGAGAGAAGAAGGGAAGGGAAGGAAGAAGAAAGAAGGGAAAAAAGAAAGAAGAAAGACAGCATTTGTAGAAAGAGGGGGGAAAAGAGAAGGAGGGAGGGGGGAGAGTCAAAGAAGGTAGAAAATATTCCTAGAGAAGGGGAGAAAGGGTAAAAGAGGGAGGGAAGAAAGAAGGAAGGAGGGTAGGAGGATACGAAGGAAGGAAAGAAGGGAAAGAGAATGAGAGAGACATTTTCAAAGACGTGGGTAAGGGAGAGCTGTGTTTATCTTTGTTTTCTTCTTGAGGACTGTGTATCCTTGGTACAGAAATTAAACACCTCACATGGACAGAAAGAAGAAGGGGGAAATAGTTGGTTTCCCTTTTTCATTTGCTTTGTTGGAATACTGGATGGGAACATTTGAAGAGAAAACAGTTGCAAGGAGACTTCTTTCAGTAATGAGCAAACTAACAGCCTCTTTCAGCAAAAGTTCCTAATGTCACAGTGCCCCCTGGAGCACCGCCTGGAAGGGACCCTAACTTCCACCTTTCCCTTCCCTTCCTTGTTCTTTAACTTGTTTTTCTTACAATGGTTGGGGTGAGGGGATAGGAAATTTTTAAAACAATCACAGAACCTTTGAAGAACTGCCACTGGCGGGGGGAGAGAAGGATTGCAAGAAATAACTTCCGATTTATTTCAGATAGTTAGAAGAGGAGGCAGGGGGGACTAAAACCCTTCTCTTCATTTTTTCCTTCCCCCCTTTACCCCCTTAATCCTATTTTAGTTGAGGTCTGACCTTGGAAATTTCCAAAAGACTTTAATCTCCTGTACTCCAAATTGCTAAAAGGAACTGAAAGAGAGTGTGTGTGCATGTGGGTAAAAGTGGTTTAAAATTGTTTATTTATGAATGGTTTAGACTTTCCTGATAGTAAGAATGTTAACTAGTTCATTAGGCACTCTTAGTAAATTTAAACCTTTTTTTTTCCTTTTCTTTCTTTCTTTCTTTCTCTCTCTCTCCAGACAAATAGATTGAATCATTAAAACTCAGCTGAGAAAATGATCTTAAGCCGTGCCTTCTGCCTCTGGGCAGATCTGGTCCTTCAGCGTGAATATTCTCAGATAGCCTGGAAATAGCATTTCCTATTTTCTATATAATTACACTGGTCTTCTCCACACTGTGCCCCCACCCAACGCTTCCAGAGAAAACAGATTACCCTCATGTTGAAAGGGGAAGAAAAGGAGAGAATCCTTTCCATAAATATTTCAGAGAGATAAAAGAAATCTAGGAACGGTTACACAGATCCCAAATTTGGGAAGTTACAAAATCACTGAAATCATTTAAGTATTTCATTTTTCAGATGAAAGGCTCTCATTTTGTATTACCATGTAGAGTTCTGATGTAATTTGAAGTGTCACATTGGAGGGGTTTTGGTGATTAAGTCTTTTTCATTTCTCTCATTGAAACGCCGATTTTCCTGATGTGGATTATAACTTTGTTCTGATCTGAAATTTCACCTACCACCTATTTATCCTCAAAAAAAGTCTATATTTATGACTGATTTTGAAAGAATAACATATCTTGTAACTTATTTTTTAACTGCTTTTGATTTTACTGAACTACAAAAGTAGAAACCACATTACTGTCATGTCTCAAAGGTCCAGTTTAAATCACAAGATACGTCAAGGTATAATTACTCATATTTAAAACATTCTGTAATTATAGGAAGAAAGCATAGAAAAAAATGGCTTTTAAAAAGACTATTGGAAGCAACTGACTTTCAAGAAATGTCTATTAAAATTCATAATTTCCCTGTAAATTCTTTTAAGTTAATAAACATCTTTAACTTGAAAAACCTTGAAAACCTCCCATCTGCCACCAAACACACACACACACACACACACACACACACAAACTTAAGTCTTTTAAAATACGCATTTTTTTAAAGACTTCAGAGAGTGAAATATTTCTCAGGAAATGTCTAACAAACGTCTACATAATATCTACATGAAATAATAAATCAACATCATTTTTTTCACCTGACAACACACAATAAGCTGTTTTGAAAGGTTGTTTTTGTGCATTTTTTTTTAGCTCTCCAAAAAACCAATAATAGATAATGCCCTATTGGGAAAGATAATGTGTGTTTTCTTGTAACTCGGTGGGAAAAAAATATTTCTTGCATTTTGTAAAGGAAATTAGATATATTTTGGGGGCAAAAGAATATAATGTTTCACTGTGACACGATCCAACAAAAAACCAGGAAATTCTAAGTCCAACCTGAAGCTGGGCTAAAAATTCACACCATTGTGCCCCTTTTGCCGACAACAGATTTAGGAGCCCAGAATGTCTGGTTGAACCTCAAATTTCCTGACTTCCGGCCACTCATGTCTAAACACCAAACTGTTATTGAAACATTAGCCGGCCATTTTTTTTTCCTTTTGTTTTCCCCTGTATGTTTTATATATCTACTGGTCCTTTATTCATATCACCTGAAATGTGTATATCGTGTTTTAACCCAGTGACTGATGGGCTCTCTAGGGAAAAAGAAGTCCCTTTCCAATGAAACGAGTATTTAACAAGAGAGAAGACTCGTAGAATCATGGGGTTTCTGTGCTGAGAGAAATCAGGGATACAGAACAAGAAAAAAGGAAAAGACAGATGAAATGAAAGGTGGGCGAACCAGACTTGTCAAATGAGATCTTTAGAGCTGTGCCTAGAAATGCAGTAAATATCATGCCTTTGTGAAAGTTTCAGCTGTAAAATCAAACTGTGGGACCCAACGCCCATTCTAAATGTTTAAGTCCTCTAGTTCTACACCATTTGTGGACTTCAGATCATTAATTTACTGCTGGATTGTTAATTACAACGGAATAATGAAAAACTGAGCTTGTAGGTTTTATGGACGCCGCTTCTGTGCAAGTGACTGCTGGTACTTTCAGGGACTAAAAGCTTAAACTTTAACTGCATTTTAAGCATTTGAGACTGGGGTGAAAGGGGGAAGTGGTGAGTAAATGCTTTCAGCAGGTAAGTAGTTATTAAAATGGCTTTAAAACTCTTCCAAGTATTTCTGCATATTTTAAGGGTCCAATCAAAAAACAACTTACTTTTTTTTTTTTTTAAATGCACCTAATTTGGATTTCACTGAATCTTCTGCATGCACTGATGTTAGGATATTTTGGTGAATTTTAATTCTGCGACCCTTCTGTATGAAAGAAAAGAAACTCTTTCTTGAAGAGATTTAGAAAGGGGAAGAAAAATCCTTTTAAAAAGGCTTAGGGGAAAGGGGTGGGGGGGAGAGGAGGGAATAAGCAGTAAAGGAGGCTTTATTTTCTAAAGCTCAAATTCCAAAGAAGAAGAACAGTGGACATAAGAACTGAAACTAATTTACCTGAATTCCTTTGTCATTGCTTGGCTCTTGACTATTAAATGATTCTTTTCACTAGCCAATAAAACCAAATCAAAAACATGTTTGGGGTGGAGTGGTGGTGCCAGGCAATCCCCCCCGCACCCCCAAATGAAAAGCCAACTTTCTATGCTGTTTGTTTTGGTTTCCCCCTAAGAGGATTTTCAGGGAGGGAGCTGGGGTTTGGGCCACCCTCCTTGGCTCTGACCGATGGGGAAATATGGGGACTGATTTGCTCAAGTCCCCAGAACTAAACTGCCCCTTCAGTATACCGTGAAAGGAAAGAGGAAGTACCTGCCTGGCAACCAGGTCCACAGACCCAAAGACATTTTTCTTTGTTTTCCGTTCAAAGGCTGATTTAGAATCCCCGCCAATGCAAAAGGTTGGGAAACTATTTGTTACTCTTTGGCAAAAAGTTCACACTTCTGTGTCTTAGTATCTCTCTGTTTAAAAGAGCAGCAATATTCACTGTTTTCCGTCCTAGAAGACGTCAGAGAAGATGTTTGCAAAAATGTGGAAATCCTTCAAAGCAAGTAGCTACATAAAACAGAGATTAAAAAAAAGGAAAAACATTATGACAGCCTCCTTCATCCATTTCTGATATCCTGTTGGCTTGGATGGCAAAGACTACGTAAGAGAAATGTATGCAAAGTGCCTAATAATTATTGTGAATGAGTAAAAACCTAGCACAGAGTGGACATTTAATACTGAATATTTAATCTTAATAGAGATAGTCTTTCAAGCTCTTTCTTCCCATCATTAAACCGGGGAATGTTTGCCCTTTTTTGTTATAGGAAATCAGGTAGAAGGAAGAAATAAAGGAGAGTCAAGACTGCTAAATAATTCTTGTCCCCTGACTTTCCATGCTCAAGGAAAGGATATGAAGCCTTATTCCAAGTCTCTTGTCCAGACAATGAAATGCACCCAATTGAAAAATGGATGAACTAAAGCTTTTCGCTGTTCTCCTGTCCAAATTGGATTGGTTACCCAATTTGACTGAGTGCTTAGAACTTAGTCAATAAGGCAACTAATTAATAATTTGACTTGGGGGGGGGAGTCAATTTCTCAGCTGTACACAGATGCAAGTCAGGAGACATCTTGAGCACCTAGCTACATAATTCCAGCCATTCTTTGTTGCACTGAAAATATGCAGGCAGAGTTAAAAGGAAATTCCGGGTTCAGTTCACTTTATATGAGGCCTTTTCTTTCCAGGGGAGGGAGATGATATCTAGAGAAAAAAGCTATGAGAGGTAGTTAATTTAATGCAAGGTATGGTAATATTATATTCTATATAATGTTATATTTATTAGCTACATTGCATAATAGTAATATAGTCTTCTTATAATCATGGTGTATCATTTTTATTATGTGCTGGGTCCTATGCTAAGTAAGCACTTTAAAATGAATTACCTTATTTAATTCTTTTGATCATGCAATGAGGTAGGCACTATTATCCCCATTTTACCGATAAAAAAACTGAGGCTCAGGAGTTGAGTTGCCTCCACAATTAAAATAACACAAAAGTAGAGGAACTAAGCAGAATTTGAAACTAGATCCATGGATTCTAAACCTTAGTTTCCAATTCCTCTCCTCTATAAGCTTGGAGAAAATTACCCACTCGGCCTGTTGTCAATTTTTTCCTGCCTAGAGGAAAATTCAGTGGCTTCCTGGGCAGACCCTAATCTGCTGTGTTAGACAAGACATGTCTCTCTGGGCCTCAGTTTCCCCAGGACAAAATCAGGGAGGTCCTCTAACAATGACACTATAAAATAACATCATTCAACACCCCTGGCTCTACCAAGAAATACATGTTTTTAAGAAAATATCTGCACCTGAATGGCAAAACTTGACAAGGCACAAGCATTTTTTTAAAAATCTGGAATGGACCTTAAGAGAAAGGCTTCATGATTGAGTCGTTAAGATCAAAACCAGCTTGGGTTTGAATCAGTCTCTACCACTCCCTGGGCAAATGGGGCTTCAGTTCTCTGAATCTCAGTGTGCTCACCTGCAAAATGGGAATAATAGCAAAAATAATAATATATTCACAATACCGTGCAGGGCTGTTGTGAGGATTAGACGAGAAAATGCTTATACAATGAGGGCCTGGAAAACAGCAATTGGTCAGTGGTAACTAGCATAAGGATGATGAAGATAATGGTAATGATGCCGAAGGTGAGGGGAGAGGGACGATGATGACAGCGATGGTGGTGATGGCAGTGGTGTTTAATTTACCCAGTTTACCGCTGAGGAAATCAAGGCCCCAAAGTCATAGGTTAATAACCAGGCTAGCCAAGACTAGAAGTGCTGGTCCCTCATCTTTTCCATTGCCTTATGCTAAAAATAAATGGCGTAGGACTTGGCTGAAGGAAACTGGGAACAGCAGGTGCGGGAGCGGGCTACGAACCAGCAGGCTTCTGGCCTTTCCTCCACCTCCAACACCTTTGATGATGCCAGAGAAATCACTTTGTCCTCTCCAGACCCTGTTTATTGCCTTTTATGGATGATTCCGCCTCCTGATGCTTAACTTAGAGGTAAGGGAAGAAAGTGAGTTCTAGAAAGTGGATTTTTAACTAGTAGCTCCCGGGGATTCTGTTATATCTCGTCCCACACTGCAGGTTGAGAAACTTTCCCTAGAGGGATTGATTTACTTGCTGGTTTCAACCCTAGAGACAAAATAATCTATTGAATTTGTCAATTTAGTTTCCCAGAGGACTAAGTGGCCCCTCAAGGGGCTTGTGATCAAGTCTGGATATTGAGATAGAGAGAGGAAGAAAAAAAAAAAAAGACACATATTTCATGCCAACTAACTAGCAGCAGAATTGACATGTTAGGTCAGCACGGATCCCCAAAGAGCATTGGCTTTTCTGAATAAAGAGAAAGAATTTGGTTTCAGGATTCAAGGGAGCCGTATATGCAGGGAAAGCAGGGAACGTCCGCCCAAGAGCCCAAGGCTAACCAATAGAAAAGGGAAGCTGTTTTCCCTAAGGTATCACGGCAGACATAGCTAACAGATAGCGGCATTCTCCACCAGGCGAAAGCAGCCTCAACCCCAGGCTCGAGACAGCCATAAGCAATCCATCAGAGTGGACACCGGGACGAATGCAATCTTCCACCTGGCATGTGGGAACAAGTCCAGGAATGATTCATAAGGTCTTGTACCTGCTGAAAAGACCATTACGAGACTCGGTCAGGGGGGAGGAGTTACCACCATGTAAAAACTTAGGAACCACCACGATGTGGCGTGTTGGCGAAGGGGGACTGTATGGGAATTCTACACATGTGCATGTGTTTTACAAGTTCACAACCTCTGTAATGAAAATATGTCTAAAAAATAATAATAGGTTGGGTTGGGGGGAAAACATACCAAATGTAAGACAGGGACTATAGTTAGAGTAAGATTTTGACCATAATCCTTCATAATTTGTAAGAAATGTTTCACAACAATGCAAGGTATTGGTGGTGGGATGATGTATGGGAGCTCCGTATGATGTTATACGTTTGTTTTGTAAGTTCACAACTTTTACTACACATTTATTGTTTATGTATGTTCATGTATGAATGATATACTTCAATAAAATTTTTAAAAAAAACAAATTTAGGAGCAGGCAGTTGGAATTTAGGGTACCCAACCTGATCACATTCCAAACATTTTAGGTGATATTTCATTTCTCATTCATTTATTCACTCATCCACCCATCCACCCATTCATTCTCTCACTCAGTCATTTTTTAATTCAACAAATAGTTACTTATTGTATATTCTATCTGGCAGGCACTGCCCTGGATATTGGCGACTTTTAAAGAAAAGTTTGGCCACTCCTGACTACATGGAGCTTAGAGTCTCCCTGGAAAAACTAAATTTAAAAATTACACAACTTATTATTTCATTGCAATTTTGATCACTGTGACAAAGGAGAAGTACTGGATACCTTGAGAGCATTTATTACAGACTCAGCTTAGTCTAGGAGGGAAAGGTGGGATTAGGAATCAGAAAAGGCTTTCCAGAGGAAGTAGCATTTGAATTGAACACTTAAGGATGAGGAAGAGTTAATTAAGTGGGTCAAGGTGGAGAAAAGGTTTCTCAGATGGAGCGAATGGCTTTGGCAAAGAAGTGGTGGTGGGTAGAAGCACAGCTCATTCGTGAATGTGAGAGGAGGGCAGAGGTTCTGGTGCCCCCAGAGTAAAGGAAGGAGTGAAAGCAGATGATGCTACAGAGGCAGAGAAGGGGCACTACCTGCTCTCAGACATCCCTCTGAAAGAGACTCACCTGTTAAAAGCCGTTCAGTGCCTGCCCCTGCCCTCACCATAAATTCCAAACTTCTCACCACGCTCGGGCCCTGCTCACCTGTCCAGACTCACCCCACACCAGCCTTTCTTGCTGAGGACACTCAGTGCAGACTAAACATCCAGTTTCTAGACTAGGAAACCCTGCAGTATAAACCCCGTAAGAGCAGAGACTCAGTCTGTTTTGTCTCCTGCTGCATCCCCAGTGCCCAGGGTCCTTGGCACAGTGCCAGGCACATAAGATGAACTTGCAAACTATTTAAATGTACAAATGAGTGATTCTTGGGCCCCACCCCTGGCACAGCGCCTAGTCAATGCACTGAATGTTTAAATGTTGAAGGAAGAAATAGAGGAAGGAAGGGAGAGAGAGAGGGAGAAGGATGGAAGGAAAGAAGGGAGGAAGGGAGAGAGGAAGCATTCTGTGTGGGTGCTGGGAAATGATCATGCCTTAAACCAAGGTTTTCAAAGCTCTAATTTACATACAAAAAGACCCAGTCTTGCTAAATCATTTAGAAACAAAGTATTAAAAATAATAATAATAACAGATTTGACTTACCAACCTGGCAACTGCAGGGTCCAGTAGCTAGAAGAAGGAAGCCTGACTCTGAGCAAGACGGGTGGGGTCCATTTGGATGCTTCAAGCCAAAAAGCATTTTTGTGGCCTCGTAATTTCTGAAAGCTCTTGGCGAGGCTAACTGGCTCCAGGCTTAGTCTCCTGCAAAGATCTGGTCTTTGCATTCTTCTGTTCAGCCTCATGTAGCCAACGCAGGCCAAGATATTTGTTGGGCCTCAGTTTCCCCATCTATAAAAAAAGAGCAATCGGGCCTCTAAGCCAGTCTTAACATTCTTTGAGGCTCTCTTAGGTTCTCTTCTTGTAATCCCTTCCTATCCAGCCACCTCAGCCCTAAAAGGTACTAATAATATTTATGATAATAATAATTATTATACTAGTTACCATTAATTATGCCAGCTACCATGCTTTGATGCACTTCTCATTTAATCCTCACTACAACCATTTGAGGTAGATTATTATCCCCACTTTACCTTGCCTAAAGTAACACAGCCAGTAGAAGGAAATGCTGGAATTTCATGTCTGACCCTAAAGTCCATCCTCCCCCACCCTATCCACAGCTGTAGCCAGTCTTGGCAGGACCAGTGTTTCTGGAGTCAGCTTGGAAGAAAAGGTAGGCAGAAAAGAGGAAGGTGGTGTTTGCATTGTGATTACTGGTTGCTGAGTCTCCCTTCTTCCTGTTCTTTTCAGGTAAAAGCTCCCCTCACACATAAAAGGGTTTTAGGGGATGCCCCTCTCTCCCTCCGTGTAGTTCTGATAGAACTACCCATCACAGAATCCCTTCAATGGCTACAGTCACATGATATCCTGGTCACATGACCTAGGCATTGTTCAATCAAGGTACAGGTAGTAAGCTATCACCAGACACAGTGATTGGTTGCTGTGATGAGCATGTGCCACAACACAGACCAGGCAGAGCCCTCCCCTGGTCTGCGGCAGCAAGCAAGTGGCTTTCTTTTTCCTCTAGTTGTCTAAGTAGAAATGGTAGAAGCTTAGTTTTTTGTGGCCTTGTCCACTACCCCATCCTGAGAAGGAAGCCTCCTGTCAGAGGGGGAAATGTGGCCCACAAATGAAGAAGCCCAGATGAGAGGTGGAAAGAGGGAGCCCCTTCCCCATTGGTGGGCGGCTGATAGACACCAACTCCAAGCCAGTCCTTCCCAGTTCCTGAGCCAGTAAGTGTTTGAACTGAATTCTACCCCTGGCCATCAACGGAGTCCTGGCCAATAGCGTTTTCTGACTCACACCACACAATTGTGACTATCTTGTACCACATACACATACACACACACACCATCTACTACTTAGAATTTTGAAAATGATCTGGAAAGGGGGGTTAGGAAGGAAAAGAGGGAAGAGAGGAGATGCCCTGGGAGAAAAGAGACCCAACTTGCCACTTTCTTCCCATCCAGTGCCAGCTCTCTCTCTGACCCACATGGTGGCTCATGCCTTGATGCAATGCGGCCTTGCATTTCCAGGAAAGTAATAGTTACTCTTTACCGAACAGCTACCAGGTGCCAACCACTTTTTCTACTTTATCTCATTTAATCCTTATTACTACCCTGAAAATTGGATAGGTGTGTCCATTTTGCAGGGGAGAAAATTGAGTCATAGAGCAATTATGCTGCCACACAAATACTGAGGGTACAGGACCAAGAGGTTTGAACCTAGATCTGTATAACTTTAAAGCCCCTCCCTTTTTTTCTTAACTGCACCAGATGGTCTCCCCCAGTGATGACACATTAGTTTGGATGTCATCGCTTTTAATGGAGTTTTCCCTCTTCTCTTGCTGCTCTGACATGCCAAGTCAATTGTCTGAGCCCTAACGGTCTGGAATCTACCCCAGGCACATCTAGATAAATGGGGATACTTCCTTTCAGCAGCCCCAGGGCTGAGAGGGAAAGCTTGCTCCTTAGGAGGACGTGTTTCCAGCGCAGCTCCCACTGGTGTTAGCAGGCTGCCTTCGCTTCCAGGAACCCCCACCCTGTGCCTGGAGTTCAGGCAGATCAGCACAGGTATAGCCACTTGTTATCACAAAGGCGAAGATACGAAAATGAGTGAATCTGCTGGATGTGCCATAAAGCAGGACAGAGGCCTTTGAAAATAGAGATGATGAGGCAAATGACAGATAATATTCTTGTCCCTTTGCATCTCCGACTCAAAAGCACCTCTAAACGCATGTTCAGAGCTCTTTTTCATCCTGAGAGAGGGAGACAAAGGTTCTGATGATCCTGCCTTCCAGGTTGGTTCCAGGCTGGTTGCTGGGTCAAAAAGAAGAACACAGATATTAGGAGCTGGTTGACCTTTCTGTTGTCCTCACAGCACTCCCTCCTTAGGCTACCTATAAAACCAATATTTATTGAGCATGTATTATGTGCCAGACACTAATCTAGGAACTGGGAATACAGCTGTTTATGAGACAGACTTTCCCAAAGCCATCTTTTTGAACCAAATATCATATCATGTCATGTACCTGGCCTACAACCTTCAATGGCTCTCCAGCGCCCACAAGATCAAGTACAAAGGTCTCAACAAGTTCTACAAGATCCTTCATTGTCTGGCCTCTTCAGCTTCATCTTTTTCTTTCTCTTTCCCTCCATTCCCACTCCTTTCAATCCATGTTCTGTTTTTTTGCCAAAATTCTTCCACTTTCCTCTACCCCCCAGGCCTTTGAGCAGGATGCTCCCTCCCTTGGAGTGGTCTAACAACAACACCGTCCTCTTGTCCATTTAGTAACCACCCAACTCTTACTCATCCTTCAGCATAGATATCAAATTTTCGGGAAGGCTTCTTGAATTCTCCCCTCCCCAGTGGTGCTAAGCATCCAAAAAGGGATGTTAGCACCCCTTTTTCTCTTTTCTGGTACACAGAAAATTCTTTGACCTTTGGAGAACCCACTGGGATTCAGCAGAGCTATCCATAGTCCCCTACCCCAGCCACAGGGGACTCGAGCCTGGACTGTCACTGAGCTGATGACTGTCACTGAGACCACACTGGTCTTTAAGTGCCACAAGAGAAGGACAGGCCTCTCTGCATCATTTGTCTGACCTCAGCACCTAAGGCAGGACCCAATACGTGGTGGACTATCAATAAACATATTTTGAAGAGAATGAATGAAATTTTAAAATTGCTTTCAGGTTTGACCAAGCTAAAACTTGCTGTATTTATTTCCAAGGGCTGTTGTACCAAATTCCTACAAAGTAGGTAGCTTAAAATGACAGAAATTTATTGTCTCACAGACCTAGAGGCCAGAGGGCTGCCATAAAGGTGTCAGAGGGGACACAAGTCAACCCACAACAATAACTGAGGTCTCTCCTGCTGAAAAATCTTATTTAATTCCACAGGGGACCAAATGTCAATTTAGAGAGACATGGGTCCAAGCTCTGGCTCTGCCAGCTAAGAACACAGTCATCTCATGGCAAGTGGCTTACCCTCTCTGAAGGTAACGTAGAGAGAAAAAGTGCTGCCTCCCTGGGTTATAGCAAGAGAGAAATGAAATGATCTATAGAAGACGCTTAGAGCAGGACAGGCACACAGTGGGAATGAGCAAATGCTAGCAGCCCGTGAAGTCTTATTTAAACATCCTGGGCATTAAACATGGCAGGGGCGGGGTGGGAGAGAGGTGGAAAGTGCGCTGCACCAGGCGCAGAGAGACGCTGGTGCGCGTCGCGGCTCTGTCATCTGTCAGCTCCCAAGTGTGCTCTCGGGAAAGTCACTCACCCTTCTAAGCCTCCACTTCCTCCAGCAGAAAATGGAGAGAATGACATTTGCTGAGCCACTTGGTTATGCTGGAAGGATCCAAAGGAGATCACGCGCTGAGGGTTGGGGTTTGAAAACACAAAATGCTGAATACGTGAAGATTTTGTTATTATAATTACTGTTATCCAGACAGTTGGGAGTTAGACAGGTAAATGAGTAATGATGATAATAGTAACAATAGCTGTCAAAAATCACCCAGCCATTCGCATGCAGCAGGTGCTGGCTAAGCTTAACTTGCATTGTCTCCCTTAATTGACACTGCACATCTGGAAGACAAGGTCCATTAAGCCCATTTTTAAAATGAGGAAACTGAGTCTCAGAGGTAAAATTACTTGTCCAAAAGTTGGAATTGATAACATCAGGATTCAGACAGGTCTGTCTCACTTCAAAGCCTGCACTCCTAACCACTTTGCTGAACAGCTGCCCTGGTTACAGTTCTGAATGGTACTGCTCAGAAGAGAGGTGCACTGGGTGCTGTGTCAGTCAAGATTCCTGCAGGAAACGGGGGGCACCCTCGAACGTCACCTGAACGTGACTGAATGGGCTCTTTGCCAAGGTCTGGGCAGGGTTAAGGGAACCGAAAAGATTTGTTGGCACGTCGGTGGACTGGCTGTTACCAGCCGAGAGCTGCTACCACCCCGAGGAATGGACGGTGTTACTGGAGCCTGGTGAGAGCTGGAACTGTAGAAGTGTGGCCATTTGACAGGCAGCCACTGCAGGAACTCATGGCGAGGGCGAGAGTGAGAATGAGGAATGAATACCCGGCCTTGTCTCTCCTCTTGCCTCCAGTCTCCTGCCTTCCACTGACCAAGCTCAATAGAAAGTGGGTGCTGAACAAGGCTAAGGGCCTACACTTGGCTCAGAAGAAGGGGTACAAATAAAGAATGGTCAGCATAGCGGTCACCGAACTCTTCTTGGGAATGGATTTCAAAGAAGTCCTGGAGAAATGGTAAGTCTCTTTGGATGTGGAACTGTGAGCACGGATATCAGTCATGGGCTGGTTTAAACACCCTCACCAATCTCGCCAACGTGCAAGATCCTTCCTTTGTAATGTGGGGTATCTGCTGGGTTGGAGGGTGAGGCAGCTGATGGCATGCCACGTCCTACTGCCTGCCATCCTTCACCAATTGTCTTTTAAGAGTAAGCTAGAGGGCAGCGGACTTGGCCCAATGGATAGGGCGTCCACCTACCACATGGGAGGTCCGCGATTCAAACCCTGGACCTCCTTGACCAGTGTGGAGCTGGCCCATGCGCAGTGCTGATGCACGCAAGGAGTGCCCTACCATGCAGGGGTGTCCCCCGCGTAGGGGAGCCCCGTGCGCAAGGAGTGCACCCCGTAAGGAGAGCTGCCCAGAGCAAAAGAAAGTGCAGCCTGCCCAGGAATGGTGCCGCACACACAGAGAGCTGACACAACAAGATGATGCAACAAAAAGAAACACAGATTCCCGTGCCACTGACAATGACAGAAGCGGACAAAGAAGACGCAGCAAATAGACACAGAGAACAGACAACTCGGGTGGGGTGGGGGGAAGAAATAAATAAATCTTTAAAAAAAAAAAAGAGTAAGCTAGATAGGTAGGAGCAGAGGTGAGGCTGCTCTTGGGATGTGTTACTCATCCTAAGAAACTGGCAAGCACCAGACTGAGAAACTCTTCGAGGGGCTACTCTCCCTGAATCTTGGATTCAAGTCCTGCCATTCGCCCCCTACCTCACATGGCCTAGCCAATTTAGAGGAATTTCAGAAGCTGGCTTTTAGTCACAGCAGCTTCCATGGCCCTAGGCTTTTTGGAAGAGTTGCCAATTGTGCATCTATTGACCATCAGAAGAGGATTCAGCCACATTAGCTTCTGACCAAGCAAGCCCGCAATGGGACATAAACAGTTAATGAAAGGCAAATTTTTCAACCTCAGCCCAGCTAGCAAGGAATTTCCCATGACGCCTTAATGAGCATCATTTTGCCACATCCTCTGGTCTTCTCTGTATCTATGGATTAGCCTGGGTTGAAACTGCTAAAATGAAAGACAGAAGGATGCCTGCTAATTTCCATTTTGTGGGTTCTGAAATGCTCATTTTTGCCATACTCTTCTCATGGGATATGATTTAGTGGATTCTTTCAATTACTGAGAAACTCTGAAACATTATTAGTATTTCCTCAGATGAGTATGGTTGTTCATGAATGGGATGACTGAAATAAGAAGACTAATTTTAAGAGAGAAAACTGGCTTACTTCCTCTCTGTCAAATCCAATTAGCTTCTTTCACCAACCAAAATGTAGTACTGAATGTACCAGAATGCCACTGCTTGGTGCCTATCTGTTATCCAAAATCATGTGAGGGGAACGGTACTTCCTGCTAGCTAAGAATGTGGCAGGATCAGAAAGACTAGCTATCTGATTTTGGGGGGGGCGGGGTACTTGACTTCTCAGAGTTAGTTTCTTAATAGGCAAAACAGGGACCCATAATACCTGCTGTCCTGGTTTGCGTTCTGAAAGCACAGCCTAAGTCATGAACCGATGTGCAGATAATTTATTTGGGAAATGATCCCAAGAAGTAGGCACAAGCAAATGAGGAAGGAAAGGCCACTTGACAATTGTATAATCAAGGCCCTTTCTTGTATTAGTTTGCAAGGGCTGCCGTAACAAAGTACCACAACCTGGGTGACTTACAACAACAGAAATTTATTGTCTCACAGTTCTGGAGACGAGACGTGTGAAATCACGGTGTTGGCAGAGCCATGCTCCCTCTGAACCTGCCAGGAAGAATCCTTCCTTCCCTCTTCTGGTTTCTGGTGGTTTGCCAGCAGTCCTTGGAATCCCTGGCTTGAAGCTGCAGCGCTCCAATCTCTGCCTCCATCTTCACATGGCCCTCTGCCCTTGTGTCTCTAAGTCTCCTCCTTCTCATCAGGAACCCCGTCATACTGGCTGAGGGCCACCTCTCTAGTATGCCGTCATCTACACTAATCCCAACCGCAGTGCCCTGTTTCTAAATAAGGTCACATCCTGAGGTACTGAGGTTCTGTGTGTCAACATACCTTTTTGAGGGACACAGTTCAATACATGACACTACTGTAGGCAACAGGGCCTTGATTTTGCAGGGACCACTGGAGAAGTATACCGGGTACCTCCTAGAGAACCATCCGCCAGTGGACAGTTGTCTGGAGTACTTATTCAGTGGTTCCCAGCCTCATCTGGTTAGGTCCCTGCACTGCTAGACAGAGCTTAGGTACTGTCTGGTAGGCTCTTGGGAGTCAGGGACAAAATGCAGAAATACAGGAGCAAGTACTTGAGGTTGTCAGTGGAAAGGGAGTCTGAGTTCACAGGGGACTACCCACTGCTGCCACAGCAGAAATCAGAATTGGGTGGAGGAGATGTGAAAAGAGCACCAAGATATCTGTGACATCTACTTAGAGTTCTTCTAAAAAATAAGTGAAATAAGCGTCGCTCCTGACAAATAGTAAGCCCTCAATAAACAATTGCTGCAGGAGAGGATGTTGAATAATTTGATAATTCCAGGAGTACAATGGTGAAATAAAAAATGGCAAATTTTTTACTCCCTCTAAGAGTCAACTCCCAACCACTGGGGGTGGCCTCTAGTGCATTTTCATGGCAAGGATTCTGGGACGCCATCTGAGCTCAGTGAGGAAGAGTGCAGTGGTGGATTGTGATGTCTGAGAATGAGGTGGGGAGTAGGGGTATAGAGGCTGTCAATCTTATTTGGCCAATATTTAGAACACACTGTTTCTTTGTCAAGTCTTCATAGCTGGAGGTTAAATACCCTCATCTGTAAAATGAGGACAAGAATATGCTTACCTCCATACTTCACAGGAAGTCCTCCTCCCCGACACCCATAGATGGCACCCTCGTCTGTTTGCTCATTGTTTTTGTTGTTTTTTGCTCTTTGTTCATTGTTTTTGCTTATCGTCTACTCGTTGTCTGTTTTTTTCATTAGGAGGCCCTAGGAACTGAACCTGGGACCTCCCATATGGGAGGCAGGCACTCAACAGCTTGGGCCACATCTGCTCCCTGCTCGCTTGTTTTTGCTCATTGTCTGCTCATTGTCTTTTTTTCTCATTGTTTTCGCTTGTGTCTCATTGTGTCTGCTTGTTGTCCATTTGTCTTCTTTAGGAGGCACATAAACTGAACCTGGGGCCTCCGTGTGGGAGGCAGGCACTCAACTGTTTGAGCCACATGTGCTCCCGCAATGGTTTTCTAAGCAGACAAACCTGCTCCTCTCCTTGCTACTTAAGTGTACTGAAGGCTCTCACTGCCTAGAGGGGCCCACACCAAATCTTTCTCTCCCATTTCCCACCAAACACTGTTCTTTCCCCCATTTCCCAAGTAAATTCTTTTTACTGGCCTACTATAAACAAATAAACAAACAAACAAGCAAATGCACTGAAGGAGATTGAAGGCTTGGGGATCTTCATTTGGCAATGATACTTATAGCCGATTTGTCCCTTTTTACTGCCATTAATCTTTTTTTTCTTTTAATGTTACATTCAAAAAATATGAATTTACCCCCCACCCCACCCACACCACCCCTCCCACATCAACAACCTCTTCCATCATTGCGGTACATTCACTGCACCTGGTGAATACATTCTGGAGCACTGCTGATTCTCACTGTAAGAGAGTACCCTGAATTTCCTTGGGGCCCTCCACACACTCAGTCCATCTTGTCTGGAAAGGGTTGGTGACCCCATCCTGCTGTAGGGATGGGGCTCTAATTGGTCTAAACCAAGTTTCCACAGCCAAAACTACAGCCTAAGAGCAGCCACCTGTTTTTAGAAATCAAGTTTTGTTCAATCACTGCCATGCCCATTCATTTACTATGACTTCTTTCATGCTGCAGGGGCAGAGCTGAGTAGCTCTGACAGCAACCGTATGGCTCACAAGTCTAAAATACTTGCTACCGGACCTTTAAGAAAAGTGTGCCTGTCTCTGATCTATTTGCTCCAGATCAGGCCAAGGAAGGGCAAAGTTCCTTTTCCCTCTGGACATGATGCTGAGGAGATGAGAGGTCTGGAGCCCCAGCAGCTATTTTGCAGTGATGAGAAAGGACCCATTTCTCTGCCCTCACAGATCAATCAGAGGAACCAAGACATACACAATTTAAATCACACAATAATGGTAACAAAAAGTTTGGAGAAGGCATAAAAGAATAGAACATCTAGGAGAGGCGACGGGGGGGGGGTATGATTAAGCTAGACCTAAAGATTAGTCTAATTTCCACCAAAGGAGAAAAAGGAAAGGATGTGTCAGGTGGGGGGCAAGGCACAAAGAAATGGGTGGGAGCGAATAGAGAACATTAGTGAGGTCACGAGGAGACCTTAGCTGGAAAGGACTTCCACTCCAGTGGGATCTGAAGCAGCACCCAGTCACTATGGAGATTCTTCTTTCAGGACTCAGGCCAAAAAAGATATTCTCCAAAGCGTAAGTGATAAAAATGGAAAATATGCTCACACGTGGCCTATGAACAGCACCAGCAGTCGTGTGACCCAGCAGCCGACCACTGTGCGTGTGGTGCTGGTGGGCTATTCTCTGAGGGGGGATGCACGCCCTGGCTGGGGGAGTTATTGAGGACACACGAAGCACCGGGCATGCTGTGCTAAACTCTCTACTCATTTTGTCTCTCATTTCCCTACAATCCTCTGAGGTTCCTCCATCCCCCTTTCTTACAGCCATTTTACAGAGACAGAAGAAACTGAGGCATAGGTAACACCCAGGGCCCCACGGCTGGGACGGGGCAGGGTAGGGATGTGTGCTGAGCTCATTGCCGCCACCCCCCAACAATGTCACTTCCTTTCCCATTCCACCCCGTCCATGGTCCATGAGCCAGGCGCTCCTTGACGCATGAAGGGAAGAGTGGAAATCCCCCGTGGCTCCCTCTCTCCTCTCCCTCCTCGTCTCCCTATCTCCCTGGGGCTCGGTTATCGTGGGGCTGGATGATGGCATTCTGCTTATCTGGCCACATCCCAGGGCCTGGTGTGGGAAGGTCTCCCTCTGATAAGTCCCAGGTGCTAGAGGGTCCAGGGGCATTCCAGTGTTCCCAGCAGGACAGGAGGCACCTGAACGCCCGCTCAGGCCTCCCATGCCCTTTCCCGGGACCACCATCCCCAGAATAAACTCCAGACTCTTCTCTGTGGCCCATGGGCCTGCCTGGTCTGGCTCCTGTCCACCTCTCCAGCCCCATCCCACACCCAGCTCCTCCTCACCGTTCCCCGTGCCTGGAATGTTCTCCCTGCAGGTAACTCCTATGCGTCTTGCCGCTCTCCTCTAACTTCCCTTCCACGGGAAAGCTTTGCCAACTATGCGTTTCCCCTTCCCCGACTACATCAAGGACATCTTCTTTACGCTCTGATAGCCCTGTACCTGTCCTTTCCAGAACTTACCACGACTGGATTTAAACAATTGCTCGGGTATTTTTTTTAGTTCCAGACTTCCTCTCTAGAATATAATCTCCATGTGGCCCAGGCTTGTGTATCCCTGAATTCCGGGAGCCTAGTAAGTGCTCAATAGTTTACTGAATGAAGAAAGAAAGAGTCCTTCACAGGCCCCCCGCAGGCTGCTAAATGATTCTTTCTGGGCATAGGAGGCACTTCCTGGATTCGATTCAAAAAATATCTGTCAGGAAAAATATATATATATCTGTCAGAGAATGGGACATGGCCCTTGTTCTTGGCGGTCCACAGTGAGGGAGAGAGAAGGGCAAATCCCTCAGGGATGGAAGTTCCTAGTTCTGTGGTGGTTGGTTTATGCCAGGCACTGCATTAAATATACTTTATACACAGCATCTCTCTATAGAATTAGCTCCATTTAACAGATGAGGAAGCCAAGGCTCAGATAAGTTAGGTAACTCACTCAAGCTCACACAGCGTATTAGATACAGAGTCAGGGTTTGAATCTACACACAACTGGCCTAGGCTCCTAGCCACTCAACTGTGTTCCATTTTAAAACACAGAAGAATGACATCAGGGCTATAAGGCAGCTAGGAGGGTTTGGAGGGGAAAGGTTGTAGAGCAACAACTGGCCAGTCCTACCTTGGGAATCAGGGGAGGTTTCACAGAGGAGGTGCACTTGAGCTGGACCTCGAAGATGGGGATGGATTTAGATATAAAGGAGCAGCCGGCATCTCAGGCTGAGGGCACAGCAAGGGCCTTCTGTTTCCTCATTTCATTTTCAGCTCACATGGAGAATTAGTGTCAAGCAAGGGCTCAACCCTCGAGGAGCTGAAAAAATGAAGAGGAACAGTTCCCCCATTGCCTAGGAAATAGGTCTCAAACTGCCCCCATTTTACAGATGAACAAACAAAGTCACTGAGAAAATACGTTTCTTGATCACACAGCAAATAAAGGGCAGCAAAATCCAGGTCAGTCTGACTTGAAGGGCTATGTTCTTAACAACAGAGAGAGAGAGAGAGAGGCAGAAAAGGAGGGGAAGAGCGAGGAGTGCAGGGTCATCCAAGTTATTTTTAGTTAATAAGGTGACTTTGCCTGATCCCCTGTCAGCTGACAGCGTGAGACCCCCTTTTGACTAACATAAAAATGTGTAAGAGTTCATGGGGACTGAGGCCCAAGTGTTCCCAAAATAAAGGGCATGTGACGAACCACCAGCCCCTCCGTTCCTGGACTAAGCTTTTGTTTTCATCAAACACCCTCGGCACTTAACTAAGCACAACCCAGGCAGGCAGGTAGGATTATCCCCCATTTAATATATGGGAAGACTGAGAAATTAACTGAGTCCAGGGCTCAGCTAGGTTGACGAGCCAGAGCAGGGAACTGGCTCAGAAGGGACCGTAATATCAGCCACAGATAACTCACACATTATTAGCCCCAGGCAGGTAGTTATGAGCTGAGAGCAACCAGGTCTCTTTGTACTGCCTCATCATTCACATCTCTCACCTCCTGAGGTGGTCAGCCTCTGAGCTGGCCCCCAAAGACGACTGCCTTCAGGTATTCCTGCCCTTGCGTAGTCCCCTCATCCTGAAGAGAGCCTACCTCTTTCCCAAAGAGGAGACAGAGATAACAGAGTGACTTCCAAGGCTAAGTCCCAGAAAACAATATGGCTGCCATCCCGCACTCACTCGTGGGGGCAGTCAGCTGCCGGGTTGCAAGGACACTCAAACAGGGCATGGAAACATTCACGTGGAGAGGACCTGAGACCCCCTGTCCACGGCCAGCACCAACGTGTCAGCCATGTGAATGAGCCACCTCAGAAGCGGATCCTCCAACCCCAGGCCAAGACTTCCCGCAGATCCAGCTGACCTCCTTACAGCAACCTTATGAGAGACCCCCAGCCAGAACCACCCAGTTAAGCTTCTACCAGATCTGAGATAATAAATATTTATTGTTTTAAGCTACTAAGTTTTGGGGTAATTCATTACACTGGAATAGATAATGAATACAGCACACCAAGATTCATCCCCTACTCAGTTCTCTCACTCCAAGGCCCGTACTTACTTTATTTTTTTCTCTATTAGAGAAGTTGTGGATTTAAAGAACAATCATGAATAAAATACAGAGTTCCCATACACCTCCTTTATTAACACCTTGCATTGGTGTGGATTGTGGTGACTGCTCTGTGTATCACTTCACTTCCTGGACACACACACAGATGTACATGCCCACACACAGTTACACACTCACAGGTTCCTCCCAAGACCCTGGGAACAGCCCTAAAAATTTTGTATTCATATTGTGTTTGTATTCTTAACAAGGGTTTCCCACATTGTGCACACCTGAGCCCCAGAAAACCTGGATCTGTCCCTGCTTCTACCCTTATGCGGCTGTTCTGGAAAAGAGTCTGAGAAGCACTGCTTGGATGCCAGACCTGGGGCTTCCACCGAGAAAGGTCAGAAACTGACAAACTCCAACGTATCAAATGATCACTGCCCGTGTTATCACTCTGGGTTCACCATCATGTTTGGAATCAGGACCACGATAAGGAAGGGCAAGTCTGGTTCTCAAACCAAAATAGAACCCACAATGGCATAGATATGATGCAACGACATGCAAAACAAATAACTAGTTGAGATAATATATAATTAAAGTCCAAAGTAATTGTATAAAAACAAGCAGTAAAGCTCACTTTAACTGGGGCCATGGGAGAAAACCAATGGGACTCCAATATCAACAACAGAATTGTAAATAATGGGTACTATTTGAGGGACATTTAGCCAGGTACAATGCTAAGTGCTTTACTTGCATTATTACATTTACATGATTACAGCCACATGCTGGTGTATTATGTCCATTGTTCAGGTGGAGAAACTGAGGCTTAGCAAGATTACATAACTTGCCCAAATATCAAGTATGAGCTAAGCTCTACAGCTGATTGTCAGTGCTTCTCCACCGCCATGGCTGTAGATAGTTTTTATCTCTTGCTATTGAATTTCTCCTCTCTCAGTTCATCTTCCCCCCCAAATTTTCTATTCGTCATTCCCCACTGGACAGTGAAAGTGAGGATGCTCCATCACTGGAATTCAGACTCATGAGAAGCCCACCCTGCTTCCTCTCCTACCTTCTAGGTGTCCCTCCCCATTTGCCATCACTGTTCTTGAGGCCCAGCTCAGAGTTCTATCAGGAGCTCCCCAGAAAGCATCTGTCTCATACTCAGATGCCCAAACCAAAAGGGCCAGGCCACTTCCTGCCCCCAGATTACCAGATAAGACCCACACCTTCACCTTTGCTCTCAGTTCGTGGTTAGCAGAAAGCACCTGCAATTCTGCAGCTTTTCTTACAGCCTTATTACCTCCCGCTGACTGGCCTCACCACTCCAGCCGATGAAGGCAGATAAGGGGTTTTGATAAGTGGGGAGTCGAATCAGAGTTGGAAAGCCCCACTTGGCAAAGGGAGCAGAGGAAGAGGCCAATTTCATTTGTTCCCAGCAGTCCCCCTTGCCTTTGTTTCTCAAAAATGCACATCTTCATTTTCTCCCATTATACACAATGGTTGTCAAAATCCGAATATAGAGAAAATTTTAATTTACCCCACCTCCACACATATGCTTAATTACCAGTTTGAATGTATACTTCCAGCATTTTAAGGCTTTGTAAAAATAAGATTATATTACCCATATTCTTGTTACCTTCATTTTTCACTTAAATATAGGACAGTCATCTCTCGCTGGCAATAAAAACATATTACTGAACTATTGTCCATTGTTTGGATGTACCATAATTTATTTATAATAATTTATTATAATTTATTTATTCAACCCATAATGTATTTAACCAATTCTCAATAATAGACATTAAGGTTGTTTCCAGCTCTTCAATATTGTAAACAACACAGCAGTGAACATCTGGGTCCAGACATTTTTGCACTTCTGCCCTATTACTGATTTGGAGTCAATTCCTGGAAATGTGATTGCGAGGTCAAAAGGGGTTTTGCATGTTTAAAACTTTTGACACATATTACTCTAAATCTTTTTCTCAAGTTGTCACCCCACAAGCACTGTAAAAATGCCAGTTTCTCCAGACCATTACTTTTCAAATAAATCAAGATCCAGCATTTTTTAACCTTTTGTTTTTAAATCATTTCAGACATAAAATTTGCAAAAATAGTACAATATTCCCATCTACTCTTCACACAGCTTCTCCTAATGTTAGCATCTAATATACACAGTGTTCAATGAGGAAATCAACATCGGTACAAACTACCAAACTACAGACTTAAGTGTGGATGTCACTGGGTTTTCACTAAATCTCTTTTTCTGTTCCAAGATCCAATCCAGGGTCCCATATTGCATTTAGTTGCCATGTCTCCTTAATTCTCTCTGATTTGGATAATTCCAGTCTTTGTCATTCATAGCACTTTGGAAGATTGCTAGCCAATTATTTTGTAGAATGTCCCTAAATTTGGATCTACCTGATTTTTCCCATAATCAGCCTGAGGTTATACATTTTGGGCAAGAATAGTACAAAATGATGATGTGTCCTTCTAAGTGCATTGTGTCAAGGGATGACATGTTGTAATGTCTAATTACGGGTGATGTCCTTCAGTTAACATGGCATCTGCCAGGTTTCTCTGTGGTTTTCCCCTTTGTAATTAATAAATATCTTAGAAAAGGTGCTATGCAAATATCTACTTTCTCTTCAAACTTTGGCCCACTTGTCTCCATATCCATCCATGGATCTTTTCAGATGCATCATCTTTGAAAAATTCAACCAATCAAATTTTAAAATGTGGACCAAACATGTTTGATTAGAATAAAGAGTAGCAATAGATAAGCTTGGATTCTACCCTAGCAGAATGGGCACAAACACGTGCTCCACCCTAGAAGATGGTATTTCCTTTACCGGGGACACTGCAGTGTGATCTGCCCCACATGACAGGTCACCCATCCAGGGCCAGCACCACGCCAGTGTCGGAGATGCATGTGGGAAAGGTTGCAAGGCAAAGCAATCAGCCATATCTTCCCTTCTGTCTCTTTATTTCATTTGTTCTTTTCTTCCTTCCCTCTTTCCTTCCTTCTTCTTTTCTCTCTTCTTCCTCCCTCTTTCTCATTCTTCTGTTCCTCTTCATTTTCCCTCCCTTTCTCCTCATCTGTCCTTTCTTCTCTTTCTTCCCTTTTTCTTTTTCCCTTCCCTTCTCCCCTCCTTTCCATCCCACCATTTTCTCCTTCCTTTATTCCTTCTTTCACGTGTTTGCTCAACATTACTGCACACTTCTTTCATACCAGGCCTGTACTAAGCATCAAATAAAACATGATCACAATCTATTTCACTGAGGATAGCAAAAGAATACAAATCAAGTATGTACAGTAAATGAACAAGACAGTGGCAGCTGGTGAGTTCCTGTGGGAATGGACCACTTCCTGTCCATGCGCCATCACCAAGAACTGTTACCTCTAAATTCTGATGGCACACCCTATCAGGAAAATACGTTCATCATGTGCCCACAGTAGACATAAACTTGTTCGCTTCTAATTTATATGAATGTGCAAGTCCACATTCCTTTATCCAAGACATTTGGGGGCAGATGCAACTCAGAAATCAGAACTGTTTCGAATTTTAGGAAGACAGTATGGTGTATGTGTTGAATATTATTTAACCTCCACAGAGGGGTATAGACTAGCACTTTGTAATCAAACAGTGATATTTAGTAGCAAAGCAGATGATTAACCACATCCAGGAAGAATAAAGACTGAAAACAGCCTCATGTCAACTCAGTCGCGTATTGTTGAATGCTCCAAACCTACAGTGAAAAAACACAGAATTTTCTGAGCTTTGAAGACTAAGTTTACAGATAATGGCTTGTGGTTCCGTGTTACTTTTATTGTTTACTATTTCAAGGTACCTCCTGCGTTTTGGGTAATATTCATCTTTAGGGATCATGGATAGAAATCTCTATTTCAAATTGTCTTCTTGGTGATTTCTAAAAATTTGGCCTGGCATCCAGGAAGTCTGGACTGAACACCTTCATTAACACCTATAAATTTTGATCAGTTGGTGTTTGTTTATAGTGTGTATCCAGATCTGAGCTCAGTGGGGAAGAGCGCAGTAATTGATCAGTGATATTGCCCAGGGCACAGGCAATGGGAGTATAGGCGTGTATGAAATATATTTACTATCATCGATTGTCCCAATTACCCTTCCTACTCTAGCCTCCTAAAATTCAGGTCAAGGCAAATAGATGTTCAAACACATATTGTGAATCCCTCAAGGCTGGGGAGGGAGGACACATGCTTTGTTCTCTCCGGAAGCTTACTTTTTAACTTAGGAAAGCATCTGGATGTAGGACTCTCAGCCTCAAACATTTCTCAAGTCTCCTGCTGACTTCTTCCAGCGTTCATTGTCTTCAGTTCCTAAGAACACCCTTAGCCTTGCCTTCAGAAGCTGTCTGTGCTCTTGCCTGTGGATTCAGGCCCATCACACTGAGGACAGATTAGCCCCAAATAGAGTCTCTCTTCTTCGTGTAATCAGAAACCTTGAAAGAGCACAAAGAGAGATCTAATGGCAGCTGCCCCCAACACTGCGTGTCCAGAACACAGTCCCTTTGTGCCTAAATCCTTGTAAGTGGCACATTCCTGGCCTCATTTTGTACATGGGAACACCCTGAACAGAAAACACTCAATGAAAGTGTCTCCTGGATGTTAAAAACACAAGCACACAGATCACCTGGGGATCTTGTTAAAATGCAGAGACCGATTCAGAAGATCTGGAAAGAGCCTGAGACTCTGCATCGCTCACAAGCTGCCAGGGGATGCTAATTCTTCTGGCCCACAGACCCCACTTTAGGGAGCCAGGGACATGGTAACCGAGAATTAAAATGCCTAGTATAGGCTAGGTGCTGTAGGAAGACGGGAAAGAAGCCTAAGAAGAGGGGAAAGTGTCCTCCTGGACAAGGAGGGTGAAGGGAAGGGGAAGCAAGTGCTTTCTGAGCATCCACGTGAAAGTGCCAGTTCCTTGATAAAGGACATAAATGTTCCATTCTTCTCTCTGTCCTTAATCCTTATGACCCTAAGAAGTAGGTGAAATTGCTATTTCCCCTCTCCTTCCCCCAGCTCCCACCCCCCACCACACACACATACACACACATCTTTCACATGAGAAAAGTAAGTGACTGTCGCAGGTCATACTGTGGGTAAAGATCCAAACCCAGAATGCCAAAAGCCCCCTCATGCCTACCTAGTTCCACTCCTCTGTGTTGCAACGTGCCACCTCAAAAGGGCCACGAGAGGATTTAGTGGTGTGTGAAAAACTGGCATAGAGACCCTTGTCCAAAGGCCTTCACTTTCTCCAATAATGAGGCCAGTTGGAAGTTGTTAACACAGATGGGAACCAGCCAGCAACAAGTGAAAGACTGTTCAACCTATCAGCGCTGCTTTAAAGCTATAACATGCTCTTGGCTCCCTCTGCCCCATTTCAAAGAGCCCAATCCCAAATGCACCTGCAAGCAAATGAGCGGCGTCCAGTGGGAGAACTCGGGTCTCTACCACTCTGAGCTGGCTTCCATGTTCTCCCGTTTCCTGGAGCCTCTTGGGAGAAGAGTTTCTCCAGGTTAATATATAGTGCTAATGAGGGGTCGCCAGCGGGAAAGGGTAAGGTCTACTTGATCCAGGGCTTGGAATGGAGCCAGGGTCTCTCTGGCCATCGAGTTTCCCTCTCCTTCCAGGTAACTGTGCTGTGTGGGGAGATTAAGATGTATAGTCTGCAAATGGACTAACCTTTTCCAGGCCCCTTTAATGAGGCTTCCTAAAATAGGGCCGTTTCTCTCTGTTATGCTATGGATGTGTACACATTCACATACACATATTTCTTAACATAACCCATATGGAAATAAAACCTCCCCCTTGCCCTTTTTTTGAAAAAGGGGACTCCATAATGCGCAAGACTTTTTTCTTCAAATTAAAAATCATTTTTCAGCAACATGCATTTCCAGGAGTTTAGTCAACAGGCCAGGCTCCCTCTTAAAGCTCCAGTTTCCAGGCAGCATGTACTCAGCGGGACCGACGGTCCTGAAGCATAGCGGGGACCCCGCAAAAGGTTTCTTGAGTAAAAGCCCCAGGAAACATACTCCATTCTGGGACCCTGTTGCCCGGCAACCCCAAGAAGGGATGTGGGGCTGTGAGATGCTCCTATTCCTAGGAACCTTCAGAGGGACACCCTTAAGTGCTGTGTCATTCAGATCTTCATCTGCCTAAGGGAGGAAGTTCTAGCCTCAAATGAGGCCAGGTAACTTCCAGCTTTGAAATGTAAGGGAAAAAAGCAGATTCTTAAGGTGTCCCTCTAACCTTGACTTCTCAACAATTATCACTGTAATACATGTCTGATAAAGCTGTAAACCCTCCTGGGACTTCAGCTCTTTCAACTGCAGCCTGATTTGGACACCCTGTCTGACCAAAGAGCAAGGACAGTGTCTGTGCTGTCTCAAACACATGAGCTTCTGAACTCAAGATGTCAAGCAGTGGGCAGGCAGCCGCTCATAAATGAATTGTCTGGCCCACAAGGCCACAAAACTAGGAATCATTTTTTAAGTATTTTTTTTCAAACCTTGACCACTTAGGAATTTAAAGGCATCCTCCCAAATAACTTGAGACAAAGAGGAAATCAAAACCAACAATTACAACAAAGATAATAACCATAATGAGAATACTGTATATTTTTTAAGTCTCATGGGACGTACCCAAAGCTGTAATCAGAAGCAAAAATTATAATATTAAATGCTACCATTATCATATTTGAAGGATATGCAAAAACTGAGGTGACTGTCAACTTGGCAAGCTATAAAAAGAATAAAACAAAGAAAAGTAAAAAGAATGATTAACAAAGGGAAAGGAGAAATACCTGAATTTGGATTTTAAAAGACTAAAGCAAAGATACAGATAAAATTCCCAGTGGTCTAAATCAAGAAAAAATAAGGAGGATAACTCATAATTAGGAAGAAGTGAGTGGTGAGATAACCACAGAGACGAAAAAGATTAAAAATAGTAAAAACTCGTACTCATGCACAAAATTCTACGCTAAAATATTGGCAGTATCCAAAAGGTTAATATTTTAATTGTAAAAATAGTTTTTAATATTTCTGTATACAGCATACTTACAAATGAATAAGAAAAATTAAAACAGCACAATAAAAAATGTGCAAAGGACATGAATAGGCAATTAGGAAAAAAATGCATGTATCAATTGACATATTAGAAAATGTACATCTGCTCTGTAAACCAAAGGCATAAAAACTGAAATAACTGTGATGTCACATTTCCCTATCACATTAGCCAAGCTTTGTTTCTGTTTGGTACAGCAAGCAAGAATGAAGCTTAACTGAATGGGGCGCACTCATACAGAGATAAACAGATGATAGGAATGTAAATTAGCTCATCTCTCTGGGATAAAACTCTTTGGTTGGGAACATTTCAAGTGAATTCCAGCACCTTCTCTTAAAAGGAAAGCTCCCAAACTTAACTGTTCTTTATAAAAGTGCTGCTGCTGCTTATGAAGCAGGACCTAATTTCTACAGATTTGGGGGTTCCAAATCCCAAGAAATCATTTTCAGGGTGCAGGAGAAAGAGATCAAGTCAAGAATGAAGACCCCTGGCTCCTTCTGCATGCTCTATCCCTAACATATGTATGACCTTGACAAATCTTTTAGCTTCATGAAGCCTCCATTTCATTAGCTGGGGAAGTGGAGAATTGAATTTGATCTCTAAGGCTCCTCCTGCCTCTGACAGAAAGTTTTATTTTCTTCTAAATGCCAAAGACTTCCTGGTGTCTTGAGGAAGACAATATTTCTGCTCAAGATGGGAGGAAAAAGATCAATTGGATGCCAGTCAAGAAGAAAGGACCAGGCAGCGGACTTGGCCCAGTGGTTAGGGTGTCCACTTAACCTCATGGGAGGTCCGCGGTTCAAACCCCGGGCCTCCTTGACCTGTGGGGAGCTGGCCCGTGCTCTGATGCGCGCAAGGAGTGCTGTGCCATACAGGGTGTCCCCCGCGTAGGGGAGCCCCACGCACAAGGAGTGCGCCCTGTAAGGAGAGCCACCCAGTGCGAAGCAAAGTGCGGCCTGCCCAGGAATGGCGCCGCACACACGGAGAGCTGACACAAGATGACACAACAAAAAGAAACACAGATTCCCGTGCCGCTGACAACAACAGAAGCGGACAAAGAAGACGCAGCAAATAGACACAGAAAACAGACATCCGGGGTGGGGGGGGGAGAAGGGGAGAGAAATTTTTTAAAAAAAGAAGAAAAAGAAAGGACCAACCTTAAAACACACAAGAAAGTTTCCAACCTTTCCTCTGCTCATTTTCTGCATTTTTAAATGAACTGTAATGTTTTGTACATTTAATTGCTCAATAGTTGTTGAATGCATAAAGGAATGAAATGAATGGATGAATGCACGCTTGATACAGAAAGGCCATCTCCCTAGGTTTTCCTTACCTATCCTAAAAGCATGGAGGGTGTAATTTTTTTTAAATGATAAATTTATTAGGGTCTCTCAAAAACAAAGAGTGAACAAAGGAAGGGTATTATGGATGCCGTTTCTTTGCCCCAGATCAGACCTTACTCACCAGTCCCGTACACAGAATAAACACCAGCCACTGTGGCCAAATATTCCCAAAGAAGCTGGCCATCTCAGTCAGGAGAAAATCAGTCAAGACATTCGTAGGTGATTCCTCATAGCCAAGATAGTTCCGTGGTTAAGACAACCACAGAGACCATCTCAAAGCAAAATCTTTTCATGCTTCAGCCTGTGGTTTCAGGCACGTGAACCCACTCATGTCCCTCCTCTCCTCAATAGGAAGTACTAGCCTGCTCTTAGCTTGGTCAGCGTCTGATGGTCAGAATGGGAGAAACCACTGGGGCAAAGCCTCATTCCAGAGTGGCTACCAAAAAATGTGGCTCTCTTGATGTGGTGGACTCAAACCAAATCCCAAAGCAGGTAAGATCAGGCCAGGCTCAGCCCAAAGAACAACTGGCTACATACCTATTGCCACTCCCCAGTTCTGCTCCCATGGCAGACATTATTTCTTTCCCACTGTGCCCAGATTCGACATCAGAATCCTTCCCAAGACCAGCATTTCCAAGTCACCGCACAAGACAAAATGAACCTGTGATTCCTGGTTCAGAGAACATCCCAGTGTCCCAACTTTGTCAATATTCTTGTCTTGATAATTTGTTAGGTGAAAAATTCAAGTTATAAAAGAGTACGTAAGATAAAAGATATGTGTAATTAAATCATATATCCAGGATATGATAACAGTAATATTAAACATTAACTACAAATAATTACTTGGGGAACCGAGTAACTCAGTGGTTGAGCGCTGGCTTTCCATATTTGAGGCACTGCCAGGTTCAATCCCCAGCCCTGATGCCTCGAAGAAATAATAAGAGTAATATTAAACAATGTAAGTGTGTGAAATATAGATGCGTATTTGGGGAAGAGGGACTGTCATGAGTGTCAATCTAGAAGATTTAAAATAGTGTGTGCATACACAGTAATAACAGTCAACCTATATACAATACTGTGCTAAATACTGTCTTATCTATTTGGACACATCTGATATTGGTAAACATCCCACAAGGTAAGGACTATCTCCGTTTTTCAGATGAAGAAACTAAGGCACAGAGGTGAAATGATTTGCCCAAGATTACGAAGCTGATAAATGGCAGAGCCAGGCTTCCGAACCAGGAATTCTGACTTCGTGTCCATGACCTTAACCACGAAGCTGCCTGCTGCTCTACAGGAGATACCTGGTCAATTCACTGGATTACCACGCATTTATCTGAATAAATGTTGAGTTAGTGTGTGATTTGATATGAGCATGTGTACACACACACACATGCACACATCATCTTAGGCACATTTGGCTGTGCTGCTGGTTCAGCAAATTACTGAGTCCTTGCCATTTGAGGTTCACAGTTTAATTGGATGTAAGACCCAATACCTGACAGGGTGATTCCCCTCTCATAAAATATATGGGGAGAGACCTCAGAAGTCCCCATTTTCTGAGTTCTAGGGGAAATGACCCTTATGCTCTTGGGCAGAGGGCAAGCTAAGCAACTCATTCATATTTTATAAGTTTGTTTAATGGAGTCTTATTTTTTGGGTTATGTATTTTTAAAGACCCTATAGCTTAGATTGATGGAGACACTGGGCTGATTCTCCTCTTACAAGCCAGAGCTGGAGGGAACCCAGCCCTTCAGGGGCCAAGGAGAAATAGGAAGGGTCACAAATGGACAGAGCTACCTCAATGTCCATCAGTGGAGAACTGGTTAAATAAATTATGCTCATCCCTGTAATGGAATATGTGCATCTGTTAAAGAGAATGAACTATAGATCTATAGGTACTGTCAAGGAAGGGTGTTCATGATATATTGTTAAGGAAAAAGGGCAAGTTGCAGAACACTAGGGATAATGTGATTAGATTTGACAATAGAATAGAAAAGTGGTGTGTGTGTGTGTGTGTGTGTGTGTAATATGATTAAGAAAATGAGCACAGGTAGAGCAAACTACGGTTCACATCCCAGCTCCACAAACCACTAGCTGTGTGAGCCTGGGTTTTCTTAACCTCTCTGAGGCCCAAATGCTTCATCTGTAAAACAAGGGGAAAACCCAGCACCCATCTCTTCCTTAACGTGGTATGTGGATGATGAGATAATGCATGAAAAGCATTTACACTTTGTTTAGTGTTTATTAGGTGCTCAAAATGCATATTATTTATATTATCATTACTGCACAGAAGAGCATCCAGAGGGAATCTGTCAAGCTTTCCAGAGTAGCCACCTTTGGGACCTTTTACTGTTCACATCATACATTCACACTGCATTTGAATTTCTCCAACATGTATATTTGCCTCTTGTCATTAAAATACAATAAAAAAGAACTTTAAAAATTAGTCAAGTTGACTGCTCTGCTGGAAGGAAATATATGAATTCCAAAGTTTCCAACAGTCTCATTTCTGAGCTCTAATGAGCCAGCTGGATGTTGCCACACTCCTGGGGCAGGTCACACCAGCCCACCCCCCTCCCACCCACTCCACCCCCCCCACCCCCCTCAAAGGACATTTCTGTTTACTATTTAATTCAAGCTAAACAGATGAAGCAATTTCAAGTGGGGAAACTTACAAGGCCTCAGAGGCTGTGAAAAGAGATGCAACAATAAAGAGCACCTATAATTTCTCTCTCTTTTCAGTTGGAAAAGAAGTCTTTTCATTAAGGTGAAACACATATATGAAATTAACTGTTTTAAAGTGTACACTTTGGTGGCATTAAATACATTCAAAGTGTCATAAAGCTACCACCTCTATCTAGTTCCAAAACACTTTCATCACCCCCAAAGGAAACCCCAGGCCCATTAAGTAGTCACTCCTCATCCTCTACCCCAGCCCCTAGGAACCGCCAATCTCTTTTCTGTCTGTATAGATTCACTTATTCTGGATGTTTCATACAGATGGACTCATACAGTATGTGACTTTGGGTGTCTGGCTTCTTTCACTTAGCATGATGTTTTCAAGGTTTGCTTGTGTCAAAGCATATACCAGAACTTCATTCCTTTTTACAGCCAAATAATATTCCCTTACATGGATATACCACAATTTGTTTATCCATTCATCTGCTGATGGAACAACTATAATTTCTTGAGCACTTACATGTCAAGCACTAGACTAACTACTTCTTCTGCATCATCTCATCTTTCACAGAACTCATTTCAGATAACTTCTAGTTGTTCTTTTATAAATTAGGCCGTTGAGGCTTAGAGCAGTGAAGGGACTTGCTCAAGGGCACACAGCTTATAGCGACAAGCCAGGATTTGATTCCAAGCCTATCTGGCCACAATATGTAAGCATTCCATACAATATGTGGTAACTACCCATGTGCTCTTTCATCAGGAAAAAGCTATGGTCTCTTACCAGGGGTAATTACGCCATAGATGCCCTCTCCAAATTAAGTAAATAATAACAAAGAATAGTGTTCATTATTTAATTTTTGTGATTTTCATAATAGCCCACAAATGTTTCTGGGATACTGTTTTGTTTTGGTGTACACAAGTATGTGTGTGTGTGTGTAAGAAAAGTGTTCCAACCTCTAGTAACTTGAGGAGTTCTAGATTCAATTCATTCGTGTAGCAGGCTCCTTTGTTACAGGACTTGTCAGAGTCCTTGGCACACCAGCTGCATTTGACTCCCCAAGAGGTGGCTATTGAGTGCAGTGTTTCCCACCCATATTTGATTCTGGAACTCCTGCCTTATGAAGCATTTCCTGGAATAGACTTCACTTTGGGAAATGCTATCCAAAACAACTGTGCCTTCATTTTTCTTTTCTAAGCACATTAAAAACTGCAGAAAAATTGAGATACCTTTAAATCTAAGAAAAAGAGAAAAGTATCCAAGTCTCTCTCCAAATCATCCCCGTGCCTTCAGAAATACCCGAGAGCCCTGATATACCTGAATATGAGACGACCAAAATGCAAGGTGAGTTCACACTGAAGGGAGCCCCTACTTTTTCCAATGAGAAGGTCTAAACATAATTTTTGACCAGCTTGAGTTTACAAACTTTCAGGTAATAGATGAAAGAGCCAAATATTTACTTACAATATTTGATTTATTAATTCACTTTCATGTATTTTTAAAATCACAAGTAACATAAACTAATGTGGATGTAGAAAAACCTACTTTCTCCACCTCGGCATATTGTGAAACAATTTTATTCCGATTCTCTGCCTGCCTCTTCATTTTAAAAAAGCCACGTTTTGTACCATCTCACTCACTATTCCAGGGCATGTCATGATTACCTTTGTCTGCTGTTGAGAAATGCAGCCATTTTTTACCCATGTATTATACTGTCATGGGACATGTTATCCCAAGACACAAGTAAGGATGCTCATAACATTGGGACAGTTGTGTTTCTTTTCCTCATTCATCTCATAGGTGTATACTGTGATCTCTACAACATTACTTAGTGCTTGTTTATAAAGTGAGCTTTAAATGGCTTGTTTCCACGACATCAGAATCTGGCAGCTCTCAAGTCAGATCCCTTGGACAACTGTTAAGTTTCTTTGACTCAAAGAGTTGAATAGTATAAGCCTCCAGAGAACTGGCTTTGATATGAAAAGTCACTCTCAAACGTACTTAACTGGTCTAAGTAAAATAAATGAGGGGTAAGAATCGCATTTCTTATGACTTTTTTTTGAAGCATGAGAAAGTTAATAATAATTAAATATTATTTCTTTCTTCAGTGATTTATTTTCATTCATTCACCAAATAATTATTGCCTACAACATACCAACGCCAGTTGGGGACAAAACGGTGAATCAGATGGGCATCATCCATGCCCTGCAATATGGAAGGCTGTCGAGGGACCTAAGTATTACCAACTCCTTCTTTCCTGTGGGATAATTATGGGGAGGTACCTGTCATGTTTTATGTGGGCATGTTTGATATTTTTGAAGGACAGATTTCATTGCTAAGTTCAGTCAGCAAAGACTGGGTTAAACACAAGTTTTGCGCTCCAGCTCAGAGACCTGAGTGGCACTGCCCTCTTTCTACCCAAGACCGGGAAGAGTGAGGGCAAGAAAGGAAAAATTATTGATGGAAGGAGAACACTCAATTGCAACCTCATGAGTAAATGGGCCATTTATCCCCCAGTCCGGAGCTCCTTGAAAAGGTGACCGTCCATCAATCCCTGCTCAGAGCTGCCCCATGATGAGCTGTTCTATCAATGGGCTAATTTAGCTGATTACAGAGGAATTCGAGAGGAATGGGCCGCCAGGGCCTGGGTCTGGGCCAGCAATGCATTAAGTCTGCCAGTGTCTCCATCACCTTCCACCTGGGACCGATAGGGGCGTCTTATTCCTGAAAACCTGTCCCCATCTGATGGGCTTTCGTTAAACTCAGCTCCGGCTTATCGGGTGTTAGGTGGAAACCTACTGCTCCAGGGCATGGATTGTCCTCCCAGTCCTTGGGGGATGGGGGCTGGGGGGAGAGTCTCTGGGAACAGTGCCAGGCTATTCTTGGCTGCTGGACAGCAGCGTGTAGATGCCCAGTCCTATGGGATGGGAGTACAGGAAGGGACGGAGAAGGCCAGGCTGGAATGCCATCGCTCCTGCATTCCCTTGACTTACACACAAGGCTGAGGCAATGCCCACACCCACCTCCATCACAGAAAGGCTAAACTCACATGCAGGTGGACTGGGCGACCATGCTAGGAGTCTCATCTCCCTGCTCCTCCCCAAGGGAGGTAAAATCTCCCCCAGTATCCTCTAATAGTTCCTATAATTCTCAGATTTTTGGATTAAAGTACTGCCCTCTCCAGATATCACACTTTCAACACTGGGTTTTTAGTCATTTTCACTTGAGCACAAATTATTCTGCCCACTCTATAAATGCTCTGTGAGCAGGACACAGAAAGATAAGTTCAGAAGACAGGTCAATCCAAAGCTAAGGAGGAGTGGAGAATGCAGAGGCATTCAATTCTCTGCACAGATGGGACTCAGCAGTTTTAAAGAGCAGGGAAAGTAAAGCACTAAAAGAGGAGGAAGGAGGGCCCAGGTAGTGAACTTGTATTCTCAGTTTTGCTGAAAGGAATTTCTGTATGCATAAAAACATAAACTTTCCAGCTAACCATACCCCCTAAACCCATTTAAAGGAATAAGAGCACATGCTCAAATAAGTGGCAATAAAGTGACTCAGTATCAGTCACTTACATTAAGGAGAGTCTAGAAGCCTTTGGTGGTCTTTCTTATTAGAATTGTGTTGGTACATAAACAATTCTGTTGTTAATTTCTCCAATTTAAAAACCAAGACCCTGTGTATTAAGCAGAACTCTGTTGATTGCAAGGGACAGAAATCAAAGCAAAACCAGTCTGAGCAGAAGAAACAATTTCACTAATGTTGCTTTAAAGTACAGAGGGCTAGTTTCAGGCATGGCTGGGTCCAGGGGCTCAAATGATGTTGTTGGCAGTCTCTCTCTTTCCAGTTCTCATCAACCCTCCTCCCTTTTTATTGCCTTCATTCTAAGACAGGCTTTCGACATGTGGTTCCCCAAAAAAGCCACCAACAGCTCCAGACTCACATTCTGCCAGTTTAGAAATCCACTGGAAAGAAAAATTCCTCTTTCCCAAGAGTTCCAGCCAAAGTCCAGAGCTGACTACCATTGGCCCCATCCATATTTCAGACCCATCCCTCAGTCATTACTTTGGGCCAGCAATTGGCCAGACTGTCTCATGCCCAGCCCTTAATCGAAGGGGATCAATCCATTCTCCCCCTTAAGCCTTGTGACCTGTGAGTAGAAAGGAGTGCCTCCCTCCAAAAACAGAAATCAGTGGGCTGCTTGCAGATGAAGAAGAGAGTGATGCTGGCAGGGAGAACAACAGGATCTGTATAAGGTTCATAAAGAGACTGTGCAATCAAGTGTCAGGACTCCCGGGTGGAAACCTACAGAGTCCAGTGGGAGTGAATGTGATCACTAATGCCAGTGATCTCCATAAGGCATCTCAAGGCGGGTGAATCTCCCTCTGGGGTTTTCTCCCATTTCCTGATATACTGAAATCTGCTGATCCTTTCAGATTTCCAGCTCAGGTGGCTTAACCATGGCTTAAATGGTGCAACAAAGGCAAGCTATGAATGAGAAGAGACTTGAGCCCATAGAAACATGTGAGATCTGGTTCCAGGAACATGGATCTCCTTCATCTCAAAAAGTAACCTTAAACACGCCAAGTGGTCTCTCTAAGCCTCTCGCTCGGTTTGACCCATATTTACAGAACAATGAAGACTGGCGTGTAAGAACATCTTTGGAATCAGAGCTGTGTTCAAACTGGCAGCTCTCCTGTGTAACCTCGGGCTTAACCTCCCTGAACTACTGCTTCTTCATCTGTTACTACTGTTTCTTCATCTCTAAAGGGCAGTTAAATAACCTGTGAAGTATAACATGGTTCTGAGGATTAGATTCATTATACATTCAACAAATTCTACTCTCTGCCAGGCACTGTGATAGGCACTGGGACACACATAAGAAAACAAAATCAGTAAAATTCTCCACCATTTTTGGTGTATTTATACTAGTAGAGGGAAAAAGACAATAGGCATAGGAATAAGTAAACTATTTTGAGTGAAAAAGATGATAAGGATAAGTGCTATGGGAGAAAAAAAAGAACAGGGTGAAAATTAGGAGTATATGGAGGATGGAGGAGGGAAAGTTTCCATATTAAATAGGATGCTTGGAGTGAGTGTCGCTGAGAAGGTGTATCTGAGCAGAAACTTGAAGAAGGTGAGGGGCTGAGGAGGAGGGAGAAGAGCATTCTAGTTAGAGAGAACAGCCCATGCAAAGGTCCTAGGTGGGAACATGCCTAGTATAGTCAAGGGCAGCAAGAAGGACACTGTGACATTAGCAGAGTGAGCGAGGAGGTGGTCAGAGAGGAAATGGGGCCAGATAATAAAAGGCCTTGTGACCATTGTAAGGACATCAGCCTGAGAAGTGGTTAGCACAGCCTGGCCCATTGGAGGCTCCAAGAAGTGGAAAGATGGTGAGGAAGATGCAGCTGATGGTAATGGTGGTGGCGGCGATGGTGATGATGAAGATGGCGGCGATGATGTTTATAGTGATGATGATGGTGCTGATGGTGATGGTGATGGCGAGGACGACAACAATGTGATATGATGTGGCATCCCGCACTCCAACAATAGCATCCAGGCTAATGCAAACTACCCTCGCCTTTCTGAGCTGTTCAGAGGATTTCCAAATTAACACAATCAATTTGCACTTTGAACCCATGCTGCGAAAACCCTCTGTAAACAAAGGGTGTTTCCTGCCATCACAAATCTTTATCATGTGTCTGACACCATTATCACCAAAAGGTTACCAGGAGGCACCCATTAGCAGGGCTAACGCCTGCTCTTCTGTTTATATGACCCTGCTCTTCACTTCCTCTTGATACCAGTAGGAATCCCAGAGTCCCACATATTTGCTCCAGCAATCTGTGTGTCCTTCACATATGGCCGTCTGCCCAAATCAAGTGGGCCATTGCCTGGGTAACGTGGGGAATCTGGATCTGATTAGCCCCAACTGAAAGGCTGCAGGCTATCACCACTGACATCGCCAAGCCAGCCACCCACTTTATCCTGGGTCTTAACCCCTGGAAGCTACTCCCAAGTGTAATTAATTCTTCTCCAACATCTCTTGCCCCAGCTAAGTGGTATTCTAGCGCTATTTCTCCAAAGAGGGCTTTCCCAAAATTTCCAGCACATGGCCAGACCTCCTGTGAGGTTGTCAAGATACAGATATCCTTGAGCATGCTCCCCCACCCCTCCCTCTGGCCTAGATGGCTGTCCCTTGCTCTGAAAAGGGCTCCTCACTACTCCAAAACTCATTTTCCAAATCCATCTCAGCAGGAAGGCGCTTTCTGACATTTGAGTGTGGTACTGTCCAACTATTCAATGCCTTCCTAATGCCCTCAGCAAAAGTACAAACACCTTAGAACACGGACAAGGCTCTCCATGACAGGGTTCTTGCTGCCCTCTCCAGCTTCGCCTCTCACCAGCACCCTCTCCGTCCAGCCAGGCTGAGAACCTGGGCACTGCAGGGCATGCGGCTCCCCACTGCCCCAGCTATCCCTCGGCTTTGCCTGGCCGGCTCCATGTGTCCTTCCACTTAGCCTCTTCCACCTCCTCTCTGACACCTTTGTCTACCCTCTCCCCCCACATCCTGACCAGATGTCCCTGCCACATGCACCTTTCGATCTGTCCATACCCCCATTGTAGCTCTTCTTATGGCCTATTGCATCTCGAGCCTCTCTCACCTGCCCCATGTGAGCTCTCAGGTCTCCACCCAAGGAAGTCATCTGCTCCTAACAGATGCTCAGTAATTACTTGTTGCTTGCACAGAAGAGCCATTCTCGCATTTATTCAGAGGCCAGATTCTGCTCCCTCAGCAGATGTAGCTATGGCACTGCAGCAGGATGGTTCAGCAAACCTGAGTTTGGATCCTACTCCTGCTCCATCTCTTATCAGCCAGCGCTTTTGGGTAACTCAACCTCTCTAGACCCAGTTTCCCAACTCTAAAAGCGGGAGCATGATAGCAACTTCTCACAACAATAGTGAGGATTAAATAAAATATTCTGCTGAGTGTTTAGGGAGTGTTAATTATTTTCTCCCCAATACATTAAATCATCACAAGCCAGGGATTCTTGTCTATTTGTTCACTGGCACATAGAAGGTGCTCAATAAATACTGGCTGAACGACAGCCAAGCTGGTTTTGTTGACCTGATGGAGAAGCTCCCTGTTTCCCTAGACTCTCTTGCTTCAGCCATACGGCTCTCAAGACTCTGATGCCCTACCCCAGAGACACTGATGGGGCAGGGCTTGGGTGGAACCCAGAGACCTACAGTGGAACACGTTCCCCATGATCCATCAGTTTAGGAGCCTCTGCCCTAGATGATTCAAGTCTCCACTAGCTGCCCCTCTTTTCTCTGAACTTCTATGGTCTGTTTCCAATAGCAGCCATCATTACAGGTAACCAGTCTATCATAATGATCATTGTTCTGGGACTAATATTATTTTCATAAAGACCAGAAACCCGACAGAGGCTTTTAAGTGAATACTTGGTAATAGAACAATCAAGTTAAAAGATCAGTGTGACGGCAGAGCGTGAAATAGGAAAGTATCATGGCCAATTGATTTGGACCACACTTAGGGTTTGTGAAATGAATTTCATTTTCTGTACCAAATGGAAGTCCTGCTTATAAATCACTGCCGCTCCTAGAGACTAAAAAAGGAAACAAGTTTTGATTAAGAATTCAGGGGCTTGGTCCCAATGCAGATTTATAGGCCTAGATGTCTTGCCATGGGGATTTCAAAGAGTCCCACCTGTTAATTGTCATTTACGAAGATTAACCCTGGGGCTTCTGACTAAAGCTTGAGGGCAGGGGAAAGGAGCTGCTTGGGAGGGAAAGGAGATTCTAGAAAACATGCTTCTCCATGCTTTTCTAACCTTCCCCAGAGACAAACTAGCCATGTAGCCTTTGATATAGCATCCTTCGAAATTTTCCCTAGATTCTGGACACGCAGGGAATTTGATTTGAAAATCCTTCTGCACCAACAATCTCTACTAAAATTTTGCAAAGCATGTTAAGAGTCAAGATTAAAAAATAAAACAAAAGGAAAAAAAAAAGGAAAGAAAGGTGTTCATCAAAATCCACGAAGCATCCTAGTTAGCTCTGGTGGAGAGGTTTAGCAATTAATGCTAAGAAAATTTGGCATTTTCCATATCTCTGGAATTCCTGATCTGTCAAAGGCAGCCTTTTTTTAGTCCAGAAAGAAAAAGTAGACCTTTAGAAGCTAGTGTTAGGATACGGGACCAGACCACTTTAACAAGTTGGCTGGGACAGAGCCAAGTTGTGCTACTTGGTGAAATGCCATGGTGTGAGATCCAGTATTTGCAAAAGTGTGCTCTGCAAATAAGAGGTCATGTTATTTTTGCGTCTACTATATATTTGCACTTTCGGGAGTAAGAAGTCAGGACAGTGTTAATAAGGCTTGGAAGGGAGCCTGAGGGAAGTGTTTGAAGGTCTGAACGTTCTGTGTCTTGAGCTGGATGTGTTTGGTTTGTGAAATTGTATCAAGTTTTACACTTAGGATCTTCACTTTTCTGATATTTCCATTTCAATAGTTAAAAATGTTAAAAGCAGCCAAAGACTTTTTGAACTAATGGGTCAGATTATTCTGTAACATACTTACAGATTGCTTCAAAGTGAAAACATTACTTAAAAAGCCTTGCAGATAGTTTGTATTCATTCATTCATTCATTCACTCATTCATTCATTCAGCAAGCCCTGTATGCTTATTATGTTCTTTCCACATGATTCTGTTTTATTTGCTTCAAAGCACTTTTCAGTTTCTAATCTTGTAGTTTGTTTTGTTTATTGGTGTATTCTGTGTCTCACCCCACAGAATGCAACCTCATAAAGGAAGGGAACTTGCCTTTCTTGTTACCTGGCTGGCAGTCAGCACTCAAAATATCTGTTGGTTTCACTAATGAAAGTAAACAAGGTAGCATGCTAAGCTCTGGAGTTTCAAAATGTGTACCTCTTGTGTAGTGCTTGACCACAAGATCCTCTTCACCCGGTAGATGCTACTGTGCATTTTCCAGGCTCTGGAAATGTAGTGATGAGCAGAACAGAAATTGTCCTATGTACCACTCCACTTCCCAGGGAATTTACTGCTTAAAAAATCAATTGCAGCAACAGGTGATACCACTTGTGAGCAGGAAAAATAAATTGTTGCTGGAGATTAGGAAGAATCCAGTGGGCAGTGAGATAGAAAGATGATGCTCAGTGAAAAGGCAATGGGGGAAATCTAGAACATAAACTACAGACTCTAGCTTCTGAAGACTTTAGAACCCTTCATCAAAAAATCCTCCTGGATTCCCTGTAAGTTTCTATCAGAAGCCTATTTACCTTGTGTTAGCCAAAGTCAGAGTCTCTTAAAATCAAGTATATCTGTTTGATTTTGTGGCCTCCAATTATATACATTAGCCAGGACTCTGCTACTACTGTTGTTGCAAAGCTAGTGATGAGAGCAGCTTTTATTGGCCCAATAAGAATAATTCACCACCAGTATATTAGCAGATACTATAAAATCCTGTTTGGTGTGGGTGATCAGAAGGCATTATTGGAAATGCTTTAAATGTCACTCCTGTTAAGTTGTTCAGTGTGCCCATACTTTTCTTCTGGGTCATTCATTCATCCAACAAACGTTTCCTGGCCATCAGCCATGGCCCGGTATTATGCTTGGCCCTGGGGAACAACTGTGAATAAGGCCTATCAAGTCCTGCCCTCATGGGGATAACGCTCTAATGAGGAAAGCAGGAAATAATCCAGTATCAAAGATTAATAAGTGCTCTGAAGAAAACAAACCAGGGTGACATGGTAAATAGCAAATGGGGTTGGAAGGGACTACTTTTGACTAGATGGTGATGAAGGTCTGATGGTTAATTTTACAGGTCAACTTGGCCAGGCCAAAGTGTCCAGTTTGGCTAAACACTGGTCTAGATGTTACTGGGAAGTTATTTTGTAGAGAGGATGACATCTACAATCTGTTGGCTTTACATAAAAGAGATTTCCCTCAATAATGTCAGTGGGCCTCATCTAATCGGTTTTAGACCTTAAAAGTAAAAACTAAGGTTTCCCAGAGAAGAAGGAATTCTGCCTCAAGACTGCAACATAGAAACCCTGCCTGTGTTTCTAGCCTGCTGCTTTGCCTTACCAATTTCACACTTGCCAGCTCCCACAATTGTTTGAGCCAATTTCTTAAAATAAAACATATATATATATAAATATATATATAATGTAGTAGTATATTATACTGTAATGTAAATCTAACACACATATACACCCTTTTGGTTCTGTTTCTCTGGAGAATCCAGGCTGATACAGAAGGTCTCCGAGAGGACGTGACATTTGAGCTGAGACCTGAAGGACCAGCAAGTATTTGGCCAACAGGAAGATCTGGGGAAAGGACATTCCAGGTAAAAGATCCAAGTGCAAACACCCTGAAGCAGGAACAAAGGCAGGCAAAAACTCCTTCACCAAAACTTAGCGTCGCCACAGGATTCGAAGGGTGCAGTCAATGCTCGAATGAGTTTGTTGCTTGAACAGATGAACCACTGACCTGGTCAGTCATGTGCCATCCACACCCCACCCTCCAGCAGAAGTTACTAGCACTCTGTAGCAGCCTTGCCCAGCATGTCTGCACTCAGAACTGCCTCTTGTCAGTACGAGACACTGGGAGGGTCTAGTGTACTTGGAAAGGGGAGCCACCTTTAATCAGTATAAAGTTGTACCCATCCTTGTTATTCCAAGTGTGGTCCAAAGATCAGCAGCATTGGCACAACGTGGGGGGTTGTTAGAAATACAGGATCCCTGGCCTACCTAGCCCTACTGATCAGAACTTGCGTTTTAACAGATTCATGTGAATATGACAGCTTGCTTGAAACTCAACATTCTGCAACATACTTCCTAGCCATTATTTTATTTCATGCTTACAAGAAAGTTATTAAAAGATTTGGATTGGTATTGCAATATATAACTGCACTATCTTCTTCCTTGTCTTAGTTTCATACCAACTTTAAAAAGAAAAGTGCAATCATTTATTATGCTCACAGGTCTGTGGGGCTGCTAAGCCCTGGTTGAATAGGCTGGTCTCTAAACCAGCTCTACACATCGCTCATTCTCCTTGGACATGTGGCACCCCAGACATAGGGTCTCTTTCCTGAGACTCATCCTGGCACCCAGGCCGAAGGAGCAGCAGCTATCTGGGGTGTGTTCGTATCATGGCAACTTACTAGAGCACAAGAGGGCATGTCCAGCTGAGCAAGCACATTGCAAAGCTTCTCAGGTCGGGTCCACAAACTTCCACTTGGTCAAAGCAGGTATTGTGGCCAAACACAAAGTCAAAAGGCAATATTCTCCATCCACCCCAGCAAGGGTGTGGATGTATAATCCTATAATAAGTGAGAAAAACTTTGCAACCAATACTTCAATCTGTCACAGCCCCTTGCAGCCCCTTGCCTCTGCCTTGGTTCAAGCCCCAGCATCTCTTGCCAGACGATAGCAGTGTCCTGCTGCAAGGACTCCCTGCCTCTCATCTGGCCCCTCCACACATTGCTGCAGCCAAGATATGCCAGCTTCTTATAACAGCTGTAGAGGCAAGATTTAGGAGAAAGAATAGCCTTTGTAAAGAGGTAACCGGTCAGGAAGGCATGGAAGGGAAAAAAACTAAAAAATGTTTAGTCATCATTTCCTGTTCAGCTCATCCCAGAAATCAAAGTCTAATAAGGCCAGCCCTCCCCCCAAGAAAAACCAAGACTGACCAGTCAGTTCTGAGTCATGGCTGGTGTGCCTTAATGGGGGCAGGAGGAGAGGACTTTATAATAGGTCCTTGTAACCCACCAGGAAGGGGACAATCATGAGCTGCTTCAGGTTCCCCAGGCCTTCTGGGCAAAGGGGTCTGTCTTCCCCAAGGAAATTAGACTGTGGACACTTCTGAATTACTGTTATCTTGGATGGGGTGGAGGCCTTGGAATTTGATTAGACACAGCTGGTGCACAAAAGGGTCATTTGTCTGGAAAATTAGGGCTGTCTTGCCTACAAAGCTCTAAGTGGGAAAAGTGCAGGGTCAGTTGAAATGGTTTTAGCATCCATGGGTCAAATTAAAAGGGAAAGAGAAGGGTATAATCTATAATTCAAAAGACTAACAAGAGCAGGGTAACTACATCAGAGGGAAACACACACACACACACATACGCAGGGTGGGTTTCATCACCTGAACATCTTCAGGAAAATGATTATGATTATTTTGCACAGGAAGGAAAAAGGTTTCCAAGAATCGATGAAGGACTCTGTTCAGAAACATCCATAAGTGGCATATGAGACAGGACAGGAAGGGCTCGAGTATTTTACGAATCGTTTAAAGGTGCTGACGGCACAACCAACTACCAGGGCAATTTTCTAACTTTAGAAACATCATGCTAAAGGTTGGAGTTTTCCATTCCCCACCCCTCAAATTCCTCCTCTCAGATGGGCTGATTCTGTCTGCCCTCCAGTAGCAGATCAAAAGAGTAGGAGATGGCTCATGCCCTGGGGTGGCCTGTGGTCTGGTTTGGGGAGGCATGGTGGGGGCTGGAGGGTGGGTGATAAAAAACCCACCCCCAACGTCACAGCAAATGAAAACCAAACCCAAGGCAAAACAGAGTCACCAAAGAGAGTCATCTAGACTAGAGATGGGCACATTTTCTGTAAAGAGACAGTAAAAATTTTAGACTCTGCCAGCGTAGCCTGAAAGCAGTCATGGATGATATGTAGATGAGTGAGCATGAAATGTTTCAATAAAACTTTATTTACCAAAAAACAGGCAGAGGGCCAGTTTTCGCTGGTTGGAGTCTGCCAATGCCTGATCTAGAACCATTTAGTTAGTCCTATCTCCTCGTTTTACAGACAGCAAAACCACAGCTCAAATGGAAAATGATCTGCCCAAGGTCACAGAGGTTGGTTAAAATGGAGCTTAATTGAAAGCCTAAAACGTAGGCTCCATCTTTTAAAGTTCTTTCACACCACACTCCCACCGTCCCTTACTTTCCTGCAAAACATCTCACATGACACATACTGGGAATACCACACACAGATTCAGTCCCTGCATTCATGAAGCTTTGAATCTTGTGCAATATTCAGAAAACATTTTTTTTTAAGATTTATTTCTCCACCCCCACTCCCCTTGTCTGCTCTCTGTGTCCATTCACTGTGTGTTCTTCTGTGGCTGCTTGTATTCTTGTGAACGGCACCGGGAATCTGTGTCTCTTTTTGTTGTATCATCTTGTCGCGTCAGCTCTCCGTGTGTGTGGCGCCACTCCTGGGTGGGCCGTGGTTTCATGCAGGGCGGCTCTCTTACACAGGGGCCACTCCTTGTGCAGGGGGCACCCTTACACAGGAGCATCCCTGCGTGGGCCAGCACTGTGCATGGGCCAGCTCACCACACGAGCCAGGAGGCCCTGGGTGTCGAACCCTTGGACCTCCTGTATGGTAGGTGGATACTCTTATCTGTTGAGCCACATCCACTTCTCAGAAACCATTTTAAAATGAACTTTACTAAAGAATAAGTATTAAGTTTGTGTGGTTTTATAAGTATTAATATTTTTAAGTAATACAATTAAATTACTAGACTAATATTGTCATGAAATGTGCACCACCCTTGATAATATATGTTCTCTTTTCATAAACATGTAATTTTTTTTTTAGATTTTTATTTATTTCTCTCCCCTTCTCTTCCCACCCCAGTTGTCTGTTCTCTGTGTCTATTTGCTGTGTCTTCTTTGTCCGCTTCTGTTGTTGTCAGTGGCATGGGAATCTGTGTTTCTTTCTGTTGCGTCATCTTGTTGTGTCAGCTCTCCGTGTGTACGGCACCATTCCTGGGCAGGCTGCACTTTCTTTCACGCTGTGCGGCTCTCCTTACGGGGCGCACTCCTTGCATGTGGGGCTCCCCTATGCGGGGGACACCCCTGCATGACACAGCACTCCTTGCATGCATCAGCACTGCGCATGGGCTAGCTCCACATGGGTCAAGGAAGCCCGGGGTTTGAACCGTGGACCTCCCATGTGGTAGGCAGACGCCCTAACCACTGGGCCAAGTCCGCTGCCCATAAATATGTAATTTTTACTGACTTAATTTTACCACTGATAATGCTCATTGAAGGAAAGACTTGAAAATATAAGTAAGAAGTGCAGAAAAAATTGCCCATCCAAAGTTACCTACAATGATCAACCTGGTGTATATTCATCTAACTTTTTTTATATCTATAGACAGACATATATCACACCTACACATAACACACACAGAGATATATGAGAGTATGTTTTGGGAATGTGCATGCGAGTGCAAGTGTGTTTGGGGAGGAGGGTGGGTTTAACAAAAATGGGATCCTTCAATGCATATCACTCCGACCCAGGTAGAACACTGCTTATATGGTAAAATGCATGTTCATTCCAGCTGACTTGCTGACAGTAAACTTTTGGAAAGCAGACTGCTCATGAATTGACTTTTGCCTGAATTTCTCAAGAGCCAGTCGTGTCTAAGATGAAGTGCTGCTGGTGGTGGTGGGGATGATGCAGGCAAAATTTAGAGATGCTACAGATCTTATCTTACATTAGGGAAAGTGGAGGTTGAGTCTAATCCTTGAAGGTGTTAAATTTTTAACAAGTTTGCCTAATGGTCTCACTTTTTAGGATGACTTCTGATGGTCCAGAAATAAGCACACCCCCATTAGCAGAGGGCAGTCATTACAAAGACACAGACTGATGAGCACCCAAAGATAAATAATCCATCTCGAGGAGATATTTTGCACATGCCTCTAGGGAGTGAACTGAGTTTTCATCTCAGATTTATGAATCTGACAAGCAAGTAAAACATGAGACCCTCTTAGCCTAGTGGACTCAGGATTGTGACATCTAAAGCCCCATGAGATCAGCTTTTCCCTTCACTGAAGCTGGCCCTTTGAACAATGTCTCACATTGTATAAATCATCCATGTCCTGATCCAGTTCAAACACAACCATTTGCTGAAGCTGGCAAACTGGTTAATTCCAGCCACTCATCTTTGAGCCCTGACTATACAAAGATATTCATTAGGATTTTCTCAGTTGTAAGCAACAGATGTCAATCCTGAATAACTTAAGCAAAGCAGGACTTTCTTGAGAGATTCCCGGGTAGCTCACAAACCCTGAAGAATGAACTCAGAAAAGACAGAAGGTGGCCAGCCAACAGGAAATAGCGATGGACACTCTATGAGGCACCCTGAATCAGCTCTAACCATTTTCAGCCCTTGCATCACTCCACTCAAGACCTGAATTCTCCAACATCCTAGCCCTTGAGTAGAGGAGGATGCCACCTTGATTGATATCCCCACTCAAGGGAGAGGAGTGAGTCCCCCAATGGAAAACTGGGGTAATGTTACCAGGAGAAGAGGGAATAGATGCTAGGCAGGTGGAAATCACAGCTGTCTGCTACCAAAGATAAAACACTAGTGCTCAAAACTGAAGGGGCCATCGTCATAGCCTAGTCTCCTTTCTTCCTTAGGTACATGATTCTGGGGGAAGGGGGGCTGGGGTGGGAGAGGAGCTACTTCGCTCAGCTTCCCTAATAGCTAGGTGAAAACATGTAATTAAGTTCTGATGTAAGCAAAAGTGGCTTTGTTTTCTTTGCTGGCTGGAATGATGGCATGATGGCTGGAGCCAGCATAGCCATCTTAAGCCATGGAGTAACTTAGCAAATAGAAGTCTTCAAAGTCTGCAGAGGAACAACTTCAAATTTGAGGGCTCACTCTTGGACTTAGAAAGAAAGACCTAGCTTGTTCAAACAAGCAAAATATAGGTTTTTATGTTACTTACAACCAACCTAGTCCTAAGTAATACAGAGTCCATATGCAGTGACCACCATCAAAGAGGCTCAGAGCAAAACCAGTGAGAGATCCAGGAAGCCAAAGCCCTGAGCTGCAGGGATGTAGGTAATCAGGGATGTTCCATGGACGAGGGTGCATTTGTAGAATAGAAAAACGACGGGCGTGAGAAGTGGATCCATCAGTCCAGTCAAAGGGGTGAGGGGTCAGCAAACGCTTTCTGAAAAGAGCCAAATTATAAGTATTTTAGGCATTATGGGCCACATATGGTTTGTAGCACAACTACTCAACTCTGCTTTTGTTGGGCAAAAGCAACCATAGACAATAGGCAATGAACAGCTATGACTGTGTTCCCGTGAAATTTTATTTACAAAATCAAGTGGCTGGACCAGGGTTTTTCAACTCCTGTTATAGGCCTAGGATCCCCAAATTGTGTTCTTTTGACCACTGGTCCTTAGACATGGCTCAACAGAAACTCGGTTCTGTCAGCAAACAAAGTTGAGAGACATTGCATTCTCTATCCTTCTCTTAGAGAGCAAAAACACACTTGAGCATAGTAAAGGCTCCTGCAGCAAGGAACCTGTTGGACTTTGTTTAAACCCTAGCAATTTCTTATTTTACAAAATACCTTTAGTTCCAAAGAAGATCCTTTGGAAACCCTACTATGAGTTATGAGGAGCCAGTAAACAGGCCCCACTGAATCAGGGGTTTCCGAAAGCCAGACTGTGGCCCAGTGCCTATATATAGAAAAGTTTTCATTGTTCTCTGTGAAATGATCAAAGTAATGTCAGTCTAGAAAGATTTTCGAAGACTGAAATCCATTCAATTTAAAGAGTGTTTCTTAATTTTGAGGTTATGTCCTTTCTCCTCCTTTGATGTTTATTTTTCTTTTATGAAGCAATGGTTTTAAAGAAAGGTAACTCTTGTTTTTAATTTTAAATTTACTTATTAGGCAAAATAACAACCTGGCAATGCCGACAGCCTTCAGATAATATTCTCATATTAATTTTTAATTGTGAAATACAGCACACAACAGAAGAGAGCACAAAACACAGGTGAATATCTCAATTATGAAATGAATACCCGTGTAATCACAATTCAGGTCAAAAAATACTTCCAGCCCTCCCAGAAGCCTGTCTGGTGCCCCTTCCTCATCATCACCTTCTCCCTCCTCCTTAAAGGAAACTATCACCCAGTTTCTAACATGATAGTCCTGTTTTCAGATTAACATATGGAATCATAAGTTCTTTATCATTTGGTGTCTGTTTTTTTCGTTTGTTTGCTTTTGTTCAATGTGTAACTGACATTTGTCTATGTTGTTGCATGTACTGTGTTTTTGATGGCACACAAGATGCCAGTTTGGGGCCAGTTTGGAGCTATTACAAATAGTGCTGCTAGGCTCATGTGATGCATGCATTTTATCATTTGTCCATGCATTTCTGTTGGCAATATATTCATACACACACACACACACATGTACAGATACATTGCTGGGTCATAAGTATGAACATGTTCAACTTTGGTTAGATTAACCCTATGTCCCAGGACAGTCCCAGTTAATGCTTCCTGACTCAGTTAATGGCTCCTCTTTCACTCTCAAAAGTGAACTGGTTAGGACAATATAGTCTACAGCCATCCTATCTTTGCTTTCCAAAGAGGCTGTACCAAGTTACACTCTTACCACCAGGATATGAGAGTGCAAGTTGCTCTACACCCTCGCCGACACTTGGTACTGTCAGTCTTTTTAATTTGAGTCACTGGTGTGTGTGAGTAGGATCTCACTGTGGTTTTAACTGACATTTCTCTGACAATATGAGACAATACGACAAATGCATCAGCCTTTCAATAAATTTCAAGTCTCTTGCTCATTTTTCTACCAGATTTTCCTACCTATTTCTGGCTGGTGAGCCTAAATAACTGACTTTTTATTGTATTTAATTTTAATTTAGATAGCTGCATGTGACTAGTGGCTACCATATTGGACAGTGCAGAACCTGGCATGCAGTAAGGAAGGGAAGATTTAATGAATGAACGAATACTTCTGAGTAGAGTACTGCCTTGATGCAAGTGGCCTGTTAAGAGGAATAATTGGTTCCCTGAAGAAGTAAGCTGCAAACCCAGACATGACTGCACTAGATTCCAAGCTGTTCTTCACCTGTTCTTGCCTACCACATCCCTAAGTCCATCTCCACACAGTAGCCACAGCCAAGCCATGTTTTTCATTGACACATGATCATGTCCATCCCTATTAAAATTCTTCACTGGTTTCACACTGTCCTTTATATAATCATCACATTAGGTATTAGAGACTCTGGGGTCTGCTTTCAACCTGCCTCATCTTCAACCTCTTATCTCCCCTCATGCCCTAGTTCTGCTTCTTCAAACGTGCCAAGCTCCTTTCTCCCCACCCCCAGCTCAAGGCTTCGGCACATGCTGCTGCTTCTGCCGGGATCTCTCTTCCTCCACCTGCCTTCCTACTCCCCACCCCACCCCACCCCTATTCACCTGGCTGACACCTTCCCATCCATCAAGGCTGAGATAAAATGACACACACCCAAGACAGCCTTCTTGACTCCCCAGACCACAGAGTACCACTTCTTGCTCATTATACCTCTGTTCTGCCATTGAGCACTTCTCAGAGCTGAAAGCAATTATTTGTTTTACTTTGGTCTTCTCCCACCAGATTGTCTAAATTCCATGGGACAGGGACGGTACCACCCCCTTCACATAGTATCTCCATGCAAGCCCAGTGACTCACATATGGTAGGACTCTCTCTATATATTTGTCCAATGAACAAACCAGTCACAAACGAGACACCAATGGTGCAGCTGATGTTTAAAGGCTCAGGTTTAGAGGCAGATGAACTGGGTTCAAGCCTCAGCCTACCACCTCCTGGCTGTATGGTCTTGGTCCAGTTGCTCAACTTCTTCACATCTCAGTTTCACCCTCAGTAAAATAAGAATAATAATGGCAGTACTTCATCAGGGTGCCACATGTGAGTTAATACACATGTAAAGTATGGACATCCGTGCCAGGTGCTGTGCAAGAACACAATATTGTAAGCTCTAGAGGAGAGGAATGTTGAAATAAGGACCATTAACAACTTTACTAGGATGTAAAACATGTGGCTTTTACTAACTTGGAACACAATTTTCTCTCATTTCACAAGGTCATTGTCCTCAGTCCCTTTCCAACCCTGCATTTTGTATTTCTTGTTGGTTTGTCCGTGCTTCTCATTGGAATGCAATTTCATGCGGTTTGGGAAGAGATGATGTTCCTTGAAACTGCCGCCCCATGGCTCTCTCGAGATCTCGCAGAGATAGAGAAGTTAATTTGGCTCCGTTCAAAACCTGTTTGAACATTCGTTGCACATACTTCAAGCTCGAGTCCCTTGGACTTCTCACCCATTTACTCTTGGCAAAAAGCAGCTTCCTCCTTCTGCGAAGTTAAGCTTTCAAGCTTAGGGAAAAAAGACTTTTTGAACAACAAACAGCCCTTTAAAAACAATATTTTGATGAGTTAAGTGTAAATGAATCAGAAACACATGGATTAAACTTCTCTTGATGTACACATGGGTTTAATAATTATTGGGGGTGGTGGAGAAGGGAAATGGGACTGGAAAAGCCGTGTCTTGGGTTTTATCAAATCTAAAATGTTTGAGGAGTAATTCAAGACATTCCATACACCCCCAAATGTGGCCAGGTTTTCCAATTTCACTTCCAAGGAGCCACACAGGATCTTTCTAGTAACGATTGAGTGCTCCAAAGCGCCAGGTTGTCGTGGTTTCTGATTGGCTGGGCATGAAGCTATGATTTATGTGACCATTCAAAGATTTATATATCACCATTATAAAAAATTCCTTCCAAACTGAACAGTACCCAAATGTAGCTTTATAAATATCTTTCCTGTTAGAAGCCTCTTTCTATTCACAAAACTCTCCTTCTTTTCCTTTCCCCAGCCCCCCTTAAGCCACAGATTCCCCCACGAGGTCCCAGACCAATGGGCAGGGAGGGAATTAATTTCACCATGACTGAAACGTGTTTCACTTTGGATTGAGTTTAAAATGACTCCGGTCTCTATAAGCTGCGGGTCACAAGAAGGTTATAGCTAAAGGGCTCATAAGTTAGGTGAAGGGTAGAAAGGGTGGAATTTTATAAATGCTTATTGCTTTCATAAAACAAAAAAAAAACGAAGTTGTGTTCATGCCGAACACAGTCAGACACTCAATACATCAGGGTGTGCTGTTTCCTAAAGGAAATGCCCATACTGGTTCGGTGGGCTTCTGTCTTCCTCCACTTCAATGACATCATCAGTGTTGGACGTCTGATTAAAGTAACTTCTTCCACATGTCACCATTCGTGTGTAGTTTCCCCAAATAAATTTTGATTCACTCAAAGCTCTGAGGTACCCTAAATCACTTGGCTTGATGGGTGACTGAAAAGAGGGGTGAAAGGTGGTAGGGGGAAGAACTTCCTGCTTTTCTAAGGCACTATCCCATAGGTCCTTTTCCCAATGTCATGATCACAAGCTCCATCTACCATGTAGTACAGGAGTTATCAGGAAAAGAAATAACAGAGTTAAGTCCCTGTGAAGTTCACGTTCAGGCACGTGACTGCAAAATTGGAGTAGGTGAATGGACTGTTTTAGCAAACACACAAGGGATGGTGATCCAACCATGTCGCTTATGAGAGCGATTGCGCAAGTTACCAAAACTACCTGTATTAGTTAGCTACATCACAGTAGTGATGCCTAACAAACTGTCCCAAACTTCAGGGGATTACAAGGACAGTCAATAATTTATTCTCGCATTCAAAGATCTGTGAGTTGACTGCACTAGCCAAGTTAGGATGGATTCTAGCCTCCAGATTCTGACTCTGGGTTCCAAGATGTATGGTGGGTTCAAGTCTGCTCCTGATGTCTTTCATCTTCCTTGGACCAGCTCTACATGGCACATTCTGGAGCCCAGGTCTGCAGTTACAAATACTGTTACTATATTACATTGCTTTTTGTTCCCTTTAATTTATAATTTAGGTACTGAAATGCCTAATTACTACATATATTATTCTTGTGTCTAGTACTGCACCAGGATATCATCAGTCCAAAACTGCATTATTTTTATAAGAATATCTGTGGTTGCCTAAGAGCTGTTCATCTTCACACGGCAGATCACCAGAGGGCAAGAGGGCAAGGCCAACAGCACAAACACATTTCAAGCCTCTGCACACATTACATCTACTGGCATCCCACTGGCCAAAACGAAAGTCTCATGGCCAAGCCCAGAGTCAAGGGGAAGGAAGCAAACCCCACTCACCCGGAGGCCATGGAAGGGCTGTGGATGTGTAACATGAGTTCAAGGGGTAAAGAATTAGGCCAATAATCCAATCAAATGACGTGTTTGTTTATTTCTTCCTGTCCTTCCATACCCAGTATCAAGTCACTAACTCCTACTAATTCTTGCCCTGCTCACCTCAGACAGTTGTATGAAGCTCAAAGGTGCTAACAAGTAGGCAAGCAGGTGCATGTCATGAAAGTAGATTTATTCATCTATTCCATTCCCTGCTCGATCTCCAACCCCTAGAACATAGCACATAGTAGATGCTAATACATTATTTGTATAAAGATTGAAATTGAAACCTAATCAGTGTCTTCTAGAACCCCACTGGATTGGATTCACAGCCCTTTACACCAAAAATGGGATAGATTGTATGGAATAAAATGGCTGTAGTCATTTGACCAGTCTTATAAACATGCTGGGTATTCAGAATTGGTCATTTCATAAATGCAACTGGATCATGACAGTGGTAGAGTTGATGATGGAGACTTATACCATTAACTAAAAAGGATGGGAACCAGGGAAGCAGATGTGGCTCAACTAATAGAGCATCTGCCTACCATATAGGAGGTCCAGAGTTCAAAACCAGGGCCTCCTGGCCCATGTGGTGAGCTGGCCCACACGCAGTGTGGCTGTGCACAAGGAGTGCTCTGCCATGCAGGGGTGTCCCCACATAGGGGAGCCCCACATGCAAGGAGTGTACCCTGCAAAAACAGCCCACCCAGGAGCAGCGCCGCACACATGGAAGACTGATGCAACAAAAAAGAGACACAGATTCCAGTGCCACCTAATGAGAATGCAGACAGACACAGAAGAACACACAGCAAATGGACACAAGAAAGCAGACAATGGGGGGGAAGGGGGAAGGGGGGAAGGGGAGAGAAATAAAAAAAGGATGGGAACCCAACTCGAATTGGCTTAATCCAAAAGGGAACCAATGGGCTCACATAACCAACTATTCCATATCATGGAAGAAAGAAGGGTTTCCTTTAGTAGTCCCCTCAGGGAGGAAAGGAAGTGTCTCTTTCTCACCCCTCCCAAAATGTCTTCTTAGATTTTATAGGCTCTGAATGGCTAAATACTCATTTCTGAACCAATGAATGTGGTCTGAGAAGGGGTCACTGGCTTGCACCAGTTGTGTTTTGGAACGGGGTGCTGGGACATCCTATCCAAGTCATGTGGCTAAGAAAGGTGCATCCCCCAGAAGAACACTGGGTAATACTAGTGGGAAAAGAACAAACTGAATGCTAGAGTACCCAGTGCAGACCACCATCTTACATTTGGATTACTTTTTCAAACTTTCTGAATCCCATTCTCATATATTTTCCCTATGGAACCTTACCAAAGCTCTCTAAGAGACATAATGAAGGATTTTTTGGCTCTGAGATGTTCTTCCATGTTCACCAAGGAGGAGTACAACTCTTCCCAACACCACATTCAGTGACATCACATTGGTAGATTGAAATCAGCCTTGGTGGGAGTACTTACACCATGGAAATTGGCAAATGCTACGAATCAGGGCCCTTTTGTTTTGTTTCAGAGAGCTGATTTACCAGCATACCACTGGATATATGGAAGCTTTTCTGGCTCTGCGATTTTCCACCACATCTGCCAGGAGAATCAGAGAACTCTCTGTTTACCATTCTCCACTCTACCTCCAGAATTGTCTTTAGCTAGCACAAGTCTGACTATAACGTTCCATGAAAACCCTTCCGTAACTGCCCATTGCCTTAAAATTACCTTTCCAGATTCACTGGCCCCACTTACCCTTGGAATAGTGGCCATAAGAAGCCACTCGTTATTCCCCAAAGCACCATGTGCTTTCTCCCTGCTGTGACTCTGCACATGTGGTTCCCTGAGCCTGGGAAACCCTCGACATCACTCTCTGCTAGAGGGACCCCCACTTCTCCATCAAGACTCTACACCCCAGTGCTTGAAGTATTCTGCTACTCCTCCAGGGAGAGTTGGCCAATCTGTTCTCTAAGGTCCAATCTCATCTCTACTCTAATATTTGCCATTCTGAATTTATGATTTACATTCCTGCCATCCCCTGCCCCCAAAGACTGCCTGCTTTATTCACCACTATATTCCCAATGACTAGGACAGAGCCTAGCATACAGTAGGTAGTTACAAAATAATTCTTGAATTAACAATGAATAAAATAAATACGTATTGAACCTACTATGTGTCAGACACTGCACTAGGCACTGGATTTTGTGACAGGGCTCAACACATGGGCCCTGACCTCAAAGAGTTCCAATTATGCACATGAATAAAAAAGACAGAACCTGTTCTGTCCTCTTTATCCATCTCCTACCTATAAAGTACGTGCTGAGCATCTACTTGCGTACAGAATGATGGCGGGAGCACATTCTTGACTCAACTGACATTTATAATAGACCACCATCACAAAACACTGGTCAGCATCCATACAGTATAAATACAAAGCAAGTTACAAACACATAGCCTGAAATCTGGGAGCGGGCATTGGACTAATGACATCAACTTTCGGCAAACAGGCAAGTACAAACCAGCAGAGAAAGAAGCTGCATGCCACACAGTGAGACAGGGACGAGTGGCATGGGCTCATGATGGGATCAGAAGTCAGGGGCACCAAGTACCAGGAACTTGGGCCAGCTGCTCTATTCAGGTGGGAGAAAGAGCATGAATCACCTCCTCATTCCCACGCTAAGGAGAAAAGAAACGCACTGATTTGGATAAGAAGTGTGGAAGGCAGGGAGACGACAGCGTACTCATGACCAGCATTTTGTGAGTGCTGTGTGCTCAAGGCACCGTGCTGGTACTCTGTGCCAGGTCATTTACTCCCCACAGTAAGCCAAATGCTAATGTTCCCTTTATTTATTTTTTTTTAAAGATTTATTTATTTTATTTCTGTCCCCTCCCCCCACCCCCACCCCAGTTGTCTGTTCTCTGTGTCCATCTGCTGCATGTTCTTCTTTGCCCACTTCTGTTGTTGTCAGTGGCATGGGAATCTGTGTCTCTTTTTGTTGCTTCATCTTGTCATGTCAGCTCTCTGTGTGTGCGGTGCCATCCCTGGGCAGGCTGCACTTTCCCTCGCGCTGGGCGGCTCTCCTGACAGGGCGCACTCCTTGCACGTGGGGCTCCCCTACACGGGGACACCCCTGTGTGGCACGGCACTCCTTGCGCGCATCAGCACTGCACATGGGCCAGCTCCACACGGGTCAAGGAGGCCCGGGGTTTGAACCTCCCATGTGGTAGGCGGATGCCCTAACCACTGGGCCAAGTCTGCTTCCCCTAATGTTCTCTTTAGACAGATTAAAAATCTGAGGTGAGGAAGATTGGATTCCAATTCAGATCTGACTCCTCAGCCTGATTTTTAACCATAGTGTGATAGTACCTTAGAGATGAATTTTGACCTCCTTTTCAAAGAGGTAAAGAGTTTGGGTTAAGTGTGCCTGAGAGTTTAGAATCGGCCAGTCTTAGATTCATTCTTGCTTCTGAGTAGCCTGCTTGAACCGCAGGCTCCTGCTCCTCTTCCTCAGTGCTCAGTGCATTTTTCCGTCTTCTTTCTGGGCTGTCTTTTGGGAGGGCTGATAAAAGGAAAGATTCTGAGATCCTGCTGGGGATGGAATCGTGCCCCTCACAAAAGGCATGTTCAGGTCCCAAACCCTGGTCCTGTGGGTGTGAGCCCATTTGTAAACAGGGTCTTTGAAGGTGTTGTTAGCTACGGTGTTCTGGGTAGTGTTGGCGGGTCCTACTGCAGTTCAGTTGCCTGGTGGAGCAACCCAGTGGTACATCATTTAAACTGCACTGCTTTCAAGCCTGATTCTCTGTCTTAGAAATTCTGGACACTTTCTGATAACCTTCAACACAATCCTTTTCTATCTAACCTATCTAAAACAGATGCTGTTGCTGGCAACTATTAAACCTGAATGATACATTTCGCTATTTAAAAACCTTCTATGGTTCAGTATTGCCCTAGACCCACTAAACTCCCATGAAACATTCTTTAGACCTGGGTCAAATCCAACTTACCTTGCCAGCCTGAAGTCCTGTCCTCATTCCTACCTTTTGCCCAAGAACCCTGCTCTCCAGCCACAATGTAATCACCATGTCTTTTTAACTCCTCCATGCCTTTGGACAGGGTCACTCCCTGGCCTGCCTCTAGAGCCATTTCCCCTCTTCTCTAGATGAAAAACTCATCCTTTGAGAGCTCATCTCTTCTGCACAGTCTTCCTGCCCTGCCTCTAGGAAGATTCTGTGATCCTTCCTCTGCTCCTTTCATAGCTTTAGGGTGCATTTAAACTCAGTGTTTCCTGACGACATTTCCTTTCCTCTGGCCATACCCTTGACCCCCAACTTGGAACCAAGGTCAAGTGTGGAGAGCATCTGCAGAAGAGAATGCAGCTGAACCACTCCATTTCTTCTGCCCCCACCTCTACCTCCCCACCCCCAACTCTTCAACCAAATTTTATTAGAACTGACTAATTGGATCAGGCAATCAGGGCTGGCACAGATCTTCCTTTCATTTTTTCACTCTCTAATTTCCTTTTTACTTTCTGCAAGTGGCAAACTTGTTGTCAAGTGAACATATTCATGAAGGGTCATCTTAGTAGTTCCCTTCTCCTCCCCTCTTCCTCAGCCTCAAAGAGCCACCATAATAGCTTCCCCCTGGGACAGGAAGTAAACAATGCGGAGGCAGGTCTAGGCTGATCCAAAGGAGGTAGCTGGGGTAAGAAATAAGTCAGGGGAATAGAGGCAGGGACAGCTCAGGCACATACCTGGCGCCTGGACCAGGTGTGTATAGTAGTGAGGTGGGAAAGAAGGACTGTAAATGCCCAGCCAAGCATATTCCCTTTGTTTGAAAACGATAAATCTGTTTGACACAGACTCAAGTTCATACAAAAGAGAAGCCAGGGTAAAGGACTATAGGCCCCCAGCCTCCTAACTGGTTAAAGAAAATGCACTGCCATTGGGAATCTCCTAAACAAGCAATCCTAGGACAGTGCAGCAGTTAAACGCACAAGCTGTGGCATGACTCCTGCCTGACTTGAAATTGCCTGCTCTAGTACTTGGTACTGAGGTTGTGGTTGGTTGGATGGTGGTACCCCCAAAAGGTATGTCCACCTGGGACATCAGACTGTGAGGGTCTTTGCAGATTAGTTAAGGATCTCCAGATGAGATCATCCTGGATTAGGGTGGGCCCTAAAATTAACGAGTGTCCTTGAAGATCAAAGGGAACAATAAATAGAAAAGCAAAAGAAAAGGAGAATGCAGACAGGGAAACACAGAGGAAAAGCCCTTCAGTGAGCAGGAATGGTGCAAGGCATTTAAGTAGCACTTGGCAAATGGTAACCATCATGGTTACTTTTATTCTTATCATTGGAGGAGCTGGATACATCTCTATTGACCATGGGTTTCCCTGACTATGGATGAAAAAAGGAAAAGGATCCTCCCTTCTCCTCTCTCTCAATCTCATTCAGCCCCAGAGGTTCTTTGCAACCTTCTCCGGGGCATGCATCTATCATCCCAAGATTTTCCAGGACCCCAAAGGAGGAGAGCACCATGGGCCCCACCAGTGCCCCTTCCCGACCCCAGCACCATGGGACTTGCTCTGAAGACCTGGCCTCAGCTTCCTAGAAATGCCACAGGAGCCCTGGGACAGCCGTAAATCTCACGGAGTGACTTCAAGCTAATTATGCTGCTTCGTAGAGAAATCTGCTTCCGGGATGTCACAAGCTCTATTGTGTCCCTTGTACCCCAGAGAAGAAAGGTCATTTCATTTGTTCATTCCCTTACTCATTCTGTCAATAAACATGTTTAGTATCTATTTTGTACTGGGTTGATGAGTGTTCCTCAGAACTTCAGAATGCGGCCTTATTTGGAAACAGGAGCTTTGCCGATGTAATCAAGTCAAGAGGAGGTCTACTAGATTAAGGCAGGCCCTAAATCCAATGACTGGTGTCCTCCTAAGAAGAGAGAGATTGGCACAGAGGTAGACACAGGGAGGAGATGACATGTGAAGATGAGGCACATCCCGGAGATGCTGCTGCCACAAGCCAAGGCACACCTGGAGCCATCAGATGCTGGAAGAGGCAAAGGATTCTTCTCTAGAGCCTTAGGAGGGAACGCCGCCCTGCCGACACCTTGATTTTCGACTTCTGGTCTCCTGGACCATGAGAGAAAAAATTTCTGTTGTTCTAAGCCACCCAGTTTGTTGTACTTCGTTGCAGCACCCCTAGGAAAGTAAGACATACTAGATGTCAGGAAACATTCTAGGATCTGGGGATACAAAGAGGAGAATAAAGAAACCTTGTCCCTTCCCTCATGGAGCTAACAGCTCTGTTTATTGTGCAAATAAATGTAGTATTGCAAACTATAAACAAATACCCTGAGGGGAAGGTAGTGAACCTGACTATGGAGTTGGGAAGGGGAGTGATCCTGGAAGGCCTCCTGGGGCTAAGAGGTAGAGAATAATGAGGAGGAGTTAACTAGGTCAGGAGGGGGCTGGGGAAGGGGTTCAGGCAGTGGGAATAGCTTGTGCAAAGGCCCTGTGGCTGGAGGGAGTATTGCTGGAGGGCAGAGAAGACAGAGAAACGTTTGTGGAGAACAAGGAAAGAGACAGGGCTGGGGAGAGCACAGGGGCAAAACTCCTAAGCCTTGTGAAAGAGCTACCCTTAAAAACTCAGAGCTAACATTTGCTGGGTATGTCCTAGGCACCAGGAGCCGTGCCAAGTGCTCCAGTGGATTAGCTCCACCAGTATCCACAACAAGCTCGTGAGGTTAGCTCCGTACCTCCCAGTCCCATACCCCTGGTAAGAACCCAGGCTGGGGAGGTTGAACCTCTTGCTCAGGCAGCAAAGGAAGTCCTAGAAGTGTTTCAACTTGGGGCTTTTGTTTGTTGTTTTGTTTGTTTCCATAAGCAAAAGGAAGATCAGGGGAGATTTTGGAAGGGGGATTGGAATCATCAGATGGGCAGAGAGCTGCATGAAGAACTTGAACACAGTTCCCAGGACAAGCAGCGAGGCCCAAATAACATTATCAGCTGCACTTTTGCTTTTTTGTTTATTTAAATAAAAATCGATCTTCAAGGTAGTTATTAATAAGCCCCATTTTCTTAAAGGGGAAAATTAAGACATCAAAAGTTCAAATGCCTTGGGAAGCAGACTTGGCCCAGTGGTTAGGGCGTCCATCTACTACATGGGAGGTCTGCGGTTCAAACCCCGGGCCTCCTTGACCCGTGTGGAGCTGGCCCATGCACAGTGCTGATGCGTGCAAGGAGTGCCCTGCCACGCAGGGGTGTCCCCCGCATAGGGGAGCCCCACGCGCAAGGAGTGCGCCCCCTAAGGAGAGCCACCCAGAGAGAAAGAAAATGCAGCCTGCCCAGGAATGGCGCCGCCCACACGGAGAGCTGACACAACAAAATGACGCAATAAAAAGAAACGCAGATTCCTGTGCCACTGACAACAAGAGAAGCGGACAAAGAAGAACATGCAGCAGATAGACACAGAGAACAGACAACTGGGGCTGGAGGGCAGGGGAGAGAAATAAATAAATAAATAAGTAAATCTTAAAAAAAAAAGTTCGAATGCCTTGACCTCTGCTTCTCCGACTCCTAACCCAGTGCTCCTTCTGCCACCCTCACCCCCGCCCCGCCAGTCGGGTCCAGTCAGTCACTCTTACCACTACCTTCTCATCCCAAACAGAACAACAGCCCATGCTAAGACCCTTCTCACAAACTCACGCGGCCTCATCAGAAGAGGAAATTTTCAATAGAACCTTTAACTAACTGTAATCCAGTTTCTGCACTCTCCTCTCCGGGGAGAGGGGCAAAGGATTAAAACAAAAACAAAACAATAAAGGTCAGCAATTTCATTAAGCACATATCTACACACACGTAACTTTTTATAGATCTAGGATTCAGGGTCTCATCTCTCACACGTCACGTTTGTGATCTTGGCTAAGTTACTTTACATCATTGAGGCTCAGTTCCCTCATGTTGTAAAAATGGGGATTACCAAGCACCTACCCATAAGGCTGTTGTGAGAATTACATGAAAAAACACACATGACGCCCTCGGACAGTAGCTGGTGCGTCAGAAGGGCTAGGGGGAGCTGGCTAGCGCTCACCGTCGTTACGGTGGGAATCACTGCTGTTTTTGGCATTGCTGCTATTCATCCCCATTATTATTCTGACCCTCGTGACTCAAAACGATGAATGAGATGTCATCAAGAACCTCCTTCAGAAAAAGGACAGCCAAACGTAGCCACCAGACAAGGCGTCAGGCATTCTGGGAAGACTTTTGGAGCTTTGGAACAACAGAAAAGAAATTATCAGATGATTTTTTGTTAATCAGGAAGGAAAAATGGTATGTGAGAGCAGTCTGTTCGCAGAGGTTATAAGCTAGCAGACAGACAGACTTCTACTAGGATATTTTGTGTGTGCCCCAGTCCCCAGTAATATCCCAAGGACATCCTATTGTCTTTTTCTAAAATTAATTAATTATTTTAATTTAGACCAGCTGTAGGTTTTTAGAAAAATCATGCTGAAAGTGTAAGTTTCCATATAAACACCCCACCACACACACATACACACACACACAAACATACAGCTCTCCCTGTTATTAACATTTTGCATTACTGTGATGACTTTGTTACAACAGAAGCAATGTTATTACCATTATCCTATTATTAAGTGTAGTCCAGAGATGGCATTAGGGTCCATTCTTTCTGTTGTAAATCGTACGCCCTTTTGACACCTCAGCTCGACTAGTTGGGAGAAGAAAAAGTTGTGTTTCTAGCTAGCTTGTATTGGCACGTATCCTTTCCAGACACTGTGCATGACAGGTGTGACATTCCACTCAAGCATCCTCAGAACCCTCATTACCTGCAAGTTACAGGCAAGAACGCCGAGGCTCAGAGAAGTCAAGCCACTTGCCAGAGTGACAGAGCGGGGTTTTGAACCCTTGGTTGTTTGATCCCATACTCTTAAACTACCTTGCTCAACAATCCCCCTGGTTGGTTTCCAAGCCCTTGTCATCCCTAAAGTCTGCGTAGTTCGCAGGTGTAAATGCAGCTTTTGCCCTGCGTCCTGGAAATCTTCTTTGCCCTGCTCCCTGGAAATCCTCCTGTAAACGTTATCCTTCCGAAGGTCAGTCTTGGCAGCCACAGGCAGAGTCAGGGGACAGCCAGGCCAGGGAAGTTGAGTTTCACAGGCCATAAATCCCCTCTCTCTGACGTGCCCCTTAACTGCTTGTCTTTGGAAAGCATGACACAGGATCATCTAGGGGGACGGCAGGCCAAGTCGTAAAGCAGCCAGCCAGGGGACATCTGGTATCCAGGGTTATGCTCCCGACATTCTGACTGAGCACTGTCAGCAGTCCAGCCCACACACCCCCACCTGCTCCCCAAATGGCCAGAGCCAAAGAGATAGCACAGGAAAGTAGCCATAGGTCTTCTTGCATCAGTCCCCAAGACAGCCATTCTCTCCAGATCTCCCGGCCATTACCAGGAGGTTGTCCTTCACCCTCTGATGTGTTTCAGATGTGTGAATATGATATGAAAGCTCCGATTTCAAAGCCCCTTTGGACTGCCTCTAGCCTCTTGGGCCTTGGGTTCTGCACCACGGTGTCCCTCCCCATGGATGGATGGCTGCATCACACATCACTGCGGTGGCGCCATCTTCTCAAAGACCTTTATCTTTTTGACAGAGAGGGCACCAGGACCCTTCACCCCCAGAGTGAGGCAACTGAAAAAAAGCTGGGGAAAAGATTAAACTCCTGCTAACCTGGGGTAAGCAATCGGAAAGCTCAAACGACTACAAGGCAGGGTGGGGGTGCCAGGGGACTGGGCTGGTAAACCTGTAATCACTGGAAATTGTTTTCTAAGAGCAGCATCTGGGACAGGGTTCCTCAATCCCAGCTGCACATCGACATCACCTGGTGAGAGTTTTAAATGCTGTTGCCTGGACCCACCTCTAGAAATTCTGACTTAATGTGCTAGAATGGAAGCTGGTCACGGATGTTGATAGTTGTTACTGCCTACGTTTGTTTAAGTGTCTTGGGCGATTCTGTCAGTTATCTATCGCTATATAACAAAACGCTACAACTTAGCACCTTAAGAGAACATGGAATTATTATCTCATAGTTTCCACAGGTCAGGAATCAGGCAGAGCAGAGCTGGTTCCACTGTTTAAAGATCTCGCACAAGACCGTAATCAAGATGTCAGCCAAGGCTGGGGTCTCATCTGACGGCTCAGTTGAGGAAGGATCTGACCACAACCTGCTATGGTTCTTAGCAGGATTCACTTTCTGGCAGTAGGACCGAGGGTCATCTTTAGTTCTCTGCCACACGGGCGTTCTCAACCTGGTAAAATTCCTCATCAGTACCAGCAAGGAGAGAGTCTGCTGGAAGAAGTCACAGTCTCATGTAGCATAATCACAGAAGTAACATCGCATCACCTTTGCCATTTTCTATTGGTTAGAGCAAGTCACAGGTCATTCCCAGTTTCAAGACAAATACTAGAAGGCGAGAATTACCGGAGGCTGTCTTGGAATCTGCATTCCACAGTGACACCAACGTGCAGCCAGCATTGAGAACCATCGATCTAGGGGACTGGTTCTCACATCCTTCAAACGAAACCAGCCTACCTCATGCTTTAAAAAGCATATAAGGGAGCAGAGGTGGCTCAAGCAATAGGCACCTCCCTCCCATGTCGGGGGTCCTGGGTTCGGCTCCTGGTGCCTCCTAAAAAGAAACAAGGAAGACTAACAGACAGCAAGTGCAAACAACAGGAGGGGGCGGGGAGAAATAAATAAATTAAATAAATAAATAAATAAATAAAATAAAGAGATATAAATCTCCCGGAGCTCTTGCTGAAATGCAGATTCTGGGTCTTAGGGCGGTGCTGGGGCCTGAGAATCTGTGCTACTGACCAAGTTCCAGGTGATGCCAATGCCAGTGGTTCTCAGATCACACTTTGATGAGGATCTAGGGAATGTCATAGAGTCAAAACAGACTTTTTAAGGTCCAATCTCCACTCCGTCTTCAGTGTCATTAGTGTTCAGGTGTCATCACGGATATTATAAACCATAAGGGTAGGGGCATCGGAATAGCCAGAATTCTATATTCAGGAATGCATCATGGAGCACACTCTAATCCCACTCTTCGTGATTTCTCTTTTTCAATCAAATGAGTTAATACATGTAGCACATATGTAACTCACCTGATGCTACAGAAATGTGGTCATTGGTATCAACCTACTGTAGATTGCAGGGAGGTTTGGAAAGGAAGGGAGCAAACACTGGGTCGCTAGTATGCACTTGATCCATTCAGCACTTGAAGTTCTATATTTTCTTGATTCTAGAAAAAAAATCTGAAATCCAAATGTCTTCAAATCAATGTGTACGGTTAAATAAGGTGTTTTATTTTCTGTTTCCCTGAAAAACCGTTAAGAGCTTGGTGTATATTATTTTTGCAGTAATTGCGTAACTGAGCTACCTGACTCCACTTTGCCCCCTGCAGTCTAACTTCACCACAGCCACCATAAAATGGAAGTCAGACCAGGTCCCCTCTCTCTGCAAACCCTCCTACAGCCCCTGACTCCCTCAGAAAAGAGTCCAACGTCCTCATGGTGCTCTACAGGGCCCTGCGTCACGGGGTCCCAGTGGTTTCTCCGAGCTCACCTTCTCCCTGTCTTCCCGTCCCCCACTGTTCCAGCCGCACTGAGCTTCCTTGTGGGTCTCTAAACACTCCAAGCACATCCCACCTCGGGCCTTGGCACTCCGCCTGGAACACAACTGCTCCAATATTTTCTTGTCTTGCTCCCTCACTTCCTCCATATTTCTGCTCAAATATCACCCTTATCTAAGAGGAATTCTGTGAGCACCCTCTTTTAATTTAACCCAGCCTCCTTATCCTGCTTTAATTTACATTTCAGTCCCTAAGACTTGTTTATTTTCTGACTCCCTAACCCAGAAGATACACTCCCTGAGACGAGGGCCTTTTTGGCGCTGTTCGCTACTGTATCTTCAGCACCTGAGGAGTGCCTGGGTTATCGTTGGCTCTCAAATAATTTTTGGAGGGATGATTTATCAATGGTGAGTTAAGAAAATGTGATCTTTCCTTTGTTTAAAAAAATCCTTCCCACAATATAGTTAAGTAAAAATTACTCCCAACCCAATTTAGATAAGGGATCTGAGATGAGGATCCAGCCGTTTGCCCAGGTTGTAGCACTAAGCGGCAGAGCAGGAGTTTTACCAGTCCTTGTGACTGGACAGACTGAGGCTTTCCCAGTACTCCATCCAGGGCCTGATGCCAGGTGCGCAGTTGGAGCTGGTAGTCAAAGCTGCGCCCCAGGAACCAAGAGGGTTTGAGCTCCCTGGGGCCCCAGGTCAGGAGCCTTAACCACACTTACCCTGCGAACAGCCTTCCATAACTTTGGTCAGAAAACTTTTCCTCTGGGTGTGTCACCCACCACCATCAAAGATGCAGAATGGAGACAAATAATTCCTAAATTGTTTTTGTAAAGCATTATCTAAACTCATCTAGACTGGACCACCTGCCACTTTAAAACCATATAAAGACTGAAAAAGAAACTATACATTGTATCCCAATGCATATTTCCTCCCAGGATATACACTAGCCCCAGTAATGGGTTATAGGGAGACTGCACGGCCCTTGGTTCAAGTCCTGACTCTGGCACTTAGCAGTTGTGTGACCTTGGACCATTTACTTAACCCCTCTGTGCCTCATCCATAAAACAGGGATAGTGCTTGCATCATAGCATTATTGGGAGGATTAAATGAGATGGTATTTATAAAGTGCTTAGGACATACTAAATATGTTGTTTTTTTTTAAGTTTTATTTTTATTTATTTCTCTCCCCTTCCCCCCCACCCCAGTTGTCTGCTCTCTGTGTTCATTTGCTGCGTGTTCTTCTTTGTCCGCTTCTGTTGTTGTCAGCAGCATAGGAATCTGTGTTTCTTTTTGTTGCGCCATCTTGTTGTGATAGCTCTCCATGTATGCTGCGCCATTCCTGGGCAGGCTGCAATTTCTTTCATGCTGGGTGACTCTCCTTACGGGGTGCATTCCTTGCGCATGGGGCTCCCCTACACGGGGGACACCCCTGTATGGCAGGGCACTCCTTGCACGCATCAGCGCTACGCGTGGGCCAGCTCCACATGGGTCAAGGAGGACCGGGATTTGAACTGCGGACCTCCCATGTGGTAGACAGACGCCCTAACCACTGGGGCAAGTCTGCTTCCCCTAAATATGTTTTTAAAAATTAAGTCTTAATGGATTTAACCCATGGGATGTATTGTCCTTTATTCAGAATCAACAACCAGTTTTGAGTACCTAAATTGGTCTTCCGTCAATATTGCCTTATTCCATTCTCACAGTCCCCCATGGCGCCTGACTCCATGAATGGCTTTCTGTCCCAAAGCATCGTCTACATAGAGGAGAAATAGTATCATTTCAACATGCACTCAATATGAAAAATGTTAATGAGATGCTTTACATTTTGTGTCATTGCTCAGTCTTTGAAAGCCAATGTGTCATTGAAATCCGATGTTTTTCCCACTTACAGCACATCTGAGATTGAACTGCCCACCCCTCAAGGGCTCAACAGACACAAATGGCTGGTGGCTGCCATACTAGACATGCAGGTCTAGCAGCTACAGGCCGGAATGCAAACTCCCTAAGTGACGGTCATCTGAGATCAGTGTGCCTCTCTCTCTCATAAGTCCTTCCCTCCACCCAGAAAGCTTCTATCTGCCCATAGTCAGCTGTGCCCAATAACTTAGTTGGGACCACAGGGGTTCAGAGTCTCTCTCCTGGAGCCCTACCTGTGCTGGGTCCAGCTATGCCCCCACCTGAGCACACCTCTCCACCAGGTGACGAGAGCACAGGGACGCAACCCTGCACTAGCCCAGTGAGCCTGCTCTCCCTGCGTTCTGGGTCCCATCACTCTGGCTCAACACCAGGTAAAGAACCCAAACAGATGAAGCAAGTATGTGGGTGTAAGTGTGTCAGCACGCAGAGTAGAGTGATGAGGACTGAAGCAAGCTATGGAGCCACGTGCCCCATCCAAAAGAGGCCACTTCTACTCACTTCCTGCCCATTGTCACTGGTCAGGATGTGGGCCCTGTGTGGCTACATCTTCCACTTTGTCAAGAAAACTGAGAAACTGGAATGGTTCTATGAAATCTCCTGCTCCTTAGTGTTGGTTCAATAATTGTTTTAAACATCCTGTGAGTCCCCCAAAAAGCCTTGTCTTTCCCAGAATGTCCTGGCAAGAGTCAGCCCTGTCTTCCCATGAGGCATTGCATCACAGTCCTCCCCATCCTTTCCCAGAATGCACCTCCATCCCTCATGCCAATAGACTTCCAGGAAAAGCCTGCCATCATTTTGTCAGATAAACTCAACAGCATCTGAATAACAATGGTGGAAGCAGCTTAAGCTCAAGTAAAAAAAGAGCCATCCAGAAAGGAGGATGGAAAAGATAGAGTCATTGTGCCCTCAAGCTCCTTGAAAAATCAAGCCTTTTCCAAGGCTTTGATAAAATGGTGTTATAGAAGCAATATGAATACACAATTAAAACAGCACTGGTCAGAGAATCATGTAAAGAAGACATCAAAGGCACATACCTCAAGCCAGCAGGGCAGGCCCCAGCCTGGGCTCCCAACCCCATCTTAGAGCCTGGCCAGCCCTGCCCAAGATTTAGCCAGGCAGTTCATCTCCAAAGCAAAAAGCAGAGTTTCAGCTTTTTCCAGGCCCCATCTTAGGTTCCACTTGACCTTGGGAGGGTCTTCTGTTTGTATGTCAACATGTCCCATGAAGCCCTTGGGGACTAGAGAGTCATAAAGTGTTAACCCTTTTAAGAACCCCTCTCTCTTTACCCAGCATTTGAGAAATGAGGTCTTGGAGAGCCACAGAGAAGAAATGACATGCTGTGCTCACACGGTGAGTTAATGGCATATGTGACACAAGGACTCAAGTCCCAGACTCCAGGGCCAGGATGGTTTTTCTTGAATTCCCTCAGCAATGAAGAAATAGAGGGAAATCTACGTTCTAAACCTCAGTTTCCAAGCTGTATCATTCAGAAATCTTTTGGTTGCAAATAACAGAAAGCAATAAAGATTGTATTTGCTGCCATTAATGAGCCCAGATGAAGGGAAGGATTCAGGTGACGCTTGATCAAGACACTCAACGACATCATCAAGGATCCAGTCCCTTTCTTTCTCTGACTCTACTTTACACAGTGACCCCTGCATCCTCAGGCTGGATATGCCCATAGTCACAAGTAAAGTCCCAAGACTCACTCACGGTAGACCAGTTTAGTTACATGTCCACCCTAATCCGACCACTGGCAAGAAGGATGGGATTACACAGTGTGACTTTGGGCAGCCAGGGTCCATCCCTAGAAGTGGACTCAGCCTTGCACTCACAGCAAGGGAAAGATGGAGCGAACGTCAAAGAGAGCCACCTCACAGCTCTCCCCAAAGAGTACACAATAGCCTGAAGGTCTATCCACCAAGCACTGCGCTCTCAGCCATCCTCATAAAATGCGGGCATTCTCCTGTTCTGCCTGTAGGAGGTGCTGGGCGACAAGCCAGCTCCTGCTCTCAAGCAACTTCCACTGGGGTGGACGAGCAAGGCTAGAGCAACCACAATGGCAATGAGATGAGCACTGCACGGGTAGCACAATGGGAGGCATTAACCCCAACCTGGAGGAGGGAGGAGCATTCTGGGGAGAAGGAGCAGATGTGCAAAGGCTGAGGGAAATGGAGTTCATTTGGCAGAAGGCCCTCCCTCACAACTGGGCACTTCCCTCTAAACGGGTCCTTTTGTGTGCAGCCTGCTGCAAAAACCCAACCTCTCCCAGTGCAGCGATGGAGCCGGCCGGGCAGATTTTGCTAGCACTTAAACTGTCCCCGACACTTCCAAATGCTGGGGGCGCCTTCTGCTTTAATCCACGGAATTAGCTTCTGGCCCCACCAGCGCCGTCCCCTGAATTGCTAAAGGACAAAGGTCAATGCATTAAGCAGGCCAGATTAATACCTGGCAGTAAATCCCAGAAGCAGCGTTTAAGCAGCAGGCATATTTCACTCGGGGTTGCTGCAGCCATCGATCGGCCTATCTTTGGGGGGATGTGTTTGTGCATCCCGGCCTTGTTTAGGAGCCCTGCCAAGCCCTCCCGGGCAGCGCCCCCCACACGCTGCCCTTTGATCACGGAAATCCAATACCTGAGGTCTGGGCTTTATGGGCAAGCAAGTCTAGATTAAGGGGATTAACCACAGCAGGTCCTGACTCATAAAGCGGTGCCTGGGCCCCACCACAGTGTGGCCCCAGGGGACAGGGGGCGGAGGCGAGGGCGGCGGAATGCCCGCCAGGGTCCACTGGGGCCCACCACGCCCCACTCCGGCCCAGGGCTGTGCTAGACAGGCAAGAGGAATGTGTTTTTGTTTATTTGGTTTTCAATGTAAACTCATTTGTACACGTCCTTTTCCTCATGTCCTTTCTATGTGCCAACATAGACTTGGCATTTCCAAGAGAACCAGGTACTCCCAAATGACCCATTTGTACACTTATTTGCAAATTCATCAAATATGCATGATGAATAGACAGATGTGTTCGGCGCGGTAGATACAGCAGTGAGTAAAGCAGAGCCAGCCTCTGCCTACAGGAGCCCCCAGTTTCCCGGGGAAATGGGCAAGGACGAGGCAATCATAATGGATGTGGTGAGTTCTGGGATAGAGAGAACTCAGGGCCATGCAGAGAGCAGAGGAGGGGCACCTGGTGTGGCGGGATCATGGACGGCCTCCAGGAGGAGGCAAGGTTTATGCTGAAGCCTAAAAAATGAGTGGGAGTTGGCCCCGAAAAGAATGAAAGAGAGCCATGCTAACGGTAGAAAGACCAGAGGGTCCGGAGGTAAGGGGGAAAAAGGGTGTCTTTGAGGAGAGCTGCTAGACATGGAGAACGAGAGCAATGGAGCCAACAGGGAGAGAAGGAGCGGTGAGAGATGGGGCTGGATAGGAGACTGGTGGAGAAGGACCCTGTAAATCAGGGTTAATGCGGTCGGGTTTGTCCTATGGGCAAAGAGGAGCCACCACTGAGGCAAGTGATAGTGCCCGGGGTGTGTTTAGAAGGTTATGTGGGGGCGGCAGACTTGGCCCAGTGGTTAGGGCGTCCGCCTACCACATGGGAGGTCTGCGGTTCAAACCCCAGGCCTCCTTGACCCGTGTGGAGCTGGCCCATGTGCAGTGCTGATGCACGCAAGGAGTGCCATGCCACGCAGGGGTGTCCCCCGCGTAGGGGAGCCCCACATGCAAGGAGTGCGCCCCGTAAGGAGAGCCGCCCAGCACGAAAGAAAGTGCAGCCTGCCCAGGAATGGCACCGCCCACATGGAGAGCTGACACAGAAAGATGACGCAACAAAAAGAAACACAGATTCCCGTGCCACTGACAACAGAAGCGGACAAAGAAACAAGATGCAGCAAATAGACACAGAGAACAGACAACTGGGGTGGGGGCGGGGGGAAGGGGAAAGAAATAAATAAAAAATTTTAAAAAATAAAAAAATAAAAAAAGATTGAGACAAGACTACTAAGGAGTAGGAATTTAAAAATAAAGGCTATGTGGGAGCTGTGTTGATTGGCGGGGCGCTGAGGCTGCACGGAACTGCCTCTGGGTAAAGTGAGCACTGCAGTATGACGCCCCCTGTGAAGGACTGTGCCATCCGAGGCTCCTCTTCCCCTCTCCCACACTCCTAAAATGGGAGAGGGTCTCCCTTTGCGAAGGCTAGGAAGCTGTCCGTGCCAACCACACATCCTCTCCGGGGACAGCATCACAGTCACCCCTGGACAGCCAGGGCCGGGCAGAGCAGGCGCTTGGCCGGTCACCCTTGAGTGAGTGGGAGTCAGATCCAGGGCACTCTTCAGAGAGAGCAGAAGGCGAGCAGAGCGGAAACTGCCCTACAGCTGAGCCCAGGGGAGCTGCAGTAGGCGCGGTGCTTAGCGTCCCAGACCAGCGTCTGAAGGCTCTGTCCCTGCTTCCCCAGAACATGCCACTTAGTTGGGGAGCAACGCCCTGCACAATCTTTAAAAGGTGCGTGGACATGATGCAAAAATGGCATCTGCCTGCCATCAGAGGGCACAGACCCCTCCAGGGAAAGGGGGAGTGAAGTGGTGGTCAGAAGAGGGTAGGAGGGGAACGGATGGGGCTCAACTAACTGGGCTCCCGCCTGCCATATCGGAGGTCCAGGGTTCGATGCCCAGAGCCTCCTGGTGAGGGCAAGCTGGCCGACATGGAGTGCTGGCCCATGAGGGAATGTGGCCCTGCCCAGGACTGCTGCCCTGCGTGGGAATACCTCCCCGCGCGGCCAAGTCTCCCCGCAGAGTGCTGGTCAACGCTGAGAGCTGGCACAGCAAGATGAAGCAACAAGAGACACCGAGGAGAGAAAATAAGAAGACGTAGCAGAACAGGGGAGCTGAGGTGGTGCAAGAGACTAATCACCTCTCTCCTACTCTGGAAGGTCCCAGGATCAGGTCCCAGAGCCGCCTAATGAGAATACAAGCAGACTCAGAGAACACACAGCAAATGGTCACAGAGAGCAGACAACGGGGAGAATGGAGGTGGGAGAGAAATAAATAAAATAGATCTTAAAAAAAAAGGAGAGGGTAGGAAAGAACTCCCGAGGGGCAGAACCAGGTGATGACAATACCCAGAACACCAGTAATAACTAGGACATTTACTGAGAACCTACTGTGTGCAGTGCTCACTGTGCGAAGTGCTTGACGGATGGCTCCCTTGCTTACTGAGCCCGAGAAGCCTACAATGTGGGCGTTGCTATGGTGCCCAACCTACAGGTGAGGAGGCGGGGCCAAGCACAGGTGAGGGGTGGGAGGACACGCAGCTCTTGCGCCAGCAGGGCGGCGGGGTGGTGACATGGGAGCCATCCTGGGGTCACCCCAGGTGATGGACTAGGCAAGGAAAGAAACCCCAGCCATCAACTCACAAATACTCAGTCCTCATTAAGCAGCTGCCTTCCTGGTTGGCAAAGCCGGGACTAAATGACTCACCAAGCTGAGTAGGATCCCCTGGGCCCCGACCCCACCAGTCTAGCAGACCTAGGGGTGAAGGTTGCTCCCTCCCGTCCTAGCTCCCCACTGCTCACACCGTGACCGCAGGCTTTATGTGACCCCAGCAGAATGAGAAGGGTGTGGCAGGGAAAGAGCCCCCAGAGACATCTGCACCCCAACCCCAGAACCTGTGAACAGGTAAGGTTACAAGACAAAGGGGGTGGGGCTTAAGGTAACAGATGGAATTAGGTTGCTAATCAGCTCCATGGAGATGGAGAGATTATTTTATCAGAGTGAGCACTGTGTAATGACAACTGTCCTTAAGTGTGGAAGAGGGAGGCTTGGGGAGTCGGTGTCAGGGTGATGTGTAACATGAGAAAGACCTGATCGGCCATGGCTGACTTTGGAGCGAGAAGGGGCCACAAGCCAAGGGATGCAGGCTGTGCCCAGAAGGTGGAAAGGCAAGGAAAAGGATTCCCCCCTACAGCCTCCGGAAGAAGCGCTACCCTGCTGACACCTTGACTGTAGCCCAGTGAAATGTGTGTGGAACTTCTGACCTCCAGAACTGCAAGATTAAAATTTGTGTTGTTTTAAGCCAATAAATTCATAGTCATTTGTTACAAAAGCCACAGGAAACTAATACAAGGAAGGAGATATGAATATACATGCAGCTAAGAGTTTGGGCAAAAGTGCACACTGCCTACTTAGGTTTTGGCATAGTTCATTCATCCATCCATTCATTCATTCATTCATTCCTTCATGCGATCTGGGTGATAACATCTCAGGTGCCATGCAAAGCATCATACTATATACTAGGGATATAATAGTGGACATGCACAGCCCCTGCCCTTATAAAGCTTACATGCTAGTGTGAGAAACTGTCATTGAACAAATAACCATATAACTAATAATGCAATTGCAGTTATATATTGGGTCCATAAAATGGGCAAATGTCTGCCAAAATACAGGACTAATCAGTATGTAAGAATGACTCCCATTTGTAGGGCTGAGAGCCGATGAGCTCACTGAGAACAATGTATCGAGTAGGGATACTTATTCATTCATTCAAGCATTTACAGAGCACCTACTATGTGCCAAGTGAGTTGCTGGGTTCTGGGGATACCTGGAGAAACAAGACAGAGCTCCTGCCCTCATAAAACTAAGAGTCCGGTGGGAGAGACAGGATATTCACATAGTTACATATTTCCTTAAATTATGAGGCATAAAGTCGGGGAGAATCAGGGAAGGCTTCTACCCAAAGTAACTGCACTGAGTTGGAGAAAGAGAGAGAGAACTGGCTCAACATGAACACAGAGCATCAGCTGTAGGGCTTGGGCAGTCAAGTGAAGGATTCAGTGTTTTCTCCTCTCAGGGGTGGGAACACACAGTAGGGTTTCAAGCAAGGGAAGGGCATGGTCAGATGTTAGCTAGGAAACGACTGCTCTACTGCTGGGAGGGCTAAGATGGGGCAGGAGGCTGTTGACACTGTTGAAGTTTTGCAGGCAAGAAATGACGGTTGCCGGCTGAGGATGGAGCAGCCAGGGGTGGAGAAGCTGAGTGATCCGGAGGCGTACCTAGAGGGTAGCACTGACAGGACCTGGGGCCTGATGGGAGGCAGCGCAGGGGGAGAGGAGGCGTGGCCAGGATGCCCACAGGTTCTGACTTGGGCAACATAACGAGTTGAGTCATGTCTCCCAAACAGGCATGTTCAGGTCTGAACCCCCAGTACTTCAGAAGGTTGCCTTATTTGGAGGAGAAGAGAACACACAAAGACACACATGGAAAGAGGCCACAGGAGGAGGCAGCATTTGGAGCAATGAAGCTACAAGCCAAGGAATGCCAAGGATCGCCGGAAAACACTAGAAGCTGAAAGGGGCAAGGAGGGATTCTCCCCAGAGCCTTTGGGGAGAGCCCCCTCATACCTTGATTTGGGGCTTCCAACCTTGCCAACTGTGAGACAATAAACGTCTGGTTTTAAGCCACCAAGTTCATGATCATTTGTACAGCAGTCACAAGAAATGAATACAGACAGGAACGGGGCTGCTGTTGGTGCCATCTGCCACACTCTCAAAGCCATTGTATTAGTCAAGGCTCTCTAGGGGAACAGAACTGACAGCTAGGGGAACAGAACTGACAGGAGAAGATCTGTAAATGTCACAGGCTCTTTATAGGAACTGTCTTACATGACTGCAGAGATGCACAAGTCCAAATTCTGTAGGGCAGGCTGCAAGGCAGCTCTCCCCTGGACCACTGCAGCTGCCTCCTTGCTCCTCTCCCTGCCCCCAGCTCGGTCTGTCCTCAGCCCGGCAGCCAGAGAGATACTGTTGAACCTGAGATCTCATCCCTCCTTTGCTCCACCCCCCATTCATCTCCCATCTGTCTCAGAATCAAGGCCCAAGTTCCCACCACAACTTACAAGAACCTGCATCAACTCTCTGGCTACAACACCCTCTGCTTTCCTCTCACTCGCTCTCCCCCAGCCAGGCCCCAGGGCCTTTGCACTGGCTGTCTCAGCTCTCCACCCACAGAAGCCTTTCCCCACAGATACCCTCAGGGCTCAATCCCTCCCTCAGGCCTCAAATGACTGCTTTATCTGGAGACCTTCCCTGGCTCCCTACTACAAATTAGCCACATGCCATCCCCACTTGCTCCCCCCCTTACCCTGTTTTCTTCTTCTCCTTCACTCTCACTGTCCTGATGACATTTGCTCCCTTGCTCACATGTTCACTACCCAGCCACCTCATGAGAATGTAGATCCATAATGGCAGGGACTATAAGCTTTGCTTGCCAATGTTTCCCCAGTGCCTAGAAGGCTGCCTAGCATATACATGTTTAATACATAATTTATCAATTTATTCATTCAGATGGGAATTTATTCACTGGAGGAGGGGGTATGGGTGGGGGAATATTATGAGTTCCTTTCAATTCAATTCCACCATTTTCAGAGTACCTAATTAAGTGTGTTATAATCTTCTACAATAAAATCCGACTCTTCACTGTGGCTTCAAGTCCCACCATGTTTTGATTATGTCTCCTTCCCAGTCTTACTCTGCCACACTCTGCCTCACTAATTTTTCTCAATCTATATAAGCCTCTTCTATGTTCTCAAACATGCTCAGTGCTGCCTCAGGGCCTTTGCACTTGCCATTGCCTCTACCTGGAATTCTCCCCGCTCTCTGCATGACCAGCTCCCTCTCATCACTCAGGTCTCAGTTCCATGCCATGTGCTCAGATCCACCTTTCCTGACCCTCTCAGCCAGAGTAAACACTCTCATATTATCAACAAAAAAATGAACAATAATTGCTTAATATTTTCAAATAACCAGTCCTTTGTTCAGATATCGCATTCTTACAAATATCCTTTTTTTTTTCAGTTTCTTTTTGAAAATTAAGGACCCAAGTTAGGTCATAAATTATGACAAACTGATCAAACTGATGTGTGTCTTAAGACTCTTTTAATCTATAGGCTCCCCCTCTGTCTTAGTTTGAGTCCTCCTCAAAGCAGACCTTGAGATAAGGCTTTGGGTGCAAACAGTTTAATTTAGAGGAGATCCCAGGAAGCACAGGGAGGGGGTGGAGAACTGTCACAGAGAAGAAACAAGAGCCAATAAAGCATGTGTAAATAAACAGGAGCCGTTCTGGGCCATTGGGGCTTACTCCCACTTGGGACCTCTGAGACCCTGAATAGCACAGATTTTAGAACAATCCCACTGAGAGGGCAGGAGCCAGGGTATTTCGCCACTATGTCCCACCCTCGGCGGCTAAAGGCTGCTGCTGGGACAATCAACTCTCCATCACCTCTGGCCCGCCCAGCATACACCCCCAGCCCACTTCAGCAGCCAGAGGGCACCCTCAGGCAGCGAGACAAAGGAAGCCACAGGTGTGTCCAGCAGCTGTCTGCAGCTGACCTTCAGGGTGGACCACAGAGGTGCGTGGGGACCTGAGAGGGCCACCCCCATTCTCCACTTTAAGTGTGCCTTCTCTTTGTTGAAGTAAGGTTTTAGCTTCCCACTGCTGCTGCAACAAATGATCCTAAATTTCATGGCTTAAAACAGCACAAAAGTATTACCTTACCCTTCTGAAAGTCAGGTGTCCAAAATAGGTCTCACTGGGCTGAAGACAAGGTGTTGGTGCAGCTGTGTTCCTTTCTGGAAATTCTAGGGGATAGTCTAGTGGGGAGGTTTTCCCTGCCTTTCCAGGTTCTAGAAGTCGTTTGGCTCATGACCCCCTTCCATCTTCAAAGCTAGCCATGGCTGATCACGTTTTTCTCACATAGCATTGCTCTTGACCCTGACTCTCCTACCTACCCCCTCTTTCACTTATCAGGACCCTTGTGATTTACATTATGTTCACACAGTCCTGAATAATCTCCCCATCTCAAGGACAGCCGATTAGCAACTTTTGATTCCATCTGACACCTTAATTCCCTCTTGCCATGTGTCTTAGTTTGCCCAGGGATAATAAAAGAAATACCACGCTCTAGTTGGCTTAAACAACAAGGATTTATTGTCTCACTCAGAAGTGGAGGCTAGAAGTCCAAAATCAAGGTCTCTCCAGGCCATGCTTTCACCTGGAGTCTGTAGCATTCCAGTGCTGGCTTGCCTCACTCCTTGGGGTTCCTTGGCCTGTAGATGCATCTCTGCTGCCATCACATGGTGATCTCTCTCTCCTCTGGCTTCTCTTAACAGGCTGTATCCTAACTTCCTCTGTTTGTAAGGACTTCAGCCATACTGGATTAAGGCCCACATTGACTCAATTTGGCTTCATCCAAACAGACTCTCTGGGGTCCTATTTACAAATGAGCTCACACCCACAGGACTGGGAGTTAGGACTTGAACATGTTTTTGTCAGGGACATTATTCAAGCTCCCACACCATGTAGCAAAATATATTCATAGGTTCCTGGGACTAGGGGGGTTGGGGGCAGGGGCATTGCTCTGCCTACCATGGGAAATGTGTCCTATGCAATAGCCCATAGTCAGATTGTGCTGCTGCAGCCTTCTGGTCCCATTTATCATGTTCTTCTGTCCCCTGAATTTCCTATAAATTGACAGTTGGATCTGAAGAATTAATTCAGAATTTTATTTATTTGGGGGCAGGATTGTATCCTAAGTGGTACTGTGTGTAAGTTTTAAAGAATTGGTTTATTTTGTCAGGATGAGGCACACTTATATAAGCTCAATGGACTAAGAATATATAACTGCTTATAACCAGCCCTTCCTATGCAATTTAAAGGGTATCAAAAATTTGACCAGGAGAAATTTCCAATGAGACAACACCAGCACATCAGAGATATGCATTTCTTTTCATCTATGTGCAGGAATCAGTCTTTTTTATTCCAACTTGCAGGCAAAACAGTTATCAATAAAGAGATTTCAAAAATGTTTTGTATGGTTTAGAGTAAAGAAAAAAGAATTACACTCTGATGAGGTATTCCAAAAGCGCACTTTATCTGTAACAAATTTTCTAAGCACCAAGGTCTCCCAGGCTCACAATAAGATGCCCAAAACCATGGCTCACAGGAAGAAAATACCCCAGCATCTTTCAAAAGACAAATTCCAATTGCATCTAATCTCCTCACCACTTCAGCCACTGGAAAAAAGTCCTATTCTCAAAATCAAGTCAGAAGGATAACAGTTTGCCAAGGGACATGTAAGAAACAATCACCCCAGCCAAGAAGAGGTGAGGAAGAATCACCATTTAGTCCAAGGCATGGGGTTATTTTTGCTCTGTAAGTTTTCTGTTGCTGCTATCCCTGTTCCAGTTTTCTAAAATTGCTACATCTCTGGATTTTCAAGTATCAGAGGCAGTAGGTTTCTCACTATACAGTACATTCCAGAACCTGTCATCAAATTACAAATTGGTCAGCAATGCCATTATCATTTATCTGTGCCACAGATGAACATGGTATTTCAAAGCAACTGGTCTTTAAAAAAAAGTAAAAAGGCAACTTTAGGCCTCTTGAGTCTGCAGTACATAGACTTAGCCAAGGGAGTAGAAAAAGCAGCAAGTAGGAAGGGGGGCAAATGTTCTTCAAAGAGATTTTGAGAGTAAGAGACACTGGTCATCAAATGTGGTTTCTGTAGGATGAAAGCCACATAATTTAAAAGGCAATGTAAATTTATCCACACTGATAGACTGAGGAGAGAATGGTTGAGATTGCACTTTGCAGTCTAAAACAGTTACAAAAGTAAAAGAATTTACTATAGTTACGTTTATTTAAGTAGTATCTAATTTTTTGGCTCTTCATCTTTATTGTTTTTTCTGGTTAAAATGCTCAATTCATATAGATATGCATAACAGGATGAATATGGAAAATTTTCGTAATTCTACCACATAGAGAGGTTCTTTCCAGATATTTTTATATACAGAAAAATATATAATCATACATTCACCTATATGTAGCAACAATGGTTACTCACACACATACATCATATATCATATATTAAATACATAATATATCAAATTTTATAGGACAAAAATTTTTCTTCAGAAGTATGATTTTATAAAGCATATTATCTTACAATTTTCTTCTTTAATTTAACAATGAATCATAAACATCTTTGCATATCAGCGCCTAAAATACATCTAACTTGCTCTTTTGAATGGCTACCTAATTTGCATTGATGGGAATTTATTTGATATTAAGGGGCATTTGGGTTTTGACTTTTTTCTTCTGTGGAAGGAAAAGGAAGAGTGAATTAAATTCCTTCTCAATTAAAAGCAACATAAAATAAAGTTTTTAAAATTCTCTCTCTTTTAAGTACCTATTTAAATTAAAAAAAACTTGGGTTCTATAGAGGTCAGTCCTCTTTGCTTGTCTGAACAGAATTGGATTAATTATAATCTTTGGTTCATGAAACATTCTCATCATTGGTTTATATGTTTATTTAATGACCTTATTAGTTATTTTTTTCACTAGAGAAGTTAAAAGTTTACAGAAAAATCATGCAGAAAGCAGTTTTCCATATGCACCCTCCCCCCACACACACACACTCATATGGGTCTGCCTGTTTTTAACCTTTACATTAGTATGGTGCCTGTGTCACAACTGTTAAAACAGTGTTATTAAATTACACTATTAACTAGAGCCAATAATTTTTACTAGGGTTCTTTATTTGTAATGTATAGTTTATGTTTGTTTTTTTTTAAACTGAATTCTGATAACATATATACACCCTAAAGTTTCCCCTATTAACCACATTCAAATATATAATTCAGTGATGTTATTCACAGTGTTGTGCTACCATCACCAACACCCATTACCAAAACTTTTACATCACCCAAAACAGAAACTCTTTTCCAATTAAGTATTTTTCCCTCCCCTTCCCCCCTGCCCTGCTGTTTTTTGCTCTCTGTGTCCGTTCGCTGTGTGATCTTCTGTATCTATTTCTCTTTTGGTCTTCTCTTCTCGTCTTTCTCCTGTACGATTCACCAGGGTTCACTCCTGGGGACCTCTGATGTGGAGAGAGGCTCCCTGCCACTTGCGCCACCTCAGTTTCTGGTTTCTGCTGTGCCTGGCCTTGACTCTTCCCTTCATCTCTCTTGTTGCATCATCATCTTGCTGTGTGATTCACTTGCATGGGCACTGGCTCACTGCACAGGCATGCTTTTTTACCAGGAGGCCCCAGGGATCTAACTCGGGTCCTCCCATATAGTAGGCAGAAGCCCAATCACTTGAGCCACATCCTCTTCCCTCCAATTAAATATCAACTCCCCCTTCCTTATCCCCACCCTGGCCCCTGATAACCTGTACTCTAGTTTCTCACTCTGTGAATTTGCTTATTCTAATTATTTTGTATCAGTGTGAGCTACAATACTAGTCCTTTTGCGTCTGGCTTTTGTCATTCAACATGATGTTTTCAAGGTTCATCCATGCTGTCGCATATATTTTCATTCCTTTTTACACCTGAATAAAATCTTTTGTGTGTATATACAGTAGGACCTCATTTTACACACAAACAATACAAACAAATTCAGGTATATGCAATTGGTAATCGAGGCCAATAAAGGCAGAGAGAGAATTAAAAGTTTTAACAACTATTTCTATGATTACTTTTGCTTGCTTATTGTAACTAGAGTGTTTGCCTTATTTATTTTAAAAGATGTGCTAGATATGTTCACATACGAAATACTTATTAAATAATGGGTTTTACTATTATGCCCAATTTTCAGCTTATGTGAAGGGTCTTAGAACGTAAGTCATGTACAACGAAGTCCAACTGTGCCACATTTTGTTTATCCACCTATTGGTGGACGTTTGGTTTGCTTCAACTTTTTGGCAATTGTGAATAATGCCACTATGAATAGTAGTGTGCAAATATCTGTTCAAGTTCCTGCTTTAAATTCTTTGAGGTATATACCTAGAAGTGGGATTGCTGGGTCACATAGTATTATTTAACTTCCTAAGGAAACACCAAATTTTTCCACAAGCATGTCATTTGACCCAGCAAGTTCTCTTTGGGAAATTTACCCAACCATTACACTCACATGTCTGTCAAGAGACATGCATACAATAATATCCATTGCAGCACTGCTTAACAGCAAAAGATAAAATTATAAAATAGTTTTATGAAAGAATACCATGTAGCTGTTAAAAAGAATACAGTAGTCCATATGTATTAAAATGAAATAATCTCTGAAGTACATTGTTATGTGAAAAGAGCAAGTGGGTATTATATGATATCATTTGTACTAAAATTATCAAGGGATAGTTACATTCTTTGGGGGCATTATTTGCATAGAATACATCTAGAAGGATGCATGGAAAACAGATAAATGTGATTGCTTACTAGGAGGGGACTTAGGTGGCTGTAAGAGGCAGCCTCAAATGATGAGTATGACGCATATAATATTATTACACCCACTAGAGATGAAGAAACTGACAGTAGAGCTCTTTTGAAGCCTCAGTGGAGCAAAAAGAAAGACTCAAATGAGATCATTACTTTTAATTCACTTCTAGTTTCTTGAGCATTGTCTCTGCACCTACACCATTGAGTTGTGCAGTGAGTAAATGAGATTCTAGAAGCAAGAATTGGCTCTGCTTGCATGCACAATAAGAATAGGAGCTAATTTTTATAACAAAGCTTATTAGTAGTTTAATTTATTTTGCATCTAATCTCATTTGATTTTGCCAACTGCTCTGTGCATTAAATAAGACAAGGACAGCTATCTGTTTTACAGAAAATCGAGCTCAGATAGCTTCCTTTATAGGGGCTCCCCATCCAGTCACAGAGAATGCAGGGGAAGCTTCCTGGAGGTGGTGATACCCAACCCTGGGCCTGGGCAGGTGAGTTTAGATCCTGGTTCTATCACTCACTCAAAATGGCACCCCTGAGCAAGTTACTCAGGCTCTCTGTGCCTCAGTTTTTGCACCTATAAAATGGGAATGAACAATCAAAGTATCACTTTCTAGAATTGTTGTGAAGATGAAATAATACATGCTAATTACTGTAACCAGTGATTCTTTTAAAACAAAGGCAGATCACATCACTCTGACTCAAAACTTTCCATTAACTCCCATCTCATTTGGAATAAAATCCAGGGAATAAAATCCAAATCATTAACACAAGCAGCCCACAAGGCCTGATGGCCTGGCTTTCCAGCTACCTCTCTGTTCTCATGCTTTCACTTTGCCTCACTCACTCCCTGCCCATCAACTGTCCTGCAGGCTGTGCCGCCAATGCACTAGGCCAGGTCCTGCTTCCAAGTCCTTGGATGTTTTGCTTCCTTTGCCAAGAATGTTCTCATGCTTTCTACAGATCTTGCACAAGGGCCACTTATCACGCCAGCCCTCCCCAACCATGCTGTACAAAATTGCACCCTCCCTATCACTCCCTATTTCCCTGCCGTGATTCTTCTCATTAGCACTTATCCCCACCCAGGGTACCTCATCTCAGCTTTTTGTGCATTCACCTCTTGTCCATCTCCCCCACTCTTAAAATGTCAGCTTGATGAGGGCAACCTTGATGTTCATCATTGCATCCTCAACGATTAGTGCCACATACTCCAGGCCCTCTGTAAATGCCAGCTATCACAGAGGTGGGAGGCAAGGGTGTTTCAGGCAATGGGGAGAGAATAAGCCATGGGCCACGAGAACAGAGCCTGGAACCCAGCAGGGAAAATAAGCAAAACTTTTGACCTGGCTGCACCTCCTAAGAATGGGAAATGGCCTCTGCTTACCCCCAAGGATGTGCACTGTTCCTTGGCTCAGCTACAACCCTTTGGGGGCTGATGAAACCCTTCTTCACCCCTGCTCTGTATGTCCCCTCATCCTTTCCTGGGGCCTCTGCTGCATTAGTCTCTAGCCCCCAAGGCTTAGGTACAGACAGTAAGAGCTCTGGGCCCATCTCAGATGGAGCTAGCAGCTCTGGAGACCTTTGGAAGGTCTCTATCTAACAGAATTGGGGGATAAAGCCTCTGCTGAGGAAGCTGCCTTGTGGGGCCATTGTCAGCTCACAGCAAATAAGCAGAAGGAAAACGAGAAAGGGTCTGCCTTTCCTTGGCTCCTTTAAGGAAGACACGTTGGAACTGGCTAGGAGTCCCAGCAGGAAATCAAACCTGCACAGCAGGAAATCAGGATGGGGCAGAGCCTCCTTGAAGACTGCCTCCATCTTTAAAAAGAGGAAAACGTGCTTTATTTGAAACACTTGTCTGTAGCTGGAACCAGTAAAAATCAAGGCCTTCAGCCTGGCTCCAAACCTTCCAGCAAAAACAATGGCAGTGAACAGTTTTCTAGAACCTTCCAGTGCCCAAAGAAAGGTGAGGAAAGAAAAGACCCTCTCCAGACCAACCTGCTGGCTTCTCCACCTGGTTCTCCCCAAACTTTTGCCTGCACAGCTTTCTCTAAAATTTTGTCTGGGGCTCAGATGTTAGCCCAGCAGCATGTTTTATCTCCGCAAAGGGGGGCTGTCTGCAACCCAGCCACGACAAGATCTACACAGGGATTTCTAGGGCACAGCATCCAGGATTGGGCTTCCCCAACAGTGAGGCAGGCTAGGTAAGGCTGTCTCTTTTCCTGAAAGCCTCATACCACACACACCCAATTTGTGGAGCCCATGCAGGTTTTCCTCCCTCTGCCTGGACTGCTCCCTCCTCACCACCACCCCTTGGCTTGGCCAACTCCCTCTCATCCCTAAGACCTCGTCTCAGTCTGGAACCCTTCTCTGATCACTGTGACAAGCTCAGGTGCCTTGATAAGGGTTCTCATGTACCCACCCAGTGCTTCTCACAGCTGGCATTTTACATTTTATATGGGTGCTATTATGTCACCCATCTTCTCCATTGCATCTGTTGTGTTCATTATAATCACAGTTCATGCCACACAGTAGGTCCTCAAGTAATGTGTTGAATGAATGAAAGAAAATGGGCCTTCAGAAAAAATATGTGTGTATGCCCCAGGCTCCTAGGCCAGTGTCCAAGCACTTAAATCCATGCACGAGTGAGTGTGTGGATGATGAATGTGGGCACGAGTGAATGAATTAGTGAATGAATGAATGAATGAGAGAAATGAATGCCTGGTTAAATGAGTGGGTAAATAAATGAGTGAGTGAGTTAGTGACTGAATGAATGAATAAGTGGATAAGTAAATGAATGAGTGAGTGAATAAGTGAATGAATGAGTAAACAGTAATGGCATCCTTAGGGGTAGCCCTATCAATTCATACCTTTTTTCTCTCTTTTCTCCCTTTCTCTGTTGGCAGTCAGAGAAAGAGAAAGGAGAGGTTGGTATGAGCACGACTCTGACCACAACACAGGGCAAGAGAAGGACAATTCCCGAAGGTGCCCCTGGTGGGGGGCTTCCAGGCAGAAGCTGACCCCCGAGGGGCAGCGCTGTCCCTGACCCCTTCACCTTCCCTTGTTCTGATCTTTATGGGGCCGTCTGCCTTTTAGCATCAAAGGAGAGAGCAGGACCGTGAGTTGTCTCACAACGGCTCTATAAAAATGTAATTACCCAATAACCTGCTGTCTGCAAAACAAACCATCTTCCTGTTTCTTCTCCCATAAAAAGCATTTGACAGCCCTGTTCTATCAGCTTATAAAACCTGGAGAGAGTTGACTTAGCCTGCTCTGGAATGAAAGCCCTTGAGGGGGGAGTCCAGAGTGGGGAGAAACACACCTCTGACCCTGCAGGCTGCTGGCTTCAAAGTCACTGGAGGGTTTCAGAGAATGCCAGGGGAGCAAGTCGTGATGGCCAGAGGTGGGACTGGACAATGCAAATCGCACCCGGGAAGGGCAGGGGGTGCTTAGAAATGCTAAGGGCCCGGGCTTGCCCAAGGCAAAGGCAGCATCCTCACAGCTCACTGGCAGGTCATTCATTCATTTTTTCATTCAACAAACACTTCTCAGGCCCCTCCTCCGTGCTAGGAATTAGGCTAGGCCTGGAGGGTTCAAGTCAAGTACAAAGCAAGCTACTCCTTCAAGAAACATGCCTTTATAATATGTATTTATTTTTAAATGATGGTGAGCACTTGGCTCAGAATTTATTAACATGGGAATGATGCATATAATCCGTCATGGATTACACATGGATGAGGCAGGTTACAAAGCAATAAGGATGCTAAGGTTCCATTTGATTGATTTTAATAGAAATAAATATCAATGGACTTTGGGAGTGACAGAATTGACTTGTATGTTGACTGTGAGGGTGATTACCAGAATGCACACATTTCTCCTAGAGGTGTTCACTAAAAAAGGTAAATGTTGCTCTATTTAAATTGTACATTGATTTTTAAATTAGGGAGAGGCATCTAGACGTTAGCAGAGATCTGCGGTGATTTCTGATTTCTTCTTTATGCTTTTGGGGTTTCTGATTGCAGGGTTCTATGTTGTATTAGCAGCGCAGGATCCAGATAAGGAAATGAGCAGTTTGGGTATATGTATGCACAGAGCTGGGAGGGGTCTAAACCAGATTGTGGGGGTGCCATGGAAGGGTCCCGAAGAGAGGACAAATGAGCAGGAATGAGCCGAGCCAGGCAAAGCAGTGGGGGAGCACGGAAAGAGCATTCTCGACAACAAGTGGCAGGGAAGTGTCTGCATGGGCAAGCTGGGTGCCCAGGTGGGCAGAGGTGCTCAGCCCTGGGTGCCTCCCCTGTACAACGGTGACGATAACGTCTAATAGTCCATACAGTTATGGGAAAAGTAAGGGAGAAAAATAAAAACATGTGTAAAGGGCTTCATGCAGGGTCTAATATGGACTTTGTACTCAAAATTGCTCATTATTGTTATTCTGTCATTATCACTGCCTTCAGTCACAACTAGACTGCTGGGTTTGAATCCTGACCCAGCTACTACTTTCTTGCTGTATGATCTTGGGTGAGTTACTCAGCCTCTCTGTGTCTCAGTTTCCTCTTCTGCCAAGTGGGGATAAATAATAGTACGCACCTCATATGTTGTTGTGAAGATTAAGTGAGTTAATTGATCTAGGGCAATTACAACAATGCTTTTTGCAAGGTAAAGACTATATAAGAATTAGCTGCTTTATTTTCTTAAGGAGTATAAAGGGCAGAAAACTTCTGGAAATAGTACAAAGGATAAATGGAAGGGCTAATGGAGTCTGAAGAAAGAGCAATGCTAAGACCCTTCATCACTGAAATAAAGTGCTGGGGGCGGAAAGAAAATCTGAAAATAAAGTGTTTTAGAATGATGGGATTATGTTTCGGGCCAAGATATTTATAGCTAACAAAACTGAGTTTAAATGGGTTTTGACTAAGTGAAAAGATGCTGAAATGCATAACGGAGTTAGGTTGGAAAGAATGAACTTAAGTCAGCCTCTTTGTTAGAGAAAGCTCCTCTGTATTCAACATTTAGAATTGATGACTCGGTGGTTTCCTTTGGGAAAGAAAGTATCTTGACATTTCCTGGTAAGTCTTCCTTCCTACCCACTCACCATCCAGGACACTCTGTATCACCTTAATACCCCCGCTTGAGCACTGATGAAGATGTGTGCACAGACAATATTCTGAGAATTAGCAGTCTGGAGGCTCAAAGCTACGTCCGTCATCTTAGTGAAAGATGCCAGCAACTCTACCACGGAAAGACTCCTTACATGCAGTCACAAATCTCCCTTCGGTAAACTCCGGTATTTCAAAGCAGTGGTGTAAATTTCCAAGTCAGAAGAATGGCATGGCAGCTGTAGTCCTCTAGACTCCCTGGAACCACTGTCTAGGATCTGGCAACATCAATATGGCCCTTTCATCCTTCCCAGGGATATGGATGGTGTGTCAAGCCAATGAGAGACAGAGTGTGGTTTTTGAATGGAAGCCACAGTGTGTATTTCAAGGCTCTTGGATCTACTTGGCAATTTTGAATGGTGAATCCTCCTTATTTCTCTGCATTATCATCTTAGAAACGGGTTCGGCAATGTTTTATCCTGGCACAGAATAAAAAGTCTTAAAGTCTTTGCAGGGAGAGGGACCGGGTCAGCAAAAAAAGCCTATAAATATTAGCACTTTGTCTTATATTTGGGGGAAAAGGTTTAGAAATATCCCTTTCATTCATTAGTAATACATTCAGCTTTGAATAATAGATTATTTCACTACAGGATCTTAAATTAATAGGGGTTCATTTTTTTCACATAATAAGAATTCTGGAGGTGGTAAACTGCATGTTCCGACTGAGTAGCTCAATTATGTCTTAACTAAAGGTTTGACAAAATGGCAGCTGTCTCCCATCATCAAGTCCACATTCAAAACGGAAAAAAAAAAAAAATAGAAGGGAAAGGTGCTGCATCTGTCCCTTGTACCAGGAGAATAAAATTTCTTTTCTGGAATCTTTTGCAACAGATCTTTTGGATAGAACTGCTCACATACCCTCACTGACCCAAGGGAGGCTGGGAAATTAGGAAACAGAACTTACACCAGTCATGATCCACGGCTTGGGCTGGGGCTTATTGCCTCCCTGAGAAAAATCTGAATCTTCTTAGCAGAGGAGAAGGGGCACTGGATATGAGGTAGGCAACTACCTCACTCTTCAATCCACACATGAGTAAAACCTCAGTGATCAAAGGAGGATGATCCAGAAAAGAGCAGAAAGGAACCAAAAAAAGCAAAAATAATAATGTGATACAAATAATTTCCTGAAAGGGCCCTGATATGATTTGAGTGATCCCTGCTATCTTTGTGAGGGCTTATGAAATTTGGGGTTATGGGGTAGTCACTGTGAAGAACATCTATTCTGAAAAGCTGGGCAGTCAGATTCCCAGCTTGCTGTATAAGTGATATGTGCAAATCTCACTGGACTACTCTGATGGGAAAGGATATTTTTCCTAATTCATAGACCCTGCACGAACACATGGAGTGGCAATGCAACAGAATCTATCCATCCAATGGGTATTCATTGAGCAAAGCAGGCATTGTTCCCACCCTCAAAGAACACAGGGTCTAGTGAGGCAGATAAATAATCAGATAAGCAAATACGGTATGATATATTACCTCTCTAACAAAGGCCATGAAAACTTAGCAGGGGATGCTAAGCGGAGAAAGGAGGACCTAACTTAGGCAGGATCGGACTTATGGCTAGGAGCACAGGCTTTGGAATCAGACCTGCATCAACTTACCATCCAGCCAGTTAACAGCAACATGAACCTGGACAATAAGAGAACAGGTCTTTCCTGAGCAGGGAGTATGAGCTAGACGCCGCCCTGAGCATTTAGCCACCACACAGCTGAGGCCGCCTAGCCCCATTCTACAGAAAGGGAGAGAACTGACAGGTTTACCGATCTGAGATCACAGGACTGGCACATGGAGGAAGCAGGGTATGAACCTGTGACACTCTCACCCCTTGCCCTCTCTCCTAAAGCCAAGTCACTAACCTCTCTGAGCAGCCGCGTTCTCACTTACGCAGACAGTTGGGGACAATCGTACCCACCTCACAGGCTAGTAGAGAGAATGACATAAAATGATCCATGGGGAGGAATTAGCTTGTGCCTGGCACACAGCAAGTATTTGATAAATTTTAACTGTTTCTCAAATTCTGAGTTCCCGAGGTGCATTTGGCCTTCTCTTTGAGACACCATGGACTAGGAAGTCTTTGAACTCAGCCATGCCAGCCAATCAATATTTATAGGTGCTTTGAGATCTCGGGATCAAAGGAGACCAGCGCATTCATTCTTTCTTCCTCCTTTCTACGCAAATCAGCAAGTTCCTCGGCTAATGTCTGATAGCCTATAAAAGAAGGAGTAAATAAAAAAGTGATGAGAAGTTTAATTCAAAATAAGAAAAGAAAAAACAGCTACCAGATCTCCTGAAAGCAATAGTGATCAGGTAAACCTTCAAAATTATACTCAAAGACTTTCTGCCAGTTTTGAGGCTGAACCATGAGCTAAAGCCATGGGGTTGGGAACATCCATCTCGAAGCATCCGGGGCTCTGCGACCTCATGAAGCCAAGTTAATAAAAGTAGTTAAACAAATAAAAGCCATTTATTATTTAGCAATTTATATTTGCAAAGGACTGATCCATTCTGTAGTCCTACCTGCCCCTGACCACACATAACTCAAAATTTTTTCAGAGCCTTTGCTGAGGGACAGGCACCCTCAGGTGCTTGGAGTGTGCAGGTATCCCCATTTTACAGATGAAGAGGAGGAAGCAAGGAGAAAATCCCCACTTCTCCAAGATGAAGAATGAAACAAGACCTGGTTTACTTGTGGTTAACAGCTAAGATGAGCAGGACTAATTGGGAACAGAGCCAAATGTTTCCTCCAGACCAATCTAGATGGCAAACACAGGAAGCAGATGTGGCTCAAGTGATAAGGCCTCCACTTACCATAAGGGAGGACCCAGGTTCGATCCCTGGGGCCTCCTGGTGACTAAAAAGAGAAATCGTGCCTGTGCGGCAAGCCAGTGCCTGTGTGGCGGGCCACGTGCCCACGCGGTGAGCCAAGCGCCTTGCAGTGAGCCAAGTGCCCGGGCAGCGAGTCGAGTGCCCATGTGGTGAGCCAAGTGCCCGCGCAAGTGCCCACATGGTGAGCCAAGTGCCCGCGCAAGTGCCCGTGTGGTGAGCCAAGTGCCTGCGTGGTGAGCCAATGCCCGCGCAAGTGCCTGCGTGGTGAGCCAAGTGCCTACACAGCGAGCCAGTGCCTGTACGGCAGGCCGAGTGCCCACGCAGTGAGCCAGTGATCGTGCAAGTGAATCACACAGCAAGATGATCATGCAAAAAGAGAGAGACGAAGGGGAGAGTCAAGGTGAAGTACAGCAGAGACCACGAACTGAGGTAGTGCAATTGACGCCACATCAGAGGTCCCCAGGATCGAATCCTGGTGAATCCTAGAGGAGAAAGACAGAAGAGAAGACAAAGGGAGAAATAGATACAGAAGATTACATCGCAAATGAAAACAGCAAAAACAGCAGGGCAGGGAGGGGGAGGGAAAGAAAAATAAATAATAAATAAAATAAAAACATCCAGAAGTAATGCAAGTGTGATCACTATGATCACACACACACACAAGATGGCAAATACACGATTTCTGTGGCAGTCCTGTTCCCAGGCTGTCCTGCCCAGGGACCAAAGTTTCATTTATTAATAGCGGCAACTATTTCTTACTGAGCCCTGACTGTGCTCCAGGCACTGTGCTAATTACTTTGTATTCTCTGCCTGCAGTGGGCTGAACAGAAGCGTCCAAGTCCTAATCCCCAGTTCCCCAGAACGTGACCTTATATGGAAACAGGGTCTTTGAAAATGTAATCAAGTTAAGGATCTTAAGACGTGATCATCCTGGATTACCTGGGTGAGTCCAGGAGACAATGACTGTGTCTAACTAGAGACTGAGAGACACAGTGACAGCTGTGGGAGGACGGGGGCAGAGCGGAGAGAGGCTGCCACAAACTAAGGAACGTCCAGAGCCACTAGAAGCTGGCAAGAGGCAAGGCAGGATCCTCCCCTACAGCCTTGGGATGGAGCACGACCCTCTGACACCTTGAGTTTGGACTTTTGGCCTTCCGGACTTCGCGAGAATAAATTTCTGTTGTTTTAAACCACCCAGTTTGTGGCCATTTGTTAGGGAAGCCACAGGGAACTACTAATACACTGCCTCTCTGAACCTCCACAACACCGTGAGGTAGATACTATTATCAGCCCATCTTACCGATGAATAAACTGAGGCACAGAGATGATCTGCAACTTGCTCAGGGTTCCCCAAAGAAGCAGGCACAGAAGGGGGATTTGCACTTGTGCCTTCTCAATCTCTACCCATGACTATGTTTCTGCAGGGGGTAGGGGGGGTGGGGGAGGGTTGTGAGGGTTCTGGAAATTCAGGGACCCTTTGTCATAAAGTTAGTAAAAAAAAAAATACGATGAAACTACAGACGTTTTAGGAACGTGATTAAAGGAGTCAGGGCCCTAAATGTCACCCCACATTGGGAGCTTCGTGTTTGCCGGACAGTATGCAAAGCACATCCCACAACCAGCCCCAGCCCCTATTTATTTAATCTTCATATTAATAACACCTCTATGCTGAGGGAGGATCACCACTCCACTTCACAGCCAGGATCTCGCGCGTCAGAGGGGTTAAATGACCCAGAATGCAACGCAGCCAGGATTCAGAATCGTGCTCGCCTGCCTCCCCGAGGGGACCTTGGGTAGCTTTGAAATGTCCCTTCCATCCACTCCTCTCACCTGGCAAAATCGGAAGGGAACTTTGATCTCTAGAAAAATGAGAGACAGGACATTGGAAAGACCCAGGCGTTCCGTCCAAACCCAGCCCCGTTTCTCGGGCCCCCAGCCCCGCTGCTGTGAGGCCCTGCCCAGTTCCTGTGCGGAACTCTGCAAAGCCCAGCGGATCCGGGATGTTGTGTTAGTTTGTGTGCGTTAGTCAGGGACTCTGAGAAGCGGATACCAAGGCAGGATGGTACATGCAAGGATTTTATTAGGGGAAATGCCTGTGTGAGAGAAAATGGGAGGAAGCTGGGTAAGTCAGGGGGACCATGGGATGGCAATGCGGGTCTGGCCCGGAGTGAGGACCGGAGGAGGTCAGGGGAAGAGTCCAGCCTGCAATGCACTCGAAAGAAGGTCATCAGCGCCCTTGGGGAGTCCTCAAGCCAAAGTCGCTGACAGAGGAGGCCCAGGTCTCCCCGCGAGTTATGTCATTGGTGGGGAGCAGCTTTGGGAAACCAGGCCTGGAAGCAACTGGAGGTCAGAGCAGCATTGGGGCTCCTGGAAAGTACACCCTCCCTGGAGCCGGAGGTCAGAGACCTCCTGAAGGGTTACGGAAATGCAAAAGCAGCAAGCGTTCCCAGGGCTGCCCCCACCCAGCCTCTGCCCTCCCTGCTAGGGTGACACTTTAATCCACCTACCTTGGGAACTGTGATAGCCTGACTGCCAGTGGAGGGCGAGGAGAGCCTCCGTTTGGGTGCTGACCTGAGGGCTGCCTCTGCAGTGGGCAGGGTGCCCTGGAGGCGGCTGGACTCGGTCATGGGGCTTGAGAGCAGGAAGGAGGAGAGGAATGAAAGGAATAGAAGGCTTCTTGCTGGGCTTTACTGCCAAGGCAACCTAGATGTGCAAATCTCCCATCAACAAGGTGCTTCTCTCCTGTTCAGCGTAACTAACATGCATGGGCAGGAAGGAGCAGCCTGTGTCTCCGCAGAGCTCAGTTTGAAGTGTAGTCAAATATGCTAGTGGCCAAGGGCTCAGATATAGAATGAAACCTCACCTCCACTCCTGATTCCCCACGTGGTTGTGGGCAGATCAGGTCACCTTTTTGGGCCTTAGTTTACTTATCTGTAAAAGGGACTCAAGAAGATGCCACCTCCTAGTGTGGCCGCAGAGACTGAAGGAGATAAATGTGCAGAGTGCTTAGTCCTAAGCCTATCCCCCAAACCCACGCCAAACTTACCCAATAAATAGCATTCTAAATCTCATTTCTCACAAGAAGGAAACCAGAGGATACCCATTTCACAGAAGTGTTGTGAAGATGGAACAACTGTATGCCTGTTAAACAATGAGCACACAAACAGGCACATGGCTACTATTATTATTGCATTGGTGATATAAATAACAACCAAAGGAATTATCCCTCAAGCGGGTACTGTACAAATCATCGATCTGGGCCAAATGGACCATCTAAGTGTGTCAAGTTCAATCAGGTTTATCTTCTTCATTATTTATCAGTTACCCCCCCCCCCCCAGTCAGAAACAGGTAACAAACTCAAACTAGATAATGTAAGGAAGGGTCTGTTTACAGAGCTGCAGGTAGAGTGTGGGGAACCACAAAGGAGAGTTCAGTAACTCAGAGCTGGTACAAGTGGAGGGAGGGGGAAGCTGTTACCATCTCAAGGAGTAAAGAACAAGGGGAGGTGGCCCCTGGAACCTTCTAGAGAAGGCTATATGGAGAGGGCCACCTTACAGGAGCTATGACTCTAGGTTGAGGGGCATGGCAACCCACAGTGACCCCCACACCAAGGAATCTGGAGGATAAATTCCCCAACCCCACTTTTCTCCCTCACTCTAACCTCCTTGGATGCTCCCATTTGCTGAACCCAACAGGCAACCAGAGGACAAAGGAGCTTTTCCAGCATGGACAGCAGGATGGAGAAGGGTAGAGAGGAGGGCTGAAGATACTCAGCCCATTTCCTAAATCAGGATCAACTGGTTGACTCCAGCTACTGCAGGACCTAAAAATCTGAGACACCCATGCTACCACTCACTCTCAGATTTATGTCCAATACTGATAGTTTTGATGATGGCAACACCTAAGCATAGAGAGTTGTGTAAGTGATATCCACTGTCCACCTACTCCATACTGGACCACGATGAATGAGCCAGACAAGGATCCTCCCATCCAGGCTCTTAGCAGTGTGAGGGACACAGACACAGACAAGTACACAGGCAATGACAAGACCAGAGAGACAGAGAAAACTGGCACTGTGGGAGGGCAGCGCTTGCAGCTCTGGAGCATCAGTGGATGTCTTGGAAAAAGAGATGAGATAGGAAGGAAGAAAGAAGTGAGTCATGTGAGGAAGTCAAAAAAGCAGAGTCAGCATTCTGGGGGCAAGATGAAATGGGCCATTAAACCACTTTAAAGAGCTCATCTGGCTAGAGTGCATGTGTGAGGCAGAGTGGCAAGAGATGAGGCTGGGAGGACGGCTGGGATCAGGTCATGCAGGGTCTGGAGACCATGGAAATGCCCTTGGACAAGAGCCTAGTGGCAGCAGGCAGCCACCAAGAGTTTTAAGCAGGTGACTAATGTCTCCAGATTCTGAGTGTACTAAGTGCCGCCTATAGAAGATTCCAACCCTAGCAAAGTGAGCAAGAGAGAGGGCGCACGAGAAAGAGCACATACACTTTTGGGAGGGATCAAGTGAGCATGCACGCATCTTTTGCCTGGAACCCAGAGATCATGTGGGAGTGTGTCTGGTATCTAATTTCCACCAGCATGTGTGGCCAGAAGAAGCACATGTGCAACCTGACCTGGGAGGAGGTCAAAGTGACCCAAGAACAGCTGAGCATTCCTGATCATTCTATTTCCAACCCAGAGGATATTTCCAGGAGCTCAGCAACTCCTCCCCCTCTAAGAAGTCCATCCACAGCCATAATCTCCCATACACCCCCACTCACCTCTCCTCTCCCAATGGGGCTGCGAAAATGTGGGAGACGGAGGTGAGAACATCTCAGGACTCTGAAGATGACACAACACAGCTTACTCAGAAGACAGGAATGTGATCTGTCTTCTAGTGGGCAGGCATGGGGGGGGGGGCCAAAGAGCTGCCAGGTATAATTAGACTAAGCCCCAGCAATAGGCTGTTTGCCCCACTCTTGTCAGCACCTTTTCCTAGCACCTGTTGCCTGGTGCCCAAGCAGCACTGCCTTTATCAACTGACTGACCTGGGTGTGCCTCACAGCAGAGAAGGGGCCTATGGTTTGACTCTCACATGGGCACACCATGGTTGTTAACCATGCTTAAAGGAAAATTAAATAATAATAATAGTAATAAATAGGCAGTAAAATGATTAATGATAATCGAAATAACAAAGTAATGTTAGCTACCACCTTTCAGCATCTACTCTATGGCAGGTGCTTGGCAAGGTACTTAATGCACATGACCTCATTCAAGCTCCCCAAAAACCCAATGAGGAGGGTAATATTTAATCCTCATTTTCCAAATGAGGATAATGAGGTTCAGAGAACATTAAGTGATAAAAGCAGAAAAAGACCGTGGGCTTTCCTGGACTCGTGAGCACACATTCTTAAGCACTGCATCCTTTCCATCGCCCGCTCACCAGACACCAGCAACCTGGTCTGCTCTGACCCATGTTTGGAGAAGGGCTGCCATTGTTCCCTTCCTACCTGAGTTCCTAAATTCTAGCCTGGGATTCTGAGAATTGTAGCCTCTGGATTCTAACCCAAACTTCCCATGCTGCAGCCTTGTGTACATGACGGGGAGCAGCAGGGGAAAGATGAAAAGAAACAGGCCTCTCAGCCTTGGAGGGTGTTAAAGGAGTCTGATGAAGAAAGGAAAAAAAAAAAAAAAACCCGAGCTGCCCTGTATTTTGGCATACCAATTTCTGAAGACACTTCTCCCAGCCCAAGCTTTGTGGCAGGCCCCATACATAAGTACCATGGAAAATACAGGAAGAATCAAAGTGATGACTCTCTAGGAGGGTCTGATCAATGGGGCAGGAAGTGGTTTCCTCACATAATGCAAAGATGCCAGTCACTGCATACAGATTTCTAACGGTTGTAAATTGCTTTTATGTGGCTCTTGGAACAACCAGGTGAGTTAGAAAAATCAGGTATCCTCATCTCCCTGCGTTCAGCATCCACAATGTTTCCTCATCCTTATAGACCATACATTCTCTGATCTTCTTACAGCTCCAATTATATATTCTTAAAGTGAGAAATAATTGCCCCCTTGTAACTTCAGAACTATCAGCATCATTTAGGGCAGAGGTGCACAGTGAAGCAGACAGTCTTCTCTGATAGGATCTGCCCAATCCCTCTTATATCAGAATGCCTTGTTTACCCATTAGTGGAGCTTTGGGCATTAGCAGCAGACATGCTGGCTCCAGGGCATTTTAAAGGTCATGAAACTGGGGCCCAGAAAGGCAGATCATCTGGGATTCTGACCAACAGAGCATCCAGCAATGAGGGCTGTTGTCTAAATGCACAGCAATGTGCTCTGTCCTACAAAAGCTGGAGAACCAGTGGTCAGAGGTCAGCCTCTCTAGGAAATGTTCTCTCTACCCCAAGATGGCCAATAACTCCTGGCCCGCTGCCCTCTCACAAAAGCCTTACCTGAACCACTTTGACTTAGGGAAACTGAGGCAGTAAAGCCAAATCGAATTATGCCATAGTCCTGGAAACCACAGAATCCTCAAGAGAGATTTGGGCCCAACCGGAAGGAACAGTAATGATTAACATGACAAGAAAAGCCTTTTAAAATCACTTATCTACACAAAACATTCCTGCTTAATGCTCAGCATGCATTAATTTATTTAAAATATCAACTCTAGGAGATACCTACTTTTATCTTCATCTTATAGCTGAGGTTCAGAGAGGTTAAGTTACTCACCCCAAATTATCCAAGTTATTAAGTGGAAGAGCTGAGACTTGTACCAGGTCTCTCTGAACCCACTATGCTGGGGTGAAAGGGCTGCAATCTAGCAGCTGGGAATTGTAAAAATGCTGGGGCAAATGGCTTGATGAAGCCCAGCTTGGAGGACGTGGTGGACTGAACTGTGTACCCATCAGTTTGGACATGTACTTGGTCTTGGTCCACCTCCTAGTGGGTGTAGACCCACTGTAAATAAAGTCTCTTCAAAATGTTACTTCAGTTATGGCGTGGCCCAACTGAACTGGGTGGGCTTTAATCTGGACTACAGGAGTCCTTTATAAGCAGAATGAAAGTCAAGTAGAGAGAAGAGTCACAGAGAGCAGCCAGAAGCTGGAAGTCAACAGAACCCGGTAAAGAAAGGAAAAGATGATGCCACACTCACTGCCATGTGACAGAAAAGCCAAGGACCGCCTGCAGCCACCCCCAGAATGCACAGTCCTCAGGGAGGACGCACCGTCTTGCTGATGCCTCGATTTTTAACTTCTCCCAGCCTCAAAACCATGAGCTAATAAATCCCTATTGTTTAAGCTAACCCATTGCACGGTATTTGTTTTAGCAGCTAGGGAACTAGAACAGAGGGAAAGGGTATTTTTGTTTGTTGTTTGTTTTTCCCAGCACAGTTCCAAGGAGAGGGCGCCCTGACAGGCTGAACTGGCCAGACTGAGGCAGTATTGTGGTGGATTTGGAGGGAAGACAGCTGACTCACCACCTGGTTGTTTTATAGCTGGTGGAAACACAAAGAGACACTTGCTGGCTAGCATCTTAGGAGAACACTTTTCATTTAATAGACGTGGACACTGAGGAACCTAGGTGGGAAGGGCCCCACCTAAACTTAAACTGGGATTACTTGTCTCCTGGCTCCTAGAACACCGTTTTTCTAAACAACAACAACATCAACAATAATGAGAACAACCAACATTTTCCTGCGTGATTCCTATGCGTCAAGCTCTTAGCTAAACATTTTATATGCATTATGTTGTTCAATCATTACAGAAGTCTGATGGGTAAATTCTAAGGCTCAGACAGGTTGGGTCAATTGCCTAAATCACACCACTCCGGAATGGCGGAGATAAGATTAAAAAACCTAGACAGCATGACTCCAGAATCTGAATTCATAACTCCTACACAATGCTTCCTCTATGGAATAACATTTATTCAACAAGCTTTGATTAAGCACTCACAATGTTCTAGATGAATGAGATCCTACACCCTCCAGGAGCTCATCACTTCATCAAAGAGATGGCTCTATACACAGATCATTTACTGCAATGAACAATGTACAAGTGGAAGAGGAAGCAAATAACAATCTAAGTGAACAAGACAGAGACTATTATTAGAGGGTATTTGAGGTGAGTTTTCAGGGATAAGTAGGAGTTTTCCAAATGATCAAGGGGAAGACATTTTAACAGAGAGAACAGCCAGGCATGAGGAAAGAGCTACAAAGCATGGTATGTCTCTAAAGAACAACAAGAAATTCTCTATGACTAGAGGATGAAGTGGGAATAGAATGGAAAGAGATGAGGCTAAATACCAGTGCAAATACAAACAGGTGACTGGTTAAACAAATTGTTGTATACAGTGAAATACTGTTCAGTAATAAAAAGGAATGGACTACTACTATAAGCATCAACTTGGATGAATCACCAAAACACTATGTTGAGTTAAAGAAACCAGACACAAAAGAAGATATACTGTATGATTTCATTTAAGTGAAATTTTAGAATAGACAAAACTAAGTGATAGTGACAGAAATCAGAAAAATAGAAAGTGGTTGCCTCTATGGGGGAGGGGTTGATTGGAAGACGGCACAAAGGAACTTTCTTGGAATGATGGAAATGTTCTACATCTTCATTGGAGTGGGAGTTTTGTGAGTGTATAAATTTGTCAAAAATCAAGTCAAAATTACAGAGTTTGTGCATTTTATTATATGTAAAATATACCACAATTCAGGAGAGAAAGAGAGAAGAGAGGAAAGAGAAGAGACAAAGAATGGGGAAGGGGGAAGGAAGAGAGAGAGAGAGAGAAATTTAACTGAGATCTAAGTGTGAAGGACCATGCATGCCTTTCTAAGATTATTTTTTTTATTTTTGTCTTTTTTTTAAATGTTACATTAAAAAAATGTGAGGTCTCTGTATACCCTCACCCCCCTCACCCCACTCCTCCCCCCATAACAACAACCTCCTCCATCATCATGAGACATTCATTGCATTTGGCGAATATATCTCTGAGCACTGCTGCACCTCATGGTCAATGGTCCACATCATAGCCCACACTCTCCCACAGTCCACCCAGTGGGAGGACATACAATGTCTGGTAACTGACCCTGCAGCACCACCCAGGACAACTCCAGGTCCCAAAAACGCCCCCACATCACATCTCTTCCTCCCACTCCCTACCCCCAGCTGCCACCATAGCCACTTTCTCCACACCACTGCCACATTTTCTTTGATTACTAATCACAATAGTTCATAAATAGAATATCAGTAAGTCCACTCTAATCCATACTCTATTCCTCCATCCTTAGATGGACCTTAGAATGGTTGTGTCCACTCCACAGCTATATCAAGAGGGGGCTTAGATTCCACATGGATGCTGGATGCAATTCTTCTGCTTTCAGTTGTAGGCACTCTTGGCTCCCTGGTGTGGTAGTTGACCTTCTTCACCTTCATGTTAGCTGAGTGGGGTAAGTCCAATAAACCAGAGTGTAGGAGTTGTAAGTCTGTTGAGGGACAGGGCCTGGCTATCACATGGTCAGTCCAGAGATTCGGGTCCCCTGGGTATACATTAAACCCCAGCACCAACTACAGTTCCAGTAAAAGTAACAGGAGAGACTTGTGGACAAAGATCACATCTGAGTCCAGCTCCATCACACAGAAACACAAACTCCAAAGTAGGGCCAACTGACATGGTACTGAACTCCATCTGCCATGACCATAGAAACTGTGGGTCTCTGTAGCCCTCAGAAGAACCAATACTGGGGTTGTATCTACTTTATATGTCTCTGGGACTCTGCTGAGGTGTGCATAAGGGCAACCCCTCTGATAACCTCCTGGCTCTTTTTGGAGACGCATAGCCATATAAACTCATTTGTCCTTTCCATTTCCCCCTTTTATTCAGGTCAAAAAGCATTTTTAACTCCTGGTATTTTATGTAGACTGAGATATTCTGCTTGTCTGAGTTGACTCTTTTATTCAAGGTCATTTTCTAGTTACATCATCAGCTGGTACTTGTTAGTAATCCCTCAACGCCAGGGAGGCTCATCCCTGGGAGTCATGTCCCATGCTGGGGGGGAAGGCAACACATTTACATGCTGAGTTTGGCTTTGAGACTGGCCACGTATGAGCAACACAGAGGCTCTCAGGAGGTAACTCTTAAGCACCCTGCAGCTCTAGGCCTTGTTCTTATTTCAGGTGCACAGGCTCACTCTACAGAGAGGGTGGCAATCATTGAGATGTTTAAGCAGAAGAATAATGTGACATGGTTTGAGCTTGAGAAAGACCACTCTGGTCCTAAAAGGAAAATAACAAGCTGGGTAAAGACAATTAGGAGACTGGTACCCCAGATATGGTAACAAATTCAGTTAGGGCAGTTGCCATTGTGACAGAGAAGAAGGAATCAGGACATTCTGGATGCCAATTGGATGTGGGAGGTAGAGGCAGGGAAGAGTTATGGATGATTCTGTGGCTTCTGGGTGATCAGATAAAAGTCAGCATACTTAACAAAGATGGGGAGTTTAAAAGGAAAAAAAGAAAAGGTTTGGGGAGAAAGGCATACATTAGAGCAATGAGTTCAGTTTACACATGGTAAGCCTGAAAGTCTAATGGGATATGCAGGGGAAGATGTTCAGGGAACAGATGGATAAAGGGAACTGGAGAGAGATATTCAAGAAACAAGGCAGCAGCCAGTCATGAAATTTACCACTGAGTATGTGCTTCCTGTGTATTGGACATACCTTACCACATTTATGCTCACAAAACCCCCTGAGGACAATATACCCAGAGAAAGGTACAGGAGTGGCTTAAAGTTGCCCAATTGGTAAAGAGAGGAGCCAGAATTCAAACTCAGGCCAACTAACCCCAGTGCTGAGCAAGGTTCCTGACCACCATACCACAAGAGTGAATAGAAGCTCTCCAGGTGAGAGTGCGCATCAAGCCTGGCCAAGCCCTTCACTTGCCCACAGCTTCATTTACCCAGGATCATGATTGCCTGCATAAAGCAATTCAAATCAACAAAATATGATTTTAAAATACAGGCTTCGGGGACACTAGTTTTAAAGGATAGGGTCTCCGGCATGTAGGAGTTTACAAATTCCAGGTCATCTCTGCATTCATCTTTGCATTTCCTGGTTGAATAACCAGGAAAGGGGCTCTAAGGGCCAAATTTAGACCTGGTTCTCAGAAGAGATTCATTTCCACTATAAACCAATTCCCTGTCCACTATGTATAACCCAGTCCTGTATATAGTTAACAACAGCTTGGCCTGAAGACATTTCCTCCATGTTTTCATTCAGCAAGTGTTTATTAATTGTTGGCTATGTGCCAGGCATTGTGCTAGGCACTGGTAAACATAAATGTTACAAAAGATTAATCAGCAAAGCAAGGGCACCAAAAATTTTTGGAAAAAAAATCTTTTAAAAGAAGTTTATTGTTAGGCAGGAAGAGATGAGAGGTGGAGGCGTCTTCGGGACATGGAGCTGCCCTGGATGGTGCTTCAGAGGTAATCACCGGACATTGTAAATCCTCACAGGGCCTACTTGATGGAATAGAGGAGAGTATGGGCCATGATGTGAACCAATGTATATGAGGTGCAGAGGTGCCCAAAGATGTACTTACCAAATCCAATGGATGTGTCATGATGATGGGAACGAGTGTTGTTGGGGGGGGGGAGAGGGGGGGTGGGGGGGTGGGGTTGAATGGGACCTCACATATATATTTTTAATGTAATATTATTACAAAGTCAATAAAAAATAAAAAAATTAAAAAAAAAAAAAAAGAAAAAAAAAAAAAAGAAGTTTATTGTTGTATATTCTCTTCTTTAAAAAAAGCACCCATACACATTAATCATAAAAGGAAAACTCAAAATTTAAATGGCACAATATTATTTTCAGTACTATGGGTCTTTAACTATTCCAAGAAAAAGACTTTGGCCCCCTGTCTTTCTAGAACTGAATGAAACATATATTAGAGAAGGTTTCAATATAGTAGACTTTTTCTGTCAGACAGGATTTGGTACAAATCCCAGCTCTGCCGCTTTTCAGTTATATGATCTTAGACAAATCACTTAAACTATCCAAGTATTAGTTTTATATCTATAAAGTGGGAATAGGAATAGCTAGTTTTTAGAGTTGTACAGATTTCATACAGTAATGTCAATAAAGTGCATGGTCTATATCAATATAAATGGATATTATTATGTGATTTTCCCTCTCCTTGGCTGTATTAGTTATCTATTGCTGCATAGCAAGTCACCACAAATTTAGTGCCTTAAAACTATACATATTATCTCAGTTACTCTGGATCCGGAATTCAGGCATGACTTAGATGGGCTCTCTGCCTCAAGATCTCTCATAAGGCTGCAATTAAGATACTGGCCAGGATTGGGGGTCTCATCCAAAGTTTGAGAGGGAAAGGATCTACTTCCAAGCTCACTTAAGTGACTGCTGGCAGGATTCAATTCCTTTTGGGTTATTGGACTGAGACCCTCAGTTTCTTACTAGTTATTAGTCAGAAGCTTGTCATATGGGCCTCCCCAACATGAGCAGCTTCTTCAAAGAAGACAAGGGAAGAGTCTACTCACAAGATGGAAGTTACAGTCTTAAGTAACATAACTACAGGAGTGACAGCCCATCACCTTGCCGTGTTCCGTTGGTCATAAGCAAGGCACAAGTCCTGCCCACACTGAAGGGGAGGGGATTATACAAAGATGTGAATAGCAGGAGGTTAAGGATCACCAGATGCCACACCTAGAGGCTGTCTGCCACACTGGATGATGTATCTCTCTCCTTCAGTTGAGCCTTTGGTGACTGGTGCATCACATAGGATGCATCTGCTCTTCAGCCCACGAGAGCTGTAGGTAGCTTATGGCCTCCTCCAACATGGCAGACCAGGGTGGCCACCAGATGGAAAGCACCAGCAAGCCTGTTGCCCTGTCTCTGGATGGCACCAAACAAAGTCACGGGTTTGCATCCTGAAATACACATGAACATGCGCGTCATGATCCAATGGGATGTGTTATCTCTCCTAAAGGTAGATTGAACTTTGCTTATGAATACTTCATAAAATGATTCTGTCCTGTTTAAGAATCACAAAGCACTCAAAACATCTTTAAGCCCAACTTCCATGTAGTCATTCAGCGAGTATTTATTGAACATCTACACCGAATGCCTAACACCATTATAGGAATTGGGGATACTGTTGTGAACAAACAGGGAAAGCATCTGCCCTCAGGGAGCTCACATTCTAAAGGGCCTGCCTATAATTTCTGAATAACTATCAAAAACTTGTCACACAACTCCTTGAAACGTTACATTTAGAAAATGTGTGTTTTGTGGCCTGTAAATTATACCCCAATGAAAATTAAATAAATAATTTCAGAAAACAACTTTGATGCCTAAAGAAAGGTTTTTTCCAATTTGGTATCCTCTCCAATAGATCACAAATTATGTGAAAATATCTATCGATTATAAACATGTAATTAGTCATTCTGCTAAAAGGAAAACAAGAAAATAGATTTTTACATTATGAGCAAACAGGAATTTGTGAATTATAATATGCCCTTATTTTATTGCTCATCCAAACATCAGCTCATCAACAGGACACCCAGAGTTGCACAATAATAATTAAATTCAGTCTTCTTTAATATTTTGCTGACTTTCAGTTATATAAATACCATTATACTCAAAAACTTATTTTGTCATTTTGAAGGTGAATACGTCATGATAGGAGGCCAGGACATATTTTATTTAATACTTTGTTAGTTTGAGTTTTAACATTTAAGTGTTTAGACATTTAGTATATGGGTGTTGCTTTGCACTCTTGCCCTGGGCCCCCCCACTTTCAAGGGCAAACCTGGCAAATAGCTCTGTGTCCACCTCTGAAGGCAGCACAGTGGCCTAGGAGAGCCACAAGCCTGACTGCATTGGGATTCAGTTGTGTGACTTGGGGCTGGGCACTCACCACGCAGAGCCTCAGTTACCATGCTTGTAAAGTGGAGCTGATGGTAGAAAGCATTGTATAGGGATGCTGGGAGAAGGAAGCGAGATAAAGGCCTGTAAACCAGTTAGTGCTGGTCGGACAGGGAGTTGACCCTTACAATAAATTGACTATATTACCTGTGTTTTCGTGGAAACAAAAAAGCCTCCAGCTCTTCTTTGAAGAGAATTCCTTTTGGATGTTTGCGGTAGAGCAAGTCTGGGAGCCAAGGAGTTTAAAGAACTTGGAATGATAGTGTCAAGTGGAATCTGAATCCAAGGCACAGCAGAGAGGAGAAGCCAGGTGGGCCCCAGAGCCAGAGAGATGAGGGTGTGTGAACTAACTGAGGTCGCCTCTGCATTGCTCAGAGGAGGCTGCCGCAGACTGTGATTCTCACAGGGCGCACAAACACTTGCATCCTTGGGGGCTGGGGACAAAAGCAGCCCAGACACTGGTGGCCCCCACAACCACCCAAGGTCCTTGTTAAAATGTTGGTCCCTAGGACCCACTCCCGGAAATTCTGATTCAGTAAGTCTGGCGACCAGACCCAAATGCTGAATTTTTAGTAAGCATCTAATTTCAGCGCAATCCCAGGAATTCTTGTCCTTTCCATGTTCTAACTCAAGCCACCTTCACCTTGCACTTTAAAACAGGTGCGTTCTCTCATCAGTTAGAACCACCAGGGCCTCTGCATGCCCCCAGGAGGGCCAGGAGTCCACAGGAGACCTTGCTTTTCACCTCTGGCTAGGACAGACAGTGGTCAACATTAGACTGGCACATTGGAACCAGCAGCTTACGAACGGGAGAGACAGAGGAGCACTAGATATCTATAGCAGGGATCAGCCAACTTTTTCTGTAAAGGACGAAACAGTAAATATTTTTGACTCTGTAGGCCAAACTGTCTCTATCAAAACTACTGAACTCTACCCACGGTAGCAGCCATAAACAAAATGTAAGCATATAGGTGTGGCTGTGTTCCAATAAAACCTTATTTACAAAAACAGGCAATGGGTCAGATTTGGCTCAAGGGACATCGTTTATAAACCCCCGATCTAGAAGCACACATAAAGGGAAGAGTAATCCCAGCTCTGCTGGGCTGTGCATCCTTTCCTAAGTGATCTAACTTCTCTGAGTCTGTTTGCTCATGCACAAATTCAGAAAAATAGTACCAGTAGGTTCATTTTGTTACTGTGAGGGCTGATGAATACAAAGTGTTTACCACAGTACCTGGAACTCAGTAACTCTCAATACAAGTCAGCGATTATTAGTATCTGGTCCAAACTGCCTAGGTTTCTATCAGGGCCCCACCCCTTCTGAGCTGGGAAACCTTGGACATGTAATATAGCCACTCTGTACCTCAATTTCACTTCTGCCAAGTAAGGATAAGAATAGTTCGTGCCCCGTGGGGTTATTGTGAGAACTAAATAAGACAATAAATATGAAGTGCTTAGAAAAAATGTCTGGCATGTGAAAGCACTCAATAAAAGTTAGCCTGGACTATTATTATTTTGTTATTATATCATGATTGTAAATTATGGTTTTATTATTATTATATCACATAGTTTCTCACAGAGAGAGGTCGGATCAACAGAGTGAGGAAGAGAATCCCAACTTCACAAGGAAAGAAAACACCACCAGAAATCTTGCTTTTCCCAAAGCCTCTTAAGACTTGGGCCCTTTGCCAAAGATTGTGGAAGCATCTTTCTTTGCACTCAACAGTCAGCCTGGAGTCAGCCAACACTAAGACAAGCAGGACCAAACCTGAATTATATTCACCAGATTTAGCTTTGTCTCTGAATTCTTACTAAAGATGAAACACAATGTCTAGAACCTCACTGAAGCTTTGAGACAAAGCTCTGTGAGAGAGGAAAAAAGAAAACGAACCACCTGGCTGATTTTAATAAATAGATGGCTTATATCTGGTTTTAATTTTAGGTCTATGTTGGTGCTACATTGGTTTCATTCTTTGCCATCAGCTTGTCAAAGCCCTGTGATGCCTCAGCAAATATGTTACCTTTTTGATTAATATATATATTAAGGTCTGCATGGACGGGTGTTCTCCCAACACGCACAGAAGCCAATGCAATTAACTTTCATTAAAGGAAATTCAATTGCCTTTGCAGAAAATGGTTTTTGAGCCTCTCCTCTGGGTTGACACAACATATATACACAAAAGTCCAAACAGCACTAAAGTAATTAAAGCAGCTGGGATTGATTGGGATTCTGGGTGACCTTTTGGTAACTTACCTATGCCTGCCATTTAGAGAAAGAATAATTTATGATGCAAGTCAAAGTGCAGAAAACCAAGGCAGACAGAACGAGAATTCTGATTAGTCTTAGAGAGCGGAACTGTCAGGAAGGGCCCCGAGCCCCTTGTGAAAACATGGAACAAAAGCAGTAAACGTCCAGGTTTGTCCAGATGCTGACGCCAGTGTGCACCAGCTCTCCTGGTTCCTAGAAGCCAAGACTTTTTGGGGCTGGGAAAGTCTTACAGGTCTAACCGGTCCATTAATTTGACAGACGAGGAAACTGAGGCTTGGAGCAGTGGTGGTTGACCTGCTCTGGATTAGATTACAGGCCACCTGCATGCCATGCAAAGATGTTACTATTCTATCTGGACAAAAGAGAAGGCTCTTCAGATCCCAAATGACCTTTATCTGTAAATTACAAATTAAATTTTTAGAATGCAAGTGCCAAGACAGCACAGATTTTTTTTTTTTCTGTTGTGTTTGCTACTGTAATCCTAGCACCTAGAACAGCAGCTGGCACAGAGTAGATACTCAATATATTTTTGTGGAATGAGCTTTCAGGAGCATTTGTCCCCGAACTCAAAAAAGCATCCAGGTCAACACAGGGCTAAGTAGGCACCGTGCCCAAATCGGTGCCCAGAGGGTCTAAGTCGTCTTGGACCCAAAGATGACTAACTGTTGGGGCTCCCTTTGATGAACTCCCACAGCTGCCCTACCTTTCCTGATGCCATTACTTATATCTGGGAAACCCTTCATCCCTCTGTAATCTGAATCTTCACATCCTATCCATAATTTAAGCACTAGTTGTATGCAACCTCTTTCAGGAAGCTTTCTTGGCTTTTTCCTATACAAAAACAGTCCTTCATTCTTTTGAACTAAATGCCACACTGTCTTTGGGACTTTGTTTAAATGCCACTTTGTTTGGGCATTTAACCTTGACCCACTGGATGAGGTTAGATTTTTCTACTCCCTATACTTTTATTCTCATAACACTGATCATAATTTGTTATATGATATGTCTTGCCCCTTTGGGTAGTAAGTTTCATGAGGACAGACATTGTATCCCCAGTACCTAACACAGTGTCTTGCCCTTAGTAGGCAGAAAGAAATGGAGAGTTGGATAGATGGATGGATGGATGGATGGATGGATGGATGGATGGATGGATGGATGGAACAATGAATAACTGAAAGAATACATTAATTAATTAATTGGTTAATAAATGGGTGACAACCAATGAATGAATAAATAAATCAATAGGTGTATCAATGAATCATTTATGTGCTATCTATCTTTTATTTCTGTTGAACATATTTCTCAAAGACAAAATAATACAGTGGTTGAAAGTGTGGTTTCTAGAGCTAGGTTGTATTGTGGAACAAATCTTGACTATTTTCCAGCTATATAATCTTAGGCAAGCTAGATAATATCTCTGAGCCTCAGTTTCCATATCTCTAAATGAGAATGAGCACATACTTCATAGAATTGTTGTGGGTTCAAATGAGATATTGCATGTAAAGTTCCTGGTACATCATAAGTACTCAGTAAACAGTAGCTTTTGTTGTTCTACTATCACCTTACTTAGGGAAAAATTTATCTCCTAAGCTCTAGCACCTTTGTGTTCTCAAAAATATCGAGTAGATGGATATTTTAAATCTCTCTGCTAGAACCATTCAAAATTATGGGAATGTCAAATTATGTCTCATAAAAGGATACTAAAGAGGCATGACAGCCAAATGCAGTTCCCAAGCAAGACTAGATCCTGGAAGAATGCTAAGAAGGACAATATTGGGTCTACCATTGACAAAACCAAACTACCGATGGTAGATGAGATGAAAGTACGGTATCAATGTTAACGCCACTGAAGCTGATAACTACAATGTGGTTACGTAAGAGGCTATCCCTTTTCTTAGGAAATATGCACTGAACTATTTAGGGATAAAAAACCATGCTTCTTACCCTTAAATGGTTCAGAAAAAAAATTATACACACACACACAAAACAGAAGAAACGAATAAAGCAAGTGGAGTACAAAGTTAATAATAGGTGAACCTGAGTAAAAGGCATATTGGGTGTTCTTAGAACTATTTCTATTCTTAAATTTTTTCCTCTAAGTTTGAAATTCTTTCTAAATAAAAGAATTTTGGGATGGGGACCAAAAGGTGTCAGTTTAAGTGGGTACTCACCACCTCTCACAAAAAATGGCTAAAAAGGGGCAAGATCTTGCCTAAATGAACCCTTTTGGGAACCCACAGAGCAGGAGGTTTCAGAGCATCAATCTGAGTACAGATGTACTCACCAAATGCAATGGCTGTGTCATGATGATGGGGGGGAGTGTGGCTGTGGGCGCGGTGGGGGTGAATGAGGACCTCATATTTTTTTAATGTAATATTTTTTAAAAATGAATAAAAAAATAAAAATAAAATAAAATAGAAAAAAAAAAAAAAGAAACAGAGCATCAATCTGGAGCGAACAGGACAAAAACATAAAAAGCCCAAAGGAAAAGTGTGAGTTTCTCACCCTGGTGGCTTGAAATGGGGGGTGGCTAAGCCCCCCCCTCAAGGCAAAAAGCCCCTGGCAACCACCTGATTCCCACCAGCCATTGAGTGGGAGGGGAGAGTTCTCTGGGATCAAGGGGGTTCTGGCAAAGGGTGGAGAGGGGCTTCCTTTCTCTGGGTTTAGTTACCTGGACCCCCTTTGGACTTTAGGGAGCATACCAGCTGGCAAGAGGTGGCCCTGGGAAGAGAGGAGAGACAAATGTGCTTAGGCAGCCTGATTTACCTAGCCAACCTGGGAGAGAGGAACTTGGGCTTAGAGAGGGCAGAATCAGGCAATCTGGCAGGTCCAGTGCTGAAAACTATCAAAATCCCAACTCCCGTATGGGAGGCAAGCAGTAAGAAGCACTTAATAACCTTCCAAGGGTCTATTTAGGGACCCTGGGGGAAAGGGAAGGTCTGGAAGAGGGTTGAGAGTCATTTCTCTGCCGTGAGTTCGGATACCAGGGTCCAATTTGAACTTCAGAAGGGAACTCAACCCGACCAGGAGAAGTAAGGGGGCATCCAATCCCACAGGCTATTGCGTCCTGCTGCCCTGGGAGAGAAAGCAATAAGACTAGAAAGGGGGCAGGGACAGGTAGGCTGTTAATCAGCAGTAATCTCCTCAACTACAAGGAGTCAAACCTGCCCTAGGCAAAGTGACTGGATAGTCCTCTAGCTAAAAGACCCAATGAGAAGATTTAGCTCAGTGGAGGAGTCTTCACTTTGAATATACGAGGTCCCTGGCTGGATTCCCAGCTCTCCTTAGAGTCGTGATCTGCCAGGTTATCAAACACCCAGCTGACAGGGTGTTAGGACAGGGAACACGTAGACAGTATTTTTGTATTAGTTTATCTTGGCTCTCTTATTTTTCTTAAAAAAAGGTTCCTTTCTTTAAATTTTACTTAGTTTACTTGCTAAAACCCAATTCAAAACCTGTAGAGGGAAGGCTGCAGGGTAAGTGATTGTTGTACACTGGCAGCCTGACAAGCTCTTCAAGGGTCTAAGAGAGAAAGCTGTCTTTCCTAAGTTTTTGTTTAATTGCTTACTTGTTTGTTTTTTTCTTTTTCCCTCTTTCTTCCCCTCCTCCCATTTTTTTTTAAGTGCTGCTGTCCTGTTTCTTGTTTGCCGTGTTTCCCCCTTCTTTTCTTTTCCCTTTTTTTCTCTGTATACCTACACTATTTCTTTCCCTTCCTTCATTGTCCTAGCTTTTGCTTTCTGTTTTTGTTCTTACATTCCATCTTTCTTTGTTCAGTCTTCAATTTTTCTTGTTTGTATTTCTATCTCCTTGATTCTGTTTTCTTTCTTTTTTTAACTTTTTTTCTCATTGTCTTGTTGTCTTTTCTTTTCTCTTTCCCTCTCTTATCATTCTGGCCTTTTAATTCATTCTAGATATTTTTCTCTATTCAGTTTTCATTTCATTGTTTGTACCCTCACTTTTTTATTCTTATTCCTCTGCACTTATATGAGTTTATTATTCATTTTCCTAGGTTCTATATGGTTCCTCTTCTACCTTTTACTATTATTATTACTATCATCCTTTTTCTCCTCTTACTTCTTCCCCTTTCTCTGGCCCAAATATTTTTCTTTCAAGAGAACATAAACAACAGCAAGGAAATAGAATAGGAGGAACAAAATGTCAAAGAGAAAACTTACTACACACACAAAAACAGCAACTAAATAAAACCCTAGGGTAGAGAAACTAATCAACTAAGTAAACCCATCAAGATAAAGAGCTGCCTAAATAGAAACAAAAAAAAATTATAAACCATATTTAAAAATAGGAAGAAGTAAGCCAGACACAAAAGGACAAATATTGCATGGTCTCATTAATATGAACTAAATACAAATAATAAACACATGGAATTAGAACCTAGAGTATAGATTATAAGGAGATAAGAGGAGGGTTGCGAAGAACTATGGATGCTTAATGTACATAGAAGTTTTAATTAACTTGACTGTAAAAGTGTGGGGATGGATAGAGTTGATAGTAACACACCATAGTGAGTAACAACTGGTTTATAAACGGGATTGTGACTGAAAAAGGTAGTCTGGGGAAGTAAATGTCAAAAGAAAGAAAGCTAAAGAATAATCTAGGGACTGAATAACACAGTGAACCTAGAGGCGGTTGAGAATTGTAATTAAGGGTACAAATGCAAGAGTCCTTCTGTTAGCTAAAGCAGATGTACATTACTATTGTAGAGTGATGGGAATATGGAGAAACATGGGAAAACTACAATTGGTGTGACCTATAGACTGTGGTTAACAGCAATACTATAATATTCCTGCATTAATGCCAAACTATACTATGTTAATAATGGAGGTGTATGGAAAAAGTGTGCCAAATGTATGCTATGGACCATGATTGGTGGTAATAGTCTGATGATATTATCTCATAATCTGTAACAAATATTTCCACCAGGGTGTGGAGCTGTATTGGAAATCTACACATCTGTATGATTGTTTTGCAAGTTCACAATATCTGTAACAAAAGTACATTTTTAAAAAATAGTGGGAAGTGGACTTGGCCCAATGGATAGGGCATCTGCCTACCACATGGGCGGTCCACAGTTCAAACCCCGGGCCTCCTTGACCCGTGTGGAGCTGGCCCATGCACAGTGCTGATGCGCACAAGGAGTGCCGTGCCACACAGAGGTGTCCCCCACATAGGGAGGCCCCACAGGCAAGGAGTGCGCACTGTAAGGAGAGCCACTCAGCACAAAAGAAAGTGCAGCCTGCCCAAGAATGGTCCTGCACACATGGAGAGCAGACACAACAAGATGACGCAACAAAAAGAAACAGATTCCCAGAGCTGCTGATAAGGATAGAAGGGGTCACAGAAGAACACACAGCAAATGGACACAGAGCAGACAACTGGGGGGGGGGGGGCGGGGGGAGAAAAATAAATCTTTAAAAAAAAATAGTATGGGTTGGGAGGAAAAATACACCAAATGTAAGATAAGGAATATAGTCGGTAGTAATATTTTGACGATGCTTTTGTATAGTTTGTAACAAAAGTTTCACATGCAAAGAGTTGGTGGAGGGGTGATGTATGAGACCTCTGTGTGATGTTATGTATGTTTATTTTATAAATTCATAATCTTTACTATACATCTATTTTTTATGTGTGTTCATGTATGAATGATATACTTCAAAAAAAAAAAAAATAGGAAGACATGGCCCAGTCCAATGAACAAACTAAAAGCCAGGAGGAGATGCAGAACATGGAACAACTAATCAGAGCTATTCAAACAAATATCATGAACCAACTTAATGAAGTGAAGAGATTAAGAATATTAAAATACACTGGGAGAACATACTGAAGAAATTGTAAATATACATAAGAAGATAACAGATATGATGGTGATGAAAGATACAATCCAAGAAATCAAAAACACACTAGAAACATAACAGCAGATTTGAACAGACAGAGGAAAGAATTAACGATGGGGAAGACAGTTCATCTGAAATCAGACAGACAATAAAAGAGATAGATAAAATGACAGAAAAAAATCCAGCAGGGACTTAGGGATCTGAACAACAACACAAAATGCTCAAACATATGCATTATAGGCATCCAGAGGGAGAAAAGAAGGGAAAGGGACAAAAGGAGTGTTGGACAAAATAGTAACTGAAAACTTCCCAACCCTATTGAGGGAGATGGATGTGCATGTCCAGGAATCGCAGTGCACCCCAAACAGTATAAATTCCAACAGGCTTACTCCAAGAATAATACTTGTCAAATTGTCCAGTGTTCAAGACAAAGAGAGAATAATAAAAGCAGCAAGATAAAAGAAAACCATCACATACATGGGAAACTCAATAAGATTAAGTACAAATCTCTCATCTAAAACCATGGAGGCAAGAAGGCAGTGGTATGACATAGTTAAGCTACTAAAAGAAAATAACTAACAGCCAAGAATTCTCTATCCAGCAAAGCTAGCATTCAAAAGTGGTGGAAAATTCAAAATATGCACAGATAAACAAAATTAAGAGAGTATGCCAAAAAGAAAACTGCCCTTCAAGAAATAGTAAAGAGAGTGCTGCAGGCTGAAAGGAAAAAACAGGAGAGAGTTGGAGGAGAGTATAAGAAAAAATTAAGAAAAAAAGAAAAAGAGAAACAACATATGACATACATAAACCCAAAGAAAATATGGCTAATGTAAGTAATTCCTTGACAATAATAACACTTAATGTTAAAGAATTAAACTTACCAGTCAAGAGACACAGATTGGCAGAATGAATAAGGAAACATGACCCATCTATATGCTGTCTACAAGAAACCCATCTTAGACCCAGGGATTCAAGGAAACTGAAAGTGAATGGCTGGAAAACAATTTTACAAGCAAACAACCATCAAAAAGGGGTAGGAGTAGCATATTAATACCAGACAAAACAGAATTTAAATGCAAACTATTTTAAGAGACAAAGACAGACTCTAAATATTAGTAAAAGGGGTAATCTTTCAAGAAGAAAGAACAATCATAAACATTTATGCATCTAACCAAGGCATCTCAAAATACATGAGGCAGACACTGGAAAAACTAAGTGGAGAAATAGATGTCTCTACAATTATTCTGGGGGACTTTAATACACCATTATCCACCATTAGACAGAACATCTCAACAGAGAATCGATAAAGAAACAAAGACTTTGAATAATACATTAGAGGATCTGGATCTAATAGACATATACAGAACACTACACCCAAATACAGCAGATATACATTCTTCTCGAGGGCACATTGAGCATTCTCCAAGATAGACCACTATCAATGAATTCAGAACAACTATCAATGAATTCAGAAAGATTGAAATTATACAAATTAATTTCTCTGACCAAAGAGGAATGAAGCTGGAAATCAGTAGGGGCCAGAGAACCAGATTAGGCACAAGATACAAAAATTAAATAAGACACTCTTAGACAAAGAGTGGGTCAAGGAGGAAATTACAAAATAAATCAGTACCTACCTTGAAACAAACGAAAAATGACAACACAACATAGCAAAACTTATGGGATGCAGCAAAAGCTGTGTTGAGAGGGAAATTAATAGCCATAAACACATTTATCAAAAAAGAAAAGCTAAAATTGAAGACCTAACTGCACACCTAGAGGAATTAGAAAAAGAACAACAAACTAACCCCAAAGGAAGTAGAAAGAAAGAAATAAAGACTAGAGCAGAACTAAATGAAATAGAATATAAAGGGAAGTGGACTTGGTCCAGTGGTTAGGGCGTCTGTCTACCACATGGGAGGTCTGCGGTTCAAACCCCGGGCCTCCTTGACCCGTGTGGAGCTGGCCCATGTGCAGTGCTGATGCACGCAAGGAGTGCTCTGCCACGCAGGGGTGTCCCCCACGTAGGGGAGCCCCACATGCAAGGAGTGTGCCCCATAAGGAGAGCCGCCCAGTGCGAAAGAAAGTTCAGCCTGCCCAGGAATGAAGCCACACACACGGAGAGCTGACACAGCAAGATGATAGAACAAAAAGAAACACAGATTCCCGTGCCGCTGGCAACAACAGAAGCGGACAAAGAAGACAACGCAGTAAATAGACACAGAGAACAGAAAACTGGGATGGGGGGAAAGGGGAGAGAAATAAAATAAATAAATAAATCTTTAAAAAAAAAAAGAAAAGAAAAAGCACTAGAAAAAATAAAACCAAAAGCTGCTTCTTCGAGGAGATCAATAAAATTGACAAACCCTTAGCTAGACTAACAAAGAAAAAAAGAGAAAGGATGCAAATACGCAAAATAAGAAACAAGGAATGGGATATTACCACTGACCCCACAGAAATAAAGAGTATCATAAGAGGATACTTTGAAAAATTATATGCCAACAAGAATGATAATTTAGAGGAAATAGACAAATTCCTAGAAACACACAAGCAGCCCACATTAACAAAAGAAGAAACTGATGAACTCGACAGACCAATTACAAATAACAAGATAGAATTATTCATCAAAACCTCCCAACTGGTAGCGGACTTGGCCCAGTGGTTAGGGCATCCGTCTACCACATGGGAGGTCCCCGGTTCAAACCCCGGGCCTCCTTGACTCATGTGGAGCTGGCCCATGTGCAGTGCTGATGCGCGCAAGGAGTGCCATGCCACACAGGGGTCACAGGGGTGTCCCCCGCATAGGGGAGCCCCACGCGCAAGGAGTGCACCCAGCGCGAAAAAAATGTGCAGCCTGCCCAGGAATGGTGCCACACACACGGAGAGCTGACAAAACAAGATGATGCTGATAACAACAGAAATGGACAAAGAAGAAGACTCAGTGAATAGACACAGAAAACAGACAGCCGGGATGGGGCAGGGGGGAAGGGGAGAGAAATAAATAAATAAATAAATCTTTTTAAAAAAAGAAAAAAACAAAAAACCTCCCAACTAAGAAGAGGCCAGCACTAGATGGCTTCACAGGTAAATTCTACCAAACAATCCATTAAGAGCTAACACTAATCCTGTTTAAACTCTTCCAAAAAATAGAAGTAGAAGAAACATTACCTAACTCATTCCGTGATGTCAACATTACCCTAATACAAAACAAAGGACCACAAGAAAGGAAAATTACAGACCAATCTCTCTAATAAACATACATGCTAAAGTCCTCAACAAAATACTTGCTAATCATATTCAACAGCACATCAAACAAATTATACACCATGACCAAGTGGTTTTCATCCCTGGTATGCAAGGATGGTTCAACATAAGAAAATCCATCAGTGGAATATAACACATAAACAGATCAAAAGAAAAAAATCACATGATCATCTCTATAGGCCCAGAAAAAGCATTCAACAAAATACAGGACCCTTTCCTGATAAAAACACTGCAAAAGATAGGAAAAGAAGGAAAATTCCTCAACATGATAAAGGATATATATGAAAAACCCACAGCTAACATCATACACAATGGTGAAATCCTAAAAGCTTTCCCTCTAAGATAGGGAAAAAGACAAAGATGCCCACTATCACCACTCCTATTTAACAATGTGTTAGAAGTAGTTATTTGAGCACTCAGGCAAGAAGAAGATATAAAAGGCATCCAAATTGAAAAGGAAGAAGTCAAAATTTCAATATTCACAGATGACATGATCCTATACATAGAAAGTCCTGAGAGATCTACAACAAAGCTTCTAGAGCTTAAAAATGAGTTCAGTAAAGTCGGAGGTTATAAGATCAATGCACAAAAGTCCATAGCAGGGAAGCAGACTTGGCCCAGTGGTTAGGGCATCTGTCTACCACATGGGAGGTCCACGGTTCAAACCCTGGGCCTCCTTGACCCATGAGCAGCTGGCCCACGTGCAGTGCTGATGCACACAAGGAGTGACATGCCATGCAGGGGTGTCCCTGTGTAGGGGAGCCCCACACGCAAGGAGTGCACCCCGTAAGGAGAGCCGCCCAGCACGAAAGAAAGTGCAGCCTGCCCAGGAGTGAAGCCGTACACACAGAGAGCTGACACAACAAGATGATGCAACAAAAAGAAATATGGATTCCCATGCCACAGACAACAACAGAAGCAGACAAAGAAGAACACACAGTAAATAGATACAGAGAATAGACAACTGGGGTGGGGATGGGAGATAAATAAATAAATAAATCTTTAAAAAAAAAAAGTCCAATAGCATTTCTATACACCAGTAATGAGCAATCTGAGAAGGAAACCAAGAAAAAAAGTCCCATTTACAATAAGAACTAAAAGAATCAAATACCTAGGAATAAATTTAACTAAAGATGTAAAAGACTTACACACAGAAAACTATGCAACACTGTTAAAGGAAATCTAAGATTTAAACAAATGGAAGAATATTCTCTGTTCATGGATGGGAAAACTAAACATCATATAGATGTCTATCCTGCCCAAACTTATCTACAGATTTAATGCAATCCCAATAAAAATCAACACAGCATTATTTACCAAATTGGAAAAACTAACTATGAAATTTATTAGGAAGGGCAAGAGGCCCTGAATAGCCAAAGACATATTGAAAAAGAAAAAGAAAATTGGAGGAATCACACTACCTGACTTTAAAACATAATAAAAACTGTAGTGGTCAAAACTGCATAGTATTGGCACAAGGAGAGACATACTGATCAATGGAACTAGATTGAGAGTTCTGAAATAGATCCTTGCATATACACTCATCTGATATTCAACAAGGCCACCAATCCCACTCAGCTGGAAGAGAATGGCCTCTTCAACAAATGGTGCTTGGAAAACTGGATATCCAAATCCAAAAGAATAAGAGAAGAATACCATCTCATACCTTATAAAAAAATCAACTCAAGATGGATCAAAGATATAAATATAAGAGCCAAGACCATAAAGACCTCAGAAGATAAAGTAGAGAAGCATCTATAGGACCTTGTAATAGGAAATGGTTTCATTAACTTCACACCCAAAGCATAAGCCGCAAAAGAAAAAATAGATAAATGGGACCTCCACAAAATTAAAAACTTTTGCACCTCAAAGTAGTTTGTCAAGAAAGTGAAAAGACAGCCTACCCAATGGGAGAAAGTATTTGGTAACCATATATCTGATAGGAGCCTAATATCCAGCATATATAAAGAAACCCTATATCTCAAAAATAAAAAGACAAACAACCCATTTTAAAAAAGGGCAAGTGATTTGAACAGACACTTCTCCAAAGAAGAAAGACACATTTCTAAAAACACATAAAAACATGCTCAACACCATTAGCTATTAGGGAAATGTAAATCAAAACCACAATGAGATACTATCTGTAGCAGTTTGATATGGCTATGAATTCCAAAAATAGATATCGGATTATGTTTGTAATCTGGTCTGTATCTGGGCATGATTAAGTTATGATTAGGGCTTTCAGTGGGCCACATCATTAGGGCATTGAGTCTCCACCCCTTGGTGGGTAGGGACTCACAGATAAAAGGCAAGGCAAAGGACAGAGTTGAGGGCTTTTGATGTTGGAGTTTTGTTGTTGGAGTTTGACACTAAAGCCTAAGCTGGAGCCCCAGGAAATAAGCTCATAGAGGAAAGAGAAACCATCCCCAAGAAGAGAGAATCCCTGAACCCAGGAAGAAGGGAATCTTGAACCCAGAGAGAAGCAAGATGCTGGAAGGGAGGAAGCCAGGAAGCCTGACCCCTCACAGCCATCAACAGCCATCTTGCTCCAACACATGAAAATAAACTTTGGTGAGGGAAGTAACTTATGCTTTATGGCCTGGTATCTGTAAGCTCCTACCCCAAATAAATATCCTTTATAAAAACCAACCGATTTCTGGTATTTTGCATCAACACCCCTCTGCCTAATACATCATTTTACACCCATTAGACTGGCGGCTATTAAAAAAAAAACAGAGGACTACAAGTGTTGGAGAGGATGTGGAGAAATGGGAACTCTCATTCACTACTCATAGGAATGTAGAATGGTACAGCCATTGTGGAGGTCAGTTGGCGTTTCCTCAAAAAACTAACCATAGATCTGCCATATGATCCTTGATATATTGACAACTATGCTTATGAGACTTTTACTCTTGAAATTACAACTTAGCCTAGTATTGTAGGGTACCTCCTATTATTGTAGAGTTACCTCCTGAAAGCCTCCATGTTGCTCAAATGTGGCCACTCTCTAAGCCAAACTCAGTATATAAATGCATTACCTTCCCCCCAGCATAAGACGTGACTCCCCAGAATGAGTCTCCCTGGCATCAAGGGATACTACCAAGCACCAGCTGGTGATGCAACTGGGAAAAAGACTTGACTAAAAGGAGGAAATGGTAAAGACAAATGACTTTACATGGCTAAGAGACTTAGAAATGAGTTGGGAGGTCTTCAGAGAGGCAACGCTTACGTACATCTCAGCAGAATCTCATAGATAGCTAAAGTAGATACTACCCCAAATAGTGGGGCTCCTGAGGGCTCTGGAGACACCCAGGTCCTACAGTCATGGCAGATAGCTCTGGAGTTTGGTGCCTTGCCCGTAAGCCCTACTTCAGAGTTTGTACTCCCAAGTATGACAGAGTTGGACTCAGATGTGACTTCTCTCCACATACCTCTTCTGTCCCTTCTATTTGAAAACATATAGTTAGTGCTGGAGTTGGTAGGTGTACATCTAAGAGACTGTAATCTAAGTATCTTTTAAAATAAAAAAATATATATATTTAAAAAAAGAATTTTGCAAATTGCGGGGTGAGTATAGAGCCACCTTATGTTAGAGTTCTGAGTTTTCTAATCATAATTATATCTGAAAAGCAACCTGGTGAACTAATCTCCAGTAAAGAATCAAGTGATAAGCTGGCAAAGGGGGCAAATGCTTGACATTTCCCCCATCCTTCCCTCATGGTGGGCATTACTAACCAAACTGGTATCCAGTAAATCCACAGCCTCAGAATCCTTCTGTACACAGCTACTACAATCAAACAGAATTGGCCTTCTGGATCAAAAAGCCATGGACATGGCCACTTCTAGGATCCAAAGCCTTTCTAATGAAAGTACTTCAGCCCTTGGAACACTGAGGTAGACACTTCAATTCACACCTTAAAGTCTTCTACATTTTATTCCTACTCAAACCTAGAACTGACTCTTTTTTTAGTGCAAGGGGGTACCACATGGTAGAAAAATTCTAATAGTAAGACATCTGTGTGTTTGAATCCCAGCTCTGCCACCTTCCAACCTAAACAAGTTGTTCTTTCTGTACCTTGGTTTCCCCATCTCTAAAAAGTGGCTAACAATCCCCCAGCTCTTGTGAAGACCAGCTAAGGTAATGAATGTAAGCATTTTATATCCTTTACAGATAAATTATATGATTATCGTGATCATCATTATTGACATCATCATAATGACCATCTTTTTCCCTTTTTCTTCTTTCCAATTACCCTACCTAATGGAGTCCTGCTTCCCTTTAGAGGATGGAAAGCTGCCTCTGCCCAAAACATTTCCATCTTGGGTTTTTCAGCAACCCACGGAGCTTTCCTGCCTTTAACCTGAATCATGCTGGAGTTTCAAGAGAGTAGTTACATGTCCATTTCCTTCGATTATCAGCAAAAGGTTAAGTGCCCCGGCCCTCAGCCCCAGAGACCACCCAGCCCAGCCCGTCTAGGATTTCCATTACGAGCCGAGGTAGAGGAATCAGATCTGTGGGTTCATTCTCTGGCCCTGGCCCTCTAGCTAATAGAACGTCAGGCACTCTCCTGAGCTTAAAGCTTTCTCTCCGGGCAGAACCACCCAATTTAAATGGCACTCACAGCTCATGTCCGTATGTCCTGGGCTACCTGAGTGCTCCAAGGAGCAGAGCAATAAAATCTATTAGGTATCCTTTGTCCCTTCTTGTCATGAACTTCTAAGAAAAAGGCACTAAGAGGATCAGTACCCAGAAAACCTTCATAATTGTGGCTTCTACCCAGTGAATGAGGACAATTACCAAGGCAACCAGCCAATCATTCTGATTAAGGGCAGGAGGAGTTTAGTCAAGAAGAGGCTGTTGCAAACCTCTATTGCGCTGTAATCAGAGAGTAACCAACATTTTAAAAGGCCCTTGTGTAAAAACAGGAGGGATGGCAGGGGAGGGAAAGAGAGAAGAGGGGGAAAAAATTAATTTCCTCTCATTTCCTGCCCGCTCCATTGATTGCGGTCCTACGGCAAGAGGATGCTCTGTACCCTTGCACCTGGGGCACGGAAGCCAGGAGCTGAGCGCACTGTTGTTTTATTTTACATGTGTGTTTTTTTATTTATTTTCCCCTCTGGGCCCACCATCCACAGTGTAGATCTTGTGACGGGAGCGTCAAAGCATCCGCTTGGAAAAGCAATAATCGGGAGTTTGGGAATGTACAAATCTCCAGAGCTTTTTCCATCCTCAGAACTCTGGGGATTCTGGTTGCAGAGGACAAACATCTTCCTCCTGGGCTCTGTGGGCTGCTGGGAAGGCTGATTATTTGGGTGAGAAGTTGGCTTTGGTTCACAAGCTCCCATTACTAGCTGTATCCCAATTACTTCTGCCTTGGGCCTACACCCCACCCGCTGCCTCCCCAAACATACACAAGCCTGGAGCAGCGAAGCACTCCATACCTTGCCAAATATTTGCTGATCTTTCTGGTAGAATTAACAGAGTTATCTGGTCAAATAAGAAGCTACCTGATCTGTTAATGAACTCGCCACCACAGGAGATGTTAAAGGACAGATGTACCCAATTGAAGAAATTTATTTATTCAGTCATTTATCCATTCAACAAATACAGACCAAGGACTATTCTTCTAACACTGGGTAGGAAATGATTTCCATGATCCTTTCCAACTAGAAGAGTCTATAATCCTTGTTGTGCCGAGATAACAGTAAGGAAGGTAATATTAGTAGTTAATAATAATGACAGCAACGAGCATATTGTGCACTCGCTAAGTGCCAGGTCATGTGTTGAGGACATTGCACTCAAGATACATTTATATCAGACGGGGTCCCAGCAGGAAATGGCTGCATGCTCAAATAGTTTCAGTGAGGAGAGTTTAATAAAGAGTCTCTTTACCCAAGTATGGTGAGGGTAAAAAGAACCAGCAAGGGGGTGAAAGTTCCTGGGGGTCAGCAGTAGTGGAGAGCCATTACCACCCCTTGGCTTAAGAGGAGGGGATAGTGTTCCTGGAGGCAGGGAGGGCTGGAGCCCATGGGAGATGGGCCACTCACCAGGAGCTGCAGCCATGGAGGAACAGAGCCTTTCCCCAAACCACATGGCACAGAGAGAGAGCTGGGGAAACAGAGTACCCCATTCCTCCTCTTCTTCTACCCTCCCATCTCTCACCAGTGCTTTCCATTGGCCAATCACAGCAGGAAGCCAGAGGGCAAGGGAACCTGGTGAGACTGTCCACGCTGGTCCCCCACTCCCAGTGGAGCTCAAGACGGGAGGTCAGGGGTACAGGGTGGAGAATGGATTTGGGGGTGCAGAAGGAGCCAGCAGAGAACAACCAGCACATCAATGCCCCCATTTCCCAGACCAAGATATTGAGTCCCCGAGAGAGGAAAAACTAACCAAGTTTACTCTGCTAGCAAGTGGTGGAGTGAGAATGAGAACACGTATCTGCCTGACATTAGAGCCCACCAACCCCACCACAGATAGCATCCCCCAGATCCGTGCGAGGCACTAGGACAGTGACTTTCCACTTTAGTGAAGACGAGGGTCACCTGAGGATCCTGTTAAAGTGCAACCTCCCTGCTCAGTATCCAAAAATTCTGACTTGGTAGCTCAGAGACTGGGCATCAGAATCATGTTATTAACAAGCACCTCTGAAGCTTCTATTGCAGGTACTGCAAGAACCTCACTCTGAACAACCCCAGTCCAAGAACACATGGTGTATCAGTCAGCCGAAGGGGTGCTGATGCAAAATACCAGAAATTGGTTGGTTTTTATAAAGGGTATTTATTTGGGGAAGGAGCTTACAGATACCAGGCCATAAAGCATTAGTTACTTTCCTCACCAAAGCCTATTTTCACATCTTGGAGCAAGATGGCTGCAGACATCTATGAGGGTTCAGGCTTCCTGGGTTCCTCTGGGCTCAGCTCCTCTGTTTCCTCCACAAGGTCAGCTGTAGACTACGAGGCTCTCTAGGCTTTGCCTCTCTCCAGAAGGTCAGTTGTAGACTATCAGGTGAATGGCTCTGTCTCTTTCCCCGGGGCTCTAGCTTAAGACTTCAGGATAAACTCCAACATCAAAACTCCAATATAAGAACCTCCAGTTTTGTCTTTTGCCATGTCTTTTATCTGTGAGTCCCCACCCACCAAGGGGCAGGGACTCAACACCCTAATGATGTGGCCCAATCAAAGCCCAATCATAACTCAATCACAGACCAGATCACAAACATAATCCAATATCTATTTTTGGAATTCATAACCATATCAAACTGCTACACATGGATATGAGATATCTGTATCCAGTGGAATCACTTACAACAGGTACAGCACTGTCAGCAGTATAGCAGTGGACTCAACCATTTAGCATCTTATGAGCACACAGAGTCCTAAGAAGCTGAACATGTCCATCCCTTCCTCCCGTGGGACCAAAGCTACACTGGCCCAAAAGACTTTCTGGAAATAGCCAGAAGCCCAGTGGACCTGGATAGAAGAAAGCAAAGGGAAAGTGGGAGAAGATTAAACGGGGGTGGGGGGAGAGTCTAGATCTATGCATATGAGTCACCTGGGAATCTGTTAAAATACAGTTTCTGATTCAGTAGGTTTGGGGTGGGGCTTGAGATGCTGCATTTCCAACAAGCCTAAGCGATGTCAATGCTGCTGGTCCCCGGACCACAATTTGAGTAGTGAAAGTCCAGACCAGGGATTGGCAAGCTACGGCTCACAGGACCAGTGTGGCCCACCACCTGTTCTTGTAAATAAAGTTTTACTAGAACATGGTCACATCAATTTATTTATATATTACCTATGGTTCCTTTTGTAATATGACAGCAGAGTTGAGTCGTTTTGACAGCAACCACATTGCCTGCAAAGCTGAAATATCCATCACCTAGCCCTTTACAGAAAAGTATAACTCTTCAAAAGAAAAAAAAAGTGAGAGGAAATAAGCCAACTGAGATCTACACAACACCAAAGAAAATATTTAACAGATGGGTTTTTTCCTTTCCTCTAAATTGGACATCTGTTCTCTCTCTGGTGAAAGAGAATGTCATTTTCACATCCTACAGAGACCAAAGGTTGCAAACTCTGGTGCCTGCAGGAGCCAGAGAGGTTGCTACATGAGAGAAGAATTCTGGATGTGACTGTGGTTGTTAGAGCTCATGTCCTATCCAAAGGGAACAACCATTGCTCAGCTCCACCCAATTGTGGCCCTGCATGTTTGAAGACCTATTTGCTAGCGCCTCCAATTTTCCAAGAGAACCCAGAAATCCAGATTCTTGTGTGGAGTCCTCTGTCTTTTAAATAAAGGCAACTAATTCAATGAACACCACCAAAACAAAAAAATCAAAACAAAAACACTACTGTGTGGCCACCAGTTTGCAACCTCCTTCACTCACTGGAAGTAAAGCCAGCCATGACTCAGGTCACATAGCAAGTGCCCTGGCCAAAGACTCAGAGGAAATGGGCTTTATTTCTGATTCTGAAACCAATTACCTGTGTGTCTTTGAGCAAGTCCTGTCTCCTCTGGACACCCCAGCCTCCTCAACTGTTTGAGCAGATTGGAAGATGACAGTCTCAAAGACCCTTTGCCAGAACCTGTTTCATGATTTGACATGCTTTCACCTCAGAAGAGAATCTATTCAACCCTACAATCATTTCTGAGAACTTTCCATTATTACCTGCTTTTCACAGTTCCTCCTACTGACAGCTGCATAACCTCCAACTGTGATCCCCATCTCCCCTTTTTCCTTGAAAAGCAAGAAGTTTAACCAAAAGCTATCAGTAAAAATCTTGAAGGGCAGTATAGAGCCTTGTAAAGGACTTTGTAATCCCAGGAGAACAGAAATAATAGTGACAATTTATCTACCTCTCCTCACCTTAGCTGCTGGTTTAGCCAGACCATATTGTTAACTGAAGACATTTTGCTCATCAGAGTGTCTCCTGTGAAGTTAGTTTGTTGGAAATCAGGGGAAAGTAGGAATACTTCTAGGTGATAATCAAAGCTTATTCTACTTATTTGATCCTCTAACCCAAGCCTAAGTATCAGAACTTAGCACCTGCCATACTCTTTCTACACCAAGAATGACTTAATTATTCAAGTTTCTGTAATTTAAAAAGTAGAACACCTAAAGAAGTGAGGCAAGCACAAAACAGATGGGGATGGGACAGAATAAACTACAGATGATATTGTGGCTGTGTTATATTTCCCAGAAAATCCCTGCTTCTCAGCGGTTTCCCTCTTTTCACACTTGCCCCTTGCATTCTTTGCCTACACTGTAGCCATGGTCTTAAAGCGTAATTGAGATCACAACACTCCTGCTTAAAGCCCTCCAGTGATTTCCCATCACATTTAGAATAAAATTCGAACTCCTTTAAGACCCTCCATGATTTCATAAAGGGTCAGATAATAAATATTTCAGCTTTGCAGGCCACATGGCCTCTGCCATAATCACAAAAGCAGCCACAGACAAAACATAAATGAATGGGTGTGGCTGTGGTGAAAAAAAAAAAAAAAACCTTTATTTTGAACAGGTGGCAGACTGGATTGGCCCCACAAGCCATGGATTGCTAACTCCTGATCTAGGCTCTGGCTACTCAAGCAGAGTCCAGGGGCCAGCAGCTTTGGCACTACTTGGGATGTGAAGAGTCTCAGGCACCCCCCTTAGTCCTACTCGCTGGGGCCTGAATCATGTCTCCCACAAAAGGCATGTTCAGGTCCCAATCCGTGGTCCTGTGGGAGTCAAGGCATTTGTAAATAGGACCTCTGAAGATGATATTAGTGAAGGTATGCCCAGACTGGATGAGCGTGGCTCTCAATCCAATATGGCTAAGGGCCTAGAACAAAGGAAATTGGACCCAGAAAAAAGAAGTCACAGGGAGCAGCCAGAAGCTGGAAGTAAATGGAAACTGGAACAGAAAGGAGAAGGGGCCGCCATGCCACTGCCATATGACAAAAAAGCCAAGGAGGCCCAAAGTTTGCCAGCCAGCCAAAAGATACTAACCCCTGGGGAAGAAGCCAGCCTTCCAGCCTCAGAAACTGTGAGCCAATAAATTCCCATTGTTAAGCCAACCCCTTGGACGGTATTTGTTTTAGCAGCTAGTCTAGACTACTGGAGGAAGAGAGGACACGGGGAGGAGAGGTAAGTCCCCCAGCTAAAAGCCAGAATCCAAACGTGCGAGGGAAGCCATCTTGGACATCCCAGCCCCAGCAAAGCTCCCAGCTGAGAGTAGCCCAAGGGTGGCCCCAGCCACACCATGGGGAGTGGAAATGAGCGGCTCCCGCTGAGCCCTGCCCAAATCGTAAAGTCGTGAGCCAATGAACGGCTGGTGTCGTTTAAGCCACTAGCTCTGTTACAACAAGAGATAACTAAATTATCCCCGTCAATAGCCATCCTCAAGAAAGAGTTCCCCAATCAGCAAATTGGAATCCCGTGAATGGAAGTAAGTGATTCTTATCCCTGGTGTGGGAACGGGGTATGAAGATGGGAGGAAACTTCTTCCCCTAGAGAGGACAGCAGGGACCAAACTTTCCACCTTGGAGGGTCTTCATGTATGAGGATGCCTATGCAACATGCCAGTGAAGGTGACTCATGTGAGTTTTTAATTGTTATTGTGGTATAACACACATAACATAAAATTTACCATTTTAACCATTTTAAAGTGTACAGTTTAGTGGCATTAAGTACATTCATGATGATGTCTATCTATCTAGTTCCAGAACGTTTTCAACGCCACAAACAAAAAGGCCTATCCATTGAGCAGTCACCCTCCCATTCCTCCCCTGGCCACCACGAATCTACTTTCTTTCTCTGCACATTCGTCTGTTCTGGGTATTTCATAAAGATGGACTGAGACAATATATGGCCTCTTGGGTCTGGCTGCTCTCACTTAGCATGTTGTTTTCAAGGTTCGCCCATGTTGTAGCTTGGATCAGCACTCCCTTTTTGTGGCTGAATAAGATTCCATGGCCTGGAGATAGCACGTTTGGTTCATCCACTCAACCCACCTTTTAGCTATCATGACTAGAAAATGCTGTGAACGTTTGTCACACTGGTTTTGAACTAAATCTAATGTCTAACAACCAGGGGTCATTAGGCCTCTCGGGACAGTCAGCAATGTCTGGAGACATTCTTGATGAGCACAAATGGGGGAAGGTGGTACCGGCCCCTAGTGCAGAGCACCCAGGGACACCGTTCAGCGCCCTACAGTGCACAGGACGGCCTCCACCACTAGAACGATCCAGGCCCAAGTGGCAAAGGAGCGGAAGTGGAGGAGCCCTTATCCAACCTCCCCAACCACAGCAGCGGCTCAGGGGATTTTAGAAAATGTTCCCATTAGTGTGGATTCTTCCAGAGTCCACAGGAAACGGTAACTTTATCTCCTGCCCATCTAAGACTTTACTGCCTCGTGGCCAGTTTAGAAACATGCAGTTCTTTTTAACACCCACCGCTTCCAGAGGAAAATCAAAATAAAACCCTTCAAATCAATTGCAGGAAAAATAAAAGGTTATTTCTATGCTTTTCTAAGCTTTTCATCCTTTTTAAAACAGGGGGTCAAGTGGCAACCACAGAATAAAAGCAAATGTTCAAAAGCATCATGGGCCAAAAGTCCCCAGAAAATCAAAACAAGAAGAGGCTCTTAGTGTGTGTAATTATGGGCACAATCAAGTAATGAAAGGTTTATTAGTTTAATGTGATTCCATCAAGTACCAAAAAGCGGGAAGGAGTGGAAGAAAGAAAATGGATATAAAAGAGGATGGGGACTAGACATGAAAGATGGACATGTGTGAGCAGAGAGGGGGACATTAGATGTATGTTTAATTAAGCCCTCAGTTCTGGGTGTTGGGCCAGAGTTTACCCAGGGGAGGGGCAGAAGAGCAGTGCTGAACACTATCCAAAGGGCGTGCCTTTGCATTCACTCAACAGCTTCGTATTTGTTGTTTTTGTTGTTGGTGGTGGTGGTCATGGTTTTGCTACCATATGCTTGGTACTGTTTCAGGCAATGGGAATCCAGAAATGCACAAAGTAGACAAAATTCTCTCTCCTCCCCACTGCAGTTTACATCCAAGTACAGAACACAGACATGAAATAAGATAACCAGAATATGGTATGTTGCATATAGAAATATAAAGCAGGGAATGGGGCATGGGAAGTGTCAGGAGTTAGGGAAATCGGAATGTCAGATCAGGGAGCCAAAAAGGAGGTGATATTTGAGCAAAGACCTGAAGGAGTTAAGGAGTGAGCACTGCACAGCTCTGAGGAAAGAACATCCCAGGTACAGAGCAAAGGGAGTGCAAATGCCCCGAGGTAGGGTACTCCTGGTGCGTGAAGGAAGAGCAAGGAGGCCTGTGTGGCTGCAGCAGAGGGCAAGGCCACAGGGACGTGAGGACAGATCAGGAAGGGACACACAGGGTCCTGTAAGGTCCTGGATGGTCTTTGGCTTCTACTCTGAGTGAGATGGGAGCCTTGGGAAGGTTCTGGACAGAGGAGGAACACAGGATTGGTAGAGGTGCCAGGAGAGAATACACCATGTGTTCTTAACAAGGGGTCCATGAACTTGAATTTAAATTTAAAAAAAACATTGCTCTTGTGGGGACGTGTTGGTGCGGGTGTGATATAGTTATTAAATAACACACAGTAGAGTGTGGACTTTGTAAGAGGTCTGTGGTTTCCACCTGCCTGGCAAAGGGGTTCATGGAACAGAAAAGGTTAAGAACCCCTGGAATCAGGAAGCAGATGTGGTTCAGGTGACTGGGCTCCCACCTACCACATGGGAGGTCACTGGTTTGGATCCCTGGTGCCTCCTAAAGAAGACAGTGAGCAGGCATGACAGGCAGGTATGGGCAAGTTGATGCAACGAGAGACACAACAAAGCAGGGAGCAGAGGTTCCTGGTACCTTATAAAGAAGACAGTGAGCTGACATGACAAGATGATGCAAGAAGAGATACAGGGAGGAAAAACAGAATGAGAGATACAACAAAGCAGGAAGCAGAGGTGGTTCAAGCAATTAGACACCTCCCTCCCACATCGGAGGTCCCAGGTTCAGCTCCCGGTGCCTCCTAACAAAACAAGGAATACAAACAGACTCAGCAAGTGAAAAACAACAAGGGGGTGAGGAAAAATAAATAAATAAATCTTAAAAAGAACCCCTGGAATAGACAGAGGCAGGGCCCAGCTAGGGGGAGGCAAATGAGGCAGGAAAATAAGGAGACTTTCACTTCCAGGCTCGACTTGTACAAGTGCTCCCAACCCTGGAGGGAAGGGCTTTTTTAGACTGCTGTGGAGGACACAGACCACCCCCATCCAGGAGGGCCTGGCCGCCCGGCTGCTGCAGAGAGCTGCCTTGCCCAGGTTATGCCCCATCCCACATCCAGCGCCTGGTGGCTGCCCAGCCCTCCGGCACACCAAGGGAAAACCCTGACTGGCCCACAGTTGGAAAACTCCGAGGGGCCGTTTCAGCTCCAGAGCTCCTTAGGGGTCTTTGGGCTGAGGCTGGCGCTGCGCGCACGCCCGGGCTCGACTTCTCCCTCTGCCCACTCCTACTTCTTTCCCCTCCCCCCACAGGTGTTGCTCCCAAGGGCGCTCCCTGCTAAACCTCCTGCATGGTAAACACCTCCGAGGCTGCCTCCTGAGGAACCCAGCCTGGGAGGGCATGAGAGAAAGGGATGTGAAACACGGAACCAAATCATCAGCGATCAGGCCGAGGGATGGCCACGACGACAGAGAAAGTGGCCCCGGCCCCTCCCCAGCCAGGTTCTGTTCCCCAGGTCTCTCTCCCGGCCACAGTTCTGTGTTTCTCTGTCTGTCTCTCCGTCTCTTCATGTCTTTCTGTCTCCGCTCTATCGCTTTCTCTCTCTCACCGCTGTCTCTCAATCTTTGTTATTGCAAAATATAACACATACAGAAAAGTGCAAGTTGTCTAAGTGCACAGCTCAACAAATGATTCCCAAGTGAACACCCACTCCGGTCAGGGAACGGAACCTCAGAGTAACCCTGAGCAGCCCCCCCAGGGAACCTTCTGTCCATCCTGAGTCCTAATACTCTTGTTCAGTTTCGCCTTTTCCTGGATTTCATGTACTTTGGGCTGAAGAGTATATACTTTTTGAGTTTGGCATCTTTCCCTCAACATAACATGCATGTAATTCACCCATGTTGCTGTGAGTAGCTGTATTTGGTTCACTTTTCATTGCTGCACACTACTCCATGGCACAAATCTATCACAGTTTCCCATTCCATTTTAAAGCACATTTGGGTCCACAAGCAAATCACAAAAGAATTTCAACAAAAAACCAACAAACAAATGAAAAGATACTCAAGCTCATTAGTTATCAGAGAAATGTCCATCAAAACCACAATGAGATAACACTACAAACCCACCAGAATGGCTAAAATTAAAAAGTCAGACAATATTAAGTGTTGACAAGGATGTGGCGTAACAGTGTTCCTCTTTTTATCAAGTTGAGATGAGCTGCCCAAAACTAAAGAAAGTCAAGAATAGCAACAATTGCTGAGAGCCTTCAAACCAATAAAGCAGCTCTTTATTTCAAACATGGACACCAGGCAAATTTGTCAACCCTCCATTCTACCTCCTTGGTCCCTCACCCAGCTTGGTTTTTCCAGTTAAGACAATAAACCCAAGCATGACAGAATAGGGGCTTATGTTTTGATAGCAGCACACCCAAAGGGGCAACGAATGGTTCTGCAGTCTTAGACATGGCTGCACTCCTGTGTCTACAGAGTTGGTAAGTAAGTGGACAGTCACATGTCTTTGACATATTGCCTGAATCAGAACCGTGTAAAGTCATGTTCAAGTCTGATTGTTTTGATAGGCATCCAAATGGCTTTCAAAAAATAAAAATAATCTAAGAGGTTACAGTGATGGATATTGAAATCCAAATCCTAAAAGCCTTCTGACTACAGTGTTCCAGGTGGCTTAGGGATATTTTTTTCTTCTTTTAATCTAAATCATGTTCCCAGACAGTACAGAGACTGGTATAAATTCTCTTCTGCACTAATCTTTTATATACTTTAATGTTTGTCTGAGATGATTGAACATGACTCATTCATGGTTCTGTTTTCAACCACCACTGGTCTCTTCTAGTCAGCAACATCTGGTTTTCTGCAATAAAAAAGTTCCTTTTGTCTATCACATGACCCCACGTTGTTCTAAGGAGAAAGGAGGTCTACACTAAAAGCTGGTCAAATGCCAGCAGCTGCCATACACAATAGTAGGTTCCAGACCATCTGCTCTATTTATTGATCGTGAAATGAAATTGGATGTCAGCTCAGTGAAAACTGTCAGTTCTGCAGTGTAGACTAGTGGTTTTCAACCTTTTTATTGTTTTAGTTGTAAAGCTCTTTCTTTCAAACTAAATACAAAGAAAAATTTGAGAAAGATTCCTGTTCTTGGAAAGATGCAATCTACCCCTTACCCACAAGAAAGCCCCTGGGGCACCTTCCATGAAATACCAGAGCCCCCAGAAAGCTGTCTGAAAGCCCCTGGTATAGACCAAGCTTACAGTATAGTTTTGGTTAACATAAGTTATTCTTAGTTGATTTTGATTTTTCTTCCTTTCTCATTTTTAAATTTTCTTTATAATATTTGTAATCATATGATAAACAGAATGTTATAAAGAAAACAACTATTGTTCTATATTCCTTAAACATACCCTATAAGGCAAGTTTCTGGCCATCAGTCCATAAATATTTACCAAGGGCTAAATATCTACCAGATGCCATTGTAGCCATCTAAGATACATTAAGACACCAAGTACCTGACATCAAGGACCTGACATTTTAATGGCAGAAGACAGGAGTAGGAGGGTCCCTGCTCTCCTCCACCTTCTATCCCTGTGACTTGGATCCCCGCGGTCTAGAGACCCTAGCACCCAGAGAGAGGATGCTTCCGCCACAGGAATGGCGATAATGCCACTAAACTCGAAGGTATGGCGTCTACCTGCACCCTGTGCGCTTCTCATGCCAGTAGTTCAGAAGGCAGAGCAAGCTGTCACCACTGGCAGAAGTAACTGATCCTGACCATCATAAGGAGGCAAGGCTGCAGCGACAAAATGAAGAGAGAGAGGAATTTGTTTGGTGTTCATGTGGCTCACTGGAGCATCTCTTGGTACCCCATGGCTAGCTGTAACTGTAAATGGGCAGTACAGCAATCACCTTCCAAGATGGGTATGGTAACCAGAGGCTAAGACCTCTCCAGGGCAGGGGTCTGGATCACCCCATTAGATTACTCACTTAGACTAGCAGAAGAGCTAACTGAGGGGAAGGAAATCCAGAATGAGTGGTGGAGGGACAATGGCTCTTAGCGCCTAGGACCAATGACAGAGTAGAGGCTACAGTTCTTCCCAGCAAGCCTCCTCTCGTGCGATTTTTAGAAATCGTGACCAACCAGAAACCTGGAGAAGCCATACCTAGATAAAGCGCCCAGTGTAATGGGCTGGGCAAACACCAGTTGGCTAGGACACCCTCCCCCTGACGAAGAGCACCTTACTGATGTGGCGTACAAAAGGCCACCCCTCTCGCCTCAAAGGGGGACCAACTCTGTGGTATGATTTATGCCAGAGTTCCCCATGGAATCAGACCGAAGCGATCTCTAGCTAAAAATCACAGTTTTTGCACCTATTTTTCAATGGAGATAAAATTTCCATATAGCAAAGTGTAGAGGTGTTCAGTATATAATTCAATGAGTTTTGACAAATGTTTCAACATAAGCGATGCCCCAATCAAGATTCAAAAGATTTCTATCACCATCCACCTCTGTCCAGTCAATCCCACCACCTTTACACCACTGCTCTTGATTTTTATCACCATAGATTCAATTTATCTGTTCTTGAACTTCATATACATGGACCCACGCCATATAAACTCTTTTCATGTGTATCTTCTTCCACTCAACATATTTTAGATTAATCTGTGCCTTGTGTAATAGTAGTTCACTCTTCTTATTTCTGAGTAGTAGTATTCTATTGTATGAATATAAAATTTGTTTATCCATTCTTCTGTTGATGGGTATTTGGGTTGTTTTCAATTTTTAGCTATTGTGAATACAGCTGTTATAAGCATTCTTGAACAAGACTTTTTATAAACATATGTTTTTATTTCTCTTGGGTAAATAGGAGATGAATGGCTGGGACATAAGAGAGATGTATATTTAACATTATAAGAAACTGTCCAAGAGTTTTCCAAAGTGGTTGTACCATTTTATATTAGCAGTTATTAGAATTCTAGTCGCTCCATCTCCTCACCAACATTTGGTGTTGTCATATTTTAAATTTTAACCATTTTAGTGAATATAAAATGATATTTCACTACGTTTTGAATTTGCATATCCCCAATGATCAATGACTAATATTGTTTAATGCAATTTCTTATGTTCACAGGCCATTTTCTATGAAGTGTCTGTTTAAGGCGCTTGCCCATTTTATTGAGTTGTTGATCTTTGTACTATTGATTTCTGGGTGTTTTAACTTATTCAAGATACAAGTTTTTCTCAGAAGAACTTGTAGGTATTTTCTCCTAGTCTGTGGCTTGTCTTTTCTTTTGATGACCAGATTTTTTATTTTGATGAAGTACAATTTTCTACTTTTTTCTTTTATGGTTAGTATATTTTGTGTCTTTTCTAAGAAATATTTGCTTACCCCAAGGTCACTGAGATATTCTCCAATGTTTTCTTCTACAAGTTTTATAGTTTAATTCTTCCATTCAGGCCTATGACCTTTCATGAATTAGTTTTGTGTGTAATGTGAGGTCGGGGTTGAGGTTAAAATGTTCAAACTTTTACAGAATTGTTCCAGTGCCATTTGTTCAGAAGAATTTCCTCATGAAGTTGCCTTGGTGCATTTGTTGAAAAATGTATGTGTCGTGAACCTATTTCTTGATTTTGTGTTTCCATTAATCTATTTACATATACTTGAAACTGTGTCCTTGTTTAGTTTTTTCCCTGCTGTACCTTGTTTTCCTCATTCTCCTTCTCCTGAGAGCCTTTTTATAACATCCAATTCCTGTTTCTTGATTTTAAAGGTGTTAATGATGAAATTTACAGAGCATTTCCTCTGCCTCTTGGATAGTCTGTACTCTCTAATTTCCACTTTCTTTTGACTCATTAGTTGTATCTCTTTGTGTCATTTTAAGGGTGAGGCACTAAAAGACTGACTGGGGTATGTTTAGATTGTACTTTTAATTTATAAGCTTCACAGAAGAGTAAAAAGGTGACAAGCTAATCCTTTCATTAGGGGACATCCAAACATCATTTCCTGCAGATTCTTGGGATGACAAGTTTCTTCGGAGAGAACTTCTGGCTACTGGTAGGGAGTGTGAATGAGGGGAAAGGACAAAGGACTCACTGTTCATCATTAAGACCATCACCAAACTTTTGTGTTTGTAGCTCGATTTCTCTCTCCCATACTCAATGTGCAAATCTCCCCTTATTAACCAAAGTGGAGGAAGGGCAGACACCTGGATTTGCAGGGTTGGAGAGAGGATCAGAAGAGTGTAACTAACCCTTACATAACTTTTAATCCCTCTCTTTTCATTTCCATCCCACATCCCCACATTTAGAAGTTCTTAGTGCCTCAAATTCTGAAAAGTTGTAAAACAAATGATTGCCTATCATTGGCTCTTACCCATTCCTCCTTTACTGGATACCTGTTGCTACATAACAAAGTCATCCAAAACCAATAGCTGAAAACATTCTCTCTCTGTTTCCTGACTCACTGTTTCTTCAGCTGGGGTCCTCTACTCAGGGTCTCTCATAAGGCAGCAATCTAACATATTGGCTGGAGATGGAGCCCTCCCAAGACTTGACTGGGAAAGAATCCACTTCCATCCTCACTCATGTAGCTGTTGGCAGAATTTACTTCTTCACAGGTCATCATACTCAGGGCCTCAGTTTCTCCCTGGCTATTAGGTGGAGGCCACCCCCATTTCCTTGCATCCTGGGCTTCTGTTGAGGGGAGCTCACAAGATAGTAGCTGACATGGAGCAAGGAAGTAAGAAACCTAGAGATGGCAGCCAGATGAAGTCTGTCTTTTATAACCTAATCTCTCCTCCCATATTCTTTGAATTTATGGGGGTTTGTGCTTTTAAAGATTATTTTACTGTCTTTTTAGTGAGCTTCCAGTAGAAGCTGAGATATATGTGTTTTCAGTCCACCAAAGTAATGGTGTTGTAGAAGTATCTATGAGTCCATAAAAATGAGTCTTTACAAAATTCTGAAATGGAAAATAATTTTTACTGTGGTGGTCTTCCCTCTTTTTTCCCCTGAGGTCCACCAATTGCAGTCAACTCATAATGAAGATTTTACATGCAAAATGAAAATGATGAGAAAAAACAGGTTTTAAATAAGGCAAAACATACCCATTGTCTTTTATTCTGAAATGATCCTTCAAACGTTTTTTGGTATTAAAAATGTGCTTTTAAGGAAAAAATGATGATAAGGATTTTTTAGCCTCTATCAAAACAAAAAGTTGACAGCTTCATGATAGTCCCTCAAACTTAAAAAAAAAATTTACACTGGTCTATAAAATCCCAAAGTCTGGAAATCAGAGTACTAAGGCATTATAGTAGTGCTGCCCAAAGGGTTTCACCTCCCTTGCCCTCACCCTGGAGCACCATGTTGAGTAGGATTCTGTAGCCTTGTCTGATCTCACAAAAAAAGTGTGCAATGATTGATTAGTGATGTCTGCATGGGTGCAAGAAGTTGAAGGTGGAGCCGTGGCCACCATGTATGTACCTTCTTTAACAGGCATCATTATCAGCAAATTTACAACTATTTGTCTGATCTCAAAATCTAGGCAGTTCCACAGCACACTCTGGGCAGCAACCAGCCTGCTCACAAAAATTCCCCCAGATGACCAGAGAGAGATTGTGGGTGGCTGGTACAAACACGCACCCATCATCTACCCACTACAAAAAAACCAGCGCATCATAAAAAGGACCTCATTGATGGCATCAAAAATAGAAGCAACATTTTATCATAAAGTAGATCCCATTTCCTCGTAGGAACAATGTTATGACTGGTATACCTGGCCAATGGCTGGGCCTTAAGCCAACCAAAATATAATGTTCAGTGGCACCATTCATAAAATAATCATAAAATTTAAATAGCATTAAGATTTATTTACTTCCCATCCCAAGAACCAATTTTTGCCCTTTGGGGGTGATTTCTTCCTCTTCCCATGAGACTGCATGAGTTAAACTCTCTCGGGTATGATTTACAAGAAAACAGCCACAGAAGTCACTTTCAGGGAAGGGTGCTGGGTAACTAAAAAGTTGAGGAGAGGACGGGAGACTCACATTGAACCGTTCACCCTTTTGAACCATGCACGTGTTTTGCCTCCTTAAACATACATTTAAAGAACTCAAACGGTCATTACCAGTATTTCATAAGAGAGTGGGCATTCCTTGACACCAAAGGAAAAGTTGAAAAGGGCATCCATCACCTCAAAATAAAAGACAATCTTTCTCATAGAAGAGTTGGCAACTTCATGCCAAGTAACAAACCAAATTTACAGTCACGGTTTCAAATGTTTTCAAATGTAGAAAGATAACAAACACTTATTTCACAATATTACACGGCATGCAATTGTCTTCCTAATAGAAGTTTGTTATTTCGGAGAACTCTGATGTGGTATAGCTTAAGGTAAAACGCATACCATTTATTCAATTATTGTTATCACATCTTTGTCTGAAAATCTACTTTCCCCTCTAAATGTAGGGGAAATCAACATTCTCATTGACCCTTCACAAAGTTTTGACTCTTCTGGGAAAGGCCAGAAGAATTCAGGAACTGAGCCACTCAGCCTCTGGCCATTTCCCCTGCCTTCTCCCTTCACGGTCAGGTAAAAACAGTGACTGCCTGTCTTAGGTTCCAGCCAGCAAGTGTCACCATAAATACATACCTGTTGAATTAATTTATTTTATAAATAGAGAACTAACCTATTACTTGGCATTTTAAGGACCCCTTAAGGCTTCAAAATAGTGTAAAATAGACACTACAATTCCCTTTACCAAGGAGAATATTTTTATTCAAAGCAATTAAGTGACTTGTCCAGGAACACAGCACATAAGGAATGAAGACAAAATTCAAACCCAGCTCAGTCAGACAGACAGCCTCACCCACCCAGAAACTGGCACAGGATAGGTACTCACACAGCAATGGTTCCCTTCCCCTACTTTTATTCCCAGTGGGTACTGCCGAGGGAGAAGGGAGACAGTCAACAGACACAGGCCTGAAACTGGTTCTGTATGAGAGGTCGGGAGTGGGGGTGTGTACTGGCCAGTCTTTGGACCTGGTGCCACTTCCAGCAATCAGCCCTGTGTCCACTCGGGCCCCTATAGGTAAACACAAGTGAAACCCAACCTACAGAAATGATGCCGGGCCTCACAGGTTTCTTAGGCAGGAAGCACTTTTCGATGATAAATTTATGCATTCAAAACCCAGCTAGGCCAAGCCTTATCGGCCTCTCCTCTAAGCCCATCCCAATCCTGGAAACCTTTTCTTAAATATTAAAATGCAGCCTCTAAGCTGGGAGATTAAACAAGAGGGGCCTTCTCATCTCAGGTAGGAGCTTCAGAGCAGGCCCTCCTGGTGGAACAGTAACAAGATCCATGCACAAGGGGAACTAATCACGGTGAAAGCTTTTAAGGATGGCAAGGAAGGGAGTTGCTGGGAGACAGCGCCAACCAGCCCAGCCTAATTCCTTGCAGTGACCCAAATGGGGGAACGAGTCCACCTGCGGGAACCTTTGAACCTGGCCGGCCTCACCGCAGCTACAGAGCCCAGAGCTGCAGAGATGGGAGGGGAAGGGATGGTCAGACCCATTTGACAGATGGCGTTCACCAAGTCTCAAAGAGGCAGCACACGAGGCAGTGCTCCCAAGTGCCTATTAAGGCAGCCGTGGTATACATGCATAAGGCATTCTTGCAGGTGTATCAGCCAGCACAGTGGGGTGTCCCCCAGAGGCCCCTCTCCAATCCAAAAGGTGATCCAGAAATGTGCTGGAGCTAAGAGAAAAATTTTCAGAAATTTTGTGATCTGGCTGTTGAACCTATGCAGCTTGAAATGGACGGAGGCGGGAGTCCTTACACTATGGAAATCGGCAAACACAAAAATCAATGCTTTTTTTTCCCTGATAAAAATGATTCAGGACTGAAGGCAGAAAGACTTGGGTTCACTTCCTGGATCACAACCCACCTGTGACACTTATCCCTCTGGGCCTCTGTTTCCTCATCTGTAAAGTGGGGTTGCTATTAGCACCTACATTGTGGGGTGTGCAAGAACTAAATAGGATGGGTGAGAAGCATAGACAAGCCAAGCTGGCACTTAATGAATGTTAGCTTTCACTGCAGTTGAAGTAACAATAATACGTTCAATAATTTCCTTCTCCCAGCAATGTCTTCTTACTGCTTAGATCAGGCATCCCTTGCCTTAGAAATGCCACATGCATGGGTATCTTGATAGTATGCATCCACACATGAAAGATTTTGAATGTTAGGGCCAGAAAGTCCTAGGAGGGAGTCCCAGTGTCTCCACCGCTTTGGAGCTGGAGGATCTTGGGCAGATCACCTGACATCTCTGAAACGTCATTTTCTTATGAGTAGAAGTGGGAGAGGAAAATCTACCTGCGAGGTCGCTGGGAAGATAAAATGAGATAAATGTTTGTAAAGCACAAAAGCACCACTGCATACAGCAGGCACTAAATAAAGGATATTGCTTATGAGGATGTTGACATTGGGGAATCCATTTTCATGCCTGTCACCCACACTGGAATGTGAGTTGCGAAGTCAAGACTGTGCCTGGGACATAGTAGGTGCTCAGTACATTCTTACTGAATGCAATCAATCCCCTGGAATTAACAGCTCCCGGCGCTTAGCTCCGCTCTCTGAGGAGGCCATCGGCTCCATCTCAGGAGCTGTGTTACCAACAGTAAAGACTTCGCTCTCTTGAGAGGAGCCAGTGGGAGCTGTCACATTACTGGGTAGGGCCCTCCAGAGACCCACAGCCCTCACAGGCCCAAACCACCGTTCTAATCAGAAACTCTTATTTCTAATGGATCAGCTGGCCTGGCTTTCTAACTATAATTCCCATTCCCAGAAGAAGCCATCCACCGTCCCATCTCCATGCCTTTACCCAAGCTCTTGCTTCCGCCTGCAAAGCTTTCTTTCCCTTCCCCGCTTGGGAGTCCTGCTCGGTCCTTCACAGCTCAGCTCAAATATCCACCCAGAGACGCTTCCCTCAATGAGAAAGGAGCCTCCGCTCTGGTGAGTGGGCACAACCACTGTTTGCATGTTCACCTGCTCTGTTCTCCACTGGAGCGGAGACACACAGATAGACCTGGGACCCAGATAAGTACTGATGGGATTAACAAACAAACAAAGCTCATGTAAAGCACAGTGCGGGGCATTCCGTGAATCCTCAGTAAACAGCAGTATTTTCACTGAGGACATTTTCTAAACACCAACACCACCATATCCCAGCCCCCAAACTCAAGGAGTTTAGAAGAGACTTTTAAAGACAGAGGGTGCTCTACATATATTTGGCGATGGAGGACTGGGTGACAGTGGCAGCAGACAGGGAATCCAGGAGTTGGCGTGTCCACAGGCATGGCAGTGCACTTTGTCTCAGTTACCTGTCAAGCACCTACCACGTGCAAGAATAGCACCGGGGAGCAGAGAACCCAAGCGCAAAAGTAACAAGTCTTTGCCTGCTACAGGAAAAGGGATAAAGCTACCCCGCTACCAAGTTACTGGACTTCCCTGAGTCTCTGTTTTCTCATCAGTAAAAATAAGGATGCAAATGATTCCCACGTTAAGGAATTAAGACAACCCGCATAAAGTAGAACAGAGAAAGTGCTCAAAATTGTTAGCCTTTATCACTGTTATTATTACTAGTGGTAATAAACCTAAGGGGGATATTATCATTATGTGCCTCAAGGACCTTGGAGTAAAAGGGTCAATTAAAAGAAAGAAAACAGGTTAGTGGTTGCCAGGGGCTGAGGGGACAGGAGAATGGGAAATGATGGCTTAATGGGTACAGGGCTTCCTTATGGGCAATAAAAAAAAAAAAAGGGCAACTAAACTAATGGCTGGAAAACCAAGAGCTGGAAAACATTGTGAAGGCACTAAATACCACTGAATTGTACAGTTTAAAAGGGTGAATGGTAAATGTTTGTGTTATGTGTATTTTACCACAATTTTTAAAGATACAAATAAATATAATTAATTAATTAGACCTACCAAAATTTAAAATAGGGTGTGTCTTTCAGAGGGTGAGAGCGGGGAGGTCAAGCAGGGGGTGCCCAGGGTAAGAGTCCAGCCCCTGGGGAGCTCTGGGTTCAGATCCGCCCTCTACGTCTTGCTCACCGGGCTGGGTGTGGGGAGCCGGGGACCTCCAGCTCGCTATCTCTGTACCTCTGTAAAAGCGGAGGTGCTCAAGCCACCGACCTCACCGAGTTATGGGAGGTTCAAAGAGAACAGGTACGAGATAAACTGCTTGATGGGAGGAAGTTATTACTCTGAGCCTGCAGGAAAACATCTCAGGGACTTGATGGAGGCCCAGAAAGCCAGACCCGACAGGAAAAGGGCTTGGGTCCAGTCCCCCAGCGGGGAGAGGCGAAGCCCGCGCCAGCGTCGGGTTCCCGGCCCGGGTCGGGCCTCCCCTGCCCGCCGAGCGGCCCCGACTCAGCCCGGCCCCCGGGCGCAGGGCGGGGCTCCCGGCGCTCACCTGGCGCTGCAGGCCGCCACCCGCCTTTCATCTCCCCTCCCCGCGGCCCGCGGCGCTGCTTTCCCAATAGCCCAGGTGACGCCAGGGCCCCGGCTCCCGGCTTCCGCGGGCGGGACGCAGCCCCTGCCAGGTGGGGCCGCCGCCAGGTGAGGCCGCGCCGCTGGAGACCCGCCCGCCGCTGGGCGCCCGCTGCGCCTCCTCTCAGTCTGTGGCGACACCTGCTGGCTGTCCGCGGAAGGACACAACCTCTGCTCCCACCGTATGGTTCAATACAGCAAATGACTGAGTACCTACTATGTGCCATGTACGGCCCTAGGTTTCCGAGTTAGGAACCCTCCTGCTCTTCTGGAACTTACAGACCACCAGAAAAGAGGAGTTTAGCGGCTGAACAATAAAAAAAAAAAGGTGCAAGTTGTATCATTCCTTGATCGGAAACAGAATAACTTTAGTTGGAGAGGTCAGGGCAGATGATAGCTCAGGGAGACTTAGAAGAAGTGAAGATATTCTCCATGGAAAAGGGGTGGAATTAATCCAAGCAGCAGAAATAGCATGTGCAAAGGCCCTGGGGTAGGACTGAGCCTGGCTAGTTAGAAGTGAAGAAGTCCAGGGGGCTGGAACATAATGGGGTATAGCACAAAGTGGGCTGTGGACAGATACAACCATCTCTACCCTTACTGTTCCTGTGGGGAATCTGAGACCTAAAGGATGAGGGACTTGTTCTAGTGTACAGAGTGAGGCCATGACAACCAGACCTATGAACACTTGAGTCAAGGACTCTCTCCACCACTCCATGCCAGCCACATCTACTATTTAGTGTACAGCTCATGTTAGTGAATTCATTCATTCATGCAAGGAACAATCACTGGGCATCTATTATGTGCCAAGGATTGTGCTAGGCACTGGAACAAATGAGACCTCTTCTTTTAGACACCCCTAATTGAATGAAGGCATCTAACCAGACTAGGCAAGTTAGAGAAGGCATCCAGGAGCTTGTACAAATCTCTGCTCTCCTCTTCCTCTCAAGAGACAAACCCAAAGGAATGAATTTCTAATGGTGGAAATTTGGAGCAAGTAAAGGCCATTAGAGGAGACATGTGACCACTCTTTAAAGTACACCATAGAGATTACTTGTTTTAATCAATCCCTACTCTCACTGAGCCCCAATTTGGGGGGGAAGAGAACAACCAAATCACAGAAAGAATGAGTCAGAATACTTAGCTAGACCTCTCCTGAGACGCCAGAATCCTGGTGGTAGATTAAGCTTGGAAGCCATGTCTTTGTCATGGAGGCTCACCCCAGTTCTCAGGCCAGCCTTCTGCAAGAGTATCCTCACCACAGGGCATGTCAGCAAGCCAGTGGTGACCCACCACTATCCTCATCCTTATTCAGTACTTAACTCTGAACCAGCACCTGCAGACACTGATTCATTAAACTAAAGAGGGTTTATTAAGTTCTGACCTTATTCCAGTCACTGCAGTTTGGGGCTGGGATACAAGCTAAAGGCCACTTTTGACAGCCCTTGGAAGAGGGAGATTAGAATGTAAACAAATAACTTCAACCTGTTATAAGATGCTGAAATGGAGGGAAATTCCAATTTTGAAGAACTACAGTAGGCTGTGAGATTCATCCTACCTGGAGAGAGCTTTCGAGAGAAAGAAATGATGTGCGAATTTAGACCTAATAATAGATACAGATTCCAGACCCCACCACAGGTTCCTTTATCTGAATCTCTAGTCCAGGGGTTCTCCAAGTGTGGTCCCTGAAGCTGGCATCACTTGGGGGCCTCCTTAGAAATGCAAATTCTGAATCAGAAACTCTGGGTGGGCGCCCGGCAGTCTGTGTGTGAACAAGCCTCCCTGCAGGGATGCTGATGCTTGCTAAAGTTCGAGGAGGGATGGTCTGCGGAGCCTGTAAGTCTGTTTTTCTTTAACAAGATACCCAGGTGATTTTCCTTGTGCCTAGGAACAGTACTTCAGTTGACCTCGCGGATCTTTTCACCCCACTTGTAAGTTCCTTTTTTCATACCAGAATTAGTGCTTCATCTTCATTCTATAACAGTGAGTTTATTCTCAAGGACAGTCATGGACCGCACCAAAAAGCAGAGAACAATGTGGGTAACTAGAGGTAGAGAGACCAGCCCTCTCCATGTGCCTGGGACTGTCCGGGTTTTAACACTCAAAGTCCAACATCCCAGGAAATTCTTCAGTCCTGGGCAAACCAGATTGATTAGTCACCTTGGGTGAGCGTTTATAATAAGTGCTTTACTGTGACCCAAATAAGAAGCAACATGAACTGCTGACAGAGGGTTTTGAATTATAATTTCTACAACCTTATAGTGACAGCACAAACCCTAACCCAAAGTTTGTCATGTCCAAATCTTGGTAATTTAATATTTCTGATCTACTTTAAGCTCATGGGCAAGACACTACACATCTCATTTTTATGGCCATTTGTCATGAATAGCATTAAAACTCAATTGTGTGAAGTTGAAAATGAACGTTCCATGATTCAGCAATTCCACTCTTAGGTAGATATCTTAAGAGAAACTTCTAGAGAAATTAGGTAGAAGAAAGATCATGGCTACATTGTTTGATATGTGGAAAGAACATAAACAAACAGGAGAATGGATAAATATATTCTGGCACCTTAAAACAATGTAGCACCACATAGTACTGAAAGCTAAATCAACCAGAGCTACATGCATCGACATGGATAGCTCCAAAACTTATTCTTATATAAAGAAAGCAAGTCGCAGAAGGCTACACCTACCATATTTACTACTTATATAAAGTACAATGACTTTGGACAGTGCTGTAGAAGTTTTTATGGATGCATTATTATATACAATTAAAATATTAAGATGATAAATAGGATAACAGTTACCTCCAGAGGCAAAGAGGAAAGGTTGGAGAGGATGGGATCTGAGAGAAGTATTTAACTGTATTGCTCTTTTATTTCTTCAGCTGAGACACAAGAGAGATCAGTGTATTATTTTCCATACCTTTTAGTACACCTGAAATATTTCATAATAAATGCTTTGTATACTTTATGACTTCTGCAGGGATTCATGCTGTTTTGAACATAGAGTCTCCATGTCTTGATAAAATACAAAGACTTCCAGGCTGTCTAAGCAAAACAGGGCTTTCTTGTGCTATACCGGGTCTATATGCTTTCTTAAAGAAAGGGTTTATGCCCTTCTTGTTCATCCCTGAATCCCCTATGTCTAGCAGAGGGCCTCAATAAATCTTTAAAAGTAAATGAAATAGGGAAGCAGATTTGGCTCAACTGACAGAGCATCTGCCTACCACATAGGAGGCCCAGGGTTCAAACCCAGGGCCTCCTGACCCTTATGGTGAGCTGGCCCACACGCAGTGCTGATGAACGCAAGGAGTGCCCTGCCACACAGGGGTGTCCCCCGAGTAGGGGAGCCCCATGCTCAAGGATTGCACCGCTCAAGGAGAGCCACCCCACATGAAAAAAGCGTAGCCTGCCCAAGAGTGGTGCCACACACACAGAAGGCTGATGCAGCAAGATGACACAACAAAAAGAGACACAGATTCCTGGTGCCACTGACAAGAATGCAAGCGGACAAAGAAGAACACACAGCAAATGGACACAGAGAGCGGACAATGGGGCCGGGGAGAGAAATAAATAAGTAAAATAAATCTTTAAAAAAAAAAAAAGTAAATAAAATAGTGAATAAAGTCCTTCCCTCTACAGATGAGGAAGCTATGGCTCAGAAGTGGAAATGGTTTATCCTAAACTAGATACTGAGATAGGAGGAGGTCCAGACACTAAAGCCCAAATCTCTCAAGGCCTCCACTGCTCCAGTGGTTCTCAAAGTGAGGTCCCCAGACCTGCTTTTCCCTAGCAGGGCCATCAGTGTGCCTTCACGGTGTTCCTGAGTGCTACCTCAATGCTCAGTTCTCTACCACAACACAGTCCAAAGAAGTCTTGCCCTGGATCTCACTAGCTCACTACCTTGGTAACCATCTGCTGGCTGGATCTGCTGAGGAAGAAGTGGCAAGCACTTCAGATGCCTCATTAGCACATGCAAATGAGACGGTAGAAGGCAAGTCCCTTAAAGCTTCCAGGATATCCTCCTCAGTGAAGGTTTGGGGAGTTTAATGGCCTAGAGCATGGTGAGATAGTCCCTCCAAGGTGAAAGACAAGTTGCTATATTTCATACCACCTACAACTACAAAGGAGCTGCAACACTTGGTAGGCCTTTTTATTTTTTTTCCCCTCTTTATTTTTTTTTAATGTTATATTCAAAAATTGTGAGGTCCCCTTCTACCCCCCACCCTCCTCACCGCACTTCTCCCACATCAAAACCTCTTTCATCATCATGGAACATTCATTGCTTTTGGTGAACACATTTTGGAGCACTGCTGCACCACATGGATAGTGGTTTACATTGTTGTTTACACTCTCCCCCAGTCTGCCCAGTGAGCCATGGCAGGACATACAATGTCCAGCATCTGTCCCTGCAGTACCACCCAGGACAACTCCAAGTCCTGAAAATGCCCCCACATCATATCTCTTCTTCCTTCTCCCTACCCTCAACAGCTACCGTGGCCCCTTTCTCCATATCAATGCCACAATTTCTTCCATTACTAATCACAATAGTTCCATAGTACAATATCAATAAGTCCACTCTAATCCACACTCTATTCCTCCATCCTGTGGACCCTGGGATGGTTATGTCCACTCCCCCTCTATATCAAGAGGGGACTTAGATTCCACATGGATGATGAATGCAATTCTCCTGCTTGCAGTTGTAGGCAATCTTGGCTCCCTGGTGTGGTGATTGACCTTCTTCATCTCCCTGTTAGCTGACCAGTGTAAGTCCAACAAACTCTTTTTAGATTCTGGAGGCAGCACAGAACACGTCTGAGTGCTACTTTGGCTCATCTATAGGGTTACCCATAAAGCTGCCAGTTTCCTGTGGGGACCAGAATAAGAGAAAGCTCTTGTCCAGGCTGCAGTACAAGCTGCTTGATAACTTGGGCTTTATGAATCAGCAGGCACAAAGATACAACAATGGTGCCAGTGAATTCGAAGACAATACTACCACCAGGACATACTGCATTCCTTTTGCCACTGAACAAACAGGAAAAAAAAAAAATGGAAGGAGTTAATCTACTCAATTCTGACCACCAAGGGGAAACTGGGTTGCTTCCACACAATGGAAGCAAGCATGACCGTATATGGAGTCTAGAGGATTCTCTGAGATGCCTCTCTGCATTTCAATTCTCAATAGTAAAGATTAATGGAAAACTACATAAGGACAGTTGAAGGTTTGGGTCACTCCATCAGGTAAAGAATCCCAACCAGCTGAAGTTCAGACTGACATCAGGAGAAACACAAAACACATGGTGGAAGGAGAAAGCCATAGGTATTCATTATGGCCTTGTGACAATAATTACAGAAATGAGAACTGCAATAGTTCTGCATATTTCTTCTTTGCTTGTTATGTGTGTTTATTTTATATGCTAGCCATCTTCTTCCTCTTTCTCCTTCCTGTTTTTATTTTATATACAGGTTATTGGAAGTTAAGTATATAATTTAACCTTTAGGTGACAGAATGTTCAGTGGTACTCCGACTGAATTTAAAGTTTTACTTACATAGCCACCTGTAGATACCATGACTCTTGGGACTGTGCATATCCTCATTTTGGAATAAAGGGTAAGGATTATCCTTGTAAGAAGCAAAGTTGTATCCTTTGAGATAGAAATACAAAGTTGTTGAGGATTTCAGAGAAGATGGCATTGGGGTATGCAGAGCAGGGCTCAACAGTCTCACAAAAACAACAGAGAAGGGCAAAAAGCTGACCAAAGGACCTGCTTTGAGACTCTTCAGATCATGAGCAGGTTCTACAACTCCCAGGAATGCAAGGGACAGAGAGACAAAAAAGCCAAAATGAAAACCATGGGTTACTAGCCCCCACAGCTGAGGACAGCACCCATCCCCCACCCTTAAGGCGAACAACCTGGATAAAACCCATGGCTCACTGCAGTCAACTGGGAGGGGAACAGACCTCTTCCTCCCAGGGAAGAGGCATGGTGCAGTGGAGGGTGAGGAGTGGTTCCTCTTCAGTGAATTTGGCCAGCACAGCCCACACTTTGAATGTCAGCTCTAACCAAACCAGAATCACAGGCAAGTGGAGGTTAAAAAAGTCAGCTTGGTGGAAAGATTTGCCAGTGAGCACCATCTGCTGACTGGTCTAGAAACTGAAAGGAGCAAAACCACTTTGAAGAGTCTCTTGTCCCCTTGATCTGGTTTGTACCCCATTAGTGAGACCCTGGCACTATTTTTGATCATTTAAGCTGGGCAATGTTAAAAACTTAGAATAAGTTGAATCAAAACTCAAAGAAAGACCATGAAACAAAACCTCTAGGCAAGAGTAAATTCAACAACATATTCAAATGCCTAAACATCAACAGAAAATTACAAGCCAAACTAGGAAATAGGAAGATATAGTCCAGTCAAAGGAACAAAACAAAAATCCTGATGAAACACAGGACTTAAGACAACTAATCAGTGATGATCATACAAATCTCCTAAATCAATTCAAGGCATTGAAGGAAAATATGACTAAAGAGGTAAAGGATAATAAGAAGACATGTGTGAGCATAAAGAACAATTTGAAAGCTTGCAAAAGAAAAGTAACAGCACTTATGGGAATGGACACAAAGGATGAGATTAAAATATATTAGCTGCATATAACATCAGTTCCATCATATTTGAACTGATGGAGGACAGAATTAATGAAATTGAGGACAGAACATCTGAACTTGAAAAGACAGAAGAAAAGAATGGAAGAAATGGAACAGGGTCTCAGGGGAATTAATTACAATGCAAAACACACAAATATACACATTAGCAGTGTCCCAGAGGGGAAGAGAATTGAAAAGGAAAGAATATGTGAGGAAATCATTACTGAAAAATTCTCAGCCCTTATGAAAAACATACATATCTATATCTAAGAAGGATGCTGCACCCCAAATAGAATCCAAATAGACCTACTCCAAGGCAACTACTATTCAGAATGACAAATATCAGAGATAAAGAGAGGATTCTGAAAGCAGCAAGAGAAAAGCAAAACATCACATACAAGGGAACCTCAATAAGATTAAGTGCCAACCTCTCATGAAAAACCATGGAAGTGAGAAGAAAGTGGTATGATATATTTAAGGTTCTGAGAGAGAAAAACTGCCAGCCAAGAATTCTCTATCTGGCAAAACCATCCTGTAAAAATGAGGGTGAGATTAAAGTCTTCACAGACAAAAGAGAGTATGTTACCAAAAGACCAGAATTACAAGCGATACTAAAGGGAGTGCTACAGTCTGAAAGGAAAAGACAAGGGTGAGAGACTTGGAAAAGAGTGTAGAAATGAAACTATTAGTAATGGTAACTTAAAGGGAAAAAGACAGACAATAATAAGATATGGCAACGAAAAGCCAAAGGATAAAATGGACAAACTAAGTAACGCCTTTACAATAATGACATTGAACTTTAATGTACTGAATTCCTGAGTCAACAGACATACACAGGGAAGCAGATGAAGCTCAAGTGATTGGGCTCCTTCCTAGCAAATGAGAGGTCTGTGGTTCAGTTCCCAGGGCCTCCTAAAGAAGACAGAAAGCTGGCATGACAGGCATGGCAAGCTGACACAACAAGATGATGCAACAAGAGACATGAGGAGAAAAACCTAGTGAGAGACACAACAAAGCAGGGAAAGGAGGTAGCTTAAGTGATTAGGAACCTCCTTCCCACATCGGAGGTCCTGGGTTTGGTTCCTAGTGTCTCCTAAAGAAACAAAGAAGACAAATAGACACAGCAGTGCAAACAATGAGAGGCTGGTGAGAGACAAATAAAAATAAATGTTAAAAAAAAAAGAGACTGGATAAAAAATATATATGAGCCATCTATATGCTGTCTGCAAGAGACTTACCTCAGACACACAAACACAGCCAGAATGAAAATGAAAGGATGTAAAAAGATATTCCATGCAAATAATAATCAAAAAGATCTGGAGTAGCAATACAAATATTGGACAAAATAGATTTTAAATACAAAACTCTTATAAGAGATGAAGAAGGCCATTATATATTAATAAAATGGGAAATTCATCAAGATTAAATAACTATAATACATATTTATGCACCTAACTTGGATGCCCAAGTTACATAAGGCACACACAGGTCTAACTGAAGGGAAAAATAGACATCTCTACAATAATATCTGGAAACTTCAATACACCATTCTAAGCATTAGATAGGGCATCTAGACAGAGGATAAGTAAAGAAACAGACAGCTTGAAAAATATGATAAATGAACTAGAACTAACAGACATTTACAGAGAATTACACTCCAAAACAGCAGGATATACATTCTTTTCAAGTGCTCGTGGATCATTTTCCAGGATAGGGCCATATGTTGGGTCTCAAGACCAGTCTCAATAAATGTAAAAAAGCTGAAATTATACAAAACATTTTCTCTGATCATAATGGAATGAAGCTGGAAATCAGTAACAGACAGAGGAAGGAAAAACCATAAATACAGAGAACACTCTCTTAAATAATCAGTCAAAGAAGAAATTGCAAGAGAATAAGTAAATATCTTGAGATGAATGAAAAGGAGAACACAACATATCAAAACCAATGGGAAACAGCAAAGGCAGTGCTGAGAGGGAAATGTATAGCCCTCAATGCTTACATTAAAAAAGAGAGCTAAAAGCGAAGACCTAACAGCCCACTAGACAAGTGAATACATTTAAAAAGAGAGCTAAAATTGAAGACCTAACATCACACTAGACAAGCGAATACATTGAAAAAGAGAGCTAAAATCGAAGACCTAACAGCACACTAGACAAGCAAAATCCTTCAATTCCATTCAAACATAAATTCAAATTCTTAGTAAGAAAAATATAAATTGCATAGTACTCTATGATAGGTGTTTAAATTTTAATTTTTGCCCTACAAAAACAAAGTTATAAAACAGGCTTCTCATTTTATCTTGAGAGACTCAGTAAGAATAAAATGTCCTGGAGACTACTATGTGGCCTCTGCCCTGATACTCCCCTCCTCCATGCTCCACCTCATCTGACCTATTTCATTTTTGTTACAACATAATTTCAATCATAGGTTTTTATATTTCTTCATTTTATTTTTAATCCCAACCTTCCTCCAGGGAGTTCAAGCTCTTTGTCCATATAGAGTGCCCCTGCTGCCCAGCTCCCACAATGACAATAGGCTAGTAGTTTTCCCCATCATCCTCCCTTCATGTACATTTGTAGCAGAGTGCCTCCATGACACATGTCCTAATAATGATGTTCCCTGGAGCCCTAGAGGGGGAATTTCCAGCAAGTTCTGCCCCACAGCATTACAGAGACTTCTCTGCCATCCAGGGAGCCATGGCCATGCCCTCCCAACAAGGTCTGGCTCTCGGCTCTGTTGGCGGGGATGGGGCTAGGGCTTCCCTGGGTGCTCTATCTCAGCCCTAGCAATAGTAGCTGCTCCTTTTATCAGCTACACCTAACTCTTACTAAATTTCCACTGTCAACTTAAAGCAAATGTGAAATGCCCTAAGGGAGAGGACGACCTCCTAGAGGAGGGTCTCAGCACTGTTCCTCCTCCTTCTCCCCCTCCTGTTCTTCCTGCCTCCTCTGCCACTCCTCTCCCATCCAGCCCCCTCTTCTCCTCCTCCCCTTTTTCTTCTCCTCCTTTCCTCTTCCCCTCCTCCTTTTCCTCTTCTCTTCCCCCAGTTCCTTCCTTCCTCCTTTGCACTGTCTCACCCTCCTCCCATCTCCTTTGGAAAATAAATGGCTACAATTTTTGTGCACTTAAATGAGGAAAATAGCAAACCCATTAGAGCTCAGAGAGGGTTCCCTTCTTTCGTTCTGATGTCATACCGGGAAGGGGTGGACAGAGGATACCTGGTAGACACAATGGGCCATTATTGACCACCTCCCCAGCCTGATGGGGACACCAATAGCACTGGCCCTCCCTTCAAGCACATCCCACCAACTCCATCTCTGCATCAGGCTCCGAACCTCTGAAGGCTCTGCCCTGGGCTTCTGAGGGACAGAGGGGGGCTCTCAGCTCTCAGAGGAGAAAGGGACCATAGGGATTCCTTCTGTCCTACAGAGTACTGCAAGCTGCTCCTCAAGGCACAGGCAAACTGAGTTGGCAGATTCTGACTTACAGAAAGCACAGAATCAATTCTGGAAGGGAAGGGAGTGTGTGAGAAAGAGAGAGAGAGAGAGAGAGAAATAGAGAGAGAGAGAGAAAAAAAACACCCAACTAGATCACAGAGTCCTTGAGGGTAGGAGACTGTGTCCTTGCTAATTATAGAAGCAAAATTGTTCTCTTTTTTTTTAATTCAGAAAATACAAAGAGATAGGAAAAATATTCAGCTGTAACCCCACTCCATAGGCAGAAATGATGATAATTTGTTGGTGTGTTTCCTTCTAGATTTTCTATCTTACAGACACAAGATTTTTGCCTACTAAACATACATAAATATAATGTGGTGTGCATTCATTTATATGCAATTTAACAATATTCCAATGTCACAATGTATACCAACAAAATATTTCATGGCTGCATAATTTTCCATGTACCATCCTTTAACCATTCACTTCCTGATGGGTACTTGATCATATTCCAAATTTGTTTTAGTTTTTAAAAAAAATTTATGAACTAGTACCAGGTGCAGATGCATGGAAAGCTATGCAATTACAACTGAAGTTGAACATTTTTGCCCTATTTGTTTCAAGCTCTAACCCTTCCTCTTTCTCAGGTAACTAATCTTATTTGGGTGTGTATCATCCCCAAATCATACCCAAATTTGTAATTTCGCATTATACCTAAGTATCCATAAACTACATGCATAATTATTTTGCATGTTCTGAAATTTTACCCAAAGATATACTATCAAAATACACATTTTCTATTGCAATTTTTTACTCAACATTACACTTAAAAATTACATACGTTGATGCATGTAGGTCTAATTCATGCCTCTCAATCTTTTTTTTCTGTTTATGAATAATCCACAATTTATCCACTCCCCTCCAGTTGGGTTGTTCACTATTACTAATCATGTGGCAAGGGAACATCCTTTTTCATGCCTCTCTGCGGAATTTTAAGGATGACCTAAATAAGGGAATTGTACATCCCTTATGACCCAACATCTTCAAGGCAACTAGAAATTACAAAATTATTCCTCAAAACAATTAAACCAATGTATACTCACTATTCTAAGAGTTCTTGTTTGCCCAAATTCAAGCCAATGCTTGAGGGTAATCAGATTTGTTCATTTTTACCAACCTGGTATGGGTGAAATGGAATTTATTTTAATTTCCATTTCCTTAATATGTTGAGCATCTTTTTATACTACTTCCTCTGAATTGGCTATTTATAACTTTTTTTAAAAAAATTTGCCTTTTTTTATATATATATATAACTTTTGCCTATTTTTCTATCAGTTTTTTTGTCTTTCTTTTTCTAATTGATTTTTAGTTCTTCATATATTCTGCAGGCTAATTTTCAGTCCATTCTGTGAGTTGCAAATATTTCTAATGCTGATCTTTTCACATTTTATGAAGGTTTTTGTTTTCTATAGAAGTTTTTAATTATTAGTGTCAGATGTTTAGGCTTGACTAGGTAGTGTTTTTTAAACAATCCCATCCCAACCTCATAATCATATTCTGTTTTCTTCTAACAGTTTTAAGATGGTCTTTCCTCCTCCTGGGGTTTGTTGTCGTGTGCAATGTAAGGCATGGATGAAATTTTACCATTTTAACATATGGGCAACCAATTCTCCCAGCCCCATTTAACTATGTGTACCTGCATGTGGTATTGCATGGTCTTAGTTAAGTTTTCCCCAGTGATTGCAGGGCTGCTTCTGTCAGATACCAGACTCCTTTGTGCATCTGGCACAGAGCTCTGGGTTCTGTGCCACTGTTCATTTGTCTATCCCAGCACCAATGCCACAATGTCTTAAGAACTAGAGTTTAATAATAAATTCTGATATCTGGTAGGATTTGGTCCTTCCTTTTTAGACTTCCTCCTCAAAATGGGTCTTGACTAGGTTTGATTCCACTCTTCCAAAGGAATTTTGGAATCACATTGATAAGTCTCTCTATTGCACACGCACTCTCTTTCTTACACACACACTCTGCTGAGATGTTCCTGGAAGTGCATTTAATTTATAAAATAATTAGGAGGAACTGACCTTGTTATAATATAATAAAATTCTCGTTGGTGTGGGAAAGGGTTAAGTTTAATTTTCACAAAGGGACAGCCAGAGCGGCTCTGCTATTCCAGCAGATAGGGTAGGGGTTCTAGCAGCTTTGGGGTGCCAAGAATTTGAAAAGTGGCTCGGGAACAAGGGAGGGCCGATGGTGAGTGCTGGGGGCGGGGCCAACGCGAGAGGGCCCAAGGTGAGAAGTGGGGGCGGGGCCGATAGTGAAAACCGGCCCCATATTTGAAAAGGGAGCCAGGAGTGAAAGCGGCTCGCACCCTCCCAGCCTGCCCGAGTGGAAGAAAAGCGGGCGCAGTGCTTGCCAGCAAGGGAAGGGAAGGTAAAGGACATTGATGACGAGCTGCTGACCACCTCGAACCAAAATGAAACCGGTCCCTTCTGCTCACAACCCATTGGCCGGAAATAGTCACGTGACCCCAGCATACCCGCAAGGGAGACTGGGAAATGCTAGAGCAGGAACATCTGTGATGTCCCCTTAATATACTCCATATCTGCAAGTTTTTAAGTCTTCTTAACTTACCGTCAATTTTTAATTGCTGTTGTATCTTTACTAATTTGGTTTCTTATCATTTACTGCTAGTTATAGAAACCATATAATTTTTGTAATGCAGCAAACTTAAAAAAATTTTTAATTCTAATAATTTTCTGTGAATTATTTTGGAATTTTTAGATAGATGGAGAAGTATGAAAATGAGTATTTTTTCTTTTCAAATCCTAATACATTTAAAATGGCACTGACTGAAACCACCAGCACAATGTTGAATGGATGCATCTGTGCTTCAAAAGGATTGCTCTTGGGGAGTGGATGTGGCTCAAGCTGTTTGCTTCCTAGTGGGAGGTCCCACTTTCGGATCCCCATTTCTAAAAAAAAAAAAAAAAAAAAAGATTCCTATTAACATTTTACCAAATTACTTGTGCCTCAGTTTCCTCGTTTATAAAATGGAGATAATGATAGTACCTACTCAAAGGGTTGTTTTGAGCACTAATGTATGAAAAGTGGTTAAAACAATTGCCTTATTACCACTGACAATTTTATTAGTATTATATTTCCTATTATTATTGGAGTAACTGTTCTTTATCAGGTTAAGGAAGTTTTTATTTACATTTAATTTGCTAAGAGATTTTGTTTTAATCATAAGTGTTTGTTGAATTTTACAAGTTATTGTTCTGTATCTATATTGAAAAATTGAATTACATTAACAGATTTTCTAGTTATATCACCTTTGTAATAAGTTCAGTTGGCAGTGATATGTTATTTTTTTAAATACCATTCTGGAGACTGTGTACTAGTAAAAAATCTGGGGTTTTTCCATTGGTGTTCTAAGTAAGAGTGACCTGTAATTCTTCATTTTCTTGAGTACTTTACTCCTCATCAACTCAACCTCTAGATGAGGTGTTCTTAACCTTTTTTTGTTCCGTGGAACCCCCTGCCAATCAGGTGAAAACCACACACCCCTTAACTGGGTCCACACTATACTGTCTTATTTTGTGAACATATCACACCTGCACCTACACGTCCCCACAAGAATAATGTTTTTCTGAATTTCAGTTCAAGCTCATGGACCTCTGGTTAAGAACCCCTGCTCTAGATGTTCTTCAAAAAGAGTCCACTTGTCTGTACTCTGCTCTATCTACATTCCCTCCCTGGGTGATCACACCAAGCAGACTGGCTTCAAATGCCATCCATATACTGACAGCTCTTCACAGTACATTCCTGCATGGTTTCCTCTGTCAAATCTGCATATGAATGGAGTACTGTGGGAGATTGCTGTTCTCAACCATTGGCTTCTCTTTAGCCATTGGCCAATACCCACTGTCTTATACATTTTTGGTACCTGGTAGGGCAAGTCCTCCGTATACTGGATCTTCTGTAAAATTTGTCTTGAATATCTTTAGCCATCTGTCCCACAGTTTTAAAATCCCCACAAATTTTAGAATCCATTTGTCAGTTTCCAAAAAAAAAAAAAATCCCATTGAGTTTTTTTGGAGTGGGGAATTATAATGAAATGAAACATTATTGTAAGGATAAGTGACATAGTTTGGTGTGAAGTCATCTTTTGCAGGAACACTGACCATCCTTCATTTATTTAGGTTTCATTTAGTGTCTTTTATGAAATTTAACAATTTTCTCTATACAAATCATGTACATCTTTTGTTAAGTTTATTGTTGGATACATTATTTTTTGTGGCTGTTGCAAACATTATCTTTTTATTTTTTTTAAGATTTATTTTATTTTTTTATTTATTACCACCACCACCACCGCCACCTGTGCTTGCTCTCTGCTTTCTGTGTCCATTTGCTGTGTGTTCTTCTGCGTCTGCTGGTCTTCTCTTCTCATCTTCTCTTTAGGAGGCACTGGGAACTGATCCTGGGAGAGAGACACCTAATCACTTGAGTCACCTCAGCTCCCTGGTTTGTTGTGTCTCTCATTGACTTTCCTCTGTGTCTCTTTTTCGTTGTGTCATCTTGTTGCATCAGCTCACAGCGCAGGCCAGCTCTCTGCTGCACAGGCCAGCTTCACCTTCACCAGGAGGCCCCAGGAACCAAACCTGGGACCCCCCATGTGGTAGACAGGAGCCAAATCATTTGAGTCACATCCACTTCCCAACATTATCTTTTTAAATGTTTAACTTTTAACAGGTTTTTGCTTGTATGCAGTTTTTTATGTTTAATTTCTAACACTCTTATTAAAATACCTTACTCAAACAATATTTCTAGGTAAGCAATCATGTTGTCTGTGAATAAAGAGAGTTTTGGTTTTTTGTTGTCAAGTCTTATGCCTTTTATATCTTTTTCTACTCTTAATGTGCTGGCTAGGACTTCCAAAACAGTGTAGGAGAAAATGGTGATGGTAGGCATCCTGGACTTGTTTCTCAGCATAATTTGAATGCTTCTAATGTTTCACCGTTAAGCATGAAATTTACTTCAAGCTTTTCGGCCATCATCTTTTATGAGCTGAAAGAAGTTCCCTTCTATTCCTAGTTTGCTAAGAGTTCTGTTAGTAATGTGTAATGCATTTTACCAATACTGTTTCTGTAAATGATCAGTATACTTTTCTCTTTTAATCTATTTCACTAATAGATTCTGAAATGTTAAATATTACTTGTATTCAGGAGAAAAAGCCTTTCTTTCTCTCTGTATGTACACACACATCTATCTATATAAACATACATATATGAATTTGGTTTGTTAATATTGGGTTTAAAATCTCATGTATAAGTAGGCTCCATTTTCCTTTCTTCTATTGATCTTATCTGACTTGGGTATCAGAATTATACACACTCATAAAAAGGTTTGGGGAGTATTACCTCTTTTTTTCTTAAAACCCAGAAGATGCAATTGTCTTCTCTTGAATAAACAGATTTCCTGAAACTAATCAGTAAAACTCCCCACAACTCGTGTATACTTCTTGGAGGGTAGATCTTTAATGATTCCATTTATTTATAGGACCCCTTTTCTTCCTGAGTCAGTTATGGTTGTAATATCTTTGAACAAATTGTCATTTCGATCTGTCTTTTCAATTATTTATTTATATTATTCTTTTATTTTTTTAAATCTCTCCTGTATCTGGAGTTTAACCTCCTCTACATTCCAAATAATTTTTATTTATACCTTCTATTATTTTCTTGATCAATATTGCCTTTGTAAAAATTTTTTTGTTCCATTCCAGTTTCTTTATTTTCCATTTCATTAATTTTGGTCCCATTTTTATTTCCTTCCTTCTGTCCATTTTAGGGGTTACTCGATTGTGGGTGTTTTTTTTTTTCTTTTTCATTTCTTAAGTTAGGCAATTAGTTTTTTTGGAAACATACCTTTTAAGGATAAAATTCTTCTATAAATTCCTCTTTACCTACAGCCCACATTTTTTTCTATGTAATATTTCCATTGTCATTCATTTTGAAATGTTTCAATTTCAATATTCTTTGATCTTAGTTATTTGAAAAAATATGTATTTTACTTTGCACATTGTGTTTTATACTGTTAATAATTACTTAGTTATAATATGGTCAATTACTTGTGTGTAGTACTGAGTCTTTGACATGTATAGAGATTTGATTTGTGGTCTGGTTTGTAGCAAATTTTTCTAATTGTTCCATGTGTACTTGGGAAGACTATGCTTCCTTTCACAAATTAGGGGAAGGTTCTACTTGTGTCCATTAAAGCAAGCATGTTAAGGGGAGGGTATTTTATCTCCTCATTAATGAATTATCTGATAAATACCAATTACTGAGAAAGATGAGTTAAAATTGCTGTATTGTAAATTCGTCAATGCCTCATTATTATTTCACCAATTTTTGCTTTTTATACTCAGACGTTTTATTAGGTATATACATAAGTTTAAAATGCTCATATATTTCTTCTGAGTCAGGCTTAGTATCATTATTTAGCAACCCTCATCAATATTAACTATACTTTTTGCTCTGAAACCTGATATGTATTTTTCACCAGCTTTCTTTTGGTAAGCATTTGCTTAGTATATGTTTTTTAGCTTTTTACCATCAAGCCTTTCTGGGTCCTCATATTTTTTCAGATGTTTTATAAACTATATTCAGCTAAATTTTGCTTTTTTATCCAGACTGTCAATCTCTGTCTTATAGCTTGCTAGTTTAGCAAAATTACTTATTTTCCAAAATTTTCGATTTATGTTTCTACTAAGATTGTGTAAGTTTACCCCAATCCATGTCTCCCCAACATTTGGTATTATCGGACTTCTTAATTTTTGACAATCTAGTGGCTGTAAAATGGCATATCCTTTGGTCTTAATTTGTAAATTTCGTCTCCTTTGCAAAATGTATATTTTTCCTCACTTGTGAAATACCTGCTCATGTATTTTGCTCAGTTTTCCATTGTGTTGGTTGCTTTTGTCTTAATGATATATAGGTTTGCTTTGTATACTCAGGATACTAAACTACGACTGTGGTTTTATGTCTTACAAATACCTTCTCCCAGTTAAAGAGTTGCCTTCCACTTTCTGTATGAAGCAAATGTGGTTAATATTGACTCATGTCTAATGCTTTAAAATTACTAATTTTCAGTATTGTTTTAGGAGTCTTATCTCTTCTAAAAGTTATCAGGTTTTATATTACACATTTAAGAACTTTATCTTTCTATATTTGAATTTTTATGGTTGCTATAAGGTATGGATCTACTTTGATTTTTTTCCTAGTATATATTATCAATATTCTTATCATCATTTATTCAATCCCCCTCCCCACTTTCACTTCTCTGCCTTGTTACTACCATCATATGCAGAATTCCATAGATATGTATAGATCTCTTTCTGTCTGAAACCAGTTTCAATTTTTTCCATTACCTTTGTGCCTAATTTTTCCTTTCTGCCTGGTAGCTTATAAGATTTTTCTCCTTGCCCTTAGCATTTAGAAATTTTACCAGTGTTTGCCTAGGGTGTTTTTTTTCCCCTTGACAGTCCAACCTGGAATTCATTGTTCTTTCCATCTGTAGACTCAAATATTTCTTCAGTTCAAATATATTTTCTTGTAATATCATTTAATTAGTACTTCCTTTTTATCTATTTCTGTTTCTCCTTCTGGACCTCTTCGTATATCCTCATTTGAGGATCAGCATTACCATTTTTGCAAAAGCTACTGCAATTTTGATAGAGATTACATTGAATTTGTAAATCTCTTTAGGCGTGATTGATATCTTAACAATGTTAAGTCTTCCAATTCATGAACACCGGAGGAATTTCCGTTTGTTTGGGTCTTCTATAGTTTCTTTCAGCAATGTTTTGCATTTTTTAGTGTGAAAGTCTTTCACTTTGGGTTAAATTTGGTCATATTTTAAAAAAATCAATTCACTGAAATTTATTCACAAACTATAGAGTCCATTCAAAGTGTACAATTGGTGGCTTTTGGTACCATCACGGAGTTGTGCATTCATCACTGCAACCAATATCAGCCCATTTTCATTACTGCAAAAAGAAAAACTCCCTACCCCTTAGTAGTCACCCTTCAGTCCTTCCCCTTCCATGCATAATTGCTCATCTATTTTGGTCTCTATACATTTATTTGTATTTGCATTTTCTGTAGTTAGAGTCAAACAATATGTAGTGCCTTCTGGTTTCTTTCACACAGCATAATTCCTTTTTTTTTTTTACCATTGATGCAGGAATATTAATATATTACTCTTCCCTACAGTCCATAGTTTGCTTTAGTTATATTTTTGCCTAAATATCACCCTACTATTAACATCTTGTAACATTAAGGTGCATTTGTTCTGTTTCAGAGAAAACCATTCTTTTTTAAAAATTTTTTGTATTTGTCTTTTTTTTTTAAAGATACATCGATCACAAAAAATGTTACAGTAAAAAATAAAAGAGATTTCCATATACCCTACACCCGACCCACACCCCCACTCCTCCCTCATCAACAACCTCTTTCATCATTGTGGCACAATCATTGCATTTAGCGAATACATTTTGGAGCACTGCTACACCACATGGATTATAGTTTACATTGTAGTTTACACTCTTCCCCAGTCCATTCAGTGGGTTATGGCAGGATATACACTGTTCTGCAATATCATTCAAGACAACTCCAAGTCCCAAAAATGCCCCCACATCACACCTTTTTTTCCCTCTCACTGCCCTCAGCTACTCCCATGGCCACTGCCTCCACATCAATGATACAATTTCTTCCACTGCTAGAGTCATAATAATTCTACAGTATAATACCAGTAAGTCCACTCTAATCCATATTTTATTCCTCCATTCTGTGGACCCTGGAATGGTGATGTCCACTCCACCTCTAAATCAAAAGGGGGCTTAGATCCCACATGGGTGATGGATGTGATTCTCCTGCTTGCAGTTGTAGGCACTCTTGGGAAAACAATTCTTATATGTACTATTGACCATACTCATTGTCCACAAGATGGTTTGCTATGCTATACAGTCCCATGTTTCATCCTTTAACTTTCCTTCCAGATCATGTATATCCTAAAACTTTCCCTTTCAACCACTATCATACTTAAATGTCTAATTATGATTCCTTAGTGTGCTATCATCACCTCTATTTATTTCCAAACACTTGTAATCAATCTTTTTACAATTCTGCACAAATAAAGCCTTAGATTTCTATTCTCTATCCTTGTTCTGTCCTCTGGTGACCTAGCTATTAACTCCGTGAGTTGTCCATTATATTTCATTCATTTTAGTGAAATCATTAAGTATTTGTCCTTTTATATCGATTCAGTATGATGTCTTCAAGGGTCATCCATGTTGTTATATGCTTCACAATTTCATTTCTTCTTGCAGCTGAACCCTTTTCCATCGTGTGTATATAGCACAATTAGTTTATTCGTTCATCAGTTGATGGACACCTGGGCTGTTTCCATCTTTTGGCAATTGTGAATAATGCCGCTGTGAACATCGGTGTGCAGATGTCTGTCCGTGTCCCTGTTCTCAACTTTTCCGGGTATATACCTAGTAGTGGTATTGCAGGATCACATGGCAGATCTGTATTTAACTTCCTGAGGAACCACCAAGCAGGCTTCACAGTGGCTGCATCAATCTGTATTTGCACCACCAGTAAATAAGCATTCCCATTTCTCCACATGCTCTCCAACTCTTGTTTTCTGAGTGTTTTTTTAAATAGTGACCATTCACATAGGTGTGAAATTATATCTTATTGTAGTTTTGATTTGCATAACCCTAATAGCTAGTGATGTTGACCATCTTTTCATGTGTGTGTTTTGTGTGTTTTGTGTTTTGTTTTTTTTTTTGCCATTTGTATTTCCTCTTTGGAAAAATGTCTCTTCAAGACTTTTGCCCATTTTTCAATCGGGTCATTTGTCCTTTTATTGTTGAGTTGTAGGATCTCTTTAGATATCATAGATATTAAATCCTTATCAGATATGATTTCCAAATATTTTCTCCCATTGAGTAGGCTGCCTTTTCTTGACAAAGTCCTTTGAAGAACAAAAGTGTTTAATTTTTAGATGGCCCCATTTGTCTATTTTTTCCTTTTGTTGTTTATGCTTTGCATGTGAGGTGTAAGAACCCACCTCCTTCCACCAAATCTTGAAGATGCTTTCCTATATTATCTTCTAGGCATTTTAGGTTTTTGATCCATTTTAAACTGATTTTTGTATTAAGAGTGAGATAGGAGTCCTCTTTCCTTCTTTTGGTTGTGGATATCTAGTTCTCCCAGCACCGTTTGTTGAAGAGACTGTTCTCTCCTAGTAGAGTGAACTTTGTAGCTTTGTCAAAAATCAGTTGACCTTACAAGTGAGGGTCTGTTTCTAAACTCTCAATGTGATTCTTTTGATCAATGTGTCTATTTTAATGCCAGTACCATGTTGTTTTGGCCACTGTAACTTTGTAATGTGCTTTAATGTCAGGAAGTGTGAGTCCCCTGATGTTGCTCTTCTTTTTAGGGTGTTTTTTGGCTATTTAAGGCCCTTTTTCCTCTAAATAATTTTGGTAATTGACTTTTCTATTTCAGTAAAGTAGGCTGTTGGATTTTTATTGGGATTGCATTAAATTTGTAAATTAATTTAGATAGGATTGACATCTTCACTATGTTTAGTCTTCCAATCCATGAATAACGAATGTTGTTTCATTTCTTTAGGTCTTCTTTTTTTTTAGCAATGTTTCGTAGTTTTCTGTGTACAGGTCTTTGAGAATCCTGGTTAAATTAATTCCTAGATATTCGATTCTTTTTGTTGCTATTGTAAATAGAATTTATTTCTTGATTTTTCTCTCAGATTGTTCATTACAAGTTGTAGTAGTTTGATATTTTTTATGAATTCCAAAATAGAAGGGTTATGTTCATAAACTGGTCTCTTCCTTGGGGTGTGATCCCCTTTGATGTGCTAAATTCTGCTGAGATGTCTTTGATTAAATTGTGTTAAGATTAGGGTTTTGATTGGACCACGTCAGTAGGTGTAAATGTTAAGTCCCCACTCTTTTAGTGGGCTGTATAAAAGGATACTCACTTAACAAGACACACAGAAGAAGACACAGAAGAGGAGAACGTGGTCATTTCAGTTTTGCCATGTGATAGAAAGGAGAAGTCTCAAACAGCTAAAGCCCCAGGAAGAGAGATGAGCCCTATGCCAGCCTGTAGCTGAGAGAGAGGAAGGCTGAACCCTCACAGAGATTGGTAACCATCTTGCCTCAACATATAGCAACTGATTTTGATGAGAAACCGACTTTGAGTTGGACTCTTTAGGACCTTGTAACTGTAATCTTTTATCCCAAATAATTACCCTTTATAAAAGACAACAGATTTCTGGTGCTTTGCATCAGCATGCCTTTGGCAAACAAGTACATTAGCATATAGAAGCCCTACTGATTTTTTTCTTCTTTATTTTGTTTTAAATGTTACTTTAAAAAACTATAGGTCCCCATATATCCCCCACCCCACCCCTCCCATATCAGCAACCTCTTCCATCGTCGCGGCACATCCACTGCACCTGGTGAATACATTCTGGAGCATCATCGCTGCACCACATTGACAGTGTTCCACATTGTAGTCCACACTCTCCCCCAGTCCACCCAGTGGGCCATGGCAGGACACACAAGATCCAGCATCCATCCCGGCAGCACCACCCAGGACAAATCCAGATCCCGAAAATGCCCCCACACCATATCTCTTCTTCCGTCTCCCTACCATCAGCAGCCACCGTGGCCACCCTCTCCACATCACTTCTACAGTTTCTTCCCATAACCATCCCAGGGTCCACAGGATGGAGGAATAGAGTATGGATTAGAGTGGACCTACTGATTTTTGCATGTTGATCTTGTATCCTGCAACTTTGTTGAACTTGTTTATTACCTCTAGTAGCTCTGCCATAAATATTTCAGAATTTTCTAAATATAGGATCATGTCATTTACAAATAGTGAGAGATTTACTTCTTTTCCAGTTTGGATGCCTTTTATTTCTTTTGCTTGCTAATTGATCTAGCTAGAACTTCTTGTTCAATGTTGAATAACAGTGGTTACAGTGGGCATCCTTGTCTTGTTCCTGATCTTAGAGGGAAAACTTTCAAACTTCCCATTGACTACAATGTTGCCTGTGCATTGTTCATATATGTCTGATGTCATGTTGGGGAATTTTCCTTCTATTCCTATCTTTTGAAGTGTTTTTTTTTTTTTGTTTTTTGTTTTTTTATCAAGAAGGGATGCTGGATTTTGTCAAATGCCTTTTCTGCTTCAATCAAGAGGATCACCTGACTTTTGTCCTTTGATTTGTTAATGTAGTGTATCATGTTAATTGATTTTCTTGTGTTGAACCACCCTTGCATACCAGGAATAAAACCCACTTAGTCGTTGTGTATAATTCTTTTAATTTGCTGGTGGATTTGGTTTGCAAGTATTTTGGTAAGAATTTTTGCATTTTATGCATTAGGGAGTTTGGTCTGTAATTTTCTTTTCTTGTAGTATGTTTATTTGGCTTTGATATTAGGGTGGTGTTGGCCTCATAAAATGAGTTAGGTAATTTTCCATCATCTTCAATCTTCTGGAAGAGTTTGATTAGGATTAGTATTAATTCTTTTTGAAATGTTTGGTAGAATTCCCCTGTGAAGCCATCTGGTTCTTTACATTTCTTTGTTGGAAAGTTTTTCATGACTGATTCAAGCTCTTTTCTTGTGACTGGTGTCTTAAGGTCTTCTTTTTCTTGTAGAGTCAGTGTAGGTTGTCCACGCATTTCTAGGAGTTTGTCTATTTCATGTATCTTGGCTAATTTTTGGCATACGGTTTTTTACAATATCTTCTTATGATCCTTTTCCTTTCTTTCGGATCAGTAGTAATGCTCCCCACCTTTATTCCTGATTTTATTTATTTGCATTCTCTCTCTCTCTTTTTTTTCTTTTCTTTTTTTTTTTAGTCTAAGAGTTTGTCCATTTTATTGACCTTATCAAAGAATCAGCTTTTGGTTTTGTTGGTTTTCTCTATTTTTTTTGTTGTTTGTTCTCAATTTCATTTATTTCTGCTCTAACCTTTGTAATTCCTTTCTTTCTGCTTGCTTTAGAATTAGTTTGCTGTTCTTTTTCTGGTTCTTCCAAGTAGGTCTTTATTCTAGCTCTTTCTTCCTTCTTAACATAGTTGTTTAGGGCTATAAATTTCCTTCTCTGCCCTGTCTTTGCTGCATCCTTTAAGTTTTGATAAATTGTATTCTCATTTTCATTTGTCTCGAGATATTTACTAATTTCTCTTGCAATTTCTTCTTTGACCCACTGATCACTTAAGAATATGTTGTTTAGCCTCCATTTATTTGTAAACTTTCCCATTTCCCACCTATTATTGATTTCCATCTTTGTTTCTTTATGATCAGAGCAGGTGCTTTTTATAATTTGTCTTCTTAAATTTATTGAGACCTCTTTTGTAACCTAACGTGGCTTACCCTGTAGAAAGATCCATGAGCCCTGGAAAAGAATGTATATCTTGGTGATCTGTGGTGCAATATTCTGTGTATGTCTATTGGGACTAGCTTGTTTACCATATTGTTCAAGTTCTCTGTTTCCTTGTTGATCCTCTGTCTCATTCTATATATTAATGAGTGATGTAAGAAGTCTCTAACTATTACTACAGAGATGTCTGTTTCTCCTTTCAGGTTTGCCAGAGTTTGTCTCATGTATTTTCAGGCATCCTGGTTAGGTGCATAGATATTAATGATTGTTATTTCTTCCTGGTAGCTTGTTCCTTTTATTAATATATAATGACCTTCTGTATCTCTTATAACATTTTTGCATTTCAAGTCTGTCTTGCCCAATATTAGTATGGCTATCCCTGCTCTTTTTTTTTTTTTACACTTTTTGCATGAAATATCTTTTTCCAGCCTTCCACTTTCCGCCTATTCATATCCTTGGATCTAAGGTGAGTCTCTTGTAGACAGCATATTTATTATCCATTCTGTCAGCCTGTGTCTTTCAATTGGGGGATTTAATCCATTAACATTCAATGTTATTACTGTAAAGGTATTACTTGTTTCAGCCATTTTATCCTTTGTCTTTCAAATGTCATATCTTATTTTTGTCTGTCTTTTTTTTTTTTCTACTCTAATCCATATTTTATTCCTCCATCCTGACGACCCTGGGATGTCCATGCCCATTCCACCTCTCAATTGAGAGGGAGCTTAGATCCCACATGGCTGATGGATGAGATTCTCCTGCTTGCTGTTGTAGACTCTTGGTTCCCTGGTTTGGCAGTTGAACATCCTCACCTCCTTGTTAGCTGACCTGGGTAAGTCCAACAAACTGTAGGTATTACAACTCTGCTGAGGCTCAGGGCCCAGCTGGCACATAGACAGTCCAGAGATTCAAGTCTCCTAGGCATATACCAACCCCAGCACCAACCACAGGTTCAGTAAATGTTACAGAAGAGGCATGTGTAGGGAAGTCACATCTTAGTCCAACTCCATCACACTCAGGAGTTGTCTGTCTTTTTATTACCTTTTGATTACCCCTTCTGATAATCTTTTCTATACTCTCCTCTAAGCTTCTCTCTCTTGTCTTTTCCTTTCAAGCTGCAGAGCTACCTTTAGTGTTTCTTGTAGAGCCAACCTCTTGTTTACAAACTCTTCATTTCTATCTATCTATGAATATTTTAAGCTTGTCCCTCATTTTTTTAAAAGATTTATTTATTTATTTCTCATTCCTTCCCCTCCCCCCACCCCGGTTGTCTGTTCTCTGTATCTATTTGCTGCGTCTTCTTTGTCTCCTTCTGTTGTCAGCGGCACGGGAATCTGTGTTTCTTTTTGTTGCGTCATATTGTTGTGTCAGCTCTCTGGGTTTGCAGTGCCATTCTTGGGCAGGCTGTACTTTCTTTCATCCTGGGCGGCTCTCCCTACAGGGCGCAGCTCCTGCACATGGGGCTCCCCCACGCAGGGGACACCTCAGCGTGGCACAGCATTCCTTGCGCACATCAGCACTGCGCATGGGCCAGCTACACACGGGTAAAGGAGGCCCAGGGTTTGAACTGCTGACCTCCCAGGTGGTAGACGGACGCCCTAACCACTGGGCCAAGTCCACTGCCTGTCCCTCATTTTTGAAGGACAGATTTTTTTGTTGCTTTTTTTAAAGATTTATTTTTATTTATTTCTCCCCCTGTCCCCCAACCCTTGTCTGCTTTCTGTGTCCATTCGCTGTGTGTTCTTCTGTGTCTACTTCTATTCTCATTAGGTGGCTCTGGGAACTGATCCTGAGACCCTCCAGAGTGGGAGAGAGGTGATCATTCTCTTGCACGACCTCAGCTCCCTGGTCTGCTGCATCTCTTATTATCTCTCCTCTCTGTCTCTTTTTGTTTCATCATCTTGCTGCTCCAGCTCTCCACATGGGCCAGCACTTCTGCGTGGAGCAGCATTCCTGCATGGGGCAGCACTCCTGCATGGAGCAGTACTCTGCTCAGGCCAGCACTCCTCATGGGCCAGCTTGCCACACAGGTCAGCTTGCCTCCATCAGGAAGACCTGGGCATCGAACCTTGGGCTCCTTACATAGGAGCCCAGTTGCTTGAGCCACATCCACTTCCCTGAAGGACAGTTTTTGCCTGATAAAGAATTCTTGGCTGGCAATTTTCTCTTTCAGTCCATCAAATATATCATACCCCTTCCTTCCTGCCTATATGGTTTCTGACAAGAAATCAAGACTTAGTCTTTTTGCAGATCCTTTGAATTGATTAATTGCTTTTCTCTTGCTGCTTTCAGAATTCTCTCTTTATCTTTGGCATTTGACATTCTGAATAGTATGTGTCTTGGAGTAGCTCTATTTGGGTTTATCTGTTTGGAGTATGCTGTTCTTGGATGTATATTTTCATATCTTTATTAGAGTTGGGAAACTTTTGCCATTATTTCCTCAAATATTCTTTCTTCCCCTTTCCCCTTCTCATCTTCTTTTGAAACTCTCTTGAAATGGCAGAAGAAAGACTCAGAGAATTAGAGGAAGACACATATGAAAACACAGGAACAAATAGAGAAAAGAATGGAAAAAATTGAGCAGTGGCTCAGGAAATTGAATAATAGCATGAAGCACACCAACATACATGTCAGTGGAATTTCAAAAGAAGTAGAGACACATAGTATTCAGAATGTCAAATGTATTTTTAATCTCATCCATTGTGTCATTCCCATGAGATCTGTTCTTTTTCTATTCAGCCTTTCAAAGTCTTCTTTGTGTTCACCCAGTATTTTTTTAAAGTCCTTTATCTTTTTAGCCATACTTCCCTTCAACTCCTTGAATTGATTTAGGAGATTTGTTTGAACGTCATTGGTTGGTTGTTTCAAATTCTGTGTCTCATCTGGCATTTTGATTTGTTCATTTGACTGGGCCATATCTTCCTGTTTTTTGGTATGGCTTGTAATTTTTTGCACATGGCTAGGATCTGATTATGATGATTTATTTACTCTGATGGTCAGGTTCTTTCTTTCACCTAGGATCTTATTGTTGACAGACTGTTATAGTTATTCTTTGACTCTGGGTTCAACTTATTCTAGGTCTTTAAAATTGCCCCTGTTTAACTGATAAACAGGACCATGGATCCACTGATGGGGTGCAAAGCAGTTTCCAAGGGCCTTGGGGAGGGGTACAGTAAAGATGCCAGAAAACCTTTTTTCTTTTTTTCCCTGGAATGCACTTTCCTGGCCTGCCAGCAGATGGTGCTCTTCAGCAAACCTTTCCGCTCAACCTTATCCGGGAATGTGTTCACTGCAATCATCAGCAGGCAGGTTGTGCTGAAAAATGTCCTGGAGAGTGCCCCCTCTGGGCTAGCTATTCAGAGCCAAGCTCCACAGGTGAAGCTCGCTGGATGGCCACACCCTCCCTTTTCCCGGGAGGAAGAACTCTCTACTCCCTTCTGCATCAATGATAGCCACACAGTCAGTAAGGAGGGTGTTTGAGAAGGCAGGATGTTTTTAGTTCTCTGTTGGTTCTGGGTGGAAACAATGGCTCAGCAGTGCCCAGCTCGGACAGGTGGAAACTGTGGGGCCCTGTGGTCAAATTCACCAGCCAAAAGCTGGATCAGCCATGGGCTGTGTCCCTCTCTCTCCCCGTTCCTGGGCTTCAAAGTAAACCCATACAGCCCTCTCAGTGTAGCCACATGCCAGGATCTGGGCGTCCTGAAGCTGTCTACCCCAAGAGTGGGGCGCTGAGTGCCAGCAGCAGCAGCCAGGTCCCAAAGGACCCACTGATCCCGGAATACTTACAGATCCCCACTGCAGTTTTTCCTTCTCTTTGTGCTGCTCTTTCCTGGGTGCTGTCCAGCACTCTGCTGGTCTCTAGAGCCCTAGAACAGTTATTCCAGAAGCATCTGTCTGTCCTCTGCTATTTCACTGAGAGAGAAGTGAGCCATGTAATGCTCTAGTCCTCCATCTTCCCAGAAGTCTCTAATTTGGTTTTCTTGTTTCAGTTTCTTTAGATGGGAAGTTGGGCTATTGATTTTGTGATATTTCTTCTTTATTAATGGAGGCATTTAGAGCTTTGAATTTCCTTCTGAAAAGTGCCTTCCTTGCATCCCATAAATTCTGAAATGGTATGTTTTCATTTTCATTCATCTCAAGATACTTCCCTAATGTCTCTTGAGATTTCTCCTTCTACCCTTTGGTTGCTTAATAATGTGTTGCTTGATTCCCACATATTTGTAAGTTTTCCAGCTTTCCTTCTGCTATTGATTTCAAGGTTTGGCCCATTGTGGTTTGAGAAGATACTTTATACGATTTCAATTTTTAACATTTATTTAGATTTTCTTTGTGGTCTAACATATGGGGCATTCTGGAAAATGTTCCATGCGTATTGTACACATGTATTCTGGCTGTTGTTGGTTGCATAAGTGTTTATCACCATTATATCTTGCTTGATTGAAACTTTTATTAATGTACATATTCTTTTACTTAAAGACTATTTTGTCTGACAATAATATAGCCAGTGGGGCTCTCTTTTGATTACCGGTCTCATGGAATATCTTTCTGTACCTTCTTGCTTTCCGCTTCTTTGTGCTTTTGTAACCTAAAGTCAATCTCCTGTAGAAAGCATTAGTGGAACCAGACTTTTTCATCCAATCTGCCAATCACTTCCTTTTAATAGAGGAGTTTGTTGTTGTTGTTGTTTTTATCCCCCTCCCACCCCCTGTGGTTTTTTGCGTGCTGTCTGCTCTCTCTGTCCAATCGCTGTGCGTTCTTCTGTGTCTGTATTTATTTTTATTTCTTCCCCCCCCCCCCCCCTTGCAGCTTGCTTGCTGTCTGCTCTCTGTGGTCATTCGCTGCATGCTCTTCTGTGTTTTTGCTTGTCTCCCTTTTCTGTTGCGTCACCTTGCTAAGTCAGCCCTTCATTGCGCTTGCCGGCCAGCAGCTCTCTGTGGCATGCAGGTGAGCCTGCCTTCAAAAGGAGGCCCCGGGATGCAAACCCAGGGCCTCCCATATGGTAGAGGGAGACCAACTGATTGAGCCACAGTCACTTCCCAATAGGTGAGTTTTAATTCTTTGCTAGTTAAGATAGTAACAGAAGGAAGGATTTACATCTGCAATTTAGCTATGGATTTCTGTATGTCTTGTATGCTTTTTTTGTTCCTCAGTGACTCCAATATTACCATTTTTTGCTTTTTGTGACTTTTTTGTAGAGTACCATTTTGATTCCCTTTCCCTTTCTTCTGCTTTATATTTTTAAGTTATGTTATTTGTTACCTTTGTAATTAGCAATAACACCTTTTTTTAAAAAAGATTTATTTTACTTATTTATTTATTTATTTATTTCTCCCCACACCCTTGATGTTTGTACTTGCTGTGTGCTGTATCTTTTAGGAGGCACCAGAAACTGAATCCAGGACATCTGATGTAGGAGGGAGGCGCTAATTACTTGAGCCACCTCCATTCCCTGCTTTGTTGTGTCTCTCTTCATGTTTTTCTTCTTGCGTCATCTTGTGTCAGCTTGCCGCTCCTGCCCATGGTGTCAGCTCTCTGTCTTGCTCGTTTTCTTTAGGAGACCCTGGGAACCTCTGCTCCCTGCTTTGTTGTGTCTCTCATTATGTTTTTCTTCTTGTGTCTCTTGTTGTGTCAGCTTGCTGCACCCACCCGTCATGCCAGCTCACTACCTTCTTTGGGAGGCACTGGAACAGAACCATGGACCTCCCATATTGTAGGTGGGAGCTCAGTCACCTGAGCCACATCCACTTCCCAGCAAAAACATCTTAAACTGATAACTACCTAGTTAGACTAGTACCAACCTCGTTTTGGTAGTATACAAAGATATATATACTCCTATGTATCTTTCTTTCCTTTTCTATTCTCACTGTCTCAGATTACATCATTATATATTACATGCCCATAACATAGATTTTAAATATTTTTCACAAATATGTCTAAATTATGTGTTTCAGGGCACTGTTGTTAAATGCATAAATGTTTATTTCATCTTGTTGTAGAGTCCCTTTTATTAGTAGATAGTACCCTTCTGTCTCTTGTAACTTTTTTTTATTTAAAATTTTTTTCTTTGTTAGAGATGTTGTGGTTTCACAGAACAATCATCCATAAAATGAAGGATTCCCATACATAACCCTCTTATTATCTCCTTACATTGGTGTGGAATATTTGTTACAATTGATGATAGCACATTTTCATGATTTTACTATTAACTGTAGTACATGGTTTAACTTAGGGTCTACTATTTGTATAGTGTAGATCCATGGATTTTTTAAAAAAATGTTTATTCTGTCTTCTAATAGTTTTTGACTTACAGACCATTTTGTCCAATATTGGTAGAGCCACCTGAGTTCTTATTTGGTCACTACTTGCATGGAATATTTTTTCCATCCTTTCACTATAACCTTCGTTAGAGTAAGTTGAATTACTCTACTTTGCAGCTCCAGATATTTTTCTTTTTATGATTTCTAGCTCTCTTTTGTTCCGACATTGTCTTCCTGGTTGTCCTGAGTGGTGCTGCAGGGACAATTGCCGGACATTGTATGTCCTCCCATGGCCCACTGGATGGAACGTGGGAGAGTGTGGGCTATGGTGTGAACCACAGGCCATGGGGTGCAGCGATGCCCAGAGATGTACTCACCAGATGCAATGGATGTGTCGTGATGATGGGGGAGAGTGTTACTGTGGGGGGAGTGGTGGGCTGGGGGCGGGGGGGGGGTGAATGGGGACCTCATATTTTTTTAATGTAATATTTTTTTAAAAATGAATAAATAAAATAAAATAAAAGAATAAGCATAAATAAATTCAGAAGGCTTGCTAAAAAAAAAAAAAAAAAAAAAAGATTTAAAGTCTCTGACGAATAGTTCCAGGGTATGATCTTCCTCAGGGATATTTTCTTGCAAAATTTTTGTTTCTGTTGATGGGTTATAATCTTCTTTTTCTTTGCATGTTTTATTATTTTTTTGTTGATTACTAGACATTCTGATTATTGTTATAATTTTGGAAATCTAGTGTTCTCAGTCTTCTAGGGTTAGTAGTTTGACATTTGTTTTGTTTTGTGTAATTTTGTTTTGTTTGCATGCGTGGTTGTTGTGGACTGCTTGATGTGTCATTTTGTGAATTTTTCAAACTATATTTTGCTCCCTAATGGATAATGGAAAGAGAAAAGAAATAAAAGACCCTGCCTTATTAAGACACCTCTGCCACATTTGCCCGAAGGGGTGTGGATCAAGGCCTGCCCATAATTCTGACCAGTCAGCCATGTGACCTAACTCATCAGAAACAGTGATGAGTAATCAGACCACATGATACTTTCTTTTGAAGGAATTGTTCATTAATGCTCATCCTGGCACCAGCAAGGTCTACCAGGACCCTGGGCTACGGTCCCCACAGATGCCTTCCATGTGGTTGGTGGATAGTGTCCATTAAATGGAGGGTGAAATCTACCAGTTCTTACTGCAGTTTAAGAGCATGCTTCCAGCTCTATCCTGAATTTTGCAGTATGCTCTGAGAATCCAGACTTCCAAAATAGTTGATTCCAGACAGTTGCTGCCATTTCTATATTTGAATTTTGAGGAGGGACTGATCTCGGAGCTTCTTACTTCAAACCATTCCATGAACCCTTTCATGGAATTTTATATTCAATTCATTCTCAGAAAAATCCTTGTTTTCATGATGCATGATCTTTTTTATATGCTACTGGATTCGCTTTGCTAGTGTATTAGGGTTTTGAATCTATATTCATAATCAGTGTTGGTCTTTAATTTTCTTGTAATGTCTTTGTGTGTCTTTGTGTCAGGGTAACGCTGGCCCCATTGAAAGAGTGAGAAAATGTTCCCTACTCTTGTAATTTTTGTATAATTTTGAGGAGAATTGGTGTTAATTCTTCAAACATTTGGTAGAATTCACGATTGAAGTAATCTGCTCTTGGTCTTTTATTTGTCAGGTCGTGTTTGCTTACTGACTCAGTTACTTCATTTGTTATACTTGTTCAAATTCTTCATAAGTTTGCTTTGATTGATTCTTTCTAGGAATTTTTCCATCACATCTAGGTGCATTGCATAAGACAAGAATTTCATCTGAGGATATTTAATCTATACTACGGTGAGAGTTCTTTTTTTTGTGTGTGGTTTCATGTTAGAAGTTAGGGGTAGGCATTAGGGATGGGGATTGGAACAGGGTATAGGGTTAATATTAGGAGTTAAGACTTAAGGTTAGAGTTTAGTAGCAGTCAAGATCATGTTTTGGATTTCAGGTTTATTTTTGAGTTTTGGGGGTTGGTAAGGGTAAAGGGTATGGTTATAGGATTTGGGTTAGGGATAGGGATTTGGGAGCAGGGTTGGGGTTGGGCAAGGGGCTTAGGGCTAGGGGTAGGACTATGGGGTTAGCCCAAGAGGTTACAGGGTTAAAGCCTGGGGTTAGGGGTTGGGGTTATGGTCAGGGTCAGGTTCAGGCTCTAGGGTCTGGAAAACTGGTGCCAGGGCTAGGTTAAGGGGGTGAGGTTAGGGGGCTGGGTGAAGGTTGGAGGGTTAGGAGTTTAGTGTTAGAGGCTTAAGGGGTTAGATGGTTAGAAATTTTAGAGGTTTAGGGTTTTAGGGTTGGGGTTTAAGGGTGGAGGCAGGGATTCAGGGTTAGGGTTTATCTTTTAGAGGAGTCTGATCTCTGCCTTTGAGGGGAGTATGTTTCTCTCTCCCAAGGGTAAAAGAAGTCTTGCCATATAGTACCTGAACATATGCTATTCTCTACAGGGTGACTGTTTTCTTTCTGCCATACTTCTTGGGTTAAATAGGTCATATTGTAATCACAGTCTCGGTAACTCTTGAGGCATAGTTCAATCAAAAAGGAAATCTATCTGGGTATATCTGAGGGTACCTGTCAGGGTGAAGTGTACAAATGCGAGGGGGATGGTTACTAGAGGAATACCTGTTTGGGGAATAAGTGGGGGATGAGCACAGACCCAGCAGTTACTGGGTTTGGTTTCATTTCCTATATGGTATGCTAGGAGAATGAAGGGATTGTGCTTTTATAGTAGGAGTACCTAGGACAGAACAGGGTAAAGAGGAAAATCATGATGACAAAAAGAAAATCATGATGACAGAAGTGTGTTATTGGATGTATTAGTCAGTCAAAGGGGTGCTGATGCAAAATACTAGAAATTAGTTGGTTTTTATCAAGGGTATTTATTTGGGGAAGGAGCTTACAGATACCAGGCCATAAAGCATAGGTTACTTCTCTCACCAAAGTCTATTTCCATGTGTTGGAGCAAGATAGCTGCCGACATCTGCCAGGGTTCAGGCTTCCTGAGTTCGTCTTCCCAGGATTTTCTCCTCTCTGGGCTCAGCTCCTGTTTCCTCCACAAGGTCAGCTACAGACTATGATGCTCTCTAGGCTTTGCCTCTCTCCACAAGGTCAGCTGTAGACATCAGGCAAACGACTCTTTCTCTCTCCCCCAGGGTTTCTGCCATGTCTAAGAAGCCATCTCTATTCCTTTGTGTTCTTCTCCTGGCTCAGGTCCTCTCTTCCCGGGGCTCGCTTCTCTTTCCTCTGTGAGCTTACTTCCTGGGGCTCCAGCTTAAGGATTCAGCATCAAACTCCAACATCAAAAAACCCATCAAAGACAACAGCAGCCAAGGAAGGGGAGAGGAGGGTATTTATAACTCCTTCTGGGGCTAGTTTGTGATGGTTTATACTAGCTTTGCAGTTTTAAGGTTGGGACGGGATAACTCTTATGGGCTTTGTAGTTCCATTGGCGTCCCTCAGACTGGCTTGCTACTATCAGACACGAATGTTTAGGGAGGGAGCTGGGAGGGAGTAGGGACAGGAACTCTGGTTCCATATCAATTAGGGATGTGCACCTTCGGGAAGAGGGGGGAGGGAGGAGGGATGAAGAGAGGGGAACAGGATGGGAGCCCTGGGTCTAACAAAAACCATTTTTGTAAAAACCAAGTTTACCTAAGCCTTAAAAATCTATTGCTAGGGGAGCAGATGTAGCTCAAGTGGTTGAGTGCCTGCTTCCCATGCATGATGTCCTGGGTTCAATCCCCAGTACCTCCTAAAAAAAAATCTACTGCTAAAAAATGATACATAATTAAAATTCACTGCTATATAATTCACCAATTGAAACTTAATTTGAGATAGGAGGATAAATAAATATAAATCTATTTTAAATAGCTGTTTCTTGAGAGTCATATCAAAAGCACAAAAATTATAAATTCACTTGTGTTTAATAGATATATATAATGAGAAAAAGGTCTTCTGAAAATGCCATAATTATTTCTGGTAACATAAATAAACTTCTTAGTGTACAAAACAGAATCCCAACTTTTCAATTATGCTCACATATAATTTACTACCTACACTATGTTGGTGATTTTCCCATTAGGACCTGAGGGCTGTGACTTGTTCTCATTAGTACTTAGGAAGTATCACACAAGAGACACCTTTAAACTCATCTTTGCATAAGCTATATTTTAGTTGGCCTGATTCCTTACATTTTCTTTTTCTCTTCCTGAAATCATGTCTTCTTTGCTCCTGAATTATTTCCAACTGTGTTTTGCAGCTGTTGGTTCAATTCACAATAAACAATTGATTACACAGATCATAGAACAAGTTAATCAGTCTGGGACTCTGCTAATGAAAACTAAAGCTCCAGCAAGTTAATATATCAGTCTTAAGTAGAAAAGAAATCTAAAACTAATTAAATACTGGTCCCAGTGACAGTGATTTAAGCTCCAATCCTGAACCTTTTATACTCCTTAGAATCACAGTTTTCATAATGGTAGTGTCAAATCACAACTTCATCTTTTGAATTAGTGTAATTGAGTACTATGAAATAAATTTTAGAAAAGCAACCTTGAAATCAAAGTTTATAAGGACTACAAGAAAATCATACAAGCACCTACATTGAGCCAATACTTCCCTTTGTCTTGGTGTAACTGATTTTTAATCAGTGATTTCTAGAAAATAACCAACCCAGTTAGAGAGGAAAGAAGTGTATAGTAATTATGCTTTCAACACTGCTTATAGGTTAGAGGTGGGTTTTTTTTTAATACTAAGTGACAAATCAATATTCAACCTTCATAGCTTTCAGTATGCTTCTAATATGAACCATGTAATAATTTAGTGGCTAAGTCTGGTGTTAATTCAGTATGTCAAAGATGTGTGGTATAATAGTTTAACTTTCTTGTTAGATGAAGGCAACATATAGCACCATTAAGCACTTGCATTGCATTTGTTTAGTAAGTAATGGAATGAGAATCGTATCAATGTTAATGTTCTATAATCTTTGTTGAAAAGGAAACTCTGGGTGTCTGGATTTATAGAACAAAGCTATCAGTAAGCACCCTAACAGAAAATATCATATAGTACATGGATCAAGACAGATACAATGTAAATTTTATAAATTCTGTATTATTGTATGTCTGTGGTCAAAATAAAGAGCATCAGGATATATTGAACTAAAAAAAAAAAAAAAAACAAACCCCATCAACTCTGTCCTTTGCCATGTCTTTTATCACCCTAATGACATGGCTGATTCGAAGCCCTAATCATAACTTAATCACGCCCAGGTACAGACCAGATTACAAACATAATCCAATATCTATTTCTGCAATTCATAATCGTATCAAACTGCTACAGTGGGGATGGAGATTTGACATTTTCATGGATAGAGGATGAGTAACAAAATATCTAGATAGATGAAGAGAAGAAAGACAGGGGAGGAGGTAAGGAAATCTGGTGGGTCTTGTTCTGTTGTCTTTCTTGAAAGCTGACAACTTTATGACTTCATCTACTTCTTCCAAAGGTCTTGGTGAAACTGTTTACTGTAGCTGCCATCTACTTCTGGAGGCTCCTGGTGAGACTTCGGTTTGAGGTCTCCCTTGGAGTGCTTTACTCATCTGATAATTCTTAGATTTTTTTAGACGTAAAACTTGGATCCAAGGTTAAACACCCTGTAATACAATGATAGTGCTAGCAATGAGTAAAACAGCATAGGGTCTCTCCCATCTGGGTTCATGGTTATTTTTTCAGTGATAATGTTTCAAAGTATATTTTCTACTTGCAGGTTGTACAGAGGTAGGTCAGGGAACTGAGTTGGGAAGGCTTCCTAACTTGTTGGTTGGAGGAGTGGTATACTTGATTAGTCCTTGGCAGTCTTGAGGATATCTGATAGAGTCAAATTTTAGTCTTAAGTCAGCCAAGAGGGGTAGGGCAGTCTCATAGGTCTTCCTCTGATGATTCCAAAGGGGGATAGTCTTTGTGGAGGGATGGGTGAAGACCTTAAAATCATAAGGGCAATAGGCAGCTCTCATATCCAAGTCCAGTTTTTCAAATAATTTAACTAACTTAGATTTTAGGATTATATCAGACCATTATATAGCACAAGACAATAGGGAATGATAAAAGCAATAAAATCTTCGAGTGATAGGCATAGCCCTTTCTATTTCTTATACTTTACCTGTGAAATTAGATCTCCTATCACTTGAATAGTAGAGGGGATTTTCAAGGTAGGAAGAATTCATTCAAGAAACACTTTAGCAGCTGAAGTCCCTGTAGCATTTCAACAAGGGGAGGTTACAAGGCATTTGGAAAACGTACAGAATGAACTAAGCACACATTGATAGACTTCTGCTTTTGGCAGTTGGATAACTCTATTTGTCATATAAGGAAAGGTCATGGCAGGGCTGCCTCCCCACCTTTATAGTTTTTCCAGGGTTATATTTTTGGCAAATGAGGCAAGTGGAAACCATCTTATCCAAATAAAACCTGGACCATTGTTTTTCTAAAATATCCCACACTTTGTCTTTTCAATGATGTGTCAAATTGAGTAGGCCCTCCATAATTTGTCAGGGAAGGGACTTCGGAGCCACCAAGTAGCCTTTTGCATATCTCCAGAGCCTAATGGGAAGAACTATACATCAAATCATTTCTTTCCCATCTAGATTTTTCTATCTCAGAAGCTGTTGTTTGGGCCAGACAGACCTCATATATGCTGTCTTTTGGAGGCAGATTAAAGAAATACATGTCATGAGGGAGAAAATCCCACCATGAGTGTGGGCCTGTATTGGGGAGAACAAGAATGAGTGGAGTCCAATAGTTTCATATCACCTGAATTTGACCTTGAAGGTCTGTGGAAAAGGCAATTAGCTTAGCATATTTATCATACAATTTATTCCCTCGAGCTGCCTCTGAATTTTTGTGCTATGACCTTCAGTCTTAATGATAGTTATCTCACATGGTAATTCGAGGGCCACCAGGAGCTTTGCTATTTGTTTTTCATGTTTAATTGGAGACCCTACTGCCATCATGAAACCTCTTTATTTCCATAACATCCAAAAATCATGCCCAACTCCAAAGGCATAGGGACTTTTAGTATAGCTATTAGCCCTTTTTCCCTTCTGTTTTTTAATCATGCCCAAGTTAGAGCAATTAATTTGACTACTAGGGGTGATATGACCTTTTGCAGGACTTGATATTTAAGGGGTTTCTGTTGATCAGTGATGGCATAGCCCACTTGGAAAATTCCATCCTCCCTCTGGAGGTTAGAACTATCAGGTGCCAAGAGTTAGCAGATAAATGTAGTTTCAGCCAAGTTAGTCACTGCAGTTTACCTTTATACTCATGAGTGGTGCCTTCATCAGGTAAAGGAAATAAGTTGGAAGGGTAAAGATTTTGACAGTGGTGAATTGTATTGTGTGAGGGAGGGTGTAAGAAGATTTCATAATAGGTAAACTGAGAGGCTGAAAATTGTTGTGTGTTTTCAGTAAGTGGCTAAGTTTGCAAAGCATGATGGAGTAGACATTGAGCTTGTGACCTAGACCTACGTCACAGATGGTCTGAACCACTTGGTAGTAGCAGCTATTGCTCACAGGCCTTAGATGCCTGATTCTGGTTAGGCTATAGTATCCTAGTGGCTTCTGGTATCCACTTTGCTTGTAGGACAATATACCAAGGACATGTCCTTTTCATTCATGCCCAACAATGAGTAGGGTAAATTGTAGTTAGGAATTCCAAAGAGGGGAGGAGGGTGATAAAAGTGAGACTTTAAGACAATCACACACTTATTTAAGGAGTGAGCCCCAAACTAAAGTTAGGAATTGATGCTTTAGTCATAGCATAACAGATGAACCAATCAAGGAAAAATTGGGTATCCACATTCTGTAATATTCTTTGAGGCCTAAGAAACTTCTTAGCTGTTGTTTTGTTTCTGGAAGATGAAAGTGTCTAAGGGTGGCAGTTCCAGGTGGGGAGATAATCTCCCTTTCACCTGAAATATCATGGTCTAAAAAGTAGATATGCAGAGAGTTGTGTTGAATTCGGTTCTTAGCTACCTTATGACCCTCTGAAGCTAGTACCTTGAGGAGATACTGTGTTTCTGGAAGAGACGATCTAGAAAGGGGCATGAATCAGTCTCTTTCTACTTTAAGGGTCTCTGCTGTCCATATACATCTAATAGCAGTAACATTTTGTCCACAAGAAAGGGGGAATCCTGTTTAATAGGCTGTTTAGTTCCTTTGTTAGGTGAATGCTAGGTTGGTAAGTACCAACAGAGGATAGAGGAAGTCTAGAAAATCAGAACTGTTAAAGAGTATATAATGTGATGGAGAGGAGTCAAGAACTTGTAAAATGAGTCCTTTAGGACTCTTTGATCTTGATAGCACAATTCATGAGAAGGTTCCCCCTTCTAAATTAACAGGGAAGTAGGACTGAGAAGTGGCCTTGATAGGAACATGGAAATATCAAGTAGCTTAGACAGTAACTGATGGGGTAAGTTATCAAAGCCTATCAAAGGGTGAAGAGAGGTTTGATGACTCCAGGAAGGTGGTCAGGGAATGGATAGGTATTCACAGTGGAAGAGTTTCCCTGTGTCCGTGGGAAATGTGGACACTGTTCGGCTTATAAAGTAATTTCTCCCTAGGAATTTAGAAGCAACTGAGGGCACTGGATAATTACTTCCTTTCTTTTCCCTTAATGGCTGTTCAGTCTTGGGCCTAGTGGCTTTTTCTTTGCAATAGTGACATGTGTCCTGAACAGTGGGACCCAGCTTATTAGGGGCTTGACCAACTTTAATTTTTCAGACTTTTATAACTGTTTATTTGTAAGGCTATGAGTTTGTGTTGTGTATTTTCTATTTTCTTGGAGATTCTCCCTCAATAATGTTTGCCTTGAGCTGAAATTCACTTAAGAACATGTTACCTTTGAATAGAGATAGTTTTACATTTTGCTTTCCAATGTGGATGCCCTTTATTTCTTTTCCTTGCCTGGTGGCTCTGGCTAGAACTTTGGTACAATGTTGAAGAGGAGTGGTGAATGCAGGCATTCTTGTTTTGTTCCTGACCTTGCTGGGAAATCTTTATTCTTTCACGATTGAGTCCAATTTTAGCTATTGGTTTTTCATAAATGCCCTTTTTTGTTTGAGGAAATTCCTTTTTATACCTAATGTTGTGAACATTTTTATCATTAAAGAGTGTTGGAATTTTTCAGATGCTGCTTCTGCATCAGTTGCGATTATCACATCGTATTTTCACTTCATCATATTAATGTGGTTATTGTGTTGATTGATTTTTGTAATCCTTTTGTACTCTTTTCAAGAGTATCATATTCAGCTGAGTAGTTTTTCAGACTGTTTCCATCACATAAAAATTTAATAGAGAGTTTTCATGTCGTCCCTTCTCTATTTGAGGCCAAGCAGGGCTGTTTTTGCTTTGACACAGCCTCAAGACCCTAGTGATATGACCTACCACGTATGTTAAGGGGACTCACTGCATAAGGCAAGAGACTCGTCCAAGGATATTTCAAGGATGATAATGTCTCTACTAATGTGAGAGTTCCATTTTAGGTTTGGATTTTGGTTTGAGTTAGAGGTTAGGGATAAGGTTTGACATTATTTTTAGAAGTTGGGGTTAGGTTTAGGGATCGGGCTAGAGTTTGTGTTCACATTCAAGGATTGGAGTTTGGGTTTCTGGTTCAGGTTTGCATTTAAATATTAGGTGGTAGAACCTGGGTTTGGGCTTAAGGTTCAGGTGAGTGTAAGGCTGTTAGGGAATTGTGGATCCTGCCCGATTCCTGCCAGTTGCCCCATGGTTGTATGAAATCTCAAAAATTTTGCAAGTGTCCCCAGGTGGCCAGTAATGAAGCCTGTCAAGGCAGGAGCCCAAGGATGGCAGGCCATACCTCTTGAGGGAACTCATGGACATGGCTTGGCAAATGCACCTCCAGGATAATTGTCAAGGACCACATTCAGTCAGCAGGAAAGGCCCAGCTTTCCGGCTCACCTAGCTTAAAGTGCTTAAGTCCCCTCTGTAGACCGGCTCTGGCCAGTGCCAGACATGGGGAGGGGCCTGTGCTAGGTGTATCCCGATGGGGGAGTTATCCCCGGCTGGGGTCCCGCGGTCTGAGAGCCCACCTGGAAATATTTGAAAAGGTCCCCTTCTTCCCCCAGGGGCTAATGAACTTGCCTGTGAGGGTGAAGGGTGTAGTGGACCAGAAACTGAGAGGGTAGCTGGGCTGTGAGGGCAGAGATGGTGCTGGGGGCTTCTCGTTGTGCGTAGGCTTCAGATTGTTGGAGGTCGAGGTTTGCATCCCTCAGGTGAAAGGGGCTCCCAGGTAGGGTCTTTTCATCAGATAACTTTTCCTGGCCTGCCAACCTCGGGCCATTCTCATGGAAACCTGTGGGGGTCCGGTGGAGGGCAGGCCCTAGCCTGGGTTCTTCTGCCTCAGCCCAGGATGTCTGTGGCATTCACTACCCAAGAACTCCGTGTTTCCTCATGCCTTCCTTCCCTCCACTAGGGTTTTCTCTTTTTTCTCACTCATCCTTCCTCACCTTATAATTCATATCACTGGGAAACAGTTTGCCTCTAACCCCAAAACATGCTCTCACACTGATTTCTGTAAATGCTCATTTATTCCAGTGGTGATGACCGTTCTCCCATCCCCATAAGAAAGCTTATTAAGATTGCCATCATTGGGAAGCAGACTTGGCCCAGTGGTTAGGGTGTCCATCCACCACACGGGAGGTCCGTGGTTCAAACCCCGGGCCTCCTTGACCCGTGTGGAGCTGGCCCATGCGCAGTGCTGATGTGCGCAAGGAGTGCCATGCCATGCAGGGGTGTCCCGCACGTAGGGGAGCCCCACGTGCAAAGAGTGCGCCTCTTAGGGAGAGCCGCCCAGAGCAAAAGGAAGTGCAGCCTGTCCAGGAATGGCACCACACACACAGAGAGCTGGCGCTACAAGATGATGCAACAAAAAGAAAAAGAAACACAGATTCCCAAGATGCTGACCAACAACAGAAGCGGACAAAGACAACACAGCAAATAGACACAGAGAACAGACGAGGTGGGGGGGGGAGGGGAGAGAAGTAAATAAATAAATCTTAAAAAAAAAAAATTGTCATCATCATGGTTATTATGCACTATTATTATTGTTCTCCATAGCGTTGTCACTATTGTTAAAACACTGTAGAGGGTTTCTGTATTCACATCATGTGTACTATTTATTGAAGATGATGTCAGAGATTTCCCCCACATGTACACCCTGTGCCCGGCCTGCCAAAGTCATGCTCAATGTCCTTTCATATATGGAGGCTCCAGAAAATTTCCAAGTCTTACCCAGGGCAGTCCCAGGTGGGTCTCTGCCCCCACAAGCAGCTGTCGTTGGCAGGACTGTTGTTCACAAGGCCAACTGAGAAATTTCTTCCAGGCCCTCTACAGTGGCTGGAATGTGGCCCTGCTGAACCCTTCATGCCAGGGCAGCCTGGGAGGATGTCCTTGGGTAAAAACAACTGTCTTTCCTCCTCTCCTGGCCAAGAAAAGCGATCTCATATTTCAGGTCCCCTTCCTGCAGCTTGTGCCTGTTTTCAGCCGCCACCTGGTGGACACGTTGTATATTGTCTTGGAAGTCGACAGGATGTTTAAATGATTTCTTGTAATAGATGTCTGGACTGCAGCAGTTGACACTTACTAAACAGATTCTAGTGCACACCTGTCGAGTTAGGATGAGGATTAAGATTAGAGAGAGACTGAGGTTTAAGTTTATAATTAGAGAGATTAAGTACAGGGCTATGGTTAGGGTGATGGTTAGGAAGATTTTCCACAAATTTTCTAAGATCCCCTCTGGAGGGACCCAGTCACATATAATCCCGTCTCTTGAAATTGTTCCTGTGACATCAGACACAGGTCCGTGGGCATCGGGGAAAGGATCCCATATACAACTTAAATCACTCCACCTGGCAATCGACAGATGAGCCTCTAGAAACTTTCATTCATACTTCTAATACCTTTACCTGCCAGGCTGGTGGAATTTCCGGGGGGTGGGGGTTATCCCTTTTCAGGACCTTCGGGTCCTGGAGGCATGTGATGCCTCATAAAATTTTCCAGTGTTCGTGTTGGCTGATGGAAACCACTGGAGTCCGACTTGGAGGCCTTGCTTGTGTACTGGTGGTTGCTCCTCGGTTGCAGGAACATTCTGAAAAATTGTCAAGAACCCTGAGGGTGTCAGGCACCTGACAGCACACCTGGGAGGCCTGGGGAAGTCGTCCAGTGTTGTCGCTGGAGGGGAATCCTGGCGATCACTAGGTGGATGACCCTCTGGAAACATTTTCAAGTCCCACTCCAGGGACCTAGAAATGACACAGCTAACGGGAGAGGCCGTAGAGGCCTTTCCTGACACCGGTCAAAGTCCTCTTAGGGAACTGGCACTGGCCCTTACTGGGTGTGTCTCGTGACTGGTAGCTGTTCCTGGCAGAATCTGATGGTCTTGGTGTCCTTCTGAAAAAATGTGTAAAGTCTCCTTTCAGCTCCAGGGGTCCTGGATGAACCTGCTGTGAATGGGGAAGAGCAAGGGTTGTTAGGGCAGAGAGTGCTGGGAGGCACCGTCCTTAGGCCCCTGGGCTGCAAAGCCCCATGAGCAGCTGGAGGGGGAGGTCTATGCCCCCACAGCTGTCCACGCGGGGTACAATCCCACTACACCTGTGCACCTGGAGGAGTGCGGCAGTGGCTCCTCTTCGTCCTCTTCTCAGGACTGCGCCTCAGACCGCCCAGGCCTCCCTTCCCGCAGGGCTGAGCACCTGGAGGCTTGTAGAGCAAGGCCTTTCTGCCCAAGGGAGGCGGAGTTCTTACTGGCCAGCACCTCACCCTGCAGGTGGAGGCAGCCCATTGGAGGTTCTGCGTGCGCGGCAGCGCCGACCTGTGAGAAACACCGGACTTCCTGCTGCGGGGCCTGCTGGGAGCGCGGGTGGGTGGGCTGAGGGGCGGGCTGGCTGCCAGAGCCAAAGTGAACTCAAGGCGTGGCGGGCTTTAGCCCATAGCCTCAGGAGCTGCCAGGAAGCTGGGGCGCGTGGGCAGTGATGGGAGCCGCCATGCCGCCCTTCTGCCTGACGGTGGGAGTGGGACGTGGGAGTAGAGGGGAAACAGCCCCAAAGGGCCCAACGGCATCAGCCACAGCGTGAGTCCCCACGCCTCCCGCTTCACAGAGGGACTAAGTCCAGCCTCCCCCTAGATGTGCTCATGGCACCAATTCCCAGCGGCAGCAGTTGCTAGGAACAAAGGGACTTCCTTCCAGGCTGGGCGAGGAACCGCACACCGCGGCCGCAGGGGGTGCCGGGAAGGTGGTGTCGCAGTGCCTGTCGGGAAGCCGCTGCGTGCTGCTCTTCCGTCCTGGCTGAGGGAATGGGCTAAGAGGGAGGGAGCTGTCACTGCTTCACCTGCAGTTCCTTCTTGGATGTGCACAACAGCAGCCCCAGGTGAATCCCGCGGTCCTCCCGGCTTCACTAACCGCAGCTCCATTCGCAACACCCCGGAGTCAGCCCCTCCCTGCTCTTTCTGACACCCACTTCCCTACCTTTGATTACACCCAGAATCCAGGTGCATCTCACCCCATCACCAGTGCCAAGCCTCAGCTGTGGCAGTGACCGCCCGACCAGGCTTCTGCCTTTATCCCTCACCCCCCTTTCATGGCCAGAGTCATCCTTTTCAACCTCAGTGAGATCTCATCAGCTTCGTGCTCAGAAACCTTCAGCGGTTCCCCAGCTGATTCAGAGTGAAAGCTAAATCCTCACAGGACCTGCCAGGTCGACACTGACCCTGCTCCTCACCTTGTTTCACAGGTTTCACTCCCCGTAGTCTCTGCCCTGCTGGTTCTTCCCCAGCAATGCTAGCTTCCTGGATGATCTCCCACCACACATGGCTACTACTACATCCTATTTTGCACGAGTTTGTCTGACTCACTCTTGCTCTGGATAGCTATGTGGCCCATTGGTTCTGTCTTTATTTAAATGTTACAAATTCAGCCCCTCCCCCTTTATCCTGCTTTCCTGTTAATATTTTTCCATAGGACTCATTACCTCCTAATATATTGTTTACTTATGTGATTTATTTACTAGGACATAAGCTTCAGGAGGTCAGGGATTTTTCTTCATTTTGTGCCCTCTGTTGTCTAAACACCTAGAATAGAACCTAGCATAAAGTGGGCATTCAGTAAGTGGTGCAGACTGCATTTTAACTAGGAATTTCCCCTTGGTGATATATCTCAAATTAAATATCCTCAATTTTTAAATTTTCTATTTTATTGTGTTAACATATGTACTACATAAAATTAAAACTAAAAAACACAAGTTTTATTGACAAAACCCAAACTGTAATAAAAATGAGTACAGGGGCGGCAGACTTGGCCCAGTGGTTAGGGCGTCCGTCTACCACATGGGAGGTCCGCGGTTCAAACCCCGGGCCTCCTTGACCCGTGTGCAGCTGGCCCATGCGCAGTGCTGATGCGCGCAAGGAGTGCCGTGCTGCACAGGGGTGTCCCCCGCGTAGGGGAGCCCTACGCGCAAGGAGTGCGCCCCATAAGGAGAGCTGCCCAGCGCGAAAGAAAGTGCAGCCTGCCCAGGAATGGTGCGACACACACAGAGAACTGACACACAAGATGACGCAACAAAAAGAAACAGATTCCCGTGCCGCTGACAACAACAGAAGTGGACAAAGAAGACGCAGCAAAACAGACACAGAAAACAGACAACCGGGGTGGGGGAGGGGGCAGGGGAGAGAAATAAATAAATAAATCTTTAAAAAAAAATGAGTACAATGTTTTATAATACAGGTCATATAATGAGAAGAATGGATACCACCATTTCACTTAATTGCGCTCCTAAGTAAGTATTCCCCATCTTCAAAACTGACTGCAAATGTGCATCTCTTAATGCTGGTTGTGTGCACCAGAGCAAATGAAAATACACGTTGACCCTATCAGTTCTTTAACACGAGAGATTCCAATATTTCCCATAAGTACCTACTGAAGAATAACACAGTAAAAAAGCCATGAGCTTTAAATGTCATTACATTTTCACCAGCTGCGTGAGTTTATCTAAATAAGCATTTTCCTGCCTCACACATATTTTTATCTCTATCAGTTGTAACACATGTTAAGCAGAATCCACTTGTTATATTCAGTGTTTTATTCCTATGTCTTTGAAAATATTCTCACTATATTTAATTCCATGTAAACTATGCATAAAGGACAATTTTTCAGTTTCTTCCAACGGGGCACTGAGGCACTCACTCTGAATAAATAATCTCAACTAAGCAGTTGCATTAGCACCTGTTAAGAGCCAAGGAAAACCACTTCTAATTATTTGCCTTGTCTTCTTTTTTCCCCCATTTTAACCCTTTTAAAGTGTACAAATCCATGCTATTGTCTACATTCACAGCGTTGTGCTATTATCACTTCCCTCCATAACCAAAACTTTTCATCACACAAAACAGAAACTCTTTACACAATTAATAATGACTCCCCATCAGTCCTCAAGCCCCTGGTAACCTATAATCTACTTTCTGTCTTTGTGTGTTCCTTATTGTACCTATTTCATATAAGGGGCAATTATGTAATATTTTTGTATCTTATTTCATTTAGGGGAATATTTTTAAAGATCCCCATATTGCAGATTGTATCAGAAATCCATTCCTTTTTACAGCTGAATAATTATTCCATTGTATATGTATATTTATTTGTTCCTCAGTTGATGGACATTTGAATTGCTTCCACCTTTGGCTGTTGTAAATAATGGTGCTAAGAACATTCATGGACAAGTTTGAATACCTATTTTCAGTTCTTTTCAGTATATAAGTAGCAATGGAATTGGTAAATCAATGTTTAACTAATTGAAGTATTACCTGACTGGATTCCACAGTGATTTTGCCATTTTATAAGCCCACCAGGAATGTATGAGCGTTTCTATTACTCTACAGCCTCTCCAACACTTACATTTAATTTGTTGAAGCATGGTTGCTTTTCCTTTTGATTTGCATTTCTCTAATAGCTCATCATGTTTTAGCAACTTTTCATGTGCTTGTCGTTGACATAGCTTATTTGGAGAAATATCTATTAAATCCTGAGCCCATTTTTTAATTGGTTTATTTGTCTTTGTTACTTTTTTTAAAGACTTATTTATTTCTCCCTCACCCCCATTGTTTGTGCTCGCTGTCGGCTCTCTGTGTCCATTTGTTGTGCACCTTCTGTGCCTGCTCATCTTCTCTTTAGGGGGTACCAGGAACCGAACCCGGGACTTCCCATGTGGGAGAGAGGTGCTCAATTGCTTGAGCCACTTCCATTCCCTGCTTTGTTGTGTCTCTTATTATGTTTTTTGTGGTGCCTGCCTGTTGCGCCAGCTTGCTGTCTTCTTTAGGAGGCACCGGGAATCAAACCATGGACCTCCCATGTGGTAAGCAGGAGCTCAATTGCTTGAGTCACATCTGCTTCCCTCTGAATGCTTTTTATCACAAACGGGTATTGGAATTTTTCAAAAGCTTTGAAAAATTTACACCAAGTGCACAAGCAACAAAAGAAAAAAAAAGTTACCCATATGCAAAGAATGAAGTAAATGTATATATAAAGAATATATATATAAAGAATGTGTAAATATATATATAACATACAAATCATTATAACCATTTTAAGTCACAATACTGTGGCATTAAGTACAATGACAATATTGTGTAACTTTGACCACTGTCTATTTCCAGACTATTTTCATCATCCCAAACCAGAACTCATGCCCATTTAGCAATAACTCCTTATTCCCTCCCCACCCCCACCCCGGTAAGCATTATTCTGCTTCTTGTCTCTATGGATTTATTTATTCTATGTATTTCATATAATAGCAGTCATACAATATTTGTCCTTTTGTGTCTGGTTTATTTCACTCAATGTCTTCAAGGCTCATCCATGTTCTATCACATATCAACACTTCATTCCCTTTTATTGCTGAATAATATTTGTCTTAGTTTGCCACAGGGCTGCTAATGCAAAGTACCAGAAATGGGTTGACTTTTATAATGGAAATTTTATTTAGAGTAAAATCTTACAGTTCACAGGCCATGAAATGCCCAAATCAAAGCATCATCGGAGATGCTTTCTCACCAAAGTCAGCTACTGGATCCTGGGGTCCTGACACATGGTGAAGCAAGATGGCTGCCAATCTCTGCCAAGGTCCCTGCATTCCCCTCCAGAATCTACCATCTCCCAGAGCTCAGCTGTTGGCAACCAGGCATAGGGCTTGACCCTTTCCGAGTCTCCTCTCTCAGTCTTGGTTGCTCCACTTTTTTCACAAGTTCAGCCATGGGCTCTCAGGCATATGACTCATCTCTTCAGCCTTGAGCCGCTCCATGGGCCCAGCCTCTTGGGGTCTTCATGCTTAAGCTTAAGCTAGTGATCCTCGAGTCTTCTCTCAAATGCCAGCATTAAAAAAAAGGAGAGGCCCCTTCTCCTGTGTCTCTCTCTGTGTGGCTCCATTTATATAAGGCCCAGGAAGAGGATGGAGACTCAGCCTGACTCACTGACATAGTCCAATCAAAAGCAATCTAATCAAGTGATCTAAAGTGAATCTAGGGAAGCGGACTTGGCGCAGTGGTTAGGGCCTCTGTCTACCCCATGCGAGGTCCGCAGTTCAAACCCCGGGCCTCCTTGACCCCTGTGGAGCTGGCCCACATGCAGTGCTGATGCACACAAGGAGTGCCCTGCCACGCAGGGGTGTCCCCGCATAGGGGAGCCCCATGTGCAAGGAGTGTGCCCTGTAAGGAGAGCCGCCCAGCGTGAAAGAAAGTTCAGCCTGCCCAAGAATGGCGCCACACACATGGAGAGCTGACACACAAGATGATGCAACAAAAAGAAACACAGATTCCTGTGCCGCTGACAACAATAGAAGCGGACAAAGAAGAACACACACGCAGCAAATGGACACAGAGAGCAGACAACGGGGAGGGGGGGGATAGAGGGGGAAGGGAGAGAAATAAAAATAAATAAAGAGAATCTAATACCATAAGACATACCACACCCATAGGAATATATTAGTTTAAGAAAACAATCTTTTTCTTTTTGGGATTCATAAAATAACTTCAAACTGTCATAATATTCCATTGTATAGATATACCATATTTTGTTTTAACCTTTCATATGTTGATGAACTATTGGGTTATTACTTCCATGCTTTGGCTATGCTAAATAATGCTGTCAAGAATATTGGTGTACAAATATCTATTTCAGGCCCTGCTTTCAATTCTTTGGAGTATATACCTAAGAGTGGAATTGCCAGTTCATTTCATTCCCACCAACAATGTAGGAGGGTTCCTATTTCTCCACATCCTTGTCATCACTTGTATTTTTTAATAAGAGCCATCAAGATAGTGAGTGTGAAGTGGTATTTCATGGTAGTTTTGATTTCCATTTCTCTAATGGCTAACAATGTTGAGCATTTTAAACATGCTTATTGGCCATTTGCATATCTCATTTGGAGAAACATCATTTCAAGCCTTTGCCCATTTTTTAACTGTGATGTTTGTCTTTTTGTTGTTGCGTTTTAGTAGTTCTTTATGTATCCTGTGTATATTATACTATTATCAGAGATATGGTTTCCAATGTTTTCTTCCACTTGATAGGTTTCTTCACTTTATTGATAATGTCCTTCGACTCTCACAAGTTTTAAAATTGATGAAGTCCATTTTAAACTTTTTTTTTCTTTTGTTGCTTGTGCACTTGGTGTAAAATATAAAAATGATTGCTTACTTCAAGGTCCTGAAGCTAGTTACCTATATTTTCTTTTAGGAGTTTTATGATATTAGTTCTTAGAATATACTTAGGTCTTTGATCTATTTGGAATTAATTTTTGTATGTGATAAGAAGTACAGGTCTACATTCATTCTTTGCATATGGATTTCCTATTGTCCCAGTACTGTATTCTGAAGAGATTATTGTTTCCTCATTGAATGGACTTGAACATTTGTCAAAAAGCAGCTGTCCATAGATGGGTGTATTTTTGTCTGGACTCTAAACTCTATTCCATTGGTATATATGTCTATTCATATGCCAGTACCACACAGTTTTCATTACTGTAGCTTCATACTAACATTTGAAATCAGGAAGAGAGAGTCCTCTTTGTTCTTAAAAATTATTTCACTTTCAGTGCCATATGAACTTGAGGATCACCTTAACCGTTTTTGCAAAAGAAGCTGCTGGAATTTTAATAGGGATTGCATTGAATTTGTAGATCAGTTTAGGCAGTATTTGTATCTTATCAATGTTAAGTCTTCCAATTCATGAACACTGGATGTACTTCCATTTGTTTAGGTCTTCTTTCATTTCTTTCAGCAATGTTTTGCCTTTTTTTTAGTGTGAAAGTCTTTCACAGTGGGTTTAATTTGGTCTTATTCTTCTTACTTTAGGTGTGAAGTTAGGTTATTGATTTGTGATATTTCTTTTTTTTTAATGTATACATTTAGAGCTTTAAATTTGCCTCTGAAAACTGCCTTCCTTACATCTCATACAATATGAAATAGTTTATCTTCATTTTCTTTCATCTCAAGTTCTTTCCCTGTCCCTTGAGATTTCTTCGTCAACCCATGGGTTGTTTAATAATGTGTTGTTTGATTTCCACATAGTTGTAGATTTTCGAGCTTCTGCTTATGATTTCTAGGTTTATTCCATTGTGGTTTGAGAAGATACTTTGATTTCAATATTTTCACATTTATTTTTACTTTATTTGTGACCTAACATACGGTGTATCCTGGAAAATGTTCCATGTGCATTTGAGAAGAAAGTATTCTGCTTTTGTTTGTTGCATATAATGTTGTAAGAGTTATATGCTTGAAAGGTATATATTTTTTATTTGAAGTCTATATTTTTTTTCTGACAATAATATAGTCACTCTGGCTCTTTTTTTTTTTTCCTTTGGTACCACTTCGTCACTTATACATTTATCCACATCACCACCACACAGCAACCATCCCCCAAACTGGACTGTTTGGAAGTAAATTCTAGACACCAGAGATAAATATTTCCAAATGAATCTTCTCTACCAGGAACTCCTGTTTCAAACATACCACAATATCACTATTATACTTATAAAAAGTAACAACAATTCCTCAATGCGATATCGTCACACATCTAGTCATGTTCTCATCACCTAGATTTTCTCCGATTTTCTTTATAGTTTGTTGGGGTCAGGATTTAATCAAGGTCCAGTTTGTTTCTCTTTAGAAATGTCTTGGTTACTTTTGGCTCTTTGGATTTTCATACCCATTTTAGAATCAGCTTGAAAAGATCCCTCTCCAAATCCACAGAAAACAAAAACCATCTGAGGATTCAGTGGGGATTGCATTGACTTTCTAGATCGATTTGCTAAGAAGCAACTTTTTATAACATTAGGGCGCCCAAACCCTTCATTCAGCCCACTGCCCTACTGCTTGAGGTCTTATTTCCTGGCTCACTATAATGTCTTCATTATTTTCTGCACAGAGGTCTTACACCTCTGTTAAATTTATTCTTGATAAATACTTTTTGATGCTTTTTAAAATGGTGTCTTAATTTTCTTTCATTTGTTCCATCTATAAAAGTTAATTGTATGCCTATATAATTATTTGTTATCCAGTAAACTATTTCTAATAGATTCAGCTATAGATTCTTTTGGATGCATACTTCTATAACCATATCCTCTCTTAATTATGAGTTTCTTTTCCTTTACAATCCTTATACCTTTTTCTTTTTCTTGACTTCTGCACTAAGAGCCTCTGATAGAATACTGGATAAATATTCGGGTAACAGGCCTGTCACAAAGGAAAGGCTTTCGACTTTTCTCCTTAAATAGGATGCTAAAGGATGTTTATGTGGGATGCAGAATTGTTAACCTTTAACAGATGAAAAGAATACCTTCAATCCTTATTTTTTTCTCATTAAACTTAATCAAATGTGTTTTCCTCATTTGTGAGAACTGCAACTTTCCCTCCTCACTGTTACCGTGGAAGATGGCATGACTCCATCTTCGAAAGTTGAGCCAGCTGTGCTTGTGAGAGTGTATCCTGTGCGTGAGGAATCCCGTCCACTGACCCTTCTGTGGGGATACAAGGTTATCCAGGAATATTTTGCAAAAGAGGATGTGACTTTTAGGTAGTTGGCAAGTTAGGGGTACATGCATTTTCCCAGTAGGCCTCACCCTGAGAGGGGAATCCACTGCAACTTCTCTACTGACCCAGAGAAGTGGCTTTAGGGCAAGAGCAAGGCCTGACAGTGCCCAGCAGGGGCTAACTGCCAGAATACCAATGGCTCACATATCCATTCCAGTGACTTAAATCTGCCTTCAACTGTTCATTCTTAAAAAGGAGCCCCCGACTCTGCCTGAGGAATGAAGGAGGGGTTAGAGAAAGGGACGTTCCATGTGCAAATCCATTTACGTTTTGATCCGCCACCACCCCTTTCCTGCATCACTTCTTGCCCCCACCCTTCTGATGACTGATTCTGGAAACTCTCTGGGATTCAGCCAGGTGCAGCCACCCCATGCTGCCAGTTCCTGGACAGGGCCCAGTCTATGGTTTCCTCTTGTGCATCCACCATCATTCTAACAGCCACTTTCTGCTTCCAGAAGCCTCACTTCCTTTGACAGAGAGCCAGGGGAAATTTAGACCACCTCGTGGCTGTTTTTGCTATGACCAGTGCCGTTCCGCCTACAGCCCGGATCCTAACGAGTCTGTGAAACAGCACTATGAACTCACAGTATAAAAGAACTTCGAGTGTTTTCCTAAAGGCCTCTTGGGTAGCGCCTCATCAGTGGAATGTGCTGATGTAAGGTAGTGCGTCTTCCCAACTGCTGACCCTGTTGCTAGGGCTCTCAGTTCTTGGAGTGAACAGGTGGCAAGCAGGGCAGGTGGGCAGGCCCTGTCCATGCCCTCTTGCCTCCAGGACCCTGTGGCGCCGAGGCTTCTCTGAATTTGCGTGAGCTCCTGGCGCAGCACCTGTTCCTTGTGGAAGGTGAAGGGAGGGTGGTTGGAGAGCACCATGAAGAGCAACAGGCCCTCATCCGTCACCCACGTGGCCCTCGTTGAGCTGCGGCGCGGAGGGGTCCATGCAGTCGATCTGCGTGAGCTTGCGGGAGCGCAGGCCCTCGCCCTCCCGCTGCCCCAGCCCAGCAGCCCCAGCGACCGGAGCAGCTTGCCGCGCACCACCTCGTCCATCAGGTTGGTGACGCTGCCCAGGTCCGCCGGGCTGTTGGCATTGACCTTGCGAGTAGCGGCGCGCGCGGGGCAGTCCTCGTGCGCGAGAAAGCGCCGCTCGAGCGGGTTGCTCGACGTGCTGCGCCGACGGCAGCTCCGAGGACCGGCGGTACCGCCGTCCCGCTCCAGCGCGCCGCGCGCCTCCACGGTGCTGCCGCCAGGGGCGGGCGGGCCGGGCGCGCAGTGCCACGCGGAGCCGCGGGCGGGCGGCGGCTGCCCTCCGCGTGGCGGCCCCGGGGGCGGCCTCGTCCCTCCCTCCCCGCGCCGCAGGGTCTGTCGCTGCGGGCCGCTCCCGACTGAGGAACCGTCGTTTTGTATTGGTACCTAATCTGAGTCTTTTGTAGGTAGCATTTTGCTGGGTCAGGATTTTGCTTCATTTTAATAGGGGTGTTTTAATTCTTTGCCAGTTAAGGTAGTAACAGAAGGAAAGATGAACGTCTGCAATTTAGCTATTTGATTTCTGTATGTCTTGTAGGTTTTTGTTCCTCAGTGACTCCAATACTGCCTTTTCTTGCTTCCCGTTTTGTGTGTGTGTGTGTACCATTTTTATTCCTTTTCCTTTGCTCTATATTTTCAAATTATGTCAGTAGTGGTTTCCTTTATAATTAACAATAACATCTTAAACTAATAACCTAGTTCTACTGGTACCAACCTCATTTCAGTAGTATGAACTATTCTTACATATCTCTAATCCCTTTGTAGTCTTATTGTCTCAGATTATATATTTATATACGACAAACCATTAACAGAATCTAAATAATTTTTACAAATCTAAGTTATGTCTTTCAAGGCACTGTTAAGTGCATTAATGTTTGTTTTTTTAATCTTTTATAGTAATTATACATATGTATTATATAGCATCCTTGTCTCATAACTGTTTTTATACTTTTATTTTTCTTTATTAGAGAAGTGGGTTTACAGGACAAGCATGTAAAACAGAAGATTCCCATATAACACCCTATTATTATCATCTTGCATTGCTATTAAACATTTGTTACAATTGGTGATAGCACATATTAATAATCGCTCTTAATTATAGTTTATGGTTTATCACTACTTGTGTGCTATAGTTTCATAGATTTTTTAAAATCAAATTTATTGAAATGTACTTAAACCATACAATTCGTCTAAATTGTATACTCAATGGCTTTTGGTATAATTACAGAGTTGAACATTTATTATTGAATTAATATTAGAGCATTTTCAATACTGCAAAAAGAAAACCTGCTACCCCTTAGTGGTCACCTCCAAGCCCTCTATCCTATCTCTGTCATACTTAACCACTAACCTATTTTCATTTCTATCAATTTATTTGTATTTACATTTTCTATAGATGGAGTCAAATAATATGTCAGATCTTGTCTGTTTTCTTAGCATACTTCTTTATTTTATTTTTTACCACTGATGAAATAATTGCTGTTCCTTACAGTATATAGTCTGCTTTAGTTATATTTTTGCCCAAAAATCGCCCTATCATTAATCTCTTGTGATATTAGCATACGTTTGTTCTCTTTCAGAGAAAAACATTCTTATATATGCACTATTAACCATACTCATTGTCCACAAAAGGGCTCGCTACTCCGTACAGTTCCATGTTTCCTCTTATACCTTTCTTTCTGGTGATATATTCGACCTTAAATGTTCTCTTCTAAGCACTATCATTCCATATGTTAACACTGTTATATGCAAACATAATGTGCTTTCATCATTTCTGTCCATTTCCAAATATTTACAATTTCCAAATTGTGTACAAATTAAGCCTCAGATTTCCATTCTCTATCTTCATTCTATCTTCTGGTGACCTGTATTCTAGCTATTAACTCCATGACTTTGCTCATTATATTTGGTCCATATTAGTAAAATCATATAATATTTGTTCTTTTGTATCTGGCTTCACTCAACATAACATCCTCAAGGTTCATCCATGTTATTATATGCTTCACAACTTCATTTCTTCTCACAGCTGAATAATAGTGCATCATGTATATAGGCCACATTGTGTTTACCCACTCATCAGTTGATGGAAACTTGGGTTGTTGCCACCTTTTGACAATTGTGAATACAGCTGTGACAGATGTCTGCTTGTGTCCCTGCTCTCTGCTTTTCTGGGTATATACCTAGTAGTGGTACTGCTGGATCACCTGGCAGCTCTATATGTAACTTCCTTAGGTATCACTAGTCTTCCTCAGCGGCTGCAACATTCTGTGTTCCCACCAAAGTGAATAAGTGTTCTCATTTCTCCATATCTTCTCCAGCACTCATAGTTTTCTGGTTTTTAAAAATATGTAGTTGTGAAATGATATCTCATTGTAGTTTAGATTTGCGTTTCCTTAATAGCTAGTGATGTTGAACATCTTTTCATCTTTTCTTCGCCATTTGTATTTCCTCTTCGGAAAAATATTCAAATCCTTTGCCCATTTAAAAAAAAAGAACTCTTATTGAAGTATATCATTCATACATGAACATAAATAAACAATAGGTTATAGCAAAAGTTGCAAACTTAGAAAGCAAACATGCATAACATCATACAGGAGTCCTATACATCAAACCACCACCAACACCTTGCATTGTTTTGAGACATTAGTTACAAATTATGAAAGAATATCATCAAAATTTTACGCCTAACTCTAGCCTGTATCTTACATTTGATGTATTTTCCTCCCAACCCACCCTATTATTAGTTTTATTTCTTTTTTATTTTTTTTAAAGATTTATTTATTTATTTATTTCTCTCTCCTTCCCCCGTCCCCCACCCCAGTTGTCTGTTCTCTGTGTCTATTTGCTGCGTCGTCTTTGTCTGCTTCTGTTGTTGTCAGCGGCATGGGAATCTGTGTTTCTTTTTGTTGCGTCATCTTGCTGTGTCAGCTCTCCGTGTGTGCGGCGCCATTCCTGGGCAGGCTGCACTTTCTTTCGCGCTGGGCGGCTCTCCTTATAGGGCGCACTCCTTGCACGTAGGGCTCCCCTACGTGGGGGACACCCCTGTGTGGCACGGCACTCCTTGCACGCATCAGCACTGCGCATGGGCCAGCTGCACATGATTAGTTTTAAATATATTTTTGTTACTTGTCAGCTTACAAAACAATTATGCACATATACAGAACTCCCATACAACACCCCTTCATCAATATACCATGCCATGGCAGAACATTTGTCACAGATTATGAGATAATATCATCAGACTGTTACCGCCAGCCATGGTCCATAGCATACCCTTGGCCCACTTTTTCCATACTCCCCCATTATCAACACAGTACATCTTTGGCATAGATGCATGAATATTACAGTATTGCTATTAACCACTGTCCATGGGTCACACCGATTGCATTTTTCCATGCTTCTGCACATCCCTACCACCCTACAATAGTGACATACATCTGCTCTAGCTTACAGAAGACAATCTTGCATCTGTATTGTCAACTACAATTCTCCACCTCTGGGTTCACTGTCTTATTCAGTCCCTAGATTATTCTCTAGCTTTCTTTCAATTGACATTTATATTCCTAGATTGCCCTTTGCAGCCACATTACACCATTTTAAAGACCCACCAACAGTGAAGAAATGTTCCTATTTCTCCACATCCTCTCCTGCACTTATTGTTTTCTGTGTGTGTGTGTGTGTGTTTTAATAATGGCCATACTATGTAGTGTGAGATGATATCTCATTGTCATTTTGATTTGTATTTCCCTACCGATATGGAACATTTTCAGGTGCTTTTTGGCCATTTGTATTTCCTTTTTGGAGAAATGTCTATTTAAATATTTTGCCCATTTTTTAATTGAATTGCTTGCTCTTTTATTGTTGAGTTATATGATCTCTTTATATAGAATGGAAACCAAACTCTTATCAAATACGTGCTTTCCAAATTTTTTCTCCCATTGAGTGGGCTGCCTTTTCACCTCCTTGACAAAGTCCTTTGAATTACAAAAATGGTTAAGTTTTAGGTTCCATTTATCCATGTTTTCTTTTTGTGTAAGGTTTAAGAATCCACCATGTACCACCACATCTTGAAGATGTTTTCTTATTTTTTTCTTGTAGGAGCTTTATGCTTTTTGCTTTTATATTTAGGTCTTTGAATCATTTTGAGTTAATTTTTGTATAAGGTGTGAGATAGGGGTCCTTTTTCATTCTTTTGGCTATAGATATCTAGTTCTCTCAGCACTATTTGTTGAATAGACTTTTCTGCCTGAGCTGGGTGAGTTTGAAAATCACTTGACTATAAATATGTCTACTTCTGAACCATCAATTCAGTTCCATTGGTCTTTATGCCAATACCATGCTGTTTTTACCCCTGTAGCTAGGTAACATGCTTTGTCAGTCTAGCTAAGGATTTGTTGATTTTGCTAATCTTGAAGATATCCTGCTGTTTTGGGGTACAGTGTTCTGTATATGCCTATTAGGGTTAGTCCATTTATCATATTACTCAAACTTTGTTTCTTTATTGATCCTCTGCCTAGATGTTCTATCCAGTGTTGAGAGTGGTGTATTGAAGTCTCCAATTATTCGTGTAGAGACATTTATTTCTCCCTTCAATTTTGCCAGTGTTTCCCTCATGTATCTTGGTGCATCCTGGTTAGGTACATAAACATTTATGGTTGTTATTTCTTCCTGATGAATTGCCTCTTTAATTAATATATAATGTCTTTCCTTGTCTCTAATAACAGTTTTGCTTTTAAAGTTTATTTCATCTGATACAAGTGTAGCTACTTTGGCACTTTTTTTTTTTTTTGGTTACTGTATGCATGGAATATCTTTTTCCAGTTTTTCAATTTCAGTCTGTTTGTATCTTTGGTTCTAAGGTGAGTCTATTGTAGTCAGCATATAGATGGCTCATATTTTCTTATCCACTCTACCAGTCTGTGTCTTTTGATTGGAGAGTTTAATTCATTAACATTCAGTGTTATTACTGTAAAGGCAGTTCTTATTTCACCCATTTGAGCTTTGGGTTTTATCTGTCATATTTTATTTTCACCACTCTTTTGACAGCTTTAGTTACTTTTACTGATATAATCTTCATTTCTAGACTCTCTTCTAAGCCTCTCTCTTGTCTTTTCTTTACAGGCAGTAGCACAGCCTTTAGTATTTCCTGCAATACCAGTCTCTTTGTTATAAATGCTCAGCTTCTGTTTATCTGTAAATATTCTAAACTTGGCCTCATTTTTGAAAGACAGTCTTGCCAAATACAAGATTCCTGGCGGGCAGTTTTTCTCTTGCAGTATCTTAAATATATCATACCATTACCTTCTTGCCTCCGTGGTTTCCGATGGGAAATCAGGACTAATCTCACTGGGTATTCATTCTTCATCTCTTCTTTTGTATCTTTGCTTTCAGTGGACATGTCTTCAAGCTCACCAATCCTTACTTCTGCCTCCTTAAATCTGCTGTTATATGACTCACCTATTTTTAATTTCCTTTATTCCGCCTTTCATTCCCATTAGATCTGCTATTTTTCTATGTATGCTTTCAAATTCTTCTTTGTGCTCACCCAGTGTCATCATAATATCCTTAATCTCTTTAGTCATATCATTGATTTTATTGAGATTTGTTTGAACATCTATAATTAGTTGTCTCAACTCCATATGTCATCTGGAGGCTTGTGCCTTTACCTGGGCCATATCTTCCTGTTTCTTGGTATAGGTTATCATTTTTTGTTGATGTCTTGGCATCTGGCTTACTAGATATATTTATTCCGGGTGCAGTTTCTCTCTTTAATTTAGGGCTTTCTTGCCCTTTCTCCCTTGCTGGTTTTGTAGTAGGAGCTGAGGATGTAGTTGGTGCTATAAAATGCAGAGGCTGAAGCTACCTGTGTTACCCCCAGAGACTGATGAAGCTTCTCCCACCTTTCTCCTTAGCCAGGGGCAGGGACAGAGCCACAGCCCTGTGTAATAATTCAAGTCATACAGGCCAAGACTGTCTATTGTTGTCTAGAGAAACTGATGAAGCTTCATGCCCCTACGCCCCTTCCTCCCCTATGTGGGGTGGGGATGGAGCTGCAGGTGTGCGCAGCAACCTATGCCATGTGGGTCCAGGATGACCACAGTCGCCCAGGTAGACTTACATAACACCAGCCCCCTCCCTGCCTGGTGTGGGGATGGACCCTCTGGACTACCCAACAGTCTAATTTGTATGAGCCAAATGTATCAGCAATTGCTGAGAGCCTGAGGGAGTACTGTTCCTTCTGCCCTTTAGGGGGTGGGAACAGAACCACTGACATGCAACAGTTCAGTCTGTGTAGGCCAAAAGTGCCTGCTGTTGCCCAGAGAGTCTGAGGAAACACCAGCCATCTCCTATCCTATTGGATGGTGGGGATGGCTCCACAGGTACCCACCAGTCCAGGTTGTACAGGCCAAAAGTGCTTGCCATTACCCAGAAAGGCTGAAGAAACACAGCTCCCCTGCTACCTTACTTGGGGGCAGGGATGGAATTATAGGTGTCTGACTATTCAGTCTGTGTGGACTGAAAGCATCTGCAATTACCCAGAGAGGCCGAGGAAACACAGCTCCTCTCTTATCTTATTAGACAGTGGGGATGGAGCTACAGGTGTCTGAGTATCCAGTCAGTGTGGTCTTTTGCCCATTTTTCAGTTGGGTCATTTATCTTTTTATCATTGAGTTGTAGGATCTGTTTACATATCATGGATATTAAACCCTTATTGGATATGTGATTTCCAAATATCTTCTCCCATTGAGTAGGCTGCCTTTCACCCCTTTGACAAAGTTCTGTCAAATGCAGAAGTGTTTAAGTTTGAAAAGGGTGCCATTTAACTGTTTTTTCTTTCATTATTTATGGTTTGAGTGTGAGGTGTAAGAACCCATCTAATACCACCAAATGTTGAAAATGCTTTCCTACATTATCTTCTAGGAGTTTTATGGTCCTGACTTTCATCTTTAGGTCTTTCATCCATTTTGAGTTTGTTTTGTACAAGGAGTGAGATAAGGGTCTTCTTTCATTCTTTTGGTTGTGGATATCTAGTTCTCCCACGACTATTTATTGAAGAGACTGTTATCTCTTCAATACTGGGATACCCAGTAGAGTAGACTTTGTAGCCTTGTCAAAAATCAGTTGACCATAGAGGTGAGGGTCTGGTTCTGAATTGTCATTTGATTCCATTGATCAGTGTGTCTGTCTTTATGCCAATACCATGTTGTTTTGACCACTGTAGCTTTGTAGTATGCTTCAAGGTCAGGAAGTGTGAATCCTCTGAGTTTACTCTCTTTTTACAGGATTTTTTTTACTACTCAAGGCCCTTTCTTTTTCAAATACACTTGATAATTGACTTTTCTATTTCTGTAAAGTAAGCTGTTGAAATCTTGGTTGAGATTGTATTTAATCTGTGTATTAGTCAGCCAAAAAAGGGTGCTGTTGCAAAATACCAGAAATCTCTTGGCTTTTACAAAGGGTATTTATTTGGGGTGGAAGCTTACAGTTACCAGACCATAAAGCATAGATTACTTCTCTCACCAAAGTCTTTTGCCACATGTTGGGGCAAGATGGTTGCTGATGTTTGCCCAGAGTTCAGGCCTCCTGGATTCCTTTCTTCCTGGAGCTCTGTTTCTCTTTCTGGGCTTGACTACTGGGCTTTCTCCACAAGGCCAGCTGTAGAGTATCAGGTCAATGACTCTGTCTCTCTCCCTGGGGCTTCTGCCATATCTAAGAAGCTGTCTTCGTTCCTCTGTGTTCTTCTGCATGTTCACTTCCCAGGCTCCAGCTCAAAAACTCCAAACTCTGTTCTCTGCCATGTCTTTTCTCTGTGAGTCCCCACCCACCAAGGGGCAGGGACTAAACATCCTAGTGATGTGGCCCTGTCAAAGTCCTAATCATAATTTAATCAATTAAAAGTGATACCTCTGGGAAGCGGCTGTGACTCAATCGGTTAGGCTCCCATCAACCATATGGGAGGCCTTGGGTTCACGTCCCATCCTGGGGCCTCCTTGTGAGGGCAGACTCACCCACACGCTGCAAAGAGCCACCCGGCCCGCAAGTCCTGTGGAGTGCTGCCTGCCCCACAAGCGCCACAGAGAGCTGACTCAGCAAGGTAACTCAACAACAAAAAAGGGAGACAAGCAAAAAACACAGAAGAGCGCAGCGACAGACACAGAGAGCAGACAGCAAGCCAGCCACAAAGGGGAGAGGGGAAATAAAGAAAATAAATACATTATTCTGTGACAGAAGAATGCACAGCGAATGGACACAGAGGGCAGACAGCATGCAAAAAAGCCACAAGGGGAGGATTAAAAAAAAAAAGTGATACCTCTGACAGACCAGATTACAAACTTAATCCAATAACTGTTTTTGGAATTCATAAACAATGCCAAATTGCTACAATCTGTAAATCACTTTGGGTAGAATTGACATCGTAATCATATTTAGTGTTCCGATCCATGAACACAGAATGTCCTTCCATTTATTTAGGTCTTCTTTGATTTCTTATAGCAATATTTTCTAGTTTTCTGAGTACAGGTCTTTCAGAAGCCAAGTTAAATTAATTCCTAGATATTAGATTCATTTTGTTGCTAATATAATGGAATTTATTTATTGATTTGTATTTAATATTGCCCCCTTTTGGTCAAGGTCCTTTTCCAAATGGTTTGCTAGCTAGCACTTGGTAATAATCCCTCAGTGCCAGGGAGGCTCATCCCCAGGAATCATGTCCATGCTGGGGGGAAGGTAGTGCATATATATGCTGAGTTTGACTTAGAGGTCACATTTGAGCAACAAGGAGGCTTTCAGGAGGCAACTCTTAGGCAGTATATGATACTAGGCTAAGGTTCAATTTCACAAGAAAAGATTCAGGAGTACAACTGTCAATATCAAGGGCCTGGTGTGATGGCCTCTCCTCCTTCGCTAGGCAGTGCCTATGTACTTGGGGGAGGGGGTTGCTGCTCTATTAGAGAATGTAGCAGGACTTTCTAGGATGGGAATCCAATATTCTTGTGTTTATTGTGTGGGTTTCCATCCACTGAGACAATGCCCCATGACCACTTAAACATATTCATATGCCATGGAGTCATGCCCCAGGTGGACTCCTCCCCACACATCCCCCCATCACTGACACCCCACATCAGTGATCCTCCCCTCCCACAGTTGTGATCCATAACCGCCCCAAAAACAAAGGCAAAAAATAAAATAATAACAAATAAAATATAAAACTAAAAAAATTAAAATTAAAGAAAAAATAAAATTATTTTAAACGTGTCCTTCATCACCATAAGATCTGTTATCTTTTATTTACAGTGACAATTTCTTCTATATGTTCCCCTAGGATCTTATGGTTTTTGGCTTTATCTTGAAAGAAGCTTTAGGTTACGGAAAAGTCAAGTAGAAAATATAGGGAATTCCCATATACCCAATCCCCTCCCCCACTCCCATTCTCCCCTATTAATAACGTTTTACATGTGTATGATACATTTGTAAGAATTGATGTACAAATATTGAAGCATTGCTACTAAACATGGTCAGTGGTTTACATTATGGTTTACATTTTGCACCACACACTTTTATAGGTTTTGACAAAATTTAAAATGGTCTGTATCCATCATTGCAAGATTATGCAAAACAATCCCAATGCCCTAAAAATGTCCTATGTTCCATCTATTCTGTTCTTCCCTCTCCTTGGACTATATGGTAGCCACTAAGTTTCAATTTTTGAACAACAAGGCTCATAGTTAAATGCAATAATATTGAGAGCTTGACATATTTTTCCCCCTCTCCTTCCCCCCGCCCTGCTGTTTTTTGTCTTCTCTTCTTGTTTTTTTTCCTCTAAGAGTCACTGGGATTTGATCCTGGATACCTCTGATGTGGAGAGAGGCTCCCTGTCACCTGTACCAGCTCAGTTCCTGGTTTCTGCTGTGCTTCACCTTGACTCTCCCTTGTCTCTCTTTTGATGTGTCATCATCTTGCTGTGTGATTCACTTGTGCAGGCACTCTGCTTGCCATGCGGACACTCACATGGGCACTCTGCTCCCTGCGCAGGCACTCAGCTTGCTGTGCGGGCACTGGCTCACCGCACAGGCACGCTTTCTCTTTCTCTCTTTTTTTTTTAACCAGGAGGCCCCAGGGATCAAACCTGGTCCTCCCATGCGGTAGGCGGAGACCTTATCACTTGATCCACATCCGCTTCCCAAGCTTGACATATTAGTCTGTTGTTGTTTTTTTCAATTAGGCACCTCCTATGTTCTCAAGATATCTTGCCCCTCTAATTGAGAACATAGCAGTATTCCCCAGGATGGCAGTGTAATATTTTCTTGTTATTGTGTGGGTCTCTGCCCATTGATATAACACACTATGACAAGATGAACACTTTCATACTCCATAGAATAGAAGCATGCCTCAGGTGTGCTCTATCCTGCACATCCCTCCACCCCTGACACCCTGTGCCAGTAACCCTCCTCTGCCAGAAGAACATTCCTACCATTGTAGTTTTAACCACAGACCTACAAATCCCCAGCATTTACCTGCTGCTTCTTCCAGCCTTCTCCCCAGTTCCATGGATAGTCCAACCCAACCCCCCCCCCTTTATTCCCCCTCACATTCCAGCATCATTGAACCCAATCACATCACTGCAACACTGTCACCCCCATCTACTGCCAAACCACCCCCTTCCTCCTTATCATAGATTTTGCCCATATTGAGTATTGGCTCGCTACCCTCTACTCCCTTTCTATCTCCTTATAACCTGTCTTCCAGATTCTAGCTCCATGGGTCTGCTCAATTTGCTTAAGTCATATCAGTAAAGCCATATAACATTTTTCCTTCAGTGACTGGCTTACTTCACTCAATATAAAGTCTTCAAGATTCCTCCATGTTGTTTCATGTATTAATACTGCCTTTCTTCTTATAACTGAGTAATATTCCATTGTATGTATGTACCACAATTTGCTTATCCATTCATCTGTTCATGGACTCTTGCGTTGCTTCCAATTTTTTGTACTAGTGAATAATGCTGCTGTGAACGTTGGTGTGCATGTATCTGTTCATGCCCCTGCTTTCAATTCTCCTGGGTATATACCCAGAAGTGGGATTGCTGCATCCCATGGGAGTTCTCTAGCTTCCTGAGGAACCACCAAACTGTCCTCCACAATGGCTGCACCATTCTGCATTCTCATGAGTAGTCATTGACTGTCCCCTTTCCTCTACATCCTCTCCAACCCTTGTCGTCCTCTGTTTTTTTAATAACCTCCAGTCTAATAGATGTAAGATAATATTTCACTGTAGTTTTGATTTGCATTTCCCTAACAGCTAGTGATGTTGAGTGTCTTTTCACATGCTTTTTAGCCATTTGTATTTCTTCTTTGGAGAAGTGTATATTCAAATCTCTTGCTTATTTTTTAAATGGGCTGTTTTTCTTTTTCTTTTTGAGATGTAGGATTTCTTTATATGTGCTGAGTATTGGACCCTCATTAGATAAATTGTTACCAGTATTTTCTCCCATTGAGTAAGCTGCTTTTTCACTTTCTTGAAAAACTCCTTTGCAGTGGAGAGGTGTTTAATTTTGAGGAGATCCCATTTATCTATTTTATCTTTCATAGCTTGCACTTTGGGTGTAAAGTTTATGAAACCATTTACTTCTACAAGTTCTCAAGATCTCGTAAATGCTTTCCTTTGTGATCTTCCAGGAGCTTTATGATCTTGACTCTTATATTTAGGTCTGTGATCCATCTTGAGTTTAATTTTTGTATAGGATGTGAGATGGTGATCTACTCATTCGTTTGGATAGGGATATCCACTTCTCCAAGCACCATTTGTTGAAGAGACCATTCTGTCCCAGTGGAGTGGGCTTGGTGGCCTTGTTGAATATCAGTTGACTGTATATGTGAGGATCTATATCAGAGCTCTCAGTTCAGTTCCATTGGTCATTATGTCTATCCTTGAGCTAATGCCATCCAGTTTTACCACTGTAGCTTTGTCATATGCTTTAAAGTCAGGTAGCATGATTCCTCCAATTTGTTTTTTTTTTTTCAATATGTTTTTGGCTATTTGGGGTCCATTGCCCTTCCAAATAAATTTCATAATTGGCTTTTCAATTCAGTAAAACATGCTGTTGTAATTTATTAATGGAATTACATGAAATCTGTAAATCAATTTGGGTAGGCCAGATCTTAATGATATTTAGTCTTCCATTTATTTAGGTCTTCTTTGATTTCCTTTAACAATATTATATAATTTTCTGTGTACAAGTCCTTTACATCCCTAAGTTTATTCCTAGATATTTCATTCTTTCGGTTGCCATTGTAAATGGAATTTTGTTTTTCTTGATTTCCTCAGATTCTTCATTATTGGTGTACAGAAATGCTACTGATTTTTGCGTGTTGATTTATCTCCTGCTACTTTACTGAATTTGTTTATCAGCTCTAGAAGCTTTCTTGTAGATTTCTCAGGGCTTTCTATGTATAGGATCATGTCCTCTGCAAATAGTGAAATTTTTACTTCTTCTTTCCAATTTGGATACCTTTTATATCTTTTTCTTCCCTAAGTACTCCAGCATTATTTAACACAATGTTAAATAAGAGTGGTGACAATGGGCATCCTTGTCTTGTTCCAGAACTTATAGGGAAAGCCTTTAGCATTTCACCATTGACTATAATATTAGCAGTGGGTTTTTCATATGTATCCTTTATCATGTTGAGGAAGTTTCCTTTTATTGCTATGTTTTGAAGTGTTCTTATCAAGAAAGGACACTGTATTTTGTCAAATTCGTTTTCTGCATCTATTGAAATGATCACGTGATTTTTTTCTTTCAGTCTGTTTATGTGGTGCATTACATTGATTGATTTTTTTGTTTAACCATCCTTGCATACCAGGGATGAAAACCACTTGGTCATGGTGTATAATTTGTTTGATGTGTTGATGCATATGATTAGCAAGTATTTTTTTGAAGAGTTTAACATCCAGATTCATTAGAGAGATTGGTCTGTAGTCTTTTTGTTGCATCTTTATGTTTCTTTAGTATTATGGTGACATTGGCAATCATAGAATGAATTAGGTAATGTTGCCTTCACTTCTATTTTTTGGAAGAGTTTAAGCAGGATTGGTGTTAATTCTTTCTAGAACAACTGGTAGAATTTATCTGTGAAGCCATCTGGGCCTAGGCTCTCTTAGTTGGGAGGTTTTTGATGACTGATTCAATCCTGTTACTTGTATTTGGTCTGTTGAGTTCATCCATTTTTTCTTTCCTTAATGGTCAATGTAGGTTGTTTGTGTGATTCTAGAAATTTGACCATTTTACCTAAGTCATCCATCTTGTTGGCATACAATTTTTCGAATTATCCTCTTATGGTACTCTTTATTTCTTTGGGATCAGTGGTGATAATTCTACCCTTGTTTTTCATTTTATGTATTTTCATCTTCTCTCTTTTTTTCTTTGTTGGTCTAGCTAAGGGTTTGTCAATTTCATTAATCTTCTTAAAGAACTACCTTTTGGCTTTGTTAAATTTTTCTAGTTTTTTTTTCAATTCTCAATTTCATTTAGCACTGCTTTGTTATTTCCTTCTTTCTGCTTGCTTTGAGATTAGTTTGATGTTCTTTTTATAGTTCTTCCAGGTGTGCATTTAGGTTTTTATTTTAACTCTTTCTTATTTTTTTAAATACAGGTATTTATGGCTATAAATTTCTTTCTAAACACTGCTTTTGTTGTATCCCATAGGTTTTGATAAGTTGTGTTATCATTTTCATTCATTTCAAGGTAATTACTGATTTCTTTCACAGTTTCCTTCTTGATCCACTGATTGTCTAAGAGTGTGTTATCTTCCATATCTTTGTGCCTATTCTGGTTCTCTGCCTCTTAATTATTTCCCGCTTTATTCCACTGTGGTCGGAGAAATTACTTTGTATAATTTCATTCTTTCTAAATTTGTTGAGATTTGTTCTATGACGTAACAAGTGGTCTATCCTAGAGAATTATCCATGTGCACTTGAGAAGAATGTATATCCCGCTGTATTTGGGTGTAATGTTCTGTATCTGTCTGTTAGTCTAGATTTTCTAATGTATTATTCAGGGTCTCTATTTCTTTATTAACATTCTGTGTCCCTTGATTGGAGAGTTTAATCCATTGATATTCAGTGTTATTACTGTCAAGGCATTACTTACATTAACCATATTTTCTTTAGGTTTATATATCTCATATCTTGTGTATATTATTCTTTTTTACCTTTTTAGTTATTCTTACTAATAATCTTCCTTTTTACATTCTCCTCTGACCCTCTCTCTCCTGTCCCTCAAAAGAGTAGGGAAATTTTCAGCCATTATTTCCTCCAACATTTCTTTTGCCCCCTTTCCCTTCTCTTGTCCTTCTGGGATGCCTGTAACATATATGTTTGTGTGTTTTGTGTTGTTGTTCAATTACCTCAGTCCCTGCTGAATTTTTTTCTATCTTTTTATCTGTCTATTCTTTTAACTCTCTGATTGTAGATGTACTATCTTCAATGTCCCTAATTCTTTCCTCTGCCTGTTCAAATCTGCTGTTAGGTGCTTCCATTGTGTTCTTTGATTTCTTGCATTGTGCCATTCATCACCATCAGATCTGCTATCTTTTTATGTATGTTTACAGTTTCTTCAGTATGTTCTCCCAGTGTCTTCTTAATATCCTTTATCTCTTCCTTCACTTTATTAAGTTGATTCATGATATTCCTTTGGACATCCTTTATTAGTTCCACATTCTGCATTTCCTCTTTTTTAGCATGTTCATTAGGGTGGGCCATGTCTTCCTGTTTCTTAGTATGGCTTGTAATTTTTTGTTGATGTCTAGGTATCTATTTATTTTGATGGGCTATTCAGATGGTTAACTTCTCTTTCTACTCTAGTGTTTTGTTTTGTTTTGTATTAAGGTTCCTTTTTGACACTTGGTTCCACTTACTCTATATCATTGTAGTTGTTTGTGTTCCCTTGAAAAAATATTATAACCACAGAAAAGGAAGAGAGAAGAAGAGAAAAAGAGTAATAATAATAATTTTAAGAATCTAGAAAAGGAACCATAAAAGAGCCAGGAAAATAATAAGTAGTAAGAGTGAAAAATCACAAAAAATACAAAGGAATAAGAATTTAAAAGGTGGAATAAAGAAAATGAAACAAGAAAAAATAGAATAAAATAAAAGACTGGGAAGATGAGAAGAGAAGGAAGGGGAAAAAAAAAAAAGACAAAACAAAAAAAGATGGAATTGGCTGCGGACTTGGCCCAGTGGTTAGGGCGTCTGTCTACCACATGGGAGGTCCAAGGTTCAAACCCCGGACCTCCTTGACCCTTGTGGAGCTGGCCCATGCACAGTGCTGATGTGTGCAAGGAGTGCCATGCCACGCAGGGGTGTCCCCTGCTTAGGGGAGCCCCACGCGCAAGGAGTGCGCCCCGTAAGGAGAGCCGCCCAGCGCAAAACAAAGTGCAACCTGCCCAGGAATGGCGCCACACACATGGCAAGCTGACGCAACAAGATGACGCAACAAGATGACACAACAAAAAGAGACACAGATTCCCGTGCTGCTGACAACAACAGGAGCCGACAAAGAAACAAGACGCAGCAAATAGACACAGAGAACAGACAACCTGGGGGGTGGGGGGTGGGGAGGGGAGAGGCATAAGTAAATAAATAAATAAAATCTTAAAAAAAAAACCATTGCATTAAAAAACACACACACAGATTCCTGTGCCACTGACAACAACAGAAGCGGACAAAGAAGACGCAGCAAATAGACACAGAGAACAGACAATCGGGGTGGGAAGGGGAGAGAAATAAATAAATAAATCTTTTTTAAAAAGATGGAATGAAAGAAAAGGAACAGAAGAAGGGGAAATAAAAGAAATGAACTAAGGAGAAAAAAATAATGAAAAGGGAGAAAAGAAAACAAAGAAAGAGAAAAGACAACAAACCAAAAACTACCCAGGGAAAACAGGCTTCCCTCTTACGCCTACAGGAAACTTCTCTTGCTGCCAGTGCTCATCAATCTAGCACCCTGCAGCCTGCCCTTCACAGGTAAGTTACCCAGGTTTAGCAAATAAAATAAAGAATAAAAATATAATAGAGTAATTGAAAAAAATAACGGATTGAAAAACCTAAAACAAAATCTCAGGCTGTAAGTTCCCTGTCTTAGGGGGCCAGCTGGGTGCCTGTCAGCTTGGTGGATCACTGTCTGGATCACTTCTCTAGGAAGTACAGGAATTGAACCAGGGACCTTGTATATGTGAGGCAGGCATTCCTGTGCTGAGCTACCCCCACCCCACAGGTTAGGTGGGCTTCTGGAAGCTTATCTGACTCTCCCGCCCCCTTTCTATCAGCGAATTCATCTTCTAGCAGCTTGCGGGTGCTCCTGGCTTCCTTCTCTTCCAGGCTGGTCAGCACCTGCCTCCACCCAGCCCCTCGCTGACCTGGTTCCTGTCTCTCTCAGGGCAGTCGGGTGTGACTGCCTGCCTGATCAGATCCCCCCACCCCTCTCCCTGGGGCTGGCTGGGGTCTTTTTTGAGCTTCCAAGTGGGCTCAGCTGGCCAAACTCACTCTTCCTCTGCCAGACCCCTCTTCCTCCCAGGGAGGAGAACGATCTTTGGCTCAGTTGGCTGCAGTGAGCCTGGGGTTTTACCAAGGATATTCACCTTGAGGGTGGGGTACATGTGCCATTCCCAGCCACTGGGAGAGATGGTTTTTCTTTTGGTCTCTTTGTCTCTCTGCCCTTCTCCCCCTGGATGATGTGAAGTGTTCTCCTGGTCTGCAGATCCCCAAAGCAACCCCCTTGGACAACTTTTTCCCCTTGCTCCATTGTTTTTGTCAGAGAATTGAGCCCTGCCTACCTACTTCAACACCATCTTCCCAGAAGTCCTGTGCATAATTCTTTAATATGCTGATGGATTTGTTTTGCAGGTATTTTATTGAGAATTTTAGCCTCTATATTCATTAGAGAGATTGGTCTCTTTTCTTGAAGTGTCTTCATCTTTGATATTAAGGTGATGTTCACTTCATAAAATGAGGTAAGTAATTTTCCCTCCTCTTTAATTTTTTGGAAGAGTTTGAGCAGGGTTAGTATTAAATCTTAAAAAGGTAGGTAAAATTTACCTGTGAAGCCATCTGGTCCTGGACTTTCTTCGTTCAGAGATTTTTGATGACTGACTCAATCTTTTTACTGTAGATCGGTTTCAAAGTCTTGCAGTTCTAGCGTCAATGTACGTGGTTTGTACATTTCTAGGGATTTGTCCATTTCATCTAGGTTGTCCAATTTGTTGACTTACAGGTTTTTTTAAAAATATCCTCTATGATCCTATTTATTTCTGTTGGGTCAGTAGTCACGTCCCCCCTTTCATTCCTGATTTTGTTGATGCTTCTCAAAGAACCAACATTTGATTTTGTTGATTCTATTATTTTTTTGTTCTCAATTTCATTTATTTCTGCTCTGATCTTTGTTATTTCTTTTTTTCTGCTTTCTTTGGGGTTAGTTGGCTCTTCTTTTTTTAGTTCCACCAGATGTTCAGTTAGGTCTTTGATTTTTGCTCTTTCTTCTTTTTTAATATAGTCATTAGGGCTATAAATTTCCCTGTCAGCACTACCATCACTTCATCACATTGGTTTTCTTTTATTCACAAAGTTTTTAAGCAATTTTATTGATATATATTCACATACCATAAAGTCCATTCAAAGTGTATATTCAGTGGGCTTTCCTATAATCAGAGTTGTGCTTTCACTACCACACTCAATATCAGAGCATTTTCATACTCCAAAAAGAAAACACCCCATCCCTTAGCAGTTTCCTTCTATTCCTCTCTCCATCCTTTGCCATACATATCCACTAATCTAATCCTGTCTCTATACATTTATTTATATTTATGATAAATATAAATGGTGACAATATGCAGTACTTTGTGTCTGTTTCTGTCACTTAGGATAATTCTTTTTTTACAATTGAAAAATATTAATCCATTAATATTCACCACAGTCCATAGTTTGCCATAAGTGAATTTTAGCTGGTAATATTAATGTCTGTTTGTTCTGATTTATGGCAGAACATTCTTCTATTGTACTACTATCCACACTCACCATCTGCAGCGGGATTCAGTATGCTATACAGACCTATGTTCCATCCTTTAGCTTTTCTTCTAGTGACATATACAACCCTTTCAACCACAATATTGGTGCTGCTAATTACATTCCCTCTAAGGTGCTATCATCACCACTCTCCAATTCCAAGCATTATAAGCAACATTTTACCATTTCTGCACAAATTAAGTCACTGTTCCACAATGTCTATCCTTATTCTCTCTTCTGGTGCTAATCATCTAGCTATTAACTCCATGACCTTGCTTAATATATTTCATTCATACAAATGAAATTATGCAGTATTTGTCCATTTGTGTCTGGCTTCACTCAACATAATAGCCCCAAGGTTTATCCACGTTGTCATATTCATCATGATTTCATTTCTGCTTATAGCTGAATGATGGCCCATCATATGCACGTACCACATTTTGTTTACCTATTCTTCTTTGATGGACACCTGGGTTGTTCGCATCATTTGGCAATTATGAACGTCAGTGTGCAGATGTCTTTTTGCATCCCTGCTTTTAGTTCTTCTGTGTCTATAGCTAGAAGAGGAGTTACTGGATCTTATGGCAGCTCTATATTTAATTCCTGAGGAACCACCAAACAATTCTCCACAGCAGCTGCGCCATTCTGCACTCCCACTAACAGTGGATACACATTCTTATTTCTCCATGTCCCCTCCAACACCTGCAATATTCTGTTTATTTTTTTAATAGTGGCCACTCAAAATGTGTGAAATGATTTTTTTATGTATATATCCAGTACTAAGGCAGACTTATTTATAAATCTCAGACTGACCTTTCAAGGTAGATATTTTTACCCACACTTAACAGTTTAAGGAGCCAAAGTTTAGGTAGATAAATGGTCTCAACTAAAACAACAAAACTAGTTTTATTTTAAGAGAAACTGGCCCAATTTTAAAAATGCAATCCCACTCATTCTAGGGGATCTTAACCAGAGGTGTACATATCTAGGGAACTCTTAAAAATGTAATTTAACTAAATTAATGTTACTCAAGGAATCACATATAAATAGTTAAATAATATCAAATAAAACCATTAGACTGGTGTTGAAATATAGCAGTCCTTTGCTTTTTCTCTACGTGGCCCTAATTTCCTTTCTCTGGACAACCACATTTATCGTATTTCTTATTATAGTTACCTCCATTTTTCTGAATATCATGTTTATACCCTTTTTTATATTATCCTCTCAATTATACACATACCTCTCCCCTCTCCCATTGCCCACTGTTATACAATCATTTCTTGTTAAATCAGTATTCAGTGTAGCAGAGGAACGACTGCCTTTATACGTCCGATATTCACAGCTGAGGTCTGCAGTGTAGTGCCTTAACACCTTCTAACTTTTTCTGAGGTTCACAATCATCTCAGTTTGGTTTTCTTCATCTCTTAAAATCTACACATCATGAACTCCAAACTCTTTGAAAAACTAAAAATCTCTTATTTGTACTTTCACATATGTCAAGTATTCCACATTTATCTTTCTGCGACGTCACACCTGAACTGTCCATCTTCAGGCATTTCCTGCTGACGTTGTGCTATTCTCCCCTGCTTTCCTCCCTCTTTAATGTAGTTATATCCTACTTGAGACTTTGTGGCTACTCTTTAAGTAATAAAACACATCTTGTTTTCCTTCAAGAACACCACATTCATTCCATTTACTTTTTCTCTTCCCCGTTCAATAATCCCACTGGTTAGCCCTACTTTTTTACATTATCAAAACTGATAACATTTGCATTCTATTTTGTAACCATAATTAAGTATTCCCTTAAGAGATGAAAAACACAAACAGCACTTATTTAAATGTGATACATTGAACAGTCAAACTTAGTGCTATGACTCTTTTTCCTTTTCTCTGGTTCCAAGGTCTTGACATTGTCCTTTAACAGCTGGGACAGTGAAATACAGTTCACTTTCTTACACTCCCACCGTTGGAAACCCTGCAGCATTTTACGTTGTTTGGTATTTGGAGAATGCCTTTCCTATACCGTTCTTTAAAAAATAACATTTTACTGAAGTATTAATATATCATTCAAACATGAACATACATGAACCATAAACATACAGTAAAATTTGTGAATTAACAAATCAAATATGCATATCATAATATAATATTCCCATACATCTCCCCACCACCACCACCTCATGTTGCTGTAAAACATTTCTTACAAACTATGAAAGAACATCATCAAAATATTACTATTAACTATAGCTGATGTCTTACATTTGGTGTATTTTTCCCCCAACCCTCCTGATGACTAACATCCTGTATAGGTTTTTATATTTATTAAAGTTCATGAGATATCGTCCTCATATTTGCCCTGTTAACCACAGTCCATCTTCCACCACTGGATACCCTGTGTTATACTGTTCCATGCTTTGTACAGTCCATTCAAAGTGTACACTCAGTGGCTCTCATTTTCATCACAGCATTGTGCTGTCATCACTGCAATCAATTTTAGAAAGTTTTCATTACTTCAAAAGGAAAAATGCCATACCCTCATATACTGCCTTATTGTCCCTTAGTATTGAAAATATATCTTCTTGCCATTGCTGAAAATATTACAATATTACCATTAACTATTATCCCTAAGTTAGATTAGTTGCAATTTTCCTGTGTATCACCATATTCTTAGCACTTTGTAAAAGACAAGCATCCTTACGTTTATAACATAAACCACAATCTTCATCCACCAAATCACTGTTGTACATTCCCTAGATTATTCTAGTTTCCTTTCAAGTGACATTTACTTTCACAGACTAACCCTTTCAGACACAATCACATTTATAAATGAGCAGTGTTAGTTATACTCATTATAATGGGTTACTCTCAACTATATTCATTTCTACACTCTTACAATTAACCTTATTAATAATACTACATATATTAAGCATCAGTGCCCATTCTCAACCCACATTCTATGTCCTAATAACCTGTACTCTAGAGTTTATCTCCATGAGTTTATTCATTGTATTTGGTTCATATTGGTAAGACCATACAATATTTGTCCTCTTGTGTCTGACTTATTTCACTCAACATAATATCCTCAATGTTCATCCATATTGTCATCGACATCCTGATTTCTATTATTCCATTACATGTATATACCATTACATGTAAATATTACATATTTTGTTTATCCATCCATCGGTTGATGAACACTTAGGCTGATTCCATATTTTAGCAATTTAAAGTAATGCTGCTGTGAACATCAATGTGCCAATGTCAGTTTGTGTTCTTTCAGTTCTTCTGAATATATTCCTAGTAACTGGATTGCTGAATCATATGGGATTATATATTCACCTTCTTGAGGTGCCACCGAACTGTCTCCCACAGAGCCTGCACTGACCTAAATTCCTACCAACACTGAAGAAGTGTTCCTGTTTCTCCTTCTGTTTGTTTTAATAATGGCTATTCTATAAGGTGTTTTGGTATCTCATTTTAGTGTTGATTTGCACTTCCCTAATAGCCAGTGGTGGTGAGCATTTCTTCATGTGCTTTTTGCTATTTGTATTTCCTCTTTGGAGAAATTCTGTTGAAGTCTTTTGCCCATTTTTTAATAGAGTTGCTTGTCTTTTAAAGTTGAATTGTAGGATCTCTTTATTTAAATGAATATCAAACCCTGGTTGGATATGTGGTGTCCAAATATTTTCTTCCCCTGAATAGGCTGCCCTTTAACTTTCTTTGCAAAGTCTTTTTAAAAAAAATTTTTTAAATTAATGTATTGAAGTGTATCACTCATATATAAACATACATAAACAATAAGTATATAATAATAGTTGTGAACTTATAAAACAAAGATGTATAACACCATACAGGACTCTCATAACTCACCCTGCCACCAATAACTTACATTGTTGTTAATCTTTTTTAACTAATGATTAAAGAGCATTGTCAAAAATTACTACTAACCAAGTATTTTCCCCCAACCAACCCTATTATTATCTTTATGTCATTTATATATGAACATACATAAACAATTAAGTGTATAGTAAAAGTTGTGAACTTACACAGCAAACATGCATAACATCATACAGGGTCCCATGCATCGACCCTCACCAACACCTTGCATTGTCATGAGACATTTGTTACCAATTATGAAAGAATATTGTCAAAATCTTACTACTAATCATAGTCCTTATCTTACATTTGGTGTGTTTTCCCCCCAACCTACCCTATTATTATTTTTTAAATATATTTTGTATGACAGAAGTTGTAAACTTATAAAACAATCATGCACATATGCAGAATTCCCAAACAACACCTCTCCATCAACACAACACTCTGTGGTGGAGCATTTGCTACAGATAATATAATGTCATTTGATTGTTACCACGTCCATAGTGTACATTAGGCTCACATTTTCCATACTGCCTCATTATCAACACAGTACATCTTTCCCATAGATGCAAGAATATTATATTATTACTGCTAACCACAGTCCATAGGTCACTCCAGCTGTATTTTTTCCCATGCTTCTCCATATTCCCAACACCCTGAAATAGTAATGTACATTTGCTCTAGTTCACAAAGGACACTCTTGCATCTGTACCATCAACCACAATTCTTATCCACCTCTTGGTTTACTGTGCTATTCAGTTCCTAGATTATGCTCTAGCATTCTGTCAAATGGCATTTACATCTAGACTACCACTTTCAGCCACATCCCCATTTATAAACTAGCTCTTACTCACTATGTGTTACTATCTACTCTATACATTTCCACACTTTTACAGTAGAGCTAATTAAAACTTCTACGTACATTAAACATCAGAAGTCCATCTCAGTCCTCCTCTTATCTCCTTTAAGAATTCACTACTTACCACCAAGTCTTGAAGATATTTTGCTACAATTTCTTCTAGACGTTTTATGGTTCTTGCTTTTATTTTTAGGTTTTTGATGCATTTTGAGTTAATTTTTGCATGAGATGTGAGATAGGGGTCCTCTTTCCTTCTTTCAGCTATGGATATCCAATTCTTTCAGCACCATTCATTGAATGCACTGTTCTGCCCCAGCTGTGTGGATTTGACAGGCTAGTCAAAAATCACTTGACCATAAATGTGAGGGTCTGTTTTTGAGCCATCAGTTTGGTTCCATTGGTCTGTGTGTCTGTTTTTATGCCAGTACCATGCTGTTTTTACCCACTATAGCTAGGTAATATTTAAAGTCTGGAGATGAGAGTTCACTTTTTCTTTTATGATGCTACTGTTTATTCAGGACCCCTTACCCTTCCAAATAAATTTGATGGTCATGTTTTCAATTTTTTTTAATGCTGGTGGAATTTTTATCATGATTGCATTGACTCTGTATGTCAGTTTGAGTAGAATTGACATCTTAATGATATTTAGTCTTCCAATCCATGAGCATGAAATGTTCTAGTTATTTAGGCCTTTTTAAATTTCTTTAAACACTGAGTTGCAGTTTTCTGAATACAAGTGCTTTACATCTTTGGTTAAGTTTATTCTGACTATTTGAGTTTTTATCTGTCATATTTTATTTTCACCATTCTTTTGACACTTTTAGTTAACTTTTATTGATACAACTTTCATTTCTAGACTCTCTTCCAGGCCTGTCTCTCCTGTCTTTTCTTTTCAGCCTCTTGCACATCCTTTAGTATTTCCTGAAAATCTGGTCTCTTGCTTAGAAATTCTCTCAGTTTCTGTTTATTTGGGAATAATTTACTATTAGCCTCATTTTTGAAGGACAGTCTTGCTTGGATATAAGATTCTTGGCTAGAAGTTTTTCTCTTGTAGTATCTTAAATATATCAGACCACTATCTTCTTGCCTCCATGGTTTCTGGTGAGAAATCAGCACTTAATATTATTGGGTATCCCTTGTATGTTATGCATTGCTTTTTTCTTGCTCTTCTCAGAATTCTCTCTTTGTCTTTGGCATTTGACATTCTGATGAGTATGTGTCTCAGAGTTGTTCTATTCGGATTTTTTCAGATGGAAGTATGTTGTGCTTCTTGGACATGGATATCTATGTCCTTCAATAGGGTTGGGAAATTTTCTACCATTATTTCTTCAAATATTCCTTCTGCTCCTTTTCCCTTCTCTTCTCCTTCAGGGACACCCATGACATGTATGTTTGCACATCTCTGGCTGTCGTTTAGTTCCCTGAGACCTTGTTCAATTTTTTCCATTCTTTTCTTCATCTGTTCTTTTTGTATGTTCACTTTCTTCAAGCTCACCAATCCTTTCTTCTGCCTCCTCAAATCTGCTATTCTATGATTCCAATATTTTAAAATTTCATTTATTGCACTTTTCATTCCCATAAGATATCCTATTTTTTAATGTATGCTTTCAAATTCTTCTTTGTGCTCATCCAGTGTCTTCTTAATATCCTTAATCTCTTTAGCCATCTCATTGAATTTATTACAGAGATTTGTTTGAACATCTATGATTATTTGTCTCAACTCCTCTATGTCATCTGGAGGCTTACATTTTTCCTTTAATTGGGCCGTAGCTTTCTGTTTCTTGGTGTGGATTGTAATTTTTTGCTGGTGTCTTGGCATCTGGATTACTAGACTATTTATTCTGGGTGCAGTTTTTCTCTTTAGTTTATGGCTTCATGCCCTTTCTCTCTTGCTGGTTGTGCAGTAGGAGCCAAGGTTGTAATTGTTGCTGTAAGCTGTGGAGGCTCAGGCTGCCCTCATTGCCCCAGGGACCAATGAAGCTTCTCCCAACTTTCTCCTTTGCCAGGGGTAGGCCAGCGTCACAACTGTGTGGAATAATCCAAGTCTTGCAAGCCTAGAGAGACTGATGAAGCTTCATGCCCTTTTCTCCCCTGCCTGGGGTAGGGATGGAGCTGCTCGTGTGGGCAGCAATCTATGCAGTGCCCAGTCCAAGATGACCACATTTGCCCTGGTAGCCTTCTAATTATTCAGTTTGTGCAGCCAAATGTACCTGCAGTTACCTGGATAGCTGGTGCAGGACCTGCCAGCTTACTCCCTGCCAGAGGTGGGGCTGAAGCCTAGGCTAGGGCTGCAGGCCAATCTGGGTAAAAGAACCCGTTCCTACAGTCACTGTGATTTTTGGTCAGCCCAGCTTCCCCTCCTTCTGGGGTTGGAATAAAAATGGTGGCCACCAGTCTCTCTCTGACCTGAGCAGGTTCATATTTTAGCTGTTCTCAGGGCTATACTTTAGCCAGCCGAATTTATGAATCAGTAGCTGAAATCAGTGGTCAATCGTCTTTTCCACCCCTGTTTTGGGGAAATGGAGCTTCCAGTTCCAGCCACAGAATAGCTTCTGGGGCGGCTTTCACTGCCGAAGTAGGATGATCACCAGCCTCCGCAGCTTGGCCAGTAATTTCCTGGAGAGGCTGGTGCAGGTTCCCGGAGCTTCCTCTCTGCTAGAGGTGGCAGTGGGGCCTAGGCTAGAGGTGCAATCTGATCTGGATGGAAAGAAGCCAGTTCCCACCAGCACTGTGATTTTCAGTTCGCCCTGCTTGCCCCACTTCCCCTTGTGCCAGGTGCAGGGTTAAGATGGTGGCCACTGGCCTCTCTACTTGGACGGGCCCAAACTTTAGCTGTTCTCAGGATTATACTTTAGCCCGCTGAATTTACTCCTCAGTACCTGAGGCTGGTGCACAACTGTCTCTTCCTCCCCTGTTTTTGGGAAGTGGAGCTTTCAATTCCAGCTGCGGAACAGCTCCCGAGGTGGCTTGTGCCTCCAGTGGAGGACGGGCGGCGGGCTCTGTGGCGTGGAGCGCTCTACTTACAAATCTTCTCTGCAAATGGGCAGTCTCCTCCTTCCAGTCCTTCAAGGATGTTGTAGGATGCTCTTCTGGCCTCCTGGAGCCCCCAAACAGGTGCTTCAGCTAGCTCCAGAGAGCTCTGTGTGTTTACTAACTGCCCTGTAGCAGGAGCCGACTCTGGGAGCTCCTTACTCTGCCGCCATCTTGCTGGTTGTACTTGACAAAAGTCTTTTGAAGAACAAAAGTGTTTATTTTTAAGGAGGTCCCATTTATCTATTTTTACTTTTGCTGCTCATGCTTTGGTATTAGGTTTAAGAAACTACTGCCTACCACAAGTCTTGAAGATATTTTCTCACATTTTATTCTAAGAACTTATGATTATCTTTTATATTTAAGTCCTTGATCCACTTTTAGTTAATTTTTGTATAAGATGTGAAGTAGAGGTCCTCTTTCTTTGTTTTTGATACGGATATCCAGTTCTCTGAGCATCATTCATTGAATAGATTGCTCTGGCCCAGCTGGTAGGTCTTGGCAACCTTGTCAAAAATCACTTGACTGTAGATGTGAGTGTCTATTTCTCAGTTGTAGATTTTTTTTTAAAGATTTATTTTATTTATTATTTCTCTCCCCTAACCGCCCCCCCCCCGCCCTGCCCTGCCCTGGTTGTCTGTTCTCTGTGTCCATTCGCTGTGTGTTCTTCTGTGACTGCTTCTATCCTTATCAGTGGCATCGGGAATCTGTGTTTCTTTTTGTAGCATCATCTCGTTGTGTCAGCTCTCTGTGTGTGGCACCATTCTTGGGTAGGCTGCACTTTCTTTCACGCTGGGCAGCTCTCCTTACAGGGCACACTCCTTGTGCATGGGGCTCCCCTACGAGGGGGACACCCCTGTGTGGCAGGAAACTCCTTGAGTGCATCAGCATTGCGCATGGGCCAGCTCCTTACGGGTCAAGGAGGCCCGGTTTGAACCGCAGACCTCCCATGTGGTAGGCAGATGCCCTATCCATTGGGCCAAGTCTACTTCCCATTGTCCTTCCATTTATTTAAGTCTTCTTCAGTTTCTTTTAGCAACGTTTTATAGTGTTCTGAATACAGATCTTTTATGTCCGTGGTTAAATTCTTCCTAAATATTTGATGTTTTAGTTACTATTATAAATGGATTTTTTTCTGACATCCTCCTCAGGTTGCTCATCAGTCATATAGAAAATCTACTGATTTTTGTGTATTAATCTTGTACCCCACCATTTTGCTGAACTTGTCTATTAGTTCTAGTAGCTTTTTTTGTGGATTTTTCAATATTTTCTAGATATAGGATCATATCAGTGAATAGCAAAAGTTTTACTTCTTCCTTTCCTATTCGAGTGACTTTAATTTCTTTATCTAGCCCTATTGCTCTAGCTAGACCTTCTAGCACAATATTCAGTAACAGTGGTGAGAGTGGGCATCCTTGTCTTGTTCCTGATCTCAGCTGGAAAGTTTTCACTCTTTCACCATTAAGTACAGCTCTAGCTCTTTGTTTTCATATATGCACTTTACCATGTTGAGAAAGCTTCCTTCTGTTCCTATCTTATGGTGTGTTTTTATCAAAAGGGTGCTGTATTTTTTCAAGTGCCTTTTCTGCATCAGTCTAGATAATCATGTAATTTTTCTTCTTCAGTTATTAATGTGGTTTATTACACTAATCAATTTTCTTGTGTTGAAAATCCATGCATACTTGGTATAAAACCCACTTGATTGTGGTGTATAATTCTTTTAATGTGGTTTTTTATTTGGTTTCCAAGTATTTTCTTGAGGATTTTTACATTTTTATTCATTAGAGATATTGGTCTATAATTTTCTTTTTTGTCAGTATCTTTATCTGGTTTTGGTATTAGGGTGATGTTGGCTTCATGGAATAAGTTTGGTAGCATTCTTTCCTGCTCAGTTTTATGGAAGACCTTGAGCAAAACTAGTATTCGATTGCCTTTCAATGGTTGCTAGAATTCCCCTGTGAAGCCATCTGGCCCTGGGCTCTTCATCTTTGGGAGGTTTTGGTTTCAATCTCTTGTGATTGGTTTGCTGAGGTCTTCTATTTCTTCTAGGGTCAGTGTAAGTTGTTCGTGTGTTTGTAGGATTTGTCCATCTCCTCTACATTGTCTAGTTTGTTGGTGTACAGTTGTACAGAGAAATCTCTAAGATCTTTTATTTCTCTAGGTTCAGTGATAATGTCCCCCATCTCATTTTTCATTTTATTTTATTTGCATCTTCTCTCTTTTTTTGTCAGTCTAACTTAGGGTTTGTTGGTTTTGTTGATCTTCTTGAAAGACCAAATTTTGGTTTTGCTGATTCTATTTTTTTGTCATTGTTGTTCTCAATTTCACTTATTTCTGCTCTGATCCTTACTATTTCTTTCCTTCAGCTTGGTTTGGGATTAGTTTGCTGTTCTTTTTCTATCGATTTTAGCTCATTCTTCTTTTTTAATGCAAGCATTGAGGGCTATAACTTTTCCCTCTCAGCACTGCCTTTGCAGTGTCCCATAGGTTTTGATAAGTTGTATTCTTGTTTTCAGTCATCTCAAGATATTTACTGAATTCTCTTGCAATTTCTTCTTTGACCCACGGATTATTTAAGGATCTGTTGTTTGATCTCTATGTATTTTTATTTACCCTTTTTTCCATCCAATATTGATTTCCAGTTTCATTTCTTTATGATCAGAGAAATTGTTTTGTATAATTTCAGTTTTTTAAAATTTATTGAGGGAAGCAGATGTAGCTCAACTGATAGAGCGTCCACCTACCATATGGAGGGTCCAGAGTTCAGTACCCAGGGTCTCCTGACCCATGTGGTGAGTTGGCCCATGCACAGTGCTGCCATGCTCAAGGAGTGCCAGCCCACACAGGGATCCTCCCATGTAAGGGTGCCCCTCACACAAGGAGTGGCCCCTGCGCAAGTAGAGCCACCCTGCACAAAACCGCAGCACACTCAGGAGTGATGCCACACACACAGAGAGCTGACACAGCAAGATGACACAACAAAAAGAGACACAGGTCCCCAGTACCACCTGATGAGAATACAAGCAGACACAGAAGAACACACAGCAAATGGACACAGAGAGCAGACAACAGGGGGGAAGGGGAGAGAAATGAATGAAATAAATCTTTAAAAAATTAAATTAAATTAAATTAAATTTTTGAGACCCACCTTGAGGCCTAACATATGGTCTATCTTGGAGAAGATACTTGAGTGCTTAAAAAGAATGTATGTCCTGCTGTTTTGGTGTGTAATCATCCATAAAGGTCTGTTGGGTCTAGTTATTTATCATATTATTCAAGCTCTCTGTTTCCTTATCCTCTCTCCAGATGTACTATCCAATGCTGAGAGTGGTGTATTGAAGTATCCAACTATTATTATAGAGACATCTATTTCTCTCTTCAGTGTTGCCTGTGTGCCTCACATATCTTGAGGCACCCAGGTTAGATGCAAAAATACTTATTATAGTCATTTCTCCTTGGCAAATTGCTACTTTTATTAATATGGCCCTCTTCATCCCTTATAACAATTTTGCATTTAAAATCTATTTTGTCCAATATTAGTATTGCTACTCCAGATCTTTTTTGATTACTATTTGCATGAAATGTTTTTCTGTCCTTTCACTTTCAACCTGGTTGTGTCCTTATGTTCAAGGTGAGTATCTTGTAGACAGTATATAGATGGCTCATATTTTTTATCCATTCTATTAGTCTGTCTTTTGATTGGGGAGTTCAAGCCATTAGCATTCAATGTTATTACTGTAAAGGCATTTTTTAGTTCATCCGTTTTATCCTTTGGCTTTCCGTTGTCATATTTTACCCCTTAAGTTACCTTTACTAATATTTTTCATTTCTACACTCTTCTCCAAGTCTCTTGCCTTTGCTTTTTTCTTTTCAGGCTGCAGCACTCTTTTATTATCTCTTGTAATTCTGATCTTTTGGTAACATACTCTCTCAGTTTTGTTTGTCTGTGAAGACTTTACATCCTTATATTTGAAGGGCAGGTTGCCAAATAATGAATTCTTGCCTGGCAGTTTTTCTCTTTCAGTACCTTAAATACATCTTCTCACTTCCTTGGTTTCTGAGAGAGACTGGCACTTAATCTTATTGAGGCTTCCTTGTATGTGATGCATTGCTTTTCTCTTGCTGCTTTCAGAGTCCTCTATCTCTGATATTTGTCATTCTGAGTAGTAGGTGTCTCAGAGTAGGTCTGTTTGGATTTATTCTGCTGGGGGTTCACTATCTTTCTTGGATATTGATATTTATGTGTTTCATAAGGATTGGGAAGTTTTCAGTCATTATTTCCTCAAATATTCTGTCTGCCCCTTTTCCATTCTCTTCCCCTTCTGGGACACCGATAACATGTATTTTTCTGCATTTTTTTTTTAAAGATTTATTTTTATTTATTTTAATTCCCCTCCCCTCCCCCGGTTGTCTGTTTTCTGTGTCTTTTTGCTGCATCTTGTTTCTTTGTCCGCTTCTGTTGTCGTCAGCAGCACGGGAAGTGTGGGCGGTGCCATTCCTCGGCAGGCTGCTCCCTCCTTCGCGCTGGGCGGCTCTCCTTATGGGTGCACTCCTTGCGTGTGGGGCTCCCGTACACGGGGGACACCCCTGTGTAGCACAGCACTCCTTGCGCGCATCAGCACTGCACATGGGCCAGCTCCACACGGGTCAAGGAGGCCCGGGGCTTGAACGCAGACCTCCCATGTGGTAGACGGACGCCCTAACCACTGGGCCAAAGTCCGTTTCCCTTTTCTGCATTTTATGTTGTCATTCAATTCCCTGAAACCGTGTTCCATTTTTTCCATTCTTTTCTCTTTCTGTTCTCCTGTCTTTTCAAGTTCATATGTTCTGTCTTTGATATTACTAATTCTGTCTTTAAGCAATTCAAATCTGCTGTTATGTACCTCTAATATATTTTGTCTTTGTGCTTTTCATTCCTATAGGCTCTGTTACTTTTCTTTGCAGGCTTTCAGATTGTTCTTTGTGTTCACCCAGTGTCTTCTTAATATTTTTTATCTCTTTAGCCATATTTTCCTTCAATTTTTTGAATTGACATAGGAGATTTGTGTGATTATCATTGCTTAGTTGTCTTGAATCCTGTATCTCATCAGGATATTTAGTTTTTTCCTTTGGCTGGGCTGTCTCTTTCTGCTTCCTAGTCTGGCTTTAATTTTTTGCTGATGTCTAGGCATCTGAATATGTTGATGTGTTTACTCCTGCATTCAATTTATCTCTCATGGCTAGTGGTGTTTTTTGTTTTGTTTTTCACAGCTCTTCTTTTACTTTGGTTCAACTTATTCTGAGTCTTTAAAATTGCCAAGTTTAAGTTATCAATATCAGGTCAGGGACTCACTACGAGGGTGCGGAATTTCTCCGAAGATTTTGGCCTAAAAGAGACCTAAAAGCAGTTTCCAGGCTGGCCAGCAGATGGCACTCATTGGCAAACCTTTCCATGGAGGTGTTTCTCTCAATCCAGCTTGCCTGTTTTTCTGGTCTGGCCAGAGCTGAGATTCAAAGCAGGCTCTGTTAGCCAAATGCACTGAAGAGAACCCACTCTCCTTCTTCTGCTGCACCTTTCCTTTTCCCAGGGCAGTTGTTTGCTCCCCTCTCAGCAGTCTGCAGTGGCCATGGGTTTTATCCAGGCTGCTCTCCTTCAGAGTGGGGGATGGGTGCCCTTTCTGACCACTATGGGGGTTTAGTAACTCTTGGGTTCTTCATCTCTTTCCCTCACCCTCCTGCAGGTTGCATAGCACTGTCCTGGTCTGCTGACCCCCAAAGCAGATTCCTTGGAGAGCTTTTGGCTCTTTCTCTGTTGTTTCTATGACAGAGCAGAGCCCTACCTGCATACTCCAATGCTATCTTCCTGGAACAACTCCTATACATCTTTTTACATGCTTATTTGCCATTTGATTTCCTCTTTGGAAAAACATCTTTTCAAGCCTTTTGCCTATTTTTAAATGGGGTTCTTTGTCTTTTTATTGTTGAGTTGGAGGATCTATTATATATCATAGTTATTAAACCCTTATCAGGTATGTGTATTCCAAATATTTTTCCTCATTGAGTAGGTTACCTTTTCACCTTCTTGACAAAATCCTTTGAAGCACAGAAACATTTAATTTTGAAAAGATCCCATTTATCTATGTTTTCTTTCATTGACTCTTCTTTGCATGTAAGGTCTAAGAAACTACCTCCTAACTCAAGATCTTGAAGATACTTTCCTACATTTTCTTCTAGGTGTTTTATGGTCCTGACTTTTATATTTAGTTCTTTAACCTATTTTGATTTAATTTTGTATATGTGCATGTGTGCCTGGTTACTTTATTTTTATTAGAGAAGTTGTAAGCTTATGAAAAATTGTGCATAATGTGCACAATTCCCATACATCATTTCTCCACCAACACCTTACATTGTTGTGGAACATTTATTACAGATTATGAAAGAACATGATCAGACTGTTACCACTAACTATGGTCCATAGTGTACACTTGGCATGTTTTTTCAATATACCCCCTGTTATTCACACTATGTATTAATATTTTATATGTGTTATAGTTCATGAGAGAACATTCTCATATTTGTACTGTTACCCCAGTCCATATTCTACCACATAGTTCACTGTTTTAGAAAGTCCCATGCCTTGTTCCTTCTACCCAAAGTATATACTCAGTGACTCTCCCTTGAATCACAGAGTTGTGCAGTCATTGCCTCAATGAATTTTTTAATGTTTTCCTTAGTCCAAAAGAAAAAGTCTATACCTCCCTATTTTTGATCAGTAGCTTTGGTATAGTACCTTCTTTGACATAGATGCATGAATATTATAATATTGCTATCAACTCAAGTCCATAAGTTACTTTTACTGCATTTTCCCCATGCATCATCATATTCTTACCACTTTGTAATAGTGGCATACATTTGTTCTAGTTCATAAAGAACATTCTTATATTTGTACTATTAACCACAGTTCTCATCCATCTCTGGCTTCACTGGGTTGTTTAGTCCCTAAATTATTCTCTAGCTTTCTTTCAGTTGACACTTACATCCCTGGACTACCCCTTTCAGTCAAAATCCCATTTCTAAACTAGCTGTGTTAGTTACATTCACTATAATCCATTTCAACTCTATCCATTTCCATACTTTTGCTTTCAAGCTAATTGAAAATTCTACATTCATTAAGAATCAGTCCACCTTCTCAGTCCTCATCCTATCTCCTAGTACCCTATAGTCTAGGTCCTAACTCCATGTGTTTATGTTTCATATTTATTTCATATTTATGAGACCATACAATATTTGTCCTTTTGTGTCTGGCTTATTTCACTTAGGATAATGTCCTCAAGGTTCATCCATGTTATCATATGTCTCCCAATTTAATTTCTTACAGCAGCATAGTATTCCATAATATGTATATACCACATTTGTTGATGGGCTCTTGGGTTGTTTCCATCTTTTAGCAGTTGTCAATAATGTTACTATGAACATTGGTGTGCAAATGTCCTCATCACTGTTTTCAGTTCTTCTGGATATGTACCTAGTAGAAGGATAGCCAGATCATACAGCAGTTCTATATTTAGCTTCTGGAGGAACCAAACTGTATTCCACAGAGGTTGCACCATTCTACATTTCCACCAACAGTGAAGGAGTATTCCTATTTCTCCACATTCTCTCCAGCACTTGCTGTTTTCCATCTTTTTAATAATGGCCATTCTATGATGTGTGAGATGATCTCATTGTAGTGTTGATTTGCATTTCCCTAATAGCTAGTGATAATGAACATTTTTTCATGTACTTTTTCGTCATTTGTATTTCCTCTTGCAGGAAATGTCTATTTAAGAAGTTTTTTGCCCACTTTAAAATTGGATTGCTTACTCTTTTACTGTTTAGTTTTATGATCTCTTTATATAGCATGGAAATCAAACCCTTATTGGATATGTGGTTTCTAAGTATTTTCTCCCATTGAGTGGGTTGCCTTCACCTGCTTGACAAAGTCCTTTGAAGCACAAAAGTGTTTAAGTTTGAGGAGGTCCCATTTATCCTTTTTTTTTTTTTCTGTTGTTTCTTGTGATTTTGGTATAAGGATTAAGAAACCACCTACCACCAGGTCTTGAAGATGTTTCCCTATATTTTATTCTAGGAGGTTCATAGTTCTTGCTTTTATATTTAGGTCTTTGATTCATTTTGAGTTAATTTTTTTATAAGATATGAGTTAGGGGTCCTCTTTTTTTCTTTTGGATGTAGATATCTGGTTTTCCAGCACTATTTGTTGAATCGCCTGTTCTGACACAGCTGGGTGGGTCACAGCGTAGAGGTGAAGATCTGTTTCTGAACCATCAATTCAATTCCATTGGTCTGTATGTCTATCTTTATGCCAAGACATGCTGTTTTTAGCCAGGTAATATTTAAAATCTGGTAATGACAGTCTTCCAACTGCGTTCTTTTTTAAGATATTTCTGGCTATACCCTTCCAAATAATTTTGGTAATTGGGTTTTCCATTTCTTTTCTGTTGGAATTTTTATAAGGATTGCATTGAATTTATATATCAAATTGGGTAGAATTAACATCTTAATGATATTTAGTCTTCCCATCCATGAACATAGAATGTTCTTCCATTTATTTAGGTCTTCTTTGGTTTCTTTTAGCAATGCATTGTAGTTTTCTGAATACAGTCATACCTTGGTACTCGACTGCTTTGAAACTTGTCAAATCTGGCTCTAGACACATTTTTACATGAAAATTCGGCCCAGTATTCATTTGTTTGGTACTCCGTGCACAAGCTAGAACTTGTCAGTGTCTTTTGCCTCATGGCTTACTACCCTTTCCAGCTGAAACAAAGGGTCGCGCATTAGTTCTGCAGTAGCTTTTGCCCTGTGCACGTCCCATTGTAGTCTTATCTTAGCATTCATGGTCATTTTGTGTATTTTTGCTTTTATTTTTATTTTTTTCTCTCATCACGTGTCCTAAGAAAATGAGCAGTGATAGTACTGAGCGGAAAGGAAAATTACTTCGCACCACCATTGAGTGGGGGAAAAAAAAAGGTAAATATGAGAGCAGTGTTCACATTACTGGTCTTTCTAGGGAGTATGGTATGCCTAGAGCAATGGTCTCCACCATCATTAAGTATAAAGAAGTGGCAGAAAAGGCTGATGTTGTAAAAGGAGTTAAAGCAGTAACAAAACAACATCCCCAAACACTCGAAATTGAAAAGCTGTTATTAATTTGGGTAAATGAGAAGTAGTTAGCAGGCAAGTGTGTATCAGAAGCCATGATATGTGAAAAAGTGAAAGTGCTGCATATCGATCTTTTGAAAAACAAACTGGAACCAAGTGATGAGAGTGTTGGGTTTTTAAGGCCAGCCCAGCTGGTTTGATCTTTTTATAAAGAGGACTGGCATCCGTCATGAGGCACGGCGAGGCAGCGAATGTTAATAAAAAGGCTGCCGATGAATTCATCAGTGAATTACAGGACTACGTAGAGGCTGACGGTTTTCCCCCAACCAAATTTTTAACTATGATGAGACTGGAGCTTTTTGGGAAAAAAATGCTGAGTAGAACCTGTATCACAAAAGAGGTGACGGCATTACCAGGCCAGAATCTGTGGCCAGAAGCTGTGACTCATAGAGACTGTGAAGGGTTTGAGGCTGACCCCAAGCCTGCAGGTCCAGAGGGTACAGCTGTGCAGGAGAGTGTGTCTTCGGGCCAGTCCAGGGGTCTGGAGGTCGATGCTGCTGATGTCGAGGAGGTAGTGGAGGACCATCCTAAGAGCCCAGCCCTGAGGAGCTGCAGGATCTACAGAAGGAGCAGCCACAAGAGGTGGCTGCAGAGATTTCTTCAGGTGAGGAGGAGCGAAAGGAGGCTGTCCCTGGTTCCTTGATAAAAGAAATGTGTGCAAAATGGGCAGAAGTTCAAAACTTTGTGGAGAAGTACCATCCAGACAAAGCTCTGACACGTAAAAATGTGAATTGATTGAATGACCAAACAATTTCACACTTTTGAGGAATTCTGAAAAGAAGACAGAAGCAGTCCTTCTTGGATAAATTTTTAGTGAAGGTGACAAAGAGTATGTCAGAGCCTGTGGTGCAAGTTGAAAAAAGACAGAAAAGAGAAAGAACACCTGCAGTGCAAGTGCCCGATGTTGTATTGGAGGGAAACTCTCCTTCCAAGCAGCCCTCCATGGGACCTCTCCTCCTCACCACTCTCCTCCCACCACCCCGTTAGGCCATAAAGTAAAGTCTTTATTTGATCTAAGTATTTGTTAATTTTTAGGTTTATTTCTCATGTAAAATAATGATATACAACCCTATCTTTTTGCATATTGCTTAAAAACATGCATTGTCTTTGGTTTGGGAACACATTACATTTATTTACATTATACCTTATGGGAAGAATTTGTTTGGTACTCATCATTTTTGGTACTTTTCGCCTCTCCTGGAACCAAATAATGGTAAGTACCAAGGTACCACTGCGTAAGTGCTTTACATCCTTGGTTAAGTTTATTCCTAAATACTTGATTCTTTTAGTCACTATTGTGAAATGAATTTTTTTCCTATCTTCCTCCTCAGATTGTTCATTACTACTGTATAGAAACACTGCTGATTTTTGCATATTAATTTGTATCCTGCTGCTCTGCTGAATTCGTTTATTAGTTTTAGTAGATATGTTGTGATTTTTTGGGTTTTTCTATGTATAAGATCATATAATCTGTGAACAGTGAAAGTTTTACTTCTTCCTTTTCAGTTTGGATGCTGTTTCTTTTTCTTGCCTGATTGCTCTACCTAGAACCTCTAGCACTATATTGAACAACAGTGGTGACAGCGGGCATCTTGTCTTGTTCCTGATCTCAAGGGGAAGGTGTTTGGTCTTTCACCATTGAGTACGATGTTAGCTGTGGGTTTTTCATATATGCCCTTTATAATATTGAGACTATTTCCTTTGATTCTTATCTTTTGGAATGTTTTTTATCAAGAAAGGATGCTGGATTTTGTCATTTGCCTTTTCTGTGTCATTTGAGATGACCATGTGATTTTTCTTCTTTGATTTATTAATGTGTAGCATGCTGATTAATTTTCTTGCATGCCTGGATAAAACCTACTTGATCATGATGAATAATTATTTTAATGTGTTGTTAGATTTGATTAGCAAGTATTTTGTTAGGATTATTGCATCTGTATTCATTAGGGAAATGGGTCTGTAATTTTCTTCTTTTGTAATATCTAGTATTAGTCAGCCAAAGGACTGCTGATGCAAAGTACCAGAAATCTGTGGGTTTTTATAAAGGGGATATATTTGGGGTAGAAGCTTGCAATTACAAGGCCCTAAAGAGTCCAACTCAAGGTACCATAAGAGGTACTTTCTCACCCAAGTCAGTTGTCCTGTGTTGAAGTCACATGGTGGCCTGGTCTCTCCTTCCTTCTTTCTCTAGGGCTCCGTGGACCCATCTTTTTCTGATCTCAGCTGTTAGCTGGAATAGGGTTTCTTTCTTTCAGGGCTTCCTCAGTGCAGCTGCTCTGTTCTTTTCAGCTGCAAACTATCAGGCATAAGGCTTATCTCGCTTCCTGTGAATCAAAGTTCTCTCCTCTGCTGTGTCTGTGGAGCTCTCTTTCTTCCAGTGTCTTCTGTGAGTCACCATTTATGTAGCCCACCAACGGAGTGGGGACTTAACCTGAGTTACACTCTACTGATGTGGTTGAATCAAAGCCCTCATCTTTAACACAATTTAATCAAAGACATCTCAGCTGAATCTAATACAATCAAAGGGTACTATACCCAAAGGAACAGACAGTTTACAAGCATAATCTCTCTTTTTGGAATTCATAAATCATCTCAAATTGCCACATACCTCTATCTGGCATTGGTATCAATTTTTGGAAGAGTTTGAATAAGATTGGTATTAAATCTTCTTTGAATGCTTGGTAGAATTTACCTGTGAAGCATCTGATCCTGGGTTTTTCATTTTGGGGAGTTGTTTGATGACTGTTTCAATCTCTTTGCTTGCGATTGGTTTGTTGAGGTCTTCTATTTCTTCTAGGGTCTGTGTACGTTTTATGTTCCTAGGAATTTTTCTACTTCGTCTGCGTTGTCTAGTTTGTTAGCATACAGTTGTTCATGATATCCTCTTATGATAATATTTTTGTGGGGTCAGTAGTAATGGCTTTATTTTCATTTCTTACTTTATTTGCATCTTCTCTCTTTTTTTCTTTGTCAGTTTAGCTAAGGGTTTGTCAATTTTCTTGATATTCTCAAAGAACCAACTTTCGTTTTTGTTAATGCTCTTTATTGTTTTTTTTGTTCTTAATTTCATTTATTTCTACTCTAATCTTTGTTATTTTTTTTCCTTCACCTTGCTTTGGGAATGGTTTGTTATTCTGTATCTAGTTAGTCCAGCTGTGAAGTTAGGTCTTTCATTTTAACTCTTTCTTCTTTTATTATGTAAGCATTGAGTGACATAAATTTTCCTCCTAGCACTGCCTTTGCTGCATCCCAGAGTTTCTAATATGTTTTGTTCTCATTTTCATTCATCTCAAAATACTTACTGAATTCTCGTGTCATACCTATTTTGACCACTGATAATTTAATAGTGTATTGTTTAATCTCCATATATTTGTGAATTTTCCCTTTTTCTGCCTCTTGTTTATGTCATTTTATTCCATTATGATCAAAGTACTTTGTATAATTTTGATCTTTTAAATTTATTTAGGTCTGCTTTGTGACCCCGTATGTGGTGTATCTTGGAGAAAGGTCCATAAGCACTGGGAAAGAATGTATATCCTGCTGTTTTCGGGTCCAGTGTTCTATATGTGCCTATTAGGTTTCATTTGCTTATAATTTTGTTTGAACTCTTGTTTCTTTTTTGATCCTCTGCCTAGGTCATCTATCCAGTGATGTGAGTAGTGTATTGAGGTCTCAAACTATTATTGTAGAGACATCTATTTCTCCCTTCAGTTTTGCCAGTGTTTGCCCCATGTAATTTGGGGCATCCTGGTTAGGAGGATATACTGTTGATGGTTATTTCTTCCTGGTGAATTGTCCCTTTTATAAGTTTATAATGACTCTCCTTGTTTCTAATAACAGCTCTGCATTTAAAGTCTATTTCATCTGATATAAGTATAGCTACTCCAGCTTTTTTTTTTTTTTTTTTTTTTGGTTACTGTCTTTTCAAGCCTTTCACATTCAATCTATTTGTATCCTTGGGTCTAAGGTTAGTTTCTTATAGACAGAATATAGATGGCTTATATTTTCTAATCTATTTCACCAGTCTGTATCTTTTGATTGGGGAGTTTAATCCATTAATATTCAATGTTATTACTGTAAAGGCAGTTCTTCATCCAATTTGATCTTTGGGTTTTTTCTGTCAAATCTTCTTTTCTCCACTCTTTTTTCACTTGTAGTTATTTTTACTGGTATAATATTCATTTCTAGACTCTCTTCCAAGCCTCTATTTCTCTTGTCTTGTCTTTTCAGGCTGTAGCACTTCATTTAGTATTTCCTGCAAAGCCAGTCTCTTTGTGAAAACTCAGTTTCTGTTTATTTGTGAATATTCTAAACTCACCCTCTTTTTTTATTGAAGTATATCACTCATACATAAACAATAAATGTATGGTAATAGTTGTGAACTTACAAAACAAACATATATAACATCATACAAGACTCTCATACCTCACCCTACCACCAATACCTTGCATTGTTGTTAAACATTTTTAACTAATGATTAAAGAGCATTGTCAAAATATTACTACTAACCAAAGTATTTTTCCCCAACCAACATTATTATTATCATCTTTATATCATTTATATATGAACATACATAATAAGTGTATAGTAAAAGTTGTGAACTTACAAAGCAAACAAACATAACATCATATACGGGTCCCATACATCAACCCTTGCATTGTCATGAGATGTTTGTTACAAATTATGAAAGAATATTGTCAAAATCTTACTAATTATAGTCCTTATAATTGGTGTATTTCCCCAACCCACCCTATTATTTTTTAAATACATTTTTATGACAGAAGTTTTAAACTTATAAACAATCATGCACATGTGCAGAATTCCCAAACAATACTCCTCTATGAACACACCATACTGTTGTGGAACTCTTATTGTAGATAAGATAATATCATCTGATTGTTACCACATTCATAGTGTACATTTGGCTCACATTTTCCATAATGCCCCATTATCAACACAGTACATCTTTGGCATAGATGCAAGAATATTATATTATTACTGCTAACCACAGTCCATAGGTCACTCCAGTTGTTTTTTCCCATGCTTTTCCACATTCCCAACACCCTGCAATAGTGATGTACATTTGCTCTAGCTCACAAAGGGCACTCTTGCATCTGTACCATCAACCACAACTCTCATCCACCTCTTGGTTTACTGTGCTATTCAGTTCCTAGATTATTCTACAGCATTCTGTCAGTTGGCATTTACATCCCTAGACTACCATTTTCAGCTACATCCCCATTTATAAACTAGCTATTACTCACTACATGTTCCTATCCACTCTATACATTTCCACACTTTTACAGTAAAGCTAACTAAAACTTTTCATACATTAAACATCAGTAGTCCATCTCAGTCCTCCTCTTATCTCCTTTAAGAATCCACCACGTACCACTGGATCTTGAAGATATTTTCCTACAATTTCTTTGAGGAACTTTATGGTTCTTCCTTTTATTTTTAGGTTTTTGATCCATTTTGAGTTAATTTTGGATAAGGTGTGAGATAGGTGTCCTCTTTCCTTCTTTCAGCTATGGATATCCAGTTCTTTTAGCACCATTTATTGAGTGGACTATTCTGCCCCAGCTATGTGGGTTTGACAGGCTAGTCAAACATCACTTGACTATACATGTGAGGTTCTGTTTCTGCACCATCAGTTTGGTTCCATTGGTCTATGTGTCTGTCTTTATGCCAGTACCATGCTGTTTTTACCACTATAGCTAGGTAATATGATTTAAAGTCTGGAGATGAGAGTTCGCTTTTCCTTTTTAAGATGTTTCTGGCTATTCAGGAACCCTTACCCTCCCACATAAATTTGATACTTGTGTTTTCGATTTTTAAAAATTGCTGGTTGTCTTTTTATTGGGATTGCATTGAATCTGTATATCAATTTGAGTAGAACTGACATCTTAATGACATTTAGTCTTCCAATCTGGGAGCAAGGAATGTTCGTGCAATTATTTAGGTCTTTTTTTTTTTAATTATCCCCCCCTTTGCAGCTTTTTGTGTGCTGTCTGCTCTCTATGTCCATTCCCTGTACATTCTTCTGTGTCTGTATTTATTTCCCCTCCCCCCTTGTGGCTTGCTTGCTGTCTGCTCTCTGTGTCCATTTGCTGGGGGCTCTTCTGTGTTCTCACTTGTCTCTCTTTTTTGTTGTTGCATCACTTTGCTGAGTAGGCGCTCCATGGCATCTGCGGGCCGGGCAGCGCTCCATGGCACCTGCGGGCTAGGTGGTGCTCCACGGCATGTGGGCGAGCCTCCCTTCACAAGGAGACCTCCAGACACAAACCGAGGGCCTCCCATATGGTAGACGGGAGCTCATCTGATTGAGCCACAGCCACTTCCCTATTTAGGTCTTTTAAAAATTTCTTTGCGGTTTTCTGAATACAAGTGCTTTACATCATTGGTTAAGTTTATTCTGACTATTTGAATTTTATCTGTCATATTTTTTTTTCTCCACTCTTTTGACACTTTTAGTTACTTTTATTGATATAATCGTCATTTCTAGACTCTCTTCCAGGCCTCTCTCTCCCATCTTTTCTTTTCAGACTTCAGCACACTCTTCAGTGTTTCCTGAAAATCTGGTCTCTTGGTTAGAAATTCTTTCAGTTTATCTGTGAATATTCTAAACTCACCCTCATTTTTGAAAGACAGTCTTGCCAGATATAAGATTCTTGGCTTGAAGTTTTTCTCTTGTAGTATCTTAAATTCATCAACCACTGTCTTCTTGCCTCCATGGTTTCTGGTGAGAAATCAGCACTTAATCTTATTGTATATCCCTTATATGTTATGCATTGTTTTTCTCTTGCTGCTCTCAGAATTCTCTTTGTCTTTGGCATTTGACATACTGATTACAAAGCTATAGTGATCAAAACGGCATGGTATTAGAATAAAGATAGACATACAGATAAATGGAATTGAATGGAGAGTTCAGAAATAGAACCTCACTTCTGTGGTCAATGATTTTTGACAAGGCTACCAAGCCCCTCAACTGGGACAGAACAGTCTTTTCAGCAAATGATGTTGGGAGAACTGGCTATCCATATCCAAAAGAATGACAGAGAACTCCTATCTTACATCTCATATAAAAATTAATTCAGGAGAGAGGGTAAGATGGCAGCAAAGTAAGAAGCTCCAAGGGTCAGCTCATCCTACGGTGTGGTTAGTAATTAGAAAGAGCTATCTAAATCACCTGTTTAGTGAGAAAGCAGCCTTGAATTGAATTCTTTAGGGCCTTATAACTATCAACTTTTATCCCAAATAAATACCCTTTATAAAGCCAACCAATTTCTGGTACTTTGCATCAGCATCCCTTTGATTGATTAATACAGCATGCTTGTCTTGTTCCTAATCTTAGAGGGAAAGCTTTCATCCTTTCCTCATTGAGTACAATGTTGGCTGTGGGTTTTTCATTTATATGGCCTTTATCATGTTGAGGAACATGATCTTTTGCAGTGTTTTTATTTTTCTTTTTTTAAAGATTTATTTTTTTCCCCCCTTTCCCCTCCTCCCACCCTGCTGTTTTTGCTGTCTGTGTTGTCTTCTCTTCTCATTTTCTGTCCTCTGGAATTCACTGGGATTCAATCCTGGAGACCTCTGATGGGAGAGAGATTCCCTGTCATTTGCACCACCTCAGTTCCTGGTTTCTGCTGCACTTCACCTTGACTCTCCCCTTGTCTCTCTTTTGATGTGTCGTCATCTTGCTGTGAGACTCACTTGCGCGGGGCACTGGCTCACCATGCAGGCCCTTGCACAGGCACTTGTGCGGGTGCTGGCTCACCACGTGGGCACTTGTGCAGGTACTGACTTACCATGTGGGTATGCTTCCTCTTCTTCTTTTTCACCAGGAGGTCCCAGGGATTGAACCCAGGTCCTCCCATATGGTAGGCAGAAGCTCTATCTTGAGCCACATCCACTTCCCGCAGTGTTTTTATTAAGAGAGGTTGGATTTTGTCAAATGCCTTTTCTGTGTCAATTGAGATGATCATGAGACTTTCTTCCCTTTGATTTGTTAATGTGGTATATTATGTTGATTGATTTTCCTGTGTTGAAACATACCAGTAATAAAACCCCCTTGATTTAATGTGCTTTTGGATTCAGTTTGCAAACGTTTTGTTGAGAATTTTTACACCTTTGTTCATTGGATTGGTCTGTAATTTTCTTTCCTTGTATAATCTTTATCTGGCTTTGGTATCAGGATGATGCTGGCTTTATAAAATCTGTTGGGTGATTTCCCTTCCCACCCCCCACCCCCCCCACCCCCAATTTTTTGGAAGAGTTTAAACAGGATTGGTATTCTCCTCGAAATATTTGGTAGAACTCACCTAGAAAATCTTTGGTGACTGATTCAATCTCTTTACTGGTGATAGTTTTGTTGAATTCCTGTATTTCTTGTAGAGTCAATGTAGGTTGTTTGTTCACGTCTAGGAATTTGTCCAGTTCATCTAGCTGTCTATTTTGTTGGCATACAGTTTCTCATAATATCCATGTATTAGGGTTCTCTAGGGAAACAGAATCAACAAAGGATATCTGTCAATAGTATGCGATTTTATAAGAGTCTCTCACGTGACCATGGGGATGCACAACTCCAGGTTCCGCAGGCAGGCTGCAACCAGGGGCTCCAATGAAAGTCCAGTGAAGGTTCTTGATGAGTTCCGAGAGAAGTTGGCTGTCCAAAGATGAGCTAGGAAATTCTCAGTCAATGCTGAAATCACTTCCCCTTTAAAAGGCATTCAAATAATTGGATAAAGTGTCACTCACTGCTGATGGCAATTTCCCTGATTGATGTAATTATAACCAGCCATCTATGATTTACCACTGCAGTAAAGTCACTGGTGACTAAAGTCCATAAATGCCCGTGTATTACAGTAAGCCCAGTGCTTGCTTGACCAAACAGCTGGGCACAATTACCTGGCCAAGTTGACACAATAGCCTAATTATCGCAAGCCACTTAACCTTTCTATTTCTGTGGGGTCAGTTGTAATAGACCCCCTCCCCCCACCCCACCCCCCCAACCCCCTGCCTTTCATTCCTAACTTTATTTGCACTTTCTCTCTTTTTTCTTTGATAGTCAGCTAAGGGTTTGCCAATTTTATTGATCTCTTCAAAGAACCAGCTTTTGGTTTTGTTGATTTTCTCTGTTGCTTTTTGTTCTCAATTTCATTTATTTCTGCTCTAATCTTTATTTCTTTCCTTCTGCTTGCTTTGGGATTAGTTTGTTGTCCTCTTTCTTGTTCCTCCAGATGTTCAGTTAGGCTTTTGATTTTAGTTCTTTTTTAATATAGGTGCTTCAGGCTGTCTTCTCAGTACTGCCTTTGCTGTATCTCATAAATTTTGATAACTACTCTTCTCATTTTCATTTGTATCAAGATTTTTACTAATTTTAATTTGTCTTGCAATTTCTTCTTTAACTCACTGATTGTTTAGAAACGTGTTGTTTAGCTTCCATATATTTGAGAATTTTCCCCTTTCCCACTTACTGATTTTTGCTTTACTCCTTTATGATTAAAGAAGGTGCTTTGTATCATAATTTCACCTCTTTCTATATTTATTGAGACTTGTTTTCTGACCCAACATGTGTTTATCCTAAAGAAAGATCCATGAGCACTTCAGAAGAATGTATAACCTACTGGTTTAGGGTGCAGTGCTCTATATTTGTCTGTTAGGCCAAATTCATTTGCCATATTGTTCAAGTTCTCTGTTTCCTTGTTGCTCTTTTGACTAGTTGTTCTATCTATTGTCGTGAATGGCATATTGAAGTCTCCAACTATTATTGTAGAGATGTTTATTTCTCCTTTCCGTTTTCTTAGAGTTTGCCTCATATTATGGGGTAGCTTGCTTAGGTTTATAGATATTTATGATTGTTATTTCTTCCTGGTAGATTGCACCTTTTATTAATATATAATGGCTTTATGCATCTCTAGAACATTTGTTCTGGATAGTTTCTGCCTTTTCACGAGCTATTTTTCTGGCATAGAAGTCAGCCTTGTAACTGTCTTATCCACTGTATTCCAGAAGTCTTTCCGTAGACTGTTGTAAACATTTTTATTCCATCTATACGGCCCTGAGGTGGTGAGACAGCATCTCAAATGATGCCTTGGATTGGACACTTTTCACAGCCTCAGAACTGTAAGCTTCTAACTTTATAAATTCCCATTATAAAAACCAATCAATCCATTTCTGGTATTTTTGCTTTTTCAGCCTTTAGCAAACTAAAACAGTGCAGTTATTATTTTGGAAATTTAATCTCTCAGTCTTCTGGGGTTAGTGGTTTGTTGTTTTTTTTTTCCTTTCATTTGTGGTGGTGGTTGTCTTCTTGGTGTGTTGTTTTGTGACTTTTCCAAACTATAATTTGCTCCCAAATGGGAAATAGAACGAGAAAAGAGACTAAAAGGCCTGCCTCACTATGACATTTCTGTCATTTTTGCCTGAGGGATTTTGGTACAATGGCTGCCCTTGTTCCAGCCTTTCAGTAATCTGTCATTAGTTTTTAAAGGCAGTGATTAGTAATCAGACCACACACTACTTTTGACTTTGAAGAAATTGTTACTTGTTGACCATCTTGGCACCGACAAGATCCTCTGAGAACCTGGGCAATAGTCCCCATATATGCCTTCCGTGCGGCTGGTGGAGAGTGGGCACCATGAGGAGGCTGGTTTCCCCAGTATTACTGTAATTTATCAGTGCTCCTCCAGCTCTTCCTTGAATGTTGCGGTGTGCCCCGAGACCCCAAAATTCTAAAGTAGTTGATTCCAGGTAGTTTCTGCCAATTCTACAGTTGATTTTGAGGAGGAACCGATCCTGGAACTTTTTACACCAAACCATTCCCTGAATCCTTTAATTGGTGTCTGTGTGTTGACAACCTTGCATTCCTTGGATAAATCCCTGTTTTTCATGATGTATGATCTTTTCAATATGCTGCTGGATTCTGTTTGCTAGTGTATTGTTGGGGTTTTGAGACTATATTTGTAATCAGTACTGGTCTATAATTTTCTTGTAATGTCTTTGTATCAGGGTGGTACCAGCCTCGTTGAAAAACTCTGGAAAATTTCCCTACTGTTGTAATTTTTGTATGATTTTGAAAAGGATTAGTGTGAACTCTTTAAACATTTCACAGAATTCACCATTGAAGGAATCTGGTCTTTGTCTTTTATTTGGGTTGGAAGGTGTTTGCTTACTGATTCAGTCACTTCACTTGTTTTAACTTTGTTCAGATTCTTCACAACTATAAGAATTTTTCCATTACATCAAGTTATGCTGCATAAGACAAGAAATTTATCTGAGGATATTTCCTCTATACTAAGAAGAGTTCTTTTTTGTGACTTCAGGTTTGTTTTCATCTTAGAAGTTAGGGACTGGCTTTGATATTAGGGATGGGGATAGAAGCTGAGTAAAAGGTTCATTTTAGGGCATAAGACTAAGAATTAGGCATTCAGATCCAGGAATGGTGTTTGGTACAGTTTTGGGTATAGGTTTTAGCTTGTAGTAGTCAGGATCATGTTTGGATTTCAGGGTGTTTTTTAGGGGGGTCTGGGGTATGGATGAGCATAGAGCCTATGGTTATAGGATTTGGGGTAAGGGGATAAGGTTAGGGTTTATGGTTGGTGGTTGGGGTGGTGTTTGGGGTTAGGGTTTTGGGATTTAGGAGGTTGGGGTTGGGGGTAAGGAATAGGAGGTTGAGGGTTGAGTTTTAGAGGTTAGGGAGTTAGGGTTGGGTTGCTGCTTGGGGGTGGGGGCTCATGGGTAGGGGCTTGGAAGTTAGGGGTGAGTTGGGTTTAGGGTTGGAGGCTGGAGTTTGGAACTTGGGTTTGGGTTTGGGGATAGGATTTCAATCCCCTAATGTTTTCCTTCATGCTGCCCTAGCCTTTTACTGCTCTGTACTTGAAACGTTTCTTGTGTTTCAATTTCTAACCATTAATTTGAGTTTCCTGTAAGTGATCTCTGGAAGTATTTAATAAGGCAGTCAAGGTATTTGGGCTCCAAAAAGGTTTTTTTTTGTAGTTGTTTTTTTTTTACATTTGTATTATTGATTTATTGGTTCTAATTCTTTCATCTTGTGAGCATACCAGACATACTAGAGGGCATTAGATTTGGTGGCTAGGTCAGCTGTTATAACAAACAAACCCCAAGCTGCAGTGGTTTCACCCCCCAAAGATTCAGTTTTTGTGTCCATCACAGTCGAAGCTGAGTCCCTCAGGGTCGTAGGCTCCTGATAGCCTGTGTTCTGCCTCCCCAAGGGCCCTCAAACCGTCCTTCTAGATCCTTTGCACCTGGCTAGAAGGTAAGCAAAGAAGAAACACGTAGAATGCTGTGCATGGGTTCATAGACTAGAATTGGAGGTGACACTTGTCACTTCTATCCACATTCTCTGGGCCAAACTTCCGTCATGTGGCCACACCTGATTGCAAAGAAGGCTGTTCTATTAGTTATCCACTGCTGCATAACAAATTACCACAACGTTAGCGGCTGAATATAATACACATTATTGTCTCGAAGTCTTCATGCTTGAGGAATCCAGGCACAGCCTAGCTGACCCCTCTGTTGCACGTTTCTCATGAGGCTGCAGTTAGGGTGTTGGGTCTGAAGGTTCGACTGGAGAGAAACCCTCTTCCACGTGCGTGTGGTTGTTCGCAGAACTGTTTCTTGCTAGCTGCGGGGCTGGGGGCCTCGCTGCTTAGCTGGCTGATAGCCAGAGGCTGCCCCTAGTAACCCACTTTATCTGAGCCGGGAAGGAAGAGTGTGGTCACGGGGCAGAGCTCCAGTCTTGTGTGGTGTCATCACAGAATTCTGTCAGTCAGAAACAAGTCACTGGGCCAGCGCACACTCATGGGAGGGGATAACGCAGCGCACGTGGGGGTTGCTGGGCCCACCATAATGGCAGGCGGCCATAGCTGGTTAGCTGCCTCCCCAGGGGAAAGGAAGATGGTTTGGTGAATAGCTATTTGGTCTCTGCCACAGTGTGTAAAATACATAGGTAGAGTTTAAAGAATGATAAAATGGACAATCATATATCTGTTATTCAGTTTAAGAAATTGCATTAGTACCAGCATACTGGAAGTTTCCCATCAGAGCTTTTGTGAATATTCTGATTTTTGTGTTAATCATCTTCTTGTTTTACTTTATAATTTATATATGTCTGTGTTATCCCTAAGCTATGTGTTATATACTTACCATACTACTGAACTTTTTATAAATATAATCACGTTGTATATATTATTGAGCAACTTACCACTTTTGCTAAATTTTATATATTTAGCCACGTTGGTAAAGTTAACTGTAGCTCGTTCATGTTCAGAGCTATGTACAGTTCCATTGCATGACTATATTGTAGCTAATTGTTGGACATTTGGGTTTCTTCTACTCTGGAGCTATTACAAATAAAGATGCTGTGAATGCATTTAATAAAGTCTCTTTGTATACGAGTTTAGTTTCTCTAGAACATATCTCTAGGAATAGAATTGCCCATGTTACATGTTTAGTATTTCAGTTAGAATTTGCCGTGTAATGACCCACCCCAAAATCTAGTAGCATAAAACAAAAATTCTGCTGCTTACAGTTCTGGGGGTCAGCATTTTGGGGTGCTCTCACTTGGGGCCACATGGGGAGCAGCAGTTCTCTGGCAGTGCAGAAGGGGCGAGATGGAAGGAGGCCTCCTCCCACCTACAGTTGTTAGTGGTTCTTGACTGGGACACCCTGGTTCTGCACGTGGCCTCTCCAGAAGGCTGGCCTTGTTCCCGTGGCTGTCTCGGGGCAGCGAAAGTGTGAGAGAGGAAGCGACAAAGCTTCTTGAGGCCTAAACTTGGAATTCCCACAATGCCAATGCCACTGCATTTCACGTGGAACTCAAGGCCTGCTCAGACTCCACGGAGGGGAAACAGATGCCACCTATTGGTCGGAGGAGCTGCACACTCATTGCAAATCCTAATGTGGGTATGGAAGGAATCTGTGGACATTTTTATACTCTACCATATTCAGCTTTACTAGATGGTATAGAATTGTTTCCGAAATTACCATATTAATGTCAGAAGTTGGTTTTTTGGGGGGCATTGATTTTTGTGCAGATGCTCACCTGTCTCCTCCACGTGTTCTATTTCAGGGATCAGGAAACTTTTTCATTAAAAGGCCAGGTGAAGAGGCAGGAGACAGCAAGATGGCAGCGGAGTAAGGAGCTCCTCGAGTCAGCTCCTGCTACAGGGCAGTTAGCAAACACCCAGAGCTCTCTGCAGCTTGCTGAAGCACCTGTTTGGGAGCTTCAGGAGGCCAGAAGGGCATCCTGCAACATTCTTGAAGGAATGGAAGGAGACTGCCCATCTGGTGCCATCCTCCACCGGAAGCACAAGCCGCCTTGGGAGTTGTTCCGCGACTGCAATCGAAAGCTCCGCTTCCCAAAAATGGGGGAGGAAGAAACAGTAGGGCACCAGCTTCAGCTAATGATGAGTAAAATTCAGCGGGCTAAAGTATAATCCTGAGAAGAGCTAAAATTTGAGCCTTTTCAAGTCAGAAAGAGGCCGAGAGCCATCTTAACTCCGCGCCTGGCACGAGGGGAAGCGGGAAGGACTGAAAATCCCAGTGCTGGTGGGGACCGGCTTCTTTCCATCCAGGTCAGATTACAGCTCTAGCCTAAGACCAAGTGCCACCTCCAATAGGGAGGAAGCTGCAGGGACCTGCTCCAGCCTCTCTGGGAAATTGCCAGCCAAGCTGCAGAGACAGGTGATTGTCCTACTCTGGTGGTGCAAGCTGCCCCAGGAGCTGTTCTGTGACCAGAATTGGAAGCTCCATTTCCCAGAAAGAGGGGAGGAGGAGACGTTTGGCTGCCAATTTCAGCTACTGATATAGACTTGGATGACTAAGAAATAACCCTGGGAACAGCTGGGGTGTGAATTTGTCCAAGTCGGAAAGGGGCCGGTGGCTGCCACTTTGACTCCACCACCAGCCTGAGGGGAAGCCAGCCTGACCAAATATCACAGTGACAGTAGGAACCGGTTTCTTTCATCTGGATCAGCCTGCAGCCCTAGACTTGGCTTCAGTCCCACCTCTGGCAGGGAGGAGGCTGGCTAGCTCAGCACCAGTCTCTACAGGTAACTGAGGGTACCCTTGGCTGGCACAAACTGAATAATTAAAAGTCTGCTGGGGCAACTGCGGTCATCTTGGACCTGCACTGCATAGATTGCTGGCCACACCTGCAGCTCCATCCATGGCCCAGGCAGGGGAGAAAGGGGCACGAAGCTTCACCAGTCTGTCTGGGCAACTGCAGTCTAGGCCTGCACGACTTGGATTATTCCACACAGCTGTGACTTGCCCCTACCTCTGGGAAAGGAGAAAGTTGGGAGAAGCTTCATCTGTCCCTGGGGCAATGAAGGCAGCGTGAGACGCCACAATTTATAGCACCAATTACATCCTTGGCTTCCACTGCACAACCAGCAAGGGAGAAAGGGCAGGAAGCCCTAAACTAAAGAGAAAAACTGCATCCAGAATAAGTACTCTAGTAATCTAGATGCCAAGACACCAACAAAAAATTACAATCCACACCAAGAAACAGGAAGCTATGGCCCAGATGAAGGAACAAGATAAGCTTCCAGATGACATAAAGGAGTTGAGACAACTCATCATAGATGTTCAAACAAATCTCCATAATAAATTCAATGAGATGGCTACAGAGATTAAGGATATTAAGAAGACACTGCATGAGCACAAAGAAGAATTTGAAAGTATACATAGAAAAATAGCCGATCTCATGGGAATGAAAGGTGCAATAAATGAAAATTTTAAAACAATGGAATCATAGAATAGCAGATTTGAGGAGGCAGAAGAAAGGATTGGTGAGCTTGAAAAAATGGCCTCTGAAAGCGAACATACAAAAGAACAGATGAAGAAAAGAATGGAAAAAATTGAACAAGGTCTCAGAGAACTAAACAACAGCCAGAGATGTGCAAACATATGTGTCTTGGGTGTCCCAGAAGGAGAAGAGAAGGGAAAAGGGGCAGAAAGAATATTTAAAGAAATAATGTTAGTAAACTTCCCGACCCTATTGAAGGACATAGATATCCATGTCCAAGAAGCACAACATACTCCCATCTGAAAAAAATCCCAATAGACCAACTCTGAGACACATACTCATCAGAGTGTCAAATGCCAAAGAGAAAGAGAGAATTCTGAGAAGAGCAAGAGAAAAGCAATGCATAACATATAAGGGATACCCAATAAGAGTAAGTGCTGATTTCTCACCAGAAACCACAGAGGCAAGAAGATAGTGGTCTGATATATTTAAGATACTACGAGAGAAAAACTTCCAGCCAAAAATTTTATATCCAGCAAGACTGTCCTTCAAAAATGAGGGCAAGATTAGAATAATCACAGATAAACAGAAACTGAGAGAATTTCTAAGCAAGAGACCAGATTTTCAGGACATACTAAAGGGTGTACTAGAGCCTGAAAAGAAAAGATGGGAGAAAGAAGGCTGGAAGAAAGTCAAGAAATGACGATTATATCAATAAAAGTAAAAGTGTCAGAAGAGTGGTGAAATAAAATATGACAGATAAAACTCAAGTAGTCAGGAATAAACTTAACCAACAATGTAAAGCCCTTATATTCAGAAAACTGCAACACAACCATTCTAAGGTCCACAGGATGGAGGAATAGAGTATGGATTAGAGTGGACTTACTGATATTCTATTCATGAACTATTGTGATTAGTAATCAAAGAAAATGTGGCATTGGTGTGGAGAAAGTGGCCCTGGTGGCTGCTGGGGGTAGGGAGTGGGAGGAAGAGAGGTGATGTGGGGGCATTTTCAGGGGTTGGAGTTGTCCTGGGTGGTGCTGCGGGGACAGTTACCAGATATTGTATGTCCTCCCATGGCCCACTGGGTGGACTGTGGGAGAGTGTGGGCTATGGTGTGGACCATTGACCATGAGGTGCAGCGGTGTTCAGAGATGTATTCACCAAGTGCAATGAATGTCTCATGATGATGGAGGAGGTTGTTGTTATGGGGTGAGGGGGGGTGGGGGGTATATTTTTTGAATGTTACAGTAAAAAAATAAAGACAAAAAAAAATCAAGTCCTAAATAACTGGAAGAACATTCCATGTTCATGGACTGGAAGACTAAATATCATTAAGATTAAGATGTCAATTCTACTCAAATTAATAAAAAGATTCAATGCAACCCTGATAAAAATTCCACCAACATTTTTTTAAAAATTAAAAACACAATTAGCAAATTTATTTAGAAGGGTAAGGGGTCCTGAATAGCCAGAAGCATCATAAAAGGAAAAGCGAACCCTCATCTCTGGACTTTAAATCATACTACCAAGCTATAGTGGTAAAAACAGCATGGTACAAAGACAGATACATCAACCAATGGAACCAAATTGATGGCTCAGAAACAGATGCTCACATGTATGGTCAAGTGATTTTTGACTAGCCTGTCAAACCCTACAGCTCGGGCAGGACAGCCCATTCAGCAAAATGGTGCTGAAAGAACTGGGTATCTATAGCCAAAAGAAGGAAAGAGGACCTCTATCTCACGCCTTATCCAAAATTTAACTCAAAATTGATCAAAAACTTAAAAATAAAAGCAAGAACCATAAAACTTGTAGAAGAAATTGCAGGAAAATATCTTCAAGACCTGGTGGTAGGTGGTGGATTCTTAATGGAGATAAGAAAAGGACTGAGATGGACTACTGATGTTTAATGTATGTAGAAGTTTTAATTAGCCTTACTGTAAAAGTGTGGAAATGTATAGAATGGATGGTGAAAATAGTAATAGCTAGTTTATAAATAGGGATGTGGCTGAAAATGGTAGTTTAGGGATGTAAATGCCAATTGACAGAATGCTAGAAAATAATCTAGGAACTGAATAGCACAGTAAACCAAGAGTGTTGTGGTTGGTGGTACAGAGCAAGAGTGCCCTTTGTGAGCTAGAGCAAATGTCTATCACTATTGCAGGGTGTTGGGAACCTATGGGAAAAATACAACTGGAATGACCTATGGACTGTGGTTAGCAGTAATATAATATTCTTGCATCTATGCCAAAGATGTACTCTGTTGATAATGGGGCAGTATGGAAAATATGAGCCAAATATATACTATGGACATGGTAACAATCAGATGATGTTATCTGTTACAAATGTTCCACCACAGTGTGGTGTGTTAATAGAGGGGTGTTGCTTGGGAATTCTGCATATGTGCATGATTGTTTTATAAGTTTAAAACTTCTGTCATAAAAATATATTTTAAAAATAATAAGGTATGTTGGGGGAAAACACATCAAATGTAAGATAAGGACTGTAATTAGTCATAAGATTTTGACAATATTCTTTTGTAATTTGTAACAAACATCTCACAACATTGGAAGGTATTGGTGGAGGGTTCACATATGGGACCCCTGTATGATGTTATGCATGTTTGCTTTGTAAGTTCACAACTTTTACTATATACTTAATTGTTTATGTATGTTCATATATAAATGACATAAAGATAATAATAGGAAGGGTTGGGGGAAAATACTTTGGTTAGTAGTAATGCTTTAACAATGCTCTTTAACCATTATTTAAAAAGGTTTAACAACAACGTAAGATGTTTGTGGTAGGGTGAGTTATGACAGTTCTGTATGATATTACATATGTTTGTTTCATAAGCTCACAACTATTACTATACACTTATTTATGTATGTATGTGCATGGGTGATATATTTCAATGAATTAATTAAAAAAAAAGGAGGCCAAGTAAAGCTTGCAGTCCATATCATCTCCACCTTTGTAGCATGAAGGCAAAAACGTGAGTGTCTGTCTTCCAATAAAATTGGTGGGCCAGATTTGGCCTACAGGCCAGAGTCCCCCAACCCCTCATCTGATTGTTCCACCCTCACTGCTGTGCTCCTTCGGTGAATTGCTGTGTTTGTTGGAACACTGGGGCTCAGGCTTGGTTGTCAGAGCTTTCCTGTGAGGCAGGAGCACTTCAGTCCCTTCCTTGTTGAGCCCAGCTTGGAGAAGCCTGCAGAGTGGCATTCCCCTGCGGAGGCCCCTGGAGTCCCAAGCCGTCTTGGTCTTGCCCCCGTATGTGACTGTCTTCTAGGTGCTTGCCATGGGAGAAAGAGTCCCAAATCATTCCTATCTGGTGAATCCCACAGGAGCCCCAGGTCTCATTCACACCCAGTGGATTTTAGGTTTGAGAAGTTGTCCAGGTTCAGAAGGGGCAAATAGATTTGAGTTGAGAGTTGCCGGGAAAGAAGCTACTTTCATATGGCCACGTTCCTAGTATCTTCCGCTTTTCCTTCCTGACACCTATTCCTTAGCATGTGTTGACTTGCTTTGCAGTCTAGTAATGTGACTGATTTTTATAAATGTCCATCTGCTTGAAAAGAATGTGCAGTCTGTAATTGTGGGGTTCTATCTATGTGTCCATTAGATGTATCTTGTTAATTGTGTTGCTCCAATCTTCTGTGTTCTTACTTACTTTTAATCTGCCTGATCTCTCAATTATCAAGAGATGCATGTTAAAATCTTCCACTGTAAATGTGGATTTGGGATATGTTAAGTGCATACAAATTTAAAATTGTGAGTGCTTCCTGTGAATTAAATATTTTAACATTAGGTTGTAAGTCTCTTTATTTCTGACAGTGCTATTTACCTTAAAGACTGATATTAATATAGCCTACAAGCTTGTCGCTAATATTTGCCTAGCTTATATTTTTCTACTCTTGCACCTCTAGTCCTTCTCTGCCCTTAATGATAGTTGTATTTTTTGTAAACAGTATACAGCTGTTTTGTTTTTGTTTTTAGTATTAATCCAATAAAGCAATACATTTTTATTGCTATTACTGGTATATTTAGATCTATTGTGATTGCTTATGTGTTTGGATCTATTTCTAACATCTTATTTTTGCACTATTTACCCAGGCATTTTTTAAGCATCTCTTTTTTTCCCTTATCTTCCCCTCTTCTCTCCTCCCCTCCCCTCCTCTCCCCTCCTTCCCCCCCTTCACACACATCTCACTGCTTCTTCCTGGACTCAGTTTCCTTCTTCCCACACTGTATGCATTCATAGTTATTTCAGAAAGTCTATTGGTAATAAGCTTTTCTTTCATTTGAAAATGTCCATTTTAACCCTCTTGAGTATAGTTTTACTGGGTATAGAATTGTGGGTCACCAGTTACTATTTTTTCAGCACTTTGAAGATAGTAACTCTTATCTTCTATTCTGCTGTGGAAAAGTCTGATATCAGATATTTGCTTGCAATCTTTGTTTTCAGTTGATTAAGACATTTTGTCCTTTGTGTACTGCAATTGTATTACAATCTGGATTTAATTTTACTTATCTTGCTTGGGTGTAGTTGTATATCCTGAAACTGAGAATTGATGTCTTTTATCAATTATGTAATACTCTTTGAATGATGCCTCTGTCCAGATTTCACTGTTCACTCTTGAAAATTCCTGTTACAAACGGTCAGGCCTTCTCATTTCAGCTCCAAGGTCTCTTCACCTCTTTTTTCTATTTTCTGCCTCTTGTTCTCCTTGGGTGGTGTTCTGAGTATTTCCTCTGATCTTTCTTCCAGTTTAATAATGTGCTGTTCATCTGTCCTGTTGACTTCAAAGTTTTGGTCACTATTCAGTCTGCTGCTAAATAAATTCATGCACACACCATGTGGCAAGTTCTAATCTGTCCCAAGGTAAGCAAGAGCTTGAAAGGTCGGCAAGGTATGAGGCCTTTTGTTTATAATCAGGAAACACTGCTGTCTTCCAAAATTGAAAAACAAAGCAAGAAAACTGCCCCACACATTTGTGCAGAATTTCACAGACTTCTTATTTAACTACTATTTTGGACAGTTTCAAATATCCACAGAAGTAGAGAAGAGTATAATGAGCTCCCATGTGCCCATCACGCAGGTTCAGCAGTTACCAGTGTTTTGCCAACCTTGCTTCAGCTATATCTCACTCACTCCCCCCACACATGCACGTCTCCCCAGCATGAGTATTTTCAAGCAAATTCCAGACATCCTGTCACCTTATTCGACTTGAGGGTTGTCGAAGGTGGGGATCTGTATTCGCCATTTGACAGAGTGGAAAATGGAGGCTCAGAGAGGTGAAGTTCCTGTCCAAAGGGACAGAGCCCGTGAGCTGCAGAACTGCCCAGGTTTCCCCCACTCCCCCCCGTCCTGAAGACCCCCTGTGTCTCCAGGGGCCCAAGGCCAGCCCATGGGGGCACAGAGCGCGGTCCTTCTGCCTCTTCCCCAGCACGAGGTTCCCTGACAGCCACACTTTGATCCCTGCCAGGACCAAATCCCAGATGGAGGCTGGAGGCCCTGCCAGCCCGCTCGGCCCACTTTCCCGCGATTGATGGGGTGTTAACGACGTCAGGGTTTGCAGAAGAACGGGGCCCGGGCCCGGGTGTGGTGGGCCGATTGTCAGCGGTGATGTGAACCAGACACCCTGCCCCGTGGTGCTCAGGGCGGAGCAGGCACGTGCGTGTTAGGGGCTGCGCTTCTCAAGCCGAAGCAGCGGACGGGATCGGGAATACCTGCCAGGTGAGAGCGCAGGGGGCGCCGGCTCCTTGAGGGTCTCAGTGTGAGGGCAGCTGGGTAGGAAGGAGGGCTGAACCCGTCCCGGGATCTGGTGGAAAGAGGTCTGGACTCAGGGGCCAGTTACCCTGAGCATGACCTCAGCTCAGTCTTTTCCTCTCTTGGGCTCAGTTTCCTCATCTGGGAGAGGAGAAGGATGGTCTAAGTTAGGGGTCAGCAGAATTTTTTCTTCAGGGGCCAGATGGTAAATATTTACAGCTCTGCGGGCCGTACAGTCTCCATCACAACTACTCAAATCTGTAGCTTTAGGGTGGACGTGGCCACAAGTGAGTGTGGCTGTGTTCCAATAAAACTAATTACAAAAATAGGGAGTGGACTGGATTTGACCTATGAGCTGTAGATTGCTGACCCCTGAACTAGATGTCATTTAAGGCTCTTTGAGCTCTGAAAACGTGTGCTAGGGTAGCCCTATACTGGGGTTCACAAACTCAAATACTTCCAGGGGCTAGGCAGATAATACGAGCACATAAAGCAAAAGCCAGCGTAAGGCATTAGGGAAGAGTACGGATTGCAGGGAACTGGACAGCATAAGCCTTGACTCACAGTGGGGAGGGATGGTGTAGCCTCATGATTGTTCAAGAGAAACGGAAGATCTTTTTAAAGATAGAAATCACCCAATTTTGAAATGTTGGCTACTAACTCAAACTTTTTCAAAAACATCCCGTGGTGAAAATCCCATCACACATGGCCACAAGCCATACTAGGCCCAAGGGCCGCCCATTTTCAAACTCTGTCCTACATCAAACAAATACATTTTTTCCTCTGAAGAATCCATAGTAATTTGTAAAAGCACGGAGTCTGTTTGGGATCTTGCTCTCAACAGCCTGGTTCTTCTCCAGGCTGTGGAAGTCCGTGGACTGATGGACAAGGAAAGAAAACTGATGAGGGAGGGAGTAGCGGATCCCAGCCTCCTCCGCTCATCATCCTTCGTGAGCTTCAGGTGTTGGCCAAACAATTCCCCCAGGGAAGGAGCTTTGCCTCCTGGCCCCTGTGGATTGGAACAAGCGAGCTGTCAGGCTACTATGCCTGGGCCGGCGGGGCCACGAGGCACACGAGGCTTCTGCCCTCCAGAAGGATGAATGTCTCTCGAGCCAGGCGGGATGGTCAGACCATCTCAGCCCCTGGAGGCTGCGTCCTCAGAGGCAAATCCTCAGGAAGGTAAGGCGAGCTCTTTGACGCTTCACCTTCCTGGCTGGGATGGAGGGGAGAGGGTCACCAGACAGTTAAGGTTTCCTTGTCCACTGTGTCTAGGGCAACATCCAACTCAGGTGTCTAATTCTGCAAATGGCTGCAAAAAGCCAAGAGGTAGAGCGGGGCTGGCACAGATCAGGGAGGCTTGTTTTTATTTGGGGGAGGGGGCTGTCAGTCTGGGAGCCATTAAAAAATGCCTGTTAATCTTCCTGTTGGTCTCAGAGGACAAAATTAGAGCCAGAAATGTGTTCTGGATGTACAAGGACATGAGAGGAATAAGTAAAACCTCGGCCGTTGTGATTTGGTTGGGGAGATGTCTTCCATCACTACTCCATGAGGGTTATTAAATGTGTCCAAAAACATATGCTTTTTAAAAACCAGCTTTGTTGAGGTCTAATTTATTTTCAAACAATGCACCAGTTTTGTGTGTAAAGTTTCTTGGGCTTTGACAAATATATACCTACTAACAACTACCTCAAAATATAGACATTTTCTTCACTCTGGAAAGTTCTCTCTTGCCCCTCTGCAGCCTTTCCTGTTGATTTTTTAACATTCTGCTGAATTAAAATGTAACTAATTAGTAAGGATATCCCCCACTGTCCTGGGGTCTGGTTCAAACCTAAAATCTCTGGCTGCAGGAGCCATTTCACACTTGGGGGGCCCTTCCCGTATGTTTTTCAAGGCGTCTGCAGGAGGGAGGAAGGCGGGATCAAAGGAAGGGCATTTGCATTGACTTCTAAATTTCTAACTGGGGGCCGGGTATTGAAATCAACATCGTTTACCCACACCCCCTCCTCCACACACACGCACACCGGCAGCTGCTGAGACCCTGGCACTCCTCTGTACGCTGTAAACTTGCGTGTCACAGCCGGGTTTCTCTATAGAACTGTCCCCACCCCTGCGTCGAGGCCCAGCCAGGAGTCTGGCCCCGGGGGCTCTTCACCCGAGCGGGGGCTCACCTGGGAGGATGGACTCAGAACAGCCGTCCTGAACAGGCCCCAGACCTGGACCTTTTGCTTTCAAAACCTCTGCTGGGTTTGTCCATAGAGATTTGTTGGCGAAGGTTACCCCCTGGTGGACCGTCTGAGGCATAACAAAAGTACCTCTCTGCTTCCATCATCAATCCGTTCAGTCCAGAAGGTCTGAGAGGGGGAATTAGGGGGTTAGGGTGGAGAAATTCAGCAGAACCCCCTTAACCACGTGGGCAAGGTCAGCGCCACCTGTCACGAGGCAGAGCACCGCACAGACCCCTGACGTGAAGCTCTGAGGACACGTCACGTCGCTGGTGTTCTTGCCTCAAAATGCATGCTTCCACTTAACCAGCGGAAGATGTCAGGGTAACCCAAGTCGAGGTAAGTTATACAAAATAAGTGATCAGTGTGCTTCAACAGAGATAGGAAAGAAAAAGGCAGAGCAGAGGAGACGACGAGTCACGACAGGTAGTGCAGGACCTGGTTGGATCCCCAAACAGAAAAAAAGGACACGGGTGTAAAAACTGGTGATTCTGAAAAACCGTCTTGAGTTTAGTCAGAAGCAATGCACCAGTGTTGATTTCTTATTTTTGAGTTATAGGATAGTAACATGGTAGCACCTTTGATTTCTTAGTTCCAATCCTTGTACTGGGGTCATGCGAGATGTTAGCAATAGGGATGCTGGGTGAATGGTATGCAGGAATCTCCTCACACCTTTTGCAACTTTTCTGTAAGTCTAAAATTATTTCAAAATAAAAAAAAATATTTGAAGGCTTTTTGGAAGTGTGCATAGCCTCCATTCTCGGGGAGCTTCTGTTCTAGGAAGAGAGACCGCGTCTCGGAGCACTGGGGCCCGCGGGGGAGTGGGTCGGAGACAACTCTATCAAGATGACTTTGTGTCGGGGCCAGAATAAAGGGAGGAGCGAGGCCTGCAGATGAATCACAACTCACCGGGTGCTGCTGGAGAGCCTGCCACAGGCTCGGCACTTGGGCCACAGCGGACTCAGAGCCTCGAGTCACATTCCGGGGAGGCCCTGACCCTCATGACCCGGGAGGAGGGAGAAAGGAGCTGCGTTAACCTGAAGACGGCGTCTGGGCTAGACCCCGATGGACGCGAGCCGAGAGGGCCTGGGCAGTGTGGGAAGGGGCGCAGGCACTGGCCGAGTAAGTGATGGGGTAGAGGCCTGAGGAGCAAAGAGGGTCTAGGACGTGTGGGGCCGGGGAGGGAGAGCACGCGGCGTGCTCTGGGGACGCAGGAAGGACCCTGGCAAGGGAGGTGCAGCGGGGCCGGACCACACAGGCTGAAGTTTGGGTTTTCTCTTCACCAGGGTGAGAGCCTTTGGAGGGTTCTCAGCAGGGGCGAGCTAGGAAGGCGTTTGTTTATTCAGAGGCCACTGGATGCCAGGAGAACGGACTGAACAGGGTCCTGGGAGGCAGGAAGGCAGCCGCAGGGCGAGAGGAAATTCTGTGCTCAATGCAGGTGGTAGTGGGGGCCGAGTAAGAAGAGCTTGGACCCCAGGTTCATCCTGAAGGTGAGGCTCACAAGATTTAAGCAAATGGATCAGATGTGAGGGGCGAGCAGAAGAGAACAGTCCATAGTAATCCCTATGTTTCTGGCTTGAACTGAACATCTTGAAGAGCAGAAGTTGACTGAGGAAGACACAGTTAGGGGAGAAGTCAAGAATTTCATATTGTGCATGTTTGAAATTATTTGTCAGCCATGTAGAGGGGTAAAGAAAGCACCTTCTGGAAAAAAACAATAGGCATTCATTGAGTGCCAACTACATACAGGTACTATGTTACCTGCCACACACATATTACTATTTTTTTTAATCTTTACAACTGGTAAAGGCCAGTGCCATTAGCATCCCTGTTTTACAGATGAGGAAGTGGAGGCACAGGGAGAGCAAATGGTAGAGGCAGGATTTGAATCTAGGAAGTTAATGGAAGAGCTGGGCTCAAAACCACATATTCTTTAAATGTTAGGCAATCTGGAAAAAGCATCTCTTTGAAGCTCAGAAGGTTCTACAGAAATGGCCAGGTAGGACACTAGGAAGGCACCATCTCACCAGGGCTCACGGCCTGCAGCTGTGTTCTCCCTTGACCATTCTGTTCCTCTGACTTCAGGCTGGTTGTGTCTGTGCTGAGAAGGCAGGAGGGTCTGGGGAAGCAGCTGGCTGAACGCACAGCATGGTCAGGGCCATGATGGAGAGAACATCGGCCGCTTTGGGAATCCCGGGAGGAACAGGAACCATGCTCAAAGCTAGGGACGTCTCCCCAGAAGCTGTAGAAACCAGAAAGCTAAGGCCTTATCTGCCAAGACAAGGGTGAGAGTGCCTCAAGCGGAGAGAATTTTCCTAGTTGGCCTTAGAAGTGGAGACAGAGAGCAAGACTTGGGGTGTTCCACCGTTTGCTTCCCAGTGTGGCCCTGTGGAAGGAACTCCCTGACCTGCTTATTTCCATGCCTCCCCCAAGTAGCTCAGGCCTTGGTATAAGTGACAGGAGATTGGACCAGGGTCTGGGCCTGCCCCTGCTCGGTTGCCTTAGGTAACTAGCTTCCCTCTGGGCCTCAGCTACTGGACTGTTTTCACTTCTCAACAAAAACCTGTGCCAGGGCAAGATGTGCCCGTACGTCCCAGGTACACTCAGCTGAGTGGGGGGATGGAGTGTGCCTTTCTGCCTCAGTGTCAGCCTGAGCATTCAGTACCTTAGGGAGAGGGAAGGGGGCCTTGCCAAGCCAGGTACGACGTGCAAGCACTCGAGGTGTGGCTTGGGAGAGGAGCCTGGGAAGGTTGCCCAAGACCAGACCATAATGAGCCTTGCTCCCTGTTAAGGAATTTGGACTTGATGAAAACCACTACGTAGCTGGGAGAATGGATTGAAGAGGGGACAAACCTGGAGGCAGGAGGATGAGTAAGGAGGCTCTTGAGAGACCCAGGTAAGAGGTGAGGGGCTGGAGCTGAGAGGCATTTAGGTGTTGGCACGAGCAGCTTTTGGTGATGGAGAACTCGGTGTCTGGATGACAGTGTAGCTGCCTGGGGCAGCGGGAGTTGTGCAGAAGTCATGGGATCTTGGCTCTTTAAGGTCCGGGACAGAACACAAATCTGTGCCTATATGGTGCTTTGAACTGTAAACCAGTTCCAGTGTCCTCCCAACCTCTACCTTGGTTTCTAGAGGGCATCTGAAGACTACTAAAGGCAAAGGGCACTTTGTCAGTGGGGACGAGGCTCAATAGGAGCTGGAAGTGGATAAAACTGACCTCTCCCTTCCCTACCTTCTTGGCTACATGCTCTCACTCTGTCTCATACCCTGGGAGAGGCCCCCTTGGCCCTCCCTGAAGATTTTAAACCTTCTACCTTGCAGCTTATCCCCCCACAGAGCAGCCGAGGTCCACCCTGACAAGTTCATCTGAGCTATTGGAAGAGGGCTAAAAGACGCCTATTTCCAGCTAGAATCAGCAGCCTCACCCCGTCATCTAATTCAATGCTCTGGTGATGGAGGAAGCGGGATTGAGAACTGCCTTCCCCATCCCAATCCTGGGGCAGGGGAGAAAACAGCATAACCATGCAGGTTGGTGCCACTGTAAATTCAGAGTCTCAGGCCCCTCCACGTTTCTCTCCTCAGTTCTCATCCCCAATCTGCACCGAGGCTATTTCCAGTTTTCTCAAACCTTCTACCCCACTACTTACGTTTCACACTTTCTGGCTGCCTCCTTCACAAGATCTCCCCTGCTTCAACCCAGGCGCTCACCCACCACTCTTGGTCCTTCACTGTGTCACTTACCACTCTCTGTTCTCCGGCTCAGCATGCCTAAGACTCTCTGAAATTAAAAAACAAACCTGCCCACCTCCCTCACAGCCCCGGGCGCTGGCCTGGTTACCAGCTCTCTCTCTCTCTTCTTCATTTCCCCACCCACGATGGCCTGGCCTCTGTCCCTGCCCCTCCACCGAGCCTACTCTCAGCCAGGTGACCCGCAGCCAGCCTCCCTGGTACGACATCCGTTGCACTGACATTTGCTCAGGCCAGAAACCTCAGTCGTTCTTGATGCCTCCTCTCCTTACCCCAAACCTACCAAATCAATCACGTGTTGTTAATTCTCCTTTTTAAATAGCCCTGAACCTGTCCCCCTCCCCAGTGTCAATACTCACCCTCACCGCTTGCCTCCTCCCCTTGCCACCCTTGTCCTCTGCCAACGGCCACAATAACCATTCTAAAAGGTCAATCAGATCATGTGTAGAACTTGCCTAAAACCCCATTTTCCTTAGAAGAGCCTTAATTCTTTAGTCTGGTTTATGTATCACTTGAGAATTTGGCACTTGTTTTACGTCCACACTCCATCCTTCACAGCTGCCTTCTTGATCCCTTGCCATCTGAAGTACTTTCAATTTCCTCCAGCCTCGAGCTCTCTGCTCCTGCTGTAAACCCTGCCTGGGACCTAGTTCCCTGCCCCACCTCTGAGGGCTGCCTCCCAGTGGTTCTCCAGATCTCATCTGAAATATCACTTCTCCAGAAAGCCTTTCTCAAACCCATAAGCATGCTGCACTTATCTAACATAGAAGTTGCCACACGTGTTGTAATTGCCTGTTTTCTGACCCATATATCTCACTGGACTGTGAGCTACATAAGGTCAGGGATGGTGTCTGTCCTATTTATTGGGGTATCCCAATGCCTGGCCCAAGAATCCCATTGACTTTCAGGGTAGAGAATCAGTGTGACAGGACACGGCTGATAAGGGAGAGAGACAAGTCCCGGGATGACACTGACTCCAGGACTGAAGAGGAGGAGGACAGAGTTTGAAAGAAGGTTGAACTCAGTTTTGGGTGTGGAGTGACTGTGCACTTCCAGGCAGAGGTATCTTGTAGGTTGGTGGAAATGTGGAATCTACAGCAGATTTGGGTGTCATGGGGTGAATTACCTAGCAAATACATAGAAGGAAAGGAATATCCCAAGTGTTAGTGTAGTAATGGCAGTTGGATGGACCCTGGATCAGTCAGCTGGGGAGAGATGGCATTTAATGCAGATTCCTGGGCTCCAACCCTGATCCTTTATGGACTAGAACAAAATCTAACCTGGGGATCTGGGAAACTGCCTGCTAAGAAGCTCTCAGGAGATCAAGGATTGAGGCTTTGCCAAATGGTGTGGAGAAGGAGCAATGGGTGAGAAACTGAAGTGCTGGCTGCAGTGATGAATGGCTCAGTTGTGGTGGCAGAACTGCACAGGGGAAGAACTTCTGTCTTGTGGCAGAGGAAAGCTGATGGAGACTGGAGGAGGCAGAGCCCTGAGGCCTCCAGCTGGGAAGAATGCATTCACTCATACCCTAGGCGGGTTTGGGAAGCCGCCTCCTTTGAGTAGCTCTTTTAGAGGAGAGTAGCTCTTTTAGAGGATAGGCCACTGTATCTTAGATACTGATTTCCTTGAAGGCAGGCAGAACCTGAGTGGGTGTTTATTTCTCTCTTTATCCCCAAGCATGTGGCCTGGCACCTTAGAGGCATACAATCTCTGCTGACAGAATCAGTGCATTCTGCCAAACTGATATGGTTGTTTTAACAGTAAATTGAGGGTACCTGTCCACAAAAGTGGCTTCTAGATTTATTGGGAAGAGAAGCGTGTATCTAAGGAATCTGCCTGAAACTAAAGGTCAGTGTCCAAGGAAAAGGATGACAACAGACAGACAAAATGTCTCCTTTGATTTGCAGGTATTTCCCTCTGGGCTTAGGAAATGAGTGCAGCAGAGTTTGATTACATATCCATTAAATCATAAGACAATGGGAATGGAGTTGGGGCTGGTAGATAAGAAGTGATAATTTTTATTAGAAAAAGTATATATGAATAAGAAAAGCATTGTGATTGTGGTATTTTTTTTAAGTAACCACTAATCAAATTAGAAAATGATGGTTTCTTTCCAAAATGTCTTAAAAGCAAAGAGCAAAGTCCATACACAAAAAGGCAAAACTGAAGAGTAAAAAGAAGCAAATAAAGATATGCATATATACTTATAAAAGGTGGCTGACAAATGTAACACAACAGGAAATGCAAATGGTAAAAATTATCCCATTAAAATGAAAATATTATTCTATTGAGAAACAAAATGCAACAATTTGAACGAAGTATACACAACATAAAATACCAGTGGTTGAAAGTAAATGGTTGGTCAAAGATATAACACTGGAATTCTAACCAAAGGAAAAAGGGGTGGTAATATTAATATCAAAGGATAATTTAAAGCAAAAATGTAGCATGTGGAATAAAGAATCATTATACAGAGAGAAATTATAAACAAAGATACATCAATAAACCTTTTTGCACCAATAACAGTACAGAAGAAAACGGACAGATCATAATTGGAGTGGCAATTTCAACTCCTATCTGCCTGTGACAGACCTTGAGTCCCCCACAAGGGCAGAGAAGATATGGAAAATACACTTGAGTAGAATAATAATTGATATAAAGCCTTCTGCCCTTGCGCTGCACTGTCCAGTAGGAAAGCCCTTAGCCCCAAATGGCCATTGAGCACTTTAGAATGTAGCAATTGGGACTGAGCAGTTGAATTTTAAATGTTATTTAATTTTAATTTTTTCAATAAAAAATGGACAGTAAAATATTTTCCATTAACTTCAACTTCATTGTTTTGGTAGAACATTTTCCTTTAACCATGAAAAATTTAGCATCTGAACTGAGATGTGCTGTCAATGTAAAATACCTACCAGAGTGCAAAGACTTAGTGCAAAAATAAGAATGCTAAATATATCAACGACAATTTTTATGATTACATGTTGCTATAATAATAATTTGGATAATTGGGTTAAGTGTTATTAAAATTCACTTCTTTCTTTTTACATTTTTTAATGTGGCTACAAGAAAGTATAAAGTTACATTTGGGGCTCACATTATATTTCTATTGGGCAACACTGCCCAAGAAATAGGACACAACTTGTTTTGAAGGTTTCAGAAAATGTCTGCAATAACCAATCATTATTAGATAACACTGTAGCAAGAGGAAACTATATGAGTACTAATAATACAAATCTAAACCCAGAGAGAACTTTCCATTTATAAAAATGGATCAAGAAATAAAGCATTAAGAGTTTGAAAAAAAAATGGAAACACTAAACATAAAAACTTGGTGGATGTAATCAACTTTAACATAGTGCCAGATCAGTAATTTTTCTCCCTTTTGGAGTCAGTCACCTCTGAGAATCTGATGTAATAAAATCTTCTCTCTAGAAAAATGCATATATGTAAAGAATTTTGCACATAATTTTAGGAGGGCCACACACATGCAGAAGTCCCCGGGCTATAAATGCCTGTATCATCAGAAGTGAAAATAAAATGAACTAATAAGCTTGCAATTAAGATGTACTGAAAATGAAACAAAGCCCTCACGGAAACTAGAAAAAGGAACAGGAAGATAAAAGAAAAGATAAAACAGAATAGCAGAATTGATAAATCCATAAGCTGTTTCTTTGGAAAAATCAAAACTGAAAAATAACACACTGAGAAAATTTATTCCAGAAAATAATGCACGGGTTCAGTAATTAAGGGAGTATTCTGCACAACAGCATTGTACTAAGTTTGAAAAACATAATTCTCTCGTAAACATCTAAATTTTGAAAAATTGGCAAAAGAAATAGAAAACTCAAACCGCTACCAACAAAAACAAAAAAGGAAATTCCTATATTTTAAATTGCTCCCCCCCTAAGGCATTGGGTGCAATTAATTTCACTCTCTCAACAGTCTGTATTCACCGAACATTTCCTGGGCGCCAACTCTGGGAAGTCATCATCATAGAAGGTAAGTTCTCCTGTGTCACAGAAAATGGAAGCTAATCAGTTCATCTATGAAGGAAACATACAGTGATAGAAGAAACAGTGGGAGGTGGGGGGAATGTATATATGTGTGTGTGTATGTAAGTATGTGACTATATAAACCTGATTTCTGCAATTAAAAATAACATACTTAAAAGGATGCAGACGGGGAAGAGAATGTGGCTCAAGCAATAAGGCCTCCGCCTACCATATGGGAGGACCTGGGTTCAATCCCTGGGGCCTCCTGGTGAAAAAGAAGAGAAAGTGTGTCTGTGCACTGAGCCAGTGCTGCATGGCAAGCCAGTCCCTGCACGGTGAGCCAGTGCCCGTGCAAGGGAGTCACACGGCAAGATATGACACAACAGAAGAGAGTCAAAGGGGAGAGTCAAGGTAAAGCACAGCAGAGACCAGGAACTGAGGTGGTGCAATTGACAGGGAGCCTCTCCACATCAGAGGTCCCCAGGATCAAATTCCGGGAAATCCTAGAGGAGAAAGACTAGAAGACTAAAAGAGAAATAGATACAGAAGATCACACAGTGAATGGACACAGACAGCAAAAAAAGCAGGGTGGAGGAAGGGAAGAAAACAAAATCTTAAAAAAAACAGACAGGAAATTATGCATGTAACTAATGCAGATAAATTAATAAGAACACAAAGAGGGAAGCAGCTGTGGCTCATCTGATAGAGCATCTGCTTACTATATGGGAGGTCCAGGGTTTGATGCCCAGGGCCTCCTGACCCATGTGGTGGGTTGGCCCATGTGCAGTGCTGCCACACTCGAGTGCTGTGCCACACAGGGGTGTCCCCACGTAGGGGTGCCGCACGTGCCAAGGAGTGTGTCCTGCAAGGAGAGCTGCCCTGTGCAAAAAAATGCGCAGCCCGCCCAGGAGTGGCGCAGCACACACAGAGAGCTGATGTAGCAAGACGATGCAACAAAAAAGCGACAGTTTCCCACTGCCATATGACAAGAATGCAAGCAGACACAGAAGAAAACACAGCAAATGGACAGAGCAGACAACTGGGGAGGGGAAGAGGAGGGGGAGAGGGGAAAAAAAGAACACCAAGAGCCTCTTAAGTGAGCAAAGTATGATTTACATTAGAGGAGCTAACCTGTAAACTTATGAAAAATGTTCCAACTAAAAAAAATTACTATTTTACACATTAAATTATTTAAATTGACCCCCCCAAAACACACACACTACAAAAATATCTTTCTTAGCCTTCTAATCTTATCTCTGGGATGCTCAGTTTCATTGAATATCTTTGTCCGATTTAAGGATAAACAGGTGGTGAAATGCGCCTAATCGGCTAGCAACAGCCAAAGAAAGGCTAAGTGTGGCCAATTTCAAAATGTTTGCCGGTTCTGAGTACTCCCTATGACCCATACCAGTGAACAGAGCACTGAATAGCAGCCCAAACAGATGCCATTTCAGCAGACTATTAAAACAAAGTGGGAGCGGATATGGCTCAAGCAGGTGAATGCCCACCTCCCACTGATGAAGAACTAACTCAGGTAAGCCAATGTGGCTCAGTGGTGCCGGCTTTCTGCATAGGAGGTCCCAGGTTCATTCCCTAGTACCTCAAAAACAAAACAAAAAACAACCCTGAATATGTGCTTTTCTCATTTCCCTACTTGTTTAAAGGAAGGAAAAAAAAAAAAAAAGTTTGGGCTGACCTAAGCACATCTGTGTCTGCCTGTCATCTGATAACTTATGCTCAAGGAAATAACCTATACATAGAAAAACCAATAGCGTAGTCTTATCCAGCTTCTGTGGAAACTTTCCTCATCAACTTCTACTCTCACCTGCCTCTTTACTTCTGTGTTCTAGCTAGAAGCACTTACTGTCAAAAATTGTTTTTAAACTTGACTTGAGAATTTTAAACAAAGTGGAGCAAGACTGGCAAATCTGGTTCTGAGTGTGGTAAGATGCCCAGGGCAAACATTAAGACCACATAATTACCTAGCATAACAGAATTTTCTAACGGTGTCTCATTAGGCATTCATGACACCAAATGATTAAAGTGAGCTTTTTGTTAAGGGGATATAAAACAGAGAACCCTGTAACATCAAGGTATCATGGTAATACGTTAAAACTGCATCTTGATAGGATCTTAGCATGTGGTGAATTAAAAAGTTTTAGAAATTTTTATATAGTGACTTAAGTGTGTAAATGATAAGCAGCAAAGATTTTCAGTGTGTCTCATGCTTCAGTATTACATCTTTTTTTTTTTTTTTTTTTTTTTTTTTAAAGATTTATTTATTTATTTAATTTCCCCCCCTCCCCTGGTTGTCTGTTCTTGGTGTCTATTTGCTGCATCTTGTTTCTTTGTCCGCTTCTGTTGTCGTCAGCGGCACGGGAAGTGTGGGCGGCGCCATTCCTGGGCAGGCTGCTTTTTCTTTTCACGCTGGGCGGCTTTCCTCACGGGCGCACTCCTTGCGCGTGGGGCTCCCCCACGCGGGGACACCCTTGCGTGGCACGGCACTCCTTGCGCGCATCAGCACTGCGCACGGCCAGCTCCACACGGGTCAAGGAGGCCCGGGGTTTGAACCGCGGACCTCCCATATGGTAGACGGACGCCCTAACCACTGGGCCAAAGTCCGTTTCCCCAGTATTACATCTTATAAGGCATACTTTTAAAATCTGCATTGGTTCTTTGATGCCAGTCTCTCCCTATGACTTACTGAATAGCAGAAATGTAAAACTATGTTCTTAGTTGGAGGGTATAAATTAGTATTAAGCAGACCTGAACAATGCAAATGGCTGTAGGTTGATAGTTTCTCTCATGTGCGAAGTTATTATCTGCATCTAATGTGCAAAATACTTAAGTGTATCCAACAAGTGATTTTTCTTACCTTGAAGAGATTTAGCTATAATTGCTGAATTGGTATGCAGGTGGTGGTTATGAAAACATTCTTACTGTTAGTAAAACCAACATTCGCTAGTTGCTGGATAAAGCACCCAAAAGTATGAGCTACGAAGCCAGCTGAGTTTGTATTAAAAGTCCACCTAATTCTGATTATTTAGGGGATACAAGAAGGGTCAATTACATAAGATCTGGGAAGTGTGTAGTTCTTTGGTAATACTTTTGGCAAGCAGGGTTACACTGCCATGAACTGTTTTTAAAAACACAGTGGTGCAAACAGTGAACTCTAAACTACAGACTGCAGTTAACAGTATAATAATATTGTTTAATCAACTGTGACAAAGGTACCACGCTCATACAAGGGTTATTAGGGAACACTGTGTGTGTGTTGGGGGGGGTGGTATAGATACTCTTTATTTTCTGCATTATTCTGTAAACCTACAATTTCCCTAATTAAAAAAAAAAACAACAAAAAATAAACACAGTGGTGCAGACTGAATGAGATAGAGATTAATATTATCTTTTACCAGAAAATTTGGCCTTACTTTCTCAGCCTTTCTTCAACAGTATGACTGTAATAAAATGGACTAGCTGTTTAGTTTGCAAAGCAATTGTCAAGGAATGTTCATCATTCCCATTTTATAGATGAAATAACCAAATCTGAATAATCTCAATAGTTGATCACTAGTTTCAGACAATGTTATATTCAGAACAGTGTATATGTCTTAATAGGCCAGGGGTTCTTTACAAGGGGTCCATGAGCTTGAACTGAAATTCAAAAAAAACATTTTCATGGGGATGTGCTGGTGCAGGTGTGAAATATTTATTAAATAATATACAGTATAGTGTGGGCTTAATAAGGGGTCCCTGGTTTTCACCTGACTGGCAAAGAGGTCTGTGGAACCAAAAAGGTAAGAACCCCTGGAATAGAATGAAGGTGATTAAAAGCAAGGTCTTCCAAATTATTCAAATAGTTACCGTAAACTTTATCAAATCTGCCAGGGAAGTACAGTAAGCCCGTGAGACTCCTCTCTGAAACTTGTAGTTTTCCTGATTAGATGGACATTAGAAGAAGAAAATAACATAGTGGATGCAAGGTAGCCAACAAAGGCCTGTTTCTAGGTGGTGTGTTAAGATATCTTGCGATTATGTGTCAGCAGCTCTAGGAATTGCCTATGAATCAGGAAACCAGCAGAGAGATGTCTTATTTCTAAGGCGCACTAAAAAGAAACTGCTCAGACTATAAAGAGAAAGGCAGGGGAATACAAATGTAGGCTTGACTATAGTCTAAGAGCTGAGAGACACCAGTGGATCTGATCTCGAAGCAGTTAAGGAACTATAAATCAGGGCTCTTATTTCAATGTTGTGCTTGTGTTTTAGCAGAATACTAACCCTTGCCATCCATAAAAACCGATCTAGGAATGCAGTTGGACCCTTGAGTATGAGAATTCAGAACAGCTGGTAGGAAATTAGGGCAGTAATAATCAACACCCATTTTACTGACTGTGGAAAGAAGAGCCTGGTTTATCTTGTTCAATCCAAAATAGGTATACCTTTGAAACAGGCATTGATAATTTTATTACAAAAGTAGGATGGGAGGGAAAAAAAGCCACTCAAAGTTTCAGTAATTCAATAATTTATTCCTCTAAAAAAGTGTGTAAAAGTATATAGCTCTCATCCACAAGGTATATATGAATGACATTTAAAATGGAGGCCTTTTATTATTGTTTCTTTTTATCAAAGTCTTTTAGTGTACTGTACCAGCGCTATACTGTAGTTTTTTAATTGAACTTCACATATTTTTGTCTTTTTTCAAATTGTTTGCTATATATAAAAGAAGCTCACTGCAAAATGCTTGAAGGAAAAAGGAAACAAAAGAAATTCAGAACTTCCCAGAAATGTACAGCTTTTACATTTAAAAAAGGTTCTGAAATATACATACAAGCATGCTGAACAATCCCAACCCTCCCCCGTCCCCGTTTAGTTCAAACCATGGTAAGAGTTCTGATTTCTGCAGAATTTCCAAAATAAAAAATAAAAAAAAAAATAAAATAAAATAACTTCTCACTCTGTAGCAAATCCAGGGCTTGTACATTTCAGATTAATTCAGTAAAAAACTCACAAGTAAAATAATGCATATTTAAGGGAAGTATTATACAGACTTTTTCACACAGAAGTACATAAGATTTTTTAAAATCTATTGCCATTCATTTATTTTTGCACAAAAACGTATAAATATGTCACCAGCTTTTCTTAACTTAAAAAACTTAAATAAGACACCAGATGAAAACTACCCTTTGCTGCCTTTTTTTTTGTATGTTTTTTTTTTCTTTTTTTTGCTTAATATAATTGGGTTTCTAGGGAAGAAAAGCCCCTGCATTAAAAAGAGCCCATTTAAAAAAAAATTCAAAGTTCTGATGAATTCTGGGAAAAAAAACAACCCCAAAGTGGTAAAAGATTACAAATATCTACTTTACAATTTGTCTTCTCACCAAGATAATTTTATACAAGTTTACAATCTTCATCATCTTATGCTCTTCAAAAGGCCTTGAGAATTTTCCTTTCTGATTAAGAAAAAATAGCACTGCAATATTTTTAAAGTCAATTTTACACTGTACACATTAGATACAAATGGTTTGATATATCAGATTTTTTTAACCTATACATTGCGAAAGTCAACCCCTCCCGTTCAATTGGTGGTACAGAGAACAAAATTATCCATTTACAAGTTATTTCTCTGCTTTCACCTTCCCACCACACAACTTTATTTTTTAATATGTTTTAAACGTTAGATTATTTCAAGAAAAATACTTTTACAAAATCATATCGATTATTACATTTTTCCCTTTTTTGTTAATAACCAGGACATGGAAGTCTCTTGGAAGAACTTTTAAAATTTGCATGATTCTCTCCACAGCTGACTTGAGCTCAACAGCCAGATTAATGCGGCTCCCAGAAGGCAAGTCCACGCCCAGTACCCCTCAGAAAGAAACACACAGCAACCACAAGTATTAAAATTGGAGTCTTAAAGACAACCCTCTTGGGCCTGGAATGAGGAGGAGTCATAAAATACTTCAATTAGCCATCAATGCTTTAAAAAGGCATTAAAAAAAAAAAAATCTTACCACGAAGGCTCAACTTCAAGTACTACTTTAATGGTAAGTTGTAGTATTTCTTTGAAATAATATTCCTATGGTCCAGAAAAGAATTCACCATATTTATAACTGATTTATGAGAAAATGCTTTATGATTTATGAGCAAATGATTGTGATATGTACATGAGTCCCTTTTTATCTAATGAGAGGAGAGCCCTGGCTTTCAGTAAGAATTCACTGGAAAATATATTGCCACTGGGACTATATAAACTAATTTAAGGAACTTGCTTCCACGGCTCTGAGTTGAGCTGGACTGCTTTCTGTATAAAAAGTTATCCTTCATGAAAAGCTAGCCACGTATAATAAGGAATATGGCAGAACTTTTAAAACCCAGTTTATTCTTTAAAAAATCTGCTGGGTGGTTTTGAATATATTACTTTTTAGGCATAATCTCCCCAATTTTTCTTCACTCCTTTTCTGGCTTCTAGGACAGAGGTATTATTGTAGTCAAAAAGAATCCTATGGTGGATCTCAGTTGGGTTTCAGCTTCTTTACCTGGTCCTCGAGAATTAAAATAAAGTCACAAAAACCCTTATGACAAAACATCTTAAAATAAATAACAAAATTAAGATGTCTCTAGACCTTTCACATCTATACACAGATATGTAATCAACCAAAGCAGTCATGCCAACCTAGATACAGGAGCACTAGGGAGACAAACCCCATTATGTAATCATGTACTTGAGCTGGTTCTTATTTTTCAAAAGTCCCAGATTATGGAGTTCAGGTAAACCACAGGCCATCCACCAATAACTAGAGGATTTCATCCATAGAGCTACTGCCCTTATTTTAAACAGAGACTGAAGACAGACTCTTGTGCAAAAGGATACTGTCTCTTCTGTTTTGATCTTAAAAACCAACAACAAAAAAACCTCCCGTGGACCAGTGGCTTGGGGCCGCACATGCCACAACACTGGCTGAAAGTCACTGCTTATGGAAGTTTCCAGGTCCGTGGGAGAAGTGTCAGTGAGTCACTCTGGTAATGAACACTGCAGATTTGACACGTGCCTGCTGAGAAGTAATCACAGTGCAGGACTGTGGAGAGTGGTCTGAAGAAAAGGATGTGGGGAATTTGCAGAGTGTAGCAGGTTCCTTGAACTGAGGTTGCAGGGAGAAGAAACTGAGCCAGAGAGAACAAGTGCTTTCCAATTAAAGTATATTCATGATGGCATTGTACAACTGAGTGAGCACCACAAAGTGGACGGGAAGGCAGGAAGTACGGTCCTGGGTGGCCGGATTGCACGTGAGCCAGGACAGAGCATTATACTGCTCCAAAACAAACCTGCCAAAAAGAACACACAGATCAGGAGGTATGGCCGATGACAGAATTCTATGCATTCCAGATTTTAGCAGGAAAAAGGCCTAAAGTCATTCTTTAATTTGCCCCAGGCTCTTTCACATTCCTTCTCTCATGTTCCCCCTTCCTTCTAGAGCTGTGCTGTCCAGTACAATAGCCACTTAGCCCACAGACCTACTGAGCACTTAAAAATGAGTCTGGTCCAAATTGAGATGTGCTGTAAGTATAAAATATGCATTGGAAGAAGAATGTAAAATATCTTAGTATTTTATACTGATTACATGTTAAAATAACTTTTGGGACATACTGAGTTAAGTAAAATATATTATTGTGGCTACTAGGAAATTTTAAATTAAAAATGGGACTCACAATATATTTCTATTGGACAGCATTGCTCTGAATTCCTGGAAGCCAAAATCAAACTGATTAGGTTCCTGCTTAACTATAATTTCCAAATCATTTAAAGAGTTTGAAAATAATTTCTTAAGGTTCTTGAAGAATGTTTATGGCCTACTAAAGTGCAAGAGAATTAATACACACCTCCAGGAGGCATTTCCCAACTGTGAAATTTATCCTCTAGTTAATTCTATTTATATAGCTTATGTAAGGGAGGGTAATGTTTTCATTGCAAATGCTTTAAATTCCAAACTCTATGTTTGAACTTCTTGCCCCTGGTTCTGATCTATTTTCATCACCATGAAATGCCTCCCCTAAATAGGAAACAAAGGTGATTATAACTGCACACAACTATCTAATTTAACAAATTGAGTTACACACAGTGCTCCCACTGTACAAAAGGTAGCATTTTTGCCATGAATGCCATGCTCAAAAATGCCTTGGGAAAACGAGAAAAGGAATATAATTTCAAACTATACTACTACTGTATTGCCTAGGTCTGAATCTACCTTAAAACATCAGAAGTGGTTTTGGAGTCGAGAGGATGTGGAACCCGTTGAGAATTCCTGGCAGGGAGAAGTTCATCCGTCTGTGCTACAGAAATGTGGTGATGCAGTGAAGCCTATGAAAGGAAAAAGATTGTTACCCTTCCTGTCTAGACAACCACAGTGCTGTAAAAAGATAGGGCCATGTCTGCCAGAAGCAAACGTTCTCTGAAGTCCCCTCGAAGTCAGGGCTTCTATCAGCTGTACGAATTTTAAGCTGCTCAGGCATCCCAGGTAATTTTATATCCTAGAGTTGGAGGGTGAGAAAGTTAGCTTTTCTGGCCAATTTTTCTTTTTTTGTCTATTTTGCCTATAAATGATTCAATTCTCTCTCTAACAGATAAGGATCTTTTAAAACAATAATGACCATACTCAACAAAAATTTTCAATGATTATTTAATATTTAATTCTTTAATATCAGAATTCATTTCATATCATCTTCTAATCAATTCATTTTTATATTATTCATTGTAATTATCTCAAACATATTTTCACATTTGGTTTATTAAAATCATGAGCCAACCTGGTCCACAACATTGGAAAATGATTAAATGATATACCTCTTAATGATCTTAAATCAACAGATAGGCCCCATAGCCTGGATATGGCTGATTATATCCTTGTATTGGTGTTTAACATGGTCCCCTATCCTTATTTCCTATAAACCAGTAGTTAGAGCTAGAGACTTAATTAGATTCAGATTCACTGGTGTGGTGAATGGTAAGAATACTTCATCAGTGGGGATGTGTCCTTCTGTCACATCAAAAGACACACACCTGGTGGACCCACTTTAAATACTGAGACTGGTCACTGGGTTCAGCGAGCTCCATCCATTATAAAGTCCCCCATCAATTTTTCACCTAATGATTTTAACTTATTTACTAAATAACTAGAAATAAAACATGTAAAGGAGAAACAATATAAATGCTTGATTCCGTCCCTTTATCAATTTTCAGATTAATACGTTACTGCTCTAGCAGCTTCCAAAGGTAACTGATAAATTTGGTTTTTAGTACAATTAGGAACACTGGATTTATTTAAATCTATTGCTGTCTTTGTCCCATCTCTGGCTAATGAAAACTCCTCCACATTGGCTTGTGGGTCCTTTGGTATGATTCTAATAATCTTTGGTAGGTAAATTCCTTGTTTTCAGGCATGATAAATTGTCCCAGACTCATCTTAAATATTTCTTGCTCCAGAACTTGGGATTAACCATTTTGTCAAAGAACCTTGGTTCTTTTGAGTGAGAAATGGTATTTAGGAGCCACAGTCATGGCATTAGAGATGTTTATTGACCCTAAACTTTTTCAGGAGGCCTAAGTAGGAAGTTTGTATATTTTAGAAAGAGAGAGAAAAAAAAATTCGAGGTTCATCCTGATAAATTCTAATTTGAGGTAAAACATGAAAGACATTGTGAAAAGAAAATTGCTTCATTTTATTTTGGTGTTTAAACTTCCATTGTTTTTTTTTCTTGAAAATATAAGCAGATATATTCATAAATGTGTGCATGTGTCTTAGAAACTACTCCACAGAATAATTATATAGAAATATTCCTCATTTTTTAATGGACTGTATCATAATTTATGCACGTAGTAGTCCCTTATCGATGGGCATTTAGGTTGTTTCTATTATTGTACATATGTCATTTAATTTTTTTTTTTTTTCAAAGTATTTTTGGAAGTGGGATTGCTTGCATCAGAAGGGGAAGGTAGAGGGTGGTTATCATTAGACATTCCAAAAACAATTGAGAATGCCTTCTACCCACAGTCAGGCCAAGAGAGTATTTGTCAAACCTTTGGGTTTTTGTTAATCTGTAGGTGAGAAATGGATTTCATTCCAGTTTCTTTCACCCAAACTAAAGCCTCTTTTGATTTTAACCCTTAAGTTGGATTAAAGGGTTCCAAGAAATATACAGGTAGTGTTGTGGAAGCAGAGAGATTTAATGACGGCGTATGGAAGGCCAGGACTCAGTAATAATTTTGGGAAGGAAAATTTATTAACGACAGGCCAGGCTCGGGAACTCTTGCTGAAAACCCCAAGCCCCGAATAAGATTTCAGGGTTCTTTTTATACAGAGAATTTAGGAGTGAAGAGTTAAATGGTACATTGTTTGAGTGCTAGATAAGCTTGAGTTAACACATATTTCCCACATTCCAGTTAAGCTTGAAGTTTGCATACTCCCTGAATATTCTAAGTCTATAGAGCCTATATCACTTAATTGGCTTTCTGGGACTGGAGTGGTTGGCTGGTTACGAAAGGTGGGGCTACAGTTCTTATTGTTTGACACACACAGCCCAGGTTATTCATGAAGAGATTCATAGCCCATATCAATAGGAGCAAATGTTGTTGTTTTAAAAAACTGACTGTCCTTTTCTAATGAACACTGACAGACTGTGGCAGGGGAGTTACTTATTATCCTTGTGGCCCAGGCCACTGACAACAATGCAATATGGACTTACAGAAAGATCATTATATAGAGTCACTTGTCTAAATATCCTAGATGTACACTTTAGGCCCCACAAACTGCTTGGGTTAATGGATTAATGTAATTAATTTCTTTGTGCAATTAATCCCTTTCCTCTCTCTACAACTGCAATTAAAATATACTCAAAGTGTAAGTAGATGTGAGAAAAACAGGGAACACAATAAGACTGGGTAACTAAGACAAATCTTTCTAGACAAAATTGAATTTCATCATTAATCATTTATCCCCCAAAACTTCAAATATGATATCATACCAACCTTTAGGAAGAGGGGGCACTGGTTCTGAGCCTGCGGACATGATGACCAAAACCACTGCGGGAGATTCTCGGCTTTGGCAGTTGAAACAAAATACCCAAGGGCAAGAGGTTGCTGTTTTAGCTCCTCTGGTGCTTCTCTAGAAAGAAGACGCTCCCCCTGGCTCTGAAAAACAAAGTCCCAAAAACATGATAAGCATTTTTCACTTCAAATAAAGCTTTAATCAGTTCACTCTGGGCACTATACTGACTAATCCCCTTTCTGACTCTCATACAAAAAAAGCGAGGCAACAAGAAAGGAAAACAGGGTCACATTTTCTTTGCTACAAACACAGATATCTGAGAAAAGCTACAGCTTAGGCAGAAGATACCAGCAAAACTAACAGCATCAAGTAAGTATAGATTGATTTGCTCTAGTTTCTTTTCTGCAAAATGTAAAATCTTTTCCATGACATGATTAGGGAACAAACTGAAATTGGAAAGAGTGTAATCTCTGACAGCCAACGGCCAAACTCACATACTCTTCCACCAGTAACCAACCCAAACCAGATGGACTTCACCTGACTGTCCACTGTCAGTGTACACCGATCAGGGACATTTAACCCTTCACCAGCAGTTGCATGGACACCGATATTACCCACTGATATTACCCACATCCACTGTCAGTGTACACCGATCAGGGACATTTAATCCTTTCACCAGCAGTTGCATGGACACCGATATTACCCACTTGCTAAGCAGTAGTATGAGATTTGCTAATGAGAAGTCAGGTTTTAATTTGCAGAAATTTCCTTAAAAATTCCTTTAAGAACTTTATTGTGCTTTTTTTTTTCCACTTTTGCAAATGACATTTCCCTCATCTTTTGATTCTTTTAAGCTAGCTTTAAGAATTCACAAATCTCCTGTTTCAAGGGGAAAACATCTTCCACTACTATATATCCAATGGTATCAATTCTTAGTAAAAAAAAAAAAAGTCTTTACTCCAACCTTGCACAAATTCTTTCTTTTATTCTTGTAACGTCTTAACATGGATATCAAAGAATGTTCAGTTGTTCAGAAAGAGGAAATTCTGAATGCCTCTCAGAGGCCACCTGACCAGTTTCAGAACACACTGCTTACGCTGTGCCATTCAATTAAAGACTTTAGGACTTGAGACTCCAACAAAGGAGAAAATTCACACCTCTTAGAAAACTAACCTTACACTTCAGTTACCAATCCTTGCTTAATGGATAAACTGAATTACAAAAGGTACTGTGGAGTTATGTACATTATTTCCCTTTCCCAGATAAGGCTGAGAAAGGTAAAATAAGCTTGTCCAAGGTCACAAAGCTTGTAAGCCACAGCCCTGCAATTCAGAGCTAGAGCTGAATCTGGGGCATGCCCTCTTAGCTGCTATGCTATTTGACTTTAGAATTCACATTAATCCTAAATTAAAACTATCCAGTGCCAAATTTGTGTTCTTGGTTGCTATCACAACAGTAAATTGTCATTAACTTGACTAGTTTAAGTCAACTTGACTACTTGACTTAAATCATATATTTAACTAGTTTAAGATTTTAGACATAGCAATTTTTCTAGGTCTTGATCCCTCAATCCCTTAACATTTAGGCGTCTTTGGGACATGGAGCTGCCCTGGATGGTGCTTCAGAGGTAATCACCGGACATTGTAAATCCTCACAGGGCCCACTGGATGGAATGGAGGAGAGTATGGGCCATGATGTGGACCATTGTCTATGAGGTGCAGAGGTGCCCAAAGATGTACTTACCAAATCCAATGGATGTGTCATGGTGATGGGAACGAGTGTTGTTGGGGGGGGAGAGGGGGGGTGGGGGGGTGGGGTTGAATGGGACCTCACATATATATTTTTAATGTAATATTATTACAAAGTCAATAAAAAAATAAATAAAATAAAATAAAAAATAAATAAATAATACATAGTATAGTGAAAAAAAAAAAAGTACAATAGAGTAATGAGGCATGTGTCAATTACATTGAAAGTAACACAAGCCACAGCAGAACCTTTTAATTCTTAAATCTCCTAATGATCCACCTGCAATATCCCTGGAATATTTAAAGATGATAGTAGTTGCAAACTCTCACTTTGTCCCTTCATACACTGGCATTAATCTGGACATTTCTCTAAAATGAGCCTCTTACTGTCTCTTGCCATTCCCACAGGTTGGCTATAGAAATCAGACTACATAATGACATAAAAATTGCACAGTAACATTTTTTTGTGATTTATGTATCTTTAAAAAAAAACAACCAACCAATCTATTATTAAAATAAATAAATTGCACAGTCAGAATAATCAATCAACAATGTGTTCTTTAATGAACACATTCAGGTTGCATGTAAAATAAACAGGGAGGTTGAACTAGCCTTGCCAAAAGCCACTAGTGGGCTAAAAAATAACTTGGAAGCAGGAAGCAACCAAAACTAATTTTTGCTAAGAAAAACAACACTTGCATAAAACTCTCGCAGCTGTAATAGAATACTCTTCTGACAAAACTTATTCATTGGGAATAATAATGTATTTATTCCAAACTCCTACCTTCTATTAAAAATGGAACTACAGAGTTACTTTCCCAGACTTATTTCTCTCATACTAGGTACTAAGAGAAACAAGAAGAAAGGTGGGTGTAGTAAAAGGATACTTCAAAAGGATTATTTTCCTGAGGGTTGAAATCATCCTTACCCGACTATGCTGAAAATGAGAGCCCACACCAATTCCAGGAGAGCCTGGGGAGGGAACTGGGGAGGAGTTGGGAGACGAATGAAGGTTCCCAGTCATTAATATGCCAATATCATTGTCCATATCATCTGGGAATGGAAGGTCAACAAACATATCATCTAGAGGGGAAGGGAGGAAAAAGTACAAAAATTAAATAGATAGTCCATCTTCCTAACCTAACTAATACACCGTTAGCTTATGACCATTATCGGCATATGCCATTAACAACATAATAAGATTGAATGCATGCCTACTGAATGCAAGGTGCTGCAAATAATTCATTTTATATTCCCTCCACCAATCTAATGTGAAGTGTTAACAGAATGGGGCAATAAAAAACAAAACCCCACACTCTGTATAGCATTCAAAGGCGTAAAAAAAACTAGCAAAACAGCTGAAGAAGTAATTTAATTACGAAACAAAGTTGACACCATCCAAGAAAACAGTATACTCCATTTATGCATCCAACATACTAGAGGCCGAGTTAGTGCATGTTACTAGATGCGAACCTGCCCTAAAACTGGAGGCATATTCCAAAAGCAAATCACAGCACTATGTTTTCACTAAGAAATCCTCTCCCATGTTATAATAGGTGTGCTTAGAGTAGAAAATTTGGAGAGATAAAAGTATGAAAAGGTACAGCTATCACCCACTTGACTATGATTCTGACTTTTTCTCATATATTTGGTTGAGATCATTCTATATATATAAAATTTGGTTTTGTACTCATAGTATATAAACAGATAATTTGTGATGAGAACTACATAAAGGTGTGGGGACAGAGGGGTCAGCTTATAGGCATACAGGTTCATATATACTGCTGAAGTTAAGTTGGTATCAAACTAAACAAGATTGTTATAGATTTAGGAATTTCAATGGTAACCACAAAGAAAATATTACAGAACATGCAAGCTCACAGAGACAGAAAATATAGTTACAGGTTACCCAAGGATGAGGGGTAGTGGTTTGGGGAGTTAATACATAATGGGTGTAGGGTTTCTGTTTGAGTGAAGGGAAAGTACTAGTAATGGATGGTGGTGAGGGTACACAACATTGTGAATGTGATTAATCCCACTGAATGTCATGCCTGGGAGGGACTGGGATGAGAATGTTTATGATGTATATATATTTCCACAATTTAAAAAACAAACAAGGCTATGGAGGAGAGAAAAGGCTCAAAAGGACATTACTGGCACATAAGAAAATAACGGAATATAGAATGCAGGTTTTGTATTGATGTCAAAGTCCTTGAACTTGATAACTATACTAAAGGTGAGTGCATAAGTGAAATCCTTGTTCTTAAGAAATGTACTTAGAAGTATTGTGTTAAAAGAGTATGATGTGTGCAGCCCGCTCTCAAATGTTCAGAAAATAGATAAAAATTACAAAATGTTAAAACTGGTGGATCTGGGGGTTTGGGGGTATGTGTGGCAGTGTAAGCTGGAGTTCTCTGAATGGGGTTTGTATTATTTTTTGCAACTGTCCTCTAAGTTTGAAATTATCTCAAAATAAAAAGCTTAAGGAAAAAGAAATTTGGTAGCCTTTTCTTGTTCCCACTTAAAATGGGTAAATGCTGGCAGCTGTTAAAAATTCCTTAAAAGCTATTCTAATGAATGCCTAATATTGAGCATTTAACAGTTTACAAATAACCACTTCTTAACAAATCCCTTACAGATATTCAAACCCCAAAAATCCATTAAGGTTAATCAAATAAGGAGCTGCTTTATAGCAAATTAGATTCCCAATCACTAGCTGAAGGCAAGCACTGGCTTCATACTGCCTGGTAGTCTTCATGCATCTTAAATAAGATGAACAAATATTTAGTGAAAGAATGACACTCACATGAAAGAGATGATTATTTTTTTGCCTCAATGTTAAACAAGAGAAAGTTAATCACACAAGAGGGGAAAGATTTGGTCTTTGTTGAAGTACAGGCTGAAATTAAATTTTTAAAACCTAAAGAATCTCAATCTTTTAGTTCACTTTTCATATTTCATATAGTGTTAATTACCACAGAGAAAAACCTGCAGCAGCCCCATGACCCCACATTCCAGCTCTGTGTCTTGTTTTGGAAATTGAGTTCTATTCACATAAGGTCTTCTACTCACCATTGTTGGGGCTAAATCCATCTTCATTGGGATAGTTGGCTGGAGCCACTTGGATGGTTGATGATGTTGGGAACACCAAAATATGTGTACAAGAAGCATCTTGAGGTGTGTTAAGCTGGGATGACTGCATGTTCAGTGCAGTACTTCGACCAAATACAGAGCCCATGGTGACAGCATCTTTTAATTAAAAAAAAAAAAGAAAAAAGAATCAAGAATCCTATCAATTTCTTTGTGTAAATCCCAAAAATGAAGTTTTAAGAGGGCCCGATCTCAGGACATGTAGCTATGATAACCCAAGCCTCAATTCACCCTGGAAAGGTTAAGATAAACTTGGATCAAGTCCATCAAATGTTTTATTTATTTATAAAAGTATTTCTAAAAATAAATCCCCCACCACGCTTTCCTCCGTTGTTTCTAATAATTTATAAATTGTTTTCCTAAATCATACAATCCTATAGAAATAGTGCCATTCAATTAATAAGTATTAAAACTAACATTTATTGAGTGCTCACTGCATGCTAGATTGTGTGCTAAACTAGTCATCTCATTAAAGCATCACTGCCACCTTGAGGTGAGAACTATTATTACAACTTTATATATGAAGACAGAAGCACAAAGAAGTGATATAATTTGCCCAAGTGATACAGGCACCTGAAGTAACCTACGGTCTAAAGATCAAGCTAATAAAGGTATCTGTCTTTCACTGGTTAATGGCAAGTAACCCCATTTTTCACACAACGTTATTGCCTTCTACAGGTAATGAGTGGATAGGGTCTCCCATTTGATCCAAGAAAGATCTGGGTGGTAAAAACAGGTTAGAAAAATAAAAACATAAAATTGCTTAGTTGCTGGTTTTGAAAAATCAGCCAGAGGGAAGCAGATTTGGCTCAACTGATAGAGCATCTGCCTACCACACAGGAGGTCCAGGGTTTAAACCCAGGGCCTCCTGACCCGTGTGGAGCTGGCCCATGTGCAGTGTTGATGTGCACAAGGAGTGCCATGCCAAGCAGGGGTGTCCCACGCATAGGGAGCCCCATGTGCAAGGAGTGCGCCCCTCAAGAAGAGCTGCCCCATGCAAAAAAAGTGCAGCCTGCCCACGAGTGGTGCCGCACACATGGAGAGCTGACGCAGCAAGATAATACAACAAAAAGAGACACAGATTCCTGGTGCTGCTGACAAGAATGCAAGCAGACAAAGAAGAACACACAGCGAATAAAGAAGAACATACAGCGAATGGACACACAGAGCAGACGGCGGGGGGGCGGGAATAAATCTTAAAAAAAAAAAAAAAAAAGGCCAGATTTTTAAAAGATTCAGTTTCTACAGTGTTTTGGTTATCCTCCTACTGGCACTTCCATTATTGAGAACTTATTGTGTGCCAGGTCCTGTGCTAAATGCTTGCTTCATTCCTAATTTCCTTATCATCCATCCTCAACCATATCTGAGACCTTAAATAGCCCCTCAGGGCTACTTGGAGATTCTGTTAAAGACTTGTCTTCCAAAGAATATTTAAATCTATATCATGTTACTGTGCCCTTTAGTAGTTTTTTGAAAGGTGATTTTCATGCACTAACAACAAATTGGGGTAAAGCAAAGAGGCACTGCTCATGACTAAGTATTCTCAACTATACCCAGAATTTACAATCTCTTTCTCAAGCTATGGTCAGCAAGGATAATAAAATCATAAGCTACTTCCCTTGGAAGAAATCAAATGGTTTCCATTTTTGAGCCCAAAGTACAATTTTCTCTTACAAGGCTACAATAATATAATAAAAATATATTCTCCGCTTATCTGTGGACTTAAGTTTGAATGGACTGAACTGATGTGATACCTAATTAATGAAACTGACAAGAGGAAATTTACCTGGCATCACTACAAAGGACCCCTGGGGCTCCATGGCAACCAGGCAGGCACTGAGGATTGAAGGAGAGTCTGCGGCAGATATTCCACACATCCGGCACACATCCTTGAGCTGTTTGCTGATTGTCTGTAGTGAACATTCTCCAAGGAGGATACTCCAATCTGAAATCAAATATCAGAGTCATACAGTCTTTAGAAAATCATACTGCCATAAAACTTGAGATTTTGGCCATTTTTGCCTGGTAACTGAATATCCACGATTGAGCCCCAAAGGGAATATGACTTTACATAGATTCCCCCTCCTTTCTACAAAGAAAATGTTACTTGACCTCTGTTAGACTTCATTAACAAAGAAACAAATGTCTACCATTCTGTAGAATGAAGCCATGTCTGAACCTTTGAGAGTCCTTCACAGTTAGATTTGGCCACATAAAATGAATGCTTTTTGATGAAGATGCCTGTGTTAGTTGTTCTATCCTTTCTCATCTTTGTAAAGGTCTGATTCCTTCAGTGCCCTATAGGAACTTTTCTTGAGATCAGAGCACAGTTGGGGGCTGAGCTCAGGTTTGTTTACCAGGTTTATTTACTGTTAGAGGTTGGCTGTTTCCATGAAAGGCAAGCAGCAGCAGAAACTCAGAAGACACATTTTCAGAACATCCAAAAGAGTTCATAAAGGGTGTAAATGATGTGCTTCAAACAATGCCACGCTAATCATTTAGATTAAAAAATTGGCAACATTTTTCTTTCTAATTTTTGTTTATTGCCGCCAAACAAGAGCACTATTGTAATCAGAGAACTGTTGAGGAGTAAGCTACTCTGGGAAATAAAAAGCACTTGGCCTTTCCTTTTCCCTCCCTGACAAACATACAGTATATGATATTCCTGCAGCAAGCACTGTTGTCATGCCCTACTGATGAAATGCCAAAAACTGTTTTCCTATTCCTAACGAACCTCAAACTGAAATGCCTGAAATCAAAGTGGCTAGGAATATGAAGAACATAAGTTTAAAAACCACAGGAAATCAAACAGATGTAAGTTCCATATTTCAAACCAAATAAGGAAGAAAAGGGCAGTGTGAGTATTTCATCATATACACTCTGGAGATAAAGAACGTACACTAAACCCTTCCCCCATGTTTCCCTCCCCCCATCTACATTTTTTCCTCAATCTTTTGTTGGGCTCCTCTGATCGTACTTACATTCCTCTCTTCTATGACATAAGGAGAAAAATTGTCCCTTCTAAGAGGTACCTCATTGTAATTTTCCAAAATACCAAGTGACTAGACTACAAGACTACATTTTTATCCCCTGCCTTCTTCTATTATAACTTATCCCAAGATTTAAGAATAGCCCAAAGTCTTTAAGACTGACTAAAAAGCAGACTAGGAATAAAGACAGAAATTCTGACAGAAATGAGATGATGATTCCCCTAATGTAATAGACCCCTGGGCTACTGATAGAAAATTCATTATAAGTATGATATTCTTAAAAAATTAGAATGGGTACTACTTACTAAAAATATTTTGTGTGCAATAGATGCCTAAGACATTTGCTTAATGTATACTATGTAATATTTGTATAAACTGTTAAACCCTAAAAAGTAACTTACCTAGGTTGTAGTAAAAATACAATGTATACTCGTATACCTGATGTTTCATGTCAAGAAACAATTTGTATACTAATACAGGTCAGCAAACTGTTTTTGTAAATGTTTTACTAGACAGCCATACTCATTCATGTAGGCATTGTGTCAGGCTTCTTTGACATTACAACAGTAGAGCTGAGTAGTTGGAATATAGTAACTGGCACACAAAGCCAAAAACATTTACTTTCTGGCCCTTTCCGGAGAAAATCTGTCGACGCTGTTCAGATGTATTTGGATACTAGAAACCACCAAGCTAATTTGTGACATATGCCTTGATTTTGAACCTGAGGGGAAAACTGCTGCCATTTCCATGCATATTTTGAATTTCTTATAAATGAGCTATTAATTCATAGACTTAAAAAAGAAAAACCTAGGCCTGTTCATATTGCTCATGTAAAATCATGCAAGTAGCTACACTAGGATAGTAAACGAGGTGGGTGCAATGCCAGGCAGGGCTGGAAATTGCTGATGATCTATCAGTTACTTTTAGTTCTTCTTAGTTGACTGTTGTATTTATAATGAACACAAGCAGTTGGTAGACACTGCTAGAGATTCAACTTAAAAAACATCTCTCAAGCTTCCAGGCTGAAGAATACTGGACAGTGGCAAATCACATAAAGACTTCCTATTTACAATAACTCATTCTTGAGAATCAAGACTCTCTTGCTCTTGTGCCACCAAACAAAATAAAGACAGAAACCATCATCATCAACTAAAAACAAAAACAAAAACTATCCCTGAAATAAACTGAAGGCTGAAAACACTCTTCCTGTTTTATATATATATCAGCATTCAGTATTTAATATTTTATTTGAATATATGGTTTTATTGCTAAAGAAATGTGTGAAAACCACTGCTTTATCCTGTACAAATAAAATAAAAAACTATAATCTGCTTTTTTTCTTATACCAACTTTTTCAATTTCTCCCTAGCTCAGTTAATAACATGATCTCATTCCTTTTCCTGTACTTCCTATACACACTACTTCAGGAATTTCTCACCTTTAAGTTCTCCATGGCCAAGACGCCCAAGTCGCCCAATTACAACTCTCCAGGGTAGGGATGTCATTTGGACAATCCCTATGCACCATTCCCATAACTTCTGCAGTCCAATTTTACGAGCAGATACTTTACTCCTCCGTGATCTCAAAAAGAAAGAAATGAGAAAGTGGCCCCCAAATGAATCAAAGTTATCATTTAATAAGATAGAAACCAAGAAAATTCCAAAGAACCCACCCACATGTTATCCACTTCATTCAGATAGGCAAACTGGAAAGATTAATAGCCAAGGAAAGACAAGGCACCAATTTACATGCTTTATAAACACCAAGGCTGCTCACCTGTTTGGTAAAGCAATATTTACAATGCAGGTCTCTAGTAATTCCCCATGGAGGTCAGTGCAGGAAGCTAAAAGCCAGCGCTGGTCGTGGGACAGACAATAGCCCACAAAGAGCACATTGTATTTCTGGCTGGCCTCACCAAATGTCTCTCCCAGCTCTGTCTGCTTGTCTTTGATTGGGGCCAAAATAAAGGGAGGGGAGTAAAGCTGGATTGGGCTGGGCCGCTGAAATAAAAATAAAAATTTGTATCAACACAAAGCCATTGAACTTAATGTTTACAACAAAATCTACAAAAGCACTGAGTGAAACCAACAGGGAAAATTGACAGATGATTTTCTTCCCTCTCCAACCAATCCTATATACGCACACATCTATAAATAAACAATAAGGATAACAAGATAACAAAGATTGTTTAAATGATAAAAGCTAAAGAACCCAATCCAGCCAAAATTTCCTCATTAAAAGAAAATACTACATTGGAAAGTAAATTAGCAAAACTTCATTAGTGGAAGTGGAAATTGAAACCACACTGAGCTACCACTACAGACCCACCAAGATATCTGAAGTAAAAAAAGACAGAAAATACCAAGTATTGGTGAAAATGTGGAGCCACTAGAACTTTCATATATTGCTGGTTGAAGCGTAAATTGGTACACCCCTTTGGAAAAGTGTTTGGCAATATTTGCTAAAGTTGAACAAGCACATGTGCAATGACATTATGAAATGCACATACACATACATAAGGACAGGCATAAGAATGTTAACAACAATATTAATCACATTATTCCAAGCGAAATAAATATACATACCGATCAACAGTAAAATAGATGATAAAGTGTGTTGTAGTGACATAATTGGAATATCAAACAACAAAGAGACTCGACAAAACAACTATGAAAGCAACAAAATGGATGAATCACAATGTTGAGTGAAAGAAGCAAGTCACAAAAGACTAAAAATTGTATGATTCAATTTATATAAAACTCAGAAACAAGCAGAACTAGATTGTTAGAAATCAAAATAGCAATTACCCTTAGAATAACTGGAAGAGACATTAGGAGGGCTGCTGGATGCTAGTTGTTTTTGTTTCTTTTTTGAACTGGTTGGCTAAAATTCTTTTTTTAAAAATAAGTAACAAGTTTATTATTGTTTTTAAAAAAGATACATAGATCACACAAAATGTTACATTAAAAATATAAGAGGTTCCCATATACCCCTACTCCCTACCCTACCCCCATACTCCTCCCACATCAACAACGTCTTTCATCCGTGTAGCACATTCATTGTATTTGATGAATACATTTTGGAACACTGCTACACAGCATGGGTTATAATTTACACTGCAGTTTACACTCTCTCCCAGTCCAATCAGTGGATTATGGCAGGATATATAATGTCCTGCATCTGTCCTGTTTTTGTTTCTTGTGCCAATTACATTTTATTTTCACTTAGAGAAAATTCATCAATTACACTTATATTGGGTACTTTATAGTAAGACTATTATACTGTTATAGATTTGTGTGTGTGATTTGAGAAAAAAGAACATTAGCTGCTACCTATGACAAAAACTTTAGATTGTTAAACTGTGACAAAGTTTTGTCATCTTTGTTTACAGCTATCATACACATTTACGTATTTAACAAACTACAGTGGAGGCTGATAAATTTTATGTAAAGGGCCAGATAGTAAGTATTTTAGACTTTTGGATCTATCACAAATTCTTCTCTCTTTAAAAATGTAATAATCAGTCTTGGCTAGCTGGCCATAAATATGTACAGCCTGTGGGGTGGATTTAGCCCATAGACATAATTGCCGAGCCCTGGATTAGAAGGCATGTGGCAGAGTAATAACAGAATTACAGAATTTTAAAGCTGAGAGACCCTTTCATAATCTAGCCCAATTCTTTCGTTTTAGGCATTCAAAGCTCAGGCCCAGAGATATTCTATGACTTGCTCAAAATTACAAACCTAATCAATTACTAAATCCATTCACTCTTCACATAACCCAGTAATTCTACTCCTAGGAATTTACCAAAAGAACATACATCCACACAAAAACTTGCACATAAATGTTCATAGCAGCATTTTTATGCATAATAGGCAAAAAGTAGAAATAACCCAAAAACATATGAATGAATGAACTGTGCTCTATTCATACAACAGAATACTATTCAGCCATAGAAGAGTTGAAGTACTGATAACATGGATGAACCTTGAGTTGAAGTACATGACAACATGGATGAACCTTGAACACATTATGCTAAGCGAAAGGATCATATTCTAAGATTCCTTTTATATGAAATGCCCAGAATAGGCAAATCCAAAGAGACAGAAAGTAGATCAGTGGTTGCTATGGCCTGGGGTAATGGGAGGATAAGGTGTGATTGTTAATATGTACAGGGTTATTTTCTTGGTTGATGAAAATGTCTTAAAATTAGATAGTAATGATGATTGCACAACTCTGAATATACTGAAAAACCACTGAACTATATACTTTAAAAGCGTGAATTTCATATTGTGTGAATTACGTATCTCAGTAAAACTGTTAAAGAAAGAGTTCAAGTAATGTTTCCTAAATAGTTTTGAATAAAACAAAAGGTCAAATGTTAAATAGTTTAGATGCAATAAATAGCCTGTGATAAATCACATGGCAAAACATTAGTTCCCAAATGGTTTTTGAGATGCTAGATGTTCTATGAAAAATGAAATTGATGCTAGTGATAGGACTTCTCTTAAAACTTGTACAATAATTACTAAAATACATTGTTTCTTATGTGATAATCTGTTTGTCTAAGTTACTATGCTACTCCAGAGAATCAGAATGTCAGGGTACAGGGATCCTGCAGTACACTATGGCAGCTTCAGCACCTAGAACAGTGGCTGGCACGCTGTAGGCACCCAGCTGTATTTACTGAATGAAAGCACAACATTCTAGGGAAGGGGACTTGGCCCAGTGGTTAGGGTGCCCATCTGCCACATGGGAGGTCCACGGTTCAAACCCTGGGCCTCCTTGACCCGTGTGGAGCTGGCCCATGTGCAGTGCTGATGAGCACAAGGAGTGCCATGCCATGAAACGCAGGGGTGTAAAAGAAACAGATTCCCATGCTGCCGACAACAACAGAGGCAGGCAAAGAAGACGCAGCAAATAGACACAGAACAGACAACCGGGGGTGGGGGAGTGGGGTGAGAGGGGTGGGGGAGATGGGGAAGGGGAGAGAAGTAAATAAATAAATCTAAAAAAAGAAAGCACAACGTTCTAGCATCAGAATGAAGAGGCAGTATTTACCAACTAACCATTACCTTAAAGGAGTTAAAAAATTATAAACCTTCACACATGTTTATAATATTTGATCTTTTGTTTTTAATAAAGTAAAATGATATATTTCTCTTTCTGTTGAAAGTATATTACTAGAACTTTTTTTCCCTTTATTTCAGTAAAAGTCTCACTTTATCTCATGAGTTCCTGATGGTATTCTGCCAGTAGAGTACAATTTTGTAAAATGTTATATAACCCCCTGTAATATTCTACCAGCAGGTAGTCAGGCTTTAATCTCTGCTATGAAAATGCAGAATATTAATAGTTATCATTGGAAAATGTGATCACTTCTTATCAAAGTATGAAGGAATGACTGCCTCTGAATTACAGAATCACCACAAAGAGGAAAAGAATTGAAGGATTTTAAGTTTATAAAGAATTATTACTTATAATAATAAGTAATTCATAATTTCTGGAGACTAAGAAACAGGTAGAGGCAAAATTATTTTTTAAATTCTAGAAAAGGATAATGGAGAAAATAAATGAAGTCACAAAAGTGTAAAATTCAAATTTAAAGGGAAAATTAACCCAGAACTGCCCAAGATAGCCATTTTATGTAATCCTCAGTGAATGTGGGTCATAAGCTTATGATAAGCAAAGCAGCTTTCTCACTTGGGATCAAGCTGATCTGAAACAAGTAACAACAAATGCATTATTAACTAGTTCCATCATTTTTCACTTCTAAGCTTTTATTTACAAAGAGATAAACATTTCATAGAGTTCCCCAGAAAAACTTACATTACTAACGAAAAATGCTATTCTTTTTAAAAAGCTCTCTTATGGTGAAGAGATATTTGGGACTCTGATTAATGGGTTATCTTTCATGCAGTAAAGTTGTGGGAACTGATCTTTGAAGGCTTTGAAATCCTGAACATTACCTTATACACATACCTTCAAGACAGAGTGATTAGTAAAGCAAAAAAAGTGTACAACTTTTATTTAAGATTTTCTTTGCTTTGGTGTTTCAAAATTATCTTTGGTGTATATCTGTGGGAAGTAGGTTTAAGGCTAAGAAGATGGAAAAAATACAGGAAAAAGCACTCATTTGTATACAGAGGTACTGAGATGCAGACCACAGAACTCCTTGTTAAGAGTGTTCATCAGAAAATGGAGGACCATTGATGGGTAAAGACATGCACAACTACAGTATCCAGAGATAAAACACAGCTGGGAAGGCAGAGAGTTAGTGAATGAAAGACAAAGAGTAGTTTAAAAAAAAGTAAAGAACGAAATTAATTTGGGAAAGTCAAACCTTAATATTTATTTCATTTTTTTTTTCCTTAAAGGAGGTACTGGGGATCAAACCTGGGATCTTGTATATGGGAAGCAGGTGCTCATCTGTTTCCCCCATTAATTTTTTTTCAAGATTTTATTTATTACCCGCCTCTATGTTTGTGCTTGCTATCTGCTTATCTTCTCTTTAGAAGGCACCAGGAACTGAACCTGGGACCTCCCAAGTAGGAAGTAGGCACTCAGCCACTTGAGCCAGCTCCACTGTCTGCTTTTTTGAGTCTTTGTCTTTCCTCTTTGTGTCTCCTTGTTCTGTCATCTTGATGCATCAGCTCACTGCGCCAGCTGTCTTGCTCATCTTCTCTAGGAGGCACCCAGAACCGAACCCGGTACCTCCCATGTGGTAGGTGGGAGCTCAATCACTTGAGCCACATCCACTTCCCTCTCCCATTAATATTTAAAAGTGGCAAGCATCTAGGTTTTACATCAAGAGAAAGCAGGGTTTTTTAGCTTCTCAAAAAATTTTAAGAGTTGAGAAAATTATCTCCTTTATTTTAATTTAAGGTTAAGGAAACTTACCAATTCTTACATAAAGGAAGAAGTCCAGCCAAATAACCAACCAATCTCTGGGTTAAATAAAACACTCTCTTGTTTGCATTTTAGTATAAAAGTTCTCCTTTTGCCAGTTTCTGCCCACCTTAGAATAGCCACCTCCTATTCTAATATTAAGTAATATTCAAATACTGCTAAATACCCACCTCAGGGTTCTTGAGGGTCATCTCAATGCTGGCTGCAGGCCCAAATCCTGTGAGAGATTTAATGTGTATCTGTGTAGGCAGAGGTCGCCTGCACTGGCAGTACACTGAAAATGCCATGGACTTCAAGTATTGAATATAAAACACTTGTTCATCCTTCATTGTCTGCAGCATGTACTGGCAAGGCACAATCTATAGAAAGAAAAACACAGAACTAGAAACTGAGATCTCATATACTAAAAAGAAAGCTGGAAAATGAAATGGCATGAATTCTTTACTTTTATGGGGGAAAGTAATCTTAGCACTGAAAAATATTTAAATGTCAAACATAATATAATTTGATCCTGGTAACATAATATTCTGTATTCCAAATGCAAACCAGAAGTTTATGAAAAGTGTCATTATGTTGGTTAAGTTATATTGTCACTTGGAAAATTACCCTGTTCCCATTTTTATGGATAAATTATCAATTTATTGTTGCCATGATCCCAAATTTTAAGAACTTGCATTTTAACACATTTCTCATACAGTGTGCAATCACATATTTGGAGCTACTGTCTAACCATTTGTGATATCAACCTGAAAACAATGAAAATTATCAACTAACAACCAGTTCCAATAACTGTAAATTTGATTTTTTAATTCTACAAGATCGTTTGAAAGTTACATTAAAACAAAACCCATGAGAGCAGATGTGGCTCAAGTGGTTGAGTGGCTGCCTCCCACATGGGAAGTCCTGGGTTCAGTCCCTGGTGCCTCCTAAAGACAAAAACAAACAACAAGCAAACAAATGAAAAAACCAACTCCGGGGAGCTGATGGGGCTCAGTGGTTGAGAGCTGGTTTCCTGCATACAAGGTCTTGTGTTCAATCCCCAGCCCTGGTACCTCAATTCATCTATTAAATCCTAAACAATTTTTTAAAATTATGACCCTATAAAACTGGTAAGGATGCAATGCATTAGGCATGCTCACTCACTTTTGAAAAGAATGTAAGTAAGTAGAACCTTTTTGGAAAGGAATTTGGCAATATTTATCAGTATCTATGCCTAAGCACCCACTTTTCAAGAAATGACCTGACATGTGAAATATTATATGTAAAAGATGTTTACTGTAGCATTATTCATAATAGGGAAAAAGTGGAAAAAATTTAAGTAGCTGTACAGGAATGGTTAATTATGGGAAATATACAGTCCTAAAAACTGTTGTTTTTGAGAATTATAAATAACTTGGGAACGTATTCATGAATAACATTGGATTTTAAAAGGCCTAACAATTATATTGAAAATATCTCAACTGTATAATAAAACATATGCCTAGAAGTATACAAAATGTCAATGATGAGTGAATTAGAAGGCAAGATTATGAATATTTTTCTTTTATACTTTTCTATACTTCAAGTTTATTTTTTAAACAAAAAATTCAACAACAAAAGTAAAGAATAAACTTGCAAATAAAGTTACCTGGAGAATGAAAGAATTTCTCATATGCTCAGGTAAATTATCCAGCATCTCTGTGTAGCAGCGCATCAAGCTCAAGAGCCAAAAGTTTCCAGAAGTAGATTCTTCCTCTGCAGTGTAAGTGAATGGGTCCACCATGTAAATGACAACAGCTGGAGGATAGGTTTGGCTATCTGCAGAGTCAGGTTCTGTGGGAATTCCTATTTTCTCTCTTTCTGTAATGCTGGAGAGAGCCATTTGTGAGATGGACAAAATAAATTATATAAAATAGATCATTACTAGAGCACACTGGCTCCCTGAACAATGATGACAAGTTAAATGCAACATTAATATGTATCATATTACCAAAATGAAAGTAACCAAGGTTAGATGAAAAATGACAATATATGCCTCTAAAATGGGAGATTTCTTTTTCAGCCGCCTCTTTCTTCCCTGTTGTTGTCATAAATGCTAAACGGTATGGAGCTGTTTTTTTTTTTAGTAATGGAATTTCTCTAAAATTTTTTTGTGGTGATGAATGCACTACACTGATTATATTAAAAGCCACTGATTATACACTTTGGATAGATCATATGGTATGTGAATAATCTCAATAAAACTTCTTGATAGATAAATAATTGTACAAGAATAGCCAGAAATAGCAGCTGTGTACATCAGGGACAACAATGAGAGGTTGAGAGGTGAAGAATTTTTTCATTTGTCTGTTTTTTTAAATTACTATTGAAATAATGAAAATGCTCTAAATGATGATGAATATACAACTGAAATGATGACTATATAACTATGTGATTATACCAAATACCAATGATTGTACACTTTGGATAAATTGTATGCTTTATTAATATGTATCAATAAAATGGGTTTGCTTAAAAAAATATATTTTTTAAAGTTATAAGGTCTCAAATCTGCAGCTACAGATTGATAGTTGTAATTTTCTTTTGGAAAGAAAAGAAAAAAAGAGCACTTTTCAGGATTTATAAACTTAAGAGGTCAAGGGGAGAGAGAAGATTGCAGAAGAAGATAAGGAGCCCAAGTTGAAGCCACTCCTTTCACTCAGTGCATAACGTACCTTTCTTGCCCATCCTGCAAGGGCTGAGAAGAGTTTTGCCCAGGCTCAGTGTCTCCGCCACAGCCTATGTTCCCTTGTGTTCTGTCTGTAGAACTGCCCCCAGTGCTGGGGTTCTGCCCTCCAACACTACCACTGAATCCTGAAGAAGAGGTAGTGCTTATCTGGTTAATACCAGCAGCAGAGGAAGATGATGAGACCAGTGGCACAGAGGAACCAGACGCAGAATTACTTGCTGCAGGGTTTGTAGAACTACTACTAGAGGTGGGATTGAATGCACTGCCAGCTGGTGGAGCTGCTGATCCTGAATTTGAAGCTAAAGGCCCAGCATTCCCAGGTGTAGCTTGTCCCTGTGCTGCTGCTGGTGGGGTCTGGTATTTAGGTGGTATCAACAGGCTGCTATCAAGTTGCAGAGTGGCTAAATAAGGTGCTGAAAGAGTACATGCAATGTGTCAGGCTGAGTCAGAAATTTATAATGGTCACTTTTAAAAAAATTATGCTTTCAGGTTGCAATACTCTGATTATGATACCCATAATGCTAGCTCCACATCTGAACAATATACTTATTTATTCTGCAAACATGAGAATGAACATGAAGCTATGTATTATAAATTCTAGATAGGAGTCTTACTTGAAGAGGAAGAGAGTTAATCATTTATGACATCATCCTTTTTGGATTGCTTCCATGTGCCTTCACTGAAAAATCAGAGGCCACATATATATATATTCTAAAGCCATCCTGGTACACTGTGCACAAGGCATGATGGTATGTTATATGGTACAGTGTGTGTACAGCTTTTCTCTTGGAAATTTGGGTTAAAATTAAGCAGTGAATACAAAGTCATACTGCTAAGTTTTTAAAAAGTAAATTGGATATGACTTCTTTAGGCAACTTTAAATACTGTACTTCCACATAATAATCAGTTATTTACCTTGAACACAAAAATTGGATCTATATAAATACAGTAATAGAATGCTAACATTACTTGAGATAAAAGAAGCACATAATGTTGCATCCCCAATGGGGGGGGGTGGCAGGGAGAGAGGGGAAGGAGGTGCAAGCAATTTGCTATTTTATTTCTCAAATTTACTTTGACAAATTTCCACTTACCTAGGTGATGGCGGCAAACTTGCGCATAAAGTTTGAGTCTGGAATGATTGTCATTCTCCTCATTGCTCCAAGGCTGGCTGAACCATTCACTCACAAGCTCATCTGTCAACTTCTGTGCCACGGTCTTTCCCACGCGCATGATCCCATCTCGTAGCACTTTGCAGACAGGCTTGTGCTGCCCAAGCCTACACATCTAATACCACAAACAAGATCATTAAGTACAACAGAAGCCATTCCATACTTCAGTGCACATGCTTAGCAAGGGAGATTCTTTACCATAAACATGGAAACATTTTCCTTTTACTACAGGCAACTGAACTAATACTGTAAGTTGGCCCTTTCTGATAATTATCCTGTAACTGCTTTCTTTCACTCAAAAACCTTAACTAAACCCTCTAAAAAAGCAGTACAGAAATGTCTTCACACAAGTTGTATATGGGGAGATTGCTAAGCACTACCTGATTGCTAATGGTCAAATAAAGAATTAAGCAAATTCCTGCTATCAAGGCTGAGACATATGTCCACTAAAACCTCTTCAGTAACCTCTCCTCATAATGTTTTCTCATAAGATAACATTAAAATGTTACGTGCCTTCTATTTCATTATTACAGACATTTGGAGATCACCAATAGCAGAGGCCTGCTGAAGCAGGGAGTATGCTGGTCATTTTTAAAAAAATAAATACTTGTCTTAGGGCAGTGAGACTGTTATTAATTTGCAGGACACTGAGGGTCCACAGGATGGAGGAATAAAATATGGATTAGAGGGAAGTGGACTTGGCCCAGTGGTTAGGGCATCCGTCTACCACATGGGAGGTCCACAGTTCAAACCCAAGGCCTCCTTGACCTTTGTAGACCTGGCCCATGCGCAGTGCTAATGCACGCAAGGAGTGCCCTGCCACGCAGGGGTGTCCCCGGCGTAGGAGAGCCCCACGTGCAAGGAGTGCGCCCCGTAAGGAGAGCCACCTAGCGCGAAAGAAAGTGCAGCCTGCCTAAGAATGGTGCTGCCCACATGGAGAGCTGATACAACAAGATGATGCAACAAAAAGAAACACAGATTCCCATGCTGCTGACAACAACAGAAGCAGACAAAGAAGACGCAGCAAACAGAAACAGACAACCGGGGTCGGGGGAAAGGAGAGAGAAATAAATAAATCTTAAAAAAAAAAAAGGATTAGAGAGGCCTAACTGATACTCTACTATAGAACTATTGTGACTCTAGCAATGGAAGAAATTGTATCATTGATGTGGGAACAGCGGCCAGAGGAGTTGCTGAGGGCAGGGAGAGAAAGAAGATGTGTGATATGGGGGCATTTTCAGGACCTGGAGTTGTCCTGAGTGATACTGGAGGGACAGATACAGGACATTATATATGCAGCCATAACTCACTGAATAGACTGGGGGAGAGTGTAAACTGCAATGTAAACCATAATCCATGCGGTGCAGCAGTGCTCCAAAATGTATTCACCAAATGCAATGAATGTGCCACACTGATGAAAGAGGTTGTTGATGTGGGAGGAATGGGGGTGGGGGAAGTGAGGTATATGGGAATCTCTTATATTTTTTAATGTAACATTTTGTGTGAATATATGTATCTTTTTAAAAAAAAGACAATAAAAAATTTGCTAAAAAATAAATTTTGCAGGACACTGAATGGGTGCTTAGAGTAGAGAATTAATATAACATACCTGCAAAAGGTAAGCTACCTACCTAACATCCTGTTCACCAGCAGGGGATCACATATTCTTTTATCCCTTTCTAGAGTTGATGAAGTGAAGGCTTACCTAGACCCTATGAAATTCTCTAGTGCACACTCTTTTTGAGCAGGTATAAATTATGGCCAAATGAGCAACCCTAGTAAAATCATTAAGGAAAAAAAAGTGCCTGCATTGTCTAAAAAGATCTAACCATCCTTAAGTTCCATAACTTAAATGTTGAAAGCTTGATTTAGGGGAAGGGCTAGGCTTTTAAAATTGCGTAGACAAGTTTTCTGAGTTAGGGTAATTATGATTTAAGATTATTATGCATCCATGGACCAGGAACTGTTCAGAATTACTGTATCCAAATGTTTCCTTCAGTGTCTTCATTGATACCATCGTTTCACATGTTACATTTCTTTGTAGCAACACCTAAGTCTACTATTCCATGTTTTTTCATTTATAGATAGAGAATGTCCTCTTTTGGAATATTTCTGAAATTCAACTTGGCATCTTATTGAATAAACACTTTTGTAATGCTTGTAATAGGCCTGTCACTATTCTAAGCACTTCAGAAATATTACATCATTTAATCTAGCCAAGTACAAATATATAAGAAGCATAAGCCACAAAGAATTTAGTGTATATGTACTTGGGCAGAAAAAATGTGGTGTTTACTCTTCAAAGATAGACATGATTCTAACTTTTCAAAAGTAATAGGAATTTATATACCTCAAGATATATAAATTATTTACCTGGTTGACATTATGATAATATGTATCAAATTTTTAGTTATTAAGATAAATAACTAAGGATAAATAGATTCATTTAGTTTACTTCTAGATTCAGAAATTTTCAAGATTAAAGATTTTCTGTTTTCAAGAACCATACACCGGGAAAACGGACTTGGCCCAGTGGTTAGGGTGTCTGTCTACCACATGGGAGGTCCATGGTTCAAACCCCGGGCCTCCCTGACCCTTGTGGAGCTGGCCCATGCACAGTGCTGATGCGCACAAGGAGTGCCCTGCCACGCAGGGGTGTCCCCAGTGTAGGGGAGCTCCACACTCAAGGAGTGCGCCCATAAGGAGAGCGGCCCAGTGCGAAAGGAAGTTCAGCCTGCCCAGGAATGGCGCCGCCCACACTTCCCGTGTCGCTGACGACAACAAAAGCGGACAAAGAAACAAGACGCAGCAAATAGACACAGAGAACAGACAACCGGGGAGAGGGGGCGGAATTAAATAAATAAATAAATCTTAAAAAAAAAAAAAAAAGAACCATACACCAAAAGAGAAAGAATGTGCTTTCTTTTCATAAAGCTCAACTTCTATATAGCCACTTTCCCCTAATGAGAAGTACTTTTAAACTCTGAACATAGGAGGAAAAATAGCTGACAGGATTTTAAAATGTGTGGTAACGCTGGATTACAGAAAAGTCTTCTAAATCAATAAAATATAAAGCCAAGATGGAAAAGCAATTTACTTCCAGCAAAACTAGCCAGTTTAATTTTTTTCTTCATTCTACAACTATTTGCAGATTTTCTTTGAGATCTATTTAAGATATCTGTCTTTCCAATTTGGTCATAACTAGAAAAAAATGAGAGAACTTATGTCATATCTTTCTCACCTCATATACAGCGCTCAAGTCCCTGAAGAAAGTTTTGGCTCCTTCGAGCAAGGCCTCATTTTCTGGACACACCACAATATAGGCAACATCACGGTGGCCCCCATATGGGTCCAACAAGAGCCTCTCCCAAAATGGCAAGGAGAATGGCGAGATGGTGAGGAAATCCTTGTCATAGCCTACCAACAGAGTGGGGATAGGCAATGGCTCAGGAGATTCTTCGGAACCTAAAAACAACATTGTGGTTTAGGAGAGTGCTTGAGTGTCTGTTTCCTGCAACCTAGTAGGATCAGTAGTACTGGGTACATTAGTCTTAATTCTGGCATCAGAAATTATATTGCACATTTGCATGATACTCTTAAAAAGCCATCTAATTAAATGGTCCCTGATAAAGAACATTAAGTGAATGAGTCAGAATATGCTCATAAAAAGTTCAGTAAGATCAGAGGGCAAACTAGAACAAATCAAAGTTAACTTTCCAGGCAATACTACTTCATTTCCTTTAAGGTAAGCATTAGGAACCTGACTACAAAGAAGCAAACAGAACCAGTTCAGAAGTCATTCCCAGATGAAAATGCGAGGAGGACCAGGAAGATAAGGAGAAGCTAATAAATCTGCTCTTTAATAAGGACTGTTGTCCTCGATGACTTTGATTATACCAAGGGTGTTTAGAAAACCTGATTCTATAACTGACTTTGAAAAAAAGTGATGATAAAGCTTAACAATCACAAAGAAAACACAATTCTATTTTGTCAGTGAAGCAAAGATTTGATAGTAACCAAAGCTGTTATTCACTGAGCAAAAAAGTTAGGAGAAAACAGAAAAATACTATACCATAGGTTCCACGTCCTGCCATTTTGTGGAACTGCTGCCAGGTGAGTGGTCCCTGTACATGCTGGATATTCTCCCAAGTCCTGCCCGTGCGCTTCTTTTGGATGGCATCTTGGAGAAAGGGCTGCAGGGACAACAGCATACGGACCACATCTTGGGAGGAGAGCATGCTAATGTCCAGCACTAGAAAAGAAATGAAAAGGAACAGAAATCATAAAGGGGGATTAACACTTTCCTCTTTCTTCCCATCATTTTGCCATATAACTTCAGTCACGGTCCATAACGGAGACGTTACTGGGTGCAAAAGATGCTAAAATACTTGACTTAGGAGTCAGGAGTAAAGACATATTTCTTCTAAGTTAGAAATTAGAAATAAATGCATAATTACTGAAAAAAATAAAAGAATGGGTTACTCTCTATAAAAGAGTTTAACTGTAGAATTGCTTACAAGTAGAAAGATGGGTAAATTTGACTTTTAAAAATCTGTATTCCCAAGGTTTTTCATAAGAAAAGAGAACTGCAAAAGTTTCTTTATTAAAATTATATTACTTCTGGGGAGCAGATGTAGCTCAGTGGTTGAGCACCTGCTTCCCATGTACGAGGTCCTGGATTCAATCTCTGTTACCTCTTATTAACAAAAAAAATCTATTACTTTCATTTACAAATGCCAATGTTTTGATTACAGGATTGGTGGGGAAAAGTAACTTAGAAGTTTTTTAAAACGTAGGAGAAAATGCTTTTGATGTAAAATATTTTCACAAAAATACAAAATGGAGAAAGAGAAAGACATCCTACAATGGACCGGAGGCACCTGGAAACCTGGCAGAGGCAACTATAGACTGAAAGTCATCTGTGTATAGAGGAAGAGAAGGTTTCAATGTTTAAGAAGAAATATTCCCTCTACAAGTGTCATCCTGGGGATGGGTTCTTAACTTGGAATTTGAAAATCTCCTGAAACTCTATGTAAAACTGTGCACAGAAGCATGGATATGGATTTTCCCCCAGGGGAGTGCTCAACAAATTCTCAAAAAGGCCTGAGGAAAGTCCTAACACTTTAGTGATGTGCCAAGAATCCATACAGCTGGGCTCCTGAAGCTCTTTCCTCACTCTTACTTTTCTAGTTGATTAGGAAAGAGGGCAGGGATGGAAATCTAAGATTTATCTACCAACTACAACCTGAAATATGATATGCTTAAGAGTTCTTTAAAGATTTTGAAATGTATCCCTAAATCAAAAAACATCAATGAGATCTCAGAGCAAATGTTACTACTTCATCAATGAATCATCCCTGACCACAAAGCCAGGCAGGTTCCCTCTATCCCGTGCTTTCACCACATAAAATGGTTTGTAATCATACGCTTATTTTTGCAATTCTTTGATTAAATAATTTTCCAGACTAGATTAGAAAGTTCACGAGGGAAGGTACCTTGTTCCTATCAGTCACCATTGTATACTCACACAAGATGCATCACAGAATCGACATTGAATGAAGAAAGGAAGGGAATAGCAAACTGCCTGGCACTCCAAAATGTCTGTCAAGTGGAGGTTTTAATAATACATGAGGCCAATCAAGCAAAAAAGAAAAAGAAAAGAAAATACATGAGGCAAGTGATGTGCCCCAGTAACCAAAATACAAGGTAAAATGTGATCACTACTATGAGATAAAATGTACTGGGAAACCAGACAAAGGAGAAAATACTTTGTAGATGTGTAGAAAGTTTCATGGAAGAGTTATCATGGAAATATGATCTTGAATGGTTGGATATAGAATGCAGGAAGTATACAAATTATCAGTTTATGTACTCTTCACAACTTTGGTACTCAGCAGACATAAGCTCACAATCAATGAGGTTTTCAGAAAATAATTACTTTTTCCAAACGTGTTTCAATATGAAATATTTCCCCAGTTTATGATAAAATCAATATAGCTCACTGTCTTTTTTTTTCAAGTGATGAAATTAAAATTTCTTGCCATATAACAAAGTAAAAATAACTTTCAAAGTAAATTTGTAGTCCAGGAAACCTACCGTTGCTATGAGGCCAAGAGTGCACAGTGGCACTTCTGACCAGAGCTTCATCCACTTTTCCACCAGTGGGATTATCCACATATTGCCGCCCCTGCTCCAATGCATTAAAGCATTCTGTCCAGTAATCATTATTATCTGCTTGCACCCGGTCATAACTCCAGCTTACACAAGGCAGAGTCTGGCGGTTGTTACAGGAAATGTAGTCCAGGAAACTCAGGGAAGCAAAAGGTTGGGTATGCTGATTCTGGAGAAGGAGAAGAAGGCTTATAGGTGGCTCCTGGGATTTTCGGGCTCCCTCCAGTTGAGTAAGGAAAGTGGTCTGACACATCATTAAGCGCCTCTCTGCAGCCTGACCAATATCAGAATTCTTCCCAAAAATATCCAACTCATCTTCAAGGAAGAGTCCCGAATTGTAGCCAAGTTTGCGATTCATAATCGCACTAAACCCACAAGTGCAGCGGTACTGATCCTCATTGGAAGAATCGGGGATATAAAGCCCAACATCTGCCCCTTTGATATTCATGTTGCAGGCACAGATGCAACAGCTGTCAAAGTTTCTGTCTTTAAAAATATTCATCACAGAATCTGAGAGAATCAAGGTGACATAAAGACTGTGGGCTTCAGGAATTGGCTGCATGGTGGCTGGCTCCACAGAGTTAAGGGGCCGTGTAGTTGAAGGGGTAGAGGCTGGTGACCCCTGATCGGTGCTGTCATATTTAACAGACCCTTGACCACTGGCCGTGCCCCCACCTCTGGGAGTTCTGGGGGTCCTGGGGGTTCGTGGTGTGGGGACAGAGAAGCGAGGGGTTGCTGGAGATGGCAAGACTCCTGCCCCACCATTGCTGGCTGGGGCAGCACTGTTCAGCGTCACTGGTGTGTTCATCTGTGGTGTGTTCAGATAGTCTGGATCTGCTAGGCTCCCAACACTAGGCACATTACTGAAACAAAGAGAAGGGCACCAAGTGAGGAAGGGGCAATTCAAAGATGCCAGAATATATAATATGTCATTAACCCAACCATGCACTATTCACTGCTTATCATTTGTGATCACTTGATATATTCCATTTTCGCTTTTAAAAAGAAGTGAGTTCAGTGCAGCGATAGAGAAGATATGAAGAATAATTCAAGGGAAGCGGCTGTGGCTCAATCAGTTGGGCTCCTGTCTACCATATAAGAGGCCTGGGTTCGCATCCTGGGGCCTCCTTGGGAAGGCAGGCTCACCCACACACCACAAAGAGCTGCCTGGCCTGCAAGCGCTGCAGAGAGCCAACTCAGCAAGGTGACGCAACAAAAAGAGAGACAAGTAAAAACAAACAAACAAACAAAAAACACAGAAGAGCATGCAGTGAGTGGACAGAGAGGGCATGCAACAAGCAAGCCACAAGAGGGGAGGAAAAAAAAAATACAGACACACACACGCACAAAAGAATTCACTACAGCACTTTTCTATTTATTCTACATTGACACAATCCCAATCTGAACCTTCTGAGGCAACTTTCATTATTTTTACAAGAAAACATGTTGCAATATAATTTTGGTCAACAAAATTTTTTTAAAGCTGTAACTTCTAAGTGGAATTGGAACACATGAGTTCAGATGCCAAATCAGAGCTAACAGACCCTGGGATCAAATTTCTGTCTAATTTACAATGACATTTTTGTTATTTTTTTTTTTAAGTCAAAAGTCTTTCAGTGTACATGTTCTCTGAGGCTATAATCTATACATATCATTCTAGAACACCTAAATGTTCTAAAGAAGTTATAATCAAATACACATGAAAACTTAATGTTTTCCTAATCTTCAAAATGCAGTCCTATCTAGGTTTACATGTTTTAATGATAAGTAACCGTGAGATGATAAGGGAATTTTATTTTAAGTAACCCATTAGTCTGTACTATAACACAAACAAGTATTACATATACTATGATATTAATGAGGTGGCTGCACAGAATAACACAGACTGTATCACTGTTTCCAACTTCTAGCTGATTCCTGTGAGATGGTAGGCACTTTCTAGTACAGTTTTTATTTTATCATTACCTATAGCATAATTATATTTAGTTCAGAGGCTTACTGGGCTGTGCTATCTATTTTCTCATAAGCAGTGACTTCTTTTTGGAATAGCCAAACACAAAACTAAACAATGTTTGCAATATTGTTTTATTACTGGAAAAGGTTTCCTTGACATACGTTGTATACATATATATACATGTATATATATATATACATGTAAAACAACATGTGAGCCCATTCGTTCCACATAGAGGGGATCAAAATAATACTGATTTATTAATATTCTTTTTTTTTTTAAGATTTATTTTTATTTATTTCTTTTCCCTTCCCCCCCTCCATGGTCTGCTCTCTTGTGTCTGTTCGCTGTGTGTTCAACTGTGTTGGCACTGGGGATCTGTTTCTCTTTTTGTTGTGTCATCTTGCTGCATCAGCTCTGTGTGTGTGTGGCACCAGTCCTAGGTGGGCTATGCATTTTCACACAGGGCAGCTCTCCTTTGGGGTGCACTCCTTGTGCCGGGGGGGTCCCCTACGCAGGGGGCATGGCACAACTTGCCTGCGGCAGCACTGCACATGGGCCAGCTCAACACACGGGCCAGGAGGCCCTGGGTTCAAACTCTGGACCTCCTTTATGGTAGGCGGACAATATCAGTTGAGCCACATCCACTTCTCTATTAATATTCTTTTGATATATTTTATTATTGTGCTTAAATTGATGTTCCTCCAATGGGCTACATATTCTATGCATTTTTTACTTGAAAGAAGAATGTCATAAAGACAGGGTTTTTCAAATAATTTTCTTGTAATTTTCAATTACCTATGTCTAAACTACCACCTCAAAGACCCAAATGAGGCACTGTAAAGAAGTTTTATATCTGACATACAGTGGTATCTTTAAGTATAGATAGAAAATGGCAGAGAAACCTAGACTGGTAATCTAGGTTTAGCAGACACCAAAATAGTAAGTGTGTAACAATGATCTTTACTCTAATTGGACTCCTTTAAAATTTTTCTGTTCAAAAAAACCCTAAAGTTAATAGGCAGGTCAGATCAGAAGAGAAGCTGACTACCAACTAAAAACATAAATAATTAAATTGTGTCCTAGGCAATAAGAATGGTTTATCTTATGAAATAACCTGATTTTTACTATTTAATAAAAATAAATTGAGTGCCAACCTTAGATCCTGAGGATTCACCAGTGAAAAAGAGAAAGAAACTTTTTCTCATAAATAATGATGGCAGACATTAAGCAAATGATTGCTGGAGTACTGAGTATGACAAAGGGGAATTCCCGGGTGGTGGAGACCACAGCAGGAGGATCCCACATGGTCTAGAACTGGGCTGCTCAAAAAAGTAACGACTAGCCATATGTGCTATTTCAATTCAAATTTATTTAAATAAAATTAAAAATTCAGTTTTATTCTCACTAACCACAGTTCAAGAACTCAATGGCTGTAACAAGGAAAGTGGCTGCCTTATTGGATGGTGCAGATATTGAACACTTCCATTTCATCACGGAAAGTTCTATTGGACAGTGCTGATCTAGAATACAAAGAATCTTTGGGATGGCAAATGATGGATTCAAGTGAGCTAAACAAAGATCTAAATTATTTAAACTCTCATGCAGAAAAATGTTGCATGTGACTCTTTTGAGGAGCCTGTGTGTCTAAGAGATTAAACTGTTAAACTGTCAAATGGGTTCCTGAAGCTTCTGCATCATTCATTTGTAGCTGGGTATGTGAACTGCTCAGGTGCTGGGTGCTCTAGTTGTGTTGTACCAGTATCTACTTAAATAGCAACAATATAACTGGAGCACGGCAGCCAAACACAACCCAGGCATTCACAGCTCAGAGTGCTTTTGAGCATACTCTTTCATATTGCTGGGGCTTTAGTACTTCCATAGTATTTCCATAACCATTAGTTGTCAGAGCTTGTCAAAAGTCCTGTGTGTAACAGCTGATTTATAAATGTGACTGTGGCTGAAAGGGATAGTCCAGGGATGTAAATGTCAGCTGAAGGAAAGCTAGAAAATAATTTAGGGATGGAACAACAGTGAAGCCAGTGGTGGATGAGGTTTGTGGTTAATAGCACAAATACAAGAATGTTCTTCTATGAACTAGAACAAATGCCTGTCCCTACTATAAGGTGGTTAGGATATGGTGAGGCATGGGAATAATATAATTAAGGTAACTTAAGGACTGTAGCTGATAGCAATATTGTAATATTCATATATCAATGTCAAAGAAGGTTATTATATCAACACTAATGATCAATAATAGGGGTATGTGAAATTTTTTTCTTTTGGACTATGGAAAACATTTAAAAAATTTACTAAGGTGATGACTATACAACTCTGTAATGAAAGTGAGAGCCACTGAGTGTACACTAACAGTGAACCACATGGTGGAAGATGGATTGTGGTCAACAGTACGAGTGTTCTCTCACGAACTATAACAAATGTACAATAGTAATACATGGTGTTAATAATAGAGGGGTATGGAAAAAATACTCCAATGTAAGCCATGGGCCATGGTTAGTATTTATATTTTTATGATGTTCTTTCACAATCTAACAAATGTCCCACAGCAATGCAAGGTGCTGGTAGAGGGGTGATATATGAGAAATCTATACACTATGCAGTTCTGTAATCTCACAATTCCTCTAATTAAAAAAAAAAAAGTCCTATTTGGGAGGATGATGTCCATTTTAAAGAAGGACTCAAATAAAAATGGTATATTTAATGTCATTTTTGGAATCAACAAAGAAAAAAGGCAAGAATTTGAGTCCTGTAACACTAGCTGTACCTTCCCAAGTCTAGGATTCTTTCATACTGCTTCTCTGTCACAGTTTGTTTTTCTGATACACCTTGATTCCATCAAGATTGTTTTATAAGAGATTACAAACATGTATTCTGCAGACAGGATCTGGACCACTTATTTGTCTTATTTGTGCAAATTTTAACTTTAAGAGTAAGCTTCCAACATTTAAAAAGGGAAAATTTATGTTAAAACTCTAGATTTCCATCCTCCCTCAAAAACAAAAAGATCTGTTTACACTGAACCTATTCTCCTGCATAACAACAATTTGCTACGGTTGAATAACAAAAGTCCCTTTACACAGGCATACTCTCTACATTTCATCACAAATCCATGTACTCCTACTGTCCTCCACAACTGATGCTGAGTAGCAGTAGTGCCAGGTCTTTTGCATTAACCCTGTCCATTTCACCCACATACATTGTTTACCTGTCTCCAAGAGAAATTTAAATTTGTGGTCTTTTGTTTTATAGCATTTAAGTTACTTTCACAAGGAAATTATTAATCATAGGGAAAACTGATTCTACATGGTTGATGTATGTACTACAATTCTGGACTTCATGAAATGTGTTCAAGCTACCATAAAAACCTCCTTTTTTTCCTTCCTCCAAATCCTACCACCATTCTGTTGCTGCTTGCTTTACAACACATGGGTTCAGTAAACAGAAACTATGTTAATACTTTATTTTAAAATGCCTTAAAGAAACACATCTGAAATTGATGTACTTAATACCACTCCCTCCCTAATAAAGGCAGCATGTATATACCAACTCCAGTGAAATGCTTAATTCTGTAAAGATGGTGATTTTGCACTGCATGAGCATGGACACTTGATCTCTCTATATATAAATGAAATACAGTTTAGAAAAAAATGTACATTCTCAATACAAAATAATATGCACAAAAACATGAAATGACAATAATGGAAGTTTCCTAAGTTATGTATGCTACTGTCATCATTGTAATACATATTTAGCTAAGTTAAAAATCACATTAAATATGGCAAATAACATGACGCAATCCCTGTACATACTTGTAGCCATCTCTAATGAAAGTGGCTGTAGGTGGCATGGGCAGTTGTTCAATTTTAGGAGGAATTGCCCACGAAGGCCGAAACAGACAGGCATCAGGTATCTTCAGAGGTAGCAGGCATTGGCTCGGCAACATCTTCAGTGGAGCAAACATTGAGGAGCCCACAAAAGGTTGAAACGTTGGAACTTTGTGCACATATGAAAAGTCCTGAGACAACAAAGTGAGGCTGGCATTAAACACTGATAAACTACTTAGAACACACCACAGTTACACAGTGCTATCATAAAAATAAGAACAAAAATGATTATATTTCAATATTTCTCTTACCTAATGAACAGAAAAATATAAATTCCATAATTTTTTGATTAATCAAAAAGACACAATAATTAAAATACCAAGTGATGTATACATCGTAATCCAATTCAAAGTATTCTCAGAAACTTTCCTATATATGGCATAGGTATAATACCATTTTAAAGAAGATACTTATGAATCCATTTGTAAATAACCTTGCCTGGGGAAGGTCAGTATATTGGCAATTACCTTTATTTCCTCTGGCTTGGGACTTCCTAATCCATCCTCCACTTCCATTTTGAACTCTGTGAGCTGTGTTGAAGTCATACTGACCATAGGGCTCTCCATCATGCCTAATGCTGTCACTGTCTCTGAACTGATTCCATCTTTATAATTCATTACAGGAGAAAAAGCGGGATGCTGTTCCAAAGATGGAGGAGTGGGGAACATCCTCTGAAGGTCTGCAACTGCTAAAAGAAATTTAAAAGTTACAAAATACCGTTTCTTTTTTTTTTAAGATTATTTATTTCTCCCCCACCCCCTTGTTTTTCACTTGCGGTGTCTGTTCATTTTCCTGGTTTACTTCAGGAGGCACCAGGATCTGAACCATTGACCTCCCATGTGGTAGACAGAAGCCCTGTCACCTGACCCACATCTGCTTCCCAATACCATTTCTTTTAACAGGACTTTTTAAAAATCCCAATTCACAGCCAGGCATTCTATTTGGATAATGCTAAATGAACGATCATGTCAGCTACATAATAGAATATAAACAATGGAAGCTTCTAAGAAAAGGGCCATTACCAGAAATGTATCCTTTTCTGGGGGACTAAAACATTATCTGCTTGATGCTTTATGATTTGTTTTCACATTAATTAAGTAAACAAAATCTACAGAACAACATTTTTCTTTCAAAAACTGGTTTGGAAGTTTAAGGTAGTGAATTAAGTTGAAAGTGGGAGTAATGAAATGAAGTAGCCACTTTATTAAATGCTCTACCCTTGCTTAAAAGTATGCATGAAATATTTCAGAATTATGTAACAAATGTTACATAGAAAACCCATGAACAATAAAATCAGGCATATATATTACAGACAATAAGAATTATTTGCAGACAGAATAGTAGTTTTAAGGTACTAAGGTTACTTAAGTTAGTTTGACAAATCCACTATAGTCCTGGCTTCTCTTTTGGGGAACTGTTCCAGGATGACATTAAAATGAAACTTCATATTTAAAATTAACAATTCTACCTAGGACTAAAGGCAATTTAGTGTGATTCTCAACATTATTTTTATCACTTTGGTTTACCTGAGGTAAATATCATCAACAGTTGTCCTTTAAGACACTGATTTTTAAAGTAGGGATATATAGAACAAAACGTAAGTTGTGGTTATAAAATGTAGCCACTAGGTGGTGACCTTTGCAGCAAATTCAGTCAATTTTGGAGCAAGTTTTAAAAGTCAGCTGTTTAGAATGACAGTTGATGTTCTAAATTCCTATCATATTGTTCTTTCTAGCAACTTCAACATAGACTAAGATCTGACTTCCAACATTGCACCAGAAACTAAAAAAGAATAATTGTGCCATGGTCTGCCCTGAAATAGAGTTTAAAGCAGAGTTTTTACAATGAAGGAGCTGTGAATTGGGGTCCACAATCTAGGTACTCCTGTCCCGCCTCTGCTAAAGCCCACTGGGGCTTCAGTTACTTCATCTTAAAGGGAAGGCTTAACCAGATGTGTGATTCTCACTTTTTTTTTTTTTTTTCTGTAGAGGTAGAGGAAAGAATTTCTAGCCACCTCAACATATAGAGGTAGAAAAGAAAGGTGAAAACCTCTGGATCAGATGATCTTTACCATGTTTCACAGCTAAGCAGTTTAAATCATGCTAAATCATTTATTTACCCTCTCCTAGCCTGAAGTGCCTATCTGTAAAACAGGGGAAGGAGAAAGCCAAGTAGCCAGGGTTTCAGACCCCAACTTCTATTTCCATTGTAGCAGTTCCAGTTTTATTTATTTTCTGTTACAGGATTCTGTGTAAGATTTTATTAGACAAAATGGTACCTACTGCTTAATAAATGAACAATTCCCATAAAAATCCCAAGTTGATTTTCAGGGTATTTTCTTGCTTTGAAAGTATTCTACACTTAAGGAACATAATTATTCATTGAACTAGAGATAGAAAACTAGCCAAGCAAAATATGAAGTACAATAAAACTACCTGAGAAAATAGATCATTGAAAAATTTCTGAGGTGGAAAAACAGGTCTTCAGTTGTATCATTAAGTTTTCTTTAAAATGAAGATGTTGACAAACACTTCGGTATACCTGAAATACACCCATCAGTTTTAAGCTTTAGTCCCTATTCCTTTTTCGCCAAGCCAAATAGCAGCTACTAGTCAATTTTAATATAAAATTAATTTGTGGAGTGCATGTGGCTCAAGCAGGTGAGTGCCCTCCTCCCACGTGGGAGGCCCCAGGTTCGGATCCCAGTGCCTCCTGAAAAAATAAAAAACAAACAACAAGCAAAACAAATGAAAAAAACAACTCAGGGAAGCCGAGGGGGCTCAGTAGTTGAGTGCTGGCTTCCCACATACAAGGTCCTGGGTTCAATCCCTGGCCCCAATTACCAAATAATAATAATAATAACAATAATTTGTAAATGTAATGTGCTTAGCTATAATTCTGCTTTATAAAATCTTCAAATACACATCATATGATAGGTTCTATTTACCAATGCCGATCTTTGGGAAAGAAAGAAATTCTATAAATTTTCATAGTGTTAAAATGACCATGGGCTTAAACACACATTGTCTTTCTTTCACATACAAGATTTCTGGCTGTGGCACAAAATTTTACCAAAAAAAACACAAAAAACAGTTCCCATAATTTACTTTTTTAATTTCCTCTAAGAAATGTGTAATAAAGGCATTTTCTACTTCAGACAACTTGACTTCTTTGAAGCTACCTAACAGTGATATACCTGTGTTGAAAGCCTTAGACACCCTGATAATTTTTATCAGGGTTAAAACAGCACAAAAAAAGCATAGATAAAATGAGATTCCACCTGCCAGAAATCCACTTCAAAAAGTGGTCCCATTACTCTTATTATCAGACACTTATAACTTCTCTAGCTTCAATTTCCTTATCTGTAAAATATAAATAATAGTATCTAACTATGTGTTTTGTGTACATTATACACAGAAGCAAATACTTTGCCACATATATCTAAAACATTCAATATGTGATGGAGTCAGCAAAGAATCCTCCCCATCTCCCAACTTGGTTTGAATGGAAAAAGATGGAAATGCTAAGTTATACGCAATTTCTGAAAAGAGATGACTCTAAAGAAGTTTTGAGATGATCACATAAACCTGGACTTAAAAGTAGTTAAAGCTGAAATAAGATTCAGAAAACACAAATACTTCAGTCTTCTGGAAAAGAAAAACATGGTTTGCCTGTGCAATTTTCTTCCTAGAAAATGGCTAGAGTAAGAGAGGGGATAGCTGCCAGAATGGCCTGGACTTGAGCTGTCTTGCTCACAATGCTCCACTTACTTATATCCTCTCCATACTTCAGTATCCACTGCTCGTCAGCTGGAACTCATTAAAGACACCAATCATCCCCTACCCTGCATCTCTAAAAGAAGTTCATGTATAGGATTGAAGCCTTCCAACATAAGCATTATCACTGATTTCTCAGGATCTCCCTACCCCAGAGCACCTAGCAGAGTTCACTGCAAACAGTTCAGTGCTCTTTTAGAATAAATACCACAAACTCAAAAATCCAACTGTTTCACTTTGCCCCCTAAAAGATTCATACTTCAAGTGGATTCAAAGGTAAAAATTCTATGTTTTCATGGATAAAAATACATAAGCAGTTGGTTAATTTAAGAAAATGAAAACACTTCTGTATTACTTTCTCATAATTGTACCTAGATTAATGCAGACTCGATGCTAAGGAAAATCTAGTTTTGAGAAGCAGGTGAGTTCAAGTGGTTGTGCACCTGCTTCCAAATGTATGAGGTCCCAGGTTTGAGCCGCAGTACCTCCTAAAAACAAAACAAACTAATGAAAAAACCAACTCTCATTGGCAAGCAAATGTAGCTCAGTGGTGAGTGCCTGCTTCCCATGTATGAGATCTTGGGTTCAATCCCTTTAAAAACAAAAACAAAAAAACCCTTGTTGTTACAGTCTGTTGCTTCTTTTTAAACTATGTATCATAAATGCTTGCCCAAATTGAAAATGTGTTGCATGTGTGTAACACACACCATATAGTATCAAAAAAGAATGTAAAATATCTCAACAATTTTATACTAATTACAAGTAGAAATGGTAATACTTTGGATACATTAAGTTGAATAAAAATACTATTAAAATTAATTTCACCTGTTTCCTTTTATATTTTTTAATGTGGCTACTAGAAAATTTAAACTACATATCTGGATCTCATATTTCTATTGGAAGTGCTGTTCCAGACATTAAATTTTACAATACATCTGTCTTCCCACCTCAATGCCTAATAAAGCTATGGCAGAAATGAAAATATCTTTCCAGGGTATTTTCAGTCATTACTTGACAGGAAATACTGTGTGTATGTGTCAACACCCCTGCTAAACACACATTTGCACATACTTGCAACACACACTATGTAATAATTAAGAAGATCCTCTTGACTGCTGTAATATTTGGGTTTTCCTGGTACTATTATTGCTGTGCTATATTCCAAATTCATTAATCTTTATAACCTGTACTCTATTATAAAATTCTGAGTAGCTGCTCTTTGAAACAATTCCTTTTTTGATAAATTGAGAGAAAAGAAAGAGCAGACAGTACTACTTTACTGGACAATGATACTAACTAGCAGGATGGTTTGTGAATGAATAATCTTAGAGGACTGACTAGTTTATCACAAGGGAAAAATTTTCCTCACCTGGCCTGTTCTGTTTGTATCCATTTTAATACTATTTCTTTTTAATCTGTGAGTATCATGTTTGTAAAATTCTTCAGTATAGAGTAATAAAAAAAGAAAAATATTTAATTTTTTAAAAAACTATAGGAACTGGCTAGCTATAATTATTCATTTTCATACACGTCATGCTCGAGAAAGCTTTGCATATTTTAAAAAGTTATGGATCCACTAAAACTGTCAAAATCCAATCCCTGTATACTTCACACTTCTATATTTGAGTAAATCAGCACTACATTTATAGGTTCATAAAACTTTTTGACTCATCCCTATGACATGGTGGTTTTTCCCCTCAATTTGTTCTCATTACCAGTAGAAGTTAATGAGAAGGTATTAAAGAATGATTTGCAATGAAATTATGTTTCTGCTTCAGAGTATCCACATAAGCTACCCTGACTTTCTTTTCTCTTGTAAAATAATGTGGTTTCTCAGGGTAAAGAACACTCTAGAAAAAAAGAAGTTTCTTTCATGTTAGCATATGTAATCTACTTTATCACGAAACAAAAACAGCAGTACGAATCTGAAAAAGAACCACTAAAAACTAATATTTATTACACTTGTGTGAATTATATTTATGAAGATATTGAAACATTTTACACAAGCTCTCCTAAAGGAATATTTCCCTGAAAATCACTTGCACAGCATTTATCCGATCAAGAGAAAATTATTAGAAAAATAAACTGAAAACATGTTTTCCATAATTTAAACCATAAAAGTTTTTTCTTAACTTGAAAACAAAGGAAAAGGAATTCAAATTAAGATGGTCTTTGTGTATGAGAAGCTGCTTGCCATCTCAGGAGTATGAACTTATACAAGTTTTAATTTGCAGTTAGAATTCTGTCAAAGAAAAAAATGGAGGGGGAAGCTCAGATGAGGTAACACAGAGGATGAGAACATTATGTGTAAGATATAGGCAGTGAGTCAATCCTCAGTCAATTTCCTCTGCTTACTTGGTGGGTAAGGAACAGCAGTTCTTCCATCCTTCCCAAGAGGTCGGTCTTCTGTTCCAGCTGTAGGCATTTTTGATGAGCGTACCGCAGGTGACACAGCCTAAGAATATTTTGTTTTTGTTATTAAAATAGAATAACACATGTGTATAAGTAAGCCAGTATTTCTGTCAAATATTTCTAAGTCTTTTGCTATTTAAAAATAAAGGAAAGATATCACCTTACATTGTGTTTATTGGGTAATCTTATAGAAATATCAGCAGATGGTGAAACAAAGAAATGGTTACAAGCTTACTGAGTATGGGAAAGCAAGTGATTGAGTCTTTTTTTTTTTCCCCATGGTTCTGGTGAGGGCAGATTGTGCCATCAAAGCAAAGCCTCCAGACCTGAAGCAATTGTTCCCTCCCAGATCATTAGTAGGGAGTTTTACAGACACAATTATTATATTAGAGTAGTACTTCCTGCAGTAACTGGCAATGTGTCTGGTTTTCTTTCTGTTTAGAGGTAGGAGCTAAAAGAGATGACTTCAAGCCCTCCAAAGCTACTACTTTTTACCAAAACAAACCATATGTATTTTCTTTACTAACTTCCACAGTGACTATTCATATTCACACAAAAAATAACCTTATCCATAAAATTATTGAAATATACAATGCTTTTCTTTGATGTTTTTTAAAACAAGTCAAGTCCCTTATTAGGCAAGATTAAGAACTCAAATGAACTGGTGTTAAAATAATTAGATTGAATTAAAAATTATAAACAAAAATAAGGAAAAGCAAAAAGAATTCTTATGAATAGAAGGCCTTTTATTTATAAATATATAAATAATATAATGTTATAGAGTTGACAAGTAAAAGTAAATTCAAAGACATCAGAAATGGAAACTTAGCCAAAAGCGTCCAACTTCAGTTACCAGTAAGATAAGTTAATAAATTAGTCTAAGGTAAACTGTTCACTTGATATAATGCCAGGTTAGAAATCAGAGGAAAATAAGAACACTCATTTCAGAGAAATCAAAATGAGGTTAAAAATGTCCAAATCTCCTTTGTATATTAACATTACTAAAAATACATTACAAAAACTTAAACAGACCAGTGTTGATTATAATTTATATAGAAAATAACTATAAGAGGGTAGAGCAGAAACAAATAACTGCTAGGGATGGTGGCTGTGAATAGCATTGGGCTACCTCTTACTGCTTGCCTTTTTTCTTTTCTACCTTTTCCCTTCTACTTCTTTGATTTGTAATCATACTTCTTTGTTCCCACCATCACCAACAAAGCACCTATTCTAACTCTTAGGATATTATAACCAACACTAGGCAATGCTTGGCTTTAATGAGACAGTCGAGTTCAAAAATTATCTCCAACATCAGCAACAACAATAAATAAACTTGTCATTTCTTCCTCCAAAGAATTTTTCACATTGCTACGTCCTTTTCCTTTCATGAAGCCACTCCCTGAATTCAGGTCTTCATATTTCAATACAACAAAAGTTGTTCCAGAGGAACACATTATCAAACCAAAGTCCTAAGTTGGGCCAAAAACCTCCCTAACTTTATCTAACTCTACCCACCATAGAAAGTAGATCAAATGGTCTGTTCATTATCCCCCCAAATCCAAACCATTCTTCTTGTTGCTTAACCAATGCTCATTCCAGGCTCAAATTAAATCCCCACTGGGGTCTTTCCACATTGCAAGTCAAATCTATTCTTTGAGGTCATTATGATCTCATCATCTTCTAAGTATCTGCTTATCTGGTACATTTTTTTTTAAAAGGAGTTACCAGGGATAGAACCCAGGACCTCATACATGCAAAGCAGGCACTCAACCACTGAGCTCCCAATCAGATAATTTCCAAGTGAAATGGGCCTTAGAAACTGAAACACTGATTTCCTTGTCGATTTGTTTTTCAATCTCCAACATCTTTAGATCCAGGTCTATTACTGCACTCACAACCATAAGTACATTGTAACTTTGTAAGTATATGTAACTCTATTTATATATTATTTCTCCTTAAGCCTGTGAGTATATCAAGTATAAGGGCTTTAATGTAACTATATTTGTAACCTGGATAGTTAGCCTTACAATCTGCCACAAAAGAAATGATCATTGAATGATTAATAAATGTAGTAAAATGGACGGACTGGCAGGCAGATAAATGAAGAAAAGAAAAATAAACTGACTTTTACAAAAAAAGGGACTATCTCACTCAACTCTAGGTCGCAGAAACAATGGGCACTCAATGGCCAGGTACAGAACTGATTTGGGGGATGAACTCAAATTTTCTCTTAGTTCAGCTGTTGTCCAAAGAATTATAATCCTTCTTATTTGTCACTTACTTTCATATGATACCTTGAATTATTTAACATCTGTGCATAAATTCAATTTGCCTGCTATGATGCCATGTTTCTACAAAGTACAGAGATATTGCATATCTTTCAAAATGTAGACTTACCTCTGACTTAGATGAATAAAAAGTTACACGGGAATAACTTTAAAAAATTGACATACAGGGACTACATATCAAATTTCTACTAATTCGATGCTATTTAGAAGAATGTATTAAAATAAATGTGAACGATTTAAATATATACAATAACCATTAATGAAAAAAATGCTATTAACAAACAAAACTCAAGAGGTGTTAAATACTACACTAATAACTTTTAAAATCTTTTCAAAGTATACAAATATTTTCAAAGAACATTCAAGACTTGAAATAAGAGCCCCCAAATTCAGTAGACCAAACTATAAAGAAATTCTGAAGCAATACCATAACGTTTTCCCTTTAAGGGAGAGTTTTGTATGTAGCAATGGCAGACTCACCCCAAGTTCGTCATCATCAGAATTATCAAAGATGTTGTCTAAATCATGCAGGGAAGGTGCCAAATCTGTCACCTGTGTAAGGCTACTGGAGCCAGCTCTGCCAGCAGCATTATCCTGCCGGACATCTGTGGGAAATAAGGCAAAAGAAACAGAATAAGCAACTTCATCAAGGGAGAAGGAGTGACAGGGAAGACACATCTCAATGAACAAGACCTGCTTATAATTTTTTTCCTGTGGCTTTAATTAAATTTAGAGACAATTACTTCTGGATATGCTTATCAGTTTTGAAAGGAACTGAAAAATCAACTATGAAAAATATATTAAAGAGGAGATAGAATTATTATTACAATTAAAAATATAATTCTAAATCGAGAAGCATCTCCCTTGCATTTTATTTTAGCAACAATCCAAGTGAGGCAAATAATCATTGTACACACCTGTTTTAGTAGCAGAACTGAAAATAGACATGGCATTTTTCCCATCAGGCACCGGCGTGGAATGACCTGGTGTAGTGACATCCTTGGTACCAAATCCATCCTCTGACTGTATAATAAATTCAGCCAAACAAAACACATGAACACCAACCCAAAGTGTGGAATATGAGGGAGAACACAAAGAATTAGAGGGAAGAATGGAACTTGTTATGAGCACAAGTATGATAAAACATGGTCTATGCAACCAGAAGAAATAAAAGAGATGCCCTTACTCTTGAATTTAAACAGAATCAAGAACTCCCTCATTTTTCCCTCAAACCTGTGGAGTAGTCAGAGCGAATCAGAATTTTATAAATAAATGGTACTGGTGGCATTTGATCACAAACCTGCCATGGTGTTAAAAGCTGCCTTTAATAGTATTTTGGATTCTGAATTATGGATCACACTTTCCGGATCTACATGGATCTCTGTAAAGGAATTCCTCTAAACTAATTTGGTGTCTTTCAATTGTCTTATTTCCTCTATTTTCAAGAATAGCTCTTGAAATGGCCCAGGATTACAGAATGTCCTAAAATTTAAGGCTAAAGACAGCATACACCTCCAGTACTGATTTTTATGACAATGAAACCAGTAAAATTAATACTGACACTGATAATAATGACTGCATTAATATCAATTCAGTGAGATATATATAGTTAAAGTGCTCAGCACTCAGAGCTCAATAAATAGCAGATACTGTTACTAACATTTTTCTTTACACTTCTGGTCTTTTGGAATAATACTTAAAAAGAAATAAACAGGGAGCATAGGCCAACAAGAATTAGCATATGAGAGGAAACATGCACTGTACAAGCTCTAGCCTGGGAAATATGAGGCTTTATTTATGTTCGGCTGACTTGTAAACAAAGGTGAGCCATGACATAAAAAGAACAATACACTGTTTGATACAATAGTACCAAGAGCATGAATATGGGGACAGAGCAATCAGGCAAGACTATCTCAAATGTTCTGCCTCAGAAATCTTCCCACATGTGTGCAATAGATAGAAACCCACACAATACTGAATTCTGTCTAGGTAAAATGATACCTTATTCTTTTTCAGGGAATCTTTTTCTGTCCCTTGTTTGCATTTCTTGTTTGCCGTAAAGATGTATTTTATGTCACCGTCTTCAAAGGTATATGGATCATTGACTTCTCCCAAACTGTCTCCAGGTTGCTGTGTTAGAGGCAATGGGTCAAGGAAGTGGAGTGGCTGCATCTGGGGCTGCTTATCTTGCCAGAGTTTAAACCGTTTATTAGGTTGTGCTAAGAGTCTATAAGAAAATAAACGATGATTTAAACAAGGTAAAATGATTTTTTAAAAAGATACATATATGATTTAAACATTTGTAAAGTTTATACTAAAAAGTACATCTCTATATACTGAGTATCTTTTAGAGATTATATTCACAATTAAATACCTTTGCCAAGAATATCTGTTTTTTCCTTTGACTCCACAGATTCCACTTAAAAGCACAGGATCTGGGGACAGACTGCCTAGGTTTGGAATCCATCTGTGTCATTAACTAACTGCATGATTCTAGTTTCTTACTTAAGAAATTAAGACAATAATATGGTTGTGGTGAACAATAAATGAGATAATCTGTGTAATCTTTTTATAGTGAAGGGTGGCTGAAAAGACCTGTAAATGTTAAGAATTATCATTAGATACTAACACACACTTAAAGGCATGCAAAGCCTTTTTCAAACGTATCAACGTGCAAAGGAAGAAATGACAGGAAATGAAAAGTTTCATTTCCCTTGGTTAAAAAACAAGAGAACGAAATTCATACGGAGTCTACAAAAAAGCCACAATAAGCCCTTTATAATCATGCCACTGTGTTTAAATAAGGACAAAGCACTTGACTTTTAAACATTTTCTATATGCAGAGTTTAGAATGGTGAGGAACAGCCTGCTTTCATTTTGAACATAAAGGTTTAGCAGGGAGAGATGAAGAGAAAAAACCCTTTTGGCAAGTGGTCTGAAGAACAGTTTAAGACATTGCCTTACCTTTTCAGTGCTGTGTTCTCTGAGTTTACCTCCATTTTGGCATCGCATCTCTCACCCTGGAGCTCTGGAGGCCTGAACTCAGAATCATCACTGGGTGGGAGATGATAACTGTGCCACCACTTATCTGATGACTCCAAGTTTGAAGGCCTAATCCCACAATATAAGACTGTCTCGCTGACCTCTGCCATCAGAGGCAGTCTTTGGCCTACGAGGACAGTTCTGTCATCCAGAGTAGACAAATGCTGGAGTTCTAGGCCATTTCCGTAGAGGGCTGGATTCACAGGGACAGATGGTGGGTCCAAAGTCTCTGTTTCCTGACCTCGTGGCTGAGGGCTGAGTGTTGGTGGCAGAGGGGAAATAGGGGAATGAGGTGAATCCATAGGATTCAGATTCATTTGCTTGCTTGTATTTCTGGAAGGCACAGCCATTTGCTTATCATACTTCCTACTGCTAGACACCTCTAAGGAAGATTCTATCCCTGCCAACCCTAGCTTCTGCCCTGGTGTATCTTGTTCCATGCATAACTCTTCAGCCACAGAGGGCCTATGGTGAAATGGTATCAAGGGTCTCTTTTGCAACTTGTCTCCTTTTTCCTGTCTTTCTGTTGTTTTGTGCTTAGAAGAAGCAGGAAGTGGTAAAGATGAAGATGATGATGGTCCTGCACTGAACCCTGGTTGAGATATTGTGGGAGGTCGACTGGGGCCTACTGCACAACGTTTTAAAAGTTTATGCCTGAAATGAGAATTAAAATGAAGTCAACAAATATACAGATGAAAATAGACAGTATCATTATAACATTACAAAAGCGTGTCTCTGGTAAGGCTGTCTTTTTAAGCTCACATTAGATGCAATGATATTCTAACAGGACTCTTGGTTTTAATTATATTTCAAACAATGAAAATTGTAACACATGCTCATAAAAAGTGATGACTCAATCACATACAAGTTAAGGAGATAAGAGATGGACTTATCAAGAAGCATAAACTAATATACTGCTAACCCCTACAAAATTACTGATTTGAAAACTCCAATCTTTCAAGCATGATGAGAACCTCTGAAAATCTATTCATATTTATCTTAAAACCAAGAATTATGGGATCATCTGGTCAGAATACAACCCCTCCCCCCCCAAAAAAAAGTTTCCAATTTGTATTTTAGAACACACTACTAATTTTTAACATAGAAAGGTTTATAATGGCTTATAGTATTGTAAAGTAGGAATGAAATAACCATACAACCCCCTGCCAAAGTATGAAACTAAGATAATGAGGGTCAAACCAAAGAATATTTCATTGGATATGTACACTAGAAACGTTATTTGCCACTATTATCTAAAAAAGAGGGATAAAAGGCACCTTTGAATCCTACAAACATGTTTTAAAATGAGACAGAAGTAAAAAGGCTGTGAGTGAATATTAAAATAATACACATGCATGAAAATGTGCTAGAACCACGTAAGAACAGCAAGTCTACTTACATCCTAACAGAATTCTTTGTAAGCATGGGTGTGAAAAATTGCTCAGTGAAGGCCCACAAGATGATGCCAAGGTTTAATCTGTGCAGCAAAGTTATATAGCAGGTCAGCCAATTCCTCCCAATACATAAATCATTCCCAGGAAAAATGTAAACTCTCCTGCTGGTGTAAGCAGTAACTCTCTGAAGCCACCAGGGTGGCATTAAATTACTACAGCATTACACTAAATGATGCCCTAGTCGACAGTAAAATGGATTTGTGTGGATAATGGGATGGTTTAGTGGGACAGCAGGATGGTCACCCCATCCCAATAAGGCCATTAAATAGTGTGAGGAGTAGACCATTCCATAATGTGTTTGGTAATTCCAGAGCAGGTAACTGAAAACACTCATGTCTAAGTCTTTGTTACTCTGAAAACAAAAATCCTGGAAACAAAAATAGCATAAAGCTATTGACAATAAGGCAAAAAGTATACTTAAAGCCCCCAGAGTACAGTACTGCAGTATTGTATGTCTGTCTCATCTGAAAAAAATCTCAATTACATCTTCACAGGGTACTTATTTTAAAATCTAAGCTCTATAAGTATTTTGCATTAAACTTTTGATTTGAATTTTCTCAGAGAACATTTAAGCACACTAGTCCTTTGACAGATATTTCCTGGGAGCCTCTTCAAAGTAAGAACTTTTTGCAAAGTGGATCATCTATATGGTCGATTTTCCAACTTATTTAACAGTTTGGCTACATTGTGAAATGGTTATCATTAGGAATAAAATAGTAAGCAATAGATAACCACTGCAAATATCTGAAGAAGAAAGAGGTATGACCAAAGAAGGCTACAAGAAGATCAGGCTAAGAATGCTTACTATATGGGTGGACTGATAGTGGAAAGAAACAGAGGCAGGTCATATAGTGTAAAAATACATTGTGGTTAAAAGAATGTAGTAGTATGAATATAACAGACATTTCAAAAGAAGTCATTGTGATAGACTTGATGTAACAAATGAAGGGGAAAAAAATGATAAGGTTTCTAGATTGAGAAAGGAAAAGTGTGATAATAATGACCCAAATAGGGTACCTGGTTTGTAGGGAAACAGAGATGTTGATCTTAAGGAGACATCGTAAAAGCAACTCTCAAAAATACAAAAACTAGAGTAAATGTATGTGAGAAGTCAAGTCTAGAGATAAATATTTGGAAGTCAATGGAATGGTGGCCCAGGAGTGCATAACTAGAAAAAGACCTGAAGGTATAAAAAAAAAAATGAGGAGGAAACATAGCAACAACCCAAAGAACAAAAAGCAAAGGCTTTATGTGTTCATTTACATTTACAGGGTTGAAAAAAAATCAAGGTATTTGATTAAAAAGTGATATAAATCAATAAAAAGGTAACTTTTAAAAGTGAAAAAATCTGGATCAGGAAAAGAGCAGGAAAAAGAAGGCACAAATGAATTTAAATGCACCAAATTTATATCCTATGTATTTGCTAAAAGTGGGCCAGAACTTCACTGTGAGCTTTTTAGAAATCAATGTTAATAGATATTTTGTCACACAAGTCACAGTGGTTTAGAGATGAAAATAAAACAAGTATTCAGTTGCATTAAACTAAACCAATCCCAACATCAGGTGATAGTCTCACATCCTCAGAGATAGGACCCTTAATGTGCAAACAACTTCCTGAAAAACATCCTCCCAGAAAAATCTATCATGAGTTTCATTAGGCCAATAGTTAAATCTCTCAACAAGAGGCTCACTATGAAGGAAGAGTTTGATAATAAAGAATCAACTCAAGGGGAAGAGGAAGACAGAGGAAAGGGTCAAAACGGTCTACTGATTAAAAGTTATGGGCCCAATGTAAGTGTCCACACACACCAAACTTTGCATACATTCTCAGGGATATATGGATCACTTACCCACCCTGAAGCCAATTTATTTACACCATATTAAGAACCCCTGATCGCTCTCTCTGCCTAGAGGAGCCTGCACCAAATCTCAGTATATATTTCCATCTTTCTCTTCCATTTCTCAGCAATCTCTATTCTTTCCCTCATTTCCCAAATAAATTCTTTTTACTAGCCTAACAACAATAACAAAAAAGAACCCCTGGTCTAAACTAGTGGAATGGATGGACACTTTCCAAAAATATTTATTTCAACTAAATATTTTATAAGTATTGCGCAGTATCAAATTTGAATATATAAACTCTGGAAGAAGAGCTACTCTAAATTGTCCATAAAGTAAAGAATCATCAATACTTTCTCTAACAATCAACTGAGCTAGGGGGAAAGGCTGACATCCACTTAAGACATTTAAGAACCCTTATGAAGAATAAGATTTTTTTTTTACCGCATGGAGTGGTAAGTTAAGGACTAGCCATAAGGAGCGCAAAAATTTTCTACAGAAAATATTTTGAGGTCCTAGTGAATGAGTCATTAAGTTATCACAACAACAATAATTTTAGCTTTTAGCAGATGTTACCAAATACCTGCCTCAGTCATCAAGGAGCACTACTACTAATAAAAAAACAATAAATTATTGATAGGGCAATTTAACCCAGTTCTATTTAACTAAAGTCAACTGGTATCTTCATTTTAAAATTAAGAAGAGTTCAATAAAGTCATTTAAAAAGCTAGGGATTATATTGTCAAACTGATGCTTTTAGTTTTTTGGGTTTTTTTTTTTTCTTTCTGCTTTTAGTTTTGAAGTAGCTAGCCTGAAGAAATTTGTGGGAGCAATGTGATAATAGGGCCAGCTGTCTAAAACGGCTCCTTCCGAGGAATGGGAGAAGAGATGAGATGTGGAGGCATTTTCGGGACTTGGAGTTGTCATGGGTGGTGCTCCAGGGACAACTGCCAGACATTGTATGTCCTCCCATGGCCCACTGGATGGAATGTGCGAGAGTGTGGGCTATGGTGTGGACCACAGGCCATGGGGTGCAGCGATGGCCAGAGATGTACTCACCAGATGCAACGGATGTGTCATGATGATGGGGGAGAGTGTTACTGTGGGGGGAGTGGTGGGGGTGAATGGGGACCTCATATTTTTTTAATGTAATTTTTTTAAAAAAATTAATAAATTGAGTAGAAAAAATAAAAAGGCTCCTTCTGCATCATGACAATAAAATTGTATCATTTGCATAAAAGAAAAGACTAGTTAAAAGAAAATAAAGAAAAAATAAAATTTATGCAAAAATAAAAAAGATCTACACAAAAATTATAATATAAATATACGAACAGATTAATAAAGAAATAAATGAACATATATGAACATTAAAAAAAACTGATCTCCTTTTCTTCTGTTCTGGAGGAGAAATAAGATTAAAAATAAGAAAGGAGAGAGGGAGGGAAGTGGGAGGAAAGGAAGGCAGGAGATAGTAGTCTGAAAGGCCAGGAGAAGAACCAACACAATGTGCCATCATTTTATCCAACTACTGCTTTGTCTTTTTCACTACCTACCTGGAACAAGAACAGCTAACTCTTTGGGTTGGATCCACAAAATCCCAAGTAGCAGGATTGTTAGCAGGCTCTTCTTCAAGAGTTGGAGTTGACATTTGGCTCCTCCTAAAGGATTTAAAATGTGATTTATGGATAAACAAGAGATCATCTCAGGCCTCTGGGAAAAAAAATATTAAATATGACTTGTTTACATTTTATGCAGTAATGGTGTCCTGCTGACTTATACTTTAGAGCTGCCAAGGTAAAAACTATTAATTGTTCTACGCACTGGAAGAAATGAGATTCAAAATATTTCTACTTCAATTAAATTTAACATTTTACCATTTGTGGTATATATAGCAATTAAAAGTGTCTGGCACCAAAAAAAAAAAAAGTGTAAATTATGTAGAAATAACCTAGAATTTTTAAAATTGCTTTTCTACCACATCTGTAAATTATACACCCTCTGACAGAGTGTTTAAGTCACTCATGAAACTCCTATAGTATTTACTAGCATTTAAGGGCAACATCCCACCTCTTTTAATATGAACTAAAAGATAGAAAACAAAATGTCCCCTACATTTCACTACATCACTGATAACTGGTAGCAAAAAGTAGATCTCTATTATTAAACAGTGAAAATAAGAGTGTGGGTAATATATCTGGAATGCTGATTTTGTTACAGCTGATACTTCAAATGTTTCAATGATGGCTCTGCAAGGATTTCTGTTGTTCTCCACCCTCCTCTGCTTCCTGGGTGTCTCACCTTCCTGTTCTCTGCTGATGGCAGAGGGTTTAAAGTCTGTTGGAGTTGGTGGGAGTGAAAGGTGAAAATCAAAGATGGAAAATGAAATGTGAAAAATAATGTTAATTTAGAAATTATCAAGGCACTGCACTGCAGGCGGAAGTGCAAATTTCTGTACCAATTTTTATAAAGGAAAGTACAGTTTTAAGTATATGATATGCACTTTTAATTCTAGAACATGACATGATTTTTTTTCCTTTAACAATTTTTTTTAAGGTGGTACCGGGATTGAACCCCGGACCTCATACATGGGGAAGCAAGCACTCAACCACTGAGCTAAATCTGGCTCCCCAATGAGAGTTGGTTTTTTCATTTGTTTGTTTTTAGGAGGTAGTGGGGATCAAACCTGGGACATCATACATGGGAAATAGGCACTCAACCACTTGAGCTACATCTGCTTCCCTGACATACAATTTTTAATTGTATTTCTTATTATCTATTACTTCTTCAGCAGCCAATTCTACAACCAATCCATTGGGATATAAATATATAGTATGAATTTGCTAAAAGTTGGGTCCAAAGGAAAGGCTTTACATCTGTATATAAAAATTTGAATAATAGTAGGCATGTATTTACTTATATCAGTCAAGAAAATGGATATTTCATTCTCATTAAAACAGATATGAAAATGTTCTAATTGTGTTCATATAATGTTTTGATAAATGGAATCGCATTTACTGACTTTTGTTATCATGTTCATTTAGGCGATTAAAATATTCATATTCCTCTTAGGATCAATTCTTCCTTTATTTCAAAAATAAATAAATTAAGCAAGAAAGGGAAGGATTAAAGGATGGAAGGAGGAAGGGATGAAGGGAGAGAGGTTAACTGGGTGGGTAGGTGCAGAAATGAATAAAGCTTCCCCAAATCAACAAACAGAAGCACAGTAGCTAATATATACCCCTCTAACTGTTATCAGTTTAGTTAAGAGTTGAACTGCTCATTAAATGTAAGGCCAGTGTATAACAGAAAATGTGGTAAAGGAGGTCGTTTCCTTTTGTAATTGGGGAATATTCATAAATTGGTATACAAGAGAAAACAAACCTACTAATTACTGTCTTGACATTCAGGATGAATTTCTAAGTCATCTGTGCTCAAAAAATGTCAGATGATATCATGCCATCTTTAGATGATCAATACTTCAACAATTTCCAGATAATCAAATTGACTTGAGTGTCTCTATTTTAACATTTTTGTTTTGAATTTTATTCTATTTTAAAAGGTGCAAAACCAAGGGAAGTGGATTTGGCTCAATGGATAAGAGGGTCCGCCTACCACATGGGAGGTCCAGGGTTCAGACCCAGGGTCTCCTGACCCACGTGATAAGCTGGCCCATGCACAGTGCTGATGTGAACAAGGAGTGCCGTGCCATGCAAGGATGTCCCCCGCATAGGGGAGCCCCACACGCAAGGAGTGCGCCCTGTAAGGAGAGCTACCCCACACAAAAAAAGTGCAGCCTGCCCAGGAGAGGCACCGCACACACGGAGAGCTGATGCAGCAAGACGATGCAACAAAAAAAGACACACAGATTCCTGGTACCACTGACAAGAATACAAGCAGACACAGAAGATCACAAAGCAAATGGACAGAGAGAGCAGACAACTGGGGGGGGGGCAGGGAAGGAGAGAGAAATAAATAAATAATAAATCTTTAAAAAAAAAAGCTGCAATACCAATGCAATGATCTCTCAAGTTTACACAAAAGTGTAACTTTACAGACTCTTCTCATGTAGCAATCAAGAAGATGGCCATATGACCTGGCCATTCTGTTACTAGGTATACCCAGAAGCACTGGAAGGCAGGAACTCAAACAGGTATTTGCACACCAATGCTCATGGCAATATTCACAATTGCCAAAAGATACAAGCAACCCAAATGTCCATCAACCAATGAATAGATAAAGAAAATGTGATGTATATATGCGATGCAATATTATTCAGCTGTAAAAAGGAAGTCCTGATGCATATGACACCATAGAGAAACCTGAGGATATTATGTTGAGTGAAATAAGCCAGACACAAAAGGCAAATATTGTATGATCTCAATGATATGAACTAATTAGAATAAGCAAAATAATAGATTGAGAATCTAGAAATTATGTTACCAGGGGATAGACTGGGGGTAGGGAATGGAGGCTGATACTTATTTTGTACAGAATTTCTATTTAGGTTGATTACAGAAGTTTGAAAATGGATGGTGTTGATGGGAGCATATATTGTGAGTGTAATTAACAGCAGTGAATTACAGGTGAATGTGGTTAAAAGAGGAAACTTTAGGTTGTATATGTTACTGAGATAAAAATTTAAAAAGATAGGACTGTATAATACAGTGAATCCTATTGTAGATGATGGGCTAATAGTGCTACTAGATGTTATTTTGTGAATTATAACCAATGTTTAATATTAATACAAGGTGTTAATAAATAGGGTGGTATTTAGAGAAAAAAAACGCACCTAATGTCAACTAGGGGTGATAGTAGTACTATTTTAATAATCTTTCATCAATTTTAACAAATGTACCACATTAATGCAAACTGCCACCAATAGGGAGATATATGGAAATGCTGTATTTTTATATAATTTTTCTACAAACCTCCAACTTCTCTAATTAAAAAAAAATTTTAAAAAAACACAAAAAACATTGGACATATTTCACATGCCTATGTATTGGATATTTTAAATGAGGTTATCCATGCAAACTGTCTCACGCAGTGCCTAGAACACAGAATCTCCCAATAAATACTGGCTACTAGTGTTCAAAAAACAAGTACAAGTATAAATAAAAGTGCTATCTTCAATTGTAACAAATGTTCACACAAATGCATGTGTTGGTGTGGTGGTATATGAGAATCTTGTATTTTATGAATGATTGTTCTGTAAACCCACAGCTTTCTCTAGTAAAAACAATTATGAAAAAAAAAAAAGGCCACCAAATCCTGATCCAGTCATAAACCAGAATACATACTTGGACTGGGTTCTGTTGAGGATGCATTCCTTCCAGACTCGATGGACCATATGATTGTGGAGTTTTGGAGGAATCTTCCCCGATTTCTTTGGACTGTGCATAGTTATCATTCCCCCGTCTTGGGAACCTAGTTGACTGACAGCACTCTGCGTACCTCCACTCTCACCTGGAAAAGAAAGACCATTTGGAATGTCAGAATTTTCCGAAAAGTTCTAGTGCATAAATTGCTGGCTTATTTAACATAAGCATGCATTTTAATTGTTGCTAACTAATATTGATATAGCTTTACCCTAAATCCTGACAACAACACTATCTTGAGGTATAACTGTAATTTGTATCAATACAGCTTTTTATTTATTTATTTTTAAACTTTGCCTGTATAATTCTTTGGGTTCTTCCTAAAACAGTTAATCACATCAATACTAACATACAGAATCCATAAGGGCACACAAAAAAGACATCCTACTCTCCACATGTATTGGATTACAACGTATAAGAAAGGGTTCATACATCACAGTATTAAAGATGTGTACATGCACGAATTGTTTGGAATTTTTAAATCCCAACATAATAAATAAGCTGCAAGCATGGCAAAACAGTAGAGGGAGCTATCTGCTCATTTAATTAAATGGCTGTGTAAAGGCACATAGTGCCCTGAGTAAAAGAGAGAAGTTAATGGAACAAAGTTTTTAACAAGGTCAAATTTTTAATTTGTGTGTGGAGCTGTTTATCCTTATGCCTGACACTATTTATGCAAGTTTAGTGCTAATACATTCAAAGAGGTTGTCTTAGCATTTATATCAGAGTATTAAAAACTGGTTTTTCTCTATTGTTTTTCCAACTATAATTTGTATGCAATCCATTCCTTTCAATTTTGTCCAGTATGATTGCTGATAATACTGATTATTGGATATTTTTTTTTGTCTTGTTTTTTATTTCTCTCCCTTCTCCCCCCCAGTTGTCTGCTCTCTGTGTTCATTTGCTGTGTGTTCTTCTATATCCACTTGTATTCTTGTCAGCGGCACCCCGAATCTCGTTTTGTTGCATCATCTTGCTGCGTCAGCTCTCTATGTGTACAGCGCCATTCCTGGGCAGGTTGCACTTTTTTTTTCGCACTGGGTGGCTATCCTTACGGGGTGCACTCCTTGCACGTAGGGCTCCCCTACCCTGGGGACACGCCTGCGTGGCAAGGCACTCCTTGCGCACCAGCACTGCCCATGGGCCAGCTCATCACATGGGTCAGGAGGCCCTGAGTTTGAGTGAACCTTGGACCTTCCATGTGGTAGGCAGACACCCTATCCATTGGGCCAAATCCACTTCCCTTGTTTTTGAGTTTTTTTATTGCTCTTATCGCAAATACTAAAGTCAGTTTTGAGTATTAAACTGATTCTATTAGTTTTATCCAATTTCATAAATTATTGTGGGTTTTATTCTCAATAGAACTATGATGCAAAACATTCTGACCAACATAATCAGTATTAAGCACCCTTAAAAACATCCACTCTCATCTGAAAAAAAAATTGCAAACTAACTGTTCTTGGTATCAATACGACACAACATTGTATGTGTTGAAAGTTTAGACTTAGGTGTATTTAAAAAGAAAAAACACATGCAAAAAAATGCTTATATTTTGAGGAATTGAAGCTTTCTTGTTCCCCAGAAAGGTATCGTTATATTACAAATGGGATAAAATAAAGGATATAAGAAATGTGGTCTTTCATTGCTACCTTTTATTTTAAAAAGTGTCTTGCCATTGTTCATAGTGCAAAAGGATTCATTTCAATTTTACAATTGGTTTTTTTTAAATGCCTATGATGAAACTAGTAAAACGGAAGAAACAGAAATAGATAACATGGCTCTTCTCTCCAAAACACCCTACAATAAAGCTAGAGATCAAAACTCATGGTATCATAAGGGAATAATTTATGAGCAGAAAAAAAAAAGTGGGTTAGGAGAAAAAGGCACAAAGACTTTTCTGATTAAAGTTAGGTTAAAGTTTTTCAGTAGGATTTAATGACCTAACTAAAATGTGGTGATACCTTACATGGAATTAAGGAAGGCTTTGTATTCCATGCTGTTAAATGCTGTATTCCAATTATCCCCACATATAAAACAGATGAGGCAAACTAATATACCTATATAGATAAGGTATGAGTGATTTTACCAAAACTAGTTAGTCCTAGGACCACTACTAATCTAGGAGATTCTTAACCATTTTAGGGGGCAAGGTAACCCACTTTGTCCTAAATGTAGGAAAACACGGCAATGCTGAATTTCAATCAGTCAACTGCAGAAGGAAAAAAAAGGCTGAGCAGGATTCTCTTTGATATAGCATTAAGGGTTCTAAGCTGTAATTCAAACTACAATGATGGAATATTTGGGCAAATCCATTTTACTACAAAGATACCAGAAGCTTTTGTTTAGTTTTATTGTTTGTTTTTTTTTTATTTTAGGAGATGAGGAGGTATTAGGGGATTTATCCAGGTACTTGCATAATGGCATATATAATCTTAAGTTAAAGGAATTTGAAGATCTTTAGTTATGAAGTCCACACTGAAACACACCATAAATAAAACTTGTTATTCAATTATGAAATTCAGAGTTCTGATCTGATCCAGTATCTAATTTGAAGCTGAATACACAAATTTCATTTAAATAGCAAGCAAAACAAACTGATAAAATTAAGACTTTAGTGCAACTGCTACAATTCCAAATGTTTATATGAAATGTGATTAAAAATTTTGAAAATATTAGTAATTCTAGCCTTTATATTAGTAAATCTTCCCTAAAATGACTGCCATAAAAGAATGCAAAGGGGGGTGTGTTTCAGTTTAAAGTGGTTTTTTAAATATTGGTTCAAGCCAAATCCTATCAAATCCATCAAAATTCTCTGCTCTACCATATTACAAATGGATGTACATTCTTTTCCACCATCTCAGCAACGAGACAGCTATTTAAAAGCAGAGACCACTTGTTGTCCATTTCTATGTACACCACACAATATCTGAGCAATTCCTTCCTTAATAATGTGTGCTAAAACTGGAGTTTTGAATATTGCTTTAAAATTTTAAACTACAATTTGGATATTGCTTTAGTGTTTGCAAAGCACTTTCCAGTTCCTTATCAAATATGCACAACAATTCTATGAACCATGAATATATATATTTAAGAGAGGAGGATACTGGGGTTAAGAAGAAGTATGAGAATTAAATAAGATCACTAACCTAGTAGAAGATACAGATGGGTTTTAATACTAGGTGTGTTTTATCAGAAAATCCCTATTTGCCCTCCCATATAGTCTTTAATTCCACTATGTGCTATGTGCCAAGTACTGGGTTAGAAACTTTGAAATAGAGTCTTATCTAATCCTCAGAAAAATTACCATGTAAGTATATACCATACTTGATAGTTTGTTTTCAAAGTTTAACAGCCAAGACTTTATTTACTCTGAGGTTCCTACCAACATGGACCACATTAAATGCCTCTAATATCATTTTAGTTCAACTACGATGATAATCATTCCCTCAGTAACTAGAGTTCCAATTAAAATTATGTTCAACCACCACAACAAAAAACATACTACAGGAAATAAATGTTCACTAAAAAGGCAAAATACTCCCAATTTAAATAATTTCTGAAATTTTCCATGAAGGAAGACTGTTCAAATTGTCAAAATTTTCACATGCAATATTTAATATTAATGCAGAAAGATTACTGACAAAGAAAAAGCCTTTATCCAGAGCTCCTGGGTACTAGTCAACCTTTATGATACGAAAAAGGTTATCCGAAACTTCTCCTGGCTGGAATGGTTACTTGGGCAGTCATTCTCTGATTTAGTCAATTAAAATTCTGAAGTACACGTATTGTTCATTTAAAAATTGGCTTCTCATTTTGCAAAATTCCCAAAGTTTTTTACCTCTATCTCTTCCACCAGGAATTTATCAAGTTGAGTTTATACATCTGTTCCAAGGCAGGGAAACTACCTGGTTGTCTGGGATCGATTCCACCTAAGACATTCCTGGATTGTACTCACCTATGATAGCCTGTTCTGGAGAGGTGGGAGGAGTAAGAGGCATCCCACAGTTACTTGGGTCTTTCACACTACCAAGGCCCGGCTGCCCAACTGTAATATGGCCTCCAGCACTGGCCACATTCTGGGGAACTGGGATGTCATTCTGAGAGATCAAAACAAAAGCTGAAGGATAAACCATCCGAACACCACCTGTAAAGACAGAGAGGAAGGAGGACCAGGCCTTGAGAAAGAGGTCACAGAGAACTGCTGACTTAGTGGTCAAAGTCAAGCTCAAAGGTGAAAATGTTAAATATGTGTTCAAATATTGTGACAACAGCATTTGTAATACAAGGATCATTGGTACTTCAGGCAAGGTAACTTACAAAGCATATTATCACTAGGTCAAGAGAATTTAAAAAGATAGGAAAGTTTTAGAGTTTGTATCTAATGAGTCTGAAGGATTATCTTTCTAAATTAAAAAAGATAAAGAAGACTGAATAAAGTTCTTCAGGCAAAATATTTTCTCTTACCAACAATTACTTCTACTGCCACAGGGAAATCATCATCATAACCCAACTCCTCTTCCTCTTTCAATTCTTCTTTCTTTTTCAATACCATTGGGTAGAAATACTGCCATTCCTCGATCAACTTACGGGTGGCTGGGTCTGACATCTTGTAAGCTTGACCTGTTAGTGTGCCATTTAAGCCATAAGGACTTACTAGTACTATGAAGAGGTGAAAAGGTGGGGGAGAGAAATGTGTTACAGATCAGAGCAATAATTCCTACTTAAAATGCAACTACAATAATTGTGATAATTTTAGATTAATGCATAGCATCACCCAATGCTTTTTCCTAATGTCTTGTAGTGTATGATTTTTTTAAAAGTTTCTCATTTTCATCATTTTGATTATATATATGCTGCTCCATTCACATAACTTTTTGAAGGAAATCAGGTAAGAGAAGGTATCATATTATCAACACACAACTATATCAATACATGATATAGAAACTAGCTGCACACTAATGCTCAATAACAGCTTATATAATGTAAACATTGAATCTTCCATAACAAAGAAAATCTTTTAATACGTATACCCTAAAAACTGCCTAGAACATTTACACTTTTCTTGTGGTTTCTGAAATTCCTAAATATCTGTGGCAATTTAAAAAAATATATAAATAAAATTTCTAATAGCAGAAAAGTCTTAATGTACCAAGTTTGAAGCATAGTGCTTTATAGTTTCAATTATGACTGTTTGGAAGGTCTGCTGATGAAAATACATTTCAGCACTCAATGTTCTCCTATCTTCCTCTTTCATTATTTGACCTTGATGTCATTTTCCCTGAGCTAGACACACACAAAAACGTAGAGTATATGGTACCATAAATAATCCAGCAAGTTCTTACACTCAGAGTGAATATTCAACATACCAAATATTACTTTTCTAAGGGTAAAGGTCACTTTTTCTTCATCCTGATTTTAAAAAACATCTCCACATAGCCATTAAATGGGATGTCCTTTTTTGCTGTTGGCTTTTAAAATTTTTTATACAGCTGAATGAGATGTGACATCACTCAGGCAAGATCGCTATAGATACCACATATTTTTGGTGCCTTTCTGCTGTTCCTCAATGATCTAAATGGGATTAAAATACTGACTTCGATCAACACAGTAAATCAAGGGCAATTTTCCTGCATTAACACCTCTAGGAAATTTACACATCAATTTGGGTAATTATATTAACCATAATTATCTATAAGCCAGCACTTGCCCTCCACACCAAAGCAGGATATTGACCCACACGTCTTCTACGATTCTTGACATCAATGTCAAATCAGTAAGATTTAAAATAAGTGGTCTATAGGTACCTGGTATTGCTAATATTAGCTTTCCCAACAATTAAACTAAGAAGTATGTTAGTTCCCATTCCTTTTAACAAGTTATTGCTTCTGTTATTTTCTGTTATTACTATAAACACTTTATTTTATCTAAGATAAAATCAGACGGTTCACAGCACTTTTATAATAAAAAAAAAATGTATTGAAATAATTCTGATAAGCCATAACATATATTGTACAACTCTTAAGTGTACAGTTTGTGAATGAAATTTTTAAAATTTAATATCCATCCCTAAAATATACCAAATTACAGAATGATAAAGTACATAGCTCAAAATATGTTGGGGGGGGGGGAATCTAGTTAATAATTAGGACACAGTTAAATGATGATTCAATGTTCTTTATTTAACCTTAAAAAAAAAAACAAGGCTTAATTATCTTTAGGGGAAGATGCTTTCATCAAATTAAATCAGAATGTTTTGTAGAAAACCAAACAACAATAAATAATATGAAGGCTAAACATTCATATGACAGGCTGTTATAGTAATAAAACTACTTTAGTCAAGCCTGTTAAAATATCAGCATTTTAAAAAATTACATTGTATGTAATATACTATTTCAATCAGGTATCTCTAGGAATGATATATTAGAATGAACCAAACAACATGTTACCATATGGAACATTTAAGAATGTCTGTTCATAGAAAATTCTGAATTCCAAAGACAAAAGCAAAGATGTAGACTGCACAGTTAGATAAAAAATGACATGGAGTTATTTTGGTGATATGCAGGTGGTAATTAAAATGGGGAATTAATGAAAATATCAATGCATTAAGTTAAATTACAAATACTTATAGCCAATGTAATCTATAATTTAAAAAAATAAAAAAGATATCAACATAATTAAGGAAACTATACACTATACAACTTCAGCGTATTTAGATCTTGGTTGAAATTACAAATGCTAAATTTAATATAATCTTCTGTAAGTACCACATATCATTATATTACTTAAATAATGTTAACATACCAAACAATAAAAAACCTTTACTCAGGAGATTTGTCAATTAACAATCGGGTTATATTTTTTAAAGGCTGATCAATCTTTTTTGTTCTAAAGGAAATTCTCTATATTCTATTACTCAACACCACTTCATAAAAGACCATGTTGCATTTGTGATAAGCTTTCAGCAAAACAACTTGTAAGCTATTATTACTTTTGAAATGATAGTGTCTCCTTTCTTCAGAGATTGACCCTTACGCTTAGCTTTAAAATGTCCATTTATAATAATGTCTCACCCTACAAAACCTGACAGACCTGGTAACTATCCACTTGGTGGGTGATGGTAGAGTGGTTTCCTTACCTTGAAATGGTGCAGGTGAAGATTGAGCCATGTGTATATGCTCTTCATTGATCAGATAGATTGGCTGGTGTTGGGCAATCTCCACACTTGTACATACATTACTTTCCCCATGAAGAAAGAATGTGAAAGCACAGGACAAATGCTCACTAAAAAGAAAAAATGAGAAACTTAACTCTACTTTGTAGTGGCAATGGGTGTTAGCTGACCACTGACATTATTTATAACAAATTTCTAGTGATTGACAAATAACATAATAAAAACTTTCTGACAAAGCTGCCAGACAAATCTGAAAATTTTGTCTTGTTGGATTCTAAATTTTTGAAAGCTATTTGCAGAATACTTCCAGTTTCATGTGCATAAAATGTATCACCTATACCTACTATAATCTCTTAAGGACATAGAGAAACTCATAACATTTTTCTACCTTCTCAGTGCCTACTACATGGCAAGCACTCAAATATGTACTTAGTCAAATAAATAAGAAAACATTTAAAAGGCAAAAGAAAAAAACACAAGCAGCTTACATATTAGAAAAGTAACCTGTGACTTGAGCATGAACTAGCTTTTTACAAGTCTAAGTACAATGACAAAATAGTTTCACTAGTATGATATATATGCTAGGTATACAATAACACCAAAACATTAAGGTTTAACTGTTGTTCTAAATATAGCAATTAAGGATACTGCTGTATATAAATTTCCAAGATACAACTGCTGAGGTTGTATAACCATTTTATAAAAGTTGTGTAGAGTGGGCTGGTAACCTATATATATTTACTTTCTACAATTTACTTCTGATCACAAAATTTTATTAAAGCATCCACTTCTCTGTTTTCTACATGAATAGTTAAAAATTGATCAAAATTAAGTGTCTTAGAGAAAAATAATTTCAAAATTATCATAGAGGCACATTCTTTCAACTTTGTTAACTCTGGCCCTAAGCCAGCCATAACACATCTCTTTTTTTCAACACAGCTCATAAGAACATTTGTCTGATGAAACATTACATGGAATCAAATCACTTTATTAAACAAGGACAGAGAACCATCATTTTAAAAATCATCTCCAAGGTGTTGCTTCTTTTCAAAAGTTCTCTAAAATATTATGAAGACTATTTTGGGTATTACTTTAAAAATTAAATTTTGTTTGAAGTATAAAGTTATAATGTTTTAAGGAAAAAAGTGAAATAAAAATGACAAAAATTTCACCCTGTCACAAAATGAAGCATAGGTATTCTGTTTGACAAGTTGTTGAGATAACCCAAGGAAACTTTGTGTTCTACTAGAATGTGAAGTTTCATCAACAGGAAATATCCAGTCTTGGTATTTAGGTATTTAGCACAACAAGTAAACCCAAGATGATGACTAAAATTTTATGAGAATTTTGAAAAATTTAAAAATCCCCTTGACACCATACTTCTAAGTTTTATGGTCACACAAAGGTATACATGTATGTAACTTAAACATATACAGGTATAAAAACAATACCAACCATAAAAATACGGTATCCTTTATTTATGAAAAGTACACTTCAAACCCATTGTCATCAACACACAAAATGGTATCTGGCCCATAATAAGACCAAAATACAGGTTTACCGATTATAGACTAGCTAATTTTCTGGCTGTAAATTTTAGCTGAGGGGTTCAAGCTGATTCATCCCTATACATGTCCACCCTCCCCTGTAGTCAGCAGCATATTTATAAGACAGCTGGCTGGAATTACAGATGTAGGGTGTAGCCACGGAATATTCTCTATCACAATGATTCCCAACTGTGTATAAGAACAAATGCAACCAACATTTATCTATCAACTAATAAATGTAAAAGAAAGGTGGAAGGAGCCTAAAGTGACAATAAATAAAATAAAACAAGGTCTCTGCCCTCAAGAAGCATGCATGCTAACAAGAGATTAATATGAAAGCAGAACTCTAAAACAAAGGAAGGCATAAATACAGAAATTGAAATAAAAACAAAATGCCATAGGAAGGTTAAGGTGTAATAATTTCTGCAATTTGAAGTATCTAAATGTTTCAAGAAGATAAGAGCAAATAAAATAAGATATCAAAGTAAGGGGGAAAAGGGCGAGAGAGAGATCATGAGACAAGGAGTAAATGTGGTTTAAAGTAGGATGTAATTTGGAAATTTTAAGTGGAAGAATGGAGTAACATGATGGGCAGAGTCTGAAAAAGCAACTGGAGATCATAATGCGATAAGAGAAAACTTGTATGTGAAAAACAACAGGGAACGCTTCAGATAAATTGCATGCTTTCTTAATATGTATCAATAAAATCGATTTGTTTAAAAAAACAGAGAGGCAATACAAGGTTTAAGAAAGTCAACTGAATTTAAAGAATCATGAAAATTTCAAAACAGTATTTATTTGAATTTGCTGTATTTCAAAAATAAGTAGATTTAGAACACAGAAGTGTTCCAAAGGACACAGAGAAGCACAAATGAAAAAGGTGGGAATATAATCAACAGCCTAATTATTTTACATTCATAATTTTTAAAAGATAGTGCCTTTTTAAAGAGACAAAACAAGAAAAAAAGCAAGTTATAGTGGAAATATAACAAAAGCCACCAGCAGCAATATAATTTTTGTCAAATTAGGACACCTTTCTAATTATAGATTCTTCACATGTAAAATTATAGTGCTGCTGGGCTCCCAAGGCTCTGGATTTAGTATGTCTGGTTGGGCCACCAAAATTTGCATTTCTCACAAGTTCCTAAGCAATGCTATTGCTGCTCCTGGTCCAAAGACCACATTCTAAGATTCAATAGGACATGATGGTATCTATACACCTTTCCAGCTACGAAACTATATATTTTCTAATATTGCATGAAACAGAGAGCAGGAATGGCAATACTGACAGAGAGCAGAATTTCTCTTTCACCAAGCAATACCATTTCTGGAACTTGTCCCATAGCTAAACTAATGTGTTAAAAAATTGTAATTTAAAAAACTTAAAAAAATGAAAAGCAATGTACAAAGTTATTGACTGTAATAGCTAAAGACTGAAAACATCCAAAATGTCCATTAACAGAGGAGTGGTTAACTAAACCATAGTATATCTAGTATATCCTACAATGTACTTCAAGGCAACTATTGGGAAAAAAAGATCATGTTCTTTACATATTGATATGGGAAAACCCCTAACATAATTTGCTACGAGAAAAATAGCATGCACAAGAAATGGAAGAGGAATACAAGGAATACATACACACACAATTTGCTTACACTGACAGAACAGAAAATTTCTCTGAAAGGATACCCTTTAAAAACCTAACAATTAAGGGCAGTTGCCACTGGGGAGTGAAACAGCCAGAATGAGGGAGAGAAAGAGAAAATTCCATACGTGGTGCCTTATGTCTCATCAAAAGTAATGGAGACACGATCTGAAGCAAGCCCCTGTCTCTGATCCTTGTCCAATATGCCTCCTGGCCCTCCTAGAAAAGTGCACTAGAGGAATCCTTGATGTTCATCTTGTCAGACAGGGTTCTTAGTCAAAGCCTGCTGAGGTCATCTTTGATCCAAATTCTGTTGTTATCCAACATATTGGCTATTTGATCAGCAAGTCTTCAATTATCTTCATTCATCTCATTGCTAAAAATGGTGGAAATGACTACACTGAGAACAGATTCCTGTGACATTTCACCAGAGAACTCTCAAGTTACAAATACACCGAACAGTAAAAAGTACTGTCACTAATTTACTATTTCTTGTCTATAATGGATAATCTAAAAGATTTTGTAAAATGTCTTAAAAAAATATTTGTACACAACAACTATCACATTTCTCTGATCTACAAACCTGCCTAAAAGGAAAACTCAAGGAGTTTGATACAGAGACCAAGCCCCTCATTTTATAGGTGAGAAAAGAGGGCTACAAAGAGTTCAGCTTACCCAAAGCCATTCTTAAAGGCACAGCTAGAATTAGACTTGAAATGTAATGCACTTTTTACTAGCCAGTCCACCTATAAATGGTGATATTCATTTATACCCCTACCAACTTATGTTCTACATAAGTAAAATGAGAAAAAAAATTTGTGACTGAACATTGAAAGTAAGAGATATATTATGTAGTGCCATTATAGAGTTTGGAGGTAAATCTTTAATTATAAGCTCCATCCCTGTTCCTGCTTCTTCTCATCCATCTCCAACTTTTACCTTAATGTTTAATCACTCAACTCTATGTATTTCATAAACTTTAACCATTTGAAAATTGAAAAAGGCTAAAGAGATGATTAAGCTTTACCATTTTTAATTTAAGGGCAAAGAAGACCATGACCAAGTATATTAGTCAGCCAAAGGGGTGATGATGCCAAGTACCCTTTTTTTATAATGGGTATTTATTTGGGGTAGAAGCATACAGTTGCCAGGCCATAAAGCATAAGTTACTTCCCTCACCAAAGTCTGTGGCCACATGTTGGAGCAAGATGGCTGCTGACGTCTGCAAGGGTTCAGCCTTCCTTTTCCTTTTAAGGCTCCGTTGTCCCAGCTTCTTCTCTCTCTTGGGGCTCTTTCCTCTCCGGGCTCAGCTGCTCTGGTCTCTCCACAAGGTCAGCTGTAGAGTACTGGGCTCTCTTTCTTTCCGGGACCTCTGCTATGTCTATGGATCCATCACTCTTCCACTGTGCTCTTCTCCTGTGTGTTTACTTCCAGGAGCTCCAGCATCAAACTCCCCTTCTAATTCCTCTGCCGTGTCATTTTCTCTGTGAGTCTCAACCCACCAAGGGGGTGGGGACTCAGCGTTCTACTGATGTGGCCCAATCAAAGCCTTAATCATTATTTCATCAAGTAAAAGTGAACCCTCTGAATTTCATACAATCTAATACACCCAGAGGAACAGACCAGTTTACAAACATAATCCAAATCCAATATCTATTTTTGGCAAGTATTATATGCCTTCTCAAATTCCTTATTCTTCACTCTTTTTTTCTTTCTTTTTTTTAAAGGTAGATTATTACATAAATGTTACATAAAATATATAAGGGGATTCCCCTATGCCCTGCTATACTTTTTTTTCAGTATATTAAGTCTGATTCAGGTAGACTCTTTTTCCAATTATTTAACCTCTTTTTCACATTAAACTTCTCTGCAAGTTAAGCTATCTAACATTTCTCTAGAGATCTAGAGGACTTGATATTCCTTTTTCTCTGTAAAGTTCCTACTCATCTCTTCCTACTCATAAACAGCCTTTAATGACTGCATTACCCCTTTTGGAGCTGTCCACTGACTAAAATATCAATAAATCAACATAGAAGTACAATGACTGCATTAATATTGATACTAATATCAAATAGTCAACATATAAATAAAATAACTGCAAACTGTTATAAGTTTTATAAAGGAAATAAATAATGGTAATAAGAAAAAATAATGGAGTGAAGGTTATTTTAGAAAGGGATGATCAGGAAAAAGTATCTCTGAAAAAGGGAGGTGCATTTAAACTGAGTTTTGAATCTTAAAAAGCAAAAGTAGCAAAGACCTTTCGAAAAGGAGAAATGTATTTGCAAAGGTACTGAGGTAGGAGAGAGTTTCACATATTCCAGGAAGTAAAAGGAGAGAATATGGATGCATCACCATGAAAACGGTGAAAGAAGATGAAGTTGGAAAGATAAGCAGGGTATGAAGAAATTAAAACTATCTAAAAGACAAAAAGATTATCAAAGTGGATGGAAAAACTAAAGCAAAAAAATCCATTTATATGCTGCTTACATAAGACATACTTAAAGTAAAATTATACTGAAAGAATGAAAATTTTAAAAGGTAGAAAATGATATGCCATGTGAATACTAAGAAAAATAAAAACTGGTATAAAAATAACAATAAAACATAATTGAACTTGATGATTATATAATCATCAGAATACTCCAACAAGAAATTTTAACTATTATGAACTTGTATGCACACAGTTGTATCTCTGATATATATAAAATAGAGTATACAATAAAACTTTAAAATATATAAAGAAAAAACTGGTAGAATTACAGAAAAAAATTGATACATCTACAATTAATATAGATTTTAACATATTTTTCTCAGTATTTAAAAGAATAAGCAGAGAAAATATTAAGACTACCAAAAAGAAACAATGACAAAATATATGAATTTGAATATATATGAAAACTTTGCTTTCAATAAATAGAATTTACACTCTTCCTAAGAAACCCATAGAATGCCTGCAAAAATGGACTAGGTAATAAGACACAAAATAAGTCTTCAACTTCAAAGAAATAATGTCATGCAAAGTTTAAATTCTCAAACCACAGTGCACAGCAGAGTTAGAAATAAAGTTAACTTTTTAAAAAAATGTTTAAAATAAAATCCCTTTGTTTGGAAACTTAAACATGCACTCCTTAAATAAACCATGGGTTAGGGAGGAAATCACAACAGAAATAACAAAATATTTATAACTGAACGACAATACCACAAGTTGGAGAGCAGGTATAGCTCAGTGGTTGAGCCCCTGCTTTCAACACACAAGGTCTGTGGTTCAATCCTGGGTACCTCTTTTAAAAAAAGAGAGAGAGATAAGCATGCAAAGCAAGAAGGTGGGGGAAAGAAACAAAGAAAATATATGCAATAAAAACAGAAATGAAAATAATGATAGAAACACATATTAATAGAAAAGAAAATAAAAGCAATAGAAAGGATTATTGAAATCTAAAGAATTAACTATAGCTAATGTAGAACTGTTTTTAATCATAAAATGCTATAAATAGCTTTATGTCAATAAATCTGAAACACATGAATAAGATATAAAAATAAAAAACAATCCTCCCACTTCAATACCAGCTTATAAGGTTTTACCAAACTTTCAAGGAACAGATAGTCAATCTTTCTAATTGTTTAGTCAAATGAAAAATAAGAAAGCCTCCCAATTCTTTCCATTAGGCTTGTACTCTTTGACAGTAGAACAGATTAGTTATAAAATGAGAAAATAACCATCTAACAATTTTACTCGTAAACCAAAACGCAAAACTAACAATTAACTACTAGCAAATAAAATTCAGAAATGATCCAGAGATCTACAATACAGCTAAGTGGGGTTTATTCTGGTATACAAGGACAGATTAACACCAGTGACTCTATTAATGCAGTACAAAATTTCATGTATATTTAAACACCTCACTTTTTACAGTCATCAATAGCAAGCGCCCATCACAATGGTCCATCCTCCTTCACTAGGGTCTGCCCCTGTACTGCAGGGATTCTTGCTGTCCCATTAGAGAATGTGGCAGAGCTCTCAGGATGGGAATCTGATCTAATTTCAGTTATTGTGTGGATCTCTACCCATGGTGACAATGCCCCATTAACACTTGAACCCATTTGTGTGCCTTAGTGGTATGCCCCAGGTGAACCTCCTCCCATGTATCTCCCATCTGACACCTTACCATCAATGATCCTCCCCTGCCAAGCTGTGACCCTTCTGTGATCCAAAACGTTTTAAAAAATGAAACCAACAAAATAACCAAATAAAGTTAATAAGAAGATAAAATAATTTTTATTGAAAATTGAAAAAATTTGAAATATTTTTTGACATTGTGTCTTTCATCACTGTAAGATCTATTGTCTTATATGTACTGTGACATTTTTCTCCATATATTCTCCCAGTGTCTTATTATTTTTCATTTTATCTTCAAAGGAGCTTTAGGTTACAGGGACGTCACATACAGAATATAGGGGATTCCCATATACCCAATAACCTCCCCCCTTTCCCTTCTCCCCTATTAATAACATTTTACTTGTGGATAGTATATTTGTTACAATTGATGTACAAATACTGAAGCACTGCTACTAACCATGGTCAGTTATTTATGTGATGGTTTAACATTTTGGACCGTACACGTTCATAAATTTTGACAAAATTTAAAATGGCCTGTATCCATTATTGCAAGATCATGCAATAACAATTCTAATGCCCTAAAAATGCCTTATGTTCCATCTATTCTATTCTTCCCTTCCCCTCCTCTTGGGACCTATGGTAACCATTAAGTTTTACTTTTTGAAGAATAAGATTCATAGTTACTTGCAATAATATTAAGGGCTTGAAGTATTGGTATGTTTTCTTTTATTAGGTCCTGCCTATGTTCTCAAGAGACTCTTGTTCCTCTATCTGAGAACATAGCAGAAAGTCTCCAGGACAGGAGTTTAATATTTTCTTGTTATTGTGTGGGTCTCCACCCACTGATATACTATGAGGAGATAAACACTTAGATATCTCCTTTCTTTTTTTTTTAAAGATTTATTTATTTATTTCTCTCCCCTCCCCCCCACCCTGGTTGTCTGTTCTCTGTGTCTATTTGCTGTGTCTTGTTTCTTCATCTGCTTCTGTTGTTGTCAGCGGCACGGGAATCTGTGTCTGTGTCTCTCTTTGTTGCGTCATCTTGTTATGTCAGCTCTCTGTGTGGGTGGTGCCACTCCTACGCAGGCTGCACTTTCTTTCGTGCTGGGCGGCTCTCCTTACGGGCGGCACTCTTTGTGCATGGGGCTCCCCTACATGGGGGACATCCCTGCGTGGCACGGCACTCCTTGCGTGCATCAGCACTGCGCATGGGCCAACTCCACACGGGTCAAGGAGGCCCGAGGTTTGATGCCCTAACCACTGGGCCAAGTCCATTCCCATATCTCCTTTCTTATCTTCCTCTTTCATAGGTCAATACTGGCCCAGCAGACCAGGACATGGGTAGTCCACAGACTCCTCCATCCCTAACCCCCTTTATGCAAGCCTCTTGAAACACAGGAGCACTTTACAGCTGGGCGGCCTAAAGTGGACAAAACTAATCTTTTTCTGTAACACAGCATGGCCACAATAGAAATTGGAGGATAGAGAAACATCTCCAAAATGGAACACTTAATTATAATATCATACTCCATTTAGACCTTTTCTGTAAGCAACAGGAAAAATGGGCAGGGGTAACTTAATGTTCAGGACTTCATGGCACTGTATCAAAACCATAACCTCTGAGGGACCTGCTGTTTATGTTATGCTCATACCCTTCTAGAAAAGCCAAGCAGGATGGAAAGGTCATATAGAAATCTGAATATAGAAACTACTGGGGGTAGGGAGAGTTTCTTCCTAGGCTCCTTGACCTATCTTAACCCTTCCACCCTGCCCTGTCCCTCCCCCAGGGCCTTCTCTTTGAGAGAGATATGAGGGAAAGGCTACGTATGAGAAGATAGGGAAATATAAATTTAGCTTAGTCTCTCTCTACTAGGCTTGAAAATTAAGGGACAGAGGAAATATTACAGAATAAACCTTAGTTTGTAAAGTTTGTCCTGTAACTTCCCAATTTAAACCTTTTTAACAGCCTTGGGATGAGAGTAATTAACAATCCAACTGCCAAATTTTAAGTAAAAATCTGTAAGATGTGCAAAACTAAAATTTGACTTTTTCCCTCTGTTAAAGTAACACAGTTTTCTTAAATAGCTGGTCTGTTTTGAGGGGAACAATGTTAAGTCCTTTTGACATTTACATATATATATAGGAATCCATGCTTTAAGAGAATTCTTCATCATATCCTTAACGGTTTAAAAGAAAAAAAAAAAAGAGCCACTGCTATTTTGTCTTTATATTAAGTCTTTTCCAAACTATTTTACTAATTTATTTGACACTGTGGTAAACAGAAGTCTATTTAAATATAATGTCCAGACCTGACAACCTTTAGTATTCTAATAAAGCCCTAATAATTAAGGATATCTTTAATTGTAAACTGTTACAAAAGAATTTCTTTCACCTAGTAAAAAATGAGGTACTTAAATAAACATGTTTATGAAAATTAATGGTATCAATATATTTTAATTCAAAATAGAAAATATATTCCAAAACTAAAAAATATAATACTTGTATAAACTGTGGAAAAGTTTAAATGGGAGGTTATTTTGATAATATTTTAAATTTTAGTCACATTTTATTTTGATCAGAATTTTTAGCAAGGTGTCAAACTTCTGATTTAAAAAAAAAACTGGTTTGTCATAAAATATAGTGCGTTATCACAGAATTTATTTCTTAAGACTATTGTAAATGTGTAGAACTTTTACTACCAAGGGAAATATTATCAATAAAATTATAATAGGGAGATAATCATTATTCCATTGGAAATCTTAGGTCCTTGTAAAATTTAATAGAAAAATAGTTTTCTTCTGGTACTAGTGAAATTTCTTTGTGATAAACAATCTTTCTAAAAGAGAAAACATGAAGCAGAAATTAAATGTGTAATTTCCTTATATATTTGAGGGCTGTATAAAATTCTTAAAGACTTTTACAATTCTCACTGTCTATTATTCTATTCTAATACTGATGTGCATGATGACATTGTCGGTTAAAGTCTCAGTTATTCTTAGAAAAATGTGATGTTATAAAAAAATCAAAATCTCTTATTGGTTACACCGTTTTGCTCTGATGCTTCTCTAAAAGAGTATGCAGTCAGCTCATCTTCAAAAAAGAAAGGGACTTTAAGGAGAAGCAAGGCAAGTCTATAAATTATGTTTTACCTGTTGATTAATGTAATTTTGGTAGAACCGAAACAAAATTTCTACTACAAGCTGTATTCAATGATCTTGAGAAAGAGCTTTATTTAAGGAAATCGGGGCAGATTGTAAGAAGTCACATTTATTCCTGGGGTCTGATCTCTAATTATTCCTAAATCCTGAGATGTTTTACTCTCTGTCTGTAACTGGATAGCGCCCTAGAATTTTTTAAGTACCTGTATGATACCTGGAACCCAGAATCACAGTTATCCAGCTCCAAAAGCAATGAAGCCAATGCCCTATGACGACATGAAAAGAGGGGCCATAAAGGACCTGCCACAGGGTGGTGCCTGGCTAAGGCATTAAGCATCCCATTAAATATTCTGACCTATTTCATATTATACAAAGTTATGAGGGCTTTTAACAGCTCCAACCACATTCAATGCCTTACAGCAATGGGCATGTGCACAAAACCAACAAACCCTTAAGAGACTGGCAAATAGATCCATGCATTTAGACCAGGTCCCAGCTACCACATATGGTATCTCTCCAATTGAATTAGTGGCATGGCCAGTTAGTATGGCCTCTAAAACAATAAGGATAGCTGTTACATCTTCTGGCCATACCCCCAAAGTGCATGAAAGCATACCGCTGCTGATGCCTCCTGTGGCTTTGCTAGCCAGAGATGGCTCAGTTTCCTTACCCCTACACAGTGGACACTGCCTCCAGACTGACTCTGTTCTATAGTGCCAAGGGCATTACGCAACAGGCCAGTGAACACTGGAGCCAATCTTCCTGTACTTACGAGGGCTGATGGTACTACAGTATGTCAACTACACGAAAGATATACAAATAGGGGCAACATTTGCCAGAGTGAGGTAAGGAGAACCTAAAGAAACACAATTGGCTTTACAGCCTGTTCCCATGGAGGTTTAACAGGTGTAGTATTATAAGCCTGGATCTTGCCTACTCTAAGCAAATGTCCTAGGGCCTATGGGAATAAAGTTCTACTGTTACTTTACTCACCAGAGAAATTCTCTCCCTCTGGACACCCACTTAACATTTGTGCTTGTGCCCTTAGGCTTCTTCTAATGTCTTCCTTGACTGGGTTGCCACTGCAGCAAAAGCCAGATCAAAAGACTGATGGATATACCATACCAACCCTCACTTCACTGATACTGCCCCTATTAGTAACATCTTAACAAACACATCCATATGGGGGAAAGAGACAGCTGCATTGTAGGCATCCTTCCATGCCACACTAATTGTTAAAAACACCAGTCCTTGGTGTACCCTGTTTCTTTCTGGTACACTTCCCTCTCTAAATATTTCCTCTAAAGAGGCAGCTGCTGAAACCCTGTTTACTATCGTTGCTACTTGTGATACAGAAATAGCCAACCAAATTACCAATAAACTAGGGCTTGATTCCTCATCCATTTGGGAGGTCTTAAAATCCATTCTCCCCTCTCTCACTTGGTTCCTCCCCCTCCTCAAACCATTAGTTCTGGTCATTCTACTCAATCTTCAGATCCTGCTTAGTCAACCTATTAATTAAATTTGTACCTTCCAGACATGAACAGCTCCACTTTTACGAAGATGGTGTATTAATCCTCCAAAGGGGTGCTGATGCAAAGTAACAGAAATCTTTTGTGCTTTATAATGGATATTTATTTGGGGTAGAAGCTACAGCTACCAGCCCTAAAGAGTCCAACGCAAGGTACCATAAGAGGTACTTTCTCACCCAAAGTCATTTGGCACATGTTGAGCAAGATGGCGTTTATGTCTGGGAGGGTTCAGCTTTCCTCTTCCTCCTAAAGCTCTGTGGTCCCAGCTCCTTCGGTTCTCAACTGTAGGCTGCCATAAGCTTTGTCTCTCTCACTGGGGCTCCATTCTTTCTAGGCTCAGCTGCTCTGGTCTCTCCACAAGTTCAGCTGCAGACCATCAGACTCTCTCTATTCTAGGGCCTCTGCCATATCTTTGAAGCCATCTCTATTCCTCTGTGTTCCTCTCCTGTGTGTTTACTTCCCGGAGCTCCAGCATCAAACTCTACTAACCCTGCTGCCATCTTCTGCTTTGTCATTTTCTCTGAGTCCCTGCCCAGGGGGCAGTAACCCAAGCAAAGCCTTAATCATAATTTAATCAAGTAAAAGCGAAACCTCTGAATCTAATACACTCTAACATGCCAAGAGGAACACATCAGTTTACCAACATAATCCAGTATCTATTTTTGGAATTCATAAACAATACCAAACTCCTACAGATATTCATGCAAGGATTTTCTCTAGTTGTAACAGAAAACCTCCCAGTTGGCCCTCCTTTGGGATCTTTAGATTTACTAGCCAGAGAATTCAACATGCCATTGACAGGGTAAAGTACTTACAGAAGACAGATCAGCCTCCTTTATCATCCCTTAAGAATAAGGGATGGAATACTCCGAGGAGGGAATGAGGTAGGGAAAGGTAGAAGAGAAAACTTGGGAAAGGAGAAGGACCACAGGACCAGAGGAAAATCACCAGCCCAACCACGGCTGAGGGCCCAACGCCTAATGCAGGAAGATACCAGATGACAAAACACCCACTCATCACCTGACCACCACATGCTTCACTGACCCCTCCCCCTGGACAGTTCTCACTCTTAGGAATATGCAGCCAGTAAAAAGTTGTAATTTTCAATACCTCTTTTGCCTAAGGCAGACCAATAAGAACGTCTGGACTTACAAACCCTAATTTACAAGAAGGGGTAAGGAGGGAGAGAGCCCAGCCTTAATAAAACAGTACCCCTAGCCTCAGCAGGCACAACCGCAAATCATAGGAGTATACCTGTACTCCTGTTTTGAATGTGTACTTTTGCTTTACATTAAATTCTCCTGATGAAACATACATATAGGGCAACAGCTATTACAGTGATGAAAGGCAAAACGTCAAAAACAAAGTTTTATGATATTTTTCATTTTTTAATACTCCAATTTATTTTTAATATATTTTAATCTTTCTAAATTAGTATTTTATTTCTAATCTTTAAACCTATCACTACTATTTCATTTTCCTATTAATTGAATTTGGCAATATATTAGGCTTCATTTTTTAAGAAGTTTGGACCACAGAGGGGTTCAACTATGGCAGGGGAGGAACATTGGTGTGGGGTGTTATTGATGGGAGACACATGGTTGGGAGGGAGTTCTCCAGGGCATGTATATAGGGTACATAAAATTGCTGGGTATTTTCATAGTAGTTACAATTGCAAACGACAACTGAGTGAGTATGGCGTCCTAGCCAGGGGAGCTCTGTCACATCCCCAATGGAAAAGCAACAAGCCCCCAAGTGCAATGGCAAAGACCAGTGAAGAAGGATGGCCCAATGATGAGCCCATGATACTGATGACTATGCTTATGAGCCTCTGTGCCTAAAATCTGAACTAGGCCTAGAGCTGTAGGGTACCTAAGAGTTACCTTCTGAGAGCCTTTGCGTTGCTCAAATGTGGCCACTTTCTAAGCCAAACTCAGCATGTAAATACATTACCTACCCCCCAATGTGGGACATAACTCCCAGAGATGAGCCTCCCTGGCGCCAATTACTAACTGGTAACACAACTAGAAAGAGATCTTGAATAAAAGGGGGAAATAGGAAAGATAAATGAGTTTATATGTCTAAGAGTCTTCAAAAAAAGAGTCAGGAAGTCATCACAGGGGTCATACTTATGCACACCTCAGCAGAATACCAGAGACAGCCAAAGTAGATACAATCCCAGGTACTGGTGCAACTGAGGCCTACAGAGACATATAGGTTCTATGATCATGGTGGTTGGCTCTGGAGTTCAGTGCTCTGTCAGTGGGCCCTACCTGGGAATTTTTGTTCCTGAGTGTGATGGAGTTGGACTCAGATGTGAATTTTCTACACATACCTCTTTTATCACTTTTACAGAACCTGTGGTTAGTGCTGGGATTGGTGTATACCCAAGAGACTTCAATCTCTGGACTGGCCATGTGGCAGTTGAGCCATGAGCCTCAGATGAGTTACAGCTCCTACTCTCCAGTTTGTTGGGCTTGTACAGGTCAATTAACAGGGAGGTGAAGATGGTCAACCACCACACTAGGGAACCAAGAGTGCCTACATCTCCAAGCAGGAGAATCGCATCCATCAACCATGGATCTAAACCCCCTCTCAATATAGAGGTGAAGCAGACATGACCAACACAGAGTCCACAGGATGGAGGAATAAAATATGGATTAGAGTGAACTTACTAGTATTCTACTATAGAACTATTGTGACTAGTAATGGAAGAAACTGTAGCATTGATCTGGAGAAAGTGGACAAGGTAGTTGCTGAGGGCAGAGAGAGGGAAGTAGAGATGAAATGTGGGGGCATTTTCGGGAGTTGGAGTTGTCCTAAATGATATTGCAGGAACAGATGCTGGACATTATGTATCCTGCCATAAGCCACTGAATGCACTGGGGGAGAGTGTAAACTACAATATAAACTGTAATCCATGCGGTTCAGAGGTGCTCCAAAATGTACTCACCAAATGCAATGAATGTGCCATGATGATGAGGGAGGTTGTTGATGTGGGAGGAGTGGGGGGGGGGGTATGTGGGAACCTCTTTTATTTTTTAATGTAACACTTTTTGTGATTTACATATCTTAAAAAAAAAAAAGAAAAGCCAATGCATTTTTTAAAAAGATTTTTATTTATTTTTCTCTCCCCACCCTTTCATTGTCTGCACTTGCTTTGTCTGTTCACCTTCTTTGTTGCTTTAGGAGGCACTGGGAACCAAACCTGGGACCTCCAATGTGGGAGGAAGGTGCCTAATTGCTTGAGCCACCTCCATTCCCTGCTCTGTTGTGTCGCTTATTATGTTTTTCCTCATGTCACTTGTTTCATCAGCTTGCTGTCCTGCTCATCCTCTTTAGGGGGCACCAGGAATCTCTCTACCCTGATTTGTTGTGTCAGCTTACCACACCTGCCTGTCGTGCCAGCTCACCATCTTCTTTAGGAAGCATCGGGAACCAAGCCAAGGACCTCCCATGTGGTAGGTGGGAGCCAAATCACTTGAGCCACCTCCAATTCCCAAGAACAGCCAATACAATTTTCTATTACTTTTTTTTATTGAAGTATATCACTCATACATAAACATAAACAAATGTATAGTAGTAGTTGTGAACTTAGAAAACAAACATATATAATATCATACAAGACTCTCATAACTCACCCTATCACCAATCACTTGCATTGTTAAACCTTTTTAACTAATGATTTAAGAGCATTGTCAAAATATTACTACTAAACAAAGTATTTTCCCCCCAAACAATCCTATTATTATCTTTATATCATTTATATATGAACATACATAAACAAGTGTACAGTAAAAGTTATGAACTTACAAAGCAAACATGCATAACATCATACAGGGGTTCCATACATCAACCCTCCACCAACACCTTGTATTGTCATGAGATGTCTGTTAAAAATTAGAAAGAATATTGTCAAAATCTTACTACTAATCATAGTCCTGATGTTACATTTGGTGTGTGTTTTTCCTGCAACCCACCCTATTATTACTTTTTAAAGATATTTTTATGACAGAAATTGTAAACGTATAAAATAATCATGTACATGTGCAGAATTCCCAAATAACACCACTCCATCAACACACCACAATGTGGTGTGTCATTTGCTACAGATAAAATAATATCATCTGATTGTTACCATGTCCATAGTGTATATTTGGTTCACATTTTCCATACTGCCTCAGTATCAACACAGTACATCTTTTGCATAGATGTAAGAATATTATTACTACTAACCACAGTCCACAGGTCACTCCAGCTGTATTATTCCCATGCTTTGCCACATTCCGAACATCCTGCAGTAGTGATAAACATTTGCTCTAGCTCAAAGGACATTCTTGCATCTGTACCATCAACCACAATTCTCATCCACCTCTTGGTTTACTGTGCTATCCAGGTCCTAGATTATTCTCTAGCATTCTATCAACGGGCATTTACATAACTAGGCTACCATTTTTAATCACATCCCCATTTATAAACCAGCTATTACTGTGTGTTACTATCCACTCTATACATTTCCACACTTTTACAATAAAGCTAATTAAAGCTTCTACATACATGAAACATCAATAGTCCACTCAGTCCTCCTCTTATCTCCTTTAAGAATCCACCACCTACTACCAGGTCTTTAAAGATATTTTCCAATAATTTCTGTAGAAGTTTTATGGTCCTTGCTTTTATTTTTAGTTTTTTGATCCATTTTGAGTTAATTTTTGGGTAAGGTGTGAGATACGGGTCCTCTTCCCTTCTTTCAGCTATGGATATCCAATTCTTTCAGCACCATTTGTTCAATGTATTGTTCTGCCCAAGCTGTTGAGTTTGACAGGCTAGTCAAAAATCACTTGACCATACCTGGGAGGGTCTGTTTCTGAACCATAAATTTGGTTCCACTGGTCTATTGTGTCTGTCTTTAGACCAGTACCATGCTGTTTTTATCACTATAGGTAGGTATATTGATTTAGAGCCTGGAGATGAGGGTTCACTTTTCCTTTTTATGATATTTCTGGCTATTCAAGGACTCCATACTCTTCCAAATAAATTTAATAATCATGTTATCAATTTTTTCTTTAATGCTGGTGGAATTTTTATTGGGATTGCATTAAATCTGTATATTAATTTGAGTAGAATTGACATCTTAATGATATTTAGTCTTCCATTCAATGAGCATGGAATGTTCTTCCAGTTATTTAGGCCATTTTTTATTTGTTTTAACACTGAGTTGCAGTTTTCTTAATACAAGTGCTTTACATCATTGGTTAAGTTTATTCTATTTGAGTTTTATCTGTCATATTTTATTTTCACCACTCTTTTGACATTTTGTTACTTTTATTGATATAATCTTCATTTCTAGACTCTCCTCCAGGTCCTTCTCTCCTGTCTTTTCTTTTCAGACTCTAGCACACCCTTTAGTATTTCCTGAAAATCTGGTCTCTTGCTTAGAAATTCTCTCAGTTTCTGTTTATCTGGGAATATTCTAATTTCACTCTCATTTTTGAAAGACAGTCTTGCTGGATATAAGTTTCTTGGTTGGAAGTTTTTCTCTTGTAGTATCTTAAATATATCAGACCATTTTCTTCTTGCCTCCATGGTTTCTGGTGAGAAATCAGCACTTAATATTATTGGGTATCCCCTGTATGTTATGCATTGCTTCTTTCTTGCTCTTCTCAGAATTCTCTGTCTTTGGCATTTGACATTCTGATGAGTATGTGTCTCGGAGTTGTTCTATTTGGATTTTTTCAGATGGAAGTATGTTGTGCTTCTTGGACATGGACATCTATGTCCTTCAATAGGGTTGGGAAATTTTCTACCATTATTTCTTCAAATATTCCTCTGCCCCTTTTCCCTTCTCTTCTCCTTCTGGGACACCCATGACACGTATGTTTGCGCATCTCTGGCTGTCATTTAGTTCCCTGAGACCTTGTTCAATTTTTTTCCATTCTTTTATTCATCTGTTCTTTTTCTATGTTCACTTTCAGAGGCCATTTTTTCAAGCTCACCAATCCTTTCTTCTGTCTCCTCAAATCTGTTATTCTATGATTCCAATGTTTTTAAAATTTCATTTATTGCACTTTTCATTCCCATAAGATCTATTTTTCTATGTCTGCTTTAAATTCTTCTTTGTGCTCATCTGCGGTGGCTTGCTCGGTCAGTAGAGGTGGGGTCTGGCTGCGGACGAGGGGTCGGTCCAGCTCAGGACGAGGGGTCGGTCCCGCTTGGGACGAGGGATCGGTCCCGCTTGGGACGAGGGGTCGGTCCGGCAGCAGACGAGGGGTCGGTCTCACAGGGGTTGCGCGGTTCGGCTGACAGGGTCGCCCGGAGAAGCAGGCGACGAACTGGGGACAAGGGAGGCCAGGCCCTTGTCGGGGGCTCTCAGGACTGGAGGGCGCACGGCAGAAGAACTACCGCGGAGACAAGGTAAACACGCAAGTCCAACTTTATTGAGGGAGAGGCAACAGTTTTATAGGGGCTGGGGAAGGCTGATTGGTCGAAGCCACGCCCTGTTCTGATTGGTTGCCGGTGAAAGGTCAGTGGGCGGTGCTGGACGGGGGAGGGGTGGTGGTTAGGGATTGGCTGTCGCTGTTGCTGGGGGAAGGGGCAGGGTTTAGGGATTGGTGGCTGCTGTTGCTGGGGTGGAGGGCAGACTTGAGTTTCCCGCCCACGCCTGGCTGTTGCTGCTGGGGGGGGGGGGGGGAGGGCAGACTGGATTTTTCCGCCCACGCCTGGCTGTTGCTGCTGTCGGGGGAGGGGAAAAGGGCAGACTGGAATTTTCCGCCCTGCACCTGCACAGGGAGAAAGAAGAAGAAGGGTGCCGCCCCACAGGCATCATGTGGCGCCATCCGGGAGGAGGGGCGGCCGCGGAAGCATGGCTGCCGAGAAGGGGAGACCCGAGGGCACTCTGCGCCCATGCCGAGCTTCCTTCAGGGGTGGCGGTGAGTCCGACCAGCCACCCTATTATGGGGGCAGCGGCTTGGCCTGCTGCGGCTGCTCCCCCGCCAGGCCAGCAAACCACACTTCAGCCCGAGGGGTGACCGCACTCATGCACTGTCTTCCTTAATATCCTTAATCTCTTTAGCCATCATTGAATTTATTAAGGAGATTTGTTTGAACATATATGATTAGTTGTCTCAACTCCTTTATATCATCTGGAGTCTTCTCCTGTTCCTTTAACTGGATCATAGCTTCCTGTTTTTTTTGGTGTGGATTATAATTTTTTCTTGGTGTCTTGGCATCTGACTTACTAGAGTATTTTTTCTGGGTGTAGTTTTTCTCTTTAGTTTAGGGTTTCCTATCCTTTCTCCCTTGCTGGTTGTGCAGCAGAAGCCAAGCATGTAGTTGGTGCTGTAACCAGTGGTGGCTCAAGTTGCCCTCATTGCGCCAGGGAACAATGAAGTTTCTTCCAACTTTCTCCTTTGCTGGGGTAGGGACAGAGCCACAGCTGTGTGGAATAATCAAAGTGCAGGCCAAGACTATAGTGGCCTGGAGAGACTGATGAAGTTTCACATCCCTTTCTCCCCTGCCTGGGGCAGGGATGGAGCTGCAGATGTGGGTAGCAATCTATGCAGTGCAGGTCCAAGATGACCGCAGTTGCGCTGGTAGACTTCTGATTTTCAGTCTATGCCAGCCAAAGTTACCTGTATAGGCTGGTGCAGGGTTCCTCAGCTTCCTCCCTGCCAGAGGCAGGGCTGAAGTCTAGGCTAGAGCTGCAGGGTGATCTGCATGAAAGAAAGTGGTTGCTGCAGACACTGAGAATTTCAATCACCCCAGCTTCCCTTCAGGCTGGGGGCAGAGTCAGAATGGGGACTACTGGCCTCTTTCTGACTTGGGCTGGTTCACATCCCAGCTGTTCCCAGGGTTATATCTTAGCCAGCCAAGCCTACCAATCAGTAGCTGAAATTGGCAGCCAACCATCATCTCCTCCAGTTTCTGGGAAATGGAGCTTCCAATTCCAGCCACAGAATAGCTTCTGGGGTGGCTCGTGCCACCAGAGTAGGATAATCACTGGCCTCCACGGCTTGGCCAGTAATTTCCCAGAGAGGCTGGCACAGGTCCCTGCAGCTTCCCCCCTGTGGAAGGTGGCACTGGGGCTTCGGCTAGAGCTGCAATCTGATCTGGATTGAAAGTAGCCGGTCCCCACCAGCACTGGGATTCTCAGTCCGCCCAGCTTCCCCTCGTGCCAGGTGTGGAGTTTAGATGGCGGCTCCTGGCCTCTTTCTGACTTGGATGGGCTCAAACTTAAGCTATTTTCAGGATTATACAGTAGCCCACTGAATTAACTCATCACTAGCTGAAATTGGTGCCCAACCGTCCCTTCCTCCCGTTTTTGGGAAGTGGAGCTTTCGATTCCAGCCGTGGAACAGCTCCCAAGATAGTTTGTGCCTCCAATGGAGGATAAGCACCAGCCTCCGGGGCATGGAGCCTCTACTTACTAGTCTTCTCTGCAGTCTCCTTCTTCCACTCCTTCAAGCTTGTTGCAGGATTCTCTTCTGGTCTCCTGCAGCCTCCAAAGAGGTGCTTCAGCTAGCTCCAGAGAGCTCTGGGTGTTTGCTAACTGCCCTGTGGCAAGAGCTGACTCTAGGAGCTCCTTACTCTGCCACCATCTTGCTGGTTCTCCCAGCCAAAACAGTTTTGAAAAGGAACGAAGAGACTTAACCTACCAGTATTACAGTTTATTATTAAGTCACAGTAATTACAGTGGGGTAGTAATAACCCAAGGAGAATAAGACCAAAGGAACAGAACAGGGAACTCAGAAACAAACCCTCCAAAGGTTCCTATCTCACATAATAAAAAGGTGAAAATCAAATAAGCCCAAAACTCAGCCCCAGTTGCCTCTCTGACAAAATTGCCTGTTGTTTTCTCCTCTTCTCTTATTCCAGGCACATAAACCCTTTTGTTATTTTAACAATATTTCATTCACATTTCCCCTCCTGGGCCTTTGAACTTACTGTTTCCTTGGTCTGGAACTTTCTTCCTCCCAGGTATCAACACAGCGTACTTCCTGTATGTCTTTGCTCTAAGAGACCTATCCTTATACCTCATTTAAAATTAAAACACCCCTCAACTATACTCCCCACTGCTCCCTTCCCTATTTTTTCCCATAGGACTCATATTTTAATATTACTTCTAGTACACCAACCGCAATGCTCAAAGACATTGTGGATCTAAAATCAATTTGTGAATTATGAGGCTCTATCTATGTTATGTCTTTTTCTATGCATATTATAAAGGAGGGAGATGGGGGGAAAAATAAAAGGAAGATAGAAAGGAAAAAAAGAGGGATGAGATGGAGGAAGAAAGGGAAAGAGAAGAGAGAAGGGGAAAGACAAGGAAGAAGGCAGAAGGGGGGAGGAGGGAGGAGAGAAGGGAGGAGAAGAAGAAGAAAGGATGATCGCATAGGAGGAGAGATTTTTGGAGTCTATACAGGATTCTACTGAGTTTTGTTTTATAAAAATCCTCTAAAGAATATTATTGTATTGGAAAACATTCATATTAAGGACTTAAGTTTTTTTTTTTAATTTAGCATTCACAACCTGTTTTTTTTTTTTTTTTAATCAACATTTGAGAAAGATGAATAAGAATAAAATAAATTCTACAATAATTATTTTGTGACTAATACACACCTGGACTTATAGTATACCTAGAATTCATTCAGAAGAATATAATTTTAAGTGTCCTATTCAAGCACTAATGATGAGCTAGGAAAGCTATAGCAATTTATCAAACTTTTTACAAGTTATGAAATTGTTACTTTAAGTATACAACATGAATTACGGAAGCTTATTCAGGCTTAAAGCCTTTTTCACTGAGTGCTTTATCATCATATTTCACCTACATTACAAACATGACCCCAAAATACTGCATCAGATGTTTCTAAATCTTTATTCCAAATTTTAAAGACCCATTCCTCTCAGAATTAAACTAAGAAGCCATAAAAATATTTTGTTTCAACAAAAAAGTAGAAAAAAAATACTTTGTTTCAAAGTAACCCCTGGGTAAATATGGTAATGTCAGTTTGAAAGTAGTCAAAGCAATTGACTTCTACTCCTCCTTGGCTTCATGGTTTTAGATAATATTTTTATTTCCAAACTATAATAGTGAGGTTTATATGTATTAAAAAGGAAACCGTGTTAGAGAAATCCCTTCTACTGCTTAAGTGTTGAATAGCTAAACATACATAAACCTATTCCCTATTGGCAATGGGTGTAAGAAAAATGTTTTTAAAAGGAAACATTCAGTATTAACAGGGGTATATAATTATTCCATGAGATGTTTCTCTAGCCTCATCCCACCACTTTCTGCTTCAAGATTGGACAGTTACTGCATATGTTTCATACATCTTTGTTTTTGTTCATGCTGTTCCTTTGCCTAGAATAAGCTTCCCCTATCCTTCACCTAACTCTTCCTCATCTTCACACTCAGTCTAGGCATCATTCTTTCCAAGAAATCATCTTGAAAGTCCCCAATAGACTAAATGCTCCCATACTGCTATGTATGTCTTACAATCAGAGCATTTCTATTTTCATAAGTTTCAGTCCATCTGACTGAAATTTTTGAGGACAGGAATGTTTTATCTATCATTTTAGACCTCACTATTTTCATGATGCTTGGTGTGGGAAGATGGTTCATTCATATTAGAGTTCATGATATTCTATTTTTTTAAATAAAGAATTGCTTTATTGATACAAAAAATATATACACACAAACTATACAGCACTAAGGAATTTAAATACCCAAGTCATAGCAAAAAGGGGGCAATTCAACATCCAGAGTAGATTCCCATATCTTCACAGGGGAGGGGGACTTAGCTCTAACAGTTTTTCAAGTTCCCTCTCTTCATTGAGGATCATGAGAAGCACTCCTTTTTAAATTTTTTAAGAAAGGCACTTTTAAAAAAAATGTTTTTATTTCTCCCCCTCCCCTCATTGTTTTGCACTCGCTGTCTGCTCATCTTCATTTTTTTTTAGGAGGCACCGAGAACTGAACTGGAGGAGGCACCCAGTCACCTCTACTCCCTGCTTATTGGGTTAACTTGTTGGATCATCATCTTGCTGCATCAATTTTCTGTCTTGCCTGTCTTCTTTAGGAGGCACCGGGAACCAAACCTGGGACCTCCCATGTGGTAGGCAGGCGCCCAAGGTCTTAACTCACATATGATATTTTATATCTTTCCTATAAAATGTTCTGCATTTTATTAGCAGGCTCAGAATTCCAAGCCATGGGGTGGGAGAAAACACAAGAGTAAAGCTTGGATATTCCTGCCAGGAGTATATTAAGGGATACCTACCCCTGTTGTTGAGAATTTACAACCATCTCTTCTAAACCATTCCTTCTGGAGTGAGCCTGCCAGGGGAGGTGGTGGGTAATGCCTAACAGCAATGGAATATAATACAGTGTGACTCTCTTCAGAGCACAAGATACTCTATATTCTTCTAGATTAGAAAGGACACCAGCAGAGAATAAATTAGGAGTGGGACATATAAACAAATAGTCTGTTCTCTTCAGTAAATACATTAGGGAGTTCTGTTCCTTCACTCTCCCTATTATTCACCCTAAACAGCATGGACTAATCAATCTACCCAAAATACATTTTGAATCAAAATCTATACCATTCAACCCCTCATCACACTTTCCCACCAACAGAGAAAAAAATCAAAACTACTCTGCACAGCAGTCCAGAAAAGTTATTCTGGTGCAACCTACTTTCATAACACTCCATCTCTGTACAAATCTTCAATAACAATCAGTTTGGAAGGGTTACTATTTCATGCACATCCCACCTACATTCCTGCCTCTCCTACTCCTTCTTTCTCCTAAAATCCCATCTTCCAAAGTCCAATATCATTTCTATCTTCTTCAGAGACCCTTCTCATATTACCTCTTTCCACAGAGACCCCTTTCTTCTCTCCTACCAACAGTACTTAATTCCTGTTTGGAACTCATAGTATCAGAAGAATTTATTTAATTGCCAAATATTGACTGAGCACACCCACTTTGTACCAGACAGTGTGCTAGATTTAGGCATATGTGGATAAACAAGACCAGAGTCAACCCTCAGGGATTTTATAGTTTCTTAAGCAAACTACCTAAAATATTCAAAAGTAACAAAAATACTAAGTTGGAACTATGGTACCCTCTGGCATCCATAACAAAACTTTAAATGAAGTAGAAAATATGAAATTAAAGAAATAATGGTAGGATACCTTAGCCAAAATTTTGTACTTTAGTATTAAATCTTCTTTTAAAAAAACCCTCAAAATCCAACTATAATAATTTATATAGGTTTATTCCCTATGCAATTTTTAAGAATATATTTACATAAGGAATGGCAACCCACATGAATGGAAGGAGGGGCAGTAAGAAAATAAAGCTTCCTTATTATTTTTAGACTATCATATATTCCATCTTACTGTCATAATTGGCTAAAATCTTATATTCTCAGAGATCCAATAGTAAAACTAAAACTCTATCCCAACCAAGAAAGAACATTAGTTTTATTCTATCTTTCAAACCTCATCAATTCATATATCCAAATGCTTTCATCATCCAATTGTTTGCCTTCCCAGTGCTTGCCATAATTTGCAATTATTTTATCTATTTTGCTAGTCTCCCTCATCAAAATATAAGCTCCTTGAGGGAGGAACCTGTCTGCCCCATTGCGCTGTATCCCCAGCACCTAGAAGGACACTGCAGGACACACATATAATGGTCATTGAATGGATGAATGCAGTTTTAGCTTTAACCAAAGATTCAATTACTTTTCTTTAGAAAGTTCCCTCATGAGAGGAATAAGTACAGTTGATGTGCACAATGAATGTTTTTTGAATGTGAAGAAGTTTATTTATAGTAAGAGGTAATAGGTAATTTCCAGTGATAGAGAAAAAGAAGATACCTTTTAAAATGATTTATTTAGACACGAGGGGCTGGTTGGGGTTGCAGCTGGAATAGCTGGGCACAGACTTTCATAATTGCAAAAAAGAAGGAAGAACTGGCATTCCAAATCACTTTTTTCTCTTTTAAAATATACTTATTCTTAAGGAAATTTTTTTTTCACTTCTTGAGTTTTCAGAATGCAAGTATTTCAAAATGCACTATGAATATTAATAAACTAATCTTATGGTATAAAATTGTTTTGATAACAGATTCACCATGCAGAATGCATTTAGATAAAATTATCTAAAATTCTCTGTTATTAACTTATCTTAAAATTTTCCAAGTTGTCATTAACCAAACCTCTTGCCAGAGTAATCTGCCTCATCTACAGATCCTCATTTGGATATATTTTGCTAATGTTACTCTACCATTTCTTGTCCTTAAAAATATACCGTTTACTTTGGCAGCCTTCTCAAAGACTATATTGAGATCCTTTACTTACTAGCATACTGAGCTTTCTCTTACTGGACAAGTCTTAACTTTCATCTCCTTTTAAAAGAGGATGGCATTATAATACCCAAATCACAAAATTTGATTAAATTATTTTGTGAAACCCTGAGATAATTTTGCTATTTTATATCTCCTTCCTTTTAAATTATAAAATAAACCTACTAATTGCAAAATGCAATGAAAATGGCCAGGAAAGTTAATAGCACCTAACGTTTTTAATGAAAGAAAGTACTTATATTGTAAATACTAGATTACTATTACAGTTGTAAGACTCATCCTTCTAAGAAAAATTACCAATTATATTTTGTTGAAATTCAATAGACAAGTGTTTCATTGAACACTCTTATCTTATATATACATGAGCAATTAGCAAGCTGTATAACTGTCCCTTTCTACCTTTCCATCATCAATGCTAAGTCATTCTCTGGCAGTAAATTGGGCACGTTGGGAGTACATTAATTTTTCTAGACTCTAGATGATAAGGGTACTATTTCTGGCACTACAGTGATAACAGACCAGCAGTGCACCTGGTATTATCGCAAAAATAGTGCCCTACTTGAAAAGGCTCTGACTCAGTATGTCCTTTATTCAAAGGCTGAAATAGTTTGAGGGTCTCTCACCCTAATGAAGGATAATATAATTATTGAGTTGCCAAATTAGACATAAGAGCTGTTCTAGTTAGTAATGTATGCTCGAACACCAGAAGCCAACACAACATTGAGAAGGCTCATGAAAGTTATCTTAATGAAATAAACAAGCTGCCCTAGATAGCAAGAGACTGAACGATAGGCTTGCAGGAAATCGGAGGGTGGAGGAAGGATATGAGCCGATGTCTGCAGGGGTGGAATTTAAGACGAGATGGTGGTAAGTATGAACACAAAGAAGAGATAAAAGGGGGGCAAGGGGTTGCCTTTGCTTGGGGCTTTGCGGGTTTGAGGGTGGATGGGGAGGGACGGGTGGGTAACGTTGCCCAAAAGTGGGGGGAGGGAGGGGTAGCATACGAACCAGGAGAGGGTCAGGTGTTGGTGGAGAGTAAAATGCCGAGAAAATCATATCAAAATATAATAAAGAGGGTTACCTGTTTAGAATGCTTGGAGGGGAGGGTCTGATGCAGGACGGGCTCCTGGGGAATGTCTAAATGCTCATTCTGCCAGAGTGGGTGACACCATGGGGTAGAAACCCAAGTAGTGAGAGTGGGGGTGGACCCACATCCTGGGGAGGACTAATGCCATCCAATAGAGGGAACTGTATCCCTCGAGAGAAAGGGTGGCTCCCAGGGCATTGGGGCAGTTGAGCAAGTTAGGCCCTGAACACTATTCCATCTATCTCTGGAAGTGGCTCCTCAGGAAACGGAGGTTGGCTATCACTGAGGGCACTAAGGTGGAAGGGAAAATGGACGTTAAATGTGTGGAACCAAAGTAAATGGGGGGTAAGAGAGGAGTTTCTTGAGAGTACACAAGGATGGATATAAAACATGTAATATTACACCATAACATATAGGAGATCACAGACTGATAATGTAAACCATAATGTAAAACATAGGATAACTAAAAATGTAAAGAACTGTGTATCCTAAAGTATGCACCATAATGTAAATACAGATGTCACCTTGTTAGAAAGCTAATGTCTCAGACTCTGTACATCACTTTAAGTAAATATGATATGAATAGGGCGTAAGAGTATCACTGTGGAAGGGAAAAGGTTTTCTGGTGGATGTGTGGGAGTGCTGTATATTATATATATACATTGCTGTGGTCTAGGACTCCTGTGAAGAAAAGCTGAATAATTAGGGGGGGGGTGGGGGGGGGAAATAGGATGTGGAATTTTTTCAAGTCAACATTCTTTATCTAAGTTCTTTATCTAACTTTATCCAAGTTCTTTATCTATCCTTTAAACTCATCGCTATATGCCATTCCCTAGTAAGGGACCATGACATTATATTGGGCTTCAAATTTCGGGGAGTTCTGGATCACAGAGTGTTTCAACAATGGCAATGGAGGGATACTGGTATGGGATACCATGACAGATGATATATGACTGACAGGGAGCAGTACAGAACATATGTCCAGGGTGCATGGTAATGTTTGGATATACTCATAGTGGCAACAATTAAAAACCACAGTAGGGGGGGTACTGGGTTCCCGGCCAGTGGTGCTCTGTCGTGGTCCCTAGGGGAGCAGCGACAGTCTCCCAGGTACAGTGGTGGGGACCGGGAGGGAGTGAGGGTTCAACAGTGAGCCCCTGATACTAATGACTATGCTTGTGAGCTGATAAACCCAAAATAATAACAAGGCCTAGAGCAACTTTGTGCCTGGGAATTTCCTTCTGTCAGCCTTCATGTTACTCAAATGTGGCCAGTCTCGAAGCCAAACTCAGCATGTAAATGCAATGCCTTCCCCCCAGCGTGGGACATGACACCCGGGGATGAGCCTCCCTGGCAACGAGGGACCACTATCAACTACCAACTGATGATGCAACTGGAAAATGACCTTATACGGAAGGTTCAATGCGGATCAGCAGAATATCCATGTCTACATAAAATACCATGACTTTAAAATGCTGTTTGACCTAAAGTAAGGGGGAAATGGAAAGGAGAAATGAGTTTATATGGCTACGAGTTTCTAAAAAAGAGTCTGGAGGCTGGCAGAAGGTTTGCCCTCATGCACAACTGAGCAGAGTCAGAGAGACAGATAAAGCAGATACAACCCCCAGATATTGGTTCCTTTGAGGGCTAAAGAGACCCATGGGAGTTATGGTCATGGCCGATGGGGTTAACTACCAGGGCAGATGGCCCCTCTTTGGAAATGGTGTTTATGTGTGATGAATCTGGACTCAGATGGGATCTCCCTTCATAAGACTTTCATGCTGATGTGCTGGAGGTGCAGTTAATGTTGGGGTTTAAGATATATTTAGGGGATTTGAATCTCTGGACTGACAATGTGATAGCCAGGTCCTGAGCCTCAACAGACTCCAGCACCTACAATCTGATTTATTGGACTTACCACACTCAGCTAAGATGGAGGTGAAGGACAACCACCACACCATGGAGCCTAGAGTGATTACAACTGAAAATGGGAGGATTGCATCCAGCATCCAGGTGGAATCTGAGCCTCCTCTTGACATAAAGGTGCAATGGACACAACCAATCCAGTGTCCACATAGAAGAGGTGGCATTGGATTGGGAAAAGTGGACATAATGGACAAAGGGTATGGGGAAAGGCAGGAAGAGATGAGAGGTGGAGGCGTCTTCGGGACATGGAGCTGCCCTGGATGGTGCTTCAGAGGTAATCACCGGACATTGTAAATCCTCACAGGGCCTACATGATGGAATAGAGGAGAGTATGGGCCATGATGTGAACCAATGTATATGAGGTGCAGAGGTGCCCAAAGATGTACTTACCAAATCCAATGGATGTGTCATGATGATGGGAACGAGTGTTGTTGGGGGGGGGGGGGGGAGAGGGGGGGTGGGGGGGTGGGGTTGAATGGGACCTCACATATATATTTTTAATGTAATATTATTACAAAGTCAATAAAAAATAAAAAAATTAAAAAAAAAAAAAAAAAAAAGAAAGTTATCTTATTAAAATTTTTGAGGTTACTAAACTAGGACAGATTATCTAATCAAGGTCTCTGGACAGTCCTTTGAAAATACAATGGGAGTGTGCCTGGTAGAGAATACAGATTAAAGTGACACATATATGTTAGGTAACTCATAACCGCAAAAGTACTTTTACTGCTCACTTTAAGGCATACTTAGAATTCTTTTTAAAAATAAGTAGTATAAAGCAAAAACTTTTACCCATTTATTTTTCATTACTTTACAAGTCAGTAACAAAGAGGAAAAAGCATAAATTTTTCTATCATTTTTCTCATTAAGTATCACTAAGGTATACCATACTACTAAGACTTAAGTGACAATAAAGAATCAACTGACACTAAAAATAGGTAAGATTTTATATACCTTTTTGCCTTTCTTTGTCTGAGAGCAAAAACCAGCCTTTCTCCACAGCTCCCTATTGGTAAACCAAAATGCTTTATCTTCTCAAATTATAAATTTTTATAGTACATCTTAAAGTCATGGATGCTTATGTTTTACAAATACACCCACTATTACAAGAGAATTCTAACACCCAGTGGGAGCCTCAGTGGCAGTCACAATGGAGTTCTTGCTAACTTGAAATAAAAGTAAGGATAGACTTCTGACATCTGCCTAGATTCCCACAACTAGCTCACAGGGGGAGAAATGACCTGCCAAAAAAAGCATAAAGCAGATGCGATTTAATATGCTGCCACTCATCAGGTAAACAACAGTAAGTAGGACTTTACTTATATGGTTCAAACAAGCAAACAACAGAGAGAGAGAATCTTCTGGTGCTAGATATACAGCCTCTTTGCTTTCATAAATTATTACTTCATAGTCCTCTATTGTACTTCCTATCACATGTAAATGTCAAACTTTATTTTTTCATTTAGCCATATTTCCTCACCTATTTTTTCCTGTCTCAGTATATTTATCACATGTAATCTACCTTAAATACTTCTAGAATGAGAATGAGATGAGACAGGGAAAAGAAGGAGGGACCCATATTCAAATAACCCTGTTAATTTTCTGTCTACATAATTGACAGTACTGTGTTACAGCATTTATTTAATGGGGGCCAATATATAAATTAAAAAGTACATCATGAAATTATTTTGTTCATATTCGCAAGTAATGGTGAATATATATATTTTAGGAGGTAATGGAAATTGAACCCAGGACCTCATATATGCGAAGTGGGCACTCAACCACTGAACTACACTGCTCCACAGATTTATTTTGAAAATTCACTGCTGACTAACATAAAAGCGGGGGTGGGGGTGGGGTGGGGGGGGGGAGGGGAATCTATCCTTTTATATCACTCTACTTCAGAATTAGCAGCTGACACTAACTGTGGCTTGGCAAGTTTTTTAAAGGCTATCCAACATTTGGCATTAGCCCTCTGGTAAGCAGGCTTTTATATTCAGCATTGTACAAAATGTCTTACATATGAGTACTCAAAGGAGGTCACAGTTCCCTAGCAAAATGAAAATTAAATTGGAACAGGCACTTATTGATAGAACGCTTTATAGGCAAGTATTTATCTTCAATACTTTGGTTACACCAGAATCTAGGTTTCCGTTTTCTTTAATCAAAACATAATACATTACAGAAAAGTCACACAGAAAATATAGGAAAAAAAAGAAAAACACAGTACAGCCTTCAGTCATCAACATTGCCCAAGACCCCAATACCCTTCCCTAAAAAAGGAAAAATAAATCTGATGGCGAAAACAGAAAAATAAGCACAAGATGCTTCTGAACTTTTCTTGTAGTCAATAGAGTTATAAAGTCAGACGCTTTGCAATATGTTATATAAATTCTGAGTAGAATTAACTTTGATTCTTA